>NC_051070.1:10935455-12204205 GCF_004664715.2 Peromyscus leucopus | reverse complement strand
TATAGAGGTCTATACATTAGTAAACTAATTTGAAAATCTGATTTTTGAAACAAAAAGATTTTAAATAGAAATACCGTGCATGAATAGAAAATGCCACTCATGGAAGATGAGGACAATTAAATTAAAATCACATTCTTTCCTCTGAGTTTTGGTCAAGGAGCCCCTGTAAGTCTCCAAAACAATTCACACTATTGTCATCACCTATCAGTATTCACCAGAACTGTGTTATATGACCTTATTTATTCCTAAGAATACAGGCTTGGGTAGCATGAAGGATAGAAGCTAATCAGAGAGACCAGACGAAATCTTCTCAGCTGGACAGCTTCCAAAGTACCAGAGATGCTATGATGGGTCTACATGGAGAAAAAAAAAAAAAAAAAAAAAAAAACAATAGCATGGACCTTGATTGCTACAATACTCAACTTCCAGAAATGATCTTCTCACTGGTTCAACAGTGGTACAACTGTTATGAGGCAAATGGCTGCTTTTTACTGGATGTGAGCTATGCTTTCCAAGATTAAATTTCCTACTTGGTAAAGCAATACTGGTTGATAGTTCAAGGCTAGGGAGAATATAGGATCTAAGGTTGACCCTGGTGTTGATATTTTGCAAAATGGTAATGTCATCAAATTTCCCTGTAGATATTTATATTTATAGCTACAAATGTGTGTGTGTGTGTGTGTGTGAGTGTGTGAATGTGTGTGTGTGTGTGTGTGTGTGTGTGTGTGTGTGTGTGTGTGAGTGTTTCTTGGTAGAGAAGCTTCTTTTTTGCTTTGTAGTGCGCAGATGTCAGTGAAGAGACGCACATGTGATCCAAATGCTGAAAATAATACACTGTTTGCTCAGCAATGAATCAACCAGACATTGTTATCACCACAGCAAGGCTCAAGGAATATCACAAAAGGGAACATATAAATAATGGATGAGCTATTGTAGGATGGTGAGGAAAGCTAGTGTATAATGAACTGTGGCTATGACCAGTCCAAGGTATGGCTGATGGAAGGTTTTTATTGTAAATATGTAGAATAGTAGAGCCCAAGGCATCTGGAAGAGTCTAGAGCAGGGGAAGAAAATAGTAGACTGAATATGGCCGGCAGGATACACCAGGCCATGAAAGGAGGTGGATCGAAAGAGGAGGAAGGAAGAGGAGATAAAGTGAGTGGATCTAGGGGTTGGGGAACAAGGGAGTGAGCGACAAAAAGCACTTGGGCAAAATGGCAGTGTTAGATGGGGATTCTCATGTTGGGGGAAGAGAAGTGATGAGCTGGAGAAGTTTAGGATAAGTGGCAGGATGAACAGAACTGAAAGAAGTCAGGATGCCAGCAAGGACTCTGTAACAGGTACTCACAGAGAGCCTGGATCCCAGCATGCACTTTGGTATGCTAATAGATGTTGCTGGAGAATTTCTCTCCAGCTCCCTGCCAGTCCCGGAACCCACATAAAAAATAAACACACAGACTCTTACATTATTTAAACTGCTTGGCCATTAGCTCAGGCCTATCATTGTCTAGCTCTTACTCTTATATTTAGCCCATTTCTATTAATCTTTGCCACGTGGCTCGTGGCTTACTGGTACTTTACATCTTCCTTGTCCTAGCAGCAGCTCCAGGTGGTCCTTCTTTCCTTCCTCCTTTCCTCAATTCTGCTCTCTCCTTGTCCTGCCTATACTTCCTGCCTGGTCACTGGCCAATCAGTGCTTTATTTATATAGAGCGATATCCACAGCAAATAGACATCACAGTTATCCATTTGTCCAAGTTTCTTTTCAATCTGAGATTGTGATAGGGTGTTTTTTGAACATGACAGGGCTGCACCGCTTATAAATTCATAGTAGTTCTGGTTACCGGCAGAGAATTTGTCCAAACCAAGCAAGCAAAATTGGGTAATGGAAAAAGCAATCTTTCTTTTCTTTTCGTCCTTATTTATTTTTTATTTATTTTTGTATTAAGAATATGGCCATTCTTTTACATGCTTCAATGGATAATGCCGCATCTGTGCACATAGAGGCAGCATTAATATGGCTTGGTGGCTTATCAGAGGATGACAAAGAAGAAGATGATATGTAGTCAATAGTGTGTGTGTGTGTGTGTGTGTGTGTGTGTGTGTGTGTGTGTTATGGTAGATAAGTGGAGAGTTGGAGGGGAGTATGAAGAATATGGATGTTCATATTTCAAACAGTAGGATGGAATGTGAGTCTCTAGCTGATGCTCGTGGCATAATACTTTATTTACTTCAGTTCCACCCATTTCACAGATACACACAGCCACCCTATTGATGAATTGACTAGGAGTCCCTAGTTAATAGACTTCCTGGAAACAGGGTTTTTTCACCTGGGGAAGTGGGTTTACATAAAAAGGTTTTTGATGGCCACAAAAGTCTGTTCTTCCCCTCTCCCTTCCTCCTGCCTGGAAATTCAATGAACTATGGACCAATAGCTGTGGAGTCTCCCTGGGACTGGGCTAGGTCATCCACATATCGAGACAGTTGTGTAGCATGATCTGCTTCCCTAGGAGTAGGATTAGCGTCCACCCCTGGTGCATGAGCTGGCTCTTTGGAGCCCATTTCTTTGATGGGATACCTCACACACCCTTGAGGCAGGGAGAGAGGCTTAGACTTGCCCCTACTAAGTGTACCTGCCCTTGGTAAGCCTTACCTTCTTGTAGGAGGGAATGGAGGGGTTAGGAGAAGGAGGCTGGGGGGACAGGAGGAGAGAAGAGTGGGATCTTTGGTATGTAAAATGAATAAAAAAATTCTTAATAAAAAAATGAACCTACTTTGATAGGATGGCTTTTAAGCCTAAGATGGAGGCAAGCTGGTTTCTTCAATCTAAATTGGTTAGTTTATGAGAAGCAATTATTGCTTAAACAACACAGCTAACATGAAAGTACAAATAAAAGCTGAATGAGACTTTTGGAAGATAAATGTATAGAGTCAAAAATATAAAATTGAACTCACCAAAGCTTAACATTCCATATTAATGCTCAATAATTATTACCAATTCCAAATAACCCTCTAATTTATTGAGTCAAAAATAGGAAATACATTATAAATTTGAAGAGTAAAGCTTAAAATTTAAATTAAATGATAGTGAAGAGAATTTTAAACATTGATGAAAAAATATATATCATTACCCAAGTTACTATATAAGAAGAGCCAAAAGATCCTAGTTCTAAAAGAAATACAAACTAATTTCTGAACTTAAATATTTGAACAAATCATTTAAGAGAAGTAAGTATAATTTTTTATTCATGAAAAAATTACAGTAACAAATGTGTGAAAACAAAGGATGTTTTAAAATCATATACATGACTAGAAACCACTGACCGATAGTGTTAAAATTTTTAAAAAGTCTCATTATCAGTAGGAACAGAAATTTGTTAAAACAAAATGATTAATATGAAAGATGAGTTCTGACATTGTCCTCACAGTTGAATATTCAGAAAAGGCTACAGGTCATAATCCTACTCAATGATTTGATATGTGAAAAAGTCTTGAATATAAATATAATAAACATCAAGTCATGTAAATTTGCTCACACAATTTTATACAGCTCTAATGTTTAGTGTCAGAAAACTAATAGTTATGGTAAGATGACAAAATAGATCAGTCAAAGTCAGTTAAAACCTGTAGCGCTGTGGTTTCAAGGCAAAGTACATGAAATAACGGCAGTATTTTCAGCAATCAAGTACCTGTGTGAGATGGCGAAACTAGGAAGCTTTGAGACAAAACCTGCCCTTCCTCACCAGGTTGAAGAAGCATTAGAGGTAGGAGCAAACATGGCATCGCTTTCAGAAACTGAGAGAGGAAGTGCTGTGCACAATACAAGGACACTTCAAATGTTTCCTCCATAGTGTACGCTGCTACAGTTTTCATGTGCCAATAACCCAAGTTCCATCAAGGACATAAGGAAAACCCAGAGCACATAAGATAATCTATGGACCATTGTGGTGGAGCTCCACCGAACAGGACTCACTTCGGGCTGTTTGTTGAGATAGGAAAATATTTTATTCCTGTTTAAACAACTGCCATAGGGAGTGTGAGCTGTTCTCTTAGGCAGCTGCAATTTGCAATAGTGAGTGTACATGGAGTAGCAAGTGAGAACAGATTTGGGTAACTTCAACTACTGATTCAGGATGGTATGTTTATTTTTCTTCAGTAGTGTGCATGTAATTTGTACATTTGCATCTATAAATATAGAAAATATATCAAGGACATACAAAAAAGATAAATGATCTTCAATGTATTCTAATTCAATCCATAAATATGATAGGGGATAAATGGATATTATGAAAATATTAGTATAGACTTTGAGTATCAAAAACTATGAACATTGAAAAGCAAGAGACTACCGATATTCTTCAAAGACCATTTTGATGGTTTCTTTGGTGCATATATTAATCCACAAATCATATATACACTCCTTCCAGGTGATGTAGTCCAGAGGATTCATCCAGTTAACAATTTAGTGATCATAGGTGAGAGAAAAGGATACTGTCACTGAAAGAGGCGTGACAATTGTAGATACTTTACCTGTTTTGTTAGTTATTTAACAATTAATAAATCCCAAACCCACTGATAAAATTGACTTTATTTCCAAATTTATCTATCACTCGTAAATTGTCTTGCTCTATAATGCATTTCAGTTTGATTTGATTTGTTTTATTTTTATGAGACCAGTGTGCTTTTCTCTTTCTTAAAAAAGGGTTTGCTGAAAATCAATTAGCATTTAATTTAATTACGAGTATCTTGAAACAGATTGCATAGCCAATAATTCCACTCTTGCAGATGTGCCGTCCTCTCCTTTATTAGGTTAATAATTTGAGGCTGAGCGTAAATCTTCCTCTTTTCAATGGTTGTACACTAAAACAGGATGAATTTTATGAGCTATATTACCATAATAATTACTCCATGATGATTCAATTCTCAAAAGATCATTTGGGTAAGAAATTTATTATTATTTATTAATATATAACATATCTTTATAGTAATTATTATATATTATTATTATTATTTAAATTAAAAAGAGAATTCAAATTAATTTTTAATTTAAAATGATATTTTTGTATAATGCAGATGTTTAAAATATTTCCTGTATTTGACAATCTTACTAAGTTCCTACTTTTAAGAGAGGATAAAAATGAAAATTAATGAATTTATATAGTTAAAAATAAATTATAAACAATCATTATGAAACCTGTGCACTTTTTGAAACATTTGTACTGTTTTTCTTTTTGGTTTGTGCAGAAAGAGAAGTTCCCTTCATTAGGCACCATCATTTTCCTAACTGTTACAAACAAGAAGTAAGGAGAAGTATTCTGAAATCTTATTATTCCTACTCTGCTGTTGTTTCATTAACATCATTAAATTCTAGCTTACTCATCGCAGAAATACAGGTAACATTAACTATTTCATAGTGATGGGATTTCATCACACTTTTCACACTCAGTGTTTCTCTAGCATACCAAAAGTAGCAGTGTGATCAAAACTCATATCATTTTTAATAAAGATGAGAAAAGGGGAATATGATGCTTATCAGCCCCTATACAAACATCATTCCTTTCTTCTGAAGAATCATCATAACTAGACATTTCCTAAAAGGAATGAATTAATATTTTATTTTTCTGGAGCAGAAGTGAAAAGAAAAATTAATGCTAGTGAAACACTTTCATATAAAAATATTCTGAGAAGTACTTTATTTAAGGTTAACATGATGTTCTCACATTTCTCTCAGTTTTTTTACTTATATCTTTGGAGTTGTATGGAATCACATGGGGACTCACTATGTAGCATAGGCTGCCCTCAAACTTGCCGTAATCCTCTGGCACATGTGGACAAAAGAGTGAATTTTACTATGACACTTTCTACATCATTATTCTGACAGGTACATAAAGTACTTTGATTGTATTTATCCCTCTCCATTACCTCCACTTATTCCCACCATCTGTCCTGGCCTTGGTTTGATTTTAATATTTTAAGTTAAACGTGAGAGGAAAAATATTTCAAGATAATCTGTTGTTTATATTACATTTTCATTTTTGTGTGTCTCTGTATGCCACACATGTACAGGTACCCAAAGTGGCCAGGAGAGAATGATAGCTCCCTGGGAACTGCAGTTACAGGCAGTTGGGAGCTGCTTCGCATTGATATGAGAACTAAACCCAGGTCCTCTAGAAGACAGTCAAGTGTTTGTAACCACTGACCCTTCTTCCCCTTCCCAGGAACCTCTTTTTGAGTTTATGCTATTCTATATAATGTTCAAAATACTGCACAATTTAGTAATTAAAGAAATTCAAAATCCTCTGATATTAATAATTCTAAATAGCTTATTTTGATAAAAATAATGTATTTCTTTGATTTACATACTACCTGTATATTTTTACAAATATCATTGTTTCCCTAATTGCACTTTACTTTAAATATGAAAACATTTTAATTTCTAAGTCTAATGTGGAAACAACAGATGCAGTATTAATTTATAAATAATTAATTATGATAAATGAAAGCTAAATAAGGTTTACAATTTCCTACACACAAAAGCAAGGACATGTCACATACCATGAAATAGTAAGATCAATGAGTAATTGCCAACGACACCAAAAAGAAAATGTACTCAAAATACTATGCCAAGTTTTAACAGGTGGCCTTATGCTTCTCATTAACCAACCACATACTGTGCTTTTTTTTTTGTGTGTGTGTATTTCAAAGCTTGGTTAATGAATAGTAACTATATTGCACAATACGTCTTTATTTTCTAAATTAAATGAAGTACTATTAACAAAACTTTACAACTTCCAGCAGGGTATTTTATAGTAAGCTATTAACCTGATGAGTAAGAAAAGCACTAATAAGGGTTGGAGTGTGGAAGTCATTATAATTCCCAAAATAGTATCTATGAAGATAACTGTAACATATTGTATGTACATAGTCTAAGCAAGTGTTCTATTGCTATGAAGAAACACCATGACTATAGCAACTCTTATAAAAAGAAATCATTTAATTGGGGAATGCTCATGTCTGTGCTTTAGTCCATTACCTTCATGGAGGGAAGCATAGCTGTGTGCAGGCAGACATGGTAGCTGAGAGTTATACTTCTTAACCCACTGGCATCTGGGAGAGGGAGCGACATTGGACTTTGCATGGTCTTTTGAAACTTCAAAACCCACCTCCAGTGACATTCTTCCTCCAACATGGCCATATATTTAAATCTTTTAATGCCACTCAATACATGAGCCTATAAAGCCAGTCTTATTCAAACTGCTATATATATTATACTTTATTCACAAAACTAATTGAGCAAACAAATACTAGTGTGTTTACATTAAGCTATTTTCATTAATTAAGCTAATTTTATATAATTAAAATATTATATACATTATTTTCATTATTTTAACTTTTTGAAAATTCTCTACATACATACTATATTCATACCATTTGCATCCCTCCCTCTTATCCATCTAACTCCTTTGTGTCCCCCAACTCCCTCTCAAATTCATTTACTCTTTTTGAATCTTCATCATGACATAAACATAGATATACACATGGTAGATAGATGTATAGATAGTAGATAGATGATAAGTGATGATGGTGAAGATGATGAAGATAGATAGATAGATAGACAGGCAGACAGATAGATAGATAGATGAAAAAGAGATAGAAAGAGAGAGAACAGATTGAGTCCCTTTGGAGTTATTCATAAGTAAATGTGTTGAACATTGAGCACTTGGTATTGAATAAACAAACAGGTGACTCATCTGTGGGAAAAATGAATACTCCCTCTCTAAGTAGTAATTAGTGACCTGTTATTTTTTACTTAAGGATAAGTCCCTGTGACATTTCTCCCATTCACACTGACATGCCCACTAGCATCATTATGCAGGACTTAACTTCTTTAGGAGACCAAGTTTTTGAGATTTCATGGGAGTAAATTTCCTGATAATATACATAATAGATACTATCTAATGGCCTATATCCTAGTCCTCTGGATCTGACAATTTTTTTGTTCCTCCTCTAAGATGTTCCCTGAGCCTCAGGTGTAATGGTTGTTTTGTATATGTGTGTGTGTGTGTGTGTGTGTGTGTGTGTGTGTACATATATGTATATATACAAATTGGAGTTGCAATGCCCATGGTGTGCTCTTCTAGGCACTTTAACAAGTTGTAGGTTGGTCTCAAATTGCTGAGGCTGACCGTAAGCTAGTTATATAGCCAAGATTTGCCTTGAACTGTAGATCATCTATTTCCAATGCTTAAGGGCATAGATATGGAAAATATTCACCATATGTGGCCTGATTTTCTATTTTAAGTGAATCAATACTAAAAAATTCCTATTACATTGTATCTTCAATTTGCATCTGGGCTCACTAGCTCTTATTTTTTTTAACACTTGACATCATAGGATACTCTTTTCATTGTAATGGTTACCACACTCTTGTTGAACTGACAAGTTACTTTTCTAATTTCATTAGAATCACTCTCTGTTATTGTAATGTATCAATCCATCTTACTTCTGCAAAACTATGTGATACTGCTTATTTATTTGATTTATAATGGACTTAAAATTTAACATTGATATATTTTTAATTGATCTTAGATTAAAAGTATACATTTTATAAACTGCCATTTATTTTTCAAACCTTGTATGGTGTTTATTAGTAAACAAATGTATTTTACATGTCATCTTTTGGTTGATTACAGAGTGATTTCTAGGATAGTCAGGGCTATACAGAGAAACTCTGTCTCAAAAAAAAAAACAAACAATTCCTTGTTATCCCTCTCTGTTCTTGATCCAGCTGGGATCTTCTGGTCCCCCAAGCTCTCTTTCCCTCAAACCTCGCCCTTCATTACCCCTACTCATGTCCCGGCTGTTCATGTAGATCTCATCCATTTCTCCTTCATTAGGCGATCCCCGTGTCTTTCTTGGGGTCCTGTTTTCCAGGTAGCCTCCCTGGTGATGTGAGTAGCAGTCCAGTCATCCTTGTTCCACATCTAATATCCTCCTATGAGTGAGTACATACCAACGGCTGAGGGGCCCCCAACTGGATCAGGCCCTCTGAATGGGTAAGACAGTGGATTGGCTTGATCTGTTTGGGGGGCATCCAGGCAGTGGGACCAGGTCCTGTGTTCATTGCATGAGTTAGCTGTTTGAAACCTGGGGCTTATGCAGGGTCGCTTGGCTTGGCCTGGGAGGAGGGGACTGGTCCTGCCTGGACTGAGTCTACCAGGTCGATTTCAGTCCTGGGGGAGGCTTTGCCCTGGAGGAGCTGGGAATCATTCAATATAGAAATTATCCATCATTGTATATATTTTCTCTAATAGTGTGTCTATTGAATTTTCCTCATTTCAATTAATAAAAACTGCACATCTGTCTTTCCTTACTGATTTTGCCTTTTCTCATTGGTTAATATTTTTCCCTAAACAAGAAATTATTAAATACTGAATTTCACATTTTAGATTTAAGATAATTTACCACCCTTTTGACTCAGGAATTCTTCCTATATTTACACTGCATTTGGTTTGTATATAATACAATATTCAACATCACAAATTAAGTTATATAGGGTATTATTAAGTCACATGGTTAAAAACTTTCATTCGCCGGGCGTTGGTGGCGCACGCCTTTAATCCCAGCACTTGGGAGGCAGAGCCAGGCGGATCTCTGTGAGTTCGAGGCCAGCCTGGGCTACCAAGTGAGCTCCAGGAAAGGCGCAAAGCTACACAGAGAAACCCTGTCTCGAAAAACCAAAAAAAAAAAAAAAAAAAAAAAAACTTTCATTCATGTTGGTTTCTACTTTATCCTGTATATTTTATCCTAGTGGGACAATTCAAATACAAAATCTGGCACTTAATTGCCAAAAGGACTATGAATAATTTTGAAATCTTATCTTATTTTAGATTTTTAGTCATATAGTCAGGATGTTACCAAACATATTTATAAATTATTATTATATTATTATTTTAGTAAAATTTAATTTATTCTTCAAAAATAAAAGAAAAATGTTTTCCAGAGTCCTTCTAGATCCTTCTGCAGTTTGTTACTGTTCTAACTGTACACTTTCTCTTTTAAAAATATTATGGATTATTTTATTATATCTTTATAAGACAGACACATAGATAGCCCAGTGAAGGAGAAATAGATGAGATCTACATCTATTGTAGATCTACATCTATTGTAATGGAGGCATTGTAATGGGAGTAATGGAATGCAAAGAATATAGAATGAGAACATAAGGAAATGGGAGGGTCGAGCTGGAAAAAAGACAGAGTGGGAGAGCAAGGAAAGAGATACCATGATAAATGAAGACATCATGGGAATAAGATGAGGCAGGTTGCTGGGGAAGCTCTCAGGAATCCACAAGGATGACCCCACATTGGACTACTGGCAATGGTCAAGAGGGTGCCTGGGCTGGTCTACTCTGGTGACTGGTTTAGTGAATACCCTAACTGTCATCACAGAGCCTTTGTCCAGTGACTGGATGGAGGCAGATGCAGAGAGCCACAGTCAGGTGCCAGGCTGAGCTCCAGTAATCCAATCAATGAGAGGGAGGAGGGATTCTGTGGGCAGAGGTTGTGGAGATCGTGCTGGGAAAATGTGCAGAGATGACCAGCCATACTAATGGAAACCCATGAACTATGGACTAATAGCTATGGAGCCCCCATAGAACTAGATTAGGCCCTCTGGATATAGGAGACAGTTGTTTAGCTAGAACTGTTTGGAGGACCCCAGGCAGGGGGATCGGGATCTATCCCTGGTGCATAGGTGGACTTTTTGGAGCCCAGTGCCTAGGGTGTGACACCTTGCACAGCCTTGGTGCAAGAGGGAGGGCCTTGGACCTGCCTCAGCTGAGTGTGCCAGGCTCTGCTGACTTCCCATGGGAGACCTTGATTTGGAAAATGTGGGGATGGAAGGTGGGTTGTGGGGGAGGCTGGGGGGTAGCTAGAGGGAAGAGGGGGTATCTGTGGTTGGTATGTAAAGTGAATAGAAAATTTCTTAATAAAAAAATGAAAAAAAATACCTCAAATAAATCCAGTTAGTAGTATCCATAAAAAATATTATGGATTATTTTATTATATGTTTATTGTTATTAACTTAATTAACATTCATAACAATACTAAAAGAGCCAGGCACATAGAAAGAAATATGTATATATTTATTAAATATTGCATTATTTTTCAAAACTATTCAGAGTTTTGAGATATTACAGTGCTTATCTTATGATTAAGCATATTTTGTGATTCTGAACAACATGTATTTTAGACATTTGCTCATACATATTGCTTCAATTACTTTCAGTAATGGATCTTCATGTAATCTATTTTTTTAGTAGCATTTGTGCTTCTGAATGCAAGGGAAGGATTTTAACATGTGCCACAATACTTTCTATCTAACAGCTTGAATGACTCCTAATGTAATTAATTAGTTTCTTTCCATGAGAATTTGCTTAGAAAATAGATAAAGAGGAAGGAAGGACATTAATGGATTTCTTCACACTACAGTATCTTCTTCTGTTTTTCTAAGTTGTCTGCATCCTATTAAGAAGAGCTCAATATATAAATGTCTTGGCTCAGTGATTTATTTAAGTATATCTTCATGGTCATTAGACCACAAAAGATATTTTATGTAAGGATGTTCAAATTCAGGAAAACAATCTGAGCTGCCCCATTATATACACCAAGGTGCATTTTCATTGTATTATTTCATACTCCTAGGAGACACCAATTGTTTTTCACTATATAAAACCAGAGAAAGAGAAGGAAATCTGTATCCTCTATGCCAAAACAAGTCTTGTTTTTGCAGTAGAAGTCATTATTCCTTTGACACACTATGATGGTTATAAACATCTCCTTTAGAAGCTATACTACAATATGCTTAGACTATTGTAACCCCATTCTTTCCAAACCAGTATAGGTAAAAACAGTCAGCCTGGAATTCCCAAGTCATGGCAACAAATTGTGCTTATTGCATCTATCACTTTATCCACCAGTATCTATTTCTAATTTAACTTTTATAATTCAATGATTTATAAGTTCCACTGTTTTATACATAGCCATTTGTATATACACCTACATATTTTTGAATCTACTTGTCCATGGAGAAAGAAGAGTCAAAATTTCCAGCAAAAAGTAAATAATTTTTATTGCCTTGATTTTTAGGTGGTTTATGGAATTATACAGAGTTATCTGATATATATTGATTAATTAACAATTAATTAACATCTAAGGGATGCTTTCCAGCTAACAGTTTTTCTGGAAATTTTGGATTGTAAAAATATTCAGAGAAAAATATTTCTTGAAAAAATAGCATACACTGTTTACAATGTTTTAGTAAAATATCCATATGAGATACTAAAATATCTTAACTTTTATTTTTACAACATGCAAATGGAGATTTTGGAGAATTTATTCCTGTTAGTTTAAATAACATTCACTTAAAATCTGCTGTTTTTTTTTTTTTTTTTAATCAATAGTAGTTTACCTCAAGGGTAATGACTGGGTCAGAAACAGCTAACCATTTAATCCTGTTTTCAAAGTAGAAAGAAAAAAAACTCATTGATATTTTTTCCTAAGAAAGATATATCCCTTTTTGTGACAGTAAACATGATTTTTCTACTATTCTGTATATTATCTAAACATTGGCCATTAATATTATGCTTAATAAAATCATTTGACTAATATATTTGGGTAACTCTTTAATGCATATGCGGGAGGCTGTAGATACAGATGGTTGAATAAATTATCGCTAGACTGTTATATTTCATCTTTCATATATATGGATATCATGTTTTCAAATCTGAGTAAATATTGTATTATAAATAATTTCATTATCAATAAATTCTGCTCTTGAGAAATTAATGATGATGTACTATCTCTAAAATGTTTCTGATTTCAAAATCCTTTCAATCAAACAAAAAATAAAATTTGATTAAATATAAAAAATATTATAAAAATAAACTAAGTTCAGTGATGACTAACATATGCATTACTTTATTTCTTATTGTAGAAAATTTTGCTTATTTATCTTAGAAATAATAAAGTTGTTTTATCAATGAATATAAATTCTTTTCAGACCATAAATCTCTATATTCTATCCTCCAAAAACATTTTGTGAGCAAATAAAACAGAATACAGCAAAGATAATTTTCACTAATCCAATGTGAGTAAGGTTCCATGGAAATATTGAAGCATATTTTGCATTGCAATTAGAATTATTTAAAACTCTTACCTAGAATTTATTTCAATCTTTCTTTCCTTATATAAATTTCAACAATTACAGGGTAGTAATTAATAGTAACTGTTACTAAGAGATATTTAATCAAATGTTTACCTTATAAATTATTTTTATGTGGTTTAGGTAGATGAATTTTATTGCTGTTAGAACTAAATAAATGTTGATCACATTAATTGGAATATTTGTAAGGCCTGTGTCTGAGTCTGCTCATATATACTGGGAGTAATTAAGAAAATTCGTTACTGTCACATATTTGCAATTTTTAGCAGAGAAAATTTGCTGAAATGTTACAGATTTCTCTTTATTGATGCCCTAAAATTGGCACCTCATGATAGATATATTTGCTACCCAACACCATTGTGAAATTTAACTTATGTGATCATATTTTTCTTGTTCCTATTAGAAAGATAAATTTATCAATAAAGCATCAAAATTGGTTCAAATTAGCATTTGAATTTGTATAGTCATTATAAGTGACTTTAAAGAGAAACTATTGAGACACCAACTTTAAAGATGTTTCAAGTTGCAAGTAGTGAAACTCATTAAAGGTCTCTTTGAACTTTTGTTTCAAAACTTCAAGGGCATAAAGCCATCACTATTACAGCTGAATATGAAGGATACACAGACATTTCTGGGTGAGATTCTTTAATATTTTAGTTATTATAATTTCAGCTTAAAGTTACCAAAATTAGGACAATGTTCTTTTCCATAATCAGTGTGACAATTTAGACAGATGAAATATTTGTGAGAAACATAATGTTCTCAGCATTAAAATTCTTTAATGGAAATGTGTAGCTAGCTAAGATTTTTGTTTAAATAAATTAAATCATAATGTTATAGGAAATTTTAAACATTTTTAAATAATTATCTTCTAAACTCTTGTGGTGGTTTGAATATGGCTCCCATTGCCTCGAATATGATGAATGCTTAGTCACCATAGAATAGACTGGTTAAGAGCACAGGCTGCTTTTCCAGAGGATCTGGATTTAATTCCCAGCACCACATCTTTTAACCTACATAGTAGGTTAAAATTGTCTGTAAACTCTGGTTCCGTGGGATCTGACACCCTCTTACATATGTGCAGACAACCAACCCTACACAATAGAACTTTTTGATAAGATTAGGGTTAGGAGGTGTGGCTTTTTTGGAGAAAATGTGCTACTAAGGGTGGGTTTCAAGGTTTCAGAAGCCCATGCCATTCCCTAGTTCTCTCTCTAACCCCATTTCAGAAGGTAAAGGTCTCAGATACTGCTCCAATGCTTGTCTTATTGACACCATGCTCTCTACCATGGTGACAACAAACTAACCTTTGAAACTTTAGGCAAGCCCCCAATTAAACTCTTTCTTTTACCAAATTTGCCTTACTCATGGCGTCTCTTCTCAGCAATAGAACACTAAGAAAGACGTGCTGTGGATATTGTTCTGTATAAATAAAACACTGATTGGCCAGTGACCAGGCAGAAAAGATAGTCGGGACAAGGAGAGAGGAGAATTCTGAGAAGTGCAAGGCTGAGTCAGGGAGACACTGCCAGCCACCGCCATGGCAAGCAGCATGTGAAGATGCAGGTAAGCCATAAGCCATGTGGCAAGGTATAGAATTATAGAAATGGGTTAATTTAAGATATAAGAACAGTTAGCAAGAAGCCTGCCACAGCCACACAGTTTGTAAATAATATAAGCGCCTGTGTGTTTATTTTATAAGTGGGCTGTTGGACTGCCGGGGCTTGGTGGGACCCGGGGAGAAAACTCCGGTAGTCAATAGCATGATAATACCCAAATTTATTCTAGTTCCTAAAATATTTTGAATTATTCAAACAATCCCTACTTCCTATATCTGTGGCAAAATGATATACTCTGCCTGTTAGTTTTTCTAGACTGTCATATGGTTTAAATTGTACATCATATGTTCTTTTACTTAGATTCTCTCCTCTTTCTTCATTATCATTACAATTTATAGCTTATCACTTTGGTTAGCTTTTATTTGTTGAAGTATATCTTGAAGACTTGTAGTTTGGGGCAACTATGAATAAAGCTGCTTTGAAAACTTAAATATT
The DNA here is from genome assembly GCF_004664715.2 of Peromyscus leucopus. Classification (NCBI taxonomy): domain Eukaryota; kingdom Metazoa; phylum Chordata; class Mammalia; order Rodentia; family Cricetidae; genus Peromyscus; species Peromyscus leucopus. Next base: position 12,188,928 of record NC_051070.1, on the reverse strand, counting down.
TTTGTGGTGTTATGTTTTAAAATGATTCTGACAAAGTAACTTGGGGCATCTTTCCTGGACTCTATCATAACCATCTATAACATTAAAATGGTTCTGGTTAGAAGTGTAGTGGTAAGAGTTCCATTTAAATTACAGGTCTTTGAATGTGGATTATATTTTTAGTTAATTAATTAGAAAATATATGATGTGTCTGCTTTCCTACACTTATTTGCATATTATATATATTATATAAATATATAAACTTTTAATACAAGTATTTTTATAAAAATTGTCTTTTAATTGGCACCTGAAGGGATTACACATCAGTTAAAAGGACTGGCTGCTCTTGAAGGGAATTAGAGTTTGATTCCTAGTATCCACATGGTGGCTCACAACCTCGATAACTACTTTTCTAGGAGATCTGATGCCCTCTTCTGGCGTCTGTGGGCACCAGTCACTTATGTGGTATACAGGTAAATGTAAGAAAATTATGCATAGCCAGGCGGTGGTGGCGACCGCCTTTAATCCCAGCACTTGGGAGGCAGAGGCAGGCGGATCTCTGTGAGTTTGAGGCCAGCCTGGTCTACAGAGCAAGAGCCAGGAAAGGCGCAAGGCTACACAGAGAAACCCTGTCTTGAAAAACCAAAACAAGAAAAAAGAAAGAAAGAAAATTGTGCATAAAAGTATCTGGAAAGCACCATTAATCAAGAATGTCTGTGGGCATATATGTGGGCCACTTTCCTGATTAACGATAAATGTAAGAGGGTCCAAACTGCTTTGGATGGGGCCACGCTAGGGCTGGTAGTTTGGGCCTATAGAGGCAAGAAAATGGAGCAAGTCAAGAGAGCAAACTAGTAAGTGGCTTTCCTCAATGGCTGGTGCTTTCCTTCCTGCCTCTAACTTCCTTCCACGATTTCCTGCCTTCTCTCCCCTCAATAGTGAACCTGTAAGCCAATAAGCCCTTTCTGTTCTAATTCTCTCTTAGATATGTTTCATCAAAGCAACAGGGAAGCCGTCTAAAACAGGTCATGTGTACTTCTACTCTTTCAATTTTAGAGGAAAAAAGGAGGGCGGGGGGCATGAAAACGTGTTAATGGAAGACACATTAATGCCTTTTTAAAAATCAATCTTTAATGAATTTGTGGATCTATAGGCAACTCACTTTGGTAGTATAATCACACTCATGACTCCAGAAAACAAAACAAAACAAACAAATCATGAAAGCTTCCCTTACAATTTTGGAACAATTTGACAGCAATCAAGATGGTCAGTATAATGAAAATTAAGTATATTTGGTATTTCATATTATATGATACTCACATATGTTGTAATAGTTCATATTACCTACATCTTCTGTCAAGAAAATTAAAAAGAAAGAAAGAGAGAGAGAAAGAAAGAAAGAAAGGAAGGAAGGAAGGAAGGAAGGAAGGAAGGAAGGAAGGAAGGAAGGAAGGAAGGAAGGAAGGAAGAAAACCCTTCAAGGTTCAAGGGGAGATGCTCAGATCTCCCTGAAAAGAGAAATAGAACAAATTTGGTGGGTGGACTGGAGGCAGATGAGTATGGGAACATGTGGGATCAGGTGGGGGATGGAGGAGGAGAGGACAGAAAGAGACTACTGGAAAGCAGTTCAGGGTCAGGTAGAAACTGGATTCAAGGGAAACTCCCAGGAATCTGTGAGGATAACCCCAATTAAAACTTGTAGCAATAAAGAATATGTAGCCTGAACTGGCCATCTCCCGTGACCAGACAAGATTTCCAGACACAAAACCTTTGACCTAGAGTCTGTCCTGACTATGGGATATGCTGGAGGAAAGCAAAGGTATATTGTGAGTATAAACATCATACCTCACAGAGTTTATGACATTGAAATAATGGTTAGAAAAATGTAAAAATGTATTAAATTTCCTAAAATATACATAAATATGTATGCATATACTTGTGCAAACATGCAAATAAGGTATCAGTTAAACATTGGAGAAAACTGAATGATACCTATAGTAAGGTGGTTAGCATTGCACCCAAGTAGATTTCTTGGGCTTGATGTTGTACTAAAGAAATATAACATGGTATTCTAGAGAAATAGAGGGAGCAAAATTTATGGAAATAAATCTACTTGGACATTTTTAAATTCATAGTCATTTCAAAAATAAAGAAAAAAGTGTGGAAATTATTGATCACAAGTCCTCTTGCACATATTAGTTCTCATTAAGCTGAGCATTTAATATTTACACAAAAAATGAAAATAAAACAAAAAAAGCACAAATTTAAGTTAGGTTATAATCTTCATTGGAAGGCTTGAAGTTTCTCATATTTTTTTATTACAATAAATTACTTTTCCATATTCACAATAAAAAATTCAAGTTGAAATTTTAATAAAATGTATAGTTATTTTGATATGCATATACATAAACACATAAGATTATATCTGACAATGTTAAACAATGACTTATTGATAAAATCACAGTCCTGAATTTTTCTATACCAATCATTGATGCTTCATGACTGAGACTATCTTTAATATTATTGCAACATGTGTTCAAACCTTTATATAATGACTGAATACTGTTACACAGTTGCAGTTATCAAGATAGCATTATTTTATGAAGTATATATTTCAAATTAATTTACAAATTCATTAATATACACTTAAAGAATGGTTGTACTGCCCCTGAGACCCATCTGTGTGTGTCTTTGGAATAATATATGCTGTCCCTGTTGTAATATGTCTATTTGAGCCATCTGCAGCTTTAGGGATAGGAGACATTTTAAGATTCTAAGTAAGGGAGGACACCTAATTTGCCAGTCTTTGTGATTATTTTTATACTTAGATACTAAGAAAATGATTGGGCCATGCATATGTGTAAAAATGTATAAGTACATGAAATACGGTCCTATATGTATGTGTGTATAAACTGCAACAGTGTCAGGGGATATGAGAATCAAGTATAATTGTATGAATCAAATTTAGAGAGAAATTTTCTGAAATATTCTAAAGTTGCTGTTCTTTAAGATTCTTGAAGAACTTTCTTGAGAGCAGTTGTAGGGAGAAAATTTTATTAAGAGAAATGTGAATACCATATAATACAGAAAATATCAATCAGTAATAGCAACAGATAGACACTGAATGGTTGAATGTTACCTCACAGTTCATTTCATTTTTTTTCCAAAATGAACTGAGAGATTACATTCATATTTTAGTTTTTTATATTATTTCTTTCACAGTGAATTTTAGAAGTTTTCAAAATATTTTCAATCATTTAGGAAAGGCCTACTTTCATATAAGATTTATTTTATCTTTTAATGCATTTTTAATTTTTAAGTTATATGTATTTTATGTATGCATGTGCGGCAGGGTCTTGTGTTATTCCCTTTGGGGGAGGAGGCAAGTAGAGGCAGAGGCAATGACACAGATTCTGGGAGCATGTGGAAACGACAAGCTCAGTTTATTTAGGAAGAGGCAAGCCTTACATACCCACCACTCTGCCTGGTTGAAGGTGTGATGAATGTGTATCTGCCCTGGTTGAAGGTGTGACATGGCTGCTTCTCATTGGTTCAGGTCATCTCGAGATCATGTCTCAGCTGCTCTTGCTAAGGCCCTTAGGAAGACCCAGGTTGGCTCTCAGAAAGTATTTATTACTGGTTTGGCTTGTCTGACCCTCAAGCATGTTAGGACTGAATCATCCCACATGCATGTAAATAAGTTTCTGTATGCACATTTGGAAGACAGAAGCCAACCTGCAATATTGTGTACTCTTTCTATCATGTGGGTGCTGCAGATCAAATTCAGGCAATCAGTCTCTGTAGGTAATGCCTTTATAGGATGAGTCATCTGGACAACTATCTTTTAATAATTTTGAAAATTTTTGATTTCTAAATAAACAGAGGTATGGACAATACAAAAATTCAAGAATTAAACTTTCCAGATTACATTGGATAAAAGCTATCATTGAGTAATAATAAACAATAAACAGAAGTTATAAGCATGTCATTTGAGTTATAACTAGAGAAAAGATCTTTAACATCCCTGAGATTTTAGTTAAAACTCAAATGAATTTCACCTATGGTGATCATTGTTACAGCTATAATAGAATAACACACCTGAAATGTACCCTCTCTGCCATGTACCACTAGAAGTGTACCTTCTGTGATCCCATGATGAATGCCATATGCTTACTGTATAAAGAACTATCTCATTTTTTCTAATTATTTTTTATCATTAGTTATGTCTGCTTTTCTTTATTAACCATTGATTCCCTTACAGGAAAATTGCTTTCTTTTTTATATCCACTTGACTGTCACAGCGTTGTTATTTTAGAAGAATTTATTAAGGTATTTCTTGGAGAGTCTATCTTATTTCTATTCTTCATAAGGTAACTGTGGTCTCAGAAAACATTCTGTAGTACTTTATAAACTCCCATTTTGAAAGAGTTGTAAACATGATTATAATGAGTCACATTTGTGTTTAAATACACGATTCCAATTTCAATTTTTAATACAAAATTTCACTCATGGCTCATATGAGCATACATTTGTTTGAATTTTAATGGGAGAATAAACATGCATTATTTTACATGTCCACATACTCATTCTCATTTGTGTCTATGGATATTAGACCCATGACTTAAATTTTTATACTTATTTTTCAGTGATTGCCAATATTTCATGAAAAAAGAAGAAAAGAATAATTGAAGATGTGTTTTAATAATTAAAGTTATGACGCAAGGAGATGAGAGAGGGGGAGCATGCTGATTAAAACATTACCATATCAGATGTATTTAAAATTTACAATCAGAACAGATATTGTCTAATCCCAGAAGAAAATAAAAGCTTTAAGGAATCTTGAATAAGATTATGGTAAGAAAATGTTATCTTCTAGCTTCCTTCCACTGACCATTAGTTAATATTTCTGTTCAAGTGATTTATTTAATCTTTTTCTTTTCTTATGAGTGCAATGGATAAAAGGGACAAGGAAAAAACTGCTTTTGAGTAAAGTCAACCAAGTATGATAGTCAGTTTGATCCTACACAGGAATCCTTGAAGTGGGAAACATAACCTAGGCAGGCAGGGGTCTTCCTGAGCCAGACTAAAGAGCTTTCACAGACTTTCATCCAAATGGTTTTTTGTCTAAGAGTCCAACAGTATGAATGCAAAACAACTCCAAGGCATTTTTGCTCCCCCATACATTAACAGGAAGTGTGTTTCCACTGCCCAAGTCCTTGATTGTAGTTTAACTACAAAAACCCCAGAAACTCTATGTATTTGAAGTCACCAGAACTCAGGGTATTTAAACATTGGGAAGTCTGAACAGAAACATTTGCATAGTGTATAATTATTAACTAATAATTGAGTACATACCAGGTGTAGGAAAAGGATAACAACCTGGAAAAACCGGTCACATACCTGGAAGGGGGTAAGAGTTTCTTTCAAGTCTGTCACCATTAACCTGTCATTTTATTCTAGTTAATCTTCAAAGGCATAACTGAAGTTCTATCTACAATTTTTAAAACTTACTGTTTGCATTAACATTTCTGGAGAGCAGGAGAAAAAAATAAAAAGAAAACACTTCAGTATATCCTAGGTTGGACAATCACTTGCACATTCTTATTTTGTTCAGAATCAACTAGAATAACTGATGACTGACTTTTGATTTTTTTTCTTATTCAAATGAGAAACTATAGCTATCCTTCTCTTTGCTACCACCCCACCCAGCTATCTAACTACAAGCCATCACAACTGTACCACAGAGAATTTGGTACGTGGAGTTCTTCTGGTCAATACTTTGTCTATCACAGCATGGATTTTTTAAAGTATCTTTTAACCAGAAAGAAAATTATGGTGCATATTTGCTTATGTGTGGTCATTGGTTGGTAAGTCAATGAGGAGCAAATTATAATCCATAAAACCAAAGAGATTAATTTAGAGTAAGGGACTAGGTGAAAGTGATATATCTTCCAAGGAAGGGGAAACAGAAAAAACAGGCAAGATATAAAGGGTCAGAACTGTAACAGGAGGATCAATTGGAGAACAGAAGAGAAGGTGAAAGATGGAATCTAGGGAGGGACATCTAAATTTAAGGGTCATTTGAAAGGTTGTTTGGAAACCTACAGTAAAAAAGCTTCCTAAAATATATACACATATGAAGGTGATCAAAACAAAATTGCCAAATAATGGGGAAGAGAGAGTGTGTCCCAATAGGACATCTCTCATCATCGAATGAAATTAACACCTACACATCTCACCGAGTAGTTGAACTGTTGCCTACTTAAAGCCATCATCCCTATGGGCTAGTGTTCCTGGTACTGGAAGATGCTAATTATGTTACCAAAGGAGAAAGGCAAACACCAAACCAGTACAAAGCCTTCGATCTACCATGGTACCCCTCTTGTAAGTTGTACAACCCTGGCACAAAGCTTGAACGAGTAACCAACTAGTATGATTTTATTTGAAGATCATGCCATAAGAGCGAGCACAAACCTTAGTCTGGATAATCAGAGGACCTAGGGAACACAAATTACTACTGTTCTACTTAAGGATTGTAGCAATAAAATGACTCCTAATGTCATTCTGCTATACTCATAAAACTATGCCTTGCCCAGTCATCATCAGAGAAGCTTCTTCCTCTAGAAGATGGGAACAAATATAAAGACTCACACTCAGACATTACACAGGGGGTAAGAAAACTTAGAACACTCAACCTCAAATGAGGTATCTCCCTCAAATCTGTCTTCTCTGTACTCAGGGAACCTGTGAGGAGATAGTGGGAAGAGTGGAAGAGCCAGAGGGCATGGACGACACCAAGAAAACAAGGTCTAAACACAGCAGAACAGACCCCTACATGAACTCACAAAGTCTGTGGTATCACGCACAGGGGCAGCTAGGTAGGCACCAGATGGGATCCTAGAGCTGAAAGGCAAAATGGACACATGGCCTCATCCCTAACCCAGAAGCTATCTCTAATTTGTGACCACTTATGAATGAAAAACGTTTTTTTCCAAGTGAGGTTCACTGGGGAAACAATCTAGTCTTGAGGGTAGGCCCATACCCAGGAGAAGATAGCCAACAGAAAACTAAGTCAGTGGAATCTTTTGCAATTCGTCATCTCATAATTTTGTGTCAGTGAAGTTTTTTATATTTATTTTATTTTATTTACCTTGCTGAATCTTCCAGTTTTGTGTTATCCTTGTGGGTATGAACATGTATGTCTTTGCTACTATATGTGTGTGTTTTCTGTGCTTTTTCTTGGATCCTTTTCTTTCTTCTTCTTGTGTCTTATTTAAATTTATTTGTTTTTGTTTTATATTATATTTCACTATTATCCTTTCAACAACTATTTTCTTTTTCCTAAGAAGAGAGAAAGTGAGTGGATCAGAAAGGAACAGGAAGTGGAGAGGAAGGGGTCGGTAGAAGGGAAAACATAATTAGAATATATTGTATGAAAAAAAAAAACTGTTAAAAAAAGGAAGCATGTGAATGTATATCCCATGCTTTTACTAATCCTGACAACTTTCTTTTTGCTTCATAGGGAAAGTCACACTTTCACATGTCTGTAGTTCTACTGTGGTGGACCTAATCAAGACCAAGAATATGTGTTCTGTTCTTCTCAATGCTTTTTCCTAATATGAATCATTAATTTTAGAAATTTTAAGGCATAAAAGAGGAGAGATAAATATTACTCTTAGCAAACCACTATCACTACCTGTCATTTTATTTGCATATTGAGCAAATATATTAGTTTCAAGGTTTTTTTAATAAATTCATTTTTTTTGTGAATGAATGCTTTGTCTGAATGTATGTCAGTGCATCTTGTGCTCACAGAGGCCAGATTAGGGCATTGGGTCTCCTAGACCTGGAGTTACTGATGGTTTTAAGTACCATGTGGGTGCTAAGAATTGCACCCACATTCCCTGGGAAATCAGCCAGTGTTCTTAACCTCTGAGCAACCTGTTGGTTTCTAATTTCAAGTCTTAAATACTAATGGATTTCTTTTTATAGATTCCAGTAACAAATAGATTTAGAAATTGTTTAAATATATTGATATTGGAAATTGCTTAGGATTTAATAAATTTCCAAGTCATTGATTATATGGTCAGCAAGATTGCTTCAGTTGAGTTTAAATCAGAAAGTAATTTAATGAGTCTCCGTGAGAATAGCCCAGCTAAGTGCACATGCTTAGCACATTTGAGACAATTACTTCAGTTCCCAGAAAACAAAATGAAGACACTGAACAAGTATTAAGATTATGTATATTTTGTTTGTTTTACCCAATCTGAAATATTTTGCTGCCATTATCAAACTGCTTAATCATTTTCCATGGATCACATGCAAGATATTCCTTCTCAGAATCCTTCTACATAAATCCTTGCAATAATGGATTTGATCTCTGGGTTTAATTTGTGGGCCACACTGAAAATGCAGCTGAATAGTAATTGTAAAGGATAACACATTACTAAGCAAGGAATGTGTAGCCTTATCAGTACCACTCCCTAAATTTTTCTGACAGATGGTAGACTGATATTTTTAATAACAACATACTTCAAAAAATTTCCCACTCTCTAGTATTCCTTCTAATACATTCTATTCAAAAATTATGGAGAGTGTATGCTCACTTGAAAACATCATACCTAGTTTCTGTCAAATGCTAAACATTTAATGTTTAAGGTGAATAAGGAAATTAATGTGGTGGAATTGACTTGGCTATGCATTTATAGAAATTCTGATTCTTGTCATATTTCTGTTCCAATATTTGTCCTTGATTGCATATATTTTGCTAGTACTCCATTTTATTGGTTATATACTAGAGTCTCTTTAAACATTCTTACTCTCACCGCTATTCCCTAAACCATACTTTAAGTGGTGTTGCTTGAATGGTTTTGTTTATGTTCTGTTCCCATAATTAGTATTAACTGCAACCTGGGACACATTTCCACACATAGAGTAACCATATATCTTTATTACTATATTTAAATTAATCTCTTGGAAGTAATTTACAATGAGATATTATATATGACTGAAGTCCAATTCAACCCCAAATCAGTGATTGGAATTTTGAATTTCCTTATTAAACAAGTCAGTTATTAACTGGCTATACATATTTTCATTTAACTGGATATGCATATCTAATTAAGTATTAAGAATAAAAATAGAAATAAGAATTCCATAGTTCATCAATGTTGCTATAACAATAAAGGAAAGGAAAGAATAAGCCTGCTAACACTTAGAAATATGCAGCAAATTTGATCCAAACCATATGTAATTAGTATGTTGGCTCAACTGCAGAATGGAGCCCAGTTCTCCCAGCGAGTTAGTCAATCTTTGAATGATTCCTAGGAAGAAAATATTAGCTGGTCATACAGACATTTTCCCTTGTCCAGAAAAATATTTCCCCATTTTACCATTACTAAAAAGAGATTTTGGTACACTTACCTTTATTATCTCTGTGAATATGGTCTATCTTTTTTACAGACTGATTTTCCATTTTAAACTGAAATAGTATTTGTATATTTTCAATCCATATATTGCAGTTCCTTTTTCATCTGTGTAAAAAAATGCATTTCTTGCTGATGGGAACCATATTGCTAATCGATCTATATGAATTTAATTAATAAATAAGAAATAAACTGTTTGGAAATAGTATGCATTCATACCATATATGCATTGTTCTATGGGACATGGATAATACATGAATTTGTATCTGTTTCTAAGCAACTCAACAGAGAGATATATACACATTCTTGCAAAAAGATACAATGTAGGAGTGAGAGAAAAAAAGAGCACACACAATAGATGTGACACAAAAGCAGAAAAGGCTATTATGAGAGAAAGATGGGTCAGCAGGAGGGAGACAGCAGGATGAAAAAGAGAAGGAAGTACTGTGAAACTGGTGTGCTCAGGTCCACTAATTTGCGTGCTAACTTAAAGATCGTATTTAAAAAAAATTTTTTTTTTCACAAGAAACTTTCAGAGAACACGAAGCTCGGTAGTGAACACATCCTTTCTGGGATGGCTATAAAAACTCTTTTGAGATTGAGTATTTTTATCATTTGTTGCATCCCTAGTATGTAATAGAATATTATCAGAACAACTTCCCATACATACATTTCAATGAATGTATGGCCATGCAACTTGAGGGTTTTCTTTTTCTTTTTCTTTTTTTTTATTTAAGAATTGAATTATTATTCATTCAGCAGGAAATAAAGTTTTACTGTAACCTTCCAAGTTCAGTAGTTTGCAGAATTGTTTACTTACATTTGCCTTTATTTTTAGCTCTCTCATTTCAGGTTCTCTAAAAATATGCAATAGATGTTTTTCTATGAACGAAATGCACTCCTCCTAAGTCTGGAGGTTGACAGGTTGAGAATAGATTGGCCAAGGTGGTGAGGTTTGGAGACAACCTTATTACAGAGTCCACAATCTTAAAGTCTGCATACTTGTGTGATAGAGTAGATATTTCTGGGAACATTATTTAAAATCATGATACTGCTATCACTTCTGAGAATGAAAGGCTGTCACTGTGACCTACTTATCTTCAAGAGGTCTCATATCCAGATACTGTAGTAGTGGAATTAGGAGTTCAGCACATGGCTTTAGGAGTTGACATAGTGACCCAGCCCATTGCATTGGCCATTAAATGACATGATCATTAAATCCATGTTAGGGAGGAAAAAAGTCAAAGGCGAAATTGTGCACAGTTGCTTATGAAAGAAAGATAAAACTGATCATTGAGAAAAAATTGCTTTCAGCATGAAAATACAAAAAAAAAAAAAAAAAGCCAGGATAAACTGGGAACTTCATTAAGTAGTGCATCCAATTTGTGAATAAAATTTTGTGAACTTAAACATTTTTATATCCATTCCCTTTCTAAGGTTTTTATAACTTACTAAGTAGTAACTAATAGCTTTAGAAAGAAAGAAAAGGAGATGAAAGAATTACCATTAAAATCTTAAAAAGAGATTTCATGTGTGTTTTAAGGGACAACATCTCACAGCAAATGTTCTGTTCTTTTGATTCTTACAATCCTATGACTTGTATTGAAAAAAAAAATCCCTGAACCTTAGGTCCAGAATTTGTGTTATAGATATATATGCTACTGTTGGTAACACACGGTAATCTTTTATCTGTATTTTAATAAGTTATATTTTTCATTAATGGTCTTCATCTGTTGTTAAGAGAAGTTCTTGGTGAGAATTATGCACATCAGTGGAAATAAGGATAAATAGTTAAGTTATTATAGTTAAGAATTATACTGGTTTAATGAACTAGGTTGTATTCTCCTCCAAGACCCATGACTTTTTTAGCCCAGTTAATAGGTCAGATTTCCAGTAGCAGGCATGATTTCCATGTTGATGAACAATGTTTATTGCTAAGGTATGCATGGCATTACTGAATCCTGCAGGTTATCGAGCCATGCCAGCTGTTGTTGCAATTTATAAGTTATATCTTTAGGGATTGACACATACACACATATACACACACATATATACATATGTGTGTGTGTGTGTATATATATGTATATATATATATATATATATATATATATATATATATATGTCTCTTGCTCTCTACATACACACACACACACACACACAAGAACAAGGGAGAACTGGGAAAGATTGATGGGAAGAAAAGAAGGGGAGAATAATGAAATTATATTTTAATTTTAAAATTAAAAAATGTATCTTATGAATAAATGATATTGACTTGTAGGTTTTGGCTTTTCAATTATTCATTGTCTCATAAAGAATGTAATAAGATGTCAATACTTCATTGGACTCTCTGAGAAAAAAGCACAGGGTGCAACATTAATGACAACAGCAGAGTCCTTGCAGAAATATTCATGGCTGTTTGTTGAGATCCAGTTTATATCATGTCAGAGCTAAAAGGATTTGGTGTAGCTGATGTACCAGATACAGTTCTAAAAATAGGAATGTAGTGGAAACATGCGACCCTTTAAATTCAGTGGTGGTAACAGGTGCAGCTGTAATAAAATACATTAGTATGCTAAAATAAACAAAGCTAAACATAGTCAGATGGATAATGATCAACATTTTTATTTACTGAATTCTACAGCAAAGACTAAAGGCATCATAGAAATGTACTTTTAAATGAATTGCGCATTCTCAAAGAAGCTATTTCAGATTTTGTAGGTTTTAAAAGATCACTTCATTTTTCCATCTACACAATTAGAATGTAAATCCCTTGCAAAAACATTTGAATATCTCAATAAAATGAAAATTTAAGGCCTGTGAAGAACTAGCTACAGAAAGTTTTATTTAAGTTTATTGAGAAAAAACAAACAAACAAAAATACAAAAAACAAACAAACAAAAAACAAGCAACAGATAATAGAAAACCTGCAGGTACAAATAACACACAAGTAAATGTTGCTGTGAATTAGCTAATCAGTGTTTCTTCCTCCTCTTCCTTCTATTCCCTCTATTTTCTCTCCCCTCCCCCTTTTTTTTCTTCAACAATACTTCAGCACTGAGCTGCTGTGGAATTTTTACAAAACAGTCAAGAGAAACTCTTCCCACCAGAGCAAACTGCTTAGCCTGGTGTTTTCAAATCAGGATTGCTATGACTAACATTCAGACATACTATCTAGGAGGTAAATCTCAGAACAGGGTATACCAATTTTTGGAAACTTCATAGTGCAGCATGTTTTGTGGGAATGCCTCATCTTTTCTGGAGTGTTCCACACAATTGTGGTAATATACCAGTGAAGAGAAGCCACATCCTTGCCTTGGGAACACTTGGGAAGCTGGTGGGATTCTCCACTGGACTGCCAACTGTGTCCAACATGCAGCTTGCACAGCTGGGAGCGAGGGCCCCGGACAGAGAGGCGCAATGACGGCAAACAAAGAGAAATATTCTCTCTTAAATTTTCTTGCTTCGATGAGGTAAAATGAGCTTGCATTTTACATTGAAAAGGGGAAATATGCTTGCCTTGGTGTTTTTAGAAAACCAAAATTTTGCTTTTAATAACTAATTTCAAATATTAATGTATGCTCTTCAAATCTATTCCTACAGGCTCTCGGAGAAGCCCACGGTGTGTTCAATGTACCCAGGCTTTAAAGCTTCCTGTGGTTTAGTGCAGGTGTGCAATATACTAGTTTTCTTTTTTTTTTAATTCATCATAGTTTATTACAAAATAACAATGTCCTTGACAAATGAGAATATACCAATCAAAAAAAGAAACAGGAAAAGGCTAAACTGTAAATTCAGCTATCTTGATGTTTAAGATCCTTAAAGAATGACCTCAATGATTAGAAACAAGGGAAATGTGGAAGAAATCAGCTGGTAAATATCAGTATTCAGGCTGAAGTTTTGGATTAGTCTCTAAAGATATAAAGAGTACTTGCTAAGATAAGGCACTGATAAATCATTTTTGTGTGCTCATATCTGATTTTCCATTCACCATTTTATTTTCATCACAATGTATTCACATTTACATGTTATTAAATAACCAAATTTAGTCAAAAAGAAAATTTTGTCAAAATGTTTAGGCATTTGAAATCATGCATACTGGAAAATATTTCAAACCAAAATATTATACTTAGCAAGAACAATAATTTATGTTTTGCTAGAGAAAAAAATAATCTCACTCTTAATTAGCCATCTTATACATTTCACTTATTTACTTCTTCATTTCATTATATATTCACTAATTTCAAAAAGTATGTTTAGTTTATGAAATACTCAGTTCAGGGAGTTGTTATCCGATTTGGTGTCTATACGAAATTCATCAACCAAAAAATAAATCAGTCAGCATTTCCAATGATTTATAACCCAAAGATAAGTTTCTTGGAAGACAATTGTGATTGATTCCAGAACTTTCATTTCAATTCTGCCCTAAAAAATTATTACTTTTAATTTACTTTTAGTAGTGTTTAATATTCAGTTTCAATGACACTGAAGTTAGAAACACTGAAGAGACTTATTAGAATGTGTCTCTGAGGAGGTTACAGAGAAGTCTAATTGGAAAGAGTAGACCTACTCAGGTGCTGGCATTTCATGATGTAGGTTCTCTGGATGATTGACAGATGAAAAGTGGAGATAGCTATTGAGTAACAGCATCCACCACCACTGTTTTCTGATCACTGAAAAAGGTGGCTAGACGTTAAATTCTTGAACCACTGCAGCTAGAGTTGCGACAATATAATTAGGAAATATATTTCATATGAAATCTTTTTTTTTTTTTTTTTTTTTTTTTTTTTTTTTTTTTTTTTTGCAATTTAGCAAGAGCGTTTATTTCCAGCATGATGAGGTGGCACAGAGCGACCCCAAAGGGGGTGTCACAAACTCCTTTTAAGCAGTTAGGGGAATTCCAGGGAGGAGGGATTAATCTGGTGTTGATTGGTGGAAAAAAGATTAGCCTGGGAGCTGATTGGTGGGAGGCTGTAGTAGTTAGGGTCCCATTGGTGGGAGAGGTCTAGCATCTAGGGACTTGTTGACGAGAGGGCAGGGAAGGCTATCTTGAGTTAGCAGAAGACTGGGGGGCATCTGCTGAGCCAGAAGAAGAGGCTTCAGGGAGCCTGCTGAGGCAGCAGGAGGCTGGAGGGGGGGTGGGCATCTGTTGATTGGTTGCCCCTAAGCTGTGGTTTTCCTGAGACTTGTTTGCTCAGCTCCAGCCCATCCTAGTGAACCGAAACTAAGGCCTGGTCCAAGTCAGGGCTGCCAGGGGACCCTGTTATGGCCCTGGTTTGGCAAACCCGGTCCTCTCAGATTGCTGTGAGTCCGAGGCAGGCTAGCCTAGGCTACATAGTGAGTTCCCGGCCAGTTTGGGATACAGAGTTAGAGCCTTTTAAAAAAAAACGAGAGAGAAAAGCCCAAAGGGGCTGGAGAGACAGCTCAGTTGTTAAGAGCATTTGGTACTCTCTCAAAGAGGACCCAGGTTGCCTTCCCAGCACCCACATGGCAGTTCATATCCATCTGTAACTCCAGTTCCAGGGGATCTAGGTGATCCTATGCCCTCTTCTATCTCTTTGAATACCAGGCACATGTCACAAACCAAAAAAGGAAGACTGTTTCCCAAACCATGGCTTTTCTTCCTTCCATTTTTTTCTTTGTCTCTTACAGTGTAGTGGAGTGAAGGCAGGTCCTGGAGCTTGAGTCCAGAACCTTATGCATGTTAGATAAGTGCTATACACATCCGCAGCCCTGAGGTTTTAACTCTCAAACAAAACATTAGGGCTGCCAGGATGGCTCAGTGGGTAAAGGTACCTGCACCACCTGGCTTCAATCATTTATTAATTAAATTTTTTATCTATTACTGTATGTGTGTATAATGTGTGTGTGGGGGGGTGTATGTGTGTGGAGGTCAGAGGACAACTTTGTGGGATTGGTTCTCTCCCCACTTTTATGTGGGTCCCAGGGATCCAACTCCAGTTATGGAGCTTGTCTGGCAAGCTCTTCCCAATCAGGCCATCTCACTGTTCATTTGTTAGAAACATATTATTATTACATTTTCATGATTAGTGGGTATACATGTGAGCACTCACATGTGAGTTTGTGGGTGTGTGTTCATTTTCTCCTACCATGTGGGGTTCAGGAATTGAATTCGGATTCTTAGGCTTGTGTGTCAAGTGTCTTAAGCCACTGAGCAACCTCGCTGGCCCACATTTTGTTTTGTGTGGCCAGGTTTCAGTATATAGCCCTGGCTGGCTTAGAATTCTCTTTATAGACTGTGCCGCCCTCAAGCTCACAGAGATCTGCCTGCCTCTGTCTCTCCAGTACTTGAATAAAAGATGTGTGCCACATCTGGCATAAACCCCCTCTTAAATAACATTCATTTATTTATTTGGCATATGTGTGCACCACATCATGTATGTAGAGGTCAGAGGCTATCTCGAGAAGGTAGGTTCCATCTTTGTATGGGTTCCAGGGATTGAACTCAAGACATCAAGTTTAGTAGCAGGTACCTTTACCCACTGAGCCATCCTGGCAGTCATATGAAATCTTAGGACATATAATTCAGTAGTATATTTTTAAGATTAATTTTATTATTTTGAGTATGGGAATTTTGTCTGTCTGTCTGTATACCATGTAGTGCCTAGCTGTTTCAGCTTTGACCTTGAAACACTGCCCCTAGTGTGACAGCAGGTAACAGCCACACCTGCCTATGACCTGCCCCTGGGCCTGTGGTTGAGAGGGAGCCCCTTAAGACTGGAAGTTCAAATGTGTTTGCCCTTTCTGAATACTTCATAGTCCTGGAAGCTGGATGGTAGACCAAGCCAGCTTTCTCTGCTGGGTGGTACCTCATCTCTCCCGGATCCTGTAACCAACCCCTACTGACTGTAAGTTACCCCAGAAATAAACCTCTCTTGATTACCAAATAAATTACATGGAATTGCCTCATTGATTACACTTATAATACCACCTGTATGCCTATTGTTTGTGAAAACCAGAAGGGTATTGCCTTCAACTGGAGTTGCAGTTGGTTTTGAACGACCTTGTGGTTACTAGAAAATCAACCCTGGTTTTCTGCGAAAGCAGAAAATACCTACTTAGCATCTCTAAGCCCCAAACACATATTGTTTTAACTACACATTCTGCTACATATGAGATCAAATATGACTTTGGACAATATCCTCTTCTTTTAGTCTATAGGGAAATTTTAAATGATCAATTATGCACTTTAATCCCAACACTCAGGAGGCAGAGGCAGGTGGATCTCTGTGAATTGGAGGCAGCCAGGTTTACAAAGAGAGTTCCGGGAGAGTCAGGGCTACACAGAGGAACTCTGTCTAGAAAACAAAAACAACAATAACAGCAAAATGAAACATCAATAACAAGTAATTATATTATCCATTATTTTTATGTGACTGCTGTTAAGTAAATGTCTATATACTAAAGAAATATCAAGCCGGGCGGTGGTGGCACACGCCTTTAATCCCAGCACTCGGGAGGCAGAGGCAGGCGGATCTCTGTGAGTTCGAGGCCAGCCTGGGCTACCAAGGGAGTTCCAGGAAAGGCGCAAAGCTACACAGAGAAACCCAATATCAAAATGTATCATGCTTAAATGAAACAACAGCCACAAAGGATGCAAAGTGTATAAATATCTGGAGTTAAATCTATGTAGCCTGTTGTGATTTAAGATGTGGCTCTGACTGGTATTATGGAGATATTTAGTTTATTTATGCTAATGAGCTTTGTTTTTATATCAACGAGTGCTGTTTCCATGATGGTGAAATATACAAATCTTATGTAGCTTCAAGGATATTAAATTATTCTTCAGATAATAATGCTAAGCTCTCTTCAAATCAGAAAATGACTTTACCTGAAATTTAAACTTTTATGACAGTCACACCACAACAAATTGGACTATTTTTTTCAGAGTTTAATGAGATAATTTATGTATATTTATGTATGACAGTGTTAAATAACTCCCAGAAAAAAATTGATTTATAATTCTTTTTTATTAAAAGCAGTTTTCATGATTGCTCTTGAACTGTAATTTAAAAGAATGTTTAAAGAGAAACCTGTAGAATGAAAATACTATCACTTTTGCTTTTAAACTCTCTAACCGGATGCTGGGTGGTGGTAGCACATGCCTTTAATGCCAGCACTCAGAGGCAGAGGCAGGTGAGTTCAAGCCCAGTCTGGTCTACAAAGTGAGTTCCAGGACATCCAGTACTGTTACACAGAACTGTTACAAAAACCTTGTCTTGAAACAAACAAACAAAAATAATAAAAAATAAAATAAATAAAATAACTAACTGGAAATATTTTCAGTGTGAAAGCAGGTATAAGTATTTATAGAAAACACCCAGTCTAGTGGAAGTGATATAATTAGTGTTCAATTGAAAATATATTAATAAAATAATAACCATATTAAAAATGTAGAAAGTAACAACTCAATATATTTTTGCAATTTAAATTTTATTGTATTAATTAATTTTAATGTGGAAATCATTACATTTCCTTAATAAAATATCAAAGATAAACAGATCATAGCAAAACCAC
The DNA here is from genome assembly GCF_004664715.2 of Peromyscus leucopus. Taxonomy (NCBI): domain Eukaryota; kingdom Metazoa; phylum Chordata; class Mammalia; order Rodentia; family Cricetidae; genus Peromyscus; species Peromyscus leucopus. Next base: position 12,170,989 of record NC_051070.1, on the reverse strand, counting down.
TTACACACAACTTGTGGAATAATGCTTTATGTTGGTTATAAGTTATATATTGATTTTTGTGTATTTAATGTACATTTCAGCATATTGTTTGATTTTCAATATGTAATTTTACATTTCAATTAAACTACACCAAAAATGTATAATTAAAAGAATGTTAATGACTCTTAGAAGACTATTGTATCAGAAAATGAAACTTTGTAACTTTTTTTGTTATTTTTATCCCATTACATTTTAAATTTTAAGTGATTTTTTATATTTATTTATTTATTTATTTATTTATTTATTTATTTATTTATTTTGGTTTTTCGAGACAGGGTTTCTCTGTGTAGCTTTGCGCCTTTCCTGGAACTCACTTGGTAGCCCAGGCTGGCCTCGAACTCACAAAGATCCACCTGCCTCTGCCTCCCAAGTGCTGGGATTAAAGGCCACCACTGCCCGGCTTTTAAGTGATTTTTTTTTTAAAAAAATGACCTAAAGCAATTCTGATGAGAGGCTGTGGCTGGTGCCTGCTGTTTGTTGCCAGGGCATGGATACTTACTCTGTGCCAGGGTAAAAAGTAAGGAGGAATACTGAGAAACCCTACATAAAAACATTAAAGATCATGTTCATCCTGCTGGCAATTTGCATGAAACTATTGTTCTGTTTTTGGTTCAAATGGATAGCAAAGAGATTCTGCATCCACAGCCCTGTGAGTAACTCAATGACTGGCAATTGCCATTGGTCATGCTCTGAGCCTTGTTCTGATATTTTGAGTGACTTGATTATGTTTTATAATATAACATTCAAATTAATTAAATCAATAAAGAAAAATTTGAATACCTTTATAAAATTTATTTTTAAAATATCCAATAATGTCATTGTTAGTAAAAAATTTGTGGGTAAATAAGTTACTAGAAACGGAGGCCTTTGTGATATTGATCATGCTGATATAACCCACCACCATTTAAAGAAAAGGATGCTAATAGTGTATTATTCTTAATCAAGTCTCTCAAAGCAAATACATTTGGCATTAGGGTTTTGATTACACATGCTTTTAAGTGGTCTCTGGTGATGTTAATGAAATGGTGATTATGTAGCTTTATTTCCAGTCTCTTAATGTTACAAAGGTCAATCATAAAGATTTGGAAATGAAGAGGTGAATTTCAGGTAGCTGAAAATTGTGCAGGTGATTACACACTATGAGCCACTTGTACTTTGAAAATTGCTATTGTAGACAATACCACAACAAAAGTATTCACAATGCACATCATACAAATGATGGGTCCCATGTAAGTACATCAAAACACATCCCAGTGAAGGCAAGTAGAAATAGACTGTCTATACCTCAAATGAAAAAGAGGGAGGATAGGATTGTTCATGAGACAGTTATGACTATGCAAACATGTCTTATTTATAGATAACAGTGAGCACTCTTGTCAGCCTCAGTGTATACTCAAGGGAAATACTTTTAAATATTGTAGTTATATATTTACAAGTATAAATTCTACTTGAGAAAAAAATCTTGATGCTGTCTAATATCATAATGCAGATTTAAAATATGGCAGTATCAATTTTTTGTTCTCTGCTTCTATATACTAAAATGTATAAACTATGTATGGTAATAGTTTGTTCTTGTTGTTGCTGCTGCTGCTGGTATGATAAAACTCCATGAGTAAAAATATCTTGCGATGGAAAAGTGTTACTAAATCTTACAGGTTACAGGCAGTCATCAAAGCTTGACAAGGAGCTCAAGACAGGCACCTGGAGGCAGAAACCAGAGTAGAGACCTTGGAGGAAACCTCATTACTGACTTGTTGCTTGTGGGGTGATGAGCCTGTTTTTTTTTTAATCCATTCAAGGACCACCTGCCTTGTCTACAGGGCCTTCTGGTGGAAGCATTTTTTTCGATGGAAAATTTCACTTTCCAGAATACACTAGCTTGTGTCAAATTGATAAAACAAATTAACCAGCATATATACTACCCATAAAAAATAGTGAGACAATTATAGAATACTTACATCAATTTGTACCTCTACTCCCCCAACCCTCTCTTGGTACTGTTTACACATTTTTTTATTTCTTTCCTCCCAAGTGCTGGAAATTGAATCTAAGTAGAGACTATGACATGAAGATGCTGTTCCATGTTTCTCTAGGTTTTTAAGTTCGTTAAAAATATATCTCTGATTGTATTATGTACTCCTAGAAAGACACATCTGCATTTTGATTGAGGCACATGTGGTTTCCACATGACTGTCAGATATAATGATGTGTCTAAGTCTGTTATTTATTTGTACATACATTATCTTACTTGACATATTTGATTGGATTGTCTATCAACAAATAATGTATATCCCCTTCCTAAAAATGAAGGAATGATAATAGAAGAGGCTAAGTAAATTTAAAAGCTATAGAGGCTGTCAATGCCAGAACATTACATTTAAATTGTTTCTATGAAAATGGGGTCTCATGTAGACCAGGCTGGTCTTTATTTTTTTATTTTTTTTTTATTTATTTATTTTTTTTTTTTGGTTTTTCGAGACAGGGTTTCTCTGCGTAGCTTTGTGCCTTTCCTGGAGCTCACTTGGTAGCCCAGGTTGGCCTCGAACTCACAGAGATCCGCCTGGCTCTGCCTCCCGAGTACTGGGATTAAAGGCGTGCGCCACCACCGCCCGGCCAGGCTGGTCTTTAATTTACTGTATAGCTGTCGATGATATGAAATCCTGATCTTACTGGCTCTACCTCCACAATGCTGGCATTATTGGGATGTCCCAGTACCTTTTATTTAATTACTGCTAGGGATCAAACTCAGGGCAGCACACCTTTAAAGCAAACACCATGGTCACGATTATGAAAAAGAACAAGAACTGGAAATAAGGCTCAGTTAAGAACAATTGCTGTTTTAGCAGAGGACCCTGGTTCTTCCATTTTATTTTCAACCTTTTTATTTCTTCTCTTATTTGGATTTTTTAAATTAGTATATGCAGTTTTGGTGCTGTGGGATGGTCTGTATGTCAAATCTGTTGCTCTGATTGGTCAATAAATAAAACACTGATTGGCCAGTGGCCAGGCAGGAGGAAGTATAGGCGGGACAAGGAGGAGAAGAATTCTGGGAAGTGGAAGGCTGAGTCAGAGAAACTGCCACTCGCCACTATGACAAGCTGCATGTGAAGATGCTGGTAAGCCACAAGCCACGTGGCAAGGTATAGATTTATGGAAATGGATTAATTTAAGGTATAAGAACAGTTAGCAAGAAGCCTGCCACGGCTATACAGTTTGTAAAAAATATAAGTCTCTGTGTTTACTTGGTTGGGTCTGAGTGGCTGTGGGACTGGCAGGTGACAGAGATTTGTCCTGACTGTGGGCAAGGCAGGAAAACTCTAGCTACAAAAGATAAAAGTAATTTTGTTTATTCATTTTTCCCTTTCTTCTCCCCATTTCCTGCCCAAATCATCATACCCTTCCATTCTTACCATGTTCTCCTCTTTACTGTTATATTGTTTTGAATACATAAAATCAAGTTCTGCATTCACAGACCAACTGCAATGTCAACATCAGACAAATGGTTTCTTACAATTGTGTTCCTTTAATTTGTGTAGTTGATGTAGTATCTGCCCGCTTTCTACTAGAGTAAATTGCAGGATTTCTCCTCATTACACAATCCTAGACTGTTCTCTCCTTAATTAGTAAGAGAATTTGACAGTTTTGTGCTTCCAATAGTATAGAAGATCCCTAAGAATGGAAAACATATGTCATGTAATAGTTTTGTATAAGGCAAATTTGAAAATATGCAAGTTATGAAGGATCTAATTTATAGAAAACACTGGTTACTTGTTGTCATGGCCACAATATCTGTAAGGGTAATGATAAAACATCAAGAAGAATCTACACAATGCTATTTTAGTCAAGAGCACATAGGATTTTTCAGTTGTTTTCAAATTTTATGACAACACCCAATTTAGGAAAAACCTTCGGTGATGGCTGGTTTACTGCCAATTTATGAGGCCCTGACGGCTAAAACTTTCAGCTAACCTAAATCCTGTAGAATCTTCGGCTCTCTGTTTTGAGAATGTGAAATTTCAAATAGCAGAACAACTGAATTTGTGCATAAGAAGATCATGCCCAGAGACTTGAGATTTGTTATCTTTCAAGGATGTGGATGACATATTAGATTTGTGATAGTACAGCTCATCATGAGAGTAGAATAAGAAAACATCAATTCATTGAAAAGAGTTACTGCCAGTCAAAAAAACTACAAACAGAAAACACACCGTATACCTTAGAACTAATCATAGTAGAATAATCAAGAAATATCATGCCTGCTTATACAAATAAAAGTAACATCATAAATTCATATATATATATATAATATACATGAATATGTTTAGAATGTATATATTAGAATGCTACATCAAGAAACCTGAATTATACAACATTGAAAGGTAAAATTTATAGCCACCAAAGCAAATAATCAGAAATCATCAGACAAAGAAAACAAAAAAGTGCTTGCTTTCTTTAACAGTTTGGATTAATTACCTGTTTATTTCTTTACTTACTTTCCATCTTTCAGGAGATCATTGTGTAGTCGGTGAAAGAGAATATGTAATTCTGGACATGTCCTTTCATGATTACTTCAGGGATTTTGCTAAAACATTTTCATAGCAATTCCATCTTTGTTTGAAAGAAGATATCTGGAGTTTCACAATGCAAGACAGGCTCTTTAGGTTTGTTTTGAGAAGTCTTCCTTCTTACGTACTTCACCTCCGTTTATCACGTGTACAGTGAACACATGGAGGGTGAAAAGGTAGCACAGTTTATGGAGGGAAAGCATCTCTGTTCACTCTCTCATTTTCAGAAAAAAAAAAGCCTTCTTAGAATGAAGGTGATGAAAACTGCAAAATACCCAAGAAATTCTCTGCTAAGATGAGACAGAAAGGGGGATAGAGTTAAGATAATAAAAATATATTTGAGGTAATAAATTTGAGTTTTTTTTTCCCCAGTGGTCACAAGATATCGATAAGAAATACTATCTGATGTAAATGTAACCAACCGTCTTATTAAAATAAAAAACACAGAACCAATGTAAAAAAGAAAGCCGAGAGGTCAGAGCTCCGAGCTAAAATCTTACCTCCTGCTGTGCTCCTAGCTTCCTGAAAGAGAGAGCTACTTCCTCTGTGTCCGTCTTTCTGTTCTGCCTTCTCATTGGTTGTAAACCCAAACACATGACTGCCTCATCACTGCCTGTAAGTACTGCCCTCCAGGTCTTAAAGTCATATGTCTCCAATACCTGCTGTATCCCTGAACACACAGAGATCTACCTAGCTCTTCTACCAAGTGCTGGGATTAAAGGCGTGCACCACCACCACCACCACCACCACCACCACCATGCTCTTGCTATGGATCTAATAACTCTGACCCCCGGGCAACTTTATTTATTAACATTCAATGAAAATCACATTTCGGTACAAATAAAATACCACTATAACCTAGATTTTTTTGAGATATAAATTAGGTCTGCAGAAGGAAGAATAAAAAGTATTTATAGCATAGAGTAATGTCTGACAAGATATTGTAGAAACAGGGTAGTGTAACATAAGTTCAGAACTACAACCAGGAAAGGAATATTTGGATATTTGCATTCTATTGTGGGTTGTTAGAGGCAATCACAGAAACAGGAAGCCAGGTTTGTAGCAACATAAAATATTAATATACCTACATATGCCATCTTTATACCTTGGTATTTCTAGCTTTGATAGATCTCCTGACCTTTCATAAAGGGTGTTCTGGGGAAACTGCCTCTTTAGGAGGCCTTGAAGCCTAAGACCACAAATTCCATTACCATTTGTTCCTACATTCATAATGAAACCAAACTGGGATTACGTGTGCTTAGGTCTTTCACGGCTAGATATAATGCTTTTCTGGCTTATGAAAAGGCAGTACAAAATTTGCACGTGGTGGGTACATTTTTCTTTTTCTTTTTTGATACATTTTATTTTAAAATAGAATTATATCATTTCTCCCACTTCCCTTACCTCATTCCAGACCATCCCATATCTCTTCCCTCTAACCCCTCCATGTCACTTACTCTCTAATACATACCCTCTTTTTTCTTTCATTATTATTGATAAGTGTGTGTGTGTGTGTGAGAGAGAGAGAGAGAGAGAGAGAGAGAGAGAGAGAGAGAGAGAGAGAGAGAGAGAGAGAGAGAGAGAGAGAGCAGGATTTATCCCTAGTGCATGAACTGGCATTTTGGAGCCTATTTGTTATAGAGGGATACCTTGCTCAGCCTTGATGCATGGAGGAGGGCCTTAGTCCTGCCTCAACTTGATAATCAGAATTTGTTGACTCCCCTGGGAGGCCTGACCCTCTCTGAGGAGTGGGTAGGAGGTGGGAAAAGGGGGAGGGGGGAGTGGAAGGTGAGGAGAGAGGGGGAACTGTGGTTGGTATGTAAAACGAAAAATAACTCAAAGAAAAAACATTTAGGGAGAAACTTTACTATTCTTTTTCTGTGATTTTTAATTTTTTTGTTAGATTTCATTTTAATCACTATAATCCCTCCCATATGCATCTCCCTGTTCTCCTTAAAATTCATAGCATCTTTTCCCTAGTATTTTGTGCATATACATATATATATATTCAAATATAATCTGTACAGTATGTATAATATTATCATGTATGTAGCTTTCAGGGCTATTTGGCACAGAAAAACCAACTGCAATGGTCTATCCTGTATAAAACCACCTCACCCATTCTATTTGCCTATAGTCCTTGTCTATATTTCATCTATAGCTCAGGCCCCCTATCCTTTTAAACATCTACATTGATACATCCAATGACATCATCCCTGTTCAGCTCATGTGTAGACAGTCATGTTGGTGATACTTTAGGAATGCATTTCTGATATTAGTAGAAGACACCATCTTAAAGTAAACTCCCTGATCCTCTGGCTTTTGAAATCATCCCAACTTCTTTTCTCCAATGGTCCCTGATCCTTAGGTGAAGGAGGGTTTTATAGATGTATGCATTGGGGCTGGGTTCCTCAAATTTGTATTTTGATTGTATGTTATTTTCTATCGTGGTCTTTGTCTTTTGCAAAAAGAAGTTTCCTTGGTGAGTGTTGGAGACTATGCTTATCTGTGGGTATAAGGACAAATAGGTATAGATTGTTGGTAGTGGCTATACTGGATTATAAATTAGTGGTTATAGGTTAACCTCCACTTACCATGATTTCACTAGCATTGGGTAATTATCTAGGTTTGTTTTACCTGGAAAACAGGCAGGGTTTGAATATTGAATCTGTCTTAAGTTCAATTAGAGAGCTGTTGATTACCTTCAAGTTGTATGTTCTCCTACTGCATCTTTAGGTTTATCCTGCCACGTTGATCATTTATGTGGCTCACAGGCATCAGAGCTGGGTGGGACTGTTGATTGCCCCCTCCTTTGGATGCTTGCATGGTGCCTTGTGGTATCATGTGAACTAGTCCTCAGGAAAGGCCACTCAGGTCAGTTCCAGTTCAGGACTGTCTGGACCATTTCTGAACTTCAGGGTGACTTTAGCCCCAGGAATTCCCTTAAAGCACTGAGGGAAGCAAGGGACATTAGCAATAAGCTGTATGTTTTAGGAGTCACTTGGACAGCCATGACCAACAATTCAAAGCAGGGCTCTCAAGTGAGCAATTTCTCCAGTTCTGAACCTTTTTCATCTTCATCAAAAGAATAATTTGTTTCTCTCTGAAGAATCTTTGGAAACTTTTGCCCTTTGGAAGATTCATATTTAATAGTTATTACAGATACCGAGACAGAAAAATAAGAGCAAGTTAGCTATCCCCATGAAAAGAAGAAATGGACGAGAAAAAGAATGGTAGGATCAGGAGGGTAAGAAGCGGGAAGAAGGGATAAACCGGGAAAGCAGGGGAAAGACTGAATGAGAGAGCAGTAAATACATTGCTGCTTGGCAATCAGTTTTTTCCTTCACATTTTACACAGCCACTAGAACGAACGAGGCTTTCTCCTTCACACGTTGTTAAGTGGCTTTATTTATCATGCTAACGCCACTATTTATCTCTTCTGTCAGATATGTGCCTTTTCCTAAGCACTTGATGGGTTAGGACACTTTAGACTTAGTACTTAGCCTCAAAAGTGGCTGACTGCTTAAAAATTAGTGCATTGCAAATACTTTACCTCAAACTAAGGTATTTCCATTGCAAGTGTTTCCATTCTGTCTCACAGGTTATTTATAAATTAACGAGTAGGTTTACACTCCGTTTCCTTATATTTCTCTCACTTGTTTATTTGGCTCTTTTTATTGTTGCTTGCTTACTTTTTCCATTACATTTAAGAACCAAAAAGGAGGAAGCTACAAGTTGAGAGGACGGCTTAGTGGGTGAAGTATTAGTCTAGCAGGCCAGAATGTTGAACTTTCGATCTCTAGCATCCATATATAAAAGCCACGTGGTCATGGAGGACTGCTTGCAATTCTAAGACTAGAGTGATGGCTTTAAGCAGCTTAGTTAAGTTACTTACTAGTTGCTTACTAGGTTCATCTAGTTGAATTGGTAAGGGTTCAGGGAAAAGAGCCTCTCTTAATATGTAAGAGGGAAAGTGATTGAGAAAAACATACATAATCAAACTTTCGCCTCCACATACATGTGCACACACATTACATAGACAATCACATGCATGGGAACACTCTCATACACATGCACACATAATTCATACACAGAAAAATGAGAACTTCTGGTTTTACTGAATATTGCATGTACATGTATATATGTCATAGTAGATACAGTATTAAATATGTTTAAGCACAATAACATGTTCATATCTATTGCTGAATGATTTTTAGGAATCATTAAAGAAAGAATGGATACTAGGCCTTTGTTATAGAGAGATGTCTGAGCATTCCAGTTAGTTACCCAGTCTAATATTCTCTTTAACTGCAAAGTTAAGAGGCAGCAGCTCTCTTATTCAGGTTTTACATAACATAATATTGGAATGAGAGAAAATTGCTCAAGGATTCCATTCTAGTTCAGACATAGCAGCTTAACATTGACATCTGGGCTCCACTATTGCAAATAGTCAGTCTCTGAGGTAAGAAGTTCCTCTACAAAGTACTTGAACATAGCATAACCTAAGCATATTGTTCATTTTGCCCTATAACCAAAATCTCCATAACAGAGAATGTTATTCCACTACATTGCAGCTCTTTGAGAAAGACTATCTACAGTTTTTGCTTAATTCGTACATGAACCCAAAGTTTATATTAGCAAATTTTTATCAGATTTTCAAAGATCTGAATCCTCATAGGCAAGGTAGCACATGAATGAAAAAAAAAAATTATCAAGAGGATCATTGTAAATTTCTTGTCAGCCTGGAATTCACATCAAATTTCAGGCCAATTAGGACTATGTAGAAAGACCCTATCTCAAAATCAATAAAGTATTAAAGCTTCAAAATATATATAAAATAATTTTCCACAGCAGTAACACAAAAATCTTTATAAAGAGTGGTGAACAATCTGTGTACATGAGATCCTCATCTAAAAGTAAAGGAGACGTTTTTGCAGTGTGCGTGTGAGAAGATATTAATATTTGTTATGCACAGATAAATTGACATTGGCCCTTTGGAATGGCTTAGCCTGCCAGGACTGTTCAACAGTGAATCAAGAGGGTTCCTATTTTGTAAATTTCTCTAATGTATTAAGGTGCTCCAGTGCCGAACATTAACCCACAAAGAGAAGGAAATTGCATCAGTCCCTCTTCAATATTAAACAGAGCACTTTGTGGCTAAGGAGATAAATCAGCAGCTAAGAGCACCTGTTGCCCTTGCAGAGGACCCAGGTTCAGTTCAAAGCATACATATCCACATAATGGTTCACAATTCATAATTCCATCCCAGGGGATCCAATGCCCACTTCTGACCTCCATGAGCATCAGGCATGCATGTGATGTACATGTAGGCAAAACTATTCTATACATAAAAATTAAATAAGCATAAAGGTTTTTAAAGAGTATATCTAATAGGTCTAGATTGCTTAATATGTATGTTTATATGTTCACATAGAATTAAATTGTGGATTATACCAACATAGCTGTATTGATGGAAATGTACTGCTCTACCTCATCTGTTTACATGCTATGATTCCCATTTGTATGTGAACTAAAACTTTCTTTGGAGGAAACAACTAAAGACTTTGCTTTGGAAGGAAGTGGGCAAGTTTCAGGAATGAAAAGGCAGCTAAAGATACTTATTTGAATGAATACATTGAATAAGAACAGAAAACTTGAAGTTGGATTAACTTCCTACGCAAAGAAAGATTTCAACAAATTCACTGTTGTTTTGAGCTCATTATTTAAAAAACACTCAAAATATTATTTAGTAAAAGCATTATATGGTTATAATTAAATTGTAGTAAATTTTAAGTATAAAACCCTATAAAAGTATTCAAATGATAAAATGATGTATTTAAGTACATTTAATTGATTTTCTATATTCCTTGTTTAGAAATGAATGAATGAAATTTTAGAAAATGGCACATCATGGTTTTTCATTTTTATCTTGGCAAAACAACTTTGCATAAATTATGAATGTTTTTCTTTAAAAGTGGGAAATATATGATATAGTGATGTTTTTCTTTCTTTCTTTTTTTTTTTTTTTTTTTTTTTTTTGGTTTTTCGAGACAGGGTTTCTCTGTGTAGCTTTGCGCTTTTCCTGGAACTCACTTGGTAGCCCAGGCTGGCCTCAAACTCACAGAGATCCGCCTGCCTCTGTCTCCCGAGTGCTGGGATTAAAGGCGTGCGCCACCACCGCCCAGCTAGTGATGTTTTTCATACCCATTTTGGGGTTTAAACTCCAGTTTTCATTTCAAAGATAACAATAATTTTGCATATTTCCTTTCTTGTGTTCTACCCTGTCATAATATATCTTTTCCTTATTTTTGCTATTTCTTATAATCAATTTTTTTCATTATACTCAAGTTTATTCATATTTTTCCCTTCTGATTGTGATATTGTTTTAGAGTTCAATGATGTCTAAGCGCTGCTAATGCCCAAAACTTCAATTTGAAAATATACCATTTGCTACTTCTGCCAGTGTATGAGTGAAATCACATCACATGATCAAAACCTTCTAACCTACACACAGAGGAAACTTTCACATAGAAATCCCATAATTTGTACATGCAATCTGTCACATATCATTCTATACTTGTTAGTGGTGTATTTCATCATGTGTAGTACATAAAGATTTTACTAAGAATGCATTTTGCCAGGTAATGGTAGCTTTTAGGAAAGCTGATGAAAAGCAATAATATTTGTAATAGACCTTGAAAATGAATAGGAATTAAGCCAGTTTTCTTGTATAGCATCAGTCTGCTAAATAGAAATAACTTGGCAATTTACATTACTGGCAGAAGAGATGACTGCATGGAAATGATCGGGACTTCAGAATAAGAAAATGTGGAAGGGCAGGTCACACATTAAGAGGAAGTTACTTGAAGCCTAAAGTTAAACGCTTTTAATGTTTTGGAAAAGAATTTCTCTAAATATAAATACTTGTACTATTTTAGTTCACAAAGTAACAATGTCATGTGTCTGTGCATTTAATTTTTATGTATAATTCCCATTAATACTAATAAAAGACACTAATCTTGACATTAATTTCTAAATATTCACAGTAAAGTGGAATAATGAACCATTCACCAGGAATCTATAATATGTACATGTGTCCACATAAGTCACAATCTAGTCAATGGAATATTAGAATAGTATTGAATATCACTTTGTGATAGGGACACTTAATAGTACACATATCATGGAGTTATTTGTGCACTTTACAAACATGGAATAAATATACAAATGCTAACACAACTATGATGATATTCCAGTGGGATCACTGTATTATTAGGAGCTTCTCATTGGACAAAATACTCTGTGGCACCTGAACGTACTGCTATGCTGAGAACATCAGTGTATTTTAAAATATCCACAATAACAGGAAATGAATATCAGGTGTGTTATAAGAGTTGATATGGAATAATCTTCTTGTACACTATAAGGATTTGTCACTCAAATTGGTTTAATATAATGCTGATTGTCCAGTAGTCAGGCAGGAAGTATTCTGGTAAGAGGAAGGGCAGAGTCCAGAGTTATCAGCCAGACCCTGAGGAAGGAAGATGAATACTGTACTGATTAAAAAGATACTACCACATGGCTAAACATAGATAAGAATTAAGAGTTAATTTAAGTATAAGAACTAGTTAGTACAAGCCTGAGCTTATGATTAATATAAGCCTATGTGGTAACTTGCAAGGTGCTAGTGGGACAGAAACTTGCTCCTACAGAGGTTCTAATTAAAGTACAAAATTAGCAACTATGATTTAGTGGAAAAATCATGCATGCACTTGCACTTGCATTGTTCTTCTGATCTTGATTAAGCAGCATTTGTCATGAAAAATGAATGTCTTGACATATGTAAATGATTATGAATGTTCAAGAGCAAAATGAAAACAAGAGCACATTTAGAGTAAAATATTAAATGAATGCTAAAAGAAACAAAAGTAGTATTCTGATTTCAATAAGTCATTGATTTTATTGTATGTGTATCTGAGTTTGTCTGCATGAGTTTCTTAGCACTATATACATAGAGGAACATCTGGCGGCCAGAAGCTGGCATGGTCTCTTGGAACTGGAGGTACAAATGGTTGTTAAACACAAGAGGGTACCGTGAAGCAAATGCAGGGTCTTGGAAGAACAGTAAGTGTGATTAACTGCTAAGCCATCCCTCTAACTCCCACAAATTAAGCACTCTTATTTGCTTGTATATTTTAAAATGGAGGTTGAAGAACCCAGTTCTTACTATTATGTGACATTAAACATGAAATCAAGTATTTATGCATGGAGGATATTCCTGTTTCTGATTATTCTGCAACTCTAATATTTAAAATAAATGTCTATGCCATTTCAACAATTTTAAAAATTATAATTGGCCTCCTCTTCAAATTTTTTTTTTAATTATAGGTAGAATTTTTAACTTAAAAACTATTGAATATGCATGTAAATATAAAATAAGATGTTGCTGTGAACAATTAATGAATGAATGTATGAGAAAATAGTCTATTTTATGATTAAAAATAAAGTAATTTAAATAACGCAGTATTTTCAGAACATGCAAATTTGTCACTCACAATTTCTTAAGAAAAAAACATTCCTCTACCCATTGAACAGAACTCTTGGATATGTCTAGAAAGACTTAAAATAGACATTCTATTTTCTCTAATGTATCCATTTTTTACACAGGTACATTGAGATTGAATTCATTGTCAAACTGTATTAATTAAAAAGTATGTCTTATTGAAATTGCTTAAAATTTTTCATTTTTAAAATATATTCAATATTTTTAAAGTGTCAAGTATGTTTACCGTATTTACATCCTTCCTCTATCCCTTTTTTCCTTCCAATTATTTTCCTGTCTCTCCATATTCTGTCTCAAATTAATGGACTTGGTTTCTTTTATGCATTGCTCAAATGTTAAATATTTCTTTGTATTTAAGAAAAATAAGCCATGCAGTGGTGGTACACAACCTTAATTCCAGCATTTGGGGGCAGAGGCACGTGAATCTCTGAGGTCGAGGCCAGCCTGGTCTGCAGAGAGAGTTGCAGGACAGCAAGGACTACATAGAGAACCCTGTCTGGACCAACCCTGTCTGGACCTCCCCTAAAAAAAGATAAATAATTGTGTTTTAATAAGCAATTTTTGAAAAAAAATGTGTTTCTATCTTTTGCTTTAAAAGTGTATTTTATTGTCAATTTTCTAAATGTAAAAATATGTAAAAGGAAAGAGGAATTTGAAGTCTAAAAATTTTAAATTTAAAAATATTTTGGAAGTATGAGAATCTTTTCTAAAATAATATTCATATAATATTAATTCAAATAACAAGTTCCTCATTTCTTCTTGTTTTTTATTAGTACTAAATATGGATGCACATACACAGACTTGTGGATTTTTGCTTGTGTATGATTGTCTGCAAGTCATATATGTGTGTGTCCCCATGTTTATAGTATACTTTTGTGAAATGCATATGTGTGCACGTGCATGTGGAGGCCCAAAATTGAATTTGGTGTCTTTCCAAATCACACTGCACCTTGTTCGTTGAGGCAGGGTCTCTGTCTTGAACCAAGAGCTCACTGATTGGCCAAGTCTAGCTTGCCAGCTGTCTCTAGTAAACCCTTTTCTCCATCTCCTGAACAACAGCGTTACAGGCAGGCTGCTCTGCGCGTCAGACATTTATATGGCCCTAACAACTTGAACTCTATCTCTCCTGTTTGTTCTGCAGGTTCTTTATCACCGAGACGTCTTCCCAGGCTAAGTGATACACAATAGAATTCCCTTTCCAAGTAAATGTTCTTTTTTCATTTTTTTCCACATTATGAAGGATCGGATAGAAACAAAAAATGATTATTCCTTCCTTATAATATAAAGAACTACTTAAATAGGTTGTACTTGATACTTAAATACACAACCCTAACAGCTACAGCTTTAGTAAATAATAAACCTTACTTGATAGATTTGGTTCTTAACCTTATAACTTTCCACACACTGCTATTGAATTGTATACTATGTACTCATATTCAAACAACAATTATCAAATTTTAATTATAATTGCATTAAGTCTAATCACCAATTCAAAAGTGCTGGCATCTTTGAAGTATTGTTTTTTTTCCCTAGTATATGTATAGAATGTCTATTTCTCTAAACTTTTGTTTCTTTTCTCACTTAAGTGCTTAAAGTCATTGATACACATTATAATTAAAATTTTAGTTTAATCAGAGAAAGGCACTTGTGTATGTGTGTTTGTGTCTATATGTCTGTGTGTGTATACCCACATGTAATTTGGTATGTGCCCAAGTGTGTGATTGTATGTGTGTGATTGTGTGTGTGTGTGTGTGTGTGTGTGTGTGTGTGTGTGTGTATGTGTGTGCTGGTAATGATAGAAGGCATACAGTAAATAACAAAAACATCTTTAATAAGAAAGAGAGCAATTAACTCATAATTGAATGAACCTGTGAAAGTCATGTATGTTCTAATAAAAATTGGTTGTAAAATGCCAAGTCTTTCTTTTAATTTTGTCTTACTCTTTCTGCTTGTATGTGTGGATTAAAAAATAGCACATAACTGTCAATAGAAAGCTGGGAGTGTTTTGAAGACAAAACTTACATATTTCCAAAGGACACAATCAAATTCTCAAAAGAGATTTCCAGAAACTTGACAAGCTCAGACAAATGCAGTAAAGACCAAAAAGCAAGACTTGAAAAGGAGACAAATAAAAAACTGGGGAATAATTGCCTTCAGTTTGTCCAGATATCTTGATATATGACACTATTAGTATGACATTATTAATTAATATTATATTTCCCTTGTTCAAGGATTAAAACAGTAAAAAGGAAAATAACTCCCAAGTGGAGTTCTACATCTAAATCTTTAACATATTGCAGATAGAGCTGGCATTGAAAGTGCCTGAGAAAATAATGGGCTATTTAAGAAATAGTCTCACAATAATCAGTTCTCAGCAAGATACAAACAGAATGAATTTTGGTATTTCGGGTACAGCATTCACAAAAGATTACTTCAACAGGCTTTTGAAAAAGTTAAAGTAAAATAATTTTAAAACCCATGAAGATGAATATTAGGGATTCTGTAATACATGTCACAAAATTTTCTTCCATATGAAAATGAATATTTTTTATTTTATCTAAGACATTGGATATCAAAATTAAAGATGAAATTAAAATTAAAAGTGAAAGACAAACAACTAAATGCTGGGGTAAATTTCTTGGGTGGAAAATAGAATATAACCCAAACCATAAGAAGACTCCATTACTGTGACTGGGAAATTCAGCAGGATCATGACCTAATGGCAATACCTGATCTTCTTTCTACAGTATGGGCCTAGGTCAATCAACTCCTGGAACTAATGGATGGAGCACATACCCCCAAGCAACAGAAATACAGTTCGTTCTTAGTCTGTGCGTTTATGCAGAGGGTCAGTCATGCCCCTCCTTGGACCATGGGTCACCTGATTGCATTTTAATCTTCAGTCTACCTCCTTCATCCCTGGCTTTTTCACTCTTTTACTAAGTGTACTATCATATGGTCTCTAATCCCCAAGGATTGTGAAATACATGATAAACAATTCTGATCTCCTCTGTCCAAAATATTCATGCAAATGTAGTGCTAACTGGTATCTGTGCTCCAAGAGATGAGGATGTACTGCTTTAGCATAAGATATAATAATATAGTAAAAGAACACAAGAAATATATTAAGCAGCCACTTTATCAAGCTGTGGAAAGCTGAATGATTAAAAAGTGTGAGGTAGTTGAGCAATGTAAGATCAGATTACACATGTATGTATGTAACATATATATGCATGTGTACAATGGAGAGGAAGATGGAATCATAGACAGTGATAGACACACAGAAAGAGACAGAATGAAACACACACACACACACACACACACACACACACACACACTGACTACTTTAATATATAACTAACAGAAGACAACCCTGGATTTATATACTTTAGTAGCAAATATTTTATAATTAGTCTGTCTCATTGCAAATTGGTATTTACCATTCCAGTTACTTTTATTTTCTAGCATTATGGCTTTTAGTACCTTTACATTAAATAATTACAACATAAGAATTTTAGAAGACAAATGATGCACATTTAGTCATTAAGAAGATTCACATATGCAAAATGTCATAATATATGAATATAATTTTTCATATCACTGTAGCTGTTTTAGTTTTGATTTATTCATTTATATTTATTTGATTTTGGTTGTTTTGTGTTCTGATTTATTAATTGATAATTTCATACAATACTTTTTTGAACAGTAACATTTTATGATTCCCAGCAATAAAAGCAGAATAAAAATCTCCAAATAAAAAATTCCTGATATTTTTAAATTTTATTTATTTATTTATTTATTTATTTATTTATTTATTTTACATCCTAACCACGTTTTTTGCCTTCCTCCTCTCTTCTCATTCTCTGTCCCTACCTTCCCTCTTCCCACCCCTCCATTCATTCCTCCTCTGTTTCTCTTCAAAAAGGTGCATACTTCCCATGGCTATAAACAAAGCATGGCATATCAAGTTGTAGTAGCGCCTCCCATTGTATTAAGGCTGGACAAGGAAGTTCAGTGTGAGGAATAGGTTCCAAA
The DNA here is from genome assembly GCF_004664715.2 of Peromyscus leucopus. Classification (NCBI taxonomy): domain Eukaryota; kingdom Metazoa; phylum Chordata; class Mammalia; order Rodentia; family Cricetidae; genus Peromyscus; species Peromyscus leucopus. The sequence continues at coordinate 12,153,787 of NC_051070.1, read as the reverse complement.
GGACCAGCCAAAGACTTAGAGACAGACTTTGTTCCCATTGTTAGGAGTTCAATAAATAGATGAAGCTACATAACTGTCACATATTTGTAGAGGGCTTGGTCAGTCCCATGCAGGCTCCCTGGTTGTTGGTTCAGACTCTGTGAGTTTCCATGAGACAAGTTAGTTATTTCTGTGGGTTTTCTTGTAATATCTTTGACCACCTCTGACTCCTACAAACCTTCCTTCCTCTCATCAGCAGATTCCCCAAAGCTGAATGTTTGACTGTGGGTCTCTGTATCTGTATCCATCAGTCACAGGATGACAACTAGGGTAGTCAATAATCTGATCACAGGAGATGGCCAGTTCAGGCTATGCATGAACTGCTGCCAGGAGTCTTAGCTGGGACCTTCCTTGTAGACTCTTAGAAATTTCCCTTATCTCAGGTTTCTACACTACTCTGAACAAGGGCCCCTTTCCAGTCATCTTTCTCAGCACTCTCCCCTCCAGACATCCCTCAGCTGAATCCTTCAAGTTCCCATGCCCACTCACTCCCAGTCCACCCAGGAGATCCCCTCTGTTTCTTCTTCCAAGGGAGATCTATGTGACCCACCCAGCCTTCCTTTTTACCTCACATCACTGGGTCTGTGGATTGTAGAATGGCTATTCTTTAGAGCTAGTATCCACTTATAAGAGAGTACATAACACATTTGTTTTGCTGGGTCTGGGTCCCCTCACTCAGGATGTTTCTCTTGTTCCATCCATTTGCCTTCACGTTTCCTCATGTCTTTGTTTTTAACAGCTGAATAAATATTCCACTGTGTAAATGAACCACATTTTCTTTATCCATTCTTCAGTTGAGGTGTATCTAGTTTGTTTTCAGGTTTTGGCTGTTATGAATACAGCTGCTATGAATACATTTGAGCAACAACGTTGTGGCATAATGAGCAGCCTTTGGGTGTATGCCCAAGAGTGCATACAACATATTTTGATCATATGAATTCCCATCCCACTACTCCTTTGCCCCCTCCAACTTCCTAACATGTCAATTTCATGTTTTTTTCTCCAGTTAGTTAGGGCAACACGAATGGATTTGGCATTTTTTTCTTTTTTCTTTTTGTGTGTGCATGGAGGTGACAAGGACAGGGGGTAGACTTGGGAAGACTGGGAAGTGCATTTTGTTAAGCTCCTAAATAATCAATCAAAATATTTTGTTGGGCTGGCCAGCAGTAGTGCACTCCTTTAATCCCAGCACTCAGGAGGCAGAGACAGACAAATCTCTTTGAGTCTACAGAGCGAGATCCAGGAAAGACACAAAGCTACACAGAGAAACCCTGTCTTGAAAAAAAAATTCACACTTATCCAGGGGTAAGATTTTGTGACAACTGGTTTATGGGTGAAATCACTGTATTTGTGACATCTACATCATCTGCCCTGTTATTTCTAGAAACTTCCCTTGTGTTATCCACCATCTTGGCTCCTACAGTCTTTCTATGCTCTATTTTGCATAGATCCTTGTGCCTTGGGGTAAGTGGTTTGAGAAAGCATTCCGTTTAGAGCTGGGCACAGAAGTCCCTCACAGTTTGGACATTATCTAGGTGTGGGTCTCTGTGTTATATACCATATCCTACAAGAAGAGCCTTCTCTCATCAGGATTTAGTGACACACTGTTATATAGATATGGTAATATGCTATTAGCAGTAATTTTGTTCTTTTAGTAGAATAGCTGCATATTTCACCTAGGGCCTAGGACCTGTTTCAGCTTCTTTGACTCACTAACAGTGATAGGTGAGGGTTCCACATCAGGGAAAACACCTTATATTTTAATATTGGTTACTCTCATAATACTCATACCACTATTTCTCCAGTCAGCGTATCTTCCAGCCTTCACCGGTACTGTATAGCATTCATAGTATGGAAAATATGCTTTATAGGCTACTTGAGGAAAAAAGATGGTTGTCAGTTTCACCTAGATACTAACTCTGTGGGCTACAATAATACTTGTATGCAAGATAAGCAAATTTGTTTTATTTTGAAACAGGATCTTTTTGTTTAGCCCAAGGTAGTCCAGAATTCATGATCACTCTGCTTCTTCTTCTCTGATGCTGAGATTATGGCTGTAGATCACTATACTTGACTGTAATTACATTCTACAAAGAAAATAATCTTTACACTATAGAGGTTTAAAGATGGATTTCATGGGTTCAAACTTCTTTATGGCTATGTGAAATATTTGAACAAGAACACTTTTTTAATGATATGTGAACTTTTCTAGACATTTCTAAAATAAGGACATCCTCTTATATGTTTGTGACACTCTACATTCCCAATGAAAACTGAAAACCAACATAAAGTTCTTCATTTAGGAAATAAGGTATGAGTTGTATCTAAGCTGTTTTCAGAAGCTGCAGAGATTTTCACAGATATATGTATTAATGAGAAGGCTCTGGTATATGAAGACATTAGAAATGCCACTGCCATTTTATTTAAAAAAAACATTCTTTAGTCCTTTTCATAAAGAAACTTGTATAGTTACTTTCTCCAAGATGCAGTTCAAGTATTTTTGAGGGAATTTTTATGAGAATTTAAATTAAATTACTTTCATTTGAACCCCCTGATTGCAATATGCTTCCTTGAGAATCTTCAGTCTATCTAGCTCCAAGGCAGCTAATAGACTTCAAAGAAAGGCATTTATCCCACCAGTTAGTCAATGTAGACAGATCTGATTTATCTTTATGCAGATCCAAATGATTAATTGGCACTGGATGAATTGATGCCATTGAGTTTTCCAGAATTATGCGTGTCTGTTGAAAAGAGTATGGAGACACCTTTACAATTCTCCACCTTCAATGGCTTTGTCTACAGAAATGTGTCTTAAAAGGGCAAGGCAGCTTAAACTGTTTTATTAACAGTGGCTTGAATTTTAATAGCATCATTAGGATATGGTGTGTGACTTAGTGTCACTCTAAAGTGAGCATTATAAAAAAATCTGAAGCTAATAAACATGTTCCTTGGGTGATAACTTCATCCACAGAAGGTCAGATGTATGAGCACAGCAAATTGACTGGTTAATTGTTTTCATTAAGCATGCAGGTTTTCTTAAAGTTCTATTATTAGTATGACCTTCCAAGGAAGACTTCCCTGACCATCTGAACAGCAACACCCCCATTTGTTCCTATTGTCTCAGTCAAATATTCTTAGAACTAGAAAACTACAAACGGCCTGTCACAACAGGTCCAAAATAATGTTCACCTAACCAAGAATTTTGCAAAGCACATTAACAATGGCTTAAGTAGTGTATAACTGAAGGTACTAGAATAAACAAAAATACCACAGTTTATAGATCAATAAAAATGAACGTCAAAGTCTTCACTTTTTATTGTTATAAGAACAGCAACCTAAGACTGCACCCAAAATCTGCTGCATGTGTTTAGTGGGATCAAAGTGCTGCGCCGAAGTTGAATGTACATTGCAAGTGAAGTGAGTTATGATCTACGACAACAAACAGGAACTTTTGAAAGTGTGATGGTAGCCATAAAGACATATTTAAAAGTGTTTGGATGATGAGCACTGGTTCTAAATTAGCTCCTACTTTCTCAAAAAATTAATGTACATTTTTCTCTTGAACTATTTCTGCTCTCTGTATACAGTTATCCTTGACACATGTGTCACAAGTCTGTCATAATCAACTTCATGGGGTCTTAACTGTGGGGATGCAGTACTACAAATATATCTCTTAAATTTCAAGTGACCATAACTTTAGCTGGACCTCACAACCAGAGCTAATGATTCATTAGGAGGTCACTTTGAACTCAAGACTGCTATCCTACAGTGTTTTCAGCCTGTTTGTTTAACCTACCTTAAGAGAACAATGTAAAGCAAACCTTACTAGGCTTAAATTTCCCATGTAGTCAAATTTTACAAACAGAGTTAATGTATAGTCTTAAGTTATATACTCTTTCATGCCTTTGACCTAGAGTAATGCAAGAGCATCATTTACAGAAAACAGGAAAAATAGAGGCTGAAAGCAAATTTACCAAATTAACACTCACCATAAATTTTGAATACAATAAACAGATATTGCTTGATAAACAATGATGTATATAATACTGCTTGCTATCTATGTCAGTGGGTATCAGTGTCTTAATTCTTTTTAAAGTTCTGTTAAAGATTCTGTAAACTACTCCTTGTTCCTTCTTCATGTGGTGATTTCTGTGTTGTTCAACCAATGCGAGAGAAAGACTTTTGGTAGGAAGAGACACCCACAGTTCCACAACAGCCAGACACAGACACAATGACAGATTCACAAAACAGTCATCAAGTAGACACAGATCCTGACTCATACAAAAGGCAGACAGAGGAGAGAAAACCGAGAGTGCCTGAAACAGAGAGTTCAAAACTGGGTTCACTCTTGTTTAAATAGCAGAAAGTGGATGTGATTTCTCTTCTTCCTGTAAAAACATTGACACATTATTGGTGACTCAGAGGAAACTGCTAATGTGTCCAATTCAGGAAAAGCCAGGCTTCACCATCACTGTTTCTTGGGGCCTTCTCACAGAAAAGCTGAATCTGCTGCATGTGAGGGAACAAAGAACGACTCCTTCATTCTTCCATTTTTCATGCCTCCATCCATATGGATTGTTAATAAATAAAGTTGCCCAGGGGTAAGAACTATTAGCAAGCCATAGGAAAACAGGGCAGTGGTGGTGTACGCTTGTAATCCCAGCACTTGGTAGGCAGAGCTAGGTAAGTCTCTGTGTGTTCAGGGATACAGCCAGTATTGGATACACATGCCTTTAATCTAAATACCAATCAATAGAAAACCTGGAGGTCTATACAGACAGGCTGTGATGAGGCAGTCATGTGGTTGGGTTTACAACCAATGAGAAGGCAGAACAGAAACACTATAAAAAGACAGACACACAGGAAGTGGTTCTGGTTCGGAGAAGTAGGACCATGGCAGGAGGAAGGGTAATGTTTTAGCTCTTAGCTCTGACCTCTTGGCTTTCTTCTTTGCATTGGTTCTGTGTTTCTTATTTAATAAGATGGTTGGTTACATCTACAATGGATGGCATGACCAAACTTGACTTCCTCCTTCAGATATCCTATCTTATCCATGAACTACATTAGCAATCTCTTGAACATGCTTTCTCAGACCAGAAACAAGCCCTTTTAGCTCTTTCCTATCACAAAATAGTGCTTTTAGCTGGTATGGTGGTTTGAAAATATATGGCCCCCACCAACTCATGTGTTTGAATGTTTGGCCCATAGAGAGTGGCACTATTAGGATTTACAGCCCTGTTGGAGGTGTGGCCTTGTTGGAGGAAGTATGTCACTTTGGGAGCAGGCTTTGAGTTCTCATCACTTCAACCTATTCCCAATGTGGGGCACAGTTTATTTTCTGTTATCTGTTTGAATCAAGATGTAGAACTTTCAGTTCCTTCTCCAGCACCATGTCTGCCTGCCTACAAGCTGCCGTGTATCCTGCCATGACAATAATGGACTAAATCTGAACTGTGAGCCAGCCCCAATCAAATAAATGTTTTCCTTTATAAAAGTTGCAGTGCCCATGGTATCTCTTCACAGCTATAGAGTTTTTCCTTGATGCTACCTATTTTACATTCCAATGCAGAGCAGGAAGCTTTCTTTTAATTGTGTTAATCACATTAACAATTACTGTACCTTTAATACTTTTCAATCAAAATATATTTACATCACTGACCTCTTTATTTCTTCTTTTAACCTTTCCTATTCCCCCTCCCCCAATCCTTCTTGTGATTTCACACTTCCTTTCAACCTATTGATGGCCTCTTTCTGAGTGTGGATATAATGTATAAATATTTTGCACAAATATTAAACATAACCTGAGTCCATTTTTTGTTTTTTTTTTGTATGTATATAAATTTAATACTGACAACCTAGGTATAACCAATTAGAGGATTCAGTCCTGGGAGCAGCTCATTTTTCCTTTCTCAGCATTCATTATATCTGCAATTCTTGCCTAGGCATGAAATATCATGAGAATTTTTCCCTTTTGCATTAGCACATCTATTGGTATTATCATTGTTCAGATCTTGTTACGGCAGCTATTCTAAAAGACATAGCCTCACAGAAAAACTCATGCTATTATGCTCTTAAAATATTTCTGCCCCTGATTCTGATGATGTTGCTGAATTTTTGATGCATATGCATCCATTGGGAAGAGGCCACTCAGGATTCATTGATCTCTGCCTCGTACCCAGTTTTGGTGTCCATTAGCTTTAGAGATAAGATTCTTTGATGAGAGTTGACAGCTACAATTATCAGCAGGTATAGAATAGGTACTAGATTATAGTGGGGAATTATGCTAGCTTAGTAAAATGTTGTTAGTAGGCTCTCCTCCAAGATACTTGACCTCACTGGGGTCCATGAATATTGGCTAGACTTCCAGTAGACAGCCAGTTACATACTATCAGTATATGAGCACTATTGCAACCTTTAAAGCTATCTTGATTTTCTGGTCATTGTTGTGATACACAGCTGTTGTCACAGCTGGATAAGGAGATTGATTTCTTTCCATTCTTGGGAGCTTTTTTGGTACCATCTAGTAGTGGAACTGCGGGAATGTAGCTTTCTACTTCATTGTTTTTCAGCATATACCTTTAAGGTAAGCCTTTTTCTTCTCCCAATTGCCTGCTTTTTATTTATATTTTTTGAACTTGCTGCCCTTTTTCATTGTACACTTGCATGCACACATTGCATAATCAACACAGACTCAGTGTTATGCTGTCTTGAAAAATGTTCTTTCATAAAAATTAATCTATTATTTATTAATTTCTTAGAAAAATTGTAGTACAGGTTCAGAATGTAGCTAAACTTTTGCTGAAATATCACATCAATAATCTCTCTGGCCTCAGTGCTAATAGAGTCCTCACCACACTCTGAAATCTCAGGAACTGGAACTCTAATGTCTATAGAACTCTTAGCACGACTGTTATCCACATTCCTATTAGAATAGCTGATTAAGCCGGTGGTGGTGGCACACGCTGGTAGGATTTGCTGAAGGAGGTGGAGGCAGGAGGCTCACGAGTTCAAGGCCAGCCTGGGCTACACATTAACAAAAAAAAAAAAAAAAAAAGAATAGCTGATTAAGTTCTGCTTACAGCACAGACAAGTTTTCTGGTCCAAATTTCCAAAGTCTTCTTCATTTCTTCAAACAGAACATGTTTGGATATTTTACAGCAATAACTCTTCTTTCTTGGTGCCCATTTTGTATCAATTACTTTTCTTTTGCTGTGATTAAATATCCTGAAAAAAGCTGGTGGGGCCTAAAGGTCTTATTTTGACTTATGTATCTAGAGAAAGAGAGTCCATCATGGCTTTGACAAAGAAGACATGGAAAGGCAGCCAGGACAGTTTCTTCACATACCCACAGATGAAGCAGAGAGAAGAGGAAATGGGTACAGTTCTAAATCCACACAGCTAACTAGCCATTAAGGTGCTTCCTCCCACAAGGCTCCATCTCCTAAAGTTTCAACAGCCTTCCCAAACATGAACACATGGGAAAGAGTATTCAGACAGATGAGATATCATACCTTGTCCCATGCATCTTGGACTAGAAAACCTGACTGAAGCAGCAAGGGGATGACAACAGATATACACAAAATTACAAAGGTGTGCATGACAATACTGGGGAGAGGCGGGCTGTGCAACTTCTTGTGGTATGGTACCAAGTACTGCAACAACCCAGAGCTTCAGTTCCTTTACTTTGTACAGAGGAGGGCAGAGTTAGCTAGGCTTAGTGGAAGGTATCTGTGGTCTAGCAGCTTCAGGATCCAAGTACTGAGAAGGGTAAGATGCAGTTACAAGTAAAACACACACTGGTCAATTATTTGTAAAGACAAATAGTGGGACCTAAAGAAACCTTTGCCATCTTGAGCCTCATTTTGAGGGGTTTTGTCAAATTTTCATGTGTTTCAGGCATTGTCCTTGGCATGGCCAAGTTCATGTCAGCAATACACATTCACTTAAGACTTTATTTGCTCTTTACAAACTCACTCACAGCTTTCTTCACATCCTGCACCCATAGGGGGCATTATTTATATATTATTATTCAAGCTGTCACAAATCATTTATTTTTGGCATTTGAACAGTGATGAAACTGTGCATTAACAATTGCCTAAGCAAAAGGAAAATTCTCTGTTAAGAGTTAGCTAAGCTAGTCTAAGGGTATAAATATGACTACATTAAATATAAATTTTCAGATGGCAGTTTGACCATATGTATTTGTCATAATATCAGTTGTGAGTTCATGTATAGAACATGTGACATCATCAACCATTGGTCTTTGCCCATGTTTATAGTATTAGGTATGTAGTTTTCCCCACAAAGCATGGCTAACATACATTCAGAATTACTCTCAAACAAATGTGTCCTTATTAACTAGTGGAAACATCTTATCCAATGGGGAATTCTAGTTCATAGAATACACACGTAGGTAAGAGTTTCTTTCTAGTTTTTTTTTTTTTTTTTTTTTTTTTTTTTTTTTTTTTTTTTTGGTTTTTCAAGACAGGGTTTCTCTGTGTAGCTTTGCGCCTTTCCTGGAACTCATTCTGTAGACCAGGCTGGCCTCGAACTCACAGAGATCCACCTGGCTCTGCCTCCAGAGTGCTGGGATTAAAGGCATGCATCATCACTGCCTGCAGGACATATTTTTAAAAAAAAGTTACAATTGAAAAAACAGAAAGAAGCAGGGCAGTGGTGGTGCATGCCTTTAATCCCAGCACTTGAGAGGAAGAGGAAGCAGATCTCTGTGAGTTTGAGGCTACTACAAAGTGAGTTCCAGGGCAGCTGGGACTGTCACACAGAGAAACTCTGTCTCAAAATAAACAACAACAAAAAACCCCAAAACAACAACAACAACAAAACAAAGAGCCAATAAAATACATTTTGATCGTGGTTTCCTCTCCCCCACCTCTTCCTAGATAATCCCCACTTTACTACCAACCTAACACTGAATATTATTTCTCTGTTTTTAGAAACCCAATACAGATGCAAACAAAACAAACAAACAAAATTTTATAAAGGAAAAGAAAATGTACAAGAAACATATACAGATATGCATACGCACGAACAAAACCCATCAAAATACAAAATTGGAAATAAGAGCATACTATCAAAAGAATAGTAAGATAAAAAATTTTCAAAAAAAGCAATATCAGACAAGAAGTCTACAAAAATACTATTGAGTTCATTTTGTAATGGTGCTGCTGGATTTGGAACCTACATTTAAGTGTGGTTAATATACTCAGTGAGACTCCATTGGAGAAAAATAACTCTTCGTTTGCAAGTAGATATCATTTGGAGATAACTTTTTGGTTACACAAGGGAACACGTGTCTACCTGTCCTTCTCTGCACAAGGACGACATCTAGCTTGATGCTGTCCAAGCCAAATGCTTTCTGCAGTTTTTGTGAATTCATATATCCATCAATCCGATTGTGTTTAGAAGCCACTGTTCCTTAGTGTCATATACTTTCTCTGCTCTGATAATCTTTCCTGATCCCCTTCCACAGCACTCCCTGAGCCTTGAAGAGAAGTATTTGGTGAAGACATCTCATTAACGCCTGAGTGTTCCGAAGTCTCTCACTCTCTGCACATTGTGCATCTGTGGGTCTCTGTGTTAGTTCCTATCTACCAGAAGAGAAAACATCTCGGATGAATGCTAAGTGAGCCACTGATTTCTGAGATTTTTGCTTTACCCTGCAGCATACAAGAAACATTTTACCATTATGAATGGTAGCCAGCAGTATTGAGGCTTCAAGCATAGTTGCACTTTGTGTGATGTATCACAGTGCAATGCCATACATTTTTATCCATCCCTCTGTTAGTTGATATCATATCTGACTCCATTACATGACTGTTGTGAATAATGCTGCGATACATATGGATATGCAGGTATCTCTAGGGTAAGCTAATTCGAGTTTTTAAAGAACATGCCCAGCAGTGGCATAGCTGGGGCATATGGTATCTCTATGTTTGCTTCTCTGAGGAATCTCCATTCTGATTTCCATAGTGACTAGAGAAATTCACATTTCACACAGCAGTGTATAAGTCTGTCTCTTTCTCCCATCCCCAACATTTGCTCCCACCATCCTTGTGACGAGATGAAATCGTACTCTACTTAAAAAGTAAAAGTTTTTCTCAATTAAGGTCAGATTAAGAGTCTTTTATTCAATGAATAGCCAACCATGGGCCAAAAAGGATCTGGGGGTGGTGGTATAAAGCCAAAAGAAGAAGAAAAGAAAAACAAGTATACTATACCAGGTATAGGCCAAAGGGCAGAAGTTGCGATAGTTTATGTTACCAGAGGTTTCAAGAACTTCCTTTGACGGAAACAATTTATTTGTAAAAAAAAAAAAAAATGAACCTCTGGGAATTGTCTTCTGCAAAATATTGTGCACCCTAATAAACTTATCTGGAGTCAGAGAACAGAAGAGCCACTAGATATAGAGGACAGAAAATGGTGGGACATATGCCTTTAATCCTTTCACTTGGGAAGCAGAGATCCATCTGTGTGTTTAAAGCCACACTGGAAACAGCCAGGCATGGTGACTCACACCTTTAATCCCAGGAAGTGATTGCAGAAAGCAGAAAGGTATATAAGGCGTGAGGACCAGGAACTAGAGCTGGTTACGCTTGCAGGCTTTTGAGCAACAGTTCAGCTGAGATCTATTTGGATGAGGACACAGAAGCTTCCAGTCTGAGGAAACAGGATCAGCTGAGGAACTGGCAAGGTGAGGTGGCTGTGGCTTGTTCTGTTTCTCTGATCTTCCAGCGTTCACCCCAATACCTGGCTCCAGGTTTGTTTTTATTAATAAGACCCTTTATGATTCATGCTCCAGGAAACTGCAGATGCCATGCATGAGAACGCTCTGCGCAGGTCACTTTGATTAGCTATCAGGGACTAGGAGCAGGTAGCTGAAACTGGGGATGTTGCTAGCTAAAACGAGGACAAAATGCAGTCATTTAATGTAGTTTATTGATAAAATGTATTCAACAAACTACACTAAGAAAAGTTTGTTTGCTGAACTACAGGTTCAGTAACACGTGGTAAGGCACTTCCTGTCATGCTTGATATTCTAGGTTCAATCTCATTCCCAAAATGAGAAAAAAAATAATGTCTACTTTAAAGTAAAATTAAGAAAGGTGAATCACTGAACACAAAGCTGGAGAAGATATTTTCAGTAAATAAATGACACAACTTGTCTGTTGAACACCTTATCCACACAAGGAGAAAGGAAACAGAACTGTTGATTCTATATGCAAAGAGTCTATGAATTCTGAATACTGGGTTCTATAAAGTTTTAAGTAAATTGACTTAAACATAGAAAAGTTCTCAGAATTGATTAATAGGTGATTCTAATTAAAAAGCATCTTAAAGGCACTAAATTAAAACAGAAATGGCTGAAAAACCATCTGTCAATATTAACATTCGAATACGCTGGGGAGTGACTGCAATTCTCAATTATGACACCTGTGAAAACTGAACATATGTAATATCTGTTACTCCAAAATCTCATGTGAACTAGGGAGGTACACGAGACATTCTCAACAATGTTACTTGTAAGTTTTACACACTTACAAGCAGAAAATTTCATCCCGATGAGATGCAGATCTAAATATTACAACACAGGGAGAAACCTTTACAAGTCACAAAGGACAGAAGATATTTTCAAGCCAAGTATTAAAATCCATATAGCTCTTAGTACAATGTATTGTCTAAATTATACCCTTGCAGTGGAGCATTGCCATTTAATTAACTGTAGTATTGTATGTTTACTGATATTAGTATAGATTAATGCTACAAAATTAATTTTAGAGACAAGTCAGATATAAAGCCAGTGAGTCGTGCTGAATAACTATATGTAACACCAACACAGACAATTCCTAAAGACTGTTCTGCCAGCTAGAACAGCAATTCTAGGTGGTGAACATGAAAGATAGTGATGAGCAGGTCACAGAAGGAAACATCTGAGTGTCCCACCTGCGATATATGCTGGTTTAATCGTAGCACAAACTTGTGTGAGTTACCAATCACTTTTGGATTTGCAAATGAAAATACCTGTTTTCTAAAAGAGAGTCAATCAGGGAAAACAAATTCCTCTTAAAGGAGGCTCCATGTCCAGTAGTAGGTGACAAATAGAAAGACTCTGTGGCATCTTTGGAAATTCTTTGGCTCATAATGTTGTGTCAGGGCATTTTTTTTTTCACCTGACAGATACTTTGTGTGTGTATTATGGTTACCATTGTTTTTTTAATGGTAGTTCTGTAGATTCAAACATAAAGACCTGTATGTCTCTGAGTCTATTTTGTGTTTCTTTTGTTTTTCCTTTGATTTATTTCTTCTGGTAGGTTTTTTCCTATTCTGATTGATTTGTTTTTGTTTTATCTTATAATAATATTTTATTTTATTATTAGCCCTTAGATGACTGTTTATTTTCTAACAATGGACAGAAAATGGGCAGATTTGGGTGAGAGGGGAGTTGGAGAAGAAATGGAAGAAGTCAGAGGAAAGGGAAATCATAATTAGAGTATGTTGTATGAAAACAATTTTCAGTAAAATAAAAGATTCAATGCAATCACCATCAAAATTCTAATGCAATTATTTGTAGGCATATGAAGAAAAGCAATGTAAATATTTACATTGGGGCCCTAAAGTCCAAGGATATTGAAAGCAATGCTAAAGCAAAAATGCTGAACATTATCATATCTAATTTCAAATTATACTAATAGACCACAATCAAAGCAGAATGTCACTGGAAAATCCAGAGAAACATAGATCAAAGGAATATAATTTTGGACCCAGACATGGGCCATGCAACAACAGCTACCTTATTTGTCTTCACAATTGTGCTAATGAAGGTGGTCTGTGTCTTGAACACAAGTGCTAGGAAAACTGGATTGCCACATGCAGAAAATTAATTTTTGGCTATTCAAGACTAAGTTTCTCTGTGTAGCTCTGACTGTCCTGGACCTTGCTCTATAAACTATGTTAGACTTAAACTCAGAGATCTGACCACCTCTGCCTCCCTAGTGCTGGAATTAAAAGCATGTGCCACAACCACCCAGAAAATCCTCAAAAGAAGTAATGTAACTTATTAAGAAATACTTAAGCCGAGCGGTGGTGGCACACGCCTTTAATCCCAGCACTCGGGAGGCAGAGCCAGGTGGATCTCTGTGAGTTCGAGGCCAGCCTGGGCTACCAAGTGAGCTCCAGGAAAGGCTCAAAACTATGCAGAGAAACCCTGTCTCGAAAAACCAAAAAAAAAAAAAAAAAAAAAAAAAAAAAGAAATACTTCTAGATGGAACTCACTCACTCACTTAGCCATCAGTGAAATGCAATTCAGAGCTATTTAAGACTGCACCTCACCCCAGAAGAATGGCTATTGTCATAGGTGCTGGCTAGCACATGGCTGTTGTGGGGGGGGGGGCATTACATGCTGTTTGTTTGAGTGTTAGTTACTCCAGACACTTTGAAAAATAGCCTCAGAGCTTCTTAAAACATGCAATTAAAACTTCAATTAAACATTGATGTACTTTTCCTGGTTCTGTACTCACCAGACTTTCTATCTCCTACAGAGAGACACTTGTGCATCCTTGTTCATTGCTACTTTAGTCATCATAGCTAGGAAACTGAGGATAGTGGCTCTTATAGTCTTGATGACTCCTCTTCTTTGCAGATCTGTGAGCCTTTTCATAAGATATTTGCAATTGATACATTCTGAGAAAAGGAAAATTGGTTTTTCCTTATGGAGTTCAGCTGTTTGTATCACCTGCTTTTCAGGCAGTCCCCATAGCCAGGAGTAGTTGGCCAATACAAAATGGACTCTGTGTCCTATTTATTTACTTATTTATTTTAGGTGTGTGTGTGTGTGTGTGTGTGTGTGTGTGTCTGTCTGTCTGTCTGTCTGTCTGTCTGTATTAATGTGTGTCAAACCAAAAGAGGTTACAGAGAGAGACAGACAGACAGACAGAGAGTTTTGATACTAATTCCACTTTAATTTGATATGTGGCCTGCTCCATAAGAGGAAGTTTAATGACTGGTACTATAATTCTGGTCAAAATTTGATAGCTGAGGAGGTCATAGACCATAGGCTAGAACCTGCTATTTGTTTAGATGTTTATAGTGTCAAATTTTAGTTTAATTAGTTATATTTATACACATATGCCTGGGCTGTGGTGGTATTGTGTTCCCCCAAATGTTGTGCACTCTAATAAACTTATCTGGGGTCAAAGAACAGAACAGCCACAATATTAAACATAGAGGTTAGGCAGTGGTAGCACACGCCTTTAATCCTAGCATTCCAGAGGCAGAGATCTACCTGGATCTCTGTGAGTTCAAGGCCACACTGGAAACAGCCAGGCATGGTGACACAAGCCTTTAATCCCAGGAAGTAATGGCAGAAGGGAGAAAGGTATTTAAGGTGTGAGGATAAGGAACTAGAGCCTGGTTAAGCTTTTAGGCTTTTGAGCAGCAGTTCAGTTGAGATTCATTCAGATGAGGACAGAGAGGCATCCAGTCTGAGGAAACAGGATCAGCTGAGGAATTGGTGAGGTGAGGTGGCTATGGCTTGTTCTGTTTCTCTGATCTTTCAGCATTCACCCCAATAGCTGGCCTCAGATTTGATTTTATTAATAAGACTCTTTAAGATTCGTGTTACACTGGGCTGCTCTTGTTTTTGGCCTGAACTGCAGTCAATAGAGAAATGCATAACTCGCCTAATGCTTATAGTTACAGAATGAGCATTCAGCCATAAGCAAATTATCCATATCATGCCAGCCTTCCCCAGACACACACACACACACACACACACACACACACACACACACAATCAGTGCTCAGGGCATTTCCCAGAAGAGAGCCCAGAAAGAATGTGAGACAAGAGGGGGGAAGTGCTGGAAACACTGTCCTCTGGACAAGGCACGGCCATTGCGGTCATGAACTCCCAGTGGCTGCATTGGCCTGCAAAAGGCCCATCAAGATGGGCAAGTCACAATCAGGGCACAAATGGGAGAGAAGCTCTTGTGAGCTAAGGGCAGCAGATAATCCGTGGGAAGTGAACCCAGTCTTGTTTGGATGCTGTGTCCACTGGTAGGGTCCCCATGCTCCAGTGAAAGGCCCCACCCGCTTCCGTGCATATATGGAAGGACTAACGAGTTAATGGGAATAAAAAATCCATGAAAGTTATAGGGATATGTTGTGGGGATAGAGGAAAAGACCGAAGAAATGGGTAGTGGAATGGAGCATGCTTCATTTCAGACATGTGCAAAATACTTAAAATAAAAGTATGATTAAAAAAAGGTACTAAAAATTAAATATACAACACTGACCTCTAACGTTTGATGTCTAGTCTAAAAATTGAAATTTAGGTTTGAAAACAATAGCTTAAATATTATATCTTAAAAGCACAACAGTAAAACCTGTTAAATTCTCTATTTCAAATGAAAATTCCCAAGAATTTGTTTTGTTTTTGTTTTGATAATGGATATTTCCCAAGGTAATCTGACTTTATTATGCAGTCCACAGTGCCTCCTCTCCTAGACATGATATACTCTGGCATCGGGACCATCGATGCTAAGGTTGTCCATAAACAACTTTAGTGTGAAATATTTAAAAACATTTTAGCCTATAATAAAGAAATCATTTTAAATACTTCTGCTTAGCTACTCTAATTAATTACAATATAATAATCTATTTTTCAGTAGTACAGTTATTTTAGTGATAAATGTTACAGTCTCCATTTTTTTTGTTTGTGAGAATAATGATCACACAATTGTTAGAGCCATGAAAATCAATTTTGTTCTTATCTTCAGGCAAGCAGGTTTTCAAGTGATACAGGCTAGTAGTAGGGAACTATCAGGTTAAAGTTGTTTATTAATTTCAAAGAATTTCTATAAAACTTATTATAAAAAATCAGACCCTCTGTTTTCTCAATATTCAAACTTATAGCACTTGAATTGTGATGTATTCTCAAACATAATTATATTTATATTATATTGTATATATATTATATTGTGATATTATTCTATAAATTAAGATGTTGTGGGGGGGAAAACCATGAAATCGTAGTTGACTTTCACTGACAATACGAACTAGCCTCAGAGAAAGGAATGCACATTGAAGGTTTTTCTTGATTAGATCGGCCCAAAAGAATGTCTTTGAGGGATGGCCTTGATTGTTATTTCTTATATTTGGGCTCATCCTACTATTGGCTATATTATCCCTCCTCAGGTGATATTGAACTACACAGGAAAACCAGCTAAGCAGAAGCTGGCACATGAGCAGGCAGTAAGCAGTATGTTTCCTTGTCTTCTTAATGAAGTTCTGGTCTTAGTCCCTCAGTGACTGGTTGTTACCTGTAAGCTATAAGACTTCTTTCCCTAAGTTGTCTTTAGTCAGAGTATTTTGTAGCATCAGCAAGGATGACATTAGAATATATAACAAGCACAGAACATTCATTTATTGATTATAAAATATTTGTGACTGGACCAACTAGTACAACACATTCAAATGCTAAATGCATAATTCTACAGCACATTCATGGAGTCTACTGAACTTGGGAGAATCCAAATTCACTTATGTATTGAGACATAGTGTATGGAATCTCTGACCTTTAAAGATGTACTCAATAGTACATTCCTCTTTTAATTTTTTCCAAAAGAGTTGTAAAAAAAGGCAAAGGTGAAATAACATAACTATAATTATAAGAAACATTCAAGACATGCTTATGTGCTAGATACCTACAAAGCAAATACTCACGGGAAAAGCCTGTGCCATTTCTGAAACAACATTTGGAAATCTTATGCTCCATTTCTCAATTACTTCAATTCTGCCATCAGATGAAGACTTCACCTGGATGCAAACTGCTATATAAAGTAACCAAATGACATGATGCCATATCATGGAATGTGAAGCTATGACTTTGTTTCTCATTCAGATACATGTTTATTGACCATACAAATATAATAATTTTTGTGAGTTAAGGAGTTTGACTATTGCTGGATGTAGTGGTGCACACCTTTAATACCAGAATTCAGCAAAAGAGTTCGAGACCAGCCTGGTCTGCAGAGTGAGTTCCAGGACAGGTTCCAAAGCTACACAGAAAAACCCTGTCTCAAAAACACCAAAAAAAAAAAAAAAAAAAAGTTTGACCACTACTCACATTGGTTAAAATTATGATCTGAGAAAAGCTATGAATGTATAATAATAGAATACTCATTTCACTTTTACCAACCATCACTCAAGTCAGCAGAGGTCAAGGACAAGAGAAACTACCTCATTAAGTTTGTTTGTTTATTTGTTTGTTTCCTAAAAGGAAAGTAAGAACAGAGAAATGACTTAACTGTCTTGTTCTTTTGTGATTCTACCTATAAGCCCAACTTTTCACCCAGAAAGCTAATAGAATTTTTGTAACTGTATCAAATGGGCATGTAGGAGCTAGGAAATGGAATGGTTGTTTATAGAAACTGTCATATATTTCTCAATAGTCCTTCCTACTCCTTGGTAACTGAGCAATGATTCTACCAACAAGCTTGTGAAAAATATCATAGAAATCTCTTCTATTCCCGCTTGTTACCTAATGTCTCTGGGGCTGTGGATTGTAGCATGGTTATCGTTTACAGCTCATATCCACTTATGAATGAGTACATACCATGTTCATCCTTCTGGGTCTGGGTTACCTCACTCAGGATGACTTTTTTCTAGTTCCAACCATTTGTCTTCAAATTTCCTGATGTCATTGTTTTTAACAGGTGAGTAATATATCATTGTGTAATTGTACTACATTTTCTTTATTCATTCTTTGGCTGAAGGGAACCAAGTTACTCCCAGGTCTTAACTATTGCAAATGAAGCTGCTATGAACATAGTTGAGCAGGTGTCCTTGTGGTATGATTGAGCATTTCTTTTGTGAATGCCCAAGATTGATATGATTGGGTCTTGAGGGAGATGATTCCCAATTTTCTGAGAAACTGCCATACTGATTTCCAAAGTGGCTGTACAAGCTTGCCCTCCCACAAACAGTGGAGGAGTGCTTTCCTTGCTCTACATCCTCTCCAACATAATCTGTCATTAGTGATATTGATCTTAGCCATTCTAACATATGTAACATGGAATCTCAGAGTCATTTTGATTTGCATTTCCCTGATGGCTAAGAAAGTTGAACATCTCCTTAAGTGTTTCTTGACCATTTGTGATTCTTCTGTTGAGGATTCTCTTTTTTTTTTTTTTTTTTTTTTTTTTTTTTTTTTTTTTTTTTTCATTCGTAGGACTGGATGTCGAATGCCGTTTATTGAAAGAGGGAAGAAACCTTAAATACATGCAGGCTTACAGCACAAATGGAGGAACCCCCGGAGAGCAGAAGTTTGCTGTCAATGGTCTACATTCCAGACCCAATGTTGTACATTCTTGCATCTAAGTAGTTAACGCCCAAAATGCAGGATACACAAACAAGGAACTTCCCTTAAGCATTCAGAAGGGTGGATACCGGCAGGGAATCTGAATAGGGAGGACACAAGGAACTTCCCTTAAGCATTCAGAAGGGTGGATACCGGCAGGGAATCTGAATAGGGAGGACATCTGATCAAGGTCAGCAAGCAAGGCCGCAGCCACTCCCAGTCGGGGGCCAGGGCCCATGGTGCCCACAGGTCCCCCCTTTTTATTAAATGAGCTTCTGACTTAGGTTGCGTGGGACCAGCAGACCACCTTACCCGTCATAGAGACACCTGCCCAGGCCACACAAGTGCTCTGTCTTAGGTTGATGGCAGCCCCCCAAGCATTACCCGTCTCTGAATACTCATTATCATACAGACTCAACCATGTGAGCTGTAGAGTGACTGCTGCCAAAGATCTCAAAGTGGCACTGGGCTTGCAATCTGTGCAACACAGAAAAGACCAACAGAAGTCCGAACCCACCCATAGCCAGGAGGCTAAAGGCAATTGAACCATTCCCTTCTTAAACGAGCCTTACTGTAAATAGGAGTCCTTGTAAGGTGGTATCCCATAAGCAAATGGAACTTGAGTTTTAATAATTTTTTACAACTTACAAAGCCAATTATAATGTATAAAAGTGGAATTAAATTTGTCATGCCCAATAAGAAGAAAGATTAACTAACTGTGGTAGCTACTTTTGCTGCCAGGGTCTCCATTGTGCTAGCTGTAGTAACCAATTATGAAATAGCAATCCCAGAAACAATAGCAGCAGTGACCACCACTGCTATAACAGCAACAACGGCAACAGCGATGTCAGAGTCTCTTCTGGAGCGTGTGAGCATCATCTGTGTCTAGCTGCCACGGTCCACTGGCATGGACACGGCCCCAGGAACACGAACCACCAAGGCCCATTTTTCTTGATCCCAGCACTACTTAGGCTGGCAGGTCTGCAAGAGAACAACTGAGAAACAAAGAAAACAGAAAACAAAAACAGCAAACAAGGAGTAGAACTAATGGCCTCAATAATGGCTACATTCAGGCTCACAAATTTTGAGGTATCTTCAAAAAGGCTAGATGAATTTCAGGAGGCAAATAAATGTTGCACAGAGCCATTCCTGAAAAGTAGGTACTACACCAGCTTGAGGGGGGCTGCAAAATGCGAAAAAGGCTTAGCTGGCATGCTACTGTTAGCAAATGAAGTTCATTGACCTTCAGAGTTATCCTTAATCTCCAAGGTGTGGTACATTCTCAATGTTTTTTGAAAAAAGTTACCATACATTACCTTCTGAGGAATCCAACCACATGGCTACAGTTCCTAGGCTTACAATAATGTTTGCCAAGGCTGGCCGTATTGGGCTCTCAATCCCCATCGGCATCAGAAGGGGAGAGTTTTTTACGAAGGCCCAATAGGTCTCTGCCATGTTGGGATTCAGCAGCAGCCACAGGGCGCACACAGCGTTCAGGAACCCAGAGAGGAACTTTATTGTCCTGTGGAAAGACACAAACAGATCCCCGGGCCCACACCAACACCGGATCGGGTCCCCTCCAAGTGCCAGTAGAAAGATCTTTCCATTGCACCAGAGGATGATTTGCAACAGGAGCCCTCCAGTGCTCATCTGCAGCAGATACTCCAGCAGAATCCACCGATAAAAAATTTAAAATATATAAAACAAGGGAAAGAATAGAATGTGGAGAGGAAAGATGAGCCCCTAGCTCCCCCCTTTTTACTTTAGCAAAAATTTTTTAAGGTACTATGGCAGCGTTCTACTATAGCCTGTCTTTGAGGATGTAAAGGAATGGTGAAGAAACAATCCCTCAAGTCAACCACAATTAAGTGCCAATGTGTAGGAATTGCCACAGGGGCAGGCAAGCCAGGCTGTGTTGCTCCCATGAGAAGCATGGTTTTATTTACAGCTCTAAGATCCTGTAACAGCCTCCATTTTTTTGATTTCTTTTTAATAACAAATATAGGTGAGTTCCAAGGTGAAGTGGAAGGAATGATATGTCCAGCATCTAACTGTTCCTTAATCAATGCATACGCAGCCTCCAATTTTTCCTTAGCAAGGGGCCACTGTTCCACCCATACAGGGTCATCACTCTTCCAAGTGATTTTTATCGGTTGTATTATTGAAGGCTGCTGTGCAGTGACCCCTATGGAAAAGACCCTAATCCTCTAGTATCGCCAGGACCCCTAGTGGCACAGTTTTTGTCTGCCGCAGGGAGCGGGTCTCCTTGCAACATTTTCCCTAAGCCTTTGCCCGGGCAGTAGCCCTGACTCTTCAGCATCTGTTGTACAGGCTGTGTAGTAAGCACTGTTCTCACACCATTTAACACATCCCGTCCACACAAGTTTACTGGAATGTCAGGTAGCACAAAGGGTTGAAAAGTTCTTGTATGACCTTTTTCATCATTTTAATTTAAAAGTAGCCTGTTCTGTAATGGCGTCTGAGCTGCGCCAATACCTTGTAGGTTAGAGGTAGAATTTTTAAGGGGCCAATTGGGATCTCAGGATTCTTGTGAAATTATAGATATATCCAGTACCAGAATCCAATAATCTTTCAATCTCAATCCCATATAATTTTGTTTTTAATTTAGGCTGTTTATCATTGATTACTGTTTGTCAAAACACCTTTTTTCCTGTACTTTCAAAGCCTCCAGTTCTATATATCGGCACCATTTTGAATTTAAAATATGAAAGCAATAATAATTGAGCAATTCTATCACCAGCTTGTGTTTCCATGGTCCTTTTTACATATGTCAATTATAAAAGCATTAAACACAATCTCTATAGGATTTGAAGAGGTAAATTTTAGGTACTCTGGAGTATTTTTATAAAATCTTAAAAAGAGGATTCTTTTTTATAGATTTCAAGTAACACATTAGCACAAATAGCCAATTATTAACAACATGGACCAAACAATTTACTTGTATTTTATTTACTGAAAAAATAATTTTGTAACCTCTTTATCAGTAAGAGATTATTATTTATGGGTTTATCTTAGCAACATTATTTAATAAGCTAACAACCCAATCCATTTCAGGTGTTATATTTTTATAGAATTAAACCAAGAATTTCTAGAAAGCAACTTAAATTGCAGAGCCAAATTTTTAGTAATGATCAACAGACAAGACCATACCTAATATATAGTTTAAAATTATGAATTTTGTTCCTTTAGTTTATCTACCATGAAAATCCAAACATTTATCAAGACAATCAAAAGAACAGAACATCCTGTATTCAAACAGTATTGACTTAGCATTCAATGTCCTGACCGAAACCATTTTTCACCAGAAGTTAGGCCCGGTTTAAACTTTTAGCGCTAGTCCCTTCCCGGCCTCAGCTCGCTGAGGCGAGAGCTGAGGCTGTAGCTTAGCTTTGTTCTGCCCACTGTTTGGGCTCTATTGTCAGCACCTGCCTGGGCCGCACTCCTTTACGGCTTTGCCTCCCACCGGCGCGTACCTGTCCACCCGCTGCTTCGGGCTATCTCGTGCACCTTTGTCCGCCACAGCCACTGGGCGCACCCCGCATACACAAATTTACGTTTAAACTTCCTACTCCCATGAAGGGACTACCTAATAACGAGTTATTCCCACCATAAGGGAAAAACAGAAAAACATTTCCCATGAAGGGATCCTAAATATTGAATTATTCCCACTCTGAGGGAAAAATAAAAAACATTTGAGCCAAAATTAAGCAAACAGACAGCAAAACTTTAAGCTCTGGGCTTGCTTGCTGATCAGCCAGCAGCAATGAGGCCTACCTGCCGATTCTTTGTAATTCAGATGCTGCCGCTCTGCACTGGCAGGATGAAAAAACTCAAGAGTTTTCAGCTATCCTGAAAACTCTACAACTGGAAAAAGTCTTTTCATCCTCCGTTACCACTGGGAAGAGGCTTCTCTCTTTCCTTCATCCTTCCTCTACATGGCCCAAATCTTTAGGCCTAGTTTCAAAAATTTTTTCCCCTTTTTACCGGGAAAATTCTTTTTTCTTGATTAAAATTTTTTTCTCCCTTTTCTAACGGGAAATTTCCTTTCCTTCCCTCTTCTCTATTGGGAAGATTTCCTTTTTCATTTAAAATCTTTAGCTGTCTTGCCCTTACTTAACTTTGGTGCCTTCCTGCTTCAACAACAGTCCAATTAACTGACTGTGAGCTAATTGCACCCATTTCAATCCACTCTCACCTGTAAAATGCCGGCCGGCCTTCCAAGAGTGTCCGTCAGCTGGTCCTTCTTTCTCAGATCTCGGTAGGAACCTCCATTTGTAGCGGTAACGCCAGCATTACCGATACCCGTTTACCATGTCTGAGTGAAGGGCTGTGGATTAAAAATAGAGACAAGAGACAGCAGGTCATTCGTACGACTGGATGTGGAATGCCCCTGTACCCTGTTTTTTAATTGGATTATTGTAAAGGGTGTTGCTGTGGGATGTTCTGTATGTCCTGTGGGAGCCCTTCTTGGGTTCCTTGTGGCGTTACCCAGCAGGTCCATATAGAGGATGATTAGGACCATGGGCCTGAGTGCAGGTGTTTGAGATGGTCTGCACTTGGCTGTGCTGGGGGATGGTCTGTATGTCAAGTTGTTCTGATTGGTCAATAAATAAAACCTGATCAGCCGTGGCTAGGCAGGAAAGATAGGCGGGACTAACAGAGAGGAGAAATAAAAGGACAGAAAGGCAGAAGGAGACGCTGCTGCAGCCGCCGCCATGACCAGCAGCATGTGAAGACGCCGATAAGCCACCAGCCACGTGGCAAGGTATAGATTTATGGAAATGGATTAATTTAAGCTATAAGCACAGTTAGCAAGAAGCCTGCCACGGCCATACAGTTTGTAAGCAATATAAGTCTCTGTGTTTACTTGGTTGGGTCTGAGCGGCTGTGGGACTGGCGGGTGACAAAGATTTGTCCTTACTGTGGGCAAAGCAGGAAAACTCTAGCTACAGGGTGTTGATTCTCTGATTTTTTTTCTCAGCCTCTTCATCATTTATATGTAGTAAGGCTACTGTTTTGTTTTGTTTTTGTTTTTGCTTTTTGAGTTGGTCTTGTATCCAGCCACTTAACTAAAATGGTGTTTGTCAGATGTAGTTCTTGGGTAGAATTTTGGGGGTCGATTATGTATTCTGTCATATCATCTGGACTGAGGGCAGGTGGTGACGGGAACATGAACTATCAGGTTGGTGAGATGGTGGTGGAGGGGCAGCATGTTATAAGAGACTACCGGAAAAAGGGGCATTTCAGTGTCAGACAAAACCCTGTCATGAGGAAATCTCTCAGGAATCTACAAGGGAGACCCAGCTAAGACTCCTAGTAATAGCATATATGTAGCCTGAACTGGCCATCTCTTGTAATCACATTGGTGCCTAGTCCAGTTGACATCAAAGAGGATTCATCCAGCAACTGATGGAGAGCAGCAGATTTGTGGTGATATATTGTATATCAAATAAAGCTTGCCTGAGGATCAGAGTGTAGATGAATTTCCAAATGACGTTATTAAATAAAAAACACGGAGCCAAATATAGGGGTGAAAGCCTTAGAGAGATCGGGGAAATAGGGAGAGCTACCAGCCAACCTTACCTCACCAACTCTGCAGCTTCCAAATGCAAGCTACTTCCTGTCTCCCCATGCCTTTATATGCCTTGCTTTTCAGCTCTCTCATTGGCTCTTAGCCCAGCTACCTCACTTCCTTGTCACCACCTGTCTTTACAGACCTCCAGGTCTCTATAGTTGGTACTGGAGTTAAAGGCATGTGTCACCACACTTGGCTCTGTTCTCTAGTATGGCCTTGAACCCACAGAGACCCTGCCTGATCAGTGATCAGATTAAGGGCGTGTGCTACCCGACATTGGTTACTTAAAATGGCTGGCCTTTCCCCCCTGATCTTCTGGTAAACTTTATTTATCAAACACAAATGAAATTTCACCACATCAGAGAATAGAGCTAGCCACTATATTAAATGTAGAGGTCAGGCAGTGGTGGCACACACCTTTAATCCTAGCACTCTGGAGACAGAGATCCATCTAGATCTCTGTGAGTTCAAAGCTACCCTGTACTACATGAGATTGATTCAGTCTTGGAGAAAAACAGAGCCAGGCAGTCATTGTACACACTTTTAATCTCAGCACTTGAGATCTCATGCCTTCACTACCAATATTTGGGAAACACACTCGCCTTAATCACTAGGAAGGAAGGGAAATGGCTGGGCAGAGAAAAGCATATAAGGTGTGAGGAGACAGGAACTAGAGCCTTTTGGCTTAGGACTCAGAGGTTTTCAGTCGGAGTATTCATGGAGATAGAATTTTTTTGCCTTCTATTTGGCCTGATGATTTGGTAGTGGTGAGAAATTTCTCTAGTGGCTTGTTCCTTTGTCTCTCTGGTCATTTCAGCATTTACCCCAGTATCTGGCTCTGGGTTTTTTATTAGAAGACCATTTGAAATTCGAGCAACGCAGATCCACAGCCAAACATTAGGTGGAATTTGATGAATCCTGTAGAAGAGGAAGAGAGAAGATTTTGGGAGACAGAGGGTCAGAAACAACACAAGAGGACTCAAAGAATCAAATAACCTGCGAATGTAGGGGCTCACAGAAACTGGACCAACAGCCAGGGAGCATGCGTGGGAGGGGCCTACGCCATCTACATATATATTACAGTTTTATGGCTTGGTCATCTTGTGGGACTCCTAAAAGTGGGAACAAATCTGTCTTTGACTCTTTTTGCAGGCTTTTGGGAACCTACTTCTTATGCTGGGTTGCCCTGATCAGCCTTAATAAATGGGGAAGTGCTTAATCTTACTGCAGCTTGATAAACCATATTCTGTTGATACTCATGGCAGACCTGCCCTTTCCTAAACAGAAAGAAAGGAGGAGTGGACAGGCATGGGAACAGAGTGGGGATTGGGGAAACGCCTGGGATGAGAGGAGGGAGGGGACATTGCGGCCGGGATGGAAAATAAATGAGTTCATAAACATTAAAAATAAATTTAAAAATTCTCAGGGAAATATTCACCAATATCGTCCTGCCAAATCAATGCATAACTTCATTACCTACTATGCTTCTGAAAAATAATACTCCACACATTGTGTACATAGTTTAAATTTGTACTTTAGTACTTGATGACAAGCTAAGATGGTTTCATCATAAATATCCGTGAATGGCAAGCAAGATCATGCCATTATAGTGGTGGGTTTTGTAATATCATCACCTATTTCTTCTAAGATGGTCCATGTGTAAGTTATAGGTTTGATACCTATTATCTGAAGTCAAGGTCACATTTCAACATGGAGAACAGAATATGCATTTGGTGGTTATTTAATAACAGAATATGTCACAATTCTCTAAATTTGACTAACTTCCAAACTGAGTAGTATCTGATATACTGGCCAGTTCTAGGCAACAGCTTCTGAACTACTAAAGTTATCTGAATATATACAAACACTTATTCCAGATCAATGCATGTTGAGTACTAGGGAGTGTGTTGCATCATCATTCAGAGGTTTTGCCATCATGCTCTATTATTTCCTCACACACACAACAGTAAATCGAAAATTGAATGAAAGGCACAACATACACAGTCACTCTCACATGTCTTTCTGACAATTTTCTGCCTTTCAATGACATCTGCATTTAATTCAGGAATATTGTTTTAAGTCATACCCAACTTTTAGTACAATGAAAGAAATCCAATGTGTAAAACTCATGAGGAAACTTGACCTCACAATGCGTGTTACTCAAAAATGAGATAAGTAGTGAAGGGATGTGTAGGGATTTTAAAACAATTCATTTAAACTATAACTTGAAATATTTGGTGTGCAAATAACATGAATTTAAATAAAAACACAACTGAACTTTGCTCCATGCAAGCATATGTTAACTTTAATACCTATTTTAGTTTTAATTTAGTAAATATATAAATTTTGTCCATTTTTCAGGAATGTCTCCAAGTGCATATAGTTCTGGAAAAATAGATCCACTGTATTTTGTTAATGACAACAGTACCTTTTCACAGACCCAAATGGGTCACTTTTCATTAATTATTCAAATTTAAATAATCAATTTTTAAAAATATCCTATAAAATTACTGATTGTAAGTAAATAAGTTTCCAGTACATATTGGCATTATTATTGTATATATATATATATATATATATATATATATATATATATGCAGTGAGTGATTATATATGCAGTGAGTGATTGGTGAACATAATTTAGTTGTTTGACTGGAATGGTTTTATGGTTTTCAGTTCTATGTAGATTATAAATTGATACATTATTTTACTTAACCAGAAAAGATTTATTTCATTGTGATAGCTTAAGTCACTAAGATGAATCAGAGTTCCCCATGTCTAATGCCAACCACTGGATTAACAAATGTCCACACTGAGGGCTTTGGTCTGATGACTTCATTTCTCTCATTGAGAAGGAAAGATAACTAATAGTTAATTTTCAACACTAATAAAATCAAGTTGTTTTGTACCTAGTACATGTTCCAGATTATAAGTAATTCCATATTATTTTTGGTTTTCAAAATTTAGTAAGATATAATTATAGTTAGAAGAATATCACCATTGTGAACAAAGTGAAATGATTTAACTTTAGTTTTCAGTCTGTTTGCTGGACTAGGGCTTAATTGGAAAAAACAATAGCAAGCTTTAATTTTCAGTTATTTTCTATTCTATATTTCTATCCCATTAATATTCTGTTCAATTTTATAGGCATAATCTTAGTTCCCAATACATTGACTTTGAAGAACATGTTTCCTGCTGATATGAGCCACCATAATCAATCTCCAATTAACCAAACTGACAGGTTTACTAAACCTGTGTGTTTCCTCTTAGAAGGGAATCCATATAGATTTAAGGGATGAAAATGAAACAATTTAATTATAAAGTGGTTGTCTTTCAAACATTCTGAGCTTAATTCAGTCCCTAGAACTCATGAAAAAAGATCCCAACATACTGGTAAGATTTCAGGGCAGGTGGATCTCTGGGGCTCACTGGCCAGTGTGCCTGGTCTACTAGATATGTCCAGGCAGTGAAAAAGGAGGATGAATACTGAGGAGGACATCATGTGATTGTGCTCTGATCTACACACACACACACACACACACACACACACACACACACACACACTCACTCACTCACGCGCAGGCACACTCACACGCGCACTTGCGCGCGCGCGCGCGCACACACACACACACATACACACAACGTGAAGCCAAGAGATAGTCTCTGATATGAATTCATATTCTGCTCCCTCCTTTGCCTAACAAAATTAACTATCACTTGTTGCCAAGCTTATTTATTTATCTGATTTTGAATTACTGAATTGTAGTATACCTAAAGGAAAGATTTCCTTAAGAATGGGTTGTAGTGGGTAGCTGTTCCAGCTTTGACCTGGAGATACCACCCCCATTGAGGCTTCTGGTAACTGTCAGGCCTATGAGGCAGGGCTGAAAAGGAGCCCTTAAGACCTGAGAACCAAGTGTGCCAGCTCTCTTGGTTCCTGGAACTTGAACGCTGCAGGTAGGCCGAGCAGAGTTCTCCAGAGAACACCACTGAACTGCACTGCACCTTTCCTGGGCCCTGTAATCTATCTCTTTACTTATAAGTTACCCCACAAAATAAACCTCCCTTTTAACTATGTGGAGTTGCCTTAATACTTCCACCAATAGCAGGTGTTTCTGAAGAGAGCTAAATTAGGAACAAAAATAGAAATATAAATACAAAAAGAAAACACAAACAAAACAGAGATATATTCCACATAAGGTTTTCAAAGATATCTTTAAACTTTTGCTCTATTTGAGAGTCAAAAATTAAAAATCAGTCTAAATTAAGTTTTGTTCAGTAAAAATAATGTCAATCTATAAAAATATCACAGATAAAATGTATGTTATATAGAAGGTAACTATATATAATATTTTTTGAACATATTTAACTGTTTTTACCATTCATGGTTCAACAATCAAATCTCATTTAATTCCACTAAAGGAACTTTAAAATAATATACATTATAGAAATTGTTGTATATTCTACCAAATATCTTTTTGTTTATATTTTTTAGATTATAGGCTTATTGTTACACATTATCGTTTAATTGCCAAACATTTAAGCTTTAATGTTTATCACAACTATCTATTTAGAATGAAACTATAAGAAATTCCATGCTCACTTATAGTCACTCCCAAGTTTCCACTTCTCAAAACTCCTGAAAAATCACTATTCAAGTGTCTTTCTCTAGATTTGATAACACTGATATCCGATATACAGAGAATAATAACTATTGTTTTTTGTACATGTAATGTTTTCAAGTTTAGTCCATCACTATTTCTTTCCATCCTATATAACATTCCATCATATGAATACCCTGTATCATATATATCTACTCATTACTGATAGATACTTATGTTGAATCTCTATTTTGGCTTTCACCAATAAGACTACTCTGAACCCTTAAATACAAGTAGATATGTAGACATAACTTTTCACTTTTCCTTTGGTGTAGCATGACTTTTCCTGGAGATACATGAACAAGTATATACTATATCAGACACGGTATGGATAATAGAAAAAAGAAACTATTCCTCCAACACTCAGGTAAATGAACAAGTCTAAAAGGCTACTTACAGGAATATGGATATGAGCAAAGCACACTCTACCATTGTTGATGGCTCAGAAAAGCTTTACTATGAGATCAACATGCCTGACTTTGAGGCAGC
This sequence comes from Peromyscus leucopus, assembly GCF_004664715.2. Classification (NCBI taxonomy): domain Eukaryota; kingdom Metazoa; phylum Chordata; class Mammalia; order Rodentia; family Cricetidae; genus Peromyscus; species Peromyscus leucopus. The sequence continues at coordinate 12,124,629 of NC_051070.1, read as the reverse complement.
TCTGTACAACATTCTTCTCTAGTAACAGTTACTCCTTACATAATCTCAAGAGGGGGCTTATTAGTCTTGTAGTTTCTATGAACTTCTGAAAACTTGCAATGAAAGTACATAAAATAACTGTATTCCTGTGCTTTATCACAAAACTATGCTTAACCATCAAGGAAATGAACAGTTGTTAGACAAGGCAATCGTCTAATACATCATGACAAATACTACAGAGGGTACCAATTGTTTACCTTCTCTGCAACACAGGGTAACATCTACTGTTTTGGGGTTATAGTCATTTTGCTGTATATGAAATAATACATACCATTTCTAACGATTTATAACCATACTCATCTGTAATAGTTTATGCTTCCCTATTGATTAATAATGTTGACCATTTCTACATATGTTTATGACCATAGACATATATGCTCTGAAGGAATATCTTACAAATTTCAAGTCTCTTTTATATATAATTTTGATGGTAGTTATATGGATTTATTATTTACTATTATCATTTATATGTGCATATGTATATGTGAAGTACATTTTTTTCTCATTCTGTGACTTTTCTGAGACATGTATGGATTACCTTGGGAGATGGAAACAGAGAAAATCTTTATGAGACAAATATTTACTCTGTATTGAGGTTGGCCACCCCATGCTGGCTTCAACCTTAGATTTATATCAATATTTACAAAGATATTGTAATACAATTATATATAATTTACAAATTAATTTTGTATATCATATGATACAAGTTTCTAATTCAATTTTATTAGTGTTAGTAACATGAATTTTATGATTGAACTCCCACAGATACATATAACCTGCTTTACCCTGTTCATGAATGTAGCTCTTGCAAATATCAGAATTCAAAATTTAAAGTACATTTTCTACAAAATGATTATCACTTTCCTATTTTATGAAGTTACAGAATGTAAAACATCACAAATGTAAGAGTTACAAAATGACATCTTAGAATGAGATGAGGCATATCCCCATTCTCATTGATATAGTTCTTTAAATATGCTCAGAATTCAATAGTAAAGCATCTAATTTTTGTATGTTCATGCATTGTTTATTCATATTAATTTCAATTGGATTTATGTGCTATATGTCCATTCATATTTTATGTTCTTCTTTAATAAAAATCAACTGTTTGCATCTTTTAGGTTTTTTTCTTTATATCTACAGTATCCATTTTGTTTTGGTATTTATTTATGCTGATATATATTTCACATTCTTTTGATACATGCATAAGTTACTTCAATCTTACTTATTTTAACTTATCTCTTGTCTCCCTTCCTGTTAATTTTTTTGTTATTCCATTTTTGGATAACAGCTCCTCTTCTTGAATTATTATCTACATTTTGTATTTTTCTCTTCAGATTATTCACTCAATCTTGTTTTTTATAATTTTAAATTTTATATTCTCACATTCTATTGCACAGTAGGCTGACTCCATTTAGCAATGATGCAATATATTTCCATTCAAGTTTTTGAGATTATGAATGTGCTGATTATGTTGACCTGACTATTACAGCAAAGATACATGAATCAAAATATTTCTCTGTATTTCTGTTGATTGGGTAGTAATTTCTTTCATTCTTTATTTCTAATTTTGTATTTAAGTATCACTATTTTCCAGCACAGTTGATTCAGCCATTGTTCAACATCATCACTATCCTCATCTTTAATGGCATTATTGAGATTTGTACTCTTTTTTTTTCATATAAGCATTTAGAGTGACAAGCTTTCCTAAATTACATGCCCTTAATGTTGTTATATCATCTGAAAATAATAAAGAATTTGCATTCCTTTATCAAGATGAATATTATTTATCTTCCAAAAGTTCACAAGTAGTCATAAACATTCTGAGCAAGACTATTCATACTGATGCTGTCCCTGTAAAATCTAAGCCCTTTTAAGCCATGAAAAGCAGTAAAGATAATATGCCCTTTGTAAAAGATACCTTGTGTGATGAAGGGAAAAAAGGCTCTACTTGAGTAGGAAGTCAAAAGTGAAGCCCTTATCTATTCTGTCTAGCATAAACATTAAGGATTAAAAATACTTAAAGAAATCTTAGCCATTAGGAAAATTCAAATAAAAACTAATTCAAGATTTCATCTTGTGCCCTTCAGAATGGCTAAGGTCAATTAAAAAAAATGATGGCTCATGTGGGTGATGATGTGTATGAAGGGAAACACTCATCAATTACCAGTGGGTGTGAAAAATTATACAGCCACCATGGAAATCAGTGTGGCAGTTCTTCAGGAAGATGGGAATTGGTCTACCACAAGACAGCTACACCTCTCCGGCACATACTGAAAGTACTCTTCATCCTACCACTGAGATGCTTGCTCCTCCATGTTTATTGTTGCACTATTCATGTTAGCCAGAAACAGGAAACAACTTAGACATCTGTCAACAAGTGAACTGATAGAGAAAATGTGGTACATTTACACAATGGAATGTTACTCACTTGTTAAAAATGAAATTATAGCTACCATTCTTAAGATCCAATCCCTACAGTCTCATCCTTAGCTCTGTAACAGGAAATTCTCTGCCTTCTCCCCTTCCTATATAACTCCATTATCAATGAATCACAAAGATCCTCCCCAAACTTTCCTTCCCTCAACTCATCCCATTATCCCAGACTCCAACATCAGTAGGCATTCAATGGGAATACATCAGATAGCAAGAATGGGAAAAGGTTAACTACCTGAAGATCCTCACCACCCCCTTCTGCCTTACAAATACAACCTTCCAGCCTTGTCCCTAGTGCTTCAACAGAATGCCAGCTGTAACCTTCCATACCCCTGCCAAAACTCATATGGATCTCACAATTCATCCACTCTCAACATCCCTCCGTGCACTCTGTTGCTTTATCCCAGTCCCCAACTCCAGCAGTCACCCTTTCCTAACCCACAGACCATGGCTGGCGGAAAAGCAGGTGGGATGCCTTGAAACCTCCTTGTCATTCTTGTTTCCCCAGACCCAATCCCCTTGTCTGGTACCTACAGCTGCAACAGAACATCAGCTGCTGTCTTCCCTCACTACTTCCCACTTCTTCCTTGATCCCCAAAACTCATCCCTCCTAACCTGCCTGCCCATACTTGCTGATGTCTCCCAGTCAGATCCCAGTTCCAACAGATCCCCTTGCTAACCCAAGTGTGCTCCTCTTATAGCAACAAGTAGGCTAAAGGCTGACTCTCACATCTCCCACTGCTCTTGAGATCTACTCCCCACAATTTCATGCCCAGCTCTGTAGCTGGAAAACTTCTGTAGTCTCCCTTTTTTTTTCCTAACTCCATCCCCAGAGGATCACAAAGACCTTTCCCTCCAACCATTCATCCCAGTTACCCAGCCTCCAGCAACAGCAGGTATTCCCTGTGAACACACTGCTGAACAGGTCATTAAAGTAGGCAGCACATAGCCATCACACTCGCTGAAAATCCAGAGGAAACAGAAGACAAATCCAGAAAACAGCACCTAGACCTTTAATCATCTCAGACACAGATGCCAAGATGACAAAGTAAACATGCAATCAACAACATCCAGACCAATATATATCCACTAGAGCCCAGCTCTCTTACCACAGTGGGTCCAGACTATTCCTACATAGCTGAAGCACAAGAAAACAACTTCAAAAGCAACCATATAACGATGATAGAGGTCATTAAAGAGGAAATGAATACATCCCTTAAAGAAATCGAGGAAAACATGTAGTGGGTAGCTGTTTCAGCTTTGACCTGGAAGTACTACCCCCAGTAAGGCTTCAAGTAACTGCCACACCTACCTATGACTTGGTCCTGCAGTGGGGCAAAGATGGGAGCCCGTAAGAACCGAGATCCAGACATGCTTGCTCTCTGGGTTCCTTGTGACCCTGGATGCTGGATGGTAGACTGAGGAGAGCTCTCCAGAGAACACTGCTGGCTTTCACTTCACAACTCCTGGATTCTGTAACCAACCCCTTTACTGGCTGTAAGTTACCCCAGAATAAACCTCCTTTTTAACTATGTGGAGTTGCCTTAATAAAACCCCACAATATCTGGTGCCCAATGTGGGGCATAAACCCACAACTCTGGGATTAAGAGTCTTGTGCTCTACCAACTGAGCTAACCTGGCTAGCTGAAGCACAAGAAAACAACTTCAAAACCAACTATATAAAGATAATAGAGGTCCTTAAAGAGGAAATGAATAAATCTTTTAAGAAACCCAGAAAAACACAAACATATAATTAAAGGAAATGAAAAAATAAATCCCTAAAGAAAACCTAGGAAAACACAAATAATTGGAGGAAATGAATAAATTTCTTAAATAAAGCCAGGAAAACACAAACAAAGAGTTGAAGGAAACATAAAACTGTTCAAGATCTGAAAGAGGAGCTAGAAACAATAAAGAAAATATAAACTAATGGAATTCTGGAAATGAAAAAAATAGGAATTTGAACAGGAGCTAGAGAGGCAAGTTTCACTAACAGAATGCAAAAGATGAAAGAGAGAATCTCAGGCACTGAAGATACTGTAGAAGAAATGGATATATTGGTCAAAGAAAATATTAAATCTAAAAAAAAAATCCCTGACATAAAACATCCAGGAAATCTACCACACCATCAAAAGAAGAAATATAAGAGTAATATGAATAGAGGAAAGAGAAGAATAGAATCCAAGATCAAAGCCAAGAAAATATTTTCCACAAAATCATAGAAGAAAATTTCCCTGAATTAAAGAAGGAAATGCCTTTAATGGTACAAGAAGAATACAGAACACCAAAAACTGAACCAGAAAAAAAGTCCATTGGTCACATAATAGTCAAAACTTTAAACATACAGTACAAAGAAAAAATATTAAAAGCTGCACGGACAAAAGAAAAGTAACACATGAAGGTAGACATATTAAAATTGCACCAGGCATCTAAATGAAGACTCTAAAAACTAGAATGGCCAGGACTGTGCTGCAGACTCTAAGAGACCACAGATGCCAGCCCAGACTACTATACTCAACAAAATATTCAAACACCATAGAATAAGAAAATAAAATATTCCATATTAAAACCAAATTTAAACATTATCTGTCTACAGATGCGGTGTTACAGAAGGAGCTAGAAGAAAATTCCAAACAAAGGCAATTATGTACACCCAGAGGAAATAATAATCTCAAGACAACAAAATTAAAAACTAGACACAAACACATGAATACATATGGACATACAGTCACACTCTTGTGCACACACACACACACACACACACACACACACACACACACACCAACACCACCAACAAAATAACAGAAATCAACAACCATTGGTCATTGATATCTCTCTGTATCAAGAGTTTCAATTCTTCAATAAGAAGGTACAAACTAACAAAAATGGATGTAAACAGCACCATCCTTTAAATATAACCAAGAAAAACACTTAGTCATCATGGATAGACATTATCTCAGAGTAAAAGGTGGAGAAAAGCTATTCCAAGTAAATAGATCTAAGATGCAAGCTGATGTAGGCATTTTATAGCTACCAAAATAGAATGAAAACCAAAATAATCAAAAGAGATAGTGAAGGATGATTCACTACACTCATTTGCAAAGGAAACACAACTACAGCTTAAGTCCTATACTGACCCTTGTATACTGATAGTTGGAGACTTTAGTACCCCACTTTCAATAAAAGACAGGTCATCCAGATTAAAAAAAAAAAAAAAAAAAACTAAACAGAGAAATAGTGGAGCCAACAGATATTATAAACCAAATAGAGTTAATAGATATTTACAGAATATTAAACACAACATAAAAAATTACTTTCTTCTCAGTACCTCATGGAACTTTGCTCAAACTTGACCACATATTCATACACACAGTATGTTTCAAAAGATATAATGAAAGACCCCCGAAGGTAGTCTTCCCTCTGGAGAGACCCTCGCCCAGAGATCACACCGAGACCATAAGTCAGATGCAGACAGCAAGAGGCTTTATTCAGGAACACGGGTACCCGGGGCGACACAGTCACTCAAGAGGCTCAAGAGACTGGCGCGCCGACGGGCTGGAGTGGAGGGTTTTTATAGGGTCGGGCAGCAGAAGCACGAGAAGCATGGTTTACAGGGTTCTGATTGGACGATTCAAATGAGGCCAGGTTCAAACTCAGGACAGTTCGTGGTTTTTCCCCCGAGCTCAACACGCCTGCTGTCTCGGTTCCAAGTTCTTTTTCTGACCTTTAGTACCCTGTTCTGGGGCCAGGTGGCCGACCGCAGACACCCTGTTTGTTCCAGTGCCCATGTCCTCTAACTGAACTTTCCTGTACTTTTCAGGCCTTGCTCAAAATGGTGTTAGGCTAAGCAAGTATGCTGGGGTCTTTCAATAAGAACTAAGAAAACATGTGTGTGGCCAGTTTTCAAAAGTACAATGCATTCCATATCAACTTGTATTTAGTTTCCTCCTTTCTACTTTGATACAATATGTAGAAATAGTACCAGAGTTTGCTGAGAATACTATATCTAGCATGTGATGATAATCATGTGGTATTAAGCAGTTTCACCTGAAACATTTAACTTATGAACAGAAAGGTCAATATAGTTTACACTTGAGAGATTTAGGTGCAAGTTCATTTATCCTACTGGTTTATTCTCCTCAAAAGCAGCACACTATTGCAGGGCACATAATGGAGCAACTGCTCTTATTGTGGGCTATGACATATAGAAGAACTGAGCAAAGAGAGCATGCATGGGCTCATCGCTCATTTTAATGACAACTCCAGCAGGAATCATTGGTTTATGAATTTTCAAATAAAAATGTAATTGTGTCATTTTATCCCTTTTAATTCTTCCTTCCAACTTCTCCAAAGTCCCCTACCCTTGTTCCCCCAGGATAATTTCCTATATATAGAAATATGATAGAAAGTGAAATAGATAGAAGACATATTTATGAAGATGAATAGCTGTCAGATGAAAATAGATAGATGATAGGTAGGTAGGTAGATAATAGATAGATAGATAGATAGATAGATAGATAGATGATAGATAGATGATAGATAGATAGATAGATAGATAGATAGATAGATAGATAGATAGATAGATGATAGATAGGAGACAGAACGTACATTATTACCTAAATATATGTGTTGAAGGTCATTTAAGCTTGTTCATATGTTGTCTAGTATGAATAGTATAGCAATAAAGGAGTGCAAACTTCTCTGTGGCTTGTTGACTTTGATTTATTTTGGTATCATGTGGTTGGATCACATGGGAATTCTATTTTTGGTTTCTTTGAGGAAACCTTCTGTTAATTTCCACAGTGTCTATACCAGCTTTCATTCCCACTAGCATTGATTAATGATTCCTCTTTCTCCTGGCCTCAGTACCATTTGTTAATTATTTTTTTGGTGATAGCTAGTCTTACTGGGGTGAGGCTGAATCTCAAAGCAGTTTTCATTCATAATAGTCTAGTGGCTAGACATAATGGGCATCTTTCTTTAAAATATTTATTGACTATTTCTACCTCTTCATTAGAAAACTGCTTAATTCATTTGAGAGTTTATTCATTGAATGATTAGGTTTAATTAGTTGTCTAAGAATTATCTTCCTTATACATTGTATATATTAATCTATTACTTGATTTATAGTTTCCAATATTTTATCTGGTTCAAATGGTAATGACATGCAGTAGTGGACTTCTCTCCCTTTGCTGGTGAGAAAATTCTCTTAACTGCTCAATCTACAGCACAGTGAGAATTAACTTTTGTCTGTGTATTTTCCTTATTTTTAAGAGAATAATTTTTCTTGGTTTATAATACATTGTATATGTATATGTACATATGCATTCACTTATATATTCATTTGTACTTTCTGTAAATATTTATATATTTACATATGCCCAGATATTTGCATATAAATATTAATGTATATATATTTACAGATTTTTGAAGGAATATTTATTAGATACAAAGTAGGTAAAAATAGACACAAATTCATATAGATGATGAATTTAAGAATTTCTTCATTGCATTAAATGGATATTGGGCACCATACCTTCTTTTATTTTTGGTCATAACTATGTAATAGCAATTCCTCCATTATTTCTTTTTTTCAAATATTTTCCATTTTTACATATCTGTATGTGTTTGTTCTCAGGTTCCAAAAATAAACTGATTAAATTATTGAAAAAAATTCAAACCTCTTTCTCTAAAGGAAAATATCAATTCATTGTTAAATATAATATGTATGTTATTAAGATCTAGAGATGAATCCTAACAAACTAAGTTCAAATATAGTGAGCTTCAACACAGATAAATAAATAAAAGGCTAATCCAAAATAACTTTGACTTACATGTAAACTTCCTTTGATTTACTTGTAACATTGTGAAAGATAGAATCTGTTTCCTAGAGATATTTCTTGTTGTCAATGACCTAAATCTCATCTTTCAGTACATGTCTAATTGGGTGAAGATACAGGGAAAACATTGAAAAATTGGTTACCTTGCTTTCAATCCCAAAGTAGATGCAATTTCTACATTCTGCTGTTATGACTAAAGTCATTTTCTTTAACACAGACTGTTTGTTATTGTTTTGTTTGTTTGGTTTGGTTTTTAATCAAATCATTGCCTACATAGGTAGTTTTCCAGGGCCTGGAAGGTCATTAATTAATATTATGGCATGGCTGTAGGGCTGAGTTAGGGGGATGGCTGGCTGGCTGCATTCATGATAGATAGATGATGGCTATATCAGAAATAATGGAAATTCATTCAATATACTTGAATATATCCATATTTCACTACAACCATGAACCCATTTCCCAAATTCTCATTTCATTTTCAGTCTCTCCATATCTTTTTTCTTATATTTTCATGTGATTAACTTTAATTAACACTGTTTTCAATTCCTGCTTGTCCTCATTTTTTGTCTTTACGAGGGAAAAATAATAATGTATGTTTGTGTAATTATGATAAATAAAAATATAGATTAAAGAGTTACTAGAGATATATGCCAACATTGCAGGTACAGAAAATATCTTGGAAATGATGGATATATCACAAATAAAATTCGTACAGTGTTTTACCAGAGTAGATGACAGGTGATGAGGATGAATATCAACATCCTGTTTTGCTCTTTCTCTCTCATCATTTAATAGATTGTAAATTAACATCAGGTGAAACAAGTGAGTTTCATTCTTTTTTTTTTAATGAAATAGTTTTCTTTTTATCAATTTCCCCTCCCTCTACTCCTCCAGTTCCTCCCCACCTCCCATCCCATCCAGATATACCTCCTTTCTGTTTCTCATTTTTTTTAAAAAAAAAACAAGCTTTTTTATTTAAAAAAATATTTATTTTACATACCAACCATAGATCCTGTTCTCATCCCTCCTCCCATCCCCCCACCCCTGCCTAATCCCTCCTGACCCACCCCTCTTCCACTCCTCCAAAAGGGTAAGTTCTTCCATAGGGGAACAGCTAAGCCTGGTACATTCAGTTGAGGCAGCACCCAGCCCCTCCCCACTGCCTCAAGGGTGAGCAAGGTGTCCAACCATAAGCAATGGGATCCAGAAAGCCAGCTCATACACTGGGTATAGATCCCGATCTTCAAGATCAGATAAACAAACAAGCTTTTAAGAGAGTATAAAATGAAATAATATGAAAATGTAATAAGAAAAAACAAACAAAAAACCCAACACAGAATAGGACCATAGAAGCATGCAGAAGGAAAATAGACAGAGCAAAGGCACAAGAAACAGATATAGTTGTTAAGAACCACCAGTCTGAACATGAAGGAATATAAAAACAAAAAATGGAAGTCATAATATATGCAAATGAACTTATGGTAAAAATATATATGGATATGAAATATATATATATATATATATATATATATATATATATATATATATATATAAAAGAAAAAAGTTAAAACCAAAAGAAAATTAAACAAACAAACAAAACCTAACACAACATTATGAGACAAAGTCGGTCCTGGATTTGGGGAAGAGGAGGGATAGTGAAGATCTGAAGCTCACCTGCCTGCTTTGATGACTTGTTTCTTTGCAGAAATTAGCTGGTGGGATGTACCAATGACAGTTGGGATTGGGTGCTGGGATAACAGCATGAATGGGGAGGAAGGTTAGAGAATATCTGAGTGACTCCCTGTAGATGATGGCACAGAGAAAGGGGAAGCCACAGTAATTAATTTGCTACAAATTGAGGGGTGAGACTTTGAGTACAGATACAGCACGCAGAAAAGTTAAGTCTTTATTAGGGTACCTGGTGCCCTGGCTGTAGTGGCCCATGGATTGTCTGCTGGAGCTGGGGACTGGGATAAAGTGATGTGTGAGAGGAAGGTAGGTTGCAGTTGAAGACCTTTGTGATCTACTGGAGATGGAGGCAAGGAGGGAGGGGAGGCCACAGCAGATGGCTAGCTACAGAGCTGAGGGGGAGACTTGGTGATCGGCTTTAGAAAAGAGGAGTGAGAGCAGATCTGCAGTTAGCCTGCTTGCTGCCCTGGCCAGAATGATGTTTACATACATCCTGATTCCTAGATGCTTGGTTCTTTAAGATCAAGTCTAAAATTGTCTCTAAAAGGCAGAATTGTGATGCACATTGATTTATCATTTATAAGCAGAAGTACTTAATAACTATCATCTACAAGAAAATATATAAAGGGATGGTTCTACATTAATGTATTGCACTAATGTTCATTCATAAAGTGTATCACATCATTGATTAGATCTATGTTTTTAAATATAATGCTGAATAGAAACACATTGAAGAAAAGTAAACTTTATTTGCTTCTCACAAACAAATATCTAGATTTTTTTTGTTTTTGGTTTTTAAGACAGGGTTTCTCTGTGTAATAGACTTGGCTATCCCAGAACTCACTTTGTTGACAAAGCTGGCCTCGGACACAAATAAACCCACCTGCCTCTGCCTCCCAAGTGCTGGGATTTAAAATGTGTGCTACCATGGCCAGCTTAGATTCTTTAATTAAAAACAAAACAAACAAGCAAACAAACAAAAATTTGATTATCTTATCCCTGTATTTCTGTATCCTCATTAGCTTATCATGGAATCAGATACTTTGATGATACTACAAAGCCATATTTGAGTTTTTATTTATGAATAGATTGTTTCTAACTAGAGAAAATTTTTGCTGGGCAAGCTTCTGTTCTACTTTTTTTTTTAATGCTTTTCTGTGCTATGAAAAAATTACTAATTTCCTGCTTAAGGTTTATATTCTATGTGAACAACTCTGTTATTTATTTAATACCTCATTATTTGTAAGTGATGAATGGAATATCTAAAATAACTGGCTTATATGACTTCCTGGCCTCCAATTGAGAAAAATCATTTTCTATTCTGTAAATTCACCATTAACATTTTGTTTGACAATTAGAAGCTATCAATACTTTAGTTGTTTTACCTGCATATTAGCAGATGTTTATTATTAAAATGTGTTTATTAATTCACCTTAAAAATCCAAGCTCAATAATACGTATTTTAAATGAGATTGAAAAACCACAATTGACTAGAGTATGCATAGGCAGCCACTCTGATGTTATAAAATTATGGCTTTGTCAGTTCCAATGTCTTTACAATAAAAATATTGTGATGACACAGGAGAAACACATATTTTGCTTTGTGTGATATTCACTTTGATGTATTAGTATAATGTTAAAGAGTAAAAATAGTAATATGAAAGTCATAGACACTGAGATCTTACCAGATGTATAATACTTAAAAATTAAATTGTTTTTACACATTGGAATAGAGGTATAACACAGAAGAATAATGAGAATTAAATTAATATCGGACAAAATATTCTAGATGTTGAAATTTAGAGAATGTGGACTAGTATACAAAAAAATTAATTAAACATTTTTTTCTCTTGAAGATCAATAATTTAAGAAGAATCTATCTCTATTGATTAATTTCAGTAGATAAGTGTTTAACTGTCTACTTCACTTTGCTCATGTAAGAAGAACCTAGGAATAGGTCTTTTCATCTGAGTGAGAAGATTTGAACTTGATGAAGGAGAGGGGATGGGTTACTATATGGTAAATTGCCTCTTCAAGTATAATTATCTATTCAAGACATAAATCCAATGCAATTCTCTTTGGCTTGCTTCTCTATAACACGTTTTCTTCATTGTTTTGTTCACTACATGGAATCTATTTACTTGTATAAAAATCATCTTCTTTTCAATTTCTGTAGATGTTTGAATTGAATACTAAAAGATTTTTTCCCCAATGGAAGAGGGAAAGCCAACCCTGTTCTTAGGTAATCCTGTTTTTAGAACATAAATCTTTGTGGCAAGGTGGAAAATGTATTGGAGTGACTATATGCATATTTTATGACTAATATTTTAATGGGACATTAATATTTATTTTAATGTCTGCTTTATAATACACTGTTTAATAGTGAATACATGCAAACCTTTGGTTGAGGCAGGATTGTTGTGAGTTCAAGTCTTGCCAGGGCTTCACTGTGAATTCAATGGTTGCCTTGGACAATTTAATGAAATATGCTTTCAAAAAAAAGATACCTGTAGTTTGGATATATACCATATAGGTCCAGAGTTTATCCAGCATGTATAAGGACCTCCGTTTAATCTCAGGTACAATATGCAATATTTTAAAACTACTTTCAGATTATAGAAAATTTCTATCCCTTTATTCAGTTACAAGTAAAGATATACACCCACTCTCATACAAAAGAAGTCTCAGAATAATCTAGACTCATTGTGAACATGAGACATAGGCATAGAATAAAATCATCTGACTCTAGTAAACTTATTTCTGAGTAGAACGATACTACAAATATCAGTACACTATAGAAAACCCAAAGGCTATTAACAATATTTTGGATGGCTATTATTGGTTGTATACATGACTACACCTGCAATTAACTAAAATCTAAGCAGATAGGAATAACTGTGAGGGAATAGTTTCTGGACCAAATCATTTGAAATGGGAAGACTCATTTTAATCTGGATCTTTTGAGGTAGAAAGATACACCTTTAATCTGGACCAAACCTTCTGGTGGCTAACTACATAAATTTCTCAGAAAAAGAATGCTTCCTCTTTTTGTCTGCTTATTCTCATTCTCTCAAGAAAGTCCATGCCTTCCCTGGCATTAGAACTTACTTCTTTGGCATTCTGGTGTATAATGAATACCAGCTGAGACATCAAGCCTTGTGGGCTCAACCGTTACTGGATTCATGGACATTCTGTTGGTAAACAGCCATTGTATTAGCTGGACCACAAATGGTAAGCCATTCTAATAAATCTCCTTTCCTTGTATATGTTTTTTCTATAAGTTCTCTTCCTCTAGAGAACCCGATCTAATACACAGTTGCTTATAACTGTTAACAAGTATTATATACTGGACATCATTTGATTTGTTAAATGTTTATTTGACTGTGGACACAGTGATTTTGCTTGTGGCAGCATCAACACAGACGTATAAGACAAGATGGATTATTGTGTCTTTAAAATCTTTTCATTTCTTTTATAATCATATAAATATTCATGGTTTATTAATCATTGACAAAACATGGGATTGTGCATGCTGAAATTCACTCTGAGAAAGAACAACTTTGTATTTTCTGTAAATATTGATGTTTAAATAAGAGTACCTTTGAATACCAACACTGACCCAGGTCTAGGGTTATATCTATGTAAGTAATACACGATTCCCTGTGACAATGACATTTCAATGAGGAAAAGGTTCACTTTTCCATGAAGATCAGAGCCATGAGCACAGTTACAGGAGCCATCAATCATGCCTTCGTGTTTACCTTTGAGCTGCCAAATTGGCAGAATATTAAAAGATGTATTAAGAACATGCCAGAAACAAGAATTTAAAGAGGGCATTCTGTGGTTTTAGGAGGCTATTCTTCAAGGGACAGGTGGGCTAAGTAAAAACACCTGATTTTGTAGTTTTGTGCCAATGAATCAATGAACACAGGGGTTGAAATAAATCTGTGTCTAGTGAATTTCTACAGTTCCTTATTTTAACTGTAGTATAGCTCCAGATCCCAGGGAAGGCAGCTTTGAGACTCAGGTGTAAAATGTTTGTGAAAGATCATTTTTAGATATTAATTAGGTAGATTGCCATTAGCAAGGAGCAAGGACTGGAAATAGTTATTTAATCTTGATAATTATAACCCATTTGCAGTGTCAGGTGCTTAATGCATGTAGAAAGTTTTAATACACAAGCATCTCACTTGTCGTTTCTTCATGTTCTTGAACACAAACATGATTTAATTATGGACACTTTAGTCAGAGGATACGTAGGGCTCAGAGAGGCAGGACTGAAGGCTATGGGAGAGAAGTAATGATGAAAACAGCATTGGTCCTGTTTGAAGTTCAACACAAGAAGGTGACAGCAGCAGTCTTTTCAGACTCAAAATTGCAGAGATTTGCTCTGCCTAGGATTAAAACATTTTCTGGTTATTACAAACTTCCTAATAAAATTAGCAACAGACACTTTGGCTTTTCACAGTAAAGTTTTATTAATTATGGCTAGTCATAATTCTAACTTATCAAAGCAGACTTTTAAAGAGGAGCTACCAGCAAATGCATTAGACATAAGTGTTATTTTCTCTGTATTCTAATGATATTTTATCAAATTTGGACATGTTATTTATAAATAGTATTTTGTCACAAAATCATGAGAAATTGACTTAAGTGTCCTGGAGATCACCTACTCAGCAAATATAGAGGTACCTGGAACATTCTGGAAATATAACATTTCTTGAAGGACAGCTAAGGAGGGATGTTTAATGAGATTATGACCACAAGTTGAACTCCACATAAGAATAACTGGTTAGGGCATGTGAGCTCAGCAGGTTATAATATCATGGACTAATTTGCTTCTCCTCTCCTTCAATACTCACTTTCCTGAACTAGATTGGTCTTTCCAGAACTACCAGAGTGTGCTCATCTCTGTGTCAGCTTTAGAGCTGACACTCCACAAATATTGTATATTATACATTTTATTAAAATCAAATCATTAAAAATAATACTCTGAAATCTTTCTAGGCAGTAAACTTTACAATAAAGTACAATCGGCAAAAATTTAGTAAGATAAAGTTAAAAAAATTATATGTAACAAATGCTACAAAATGCTTTCACAAGTTGTTTTTCACCAGTTTATCTTTTCTCATATTTTATATAAGTGATGACAAATAATTACTAGTCACACTAGTTTGCCACAATGCTCCACAACAAACCCCTTGGATTTATTGATGGTTTCTTATGAGGTAACCACAGAGGAAATATTAATTTTGGATACTGCTAATGAAATTAGCTGTGTGTAATTGAGGTATATGGTTCTTGACACATTTTTGAGCAAATATTCAAGATACAATTGTCTGTGGACCATGTGATACGCATTCCCACACTTCTTAAAAAAATTCACTGTAATTTTAATATACACACAGATGAATATAAAAGTTTGAAATGGCCCTCTTAAGTTTGAATTACTGCCACATTATAACTGAAGCAGTTCATTGTTACCTTTTTCCCTACTATATTTTATCATATGAATTTTACTTATGATTAATTCATGTCATAAGCTGTTTTTACTACAAGGCATCTGAGAAGAGGTTTGCAGGGTTTTAAGACTCCAAATCATCACTGGATCAGTATGAAGACGAATATTTCAAGCACTCTGGGTGTTTCACACCACTTTCTAATCTGTATCTCTGATTGCAATGGCCTTTGAGAATGTCTATATGCTTCCGTGAGAGGAGTTCGCTCACTTTTGTTAAGTAAATGGAGTCACATGGCACAGAGTCTTTCCTGCCTGGTTTCTACCTTTTGACATGATTTTGATTTTCTTCCATGCTATGTGATACAACAAATCACCCTTGTAACTGACAAAATCCTCTAAACACATTGTCCAGTTTCTCACCCCAGAATACTGTATATGATTGTAGTAGAATATCAAAAGCATCATAAGTTTGTTTCTATTGTGTATTCACTATTACTTTACAAGGCTTTATATAAATTGTGTGTGTGTGTGTGTGTGAAAATTTTGTCCCATATAGGGATTTATAAATCTAGGAACAAGATAGAGAATTATTCAATCACAAATTGCTCATGCTAGATCTTTGTGGCATTATTTTGCCCAACCCTTTAGCTCTTATCCTTGGAAAGAATTTTTTTCTCCTTTTTACTAACTTCATTTTTCATTTTAAGAATACTATATGAATACAATTACATAACATATAATCTTTTGAGATTGCCTCTTTTTATTGAATTTAATGTCTTTCAAATAGATGCAAGTATTTCATGCATCATCAACTGATCATTCCTCCCCCATCTCTTTTTCATGTTCATGGAATCTTTTTTGCTAAGTTTAATTGCATTCATATAAGTATATGTATATACATATATATTCCCAAATGAACCTGTTCAGTCTTTATAATTCTACTTGCATATATGATTTCAGGGCTGACCATTTGAACACTCACAATTAATTGGTATGATATTCTCTTGGAGAGAGCATCTCTCCAGCTCCTAGCTTTCCTCTTTTTAAATATAAAAAATAGATACCTTCAGGTGAAGTTCAAACATTATATTTTCTGAAGCATATCCTCTTGCGTCTTTGATGTTCTGTTATGTCATTATGTTTCTATAGCATGCTATATTAATGTGTGTTCCATATTAGAAAACTCAAGATTACTGTCTTCTTTTTGTTACCATCAAATATCTAGAGTACTACAATCTCAGTGATTATTGAAATAAAAATAGATAAGTAGATAAAATCGTTAATTTTAAGAAAATAGGTATTAAGCTTAACTTATTTTAGACTGAATAAAAATGTCATAAATGTTTGTATTACATTCCCTATATCTTACTTGTAATCTCTTTTACAGTATCTAACTTGGATGAACAATTTTTCAATACAACTTGTCACAAACACCAATGCTGTAGGATGTTCTGTATGTTAAATGTGTTTCTCTGATTGGTTAATAAATAAAACACTGATTGGCCAGTATCCAGGCAGGAAGTATAGGCTGGAGAAGCAGAGAAGAGAATTCTGGGAAGTGGAAGGCTGAAGCACAGAGACACTGCCAGCCACTGCCATGAAAAGCGAGATGTAAGGTACCGGTAAGCCATGAGCCATGTGGCAACTTATAGATTAATAGAAATGGGTTAATTTAAGATATAAGAACAGTTAGAAAGAAGCCTGCCACAGCCATACAGTTTGTAAGCAATATAGGTCTCTGTGTGTTTACTCAGTTGGGGACTAGCAGGTGAGAGCGGTTTGTCCTGACCATGGGCAAGGCAGGAAAACACTAGCTACACACCAATGTGAGAAATCAAGGCAATAGCCTATTAAATATCTATCTAATCATTAAGTATTATAATGGAAAGGGAATTTCATCAATGATGTAACTTGCTTAGCTATGAATTCTATCTAGATATCTATTTTAAAATTAAATGAAGTTATCATTATAACTTAGGAGCTGTCACTTTGTTCTTTTATTTTTTTAAACACTTTTTTATTTTATACAACCACCTCATTTTCCCCTCTGTTCTTGCCTCCTAGTTCCTCCCCACCACCACCCCTCTGAACTACCCCCCATCCACTCCTCCTCCCTTTCTACTAAGAAAAGTGCCTGCCTCCCATGGATGTCAACAAAACCTGGTATATCAAGTTTCAGTAAGACTAAGCACCTCCCCTTGAGTTAAGGCTGGGCAAGGCAAACCAACATGAGGAACAGGGTCCCAAAAGCTACCAAAGTACCAAAGTAGTCAAAGACAGCCCTTGTTCCACTGTTGTTGCCACTGTTTGGGTCCCACAAGAAGACCAAACCACACAATTGTCAAGTATGTGTGTAAGTCCTAGGTCATTTCCATGCAGGCTCCCTCATTTTTAATTTAGTTTCTGTGAACTGCTACGAGCCCAGGTTTGTAAGATGAATTGCTAAATGGTCTTATTTAAAAAAAATACCCAAACAAACAAACAAACAAGCAAACAAACAAACAGGAGCTAAATACCGGGGTTAAAACCTGAGAAATAGGAAAAGCCACAAGCCAACCTCACCTCACCAACTCCACAGATTCCAAAGAGATCTCTTATATACCCACTCCTATATTTCTTTCGGTTATGTTATCTCATTTTCTCCCTCTGCCCAGCTACATCACTTCTTCTTTCTGCCCAGCTTTGTCACTTTCTGTCTGTCTGTCTGTACAGACCTCCAGACCTTTATGGTTAACCAGTGTTAGAATTTAAGGCATGTGCCACCATGCCTGGTTGTGTTCCCAGTGTGGCCTTGAACTCACAGAGATCCAGACAGATCCCTGGCTCCCAAGTGATAGGATTAAAGGCATGTGCTACCATTTCCTAACTTCTGTGTCTAATATAGTGGCTTGCTTTTTCCTCTGATCCTCAGATAAACTTTACTGGGGAACACAGATAAAATATCACCACACAGCTTGGTTGATTCTATGAGTTTTATTGTGATGTCCTTGATCCCTCTGGCTCCTACCATTCTTCCTCTCTCTTCAGCAAGATTCCGTGAACTTGGCCTAATGTTTGGCTGTGGATCTCTGCGTCTGTTTCCATCAGCTGCTGAATGGAGCCTCTCTGATGACTATTGGGCTAGGCAACCATATATATGCATAGCAGACTATCTTTAGGCATCATTAATTTGCCTTTTTTTTTTTTTTCTCCAGTTCTGTTTGGTTCTATCCTAGGTCTCTGGGCCATTCAGTCTCTGGGTTCTGGTGCTCTAGGAAGTGTCAGGCTTGCTCTAGTGACATGGGTCTCAGGCGGGACCAGTCATTGGTGACGCACTCTCATACTCTCTCTGCCACCCTTCACCAAGCACATCCCATAGGAGGGATGGACTCTAGGTCAAAAGATTTGTGGCTGGGTTGGTGTCCCAATCCTTCTCCGGGCATTGTTGTTCTGATTATTCAAAATAAACTGAAGTGGAAAACTAAAGCATGAAAGCTAAAATTTCTAAAAGCAAGATTTCATCAGAACTCTTCACAAACCAAAAGAAAACAGAAAGTGTGAAATATGACTTCTGGGGCCTATGCAGGGACACTTTGCTCAGCCTGGGAGGGGGGCCTGGACCTGCCTGGACTGAATCTACCAGGTTGAGCTGAATCCCCAGGGGAGTCTTTGCCCTGGAGGAGATGGGAATGGGGGGTGGGCTGGGGAGAGAGTGGGGGGGGAGGAGGGAGGACAGGGGAATCGTGGCTGATATGTAATATTAAATCAAATTATAAAAAAAAATAAAGACTTCTAAATGCTAAAGAAAGATAATTGGAAGCATAAAATTCTACTTCTAATGAAAGTACCATTATCAGGTGACGTTAAATTAAAGACACTGTATGAAAAAAATTAAAAAAAATATAGAACACAGGAAATTTGTCTCTAATGTATCTGAATTAAAGAAGATAATGAAAACTCTCAGTTTCTGATCTCAAAGTGGGAACAGAGATTTAAAACAACACCAAAAGTATGTAACTAAAAGCATCTACCTATGAACACAGGAAGCTGTTCTAATATCTTTGTATACCGTAATATAATCGTTAGTTCATAAAGAAATGTTCAACACATTTAGCCATGAGGCAAACACAAATTAAAATGACTCTGACATTCAAACTTACCTCTGTCACAATGACTAAAATCAAAAATACAAAGCTCAATCAATAAATAAATAGCATTGCAACCCAATTATCTTTACCTAATGTCATCACAAAGGGGTTGCAATTTCAACACATGAATTTTCAATGAAATCAAAACATTCACCCCCGATGAAGAGGAGGGTTTATATGAGCAAGAATTGTTGAAACTAAGGTTGGATAAAGCACAGGGACAAATAGCCAAACGAATGGAAACACATGAACTATGAACCAAAGGCTGAGGGGCCCCTAACTGGATCAGGCCCTCTGAATAGGTGAGATTGGCTTTATCTGTTTGGGAGGCATCTAGGCAGTGGTACCAGGTCCTGGGCTCATTGCATGAGTTAGCTGTTTGAAACCTGGGACTTATACAGGGACGCTTGGCTCAATCTGAGAGGAGGGGACTGGACCTGCCTGGACTGAGTCTACCAGGTCGATCTCAGTCCTCGGGGGAGGCTTTGCCCTGGAGGAGGTGGGAATGGGGGGTGTGCTGGGGGGAAGGGGAGGGGGCAGGAAGGGGGAGAACAAGGGAATCTGTGGCTGTTATGTAGAGCTGAATGGTACTGTAAAATAAAATATATATAAAAAAAAACATTCACCCCATAAAACTTACATAAACCAAAATTCTTAGCCAATGAATTTAAAATACCCACAATGCATCATGAATGCAATAGTACTTGTATATGTTTTCTTCAAATATGGTTGTATTAACCTCTAAGACAATGCTGCACATTTATTTTTGTAGTGAAAATATCTCAATCATCGGTGTTGCAAAAGAGTATAGACGTGGTCTTAAAAACTCATGTGTGACCAGGAAATTGTAAACTTCAATTTACTCAGGTTTCCATTTTTTATTAACTGTTAAGTTTATGCATTAGTTTTAGATTTACAAAATGATTACAAATATAGAACAGTGATAGGCCATATCAAATACACAATTCAATCTATCATTAAATTCTAACATTTGTAGGAAGTACTTGTTGCAATTAATTAATTATTAATACAAAAACTGTGGCTAAATTCCATTGTCTGTTTAACCTCCATGACAAATTCTCATAGATTAGCCATACCCTCTTCCCTCTTCCTGGCTGAGGCAAGTTTTCCAATTTCTGTCTTTCAAGGAACATGTCAATTTGAGGATCATTGATAAGGTATCTGTAGAATGTCACTAATTAGGATTTGACTAATCTTCCTATTATGAAGTGAGCATTTCAGGTGTTACATAAACTAACAAAGCAATATTGACATAAAAATGGTAATAAGTAAACAGATATTCAATTCTACACTGATGAATATCAAACAGTTTAAATTAAAAGAATATGGTAGTAAAAGACAAATTCTACTAAATTTTATGAGAGAAAAAGTAGGTAACCCAGCACAGATATATCTATGATAGGTAATGAATTTTATGTTAAAATTCTTCCATAAATCACATGACAGTCCCTTAAAACTGCTCCTGAATTTCACAATATATTTAAACAAAAATAAATTGTATGCATGTTTATTAACATGAAAGGAAAATGAGAATTTTTCTACTCATTCAAAAAGCCCATCATTTGCTGATGGCAACATTACAAAAAGCAAAATTGTTACCCTTCATCATGAGTTCAGATGTAAATGTTCTTAGAGTAATGTTATCAGCTCATATTCTTAGTATAGTGTTATCATGTTAGTATAGCTTTACAAAATAGTTTTTCCTAGAATTAAAATGCTTAAGAGTAAAACCAAGTAATTTAATATCATGCAACTAATACCAAAAGCAGGCAATACAACTCCATAGATACACAAAAGTAATAACGAAATATCTACTTCTGATCTCTCCCTCAGATATATTCTCCTCAGTATAAAGGATGTCCAACAATTATTCCAATTTCATTTTCCCTCATGTTGTACAATACTTACTTTTCCAGCTTCTATCCTACTCATATCACCCGTTTTCTCCGTCCTGGAGGTCCTTCATGTAGTGTTTGCTAATATATGGTAGCAAATAAATCCTCCAGCAGCCCATTTCAATGTATGAGAAATAATCACATTGTTCGGTGCTGCCCAGCATTTATTACTAAATATCTGAAGCTTTATTCTATTTTAAATGTTTATTGAAACAGCCAGGTGCAAATCATTTTCTGTAATAAAGTCTGAATTTCCTGTGAATAGGCTTATTCAAATGTAGATTTTCCCTAGCCACTCTTGGGCAATTAATACATGCCAAGCAATTTGCCAGGAGTTCTCACACAATTTCTAGATAGAACATGATGCCTAATACTTTCCATTGTCAGAGGAGGTATTTCTTTTGCCATTCAATCATCGTTTCTTAAAAACTGCAGCCATACTCTGCAAAATGAAAAGTTCAGCATTGGGGACATATACATAGGTGTGCTTTGCTTGTCACTTACAACTATAATAAATAAGTGTGTCTGACAGTCTTAATCTAAGAATAACATTATTATTATTATTATTATTATTATTATTATTATTATTATTATTATTTTGGTTTTTCGAGACAGGGTTTCTCCTGTGTAGCTTTGCGCCTTTCCTGGAACTCACTTGGTAGCCCAGGCTGGCCTCGAACTCACAGAGATCCGCCTGCCTCTGCCTCCCGAGTGCTGGGATTAAAGGCGTGCGTCACCACCGCCCGGCCCAGAATAACATTATTTTAGTAACAAACAAGCCACAATGCTAGCAAAGAATGTGTTGATAATAAACCAAACTGTTCACATATTAGGATTCTTAAAATTAAGAAGCAGTCTAGGAAATATTTGATTAAGAAAATATTCCTGATATATTCTGAGTACTTTTGTCATGCTTATATATATTCTGTTTCTTTTAAGTACCTTACTTATTTATATGACAACAGTTGACAGGGTAGAGGCTAGTGTTGAAGCACATACAGACATAAACAATCATTGCTTCACAGGAATTCCTATAGTAAATTGATTCTCATATTTTAGGAAAAATGGAAAAAGTTACTCAGTTCATGAGATATTTTCTAATTTGTTAATCAAGAAGTAAATTTCTGCCTTTATCTTCAGCTATACATTTACTTATAAAATGTATAATGAAGTGTTCTTTTATATACTATACTCTGGAGATGAAGCATATTCAAAAAAGTTTGAAGCAACAAATGAACATCATCTGAGAGACACACATCTCCAGATCCCATGCCCACTCTATCAGTTTTGAACCATTGATTTTGGTCACCATTTGCACAAGAAGTGTTTCAAAGTCTTTAAGCTTGGTAACACACAGAAATAAACAGCTTGAAATCCTTCTAGTTTTCTCAGAAAAATTAATGTGAATTGTGGAGGGAGATTTCATGTCCATAGGGCATTGAGTGACAACACAAAGTACATCTTAGACAAAACACAGAGACAGTTTGAATCATTTAAATTCAGCTCTTTCCTTTAATATTTTTCAACTCTTTTTACCAAAAGTTACATTCCATACATTTTGTGTATTTTTCTCTAATTAATTTCGAATATAAAATTTGCTATATTTTTCTGAATTTTAAAATATATATATTATTAAATTAATCTAATTATGATTTTTTATTGGATCTTCTTCACACATATATATAGATCTATAATATTACATATATTACATATAACACACACATATATGTTATATATAAAACACACACATATGTTATATATAGTATATAATATAATTATAATATACTTATATATTATATAAGTATAATATAAAGTTATATATAGTATATAATAAAATTAATTTACTAATGAAATCACTTCACATCAGATTTTTGAGGCTTTATTTTTCAAATAAAAACTAATATTTTATACTGCTTAAGCCTATGGGATGTGTCCTGCTTGCTACAGAATATATTCAGAGCCATTCTTCCATCATCTACCAAAATGACTCCAATTCCAAAATAACACATTGTAAAAGGAACCAGAGATTTACTGTGTCCTATACTTTCTACTTGCTTGTTTTTTTATTAAGAATGTTTTTATTTATTTTACATACCAACCACAGATTCCCCTCTTCCCTTCTCCTGCCCCTCCTGCCTTCTCTCCCAACCTACCTTCCATTCCCTCATCCAACAAGGCAAGGTCTCCCATGGGGAGTCAGCAGAGCCTGGTACATTCAGTAGAGGCAGGTTCAAGCATCTCCCTCTTGATCAAGGCTTTGCAAGGTGTCCCACCATAGGTACTGGGCTCTAAAAAGCCTGCTCATACACCAAGGATGGATCCTGATCCTACTGCCTGGGTGGCCCTTAAGCAGATCAAGCTACACAACTGTCTTGCTTATGTAGGAGGCCCAGTCTGGTCCCATGGAGGCTCCACAGCTGTTGGTCTGAAGTTCATGAGTTCCCACTAGTTTGGTTTGGTTGTCTCTGTAGGTTTCCTCATCATGATCTTGATTCCCTTGCTCATAGAATTCCTCCTCTCTCTCTTTGACTGGACTCCTGGAGCTTGGCCTGGTACTTGGCTGTGGATCCCTTCATCACCAATTACTGGATGAAGGCTCCATGATGACAGTGAGAGTACTCACTGATCTGATTACTGAGGTAAGCCTGTTCAGGCACTCTCTTCACTATTGCTAGTAGTCTAAGCTGGGGTCATCCTTGTGGATTCCTGGGAACCGCCCCAGTACCCTATAGATTTTAAGAATAAGCTCTCCCCACGTTTAATTTTATTCTATGTATTGTATTAAGTTCTTTTTTATATTAATAACTGCAGAATTTTTAAAGTATAAACTAACACTTTATATGCTAAAATGTATGAGAGTTTAGATCTTGTGTCCCTTTTAGAAAAATCAAGAATGTTCCAAAAATCAAATAAAATATTTCTGTTCTCATTATTAGCTACACATGGAAAAGCACAATTTACTTTACTTAACCATTTTAAGCATAGTACAATTAACATGAAATACGAAAATGTAGGATTGAAAAGTAGCTTATTTAGTAATGTATTTGGCTATTAAGCAAAATATTAAAAATTGGACAATTGAACCTTATTAAAAAAGAAAAACAAACAGGCATGACTGTGTTTTTGTAATCACGTGGTAAAGACTAAGGATGACTGACATTCAAAATCTTAGCTTAGTTTAGTTATAGACTTCAAACTAGTGAGATGAGCTGTTCTATAAGACAGATGGACTACACACTGAGAAATAACACACAAGGTTGTCACCTGGCCTCAATATGTACACATAAGATGAGCATCCATACACAACCTTGCATATGAATTGTTGTGTTAGATGTTCTCTCTCTCTCTCTCTCTCTCTCTCTCTCTCTCTCTCTCTCTCCCTCATGTGTATATGTGTGTATGTGTAGCAGGCACACAAAAAAAGAATGAGATGATTTAAAATGTAATTAGTAAAATACAAATTTATACACCTTCTTTTTTAAAAAATTGTGACTTTCTTAGACATCATATTTTGGGGGTAGGAGTCTAGGAGAAATCAGAATAACTTTAGTCCAGTGACATTTGCAGACACCCGGTACCACACATTTAACGTCTGTGGACAATCTCTATAATTCAATTATAGCCTTGCCTGAGATCAGTGAACTCACTCTTGCCACTGCAAGTAGGATTCTGTGCACATCATGATCTCAGGATTGCTCTATTAAAGGTGTGTAACAACTCCGTGACTGCCGCCGAGAGAGGTTGTCTTTCATTACTAGTTTGTGAGGAACTTTTGACAATGTGACCTGGGGGGCTGAAGCATCTTATTGATCCTGCTACAGGCTATTTCTGGCTGTTCTGCTGCAACTAGGAAGTGGCTTCCTTCCCATACCTTCTAATAATCAATACAGAGAATTATGAGAACACAGTGTCTGATTTAAATCTGATAGATAATGTCAATATGCTAGAAATGACAGTGGAATTTTATTAATTCAGCACTCTCTCTAATAAATATCATTGATGTATTGTTTTGTACTTCTGTAAACACAAGAGGTTACTAAAACTCTATAAAATGTAGTTTTTTCCCTTGAAGTGTTATATGTATGTGTGTACATGTTTGTGTTGTGTTTTTGAATTGAATTAATGTCTAGATTTATATGAAATGAAAAACTAAAACAAGTATTTTTATGATATTTTATTTTCATACAATTTATTAAATTAGCAATTATTGACTAGAATAGGTCTTGTAGCTCAATAGCCAAATGATAGTGGAGTCTCAAAATCTGGCTTTGTCAGATCTCAACAAAATTCTTTATTATCATTAGGTCCTAGTGACATACAGTGCTATGTTCATGGCTGTTAGCCATCTACAATTTGTCATCAGAGACATTTTTACATTCCTGTACAGATCTAAAATTATGCTTGTGCTTAGGCACTATGTGTACTAAACTATGACATGAAACAAATCACTTTAAAATAATAGGCTTTTTATCCATGTGATGTTTTGTGAATAGATTTTTTCCACACCTTAAATTCTAACACACACACACACACATACACAAACACACACCTCCTGAATTTTATTGCACATGTAGAGCAAAGCATCACCAGCAGGGAAAGAACAATGAAAGTAGGAATACTATACTTGTGTCATTGACATACTTCTGTCTGTGAGCAACCTGTGAAACAAGACTGGCTTAATTGTTACATCATCATCAGAGGAGAAGTGAAGGGAATAGCCACACAGAAATTCATGATTCTCTGTTATAATGTTATATTGACATGTTTAAAGATTCATAGAACTAACAGAAAGGGCTTAAAATTTCAGTGAGCTGGTAGCCAGAAATTAAAACATGGAAAAGTGTTATCTAAGTAATAGTAGGTTTTAAACTTAGTCATCCAACCATGCTGAAGAATAGTCTGGTATAGCCTAAGGTTCTGTAGGTACTAAAAACCAGACTAATACTCTAATGTAATTACACTGTTAAATTTGTCTTTATTCCCCCACAAAATTTCACATTATCAAATAGCTTTACAGGCTTAGAATTATAATGAAATAGTAAATTGAAGCCAAACAAAAATAATTTTCAAATGAAAAATGTCTTTTAGGAAAGCTTAACAATATCGTTCTAGTTTGACACTGAAGAGGAATTTTGTAGTCATTTTTTGAGTTAGAAAAATGACTAATATATTTAAATTATACTCATCAAAACTTTGCTCTATGTCAAGTATGAAAATACATTTCTAAGCACAGCTTGGAAGTATACAATAGAAGAGACAAGAGCTCCATCAATATAAAACTACAGTATACATGTTGTAATTTTACATTCTCAAAATCTATTGATCATGTATAAGAGAGGACAGGCTACAGACTTTTCTTTAGAGATTTCGGAAGCATTTTATGTACAGGAAGTTTTTGATGACATTCGTAAAAGAGAAAGACATCAAACAGAGAAGAGAGTCTGTACAGTATTAAAAAACTTGGAGTGAACAGTCTAATTTATAGTGGGACATATTACAACTGGCATATTTCACACAACTTAGAATGCCCAGAGCTATTTTCTTGATATCAGCATTAAACTAAAGATGTAGACAAGTATAGAGTTCCAGAGAACATAAAGACATTTCAGAGAATGTAATGGCTGTACAAAACAGCAAGAAAAGCAATTAAAACAAGGCACAACAGTGTCACATTTGTGTTTAGGAAAGTGATTGACAGAAACAAGGATAAATGACAGGGCAGTGAACAGACTGGAGGGCTTAAGAACAACGGCATGTCTGTTCTGTAATTTGCATTAGATACAGAACAAGCGTGAGTTATTCCCTGCTGACATGATGGGAGGAAGACACAGTACAAGCGTATTGGGAAGGAGAATGCAAAAATACATAATAATGTCCAATGAATGTCTTTGCTTAGTGATCAGGATATACAACATATTAAAAATAGTATGTTCAAATAAGAGAACAATGACTTATGTTTGGGGAAAGGTGAACAAAGGATGCCTATGCGGTGCAATTCTGAAAATTCCTAGTGGGCCTTGGCAATGTGGGAATGGAAGCAAGGAAGCAGAGTTCTGTCATAGGTACATCAGGAGACTACTCTTATGTTAGATATTCTCAGTGACACTATAAAACAAAGGTGAAAAAGACATACAAATCAGAAAGGATATCTGTGTTTTTACACGTGCCTTCCAAGAGGAGAGAGGTAGAGGGCACCAGCATAAAAAAAAATTAAAAATTGCAGGTAAAAAAGTAGAACATTTAAAAAGGACTTTCCAAGACTCTTTTTATATTAAGTGATTGTATTTCAATCACAGTCACATTATAAGTATCCTTCTCCCTTATCTATTATTCAGGCACTGGAAAATATTTCATAGGCATTTTAATACAATTGATAATATATACACATCCTAGTATACATTTCACAGTATACAGTATTGTGTTGCATAATTACAACCATGCTAGTTGATTCATAAAAATCATGTAGGACACATCATTGGACTCTAACAACATACCATATGTAAATTAAGCACACATACACAAAGACAGAGAGAGAGAGAGAGAGAGAGAGAGAGAGAGAGAGAGAGAGAGAGAGAGAGAGAGAGAGAGAGAGAGAGAGAGAGAGAGAGAGAGAGAGAGATTAGGGATGAAGTTTAGAGATTTAACATACACAAAAGCACAGAAATTATTGTATCTACTAATTTAACAAAACTGGAGAAAACATCTCAACCACGTAGGAATTGTGGTTACATATTGAAAAGATCAGTCATTTTTGAGTAGATTTTGAAAGAGAGAAAATGATCATAAAAGCTAATATTGATTGTGTAAAGGTTTAAATTGTGTTTTTAATTCATCTTCAAATCAAAACATCTACTCGAAATGATGTGGATGTCACAGCAAATAATGTAGAATAAATAGTATTTTAATGGCTCTGAAAGTAGCATAACTTGATTTTTTCATTCCATCATATTCTCATAGCTGTAAAATCACCTCAGAACTAAAGTAAAGTATGTTTCTAACACAGATAAGGCCTACACTAATCAATGTCAAGGATGTTCAAAGTAACAGTTCCTTGGTGACACTATTTCTACAATAGATTTCTAGTTCTTACCCAAAATGATACCATTTGTGAAAGAGAATGATTTGGTAGACTTGCTTAAATTCTTACAACATACTTACTTCAAAATAAAAATCATTTTACTTTCTCTATACAGACATTAGTAAGCAAGAGAGTTTCTCCATTCTCAGAAGGGCATAAGATGAAGGGGTAACACCTAAACAGAATTCTTAAGCTATTAATGAATAAAAAGTAAAAACAGAAAAGACAAGAATTAACCTCAGTATTGATTATTTTGACAAAAAAACATTGAATCCTTAACAGAAGAAAATCTCTAAGGCAGAGCCAAAAAGAAAGAATTGACTATGATAACTAGTAGCTATTTCATCTGTAACATCATATATTATCTGACAAATGCATAATTTAAGTTTTTATAATTACACAATTCACAGTATAATTAAAATTATGTATAATTACAACTACATGTGCATAATTGCAATTATGCAGAATTACTTAATTATAATAATGCTATTTCTGAGATATGCATTCATGAAACTACATCAAGTGCTATTTCCTTTCATGGGAAAAGAAACATAAAAAATTTAACAAAATAAATTGAAATTCTTTACAATATAGTTACTGAGTGAGTAATAAAAAGTAAAATTATGCCGGGCGGTGGTGGCACACGCCTTTAATCCCAGCACTCAGGAGGCAGAGGCAGGCGGATCTCTGTGAGTTCGAGGCCAGCCTGGACTACCAAGTGAGTTCCAGGAAAAGGCGCAAAGCTACACAGAGAAACCCTGTCTCGAAAAACCAAAAAAAAAAAAAAAAAAAAAAAAAAAAGTAAAATTATGTGTTTGGATAGGTGTTTTTTGCAGTGGAAAATCAGCAAACTACCTTCATTATAAGTATCAAAATGAAATATTTTCTTTATTACACCCTTATCACCCTTATATGAACCCTGGAAGATTTCCTGAAAATGCATTTGTTTTAACATTTTCTGTATATTAATAGGAAAATATTAAAATACAAATATTCATTATAGATGCTTTTTATTATAGTTGGTCAATGGTATATTTGTAAGGACTGTATACTATACTTTTCTTTCCTTTCTAGTTTCATAAATCTTATTCAAATAACTGCTAAACATTATGGCTCAAGTTTATTCTTGGGAATTAAAAATAATTTAAATTTCTCTATTAGTAAGAAGTAATCATTAAGAAATTAGACAACATATGTAGATTTATTGTCAATGCCTTATTACAAATGCCTAAACTGTTTACACTATGTGACTCATCATATGTATGGATATTTAAATTTGGGGTTATAGTTATGCAATTTTAGAAATTAATCGTGTTAAAAGGTCTGATTATGTTTCTGAAGTATGTCTAACTCCCCAAATTGTGTTCACATGTCTCATACATATTTATGGTTCATGTCATTTAAGATATAAAAATAGAGAGTAGTTTTAGAAGAACAGAATTTTGGGAATAAGATTTATTTTCTTCAATTTGGTCTAAAGTGTCTAGAATGACCTAACTAGATAAAACATATATGATATGTAGAAGCTTTTCATATCTATTGGAAATTGATCTAATATATATGAAAATTTCTACATTCGATTCTGCAAAAGAAATTAGAAAGCATCATCAATTATTCAAATCAAACTCATAAAAATACATAGATCTGAGGGATTGGACATACAATACTTTGGAATATTTGTGTCCCTTTCAAAAATACAATATACGATCATCTGTTTGATCTAAATACTACTAGGCAATATCTAGGAAAAATAAAAAGAACTTAGATTATTATACTCATAAATAAAGCATATGTAAGGTACCTGAAAGTTTGTAAGTATGTTGTAGTAGAGATCTTTATCACTCATAACTGTGCTGAGAATGCGGAATATTAATGTGAGAAGCTTATTTGGAAATTAGCTGGATTATAGAAAAGTCGAATTCTAATCCTAACAAAATTTCTATTGCAAAGTGAATATACTGGAAAGAATGGTACTCAAAATATTTTGAGAACATATAGGTAACTTAGGCAAGCTGGGCACAGTAGACATGCAAATTCTGATAGAATGTTGTGATGATATTTTATTTGTGTACCCCAATAAAGCTTATCTGAAGATCAGAGGAAAAAGCCAGCCACTATATTAAACATAGAAGTCAGGCAATGGTAGCACACACTTCTAATCCTAGCATTTGGAAAGCAGAGATCCATCCGGATCTCTGTGAGTTCAAAGCCACACTACACTAGGAACAGAGCCAGGCATGGTAGCACATGCCTTTAATCATAGCACTAGGTCTGAAGGTCTGTACAGACAAACAGGAAGTGACAGAGCTGGGCAGAAAGAAGTGATAAAGCTGAGCAGAGAGAGAGGAAGTGAGATGGCAGGGATAGAAAGGAATATAGGCATGGGTATACAGGAAGTAGGTCTCTTTCTGGCTGAGGATTTCTAACAGGAAGAACGTGTGGCTGGCTTCATTCTGCTTCCCTGACATCTCAGTTTTTACCCCAATATCTGGCTCCAGATTTTTTTTATTAATAAGACTGTTTAGAAATTTGTCTTATAGAATGTCATTGACAAAACAACATCTGCAAAAGTCTCCATCCCTATGTGAGTTTGATAAATAAAACTTCACTTGTTTCTATTGATACACTTATCACACACAGTAATGCTCTTTGTTTGTTTGTTTGTTTTTTAAGCCTGCTTATATACGTCTTTTGACCTTTCAATTTTTCATGACACTCTAGTTATACCTAATGCCCATGAATAAAATACAATGTGTGATTGAAGAGGAGGTATGATGCCAAGCGCCAAAAACATTGTTTGAATGAGATGTCCTCCACAAACCTTAAGTTTTGAATACATAGACCATAGTTGGGACTATCGGAGGAGGGTCAGGAATTGGTGCATTGTTGCAGAAACATTATCTCTGGATGCTGACTTTTAGGGTCCAAAAGACTCATTCCTTTTTGAGTGTGCTCTGTGTTTCCTGTTTGTGGTTTGAGACATGTGTTCTCAGCTGTTGCTCTAGCTGCCTGCCTGCAACCTGCTACCTCTTTGCTAGGATCACAGACTTGAACCCTCTGGACCTGTAAGCTCTAAGCAAACATTTTCTCCTAGTAGCTGCCCTGGTCATAATGTTTAATCACTGTATCTGAAGTTTTCTTGTGTCCCACCTGGCTTGTGGTCAGAACAAATCTCTCTCACCTGCCAGTCCTGCAGCTGCTGGGACCCAAATAAACACACACACTTTTATTATTTATAACTGCATGGCCATGACTCAAGCTTTTTGCTAGCTAGCTTCCATATCCTAAATCAGCCCATAACTATTAATCTATGTATTGCCACATGTTCCGTGGCTTTGCCTGTGTGCCATTACATGCTGCTCCCTGGACAGTGGCTGGTGTCTCCTGACTCAGCCTTCCTCCTCTGAAAATTCTCCTTCTCTGTTTATTCTGCCTATACTTCCTGCCTGGCTACTGGTCAATCAGCGTTTTATTTATTAACCAATCAGAGCTACACATTCACAGCATAGAGAACACCCCACAGCAAATCACAGTAATAGAAAAGTAACTAATACATAGAAAAAAACAGTGAGACATTAAAACTGTGAGAAACAGAAGAAGAAACATAGCATTATACAAGTCAAAACATCAATACAGGATCATTAAGTGAAGTCATTATTTTTAGTATTTTGTTTTCCACCAATATGAGAAAAGCACTTATGAAAAGACCTGCATGCATCCTTGAATCTTCATATTTTAGGCCTAACAGTAAATACTGGGACAAAAGACTCAGAAACTCCAATATGGTGTGAGTTATTACATGCTGCAGCAAAAATAATTTTATACCAATATCCAGTCACCAAACATGAGTATGGTTATAGATAGAAAACAGAAGAATTCAAGTGAAAAATCAGAATCTGTGACCTAAGTAGATTTATACTGTTGCCTGTTTCTTCATTTAATTTCTAAACATGACAGAGTTTATTTTCTTATAGAGGACCATCCCCACAATTATTTTTGCCCCAGGGACTCTTAAGGAATGAGGGATAAGAGACTTAGTTAGAAATAGAGAGGAGAGAAACAGAGAAAACACAGGATAGACTCAGGTGGGCCTGGATCCTTATCTACCAGCCCAGAACTTTATTCCAGAGGTCTGTTTATAATAATGCCAAGGGATGGAACAAAAGACCTCCCCCTTGCTGTTACAGTCAAGTGTAAACCTTTACAAACACCTGGTACCTAGGCCCGTGGTCCGATCATCCTCTTATGCAGTCCTCCTGCTGGGTACAGCCACTAGGAAACCTAGTGGGCTATAACATTTTCTGCAAATTCGTGTTCTTGAATGACATCAGAAACTTTTATCGATGCAGTGAACCAGGAAGCCTTACCTACATATTAAAGGCAGAGACAGAGACCAGGCATCAATTTCTTACTCCATTTATTGTCAGACCCAGAACAAATCACTTGAAGCAACTTGATACTCGAATAACCTAGGACATTGTTAAAGATCAAAAATTATAATCCTATGATAATTCCAGAGGAAACTACGGCCTTTTTCCAGAGGAATTAGAAATCAAGCGATAAAAAATAAGTAATTAGACTTTCCACGATTACTAAGAGTACTGAGTACTAAGAGTACTTGATGTTGACTCTCACATCCATGTTACATCAATTCCATGGTCCTTCAGCTATCTTTTAGAATAAGGGCATCAAGAGTTCAGCTATTTAAATACAGAGATCATGGAAGCCAGCTTGTCAAAGGTATTTTTTGGTAGATATTTGTCTTATAGTGGGTCCAATGGATACCTGAATGTATCTTAATAATTGCTTCAAGTCTAGACCTAATGATTAGGACAGGTGTATTCAAGAATTGGCAATATCCCCAGTTAGGATCCCTGCACTTGAAATGGGGTCCTATGTGGCAAAGGTGAAATATAAGCCACACAAACTTCCCAATCCTTGTGGAAAAGAAAGTCCAAAGCAAAGCTCCATGTCCAGATGGAATAGTGTCATGACCAAGGATACAGGTGGTAGTTTTTAGTGCACCCCCAATCAATTAATCTGTTTGCTCTGGACAGAAGTCATGACACTTGCAGGGAAGTAGAATATAGCACATTTAGCTATGTGATTTCTTTCATTGCTATTGTACAGAAGGGTTTTATTGTGTAATCACCTTAAGGTGATACTTAATATGCAATTCTTAATATGGAAAATTTGCTGTTCTCTGTGTCACTTTTAAATTCCAATATGCAGGGCTTACATGGGATCTCAAAGTCTGAAGTGGAAAGCACGGGTCCTCTGTGGGTGTGCACGACTGTCAGCTTGGTGTTTTTATGAGACTCTTAATAGTGTGAGAGGGTGCACCTCTGATTCTTTTGCCTGCTCTTGGGATTCTTTTCCTCCTATTGGGTTGGCTGTCCAGGCAACATATTGAGGGCTTTAGCTTACTCTTATTGTATCTTGTTTTCCCCTGTTTGGTTATTATCTTAGAGGCCTGCTTCTTTCT
Organism: Peromyscus leucopus; assembly: GCF_004664715.2. Lineage (NCBI taxonomy): Eukaryota > Metazoa > Chordata > Mammalia > Rodentia > Cricetidae > Peromyscus > Peromyscus leucopus. The sequence goes on along the minus strand of NC_051070.1, from coordinate 12,090,558 downwards.
GATGAGGAAACAAAGCAGGAGTAGATCTGGGTAGAAATGAGGTGGGAAGACAGCTTGAAGGAATGAAGGGAGTGGAAACTGTTGTCAGGATGTATTTAATGAGAGAAGAATTTATTTTCAATAAAAAAGAAAAATATTTTGGGGTTATTTGGCACACACACACACACACACACACACACACACACAAGGTTAATAAGTAAATGTATCAGAATCTTCTTTTGACCAACTAAGAGACACATTTTCTAAAATGGCTTTGGATTTTGAAAACAACATATTCCTTATTCAGTATACTATTCTGGCTATTTTATTGAGTCACCTAAATAGCTACTAGTTTTAATTAGGAGAAATTCAATCTCCTTTAGTACAAGATGTAAATTAAGCTGCCTTCCATATAGGTCATATGAAATAGCAGACTCAACAGATTTTAAATATGTTATTGGCACATGTGCCTGCTTTCTGAAGCCTTGTTGATACTCCTGAAGGTAAATTATAGATCAATCTTATCATCCTTCCTAGAAACACTACTTTAGTAGCTGTGGCATCCAATTATTATATTCCCAAATTACCTGTCAAAAATCATATGTTAATTTATTTACTGGTCCTTAAAAGTGAATCTACAATGAAGAAGCTTCTCTTTTTAGTAAACAGAGACTAGCATAGAAAACCACCACACAACTAGTTCAAAGTATCATGGATTGTCCAGATACAACAGCTACATTTCTTAAAAAAAAAACAAAAAAAACAAAAAACAAAAACAAAAAACTCCTGCATGCAAGAATTGGGCAACATTATGGAAGAGGGAGCAAAAAGATTGTAAGAGATGAGGACTCAGGAAATGTGAAATAGTGTTTCATGGAAACGACAGTGAAGGTACAAGCATGATACCTCAACAGGATGGCTGCATAAATCAGATGTAAACTATGACAATAGCAAGAGGCATGATAATTAATTAGGGCTAAAGCATAGACAAAAATCTGCATGTGACTTATGACTGACACGAAAAGGAGAATTTGCCTCTCAAAGGGATATGCCCCCCAAATCGTTTCTCTAATACCATGGGGGCAGCCTTACATACACATAAGGCATACTAAAAGGATTTTGTACTTATGTTTTATGCATAAATATACATATGAAAAATAAGGTATCGATTGAAGAGGCATTGTGGGGCATGGGACGAGCTACAGGGAGGTAAGGGAACTGATGTAACAATAGTTTAATTAAATTAAAATAATTTGCAATGTAGACATGCCTGATGTCATTGTATTCTCTAGATCTAGAAATAGCAGTGCAAATAAATCCCATTTATAAGAGTCACAAATGCATATTCCTTAAATTTTTCCTTTTGTTTTTCAGTCTACACCTATGAATACAATAAGACTTCCTACATGAAGTTAACAGAGCAAAGCGTGTACTAGGACTGGTTATTAGAGTATGCTTCTTTTTCACTAAAAACTCAAAAGTGAATAGTCCTCAGCACTATATGACATGCCTGAAGCGGTGGAGGAAGATATGCTTACTGGGCATCATTCTGAAGAGTGCACTAGCCTATAAAGTTTTCTTGAAATCAGAGCAGATAAATATTAAATTATATATGCATTAATGGTCTGAAGACATTTGTTTGACTCAAAGGTTAAGTACTTAGGTGGAACATAAGTAAAAGAAAAAATTGATAGAGATTTTGAAAAGAGGCATTGTGGATTAAACTCTATTCTAGACCAAGTTATCGGTGTCCTCCGTGAGATATACATTTTCACATTAGTGTTCATCAAAGCGTGGCACCTGCAGAAGAGGGTTTGAATAAACAAAAACAAATATGATGCTTTTAATACATATGAGTAAACTGTTCTCCAGGATACCCTATTACCATATACAAAGTGACTGCATTAATATGGATGGAGTTCAAACATGGGCTCAGCATCATGGGTTTCTTCATACCAAAAGTGACTTAGCTTTAACCATCACTCAATTATAAATCTTCAAGGTGCAGATTTCAACAGTAAATCCATGACATGCTTTCATTCCAGGAGTTGACTGTCAGTCACTTGGAGGGAAGTCAGTGACCTTTGTCTGTTTTCATCATGAAACCCAGAGTTTTGTTTCTACTCCAACTGATCATTCTTCTGGATATGGAGTTCCTTTCCCTATATAAAATGTTTTGGCACTAAGTGTTATCCATTAATATATACAGATTTATCCTTTCTCTCAGTATCTTGTACTGTACTAGGTCTCATCTAGAAACTAAATTCATAAACAATAGCATTGCTACAAGGGGCACATCTGGTACAGAATTTACTGGCTTTACCAAGCCTCCCAGCATCCTGAAGTAGCAGACTTGATCAAACAGTATGATGACATCTTGAGAACTCACCTGCTGTGCCAGATAGTTAACAGTACCTCGCAGAGCTGAAGAAAAGTTTCTATGGAAAGTTGTACAGACTTAGAATTATTGTGTGCACATATCCATAAAACTGTACAAACACACAAATAAAACACTGAAAAATATTAAATATGAGTCTTACTTTTCTTGATTTCCTCCTGACCATAGATCTAAAGAATAAGAATGCCTGTAGCTTGCCAGTTATAGCTTTGCACACTAGGCCAAACTTTTGTGCAACCTTCAGTATGGTAAATCACAATAAAAGGCGTCTAAACTAAATTAAGGCAAAAAAAAAAAAGCCAAATCTATATTTCAGGAAGTCGTCTACTCAAATATTAATGGAGAATTTTAAGTATATTTATTCTTTTGTTATACTTTTGGAAAAGTGACTTTCACCTTCCTATGAAATATTGATATATTTATACACTTGATGGTTTGAAGTAGAAAGGATGTTGAATTGTACTTTAAAGCAAAACTTTATGCATATGTACTTTGTATGTTTTTGATATTGGTTACAGCTATAAAATCCACACCATTTATAGTGATTTATTTAGTTGATTTTGTTCTTAAGCCCAGAATAGCTTCTGAATTTATTGTCTATGCAATCTTCTATTTAAAGATATCCTTTTCTCTGAGTTTTTCTAATATCATTTGCTCCTTTTTATATCATCACTTCTATGAACTGACTTGTAAAATTAGACATTGCTATAAGTAGTATTTAAAAATTACTTTTAGAAAGCAGTTAAAATGCACACTGCCAATTTTGTACTGATAATCTTACTTCTGGAGGAAAAATAATAGTGTAAAATGGTTCACTAGTGTGTAAAATATATGTACCATGCCCTAAATTGTGTAAATAATAATCACCGTATGATCCTCCACTTGGAAGGAATAAACTGACTTACAAACATTTTCTTTGTTTGTTATTCAGTAATTATATTTAATATAGTTACAAATGCCTTAGATGTGAGTGGAGACTTGTCTGCATCAACCTTTGTCAACCCTTCATCTGTAACAGCAAGTGCTACAGGAGATTACACATATTTTGAAATGGATTATTCTTTGAATTGTCAATTACAATCCTACTGACTATATAACTGTGATTTTGGTTTCCTCCATTTCTTTTCCTTTGTTACTTCCAAAATAAACTCATTTTTCTTTTAAGACACCATTATAATTATATCTCTCCTTCCTTTGTTTTGATAATAGCTTGTACTTGTCTCCCAATTTAAATATTTTTGTAGCATAACATTTAAAAAAGAAGATTATATAGGATTGATCTGAAGTAATAGATTTAGTACTAAATGATTATGTAGCCTTCAAAGTATTAAATAACTTATGTGATTGCAATGAATTAATTCCTACATTTCTTGTGTATTTTGGTTATAAATTACTATTTATTATTTTAGGGAAATAAAAAAGAATTAGGCATTCTCCATCAAAACTGTGACTATACAGGCATTTGACATGTATATTAAGTCGATAGGCAAACAAAGTCTATGTCTTCAAGTCTTATGTCCTTTGTTGCCATTCAATATATTTGTTGCCACATATAATTAAATGCACACATAAGTACTTGTTATTTAAGGCAGTTCTTGATAATTTGCATTGAATATAGAGAAAACTGTAGGTTGATGAATTTTAAAAACGCACACACACAGCTCAAGGAGAGGACAGAGAATATGTGGACATAAGTTGTTATCTGCCAAGTAATCTGCATTTTGAAGTCAGTTGTCAAATTTGATTAATTGTGAGTTCAGGGGACAGCCAGTTCACAGTGGCCTTCATTAGATCCAGAATTTTCTATGCCCTTCACCAATAATCAGGATGGATCTGCTTACACATTTGACTTGTCCTGCAGTGCATATAGATTAGGAGGCCCTGCACAGAGGCAAAACGAATTTAATTATCTTCTTCATGTTAAAAATATGTATAAGACTAGAAATATGCACTTTGAAACAACTATTCTCATCTCCAGTAATGTCAAAGTCTATTTTCAAATAGGAAATTTCAAACTTAATAACTGATAAGAATATGTGTTGTGAAACACACTTTCCCAGGACAATGACAGTGATTAGAAGGGCACCTCAAAAAGGAATGGCAGCGAAAAACAAATGAGAAACATTGTATCAGAAGCAAACCTCTTTATAATCAAAAACTGGTACAGGACTTTGTAACATATAAATTCTCAGTTTCAATTTAATGAGCATTCCAGAATTTTCTTCAGATTTATCATATCCAATAACATCCGTTTTTACTTCCTGCTATATTTTAAAATCTTTCATTTCCTTACTCATTAGAATTCATTTATTATTAAATATCAGAACATATTTTGGGGAGGAATATATTATCTAACTTACTCTATTAGAATTAATTACTATGTAAGAGGAAGTTACATTCTGGAATTATAGAAAGGTCTATTTTCTCTGAGCATCCTAACACATTCTTGTAATCTGAACATATGGGCATCTGAGAAAGGGCTGTGAACAGTTAGGACCTCATAGACAATGAAAGGCATAGTCAATGAAAGTCTAGTCTTCATCCAGACGTGTTTCAGAAACGTGCATGCATGCAGATACACATGTACAGAGAGCAGGAGGTCGGGAAGTGGCTGCTTCAGAAAGGACGCTGAAATTCACAGTGTGAGTCACAGACAGAACACACAGCCTTTACATGTGTAGTCTTCTCTATGCAAATGGCTCTTTACTAGGATTAATGTCTGGGTTGCCCTCAACCCTACATGATAAAACTTTCACCTTCAGTGTGGTGACATTTGTATTGCAGACATTTAGGGGTAAACTAGATTATATATGGCTTGCATGTTCAAGATAAATTTAATGTTTATATAAAAATGCAACACAGCTTCCCCCCTACACACCTCACAGAACAAACATGAATTTATTTACAGAGAAGTACTGTATCCATTCACCAGAAAAGTCCACCAGTTAGCACATTGCTCTTGGTCTAGGGCCAGAATGCCTTCAGAACTTTGCTGAGTACTGGTTATGCTACACAGTCAGTTACATTTTTATGACATTGGACCTTAGAGGATAATAAAAACAATTGATGTTCAATATAAATACGTAATATAAAACTATTTTTTAAAGAAAACTTTGGCTTCAGTGAAATCAAAATTACTTTGCCCAAATATTGTAAGTAATTTATAGGCAGAAAGAAAGTTTAGTGGGGGATTAAACTGTCTACTGCCTCAGAGGGTGCAGGACAGAATAAATGAGAAGTCTTCTCAATTTTGTGGAGCCAGGCAGTGGTGGGAGGAGAGGTGCGTGAGCTAGACCAGTTAGGAGGTGGGGAGCAAGCAGGCCAGAAGAGCCTGGGGGCCAGTATGGGGGATTTAGTCTGTTGCAGGCTTATTTAGGTTAATTAGACTAGATGGACTTTGCTGTTGATTGTTGGGGCCTGGTAAAGGAAATCATAGCTTTTTTTTTTTTTTTCCTGACAAACAGAAATCTTCTTCACAAGAATTCAAAGGAATGCCGAGCTTAGGTTTCTACCTATCCAGCAGCAAACCTTGTTCACCTTGCCGGAGTTCTGCTTAAACTGAGCCCATCTTGTCATTTAGGCCATTGTCAGTGCCACTGCCATTTTGGGGACCCATTTTGGATCTAACAATAATTTAAAAAGTATACAAAGCATAACTGTATTTTCATTTTAAATTTATATGCCATAATCAGCGGTGACACTCCTATTAAATACAGTCTCTAAGGACAAAGGCATAATGTTTTTGAGAAAATCCCAGTCATGAACCCATGTATATTCTAATTTTATTGTGGGTAAAGTGGACCTTGTATTGTGGTTTAACAGCTAAGGCCACCACTGCATTCTCTAATTGTGGATGAATTTCTAAATGGTTTTATTAAATAAATAAATAAATAAATAAATAAATAAATAAATATATATATAAATAAATAAAACCCCGCTAAACCAGATATAAGGGTGAAAGCCTTTGAGAGATCAGGGAAATAGGGAAAGCCACCAGCCAACCTTACCTCACCAACTCTGCAGCTTCCAAATGCAAGCTACTTCCTGTCTGACCCATACTTTTATTGCCTTGCCTTTCTGTATTCTCATTGGCTATCTTTGTCCAGTTACCTTACTTCCTTGTCACTCTCTGTCTGTACAGACCTCCAGGTCTCTAAGGTTGGTATTGGGATTAAAGGTGTGTGTCACCATGCTGGGCTCTGTTCCTTAGAGTGGCCTTGAACACACAGAGATTCTGCCTGATAAGTAATTGGATTAAGGGCATTGCTGCCTGACTTCTTGTTTACTTAAAATGGTTGGCCATTTCCCCTTGATCTCTAGGAAAGCTTTATTAAAGCACAAACAAAATATCACCACATCTAATTTGTTATTTCTATATGACTTTGAGATTTATAATTCACATATTTAGGAAATTGTATGTATAAAATATTAATTTCACCATTCACTAAACATGCTTAAAATATCTTTTAACAAGGTATAGATATCTAAACAGAAAATCTTCTCTTTAAATATATATGAAAAATCCAACACCAGCACTTAGGAAACAAGGGCTGGAAACTACATGATTTAAGTTATAATAGGAGAAGAAGATGCCTGCAAGAGTCAGCATGAAACTCTAAATTTGGTGGTAAATTGATGATGACATTGTGTGTCTAAATGAACTGAGGTCAAATTTGTCTGCCAGTAATTCACAAGAAAAATCATACAGATATGATCAAAACATGTTTTTTTTCTCAAAAGAGCCTGACAATACATTAAAGGACCTTCATTATATCTAAATCACTATCTCCTTCACTAACTTACTCATAAAACAATCTCTGGTATCATCACTCTGTCCCAGCTCGATCTTCTAAAGTTTTCATGAGAGAGTCAGCAATGTTGCGGCACTCAATCTCAGTTTATGTTCAAGTACTAATTGGTAAAGGCAAGCTCTGTATGCCGAATATATTCACAATTCTTCAAGCAGGCACAGATATTGGTAAGAAAAAGAAACTCCTGAGAAAGAAATACTTCATCTGAACTAAATAAAAGAAATAGAATTTTGATTATTCCATAAGGTAATTGGCTTTTCATAGTAAGTTATGTAATGGATATTTCATTTGACATACTTATTAATTCAAAATTTATATTATTTCTGTGAGAATATTTGTTGCCACCAAACTCTCTACAATGTGATGTGGATCTTTATTAACCAACACAGAATTTATTTGGTCAATGAATGTATTGAAGCCTGTATATTACAGGTTATAACTAATTCTAATGGTTTCCTTAACAAAAGAATATAAATATTTTATCCCCAATATTCTTTACAATTTGACTTCCTCCTGAAATACTCAGTAACAAAATAATATGTGTGAAGACAGAAAAGGCTGTCGACCTGGTCTAAAATAAAAAGAAGAGGACTACTTAACAAGAGCAGAATTAGACTCAGATCAATAGTGCTATGTCTGGGATTTGAGGGGAATTCTAGAACTGTTAGGAAGGGTATTCGGGGAGACAGCTATAAGAACACAACAAGCGGACTCAAGTTTGTAATTAATTTAGCGGTTGCTATGACAAAGCTACAGGCACAGAGCTAGCTAATAAAATGTGTCAATCACATAGCCTTTCAACGAAGGAGCAAGGGAACAGTTATTGTAAACTTTAGTGTTACTGCAATATTTAATCTTTTCTTCCAGACATGACCTTGTATAATAGATGCGGTGTTGTTTTCTGGGAAAGAGAACTTTATTATAGCTATACAGCTGTCATATTTCCAGTATTCTGGTTTCCCTTTTGTCTTTATGTGTGAAGTTTCCAGGTTTTAAATTAAGTTAACAGAGTACTAAAGGTATTAGTGTTTTATATAGAGTAGGACTTAAACAGAATTAAAGTGAAGATATGAACAACAACTCAAATCATCTACAAAGTTTCCCTCAGGCAAAGATCAACCATACATTAGAAACTGGTATTCCCTTAGGGATCTGAATAATAATATATTAAAAATGCATCAAATTCCTCACATAATGATATATCAGTTTAACAGATGAAATATAAACATTTGTTTTGTTTCCAAATGATTAAAATCTGTAAGCATGAAAACAAATGTATGTCCTGATATTTCTCCAACTACATAAGAATTGCATATTTCCTAGATAAATATTCTAATAACACAGTTAAAAAGCACAGCTGACACTGCAAATAATTGTGTTTTAAAATAGACTCTCAGCATAGGAACAAAATCATCATGATAACTTTATATATACCAAACATTCCATAACCATAAACAGATCAATTAAGAAATAAACACACATACTCATCTTTAAGACACAAACACCTACTTCCCTGGAAAAGTCATAAAAGGATAGAGATTTTTATTTTTACCATGAAATTGTGTGTGTGCTTTAATTTGTGTGTGTGTGTGTGTTTTAATTTTTCAAAGCTTTCTTTTGATTTATTCTTTGTGTCTTTCAGATCATGCATCTCAATTCTATTTATTTTCTGTCCCTTTGTATCTTCCCTCTGCCCTTGTAACTTCCCCATAAAACAAAATAAAATTTAAGAGAAAAAAAAGAAGAAAAAAACCGAAAAGAGGAAAAATCTCATCATTGAAGCTGTAATGTGACATGGTGAGTTGTTCAGTAAACTCTTTTTCCCATATATCCTTACTTTAAAGTGTTCATTGCACAGAGGCATTTGTCTGGTTTGAGGCCTCTGGTTTCTGCTACGCTATTGATGCTGAACCTTCACTAGGGACACCTTTGGTAATCCTGCTGTTGCCCTGAGTTGTGGAAATGCTGCAGCATTGTGTCTGCAGGACTGGCCCCTTTACCAGCTCCAGCAGATCCTAGATCTTAGGTGAAAGTTGGGGTGGGCCAATTCAAAACCCTGGTTATGGGCCTACATAGTCGCAGGGTTGGTCAGCCTGACAGCTATCCGGGTTCTCACCACCAGGGTGAGCTCCACAGCATTGTTCTGGCTAGTTCATCCCTTGCAGCAATGAGCAAGGAGTGGGGCCAGTTCTCCTGTCTTTATACCTTCAAGGTCTGCTCTCCCACACCACATCTTCAGGGCCAGCTCTACTGTGTTACCCAAGAGAGGCATAGGGACCACTCACTCTCCCAAGTGCTGGTAGGAGCAGGGACAACTTTCCTTCTCTTATGACATCAGGGTCAGCTCTTCTACCTGTCACAGGTGGCAAAGGGGTGGGGAGTGGAAGGGCATCTCTCCCTCCCACACCATCCTATGGCAGATGAGGGACAGGGTCAAATCTTCCATGCTCACATCCTCAGGACTGTTCACCCATACTCTAGTCAACAGGCGCAGTTCTTCTGTGCTGCCCAGGTGAAGCGCAGGCTGCACTTTCCCAAATGCTGCAGTTGATAAGGCGAAGGATCAGTTGCCTTCCTTGTCTGTCTCAAGTGGTGAGGGGTGAGGAGTAAGGAGGGGCCACACTACCACATGACAGATGAGTAGTGTGGCAACTTTTTCACACTCACAACTTCAGGGCTAGCTTACTCACACCTCTTCCAATAGTGTTGGTTCTATTGTGCTGCCCAGGTAAGATGCAGGGCCTGCTCTTGGAAGTGCTGCAGCTGGTGAGGGCCAGCGGCAGCTCTCTGGCTCTTATGGCCTCAGGGATAGCCCTCCCACCTGCCTCCGGTGTAAAAGAGTGAGGATCAGTGGCGGAGGACATCCCTTCCCTGCCCATGCTGCCATATGGCAGATGAGGGGCCGGGCCAGATCTCCCATGCTCACATTCTGGGGGTGGCTCATTCGTGCCTCACCAACAGGGTCAGCTCAGCTGTGCTGCCCAGACAAGGTACAGAGTGTTACAGTTGGTTAAAAGGGTCAGATCCCTCACCAGCTGGAGGTGGTAGGGGGAAGGGGGAGGGCATATATCCCTTGCCACTACCACCACACCACAAATGAGGGAGGGGGTCCCAACTATGCCCCTCTCATATCCTCAGGGCTGGCTCACTCATGCCCCTGTCTACAGGATCAACTCCACTGTGCTGCTCAGGTAAGGAAAAAGGCCTGTTCTCCTGAGTGCAGCAGCTGGAGAGAGGTGGAAATCTATTTTTAAAGTTCTTCAATTATTTCAATATGAATGTCAGAAACAGAGTTTCAGATTGTTTTAATTGTCTAGGGTTTTAGACAGTTTTTACTTGAAGTAGGCCCTTCTCCTTATTAATCATATTAATTAGGTTTATATTTATTATATTATATTTATTATATATTATATTATATTATATTTATTATATATTATATTATATTATATTATTATATAGGTTACCATAGTTATTAAAGTCCATTCTTCTTACCAACATTCAAGTGAAGTTACTTAACCTGTATTGTGAGTTGCAAAACTAAAGAGCACACAATCTATTTCTCTTCTCCTGGAATTAACCACCAATATGTCTGTTTAGTAATTTATTGAAACATATGTAATGGGCCTGTATCTTTTCAGTTAGTTTGACTGCAAAGGGTTTGTGTGTGTGTGTGTGTGTGTGTGTGTGTGTGTGTGTGTGTGTGTGTGCATGCTTTGTGTGTCTCATCCCATATAGCCAAACTTTAGAATATACAAATAATAATCAACAGAAGAAATTCTCATTAGCCTCTTCTGGTCCCTGAAAATATTCATGAGTGAATCCATTCTACACCATATCAACTTATTGCCTACACTTGGAATAGTATATATCTGATGACCAACAAATTAAGATACTTTTCATTTTAATCAGAAAAATATAGGCCCCTTTTATTTTTCTGACTTATTTATTTGCCTGGTGATGTCCACCAGTCTTTCCTTTTAAATGAATTTCCATTGTATTCAACTGGGGAATAAAAAATAAACTCTGATTCACTCCTTTCTTCACTCATAGAGAGTAGAATTATGCTGAGTTTTTATATTGGTGTCTCAAGGCATTCTATATTAGATCAAGTCCTGATCCTTTACATTTTCCAAAAGCATATCATTAATATTTAAATTATGTTTTCATTAATAATCTTGTGCACATATAAAGTGCATTTTTATTACTGTAACCCTCCCCTTCTTTCTCTGTTCTCCTTTCTACCTCTATTAACCTCACTCACCTGTCTAAAACTTCAATTCAAAAGATATTTTGAGATCTGCCAACTTTAACCATCAGCTAACCAACACTGAAGACATGACTGCTTTTATAACAAAAATCAGTCATTACCAATAATTCATTAGAGAAGCCTAGGGACCCAGGGGCTACTTCCTGAACCCCGATCAAAAACTGAGGAGCCCTGGCTTAGGGAAATCCATTACACAGAGCTGCAGATGTTGTGAGTAATGACTGCACTGATTGTGCCATAGCCATCACTTCACCGCCTGCTTCCTGACTTCCCGGGTCTTGACATTCCTGCCGCCCCTTCTTCCACAATGATCCTTGAGTCATGGAGCATGGGTAGTATCAATGTTTTCTTTAGGGCTGAGCACTAATTATCACTTATTCTCAGCTCCTTGAGCAGCCACAAATTTGTGTTTACTGTGATTCATTACAAAGGTAGTTTTCCCTGATTGAGTATAAGAATCTGTGACCAGCAACTTGAATTAATATTAATAGGCCAGCACTGTCACATGGAATTTCACCTAGACAACAGTAGGAAGTCTCCTCTAGGACCTAAGACCTCCTAATTGTGGATTTTTTTAATATTGGGGCATAGGGCTCAAACCAATCTGAGATTTGTTGTTTATCTTTGTTACAGTCATGCCACTATGACACAAGTGGACACAGATCGACTTTCACTCTGTGTTCCTTGCTAAGTACAACAGTTGATGTCTTGCTCCCTCAATGGGCTTGTGTATCACCTATCAGCTCTACTGAAAGCTAGCCGTGCCAGCAGGAAAGGAGCTTGCATGCCAGCACCAGCCTAAGTTTTCAATACTTTGTGGCCAGTGTATACGGTTTCTTTAGCAACAAGATCTTATGGACTAGTTCCCGTGGGCAACCAAGAAGAATTGAAAGACCCTGTACTGCTTTGGAAACTTTGGGAGTTCCTTGACTAACAACTCATATAGAAATATGTTACATCGGGCCTTGAAGATCTCTTGGTAACTCTTGGCTTTCCAGAGAAGAATTATCCAGACACACAGGATGTCTCCCTTCTTTCTTATCTCTTTTTACATAACCAAATTTTTAATTGACTTACAAAGTTGTAAATTTTCACATGGCGTTTTTAAGCAGTTATAGGTTTGTTAACCATTCACCTTCTCATCTCTCATGACCCCTGACTTTGTCACTGCTTTGATGTGTAAAGCTCAGCATTTTGTATTTCCTTAATGAGGCACAGCATTCTCAACTGTATTAGGCAGTAACAGTATGGAGGAGGTTAAAAAATCATAGCATATCCACCTATAGTCCAAGAATCTGAAGGCACTGGATTTCATGCTAAGCATCACACACTCATACACACACACACACACACACACACACACACACATATGCACATGTATACACACACACCCATACACATGCACATGCATGCACACACATGCTCATGCACACACACACACCCATACACATGCATGTACACACAGACACACATGCCCACACATACACCAGGCACACAGAAAGTAATACTTCTGATAACTGATCATAAGGTCATGAAGAGGGCACTGTATGAGAAATACAAAAATTTACATTCCAAATACTGTCTGGCATATGAAAATCTCTTTGTAAATATTAAATTTTATCTTCCTCTAATTCATCTCATTTTGATATTGTACTTGATGATTTTCAAAGCATTACCTCAAATACAACCACTTCTGATAAAGGTAAATAAGGATCACTTCCCTTTCTCAAAATATGATAAGACTCAGGGAAAGATGGGGGAAGCCCAGACCTTCCACTCTGAAAGGGGTGAAGAACTTACATTTCTTACAGAAGACTGCGGCTGTATTGAGAAATAGTACTTATGTTTCATAGCCATGAAAATCATAGCCTGTGCCAGACTGAGGCAGATTACAATAAAGAATGCATGTCAAATTCCAAAAGGAAATAACAGAGTAAAAAATCGTATCTCCTGAAACCCCACATCTAGCAGACACTTACACATGCAGTAGGTAAAATGCAAGGCAAACAATGTCATAATGATAGGAAAATGGCATGGCACAGGGGTCTTGAAAATACAGCGAATGAATTATATACCATTTATCTTGATTTTGTTTTAGCACATCAATACATTTTATCCCTTTATTTATTTTATCTACTATATAAAATAAATGCTAAGATTTCTGTGAGAATTAATGTTTCTATAGTAACCTAAGCAGTAACTTCTACATGGCCAGTTCAATTTACCCTTGTTTTTGGTTACTTAATCAAATAATATAAAGAGGAATAAAAGAAAAATATTGATATTATTATTTACTTTCCCATTGTTCTAGAAATTTGGACATTAGGACAATTAAATTTTAAGATAAAATTCTCATTAATTTGTGTGATTACACTAATCATAGAAAGCTCAAAACAACTCTTTCACTTTGTCCTCATCCGATGTTCTAATTAGATGAGAAATGGTTTGATCTACTAATCAGCAGCAAATATTAAGTTGTTTTAAACTATGAGGTAGATAGATGACATTATGAAAACTTGCTATGACCTAGTAAGAATTATGTTATAAGGCTCAAATCAATATTTCCATTTCTAGTGTTTTCCTTTCTTCAGATAACTGATGTCTGTTTTTCCAAAAAGCAAGAAGAAAGTTGAAATATCTCAATGGCTACAGAAAACTCCTTGCCCTTCATCTCCTTCCAGTAATCAAATGGATTTCAGCTGTATGGATTTTTGTCAATGGTGTTTAGCAGAGGTGCAGTGGTTTGAATAGATATTGCTTCTGTAGACTCATGTGTTTGAATGCTTGGTCTATTGAGAATGGCACTATTCTAGCAGGTGTGGTCTTGTTGGAGTAGATTTGGCCTTGTAGGAAGTGTGTCACTGTGGAGGTGGGCTTCGGGATCTCATCTATGCTCAAGCGCACCCAGTGGGACAGACTCCTCTTGCATGTGGATCAAGATGTAGAACTCTCAGTTTCTCAAGTACCATCTCTACCTGCATGCCACCATGTCTCACCGTGAAGGTAATAGACTACACCTCTAAAAATGCAATCTACCTTCCATTAAATGCTTTCCTTTATAAGAGTTGCTGTGGTCAAGGTGTCACTTAAGAGCAACAGGAACCCTGACTAAGACAAGAGGGGAAATCTGATCATGAATAGAAAAAGAAATGTTGACAGGTGGGAGGAATCCTTTTGCCACTCACTCTTATAAATATATAATGTCACCTCTTCTAAATTACTGATGATGTGGAAAGTTGCTTAATGGGTCTACAGAGCATAAATTCCCAGGAAATAATTGGAATGTACTATCACTGAGCCAATAACCAGAAACAGCAGAAAGTCCTTTAAATGAAGCTGATGCAAAACCATATATTTCTCTGAAAAAAGTATCATTGGCTCCAGGTACAGTAAATCTAAATCTGTGTTTCCAATACTCTCAGCCAAATAACATTTTCCAAATGCTCCTGGGGAATGAATTTGATTCTTCTTTCTTTCAGTAGTTTAATTCTCTTTTAAATTCAACTTACAAATTAACAGGCTTCTCTATGGGATTTTCTATATATACTTCAATTTAGTTGATTCCCTTTCCCACAAATTATTTTTCCTCATAGATGAACACTTTTTTTCCCTTTCATGAATGGATTTATTGCTGAATTCTACCAAATGTTCAAGGAAGACATAATACCAACACTTAACAAGTTCCATGAAATGTATTTTCTTCCTAAATCATACTTTTGGAACTTTTAAAAGCATAGCACACACTGCTGTGGCATCAATTTATATTTTAAGGTATTTTACAATTATTAACAGAAAGTACAGACCACATGCAATATGATATTTTGAAGTAAGCAGTCACTGAAATCTTAAGTCATGTGCATCACTTTGCTCACTGTGCCTTCGCCGAGCTTGCAGTTACATCACCTTCATGATTAAATTCTCATAGATATGTTTCAAGATGCCAATGTGAGATGTGATTATTTGTGTGAATTCTAGGAAGCTGTTATTTTCTATAACATCCAGTATCTTCAGGATTTATACTGTTATCTAATGAGTTTACCATCAGTTCTGTTTAGCATATGCAGGCATTCAAATGTGTCTGCACATAAACTGTAGTTCTTGCAAAGCATTGACTTTCATACAAAAATGAACAAGGAATTAATTCTTTTCTCTTCTTTGGTGACTCCATTTTATTCCTCTTGTTATATTTGTCATTCTCCCTTTCTTCTGAAACATTTGTTGATTGTACGGTACAAGATACCACTAGCACCACATGCCAAGCACTCCTGTAGAGAACAGGACAACAGCTACAGTATCACTTGAAAACCATTTCTATTCCACATTAGTCAACAATCCATGTCTTAACATATTAGAACTCTAGCAATTCATCATATCAATTCCACTTCTCAATAATGTAATTACCTATACTTATACATATAAAAGTTTTCCCTGTTAATTTCTCCTCATCAAAAGACTATATATCCTCTAATGCATGATAATATTATTACTCTTTGATACTTATACCCTGATTTAATTTTGTTCTTTTTCAAACAGTGCAAGTTCATAGTTCACAGATGCAGGTATTGCAGCTTTGTTAAAGTATCATGGTTCTTTATTTTCCAAAATTTACTCACTAACTTTGGCTGTGTGTACACGTAAGCCATAGACACCTGCTTTACTGCAGAGCAAAATCAGTCCAGAATGGTGAGGACAACATCAGGAAACATCAGAATGCAGGGAGCTTTGAAGTGTGAGGAGTATGAGAACCGCTGTGAACCCCCCAGAGAAGGAATAAGCAATGACAACCCATCTTCATTACACTGCGACGTCCAGGAAAGGTCACAGAAATTAAGCACTTATAAAATGAGAGAAACAATCTTTCTGGGAGACAAACTTCATCAAAAGGTGAAAAGCATAAAAACAGATACTTTTTTTTTGAGGAGGAGGAGGAGGATGCCTACTCAAAGCTAAATTTGCGGAGGAGAATTGAAGGGAAGGTGAAACTGTAAGTCAGGGACTCTAACCGCACTGACTACAACACTGTGGAAAACATCTGAATTTTATTTCAAGGCAATACAGTGCCACTGGAGGTTTTATGAAAGAGAACACCATAATCTGATTTGTGTGGTAAGATTTCACACTAACTGCTGTGTGGAGAATGGATTGTAAGAGTGGAAATGAGAGGGCAAAAACAAGCGTCAAAAACCATTCCAGGTACTCGGATAGAAGGAAATGGTGAAGGGTTTTGGAGTTGCTGATGTACTCAGAAACACTGATTTACTTAGGACTTTCCCTCCAGAACAAAATGATCACCTTAGTAATTTAATTACTGCATTATACTAATGAAGGAAATTGTAGCATGGTCCTGCTTCACCAGATTAGATAAAGAAAGATAAGCACAGTGTAAGACAGCACATGACAACTAGTATTAGCATTTCAGCCTCCAGCTACACAAGTGATTACTTGAAAACACTATGCAGTTATTAGCGTAAAGAGAAGCATAAAGTGTGCCCTATAGCAATGTAATAAGGCTTTTCCCAACATCCACATTTAGAAGAATTTCATAAATCAGACTTGTGAGAAAATAAAGAGTGTGTGTCAAGTCAAGGAAAGAGATACAGCCTTTCCTATAGTGGTGACTGCATGATTAAAAGAAAGACAGTATGGAAAACAATGTACAAATGGACAATACAAGTTGTAGGATATTGTAATAAAATAGTAGGAGTTGGAGGGTTAGCTGTTGTGAAAGATTTTCAAGATAAACCTTCTTTGCTCTAGCTAATTTCTATCAGGCAGAGCCTTTAATATTTGACTAAAGACAAACCAGAAAATTCTAAGGAGACTGTATTTTAATTATACTTTTATAAAATGTGTTAATTATAATTTTACATGACATTTAAAATACATTCCACAAAACAACTACTATATATGGATACATACATAAAACTGTGTATGTACATATGAACGTAAATCTATGAAGAGATGATAAATTTTGAGCCAAATACTAACTACTGTTAATACGTCTCAATAAAAACTGTAGCTGAGGCTGTGTTCAGGGTCACTTGAAAAAACTGAGCTTGTTTAGTGATAAATGATTGATTTGTAGCCACTTAGGACCAAAGATATAATCTTTAGTCTTTTTAAGATCAGTGCACCTACATCTCATATTCAAGCATCTATGCATTTTTTCATTTATCAAACATTTAAACAGAAAAACCTTGATGTGTGCATTGCTCAAGCTGTTTGAACACAGCTCCAAGCACTGGGAGGCCCTTTCAAGGGAAAATTGGACTGGACAGCTTAAATGGAGAAGCAAAACTTCATTCAAGACAATTGGAGACAGGGAGATTGGCTTCAATTCTGAACAAACAACAGGAGGGAGAGGTTTCAGAAATAGGAGTAAGCTCTCAGAAAATCAGTAGAGGACATTGGAGGGTAAATTCATCAAGATGATGAGACTTTCTGTATTTTTCTAACTGTAGCATAGACAAGGTAACCTTCTGGTCTCTTTGAGAAACAGGGAGGTGTCATAAGGAATCTATCATTTTAAAAATGTTACTTATTTCTAACTCTCTGTGTGTTTCAGTGTGGTGGAGAAGGGTGCACACTTGAGTGCATGTGCAAGTGGAGTCAAGAAGCGACAGAGCTGGATGGACAGGTGGTTTTGAAACACCTCACTTGACTCCTGGGAATGGAAGTTAGGACCTCTGCAAGAGCAGCAGCACTATTAACCAAGTCATTTCTCCAACCCCAAGAGCTCTATATTGATGTTTACATGTAATGTGTGTGTCTGTATATATGTTTGTGTTTGTGTAGATGCACATGTGTGTCTATGCATGTGGAGGCCTTGATTTCTCCCCACCTTGGTTTTGGGGACCAGGACTCTCACTGAACATGGAGATTGGCAATTTATTAAAAACTGTGGTTAGGCAGCCTAGGAACCTGTTCTTCTGCCTCTATTTCTCAGTACTAGGACCATGGGCATGGGTGCTATCCTTTCTAGCATCCTCAAGTGCCTGGTGAGGATGAACTGAGTCATCTTTCCAGCCAGTTTTCAAAAGAATAGCTCTTAAGTACTTGAGAGAAGTAATGTCTATAATTTGTGAAAGAGTCGGGAAGATTTAGATTCCATCTCAAAAGATCAGAGATAACTTAAAATAACAATGTTGATTTTCATAAAGGCTCTAAGGAAATGGAACTCAGAACTCTACAGTCAAGATGTGTGTCATTCAAATTTATTCAAGGTAGACAGGTCATTAAGATACCCCTTCTGCTCCTTTCAGATTTTAAACTGTAGAAGTCTGTATTTGGAGTTTTCTCCAGTCCTGCTCAGACCCAAATAAATACACAGAGACTTATATTACTTATAAACTGTATTGCTGTGTCAGGCTCCTTGCTAACTAGATCTCACATCTTAAATTAACTCATTTCTATTATCTATAAGTTACAACGTGGCTTGTGGCTTACCAGTACTTTACATCTTACTTCTCATGGTGGCGGCAGCTGGCAGTGTCTTCTGACTCAGCCCTCCTGTTCCCTGAATTCTCCTCTCTCTTTTTCCCTCCTATACTTCCTGCCTGGCTATTGCCCAATCAGCACTTTATTTATTAATCAATCAGAGCAACACATTCACAGCATGCAGATATCCATAGCACTACTCTCTGACAATGCCCCATTCCATGTGGTGCAGCTGAAACATCCCAAGAATGAGTCCAATTGTTCCTTCTAATAGTTTAATAGTGTGTGTGTATGTGTGTGTGTGTGTGTGTGTGTGTGTGTGTGTGTGTGTGTGTGTGTGTTAGTGTTTTAGTATACATGCCATGGCATATGTGTGTAAGTCAAAGGACAACTTGACAGCAATCAGTTCTCTCCTTCCACTGTGTTCCTTCTTCTGGGTGAACAGGCTCAGGTTGTCAGGTGTGTAGGCATGTGCCTTTACCTGCTGGGCCATCTCACAGCCCTTGTTTTTCTTTTGGCTAGTGTTTATATCTTAGAACAATTTTATGTTAACAGAAAAATTTGAAATAGGTTACAGGGATCGCCATTTACTCCCTGATGATAGACACGTACCAGCTTTCTGGTTATCAACATTTCACAATAGAGTTCGGGTTCTTGCTTTGTAAATGCTCCATCATGTATTATCTACTGTAGTATCCTTCAGACTACTTTATATAACTAATCTATCCCCTGGGCTCCACCAATTATCCTCTAGTAAACCGTTGGTCTTTCTACTGTGCTTATAATTTTGACTATTCTTAAAGTTTTTATTCTGTCTTTAAAAATATTATTTTTATTATTTATCTGGGGACTTCCTTGAGTGTACTTTTATCATATTCACCTCATTCCTATTTATAACACAACTTGTGGCCTTTCCAACAATGCTTCTTTCACCTAGTGGTATCAGCTTAATGCTTTTCCTAGTTTTTGCATGGCTTACCTACTTAGGTCCTTTTAGTGATAGATTGTATTCCTTTGTCAAGTTTACCACAGTTACTGCACCCATTGTAAGTCAGATATTCAAGTGTACCATTGTCAGCTCATTTATTGAAAGTCAGATATTCACCTGTCCATAGTCAACTCACCTACTGAAAGTCAGATATTCATGTCTACCATAGTCAATGCATCTACTGAAAGTCAGATATTCAAGTGTACCATGGTCAATGCACCTGTTGAAAGTCAGATATTCAAGTGTACTATAGTCAATTAACCTACTCAAAGACAGGTATTTTGTTTTTCACATCTGAAAATTATATAAATAATACTTCTACAAACATCTCTGTGCAGATATAGTCCACAGTAGACTTCTTATGCAGCCAAAGTATTTAAAAACAAGCAAATAAGCCTATAGGCTGTTTGGTTTCCTGAGAGGCTAACATCCTTTCTTTTATAGTAGCCTTATCTTTTGTGTTTCCATAAGTAATGGAAGAAAGTTAGAGCTAAGCTTCTCCACCTGCTTCAGTATTCTCTGGTTTGGCCTTTCTTGTAGGTGTGCAGTAGTATCTTAATACTGTTGAAATATACTTCTCAGATGATATAATTTAGAATATTTCATATGATTACTTAAAATTGTACAAATTCTCTTATGAGGTTACAATCCAAGGTTTGGGTTCATATTATCTTATATCCACATAAAATTTGATATAAAGTAATTAATCTCATTATAATTATATTTATTGGTGAATTAAATAGGACATTTAATATTACAAGTATCCCTTCATCTCTTGATACTAAATGTATCAGAGGATTCTCATATCAAATTAAACATAGTTATCTCTTCATTTCATGTATAGTGAATTATAGTACTTATTATAGCGACTACTCAACCAAAATGCAGAAATCTATAACAATGTTCTGCATCTATCAACAAATTTTATATTATTGTTTATATTAAAATTATCTGGTACTTATGTCTAAAATTGTAGAACATATTTTTCAGTCATATATTTATTACTATGTATTGAAAGAAAATGTTATTAGATGTCTATAAAACTCAACTTACTTGCTTTATAGAGTGAAGTTGACACATTGAATAGACTCATAATGTATGTATATGAAGTGCGCTTCTAACTGATTAAATGAAATTACATAATAAAATTTATATATACATATACATGTTTTTGGTTTAATCTAAATATTATGAATTAGAAATGTGGTACACTGATGGAAACAGATGCAGAAACCCACAGACAAATATTAGGCGAAGCTCAGGAAATCCTGCTGAAGAGGGGGAGGAAGGACTGTCAGAGCCAGAGAGTTCAAGGACCCCACAATAAAACCCACAGAATCAACTAGCCTGTACTCATAGGGGTTCACAGGGACTGAACCGACAACCAGGGAGCCTTAATGGGAATGACCCCTGCCTTCTACATATCTGTGACAGTTGTATGGCTTGGTCTTGTGGACTCCGAACAATGGAAGCATGTGCTATCTCTGACTCTTTTGCCAGCTTTTGGAGACCTATCCCTCATAATGGATTGCCGTGTCCAGTCTTAATATGAGGGAAGGTGCCTGGCCTTACTGCAAAGGGATGTGCCATGTTCAGTTGGTATCAATGGGAGGCCTGTCATTTTCTGAATAGAAACAAAGGAGGAGTGAATGGGGGGTGGGGGGAGATCTAAGGAGAGGTGTGAGGAGGGACTGTAAGGAGAGGAGGAAGGGGAAACTGTAGTTGGGTTGCAAGCATAATAATAGTAATCATCATCATCATTTTGAAAAACAGATATGTACAAATACCTCATAGAAAATAATTAAAAAATTACATAACTACTTAGACTTTAGGACTTAATACATTTTTTTTTATCAAAATTGAGTTATCTTGACAAATATAACTAAATATAAAAGTTATTGCTTTTGTCTTTTTCTCCTTTATCCCTAAGGCTTATTCTAGTTCAACAAAATGTGGGAGAGTAAAGAGATGATGGAACAATGAAAGCTGGAGGGGAGACTGTCGTTAATTAAGTCAAACAGAAAATCAAATTTAAAGAGGAAAATGACAATGAAATATTTAAAGATGTCTCCATTCAGTATGAGTGGTAAAACTACTTTCAAACAGGGTATCCTCAGTGGGAAGACATGAAGTGTGTGAGTTTTTTTTTGTTGTACTTAGTATTACTGTTTTTGTTTTTTTTTGTGGGTTTTTTTTTTTGAAATTCCATAATATAATCCTCATTTAGAATTTTACCATAAGGAAGATTAGCATTATTTCTGTCAGATAAAATTTCAAATATAAATATTATAAATAGTTAAATCTATTTGAAAAATATAAACAGAGAACAATGTACAATTACTTAGGGTATTCAATTGTTTATGTGGTTGATGATAGGACTAGAAGCCCACTTTCCTAAGTTCCATGTGGAATTGTTCTCTGACATATAAGCTTATGTTTGAGTGAAGAACTCAGATCTGAGAGTGTTTGTGCACTGATGTTTTGTGGCTCCAGAAGTACTCTGAAGTACCTAACAGACTCTTTGATCCTTCAGGATGAAGTGAGTCATGATTGCTGCAGTATGATAACACTTGGGAAAGAAGAACACCATGAAAAAATATGAAATAAAAATTTTCAGAAGAAGGTGTATCTATAGGTGTAATTGAATAAGCTGGGACAGTGAATAACCTTATGGCTTGGCAGCATAAATATCTTCAGTGACTGTGGTTAAAAAAAAAAAAAACATTTCCAGTAGGAGAATAAAGAGGCAAATGAGAATATTTGGATTAATACAAGTAAGCATTGCAATTTAAACAGGCTTAGACTGCCATAATAATATCAGGATCAAGAATACTGTAATGCCATGCTCTTCCAGAAAATACTGGGTGTTTTTTTATGATAAATTTTAGAGCCATGTTTTATATTAGCTTTAAAAAATGATATTGATACAAAGTAATTTACATTTCATGATAGAGAAAAGTTCTGTTATGAAAGATTGGGTGGAGAAGTCAGGAATATTAATTAACAATTTGCTGACTTATAAATCCGCAACCAACTCTGAAATAAGCTGGCCCTATATCTGCAAATTCTCAGTTTTGTGAAGTAGTCTTTGCCTATCTTACTAATTTTTCCTTCTGTGATAAAACTTCCTGGCCAAGACAACTTACAAAAGAAATTGTTTAATTTTGCTTACTGTTTCAGAGGGTTAGATTCCATAATGGCAGTGTGAAGGAATAGCTGAGACTTACACCTTGATTAACATTGACTAGGCAGAGAGAGAGAGAGCACTTGAAATTGCAGGAGGCTTTGGAAACCTCAAAGCCCACACCCAAGCACACACCTCCTCAATAAGGCCAGATCTCCTAACGCTTCCCAAACTGTCCACCCAGTGGGGTTAGAGTGTTCAAGCATATGATCCTGAAGGGATCATTCTCATTCAAGGCACTGTAGTGTCCTATTCAGTTGTGCCACTAGATTGGGTTTCTTCCTTTCTCCAACATATTCTCTCTTAGGGTTCACCTTCCCATGTGCTTTTTCATGTGTATTTCTCCACTTCTTGAGGGCTCTCACTTTTTCACTATTAATTCTAAAACAGGCTTTCTTCTTCATCTCATATCCTGTAAGCGTTGTAAAGAACACAGGCATCTATGTGCACACCATCAAACGGGAAACATATTTAAAATGATAAACAGCAGAAGGGCTAGTCTCTTCAGGGAGAGATGTAAGAACAGAGGTGTTCATGGGCTCCGAATTCCATTTTGTTTCCTATCAAAATCTATGATTTTGTGTTCATTTAGGTGGTGAAATTCTCTCACTAGATAACTCAGAATCATTCGTTTTTCATTGTGCCTTTGTTGACAGTACTACAAAATAGATGCTCAAAAGACATTTGTTGAAAAAGTATACCTAAAATGTAGATAAGTGCAATTAAAATTTTAATGAAATACCATTGTATTGTACTGTTTTCAAAAAATGAATTACTTGTTTCTCATCTCCTGAGAGATGACTTTGGAAACAGTTGGGAAGAGTTCTGAATTGTTCTCTCTCTCTCTCTCTCTCTCTCTCTCTCTCTCTCTCTCTCTCTCTTTGATTTTTCAAAACAGGGTTTCTCTGTGTAGCTTTGCACCTTTTCTGGAACTCACTCTGTAGCCCAAGCTGGCCTCGAACTCACAGAGATCCGCCTGCCTCTGCCTCCTGAGTGCTTAGATTAAAGGCGTGCGCTGCCGCCGCCGCCGCCGCCACCACCACCACCTGGCAGAATTCTGCATTCTTTAATAGCCCTTATAATGGTGTATATTTTCCCTTAATATGGTGGATCATAAAGCTTCTACACAACCACTTGCAAATAAAAAAAAATTAGTTTTCTCAGTGAACTTCACTGAGGAAACAAACCACTTCAGGGATGACCCTCATGTTCAGCAGTAGATGGCCAACACAAAACAAATGCCACAGAATTTTTGTAGGTCTTCATCTTGTAATGATGTGTCCTTTGTGTGTGTATCATGGCTTTGTGTTTTTGTGGAATCATGTGTCTTCATGAACATGTGTGTTTCTGTGTCTATGTGGCTCTCGTGGTTTTTCTGGATCTTTTTTTTTTTTCTGCTTGTTTTTTCCTATTACAACTTGTGTGTTTTGGGGTTATATTATTTCATTTCATTTTATTATTCAGTAGATGACTGGGTTTTTTTTAAGGAAAATGGTAAATGGTATGGATTAAGAAAGGAAATAGGGTAAGGAGGAATTGGGTGTTAGGGAGGGGAACTGTAATCAGACTATATTGTATAAAAATCTACTTTCAAAAGAAAAACATTAAGTTTTGATTACAAAGAAAAGAGCTTTTTTGGGTTTCTTAGAAACAAGAAAATTAAAATTTAAAAATAAAATAATATCCATGTCAACTTTGGAAAATGTCTGTTAAGTAACCACACCAAATAGTCATTACAATCAGCCATTAAAAACAACATGAAATTGTTATCCATAAAAATATTTATTATGAAAGATTTAATTTACTTAGTTTACTGAAATACAGCTTTGAAAGATGAAAAAAAGATATTGAAGGGTAAAGAACTAAAATTCTAGATCCTTGCAAATCTAAAGTAAGAAGTGAATAAAAGAAGTTTTTATGTGGACGAAATGTTGGATCTACATGAAGACCAGTGGGTTTTTCTTGCTCTTCCGTTATATATAAAGTGTTTGCTCAAGAATTATCAATACCATAGCTTGCTAAAAGACATTGAAATGCAATGACATTAAAATCCCCAAAGCTTATTATTCTGCCCTGATATTTGACTTTCTTAATATGTATTGTTGATTTTGTGCTTGATTTTTGGAATTAAAGAAAATCTCTACTGCATTAATGTATTAATTCTTCTTTGAAAATCTGGTAGAATTCTGCATTGAAACCATCAGGCCCTGGGTGATTTTTCCTTCTTTTTTTCTTCTTCTTCCATTTATTTATTTATTTATTTATTTATTTATTTATTTATTTATTTATTTATTTTGGTTTGGGAGACTTTTAGTGACTGTTTCTATTAGGGGTTATTGTTCTATTTAAATTGCTTATCTGGTCTTGATTTAAATTTGGTATGTGGTACCTGTCCAGAAAATTGTCCATTTCTTTCAGATTTTCCAATTTTGTGGAGTACAGGTTTTTGAAGCAAGACCTGAAGATTCTGGTTTTCCTCATTGTCTGTTTTTATATCTCCCTTTTCATTTCTGATTTTGTTAATTTGGATGCTCTCTCTCTGCCTTTTAGTTAGTTTGGATAAGGGCTTGTCTATTTTGTTGATTTTCTCAAAGAACCAACTTCTTGTTTCACTGATTCTTTGTATTGTTCTCTTTGTTTCTGCTTTATTGATTTTGGCTCTCAATTTGATTATTTCCTGGCATCTCTTCCTCCTGGGTGACTTTACTTCTTTTGTTCTAGAGCTTTTAGGTGTGCTGTTAAGTCACTAGTGCGAGATTTCCCCAACTTCTTTATGTGAGCATTTAGTGATATGAGGACCTGTGGATTGCTTCCAGGCTAATATGGTTTGACCAGCCAAGACCACGGGAGAGGCCCAGATGATCCAACATTCAAATAGCTTCAAGGCAACTGGCTCAGACAATACAGCTTCCCAGACTTGCAGTCAGGACTTGACCATAATTCTTAATTTTCTCAGGATCCCCATAAGACTACCAGCGTCCTCTATCATCATGAATTAGCCTAGAAAACTAAGCCCACATTCCTAAGAAAATGGATTATGGATGTTTGTCTTTGTTTAGGTTGTTGGCTAAAAATTGTTATTGGTCATAGTCAATCTGTTTCTAAAAGAAGAAAGGGGGATATGACTTAGATATGATAGGATGAAAGAGTAGATTAATGAACTTACTTTTAAAAAGCAACAACCTGTTTAAAAATATTTTACATTTTTATGGATTTTAGTTTATTGATAAAAATTTAGAGTTGATTTTGTTTATATTTATTTATTTATATATATATATATATATACAGTCTTGTTTAAGGTATTATGTTTATGCAACTCATTTGAAATTGTAAAGTATCACTAAGAAATACAAATTAATAGTTAACCATCTATGATAATTAAACTTATAGTCATGTTAATTTAGTTTTCTAGGTATACACAGATATATTTCACTTAGGTAAGTAATCTTCAAACACTTCAAAGACCTACAGAATATAGCATTTATAATATTTTAAGAACTTTGACTTTCTGAACATTGAGACATGTCTGCACCTGGCAACACCAATCTACTTCAGAGAAGATAATGGGCATTGAAGAAACTCATTATGGAGTTTGCTTTCTTTGTGGCAAAGATAGCCACTGGGCAAAAAAGTGCCTTTGCGTTAACTGCTTGATAATATGTTGCATAAACTGGACGTGCAGGACCCATAGGAAGGTGACCACTGAACTTTGCAAGACAAAATGGTCCTTTAGGTTCCTACTACACAGAGGAGACTGCCAGATATTCTACAGGACAAATGGAGAAGCAATTAAAAAACTCGAGTATGGTGATATTTTATTTGCACTGAAATGTGATTTTATTTGCATGTTAATAAATGAAGTTGCCTGAGGTCAAAGCTAAAAGCAAGCTATAGCAGAAGCTGGGCGGTGGTGGTGCGTGCCTTTAATCTCAGCTCTCGGGAGGCAGGGCTAGATGGATCTCTGTGTGTTCAAGGATATAGCCAGCATGGAGACACACGCCTTTAATTTCATTATCCACCATAGAAGACCTAGAGGTCTGTAGAGACAGGCAGTGACAAGGAGGTCATGTGGTTGGGTTTACAACCAATGAGAAGGATGAATAGAAAGTCTATAAAAAAAGACAGACAGGAAGTAGGTCTCTTGCGGAAAGGTAGGACAGCAGCGGCAGTGAAGGATAAGGTTTTTAATCTCAGTTCTTAGTTATTGCTCTGACCTCTTGGGCTTTCATCTTTGCATTGGCTCTGTGTTTCTTATTTAATAAGACGGTTACATCTACACTCAAGACCTATGGGTTGAAACTGGATGTCCCAACATTGCAGAAGAACTTTGGATGACTGTCCAGGCAGACAGCTGTCTCTGTCATTCTAGATTTTGGGAAGTTGCTGACAATGCTCTTCCTATTTACTTAGATAATATTATACCCTTCTGAGGTCTTTGATGTAGTTGAAGACTAGATAGTTATAATTTTCCTTAGTCATGATAAAAGATAAGTTAGATATCAAACATTAAACTCACAAATATAGGATAAACAAAATATTTTCTTTGAATTTGCCAAATATAAATAGACTAGATGTTGTAACTGTAATTCTTGCTTGATAACTGTTTGTTATATATAATTTTACTATGTTAAAGTTAAAACCTTCCTTTCTGATTAGACAGAAAAGGGGAGGTGCTGCGGGATGTTCTGTATGCTGTGAATGTGTTGTTCTGATTGGTTGATTGGCCAGTAGCCAGACAGGAAGTATAGGTGGGATAAGCAGAGAGGAGAATTCTGGGTGGAAGAATGCTGAGTCAGGATATGCCAGCATGCCATCCAGGGAGCGGCATGTAATGGCACACAGGCATAGCCATAGAACATGTGGTGAAATATAGGTTAGCAGAAATGGACTGAGTTTAAGTATAAGAGCTAGTCAATAGTTAGCCTGAGCTAATGGCCCAGCAGTTTTAATTAATATAAGCCTCTGTGTGTTTACTTGAGTCTGAGCAGCTGTGGACTGGGTGGAACACAGGCAAACTTGTAGCTACATTTTCCTCTTGGCACTGCTTTCATAGTGCCCCATATGTTTCTGTATGTAGTTCATTCATTTTCATGTAGTTAGGAGTAATTCAAAGTGCAAGATTAAATCCCTTATAAACTTTTACAAGAATTGTTTTACATACTTTACACCCCAAGTTTTATCTTAGAATGTCTTAATTTTAAGAATTTCTTAAAATTTTTTCAATGCTATGACATTTACATTTATAACTTTTGTAAAAAAAAATTGGTTAACTGTGAATTTTGGCTCAATTTGAAATCATTTTGATATATGTGGGAGTTACTTAGCTATACAAATTCTTTAGCGATTTAGTTATACATATATTTAAATTATTATATGTGTATATATATGCAAAATTAACTAAAGAATATGCACAAACAGTAGTTAAGATCTCATATAGAGGAACAGTGGGGAAAATAAGAACAAAGTATAATGATATACATGTATGGAAAAGTTACAGTGAAACCCACTTCTTTATGTGCTATCCAAATAACTGTAAAAAGAAAAAAGTGATTGCAAGAAAACATTTATACCCAGGAAAATAAAGAAATTACAAAAAAAGCAGACACTGCAAATAATTGCTAAAATTATGAATAATAGTGGAATTTTTCTCAGGTAATGAATTAATAAGTCTTAAAACTATTCCTAAAATGATCTAATCTAATTTGTTACAATATAAGTTTTAGAGAATTTTATTGGGTATGGAGTTGTAGAATTTTTATTGTTATGTTCACATGCTTTCAGCCCCACAAGTTCAAACCTCATATTATAAAAGGAAATTATAAGTTGATTTAGATATCTATATAAACAAATAAATACATAAATACAACAGCTCTCCCCCTCTCTCTCTCTGTCTCTCTCTATTTCTCTCTCTCCCTCTTTCTCTCTCTCTCTCTCTGTGCATGGGTAGCAATAATGATTAATAAAAAAAGAGCCATACATTTGACAGAGAGCAAGTAAGTGTTTATGTATTGAGTGAGATATGGTAAGTCCCTATTAGTTAATTGATTCATAATAAAAGTTAAGAAAAAGCAAAGAAAAATCCAAGCTAATGAAACTCCATTTAACTGTTCAATTAGGAAACATCTGTCTAAAATTCACATAGATACTGACTGTTCTGTAATGTAATGTAATGGCATATAGTGGAAATTATTAAGAAATAATAAGCTAACATTATTCCCTATGTGTCTTGTAAGAAAGAATATGCTTAATTCCTTCAAATCCTTTATTCTTAAAGGAAAGTAAATACCAATCATTTAATAAACCAGCAAGTATCTTCAGGTTAAAATGTGAACATCAACACATATCATTGGGATAAAGAGTGGAGTCTAAATTTCAGAGTACAGTATTAGTCAGGATTTTGTTACTAAGTTGGAATGCAATGAACTATAGCCATTTCTAGAAGTTTATTTTGATTTATGTTTTCGGAGTGCTAAAGTTGACAATAGTAGGGAAGGCACACGTGCTAGCAGTAGCAGGGACAATCACATCTTTCCTATGTACAAGAAGCAGAGAGTGTGATCATGAATTAGATAGCCATTATTGTCACCCAGACGCTGGCTGGAGTGACATAATTTCTCCAGCAAGGTTGTACCTGAGAAATGTTCCCTAATTTTTCACAAACAGCTCTAACAAATTGGGACCACCATTCACACACATGAGTCTATGGGAGAAATTTTCATTTAAACCTCCGCAAGTA
Organism: Peromyscus leucopus; assembly: GCF_004664715.2. NCBI lineage: Eukaryota > Metazoa > Chordata > Mammalia > Rodentia > Cricetidae > Peromyscus > Peromyscus leucopus. The sequence goes on along the minus strand of NC_051070.1, from coordinate 12,060,758 downwards.
TTATGAAGCTTGTCTTTTTCAGGCACATAGACTGTAACCACATTAAGTCACGGTTATTAGCCTTTTTAAAGACATAGAGAGAAATGACATCTGAGATGGTTAACACAATAAAGATGGACTCTCATCTAACTGAGCAATGTCTTAGTGTGACTTTTAAATACGTTTAAGAAGTTTTAACATTTGGTTACCTCGGAGCAACCCAGGACTGTAAACACACATACCAAACACAAGATTCACTCCTTCTTTGATCTGATCAAATTATTTGCCTGGACAAAAATTGTACAAAAATCATCTACCCAGAAATTGGAGACCAAGGAAGCAGGCTTCTTTCCCTTTAATGGCTTTTTTTTCCTTTAAGTATCTGAAGCTGAAGACAGATTACCTAAAATGACCACTGATAAGTAGACTAGAGAGAAATGAAATAGTCTAAATGTAATTTACTATGAAAGACTAGTTGTCCCAGTTTTGGTTTACAAATAGCTTTTCAAGTCAGACTCTCTCTACAATCAAACCACAGTCAAAACCCACAAAGTATTTGTATGGTGAATATGAAGTACACCTAATTCAATTCAAAGCCTAATTCAATACACAGATTTTGTATAAAAATATCCAGTTACTCTAAAAAAGTATTTTTTTTACATTTCAAAATAGCTATTATTGTAATCAAATTTATTCTCTGACAATTTCAATCAGATGTGTGATGCATCCTGATTACTCTCACATTCCATGATCTCTCATCTCTCCTTGCTCTTCCTCCAAGGCCCTTTGCCAAGTTATGATTTTTGTGTGGTATTGTGACATACTGATTTTTAACCAGGGGTCCAAAAAAAGACAATGTTTTTGAGCATGGTGAGCTTACCACTGGGTACAAAACTGATAACAATAACCCATCTCCCAAGGCAATGAGCACCCGCAAGAATCCATCAATAACAAGTAGTTCAGCAGGGAAGATTATGTCCTCAGAAAGCCCTGCTCCATCAATGACTCACCATTTACAGGCATAGTCAACATTTTTTTAAATTACATTTTCTTAAATAACACGTGGTACTTAAACTTTTGTAAGGTAGTTTATGGTAATAGAAAATCAATGTCAGTACATTGCCTCTCACCTCTCTAAGTACAGTTTTAAAATCTCATTATCTTAAACCAAAACAAGCAAAGAAACAAAACATTATTGAAATGCTAAGTGTAAATATTGGCTGTATTGGTGTTTATGTGGGTGGCTGGATTTGAGGCTACAGAAGTCTTGGAATTGTGTCACCAATTTGCCGAATCTTTGTGTGCCACCCCCTCCCACTTCTTGTGGTTTTCTATGGAGGGTTATTTTCCTAAAGTAGAGGTGGAGGACCTTGTCATCTCTGAAAAAATGGTCCCGGGTAATAAATGATGAGGGTACAAACTTTTCTTATCTTTGTGAAATAATGTCCCTTAGTAAAGTGAATTCTTCAAATTATCGTAGCAGTAGCACTTTGAATTTTGCATATTTATTAGTAATAAATACAATAGCCCCAAATAGTCTCTGCATTAACTGTAGGTAAGCAACAACTTTTGCATACCATTATCTAAATTTCTTTATGTCTTGGTTAACTTGGTTAACTTGGCTAAGGGTTTGTAAATTTTATTTATTTATTTTATATTTTCAAAGAAGCAACTCTTTATATCATTTTTTTCCCTTTTTAAATTAGTACTTCATTAATTCCTGTCTTGTTTATAATTTATCAGTGTGCTGTTATGCTATTATTTGGAGGTCTCTCTACTTTTGTAATGTTAGAAATTAGAGCTTTAAATTCCCAATTTAGAACTACTTTCATTATGTCCCATAGGTTTGGAAATATTGAGCTTCCATAATTGCTTAGTTACAAATTATTTTACTTTCTTCTAGATTTTTTTCAATGGCATTTCTTTAGTCAATGTTATCTTTTTTAAATTCCCAAAAGGCTTTGTATTTCATGTAGTTTAATTTTTTATGGTGTTGTATTCAGATAAAAGGGAATCATTTCGATTTTCTTTGATTTATTTTTCTTCTAGTATGTGATCTATTTTAGAATAAGTTCCATGGGCTGCTTAGAAGATTTTTAAGTGTTCTGTAGATGTCTTCTAAGTTCAGTTCCATTATAGTGTTAATGTGTATCTTTCTCTTTTGATTTTTTTTGCCTTGATGATCTGTTTCTTGATGTGAATAAGAAAGCTGAAGAGTATTATTATTGTTTTGAGGTTAAACCATGGCTTAATGCCTAGTAGTGTTTGCTTTATGAAATTGCATGCATCTGAATTCAACAATCCATCTTTAGAACTGTAATGTTTTCTTGGTGGATTGTTCCCTTGACAACAATGAAGCAACATTCTTAATTTTTGGATTAGTTTGGGTTGAACTCTATATTTCAGACATTAGGTAGGTATGCTTGCTTTTTCCTTAGCCTCATTTTTGGGGTTTCTTTTTTCCCATCCATCCACTCTGAGGTAGTATCCATCCTTGAAAGGAAGGTTTGTTTTATGTAGACTAAAATAAAAAAACAACAACAAAAACAAACAAAAAATGATGCACCTGTTTTTTTATTCTTGTCAACAAGAATGATTTTTAAACTGCTAATTGTACCTAATTAATTTTTATATTATCTATCCCTTGATTGAACTAAAATGTTTGAATTAAACTTCAAAATTTTCCAAATAAATAAAATACATATTGTCTTTACTATTCATTTTACAGAAGACAAGTGAGATTTCCCTATGCAAGAAACATAGTTATATTTGTCTTTTAAAGTAAGCACATTCTTGATAAACTTCTAACTATGAGATTTTTTAAAATTTGTAATTATTTTGTTTACATAAATTTGCTATAAATTTCTAATTTTGTAAACTTCATTATATAAAAATCTGAAAATTAATAAAATAAATCATACACCAAAAAAAAACCCTAATCACAAAATATGTACAAATCAGTTGACGTCTACACATTTGGAGCAGGCATTTGGAAGAGAAGTTGTGACACGCCACTTTAAACTTAGCACTTTCCACATCTAATATAATACATGCACAAGTTTATCATCCAAACAAAAACATCACAGAATTTTAACTAGAAAAGTAGTTAGCATTGTAAACTCTAATTACTTGGGTCTATTATCTGCATTCCATTTTCCTTGTCTCCTTATATTCAGCCTTATTTTTTTGTTTTTCTTCATGTTCTGTACTCACATGTACATTTGTTAATATATATTCATAATTTAATAAGTTACACATATGGGAGTGAACTACAGTTTTTTATTCCTGAGATTGTGTGATCTCATTTATAATAATTTATAATAAGTCAATCACTTTTCCTGAAAAAAATTAACATAATTTTTCTTTGGAGTTGAATTTATTTACATAAGAAACTTTTGATATTCATTCATTTTTGATGGGAACTATAATTGGCATAATCACATTTATGTCTTTACATTGGAAACATTGTTTTGTCTGGGGTCTTCATTCTGCTTAAACATAACCTCTTATTAATATATTTTATTTTGTTTTTCTTTCTTTTATTATTAAGAAATTTTGTGTTCATTTTGCTTACTAACAACAGGTGAACCTCATCTCCCTTCTCCTGCCTCCCAGCCTTTCCCCCTAACCCACACCCCCATTCCCAACCTCCTCCAAGAAAAGGACTCCCATGGGGAGTCAGCACAGCCTGGTACATTCACTTGAGGCAGGTCCAAGCCCTTCCACCTAAATCAAGACTGTGTAAGGTGTACCACCATAGGCACTGATGGACTCATACTGATCCCACTGCCAGGGCCCCTTAAGCAGGTCAAGCTAAACAACTGTCTCATTGCTCATAGACTCCCTCTTCTCTGCTGTGGATATTGCTCTGTGTGCTGGGAATGTGTTGCTCTGATTGATTGATAAATAAAATTCTGATTGGCCAATAGCCAGGCAGGAAGTATAGTATAGGGGGGGATAAGCAGAGAGGAGAGTTCTGGGAATAGAAAGGCTAAGTCAGGATATGCTACCAGCTGCTGCCATGAGAAGCTAGATATATAGATACAGATAAGCCTTGAGCCATGTGGCAACTTATAGAAATGGATTAATTTAAGATATAAGAACTAGATAGCAAGAAACCTGCCATGACCATACAGTTTATAAGTAATATAAGTCTCTCTGTGTTTACTTGGATCTGAGTGGCTACAGGAGCCTGGTGGACACAGGAAAACTCCAGCTACACTTGTCTCTCTTTGACTGGATTCCTGGAGCTCAGACTGGTGCTTGGCTGTGGATCTCTGCATCTGCTTTTATCAGTTACTGAATGGAGACTCTATAATGACAGTTAGGGTATTCACCGATCTGATTATCAGAGTAGGCACTTCAGGCACCTTCTCCGATATTGCTAGTAGTCTAAGGTGGGTTCATCCTTGTGGATTCCTGGGAACTTCCCTAGTACCTTGTTCCTCTTGTTCCCTTAATGTCTCCGTCTATCATCATATCTCTTTCCTTGCTCTCTCACTCTGTCCCTGTTTCAGCTGGACCATCCTGTTCCTTTATTTTCTCATACCCCATCCCCTACCCTCCATTCCCCCATTCACCCCCAGTTTGCTCTTGAAGATCTCAACTATTTTCCCTTCCCAGGGCAAGCCATACATACCTCTTAGGGTTCTCCTTGTTACCTAGCTTCTCTGAAGCTGTGGGTTGTGGTCTGGTTATCCTTTGCTTTACATCTAGTATCCACTTATGAGTGAGTACGTAACATGATTGTCTTTCTGAGTCTAGGTTACCTTACTCAGGATGATATTTTCTAGTTCCATTCATTTACCTGCAAATTTCATGATGTTATTGTTTTTCTCTGCTGAACAGTACTTCATTATGTATATGTGCCACATTTTCTTTATTCATTGTTTGGTTGAGGAACATCTAGGTTATTTCCAGGTTCTGGCTATTATGAATAATCCTGCTATGAACATAGTTCAGCATGTATCCTTGTGGTATTATTCATGATAATTGATGAAATATCTCACCAAGGACCTTACAGTAATAATTATCATTTTGCATATAAGGTAATTAAATCATTATAAAACATCTTTATACATTTTTGCAAATTATATACTCACAGAATAATGTCAAATAGAGTATTTATTGCCAAAAGAATCTGAATACTGTACATACAAGTATAGACATTCACGAAGTTAGAATTGGTCAGCTGTAGTTGACACATGAAAATTGCAAACTGAGCAGTTAAACCTATAAATTTATTTTCTCGTGGTTTTGCAAGCTAGATGTCCAAGATAAATATATATTGCAGGATATGTTTATATGTCAGACTTTCTTCCCAACTTTCAGGTACCCACACATTTGTTCTTTCCCCAACAGATCTTTTTTCTTACATGAGTGGAGAAAGAGAATCCTTATGCCGTTCTGTAGCTAGAGTTTTCCGCCTTGCCCACAGTCAGGACAAATCTTTGTCACCCGCCAGTCCCACAGCCGCTCAGACCCAACCAAGTAAACACAGAGACTTATATTGCTTACAAACTGTATGGCCGTGGCAGGCTTCTTGCTAACTGTGCTTATAGCTTAAATTAGTCCATTTCCATAAATCTATACCTTGCCACGTGGCTGGTGGCTTACCGGCATCTTCACATGCTGCTGGTCATGGCGGCGGCTGGCAGTCAGTCCTTCTGCCTTCCTGTCCTTTTATTTCTCCTCTCTGTTAGTCCCGCCTATCCTTCCTGCCTAGCCACAGCCGATCAGGTTTTATTTATTAATCAATCAGAACAACTTGACATACAGACCATCCCCCAGCACGGCCAAGTGCAGACCATCTCAAACACCTGCACTCAGGCCCATAGTCCTAATCATCCTCTATACGGACCTGCTGGGTAACGCCACAAAGAACCCAAGAAGGGCTCCCACAGGACATACAGAACATCCCACAGCACCGTTCTTCTTGTACAGGCAGGTCCCTGGGGATGAAGGCTTCAACATTATGACCTCATTTAACCAAATGCATTCATCTTGAGGATTAGAGTTTCAAGATAATAATTGGAGGAGAGAAGTAATTCATTATGCAGCAGATATAATGGTCAATCTTTTTAAAATAGCACATTTGAAAATTATGTAAGTTCCTTTTCCCAAGCACCACCCCACTTTTCACTCCTTTTCAGTTCCAGATTATCTATTCACTACATCTGTTCCTAGAGCCATAGGACACAGTAGGGAAGAAGAGACATTTCTTTTTAACATGTCATGAACAAAATTTCCTGTATTATTAAAACCTGTACAAGATATTGGCCTATTCTTTCTCAGTTGCAAAGGTGTGTAGACAATATCTTTTCTGCTCTAGAGTACAGCAGCTCAAGTCAGTGTAGTTGTCTGTAAAAGAGCAGAATAGAAGCACAACACAATCAGCAGTCTTGATAATCAAAATAAAATAAGATCTTTTATTTTTATAATTACATATAGTGGCAAATATCATAAAATAATAATATAACAAAATGTAACCAGTACTGTAACTTACATTTAAAAATTCACTCTGTTAAGGATTGTCTATACAATTTTAATGCCTTCAGACAAACTTTATATTAATAGTCTGACTGTGAGTATAGATAAGATGACATTTGTTAGAGTAATTTATAAGATCCAAGGAGAAGTTTAAAGTATTATACTGTATTTTCCCAATCTATAGGCATACAAACATTTTGGCCTGGCCTTAAATTTTTACATTGGATTTCAGAAATTTTAAACTGCTCTCTGCTTATTGCTAATTAAATTTTGCATAACCTATCCCATTTTTCTACATAACTTCCAGGCATACTATCAATTTCAACATTTGTATTGTGCTTTGAAAAATAATTTCAAATAAAATTTGGCCTCATGAGAAAAATAAAAGTACAAGATAATAGCACTTTGGAGGAAAGCTTCTTGTTTTATGCAACAATACTAGAATAAATGATGCAACCTGAAATATTGTGGTGTTTGGATGTGAACATCACTTTCAGATTGAACGTCATGTTCAATTCCATCAAAAGACTAAGATTCCTAGTAAGCATGGCTGAGAAAAATGGTAATACCAAGTTTCTGCTGATTTGCATGATTGGCCATAAAGTGAGATATTAACATAGCATAAATTCAGAGAGAAAAGAAGTTATGGCCACTAAATAATTATTAATATTTTGATTTATTTATTAAAAGTATCATAGTATATAAAAGCATTTATTACAGAATTTACAATCTGATTTGATTTTATAACAAATTTCTTACTTTATAATACAAAATATATTTTTTCAATGTCATTATGCTAATATATTATTACAAAATCCTAGAAGAGTAATTATTTATGAAATATTAATCAATAAGCCCAGTTTTTAAAAATTCATGTAAGTGTCACACTTTAACTCTCTAGGTGCAAAATTAATTCCTAGATGTCACTGGTAGTTACATCACAATGTAATGGAGATGTTTAATCAGCATTCAGGCCTCTCAAAGGGTGTTGGTTTTCTTCAAATTAATGGAAAATCAGGCTTCCTAACTGAGAACAACAGTAGAAAACAACAATGACTGGATTAAATCAGAAAGCTACTAAATTAAGCAACTTGTTCCCCTGATATTAACCAAAACATACAAACATTTTACTATAATATTTATTTTCAGGGATATTTTTTCTTTCTGCCTTCACATCTCTTTCCTTTTCATCTGTAACAAGAGTTCTCCATCCTCCATGCACATGGTCAGGTCACTGAACAATTTCTTGAAATGTCCTAAAACTTTCTTGAACCTCTGTTGTGTGTTTTAAAGATAGAACTTATCATAGTCCTAGGTATCATGTAAAATGGGATCATATTGTAACTGGGTGCATGGCATCTGACCATTATAGAACAGTCAAACCTGTCTTTGCACCCTGGTTCTTTTCTTCTTCTTCCTCCTCCCCCTCCTCTTTTTCTTCCTCTCCTTCTCCTTCTTCCTCTCTTTTTATGCTAGAGTTTTTCTTTGGACAGATAAAAGATTGTTATCTACTAAACAATATGATATTGCATAATGTCAGTCTTCTCCCTCTAGTATTCTCCTGGTACTAGATGTTTTATGTTTTTTTTTTGAAAGATCAGATAAAAATTAAGAAGTTAACTTCCTTTTCATTTTAAAATAATTATTAATTTAATAATCATTATAATTGATGGAACAATGTGTTTTAGTTCAAATTTGTTCTTGTATGTAAGACAAATGTTCTTCACTTTATTATCACATTCTTTGCATATGCTGTCAAATAAGACACTAGATATAAAGTCATATACTCATCATATTAATTCAGCCTTTGTTTGATGCCTCTATTTAAATTTGTATATGTATGAGATAGTATGCATGTTTTCAAAGAAAATTTAGATTATATAAAACTTTGTACAGATTAATTTATGCAAATGTCCTGTCCATCCAGAAAAATAACTAAACAAACATTTGCTTCTCTAAAATATTTTAAGATAAAAGTAAATACATCTCAAATGAATAACTTATTAATGAATAACTGATAACAATTTAATAAATAATACACTTGCTGTAGAATCAGGGAAACTGATAAATTAGAACCAGATAAAGTTCTTTTTGTAGTTATTTGAAGTAAAAATTGTGTAAAAGATAAAATGAAATCATTGTGTATACAGATTTAATTGTGCGAGCTTCTGTACAGCATTGTCCTCACTGAATTTATCTCTGTTGATATGGTGACCCTAAGCTCCGTATCTGGATCTAATTATCTATAACACATTTTTATACTGATACATCAGATTTCCCATGCCTTCAGCACTGTTTTTATCTGTACAGCATTCTGTTGCTAATGCCAATTTGTTTCAGAAAAACAGATTCTACTTCTGCTTGTTATAAGAAAATAGAATTTCTTACATTTTAGATTTTTGTTTTTCTAGAAAATTCTATTAGTTGTTATCATTAGTATTATCACTATATTATCAAAGCCTTATTACTTTTGAATATGTTATCTTTCATTCATACAGATATATTGTTTTAGTTTGGTTATAATAGAGGGTGTCTTTAGATTTTTTTAGAAATATTTTGTTTTTGCTAAGTTTCAACTTGATTATCATTTTGCAATTAATACACTGTGTTAAAATTTGGCTGATTAGTTTTATTGGCATCATCAGCCTAGGTAACAATTTCCTAATCTTGGTTCTGATGTATAGATAATTATTAGTTTTGGATGATTATCAGATGTATAAGACAACTAATGTGCTTTTCTGTCTGAGTTTGGCAATCGCCGTATGTATTTCCTCCACAGTTGCTATTTATTTACCTAATTTCATTACAAGAATATTTACTGCTCAGTGGATGCCACATTTTATTTTGTGCTTTGAGAAGAATTGGCTCAGTTGTTATCTTAGAATGGGTACTCAGTAGATCAAAGTAATACTGAAGTGAAGCTGCTGAGTAACCTATGTCAGCATCAATCAAATCCAATTTATGACTGTACCAGAAAATATATATCATGGACAAAGCAGTACACAAAAGTCAAGGCACCGAAGTGTATTACAGATGATTTAAGACAGCTCTGAATAAAAAGGGAAGAAAGAATGTTCAAAAACACCAGCCCAATATAACACATCAAGAAATGAGGCTTGCTAAATCATTCATATTCTAGATGGATGTGCAAAATAATCCATAAGAAATGATGAACTATAAAGGATGTGTTTCAGAGCAGGGAATGCCAGAGATTAGAATGTCCTTTGATATCAATAAACTTTAATTACATATTAATCTATTTCACATTTGTAAGAGACTGAGGTTTAAAGAATAATTGTACATCAAAAGATGTTTATTCAACTAAAGATATTGGATATATAGGACTGTGAAAAATTAGTAAATGAAACAGCAATGTGTTAATATGATTATATTTTCTGACAAAAATAACTATCTGCAAATCAATAAACTCACAATTTACAGAATAAGATTGTTAACTAGTACATTGTGAGGAGATATTAAGTAAAATTATATACTCCCAAACCAGCTTTCTACTGTCTGCCAACATTTGAACTAGTGCTTACATTGCTGTCTCCCCATGGAAGAACTTACCCTTTTGGAGGAGGGGATTGGGGTGGGGGGGCTAGGTGGGGATGGGGAGAGCAGGAAGAGAGATGAGAGGAGCATCTGTAGTTGGTGTGTAAAATGAGTAAAAAATTAATTAAAAAAGGAAAAAAATAATTATCAGTGCTTACATTAGTTTTCTACATAGATACAGAAGTCATGCTGAATACATGAACAGATAAGTATACATATAGGATGTTTTTTAAGAGGATTTAGTTCTTGAAGTCATTATAACTGGGATGCCATATGAAGAGCCAATGAGAATCTGAAAATTGCTAATTTGTTGGATATGTGCATAACAACTATAGGTCTTAGAATCCTTGGACTGATGATTTGGAGACAAAGGCTGAAATTGTTGATCCACTAGAAATGAGTGTATCTCACAGTGTAGTATGACATATCACCTTTCCTTCCACCATGTTTGTTGATGTGTGCTCATGTATGTGTCTTTGTATGTGTCTGTGTGTACATGTCTGTGTGTGCATGTGTGTATGTGTGCATATGCATACATGTGTGTGTGGGTTTTTTTGTGTGTTTGTATGTGTGCATGGATTTATCTGGATTAATGGATTGTGTCTGCTCATACTGAAATCAGATTTTTTTCTTTTTCCCCTTGATTAACATACCAATGACATTTCAGAATACATAACATGAATACATACATATGACCTTCCCATACATATCTCAGGATAATGCTGTACTTTTTCTATGCATACTTTTTAATCCATCCATGTGAGCATCTAAAATTAAGCATCAAAGTGGTCAAGAACAACATTGTCATAAAATTATTGATTGTACTGGAAAGTAATTGGCTATACTAGAAGTGTTCATTATTAAAGAAATAGAAGCTCTTCTAGATATTAAAAAAATCTAAGAGGTGCTAAAGTGTGGAATAATAAAATGTTATAGTTTATAACATGATACAAAGTTGAAATTTTAAAAAACATATACTAAAATACTATTTATTGAACATATTTTAGTGTGTATATTAGAAATTAGAAATTAAAGAATGAGAGTGTTCTTGAAAGAAAGTTTGGAATTAAAATGATAACCGGAAAATATTTTAAGAACTTTGTGTAGCAAGGTCATTCATGATATCAAGAGTCACACATTTCTATCATCTGTGAATCTGAAGTCAAAATAAACATGAACATAATATTTATAATAAAGTTATAAGTATAATCTTTATGAATATATATAACTTAACAAAGTATAGTATTTAATCAAGAAAAAATAAGTTGTGGGGGTAAGCATAAGAAAACTGTACAGAACACAGCAAAATAATGAGATAACTGCAGTGAAAATACTACAATAAAAAACATCAATATAAGCTCAGTGCTTTGTGCATAGGTTTATTGTAACTTGTTATGGTGAGTTCACTTGATATCCCTGAAAGGCCTGCTCTAATCAGAAGGGAAATGGAGGTGGAGTGGATTTAGGGAAGAGGTGTAGATGTAACCAATCGTCTTATTAAAATAAGAAACACAGAGCCAATGTAAAAGAGAAAGCCAAGAGGTCAGAGCTCAGAGATAAAATCTTACCTCCTGCAGTGCTCCTAACTTCCCCGAGAGCGAGCTTCTTCCTGTTTGTCTGTCTTTAAATAGTCTTTCTGTTCTGCCTTCTCATTGGTTGTAAACCCAACCACATGACTGCCTTGTCACTGCCTGTCAGTACCGCCCTCCAGGTCTTAAAGGCGTATGTCTCCAATACTGGCTATATCCCTGAACACACAGAAATCTACCTAGCTCTTCTAACCACCACGCTCTTGCTATGGCTCTAATAGCTCTGACCCCAGGGCAACTTTATTTATTAACATAAAATTAAAATTACATTTCAGTACAAATAAAATATCACCATAAAGACGGGAGGCAAGGGACATGGGAGGAATAGATGAAGGGGAAACTATAGTCAGGATGTAATGCATGAGTGAAGAATAGATAAAAATATAAAAATGATCAATAAAAGTTTTACATATAAGCAAATGATGTGCATAAATTAGGGAGCAAAATATGACACAATAAACAATTGGATTTTGTATAATGGAAAAGACTTGAAAGTGTAGAATGTTATTCATCACATTAATTTAGGAAAATTTGATAGAGTCAGAACAAATACAAATTCTCTGGTAACACTGAACCTCAAGGATAAAGCCAATATGATGGATATTAAGAAGACAAAAATACAGAGTGAAGATAATACTCATAATATCTCTGTAGTTCTTCATTGTTATTTTCACTATCACTCTAGAAAATTCTTAGGATATGCTTATCAGGAAATCATTCAGATCAAACATGAAACTTCTCAAAGGAAGTTTATTCAGGTTTAAAACTCTTGTAGCACTGTCATGTAAATTGTGTGCATAATAGTGTTACTGGTCGGGGTCTAATTAGAGACCTTGTACTTTGTGGAATCTAGCTAAGCCAGTCAAATACAATCACAAAACAAACCTTATTGTAGAAGCAGTAATTTCACAAATTCAAAAGTTTAACTTGAAATAGAATTGGTATAATCTAAAGTTAAATTTATATAAATTAAAATGTACCATATCTCTTGTACACTAAGTAGGTTCTGGATTCTACCATGAGTTAATTTGGCCAGAAGAAAGATCAAGTCATGATCATCTAGATTAGGAAAATGGCCAGTCTCTTGTAGCTTGTACATTTCAGATAAGCACTGTTTTATTTTTTTAAGAATTTCAGAAACATTGTGAAAAGGAATTCAAAGTTACCAATAATTGAATAATAATATTAAGGGAAATTTGCTGTTCACAACCATGAGGATATGACCACAGATCAAAAATATTTGTAATCTTTCTTTCATTCGCACATTTATGTATTATTGATAAATATGCTTCAAAATCATCCGGTTCTCAGAAATGCCTGTGATGATTAATTTTGGTTGCCAACTTAATGGAATTTAGAATGTCTTTTTAAACAAATCTCTGTGAGTATCCATGAATGTTTACCTAGATTAGGTAAACTGAGCTGGGAAGATGTACCGTCACTGTGAGCAACAATAGTCCACAGGATCTGGTCCAAAATGGAATAAAAAGGAAAAAGCAACAGTGAAGAAGAATCCATTGCTTTCTGCTTCCTGACCATAAATACAGCATGAGTTACTTTCCCCAGTTCCTTCTGGTATGACGTCTCCATCAGTATCAAGTGTGAACCCAAATACATTTCCCTTTAAATTGTGTTGGCAGACATGCTGTCACCAAAACAAGACAGATAACTAATCTGTTATCCTATAGTGAGGCAATTATTTGACTACATTAATCAGATTAATGTGATCTATAAGAAATAAACAATTTAAGCATATCTAACCAGTGGTAGATTGAAGCTGTAATAAAAATGGCCCTGGGACTAGATAGATTCACCTCAGATTACTACAGGCATTTCAAAGAATTAACAGCCACATTATTCAAAATGTCCTATGAAACTGAAAGAGAAGGAAGTCTTCCAAACTGTTCATGAAACCAGTATTACCAGATTCCAAAACTGGATACAGATAAAGGAAAAGCAAATTTCAGTTGGATACCCCTGAGGATAATAGATGCACAAATTCTCAATAATATATTATCAAACCAGATTCAAGAGCATATAAAAATTTCACCTACTATGACCAAGTTAGATTCATTCAAAAAATTCAACAATAAATTAGTCCATCACATAAATAGACTCAAAGACAGAAATTACAGGATCCACACATTAGATTCAGAACAGCTTTATAAAAGCCAACAACTTTTCATAATCAAAATCATAACACTCTACTGATGGAGTTGGAATACATCGTCATAATAAGTGTTATATACTAGAAAATATAGCCAATATCATGATAAACAGACAAAACCTCAGTGATCCCACAAAGATCAGGTAAAAGAATGATATCTACTCTTTCAACTCTTATTCAATATAAATTTGAAGTCAACACAATCTATTTTATTTTAAAAAGCAATCTCAAATATATCAAAAGTTTTGTCATATACACATTTTATTAAATTGTTAAATTTTAACATACATAATTACAAGTTTTTCCTCCCCTTTCTTTCCACCAAATATTCCAGGTATGTCCTTTTTTTCTTTCAAATTTATAACCTCTTTTTCAGCAACTATTATTACAGAAACACACACACACACACACACACACACGCACGCACGCACGCACACACGCACACTCCCAAATAGATAATTGAACTTTTAAGTCTTTAGCATCACTTGCATGCATATGTTTTCATGGCTGACAACTAGGGATTGGACAGCCCCATTCTAAATATTTTTCGTTATACATACAGGTAAGCATAGTTCTCACCCCTCATCTAGGTAAATATTCTTTACAACAAATAGAGACTTTTACAGAAAAACCTGGCCCAAAGGTAGAGTTGTGGATTCTAGTCCCAATTGATACAGATACAACACAACTCTTACAGCTAAGGTTCAGGGGTCATTGATGAAGAGGACACAAAAAAATTGTAAGACCCAGAGGATCAGTGAATTGAGAGTGAGGCTTTGTACCCTAAAAATGTCATAGTCTTATCTCTGTAAATGTGTTATATATGCATATACTCAAATATGTAAAGAACTTATTTCCCAGGATTATTTGGTACTTTGTTAGAGCCATGCAATGTGGTATTACTTAAATTAAGAAAAAAAAATGCAAGTTAGCTTTGTAGTGATTATTTTTATTTTTGTAATTTTATTTTTTGTTTAGTATTTTAGATGGATCAGTTGTGGTTGTTTTTTGTTGTTTTTGTTTTATTGTTTTTGTTTTTTGTCTGCATGTAAGCATATGCATCATGTGCATGATTGGTGCCCATGAAGGTGAGGAGACACCTTCCTACTCCTTGCAATTGGAGTTACTGATGGTTGTAAACTGACATGTAGGTGCTGGGAATGGAATTCATTTCCTTTGAATGAGCATTTAGTACTCTTAACTATTCAGCCAACACAGCAGCCATCTGATGTGATTAGTTAGTCTCCATTTATACTTTATCGGTTTATTGAAGAACAAATAGAATTTACAGATTATTTCTCTCATTAGTGTATAATCCAATTTCATCATGACATATGTCAACTGTGACATTGTTGTCATAGTTCCCTGTTCTCCTTTAATCTAAAACAATCTCTCATGATAAGAGTCAGGTGCTGTATTTCAAGTCAGATACATTACATAGTTTTTATCTTTTAAGCATCATCTGCTCATCATTTGTATTTTGAGTTTGATTATTTGTTGAATTGTTCTCTGGATTCTCCACTATGTAATTTCTATATTTACTCTGTAAATGACAAGAAATCTTAAGAATAACAGTTAATACTAGGAAAACATACAATGCTGTGTTGTTCAGTTTGTTTTACGTCAACTTGACACATGCTTGAATCATTTGGGAAGAGATACACTCAATTGAAAATATGCATCCATAACATTTACATATTTAATCATAGGCGAGTCATTAGTATTTTTGTTTGTTTTGTTTTCTCTTTCCTTTCTTTTTTATTTTCTTTTTAAGGAGTGATTTGTGTTGACTTAGCTCACTGGAATTATGGATACACCTGGGAAGGAAATCTTGATTAGTATAAGAAAACAGTGTAAACAATCCAGTAAACAGAAATCCTCCCCGGTGTGTGCTTACAGACTTGCTTCCAGGTTGCTGCTTTGAGTTTCTGTCCTAACTCCTCTCAGTGCTATAGTGTGACATGAACATTATAGACTGAAAAAAACCCTTTCTTCCCAAGCAGCTTTGGGCCATAGAGATTGCCACTACAATAGATACCCTAAGATAAATGTCTTGTGACTTCTTTTAACAGACCCATCCAGTTTAATTAACAGTGATTTATCATTTCTTCATATAACACTCTAACTACTATAATTGAAACTCACGATTCTCTAGCTCCAGCATTTCTGCATGCTGAGCACTATTAGGTAGATCCTTACATTTTTTATGATGAATCTATTTTTAATTAGATTTCTTTTTCTTCCAATTAATTTGATTTTGTTATTAATTGGTGTAATGGTTAAATTCTTTCATATTAGCTAATTGTAAGTCAGTTTGCATTCTATTGTTTTTATATGACCAAAGACTACTTTAATTATTTATAGCAAAATATATATTTAATGCTGTTCCTTCCAACAATGTTGGAAAATACATGGGTTGATGTTACACAAAAATAATGAAAAGAAAAGCATTGCATGATAAACATTGATTTGTCAACTCTAGAAATTCTGAAGAAAATATGTCAACTCCACAGAACATTATTGATTTTAGACTTGAGTGCTGTTATCATGCTAAAGAAAAATGTAATTTTAGTTGCTGCCCCCCTGATATTTTAAAAGAGATGGAATTTAAGTAAATAAATAGCAATAATTAAATGCTATGTTACTTGAGCTCTAAGTGTGGATAATAACCTATGTAATAAATTGAAGTGTTATTGTCTGTTTTTGGCTCTTTTGGGGGACCTGCCACCCAGCTCCCAAATAAGTCACTCAGAGAGGCTTATTATTACTTATAATGCCTTGTCTTAGCTTGGCTTATTTCTTTCCAGCTTTACATAATTTTAAATTATTCCATCTATCTTTTGCCTTTGGACTTTTTTCCTTTTCTTCCTTCTGTGTATCTCATTTTTGCTCTTACTCTATGGCTGGCTGTGTGGCTGTGTGGCTGTGTGGCTGGCCCCTGGTGTCCTCCTCTTCTTGTTCTCTTTCCCCTTATTCCCTCCTCCAAGATTTCTCCTTCTATTCATCCTGTCAGCCTGCCATCCTTGCCTATTTCTCTCTCCTGACTTGCTATTGGCCGTTCAGCTCTTTCTTAGACCATCAGGTGTTTTAGACAGGCACAGTAACACAGCTTCACAGAGTTAAACAAATGTAACATAAACAAAAGTAACACACCTTAAAACAATATTGTACAACATTGAAGGATAAATTAGCTTTATTAACAATCTATTGAAGTATTGAAGGAAAAGTATGTTTGGGGATGGATCAGCTGATAGAGTGTATGCTTCATCAGCAAAAGTGTCATACTTCAAATGCTCAACACGCATGTAAAATGTGGGGCTTTAAACATTGCCTGTAACCTCAGCATGGCTTGGGGGGCAGATCACCTGAGCTTGCTATTCAATTGCCTCACTCCATGAGTTGTTAGAGATTGTTTCAAATGGAGAAGTCAGAAAGACTAAGTATCAATCATCATCTCTGTATCTGGTATCCAAATAAACACAACAATAAGTTCAACACACACGTTTTTGCCACATATGAACACACACACCACCACACACACAGACACGAACACAAAAAAAGTAAAAGATGCAACCTCAATTCATTGCAATATTAAACAAAAATTATTATTTTTACTTTACAGGTATCTATTTAATGGGAAAGTTAGCTGTCTCTTTGTAAATCTGCCCAAATGCAAAGCTCCCAAAAATTGAACTCTCTAAATTCTAGAGTTGAGTCATATAGTGTAAGTATAAGATATCTCATGAATGTTTGAAGATCGTGCCACCACTTAAAAATTGTAAAAACTAGTCACAGAGAAATGAAATCTCATGTTTAGTATCTTTATTACCTTAAAAAGGAAGACACATCTACTGGGATAGAAAGGCCTTCCCAGGTATCTAAGAACACTCCACAGTATTCCTTAAGAAGTTCAGAGAGTTTGCAGTTAGTCACTAATGTTCTCAATGGAGGATAACAAAGCGAGGTTTGAAGAATGAAGTCATGGTTTTAGTAGTGAAGATAAATATCCAAATTTTTCCCCAAATGAACCCATGTTTTGCTATGAAATCTTTTCTAGTCCATATTTTTCTAAAATTTAAGCCTTGAACTTTCCACAAACAAAAAGGATGGGGTAAAGCTTACTGAATAAAGTTGCTTTTCTTTTTTTGTCCCTTTGACAGTCTTGATTCCATTTCATTAACACTTAAGTAGGGAATAAAAGTGGTGTACGTGTGCGTGTGCGTGTGTGCGTGTGTGCATGTGTAAGTGCCTGCACGTGTGTGTGTGCATGTTAGTGTGTGTGTGTGTGTGTGTGTGTGTGTGTGTGTGTGCACAAGCCCACACAATTCCACAAAGTAATTTGCAAGTGCATGTAGATGCCAGAGGTTGACGTTATAGGTCCTTTTTCAAATGTTCTTTCCACCATGTTTTTGAGATAGAGTCTTTCAGAGAACCTAGTAGAGCTTGGCAACTGATTGCTGTTGTCTTCACATCTGTGCTGCTGTTAAAGGTTACAAAATAATGTGTTAATTATTTTGTATGGATAGAGAAGACAGAAATTTTGGTCCTCATTGTTGCATGGGCATTGTAAAAACTAAGCAATCTTACCAGGACTAAAATATATATTCTTACAGATTTTTTTATTTTGTCAAAACTGTCATAAACATCCCTTCTTTGAGCATCTGGAAGAAATTGATGAAATCACTGAAACAAACAAAACAACAACAAACTCCAAACCTATTAACAGAAATATATAAAGTGAAAAGATTTCACAATTAGTTCTGGATGTGTTTGTTTTGACTGTGTTTTGAGGAATGTGGCTCTTCTTTCAATAACTCTCTCCCTTGATATCATACTATGACACACAGGTAGAAGCCATGCCAAATCTCTGGAATATTCTCTGTAAATTAAGTGTTAATTTTTTCCAATGCTGAGTCAAGGCTTCTTAATGATAGGACAATGGCGAGGCATTTTCACTCACCAAACCATTGAAATGTTGCTGCACAATGGGAAAGAACATCATGCTTCTTTTTTAACAAGATAAATCAATATCCAATATTTAAGAGCACACTGCAGAGTGCTTCACACTTTCAGTTACCAACAAGGAAAACACTAAGGAAATCATGGCCAGCAGTCTCCCTCTGCCAAATGTATAGAGTGTGAAGATGTGTCTATCTTTCTGTAACAATACAATTACTAATACTTCACTTTTTGAAAGTATGCTTTAAAATCCAGACTATTTGTGAAGTCAATGTTTACTAAATGCTGGCAAATCAAATGGAAGAATAAAATGCCATCTTAAAACAATATACTATTTTAAAAAACAGCATATGAGAAACAGTGCTTCTTAAACAAGTTACCCATTAAAAGTTGTACAATTTATGTAATGTCAGCTAAAAAGATATTTTATAAAGGGGTAGGTAAATATCTAGTTTCTTCTTTAACCAAGATCATTCTCTGTCTGCAGGGAACCATGACCATGTCTAACAGCAAATTTGAAATCTTCAAAAGGATGATGGGACCCCAAAAAGATGATTCCACATGTACTATGGTAAAGTATTAAGCAGATTAACACCATGGAAAGATTGACTTTGGACTACAGACTTCTCAGGACAATTTTGAGATGGCTAGCTGAGATGATCCAGATTCACAGACAACTCGAGGAAGGACTTGAGACAAGCCCTACATTTTCCCATTATTCAGAGACTGGACAACAAATGATACAGCTACCTCTCCCAGGACTTGACAATTAACCCCAAAATTTTCTTTTCAGGATCCCCTAAAGATGTCTTCACCCCCAGAAAGCACGAAGTAATTTTAAGAAACGACACCCACATTCCCAAGTTGTGGGATGGGAGGTTTTTGGTTGTTTAATGAGTTTTGGATAGTGTCGTCGTTTATCATGGTTGATTACAAGTTGTTAATTGTTAATAGTAAAGAATAAACTGAACAAGGAGATTAGATTCAGAGTTTTTGTTTATAAAAAGAAAATAAGAGAATATAGATATGAGGTAGATCATTGAATCTACTCTAAAAAGAAAAAGGGGAAGAAATAAAAATGACAAAAGGTAGATTACTGAATCTATTATGAAAAGAAAAAAATGAGAATATGGATATGATGAGATAAAAAGGTCAAATATTGAATCTACTTTTAAAAAGGAACTACTTGTTTTAAATAGGCTAAGTAATGAAAATTTTTTTATCTGAATTTGTCAAATGTTAATGGACTGAACATTGTTAATACAAATAATGGAGTTTTTTTTTGTCTGAATCTTTCTAATGATAATGGACTAGACATCTGTAATGTAATTCTTAACGGTAACCTTTTATTATTTTAGACAAAAAGGGGAAATGTAATGATATATTGTGTTCCCCAAAATATTGTGCATCCTAAGGGCTTAGAGAACAGAGCAGCCACAATATTAAATATAGAGATTGAAAAATGGTGGCACACATGCCTTTAATTCTAGCATTTCAAAGGCAGAGATTTGTCTGGATCTCTGTGAGTTCAAAGCCACACTGGAAACAGCCAGGCATGGTGACTCACACCTTTAATCCCAGGAAGTGATGGCAGAAAGTAGTAAAGTATATAAGGCATGAAAACCAGGAACTAGAGCTGATTAAGCTTTTAGGCTTTATGAGTAGCAGTTCAGCTGAGATTCATTCTGGATGAGGACACAGAGGCTTCCAGTCTGAGGAAACAGGATCAAGTGAGGAATTGGCCAGGTGAGGCTGTGGCTTGTTCTGCTTTTCTGATCTTCCAGCATTCACCCCAATACCTGGCTCCAGGTTTGTTTTTATTAATAAGACCTTTTAAGATTTGTGCTACACACACTCACACACACACACACACACACACACACACACACACACACACACACACATATACATATATATTACATATATATATTCAGGTCAGAGCAAGTTTAAACATTACTAATTAAATAAATTAATTAAATAGTAATCATTTTAGTAACTCTAAATATTACTTAAAATCCCTGAGATAATTAAACTGCCACAGAACAACATCTATATACAGTGATTTGACTTGTTGAATGAGTTTTGTTGAGTTGACAATGAGGGAAGCTCCAGGTGGAAAACAGTCTTTCATGGAAAAACTTGTTATGTACCTTCAGATTAGAGAAAGGAGTGTGTAGGAGAGAATGACATGGCGAGAAGATTTTAGCATAACACCTCTTAAAAATTTATATTTTAAAGAATTATTTCTTGATTATTTTTAGTTCTCATCTTAGTTGCTTGTACATGAAAAATACATTTATACTTCACAGAAGAAGCATATTATGTGAAATTCTGAAAAATATCACTTTCAGTTGTGATATTTTACTCACAAATTCTTTTGGTGACATCAGTACTTGTGAATGATGCCCACCGTCTTTTCTCTGGGATGGATTGCTGGTGATCTAATCTCCATTGGCATACTTTCAGTATGTATCTCCAGATACCAGTCATTCTTTTTTTTTTAATATCAATGTTGTTCTTTTTTCCTGTGCTACATCATTGACAATGTGCTGTTGGACAGAACACTGTTCTTCCTTGGTATTAATTAACTGCACTTCATAAATTAAGTGTAGAAAATGAAACCCTTCCTTAATCATCCCTTCTATTTCAAAGAGAGGGGAGAATTTTGATACTCATCCACTCTCTGCACTATTTCAAAGAAGCCCCTCTGCAGTGCTTCATTAACCTCTGGCCTGGAATTCTTAACATAAGCACAAACTTGGCAAAGATATCTACTCTAGTAGTATTTTATCCTGAGTGGTTTCTTGAACTTGAGAGGGCAAAAGACTTTCAGAAAATTATTCAATATTATTTATATCCATTTTGATTTTAAGATTGAAGTCATAAGTGATAAGGGTGGATCTTTGAAGCAAGGTTCTCAAGTATATGGGAATTCTTCTCAAGTCCCATGATGTGATAGTAAACACAATGCCATTGAACCTAGTAATCACTGTACACCTTTGGGAAAGGGGATGGTCTCAGTGCTTTTCCCACCACTACCATCATGGATGACTAGATCCACAGGGGTACCACGCTCTTCCTTTGACTAGGTCATCTTAATTGACACGTCACTAGCCCACCTTCTGGACATTGTCCTGGCTGATGCTTCTGCCAATTCCTGCTCTTGATGCACGTTCCCATGTCACTGGGCCCACAGTGAAAGTCAGACCTGGCATCAAAGTGGCTATGATATTGTTTGTTCAGGATAAGGAACAGATTTTATTCTGTCATATACAGATACTGCAAACATCTTCTATACTTTGAGGCTGAGCCTTGAAATAGCCATTTCACCAATGAATCCTAATTTCCTTGCTGAGTAATAAATTCATAAGGATTGATTTGGGAGACATATTAATTATGTCTTACTGACTTTGTAATCGAACTATACACAACCATTATCTGTTCTCATGTATAGACCTCATATTTTCCAGAAACAGAGGACAGTATTATGTCTTCCTATTTGCATCTTTATCTGCAGTGGCACTTCTACCACCTAACAATATGTAATTAAAAATTGAATCCATGCAAGGATTACACTATTTACTCAGTCAGAATACTTAAAAATCTAATTATATATGTAAAGACCATCACATATAGTTATATGTTATTCTTTAATCACATAAGTGTCATTCAATCCAATTATGTTGGCAATACAGATTAATAATCATAAGCAGCACATGATTGCTTGCATACAATCCTTATGTTCAGGAATTTGAGGCAGGAGAATTATTAATGGACTACTTGATCTACACAGTAAATTTTGAGCAATTCTTGGATACATTGAAAACTTTGTCTCAAAACATAAAACCAAACCAAACAGATGAAAGATTTACAACCTAATCTTGCTGGATGTGGTTATATATACCTGAATATTTAGGGGAAAAGGGGGAAATACAAATTTTGTTCTAGACCACAGTACAAAATATTCTAGAACAATCATAGATATGTAGAAAACTGTCACAAATAAAAAGGTTGATCATCACAACAAAGTCATAAATACTATATTCAGAATAGAATCAAATATAAAACATCCCAAATGCTATAGAAAACATTTATGCAGGTCCTTGAAAAGTTAATCATACAAAACATATAGACCTCATATCATGCTGATGCTCCACTCCTACATAAGTTTTTTATATATCATATATAGAATATATACTTTATGTGCTGTTATCTATTGTATCACTATACACACACACACACACACACACACATATATATATATATATATATATATATATATATATATTTAAAACACCAAAATAATTTCAAATAAAATTTTCTATAAAAATATCTATAGTAGTATTATTTCAATGAGTTCCAAACTCAAAGAAACATTAATATAGTCAAGTGAATAGCAAACACTGTATTTTTACACAGTGTAATATCCTAACAGAGAAAAAACAAAATAGGATGATAATGCATTTTAAAAATTGACCTTATTATTATAACATTGTGTTACATGAAGAAAGCTGCAAGTATCTTTCCCCTTCTTTCTTTTTTTCTCTCTTTCTTCGTTTGGAAATATTATTTTAAGGTGTGTTACTTTTGTTTATGTTGTATTTGTTTAACTCTGTGAAGCTGTGTTTCTGTGCCTGTTTAAAACACCTGATGGTCTAATAAAGAACTGAACAGTCAGTAGAGAGGCAAGGGAAAGGATAGGCAGGGCTGGCAGGCAGAAAGAAAGGAGAAATCTGGGAGAGGAAAGATCTAGGAATGAGAGAAGGAAAAAGACGCCAGGGGCCAGCCACTGAGCTAAACAACCAGCAAAATAAGAAAGAAAGGAATACAATAATAAAGAAAGGTAAAATCCCAGAGGCGGAAAATAGATACGATAATTTAAGTTAAGAAAACCTGGCAAGAAAAAAGCCAAGCTGAGGCCAGGCATTCATAATTAAGAATAAGCCTCTGTGTGTGATTTATTTGCAATCTGGGTGGCATATCCTCAAAGAACAAATAGTAAAAGCAAACAAAAATATTTTTCTTTCTCCTTTTCTTCCTTCCTTCCTTCCTTCCTTCCTTCCTTCCTTCCTTCCTTCCTTCCTTCCTTCCTTTCTTTTTCTTTTTTTCTTTCTTTCTTTTCTTCTATTATATCTATCTATATCTATGTATCTATCATCCGTCTATCTATCTATCTATCTATCTATCTATCTATCTATCTATCTATCTATCTATCATCTGTCTATCTTTTGTCTATCTATGTATCTATGTATCTATCTATCATATATCATACAAACATATCATTCATAAATATATACATACATAAATCTATCTTCCATCTATCTATCATCTATCCATCTAATCATTCACAATAAGCAAATTCAGAGACAGAAAGCAAGTAAATTATCTCCAAGCACTGGGGATGGAGAAGATAATGGGTATAAGTGTCATGCAGATTTAACTTTCAGGGTCAAGTAGTCTCTGGAATTAGTTAATAATGATGGTAACAAATGAGGACACTTCCTCTGAGCTTATGCTCTTAAATATTTAGTGATATATTTAATCTCACATACAATTAACCACATTGAAACAGTAATAAGACGGAATTTCAAACAGCATTAAAGAAACTTTTATCATGTCTGCTATGTAAATGATGCTTGAAGATCTTTAATGTTGGGTCAGGTAAGAACACATATTCAAAAATAAAATAATTCTGCTGATTTGTTTCAGCAAATTATATCCTGATTTAGCTAACTTGAAGGGTAACACTGAAATATGCATCCTTTTCATGTTTGCCAAAGTGGTTTATCAGAGCATTTCTTCATCCCAATAGAATTTGATAAGATACAAGCATGGGATGATTTTCCAGTGCAAGCATGCTAAATATTCCTTGTCTGATTTTTATTTATACTCAAGGTAAATGTGGAATGTTGGCAGTGTTTGTCAGAATGTATGCCATTTACCTTTCAAATATTAAATTAAAATAGAAGGAGAACATTTCTAGTTTGTGATGCAGAACCATTTAAAGTATTCCCATTAGGATAGAGATCTGTGGAAATAGAATAGTTTCTATGTTATGTGAATGATATTAAATCATGACAACAAAAAGTTCAAGGTATGTAAACATTCATTGAAGAGAGTGATTGATTTAAGATGATTAAAAAAAAAAGTTGAGGCCCTAGTTGTCTTGTCAAGGTACACTTTCAGCATCAATATATTGAGCAGAATTTCCTTGATAGTGCTTCACATTTGCATAGAAGCAGCAGTATTTATTATAATATAAAATAAAATATGAAATTCAGCAAAGACTAACAAAAAAAAGACATAGCACTGTGCATGTCTGTTGTGAGGCATCATGGGACATTGTACAAGGAAGAAAACATTACCTGCACCTGAATTCAGAAATAGAATAACAAACCCTAATTATGTCCAAAATTTCAGCTATTCTGGCCCCGCCTGGGATAGATCATCTGTCTGTTTCATGTACCTGGGGCACCATTGAAGGCACTGAAAACCCATGATCCCACTTTGTGTCTTAGAAATCAGTTTCATAGTCCCAAACTAGTGAAAGTAAGAGACTCTGAGAAGCATTCAATAGATCCCTACCACCAAAATTCACTTAAACAATCAGAGTTATTAAAAGACATATGTTCAAACTTAATAAACATGGTCTCTGAAGTGCTGGAGTGTCCTTATTTGTCATTGGGTCATCACTGTAAAGCTTTTTGCTCTTGTATATCCATATTTACTAATAGTCATTGTTGTTTTTCATATGTCTCAATTTCAACAGGGACTGGGCTGAAATGCAAGGAATACAAATAATGAAGGGTACACGACTGACAGAGAAAATAAATGTATTTATGGGTGCTAATTATAAAGAAACACAAGTTTCTTAGGTAGCTGGAGAGAAATTCTATGGGTAGAGTAATGAACCTACTTTTAAAGAGCAACAACTTTTTTAAAATGTTTTACATTGGTTTAGATTTTAGTTTATGTTTAAAATGTTTTACATTGGTATAGATTTTAGTTTATTGATACAAGTTTAAATTTAATTTTGTTATACTGTATATATATTTCTATTCTTGTTTGAGGTATTATGTTTATGTAATTCATTTAGATTAGAATGGATAATTAAATAGATTAATAATCTCTGATAATCATACTTATAGCCAGGTTAGTTAAGTCTTCTAGGTATACATAGATATATTTCAGATAGATAAGTAATCTTCAAATACTTCAAAGACCTACAGAATATGGCATTTAAAATATTTTTAAAAATTTAGACATTCTGGACAGTGAGACTTGTCTGCTCCTGACAGCACCAGATTTACTTCAGAGAGGAGGATGGGCATCAAAGACACTCCATATGGAGTTTATCTTCACCTTGGCAAAAATAGCCATTTGGGCAAGAAATTGTTCTTGTCTGAACTGCTTGTTCGACTGGACATGCAGGACCCATAGGAAGGTGACCACTGAACTTTGCTTAACAAAATGGTCCTTCAGGTTCCTTCTTCGCAGAGAAAACTGCCAGACATTCTACAGGACACTGGAAAAAATGACTGAGAGTCTCTAGGCCTATGGGTTGAAAACATATGCCCCAACTTTACAAAGGAACATGAGGTGACTGTCCAGGCTGCTAGCTATCTCTGTCTACCCTGCAAGACTCCCGAAAGTTGCTTGCGTCCTTTTCCCATTTCTCAGGTAGTATTATATCTTCTGAGGTCTTTTATGTGTTTGAAGACTAGATAGTTGTAATTTCCTCAGTTATGATAAAAGATGGGTTATCTATAAAACCTTAGACTCACAAATATAAGATAGATAGGATATCTTCTTTATTATTGTAACTGTAATTCTTGCTTGATAATTTCTTGTTATATGTAATTTTACTATGAAAGTTAAAACCTTCCTTTTTGAAAAAAAAAGAAAAGGGGAAGTGCTGTGCATATCATTCTGTATAAATAAAAGACTGATTGGGCAGTAGCTAGGCAGGAAGTATAGGTGGGACAAGGAGAGAGGAGAATTCTGGGAAGTAGAAGGCTGAGGGAGGAAACACTGCCAGCTGCCACCATGACAAGCCACATGTCAAGATGCCGGAAAGCCACAAGCCATGTGGCAAGGTATAGATTTATAGAAATGGGTTAATTTAAGATATAAGAACAGTTAGCAAGAGGCCTGCCATGGCCATACAGTTTGTAAATTATATAAGTGTCTGTATATTTATTTTATAAGTGGGCTCCAGGACTGGTGGGACTTGGTGGTAGCTGGAGAGAAATTCTTCAGCTACACTCTGAGCTTTGTGAAAAAGAATTTTTAAAACATTAACATGTTCAATGACCTACTGTCACAGGCAAGGAAAATCTAGAAAACAATTCAGAGAATGACAAGAATGCTGTCAGCCTTTTCTGGGGTGTTACACACAGTTAACAAGACCTCATGGATTATAAGCAATATGACTTTCCTTTCAAAAATTCTGGAGATTAAAAAGTCATAAAGACTTTGGAATCTTGGTACATTTATGTTTCCTTCAACACATGGAATTTAATGCTGCCTCTCCACATGGCATAGATCAGGTAGGACACAAAGTCTCCTTTTATTTACACAAATTCTAAAATGAGGGCTTTACTTCAATGACTTTATCATTCCAAAATGACCAAATATTATAATATTATATCATTTAAATCTAAAAATTATGTATAAATTTCAGTGGAATATATTCAAACATAACATTGAACAAGTGGTTCTTTAAACTTCATATAGTTTACCTAGGAAATGCATTAATTTCTATTCAAATATGTACAAGGTTTGTGAACACAATTTAGGTTACTTTACTGGAATATTATAGCCTTTTTATGTAATTGTAAGGATAATCAAAGATTATCTATATATTACACAGGAAATGAAATAAGAAGTGAATAAAGGTGAAAACAATTTAGTGTATATAAAATAAAATAATAAGGGGGGAAGAAAACCTGAAACTACAAGATGTAAAACCACCAATGAAAATGAAGATAATCTTATGCATTCTACCAGTAATTGATTTTCATATGAGGGAATTAAAACCCTTGATAAAACGGAATTGCTTACTTGAATGGGTAAGAAAAAAAGATGTAGATAGATGATTTCTTCACAACATACATTTTGGAGTCAATCAAATACATAGATTGACAATGGACTGATCAGAAAATATTCCATGCTAATTTCACTCCAAATTAATTAAGTTAACATTTATACCATAAACATGGCATTTTCCATAAACAGGACATTTTTAGCAACCACTCTAAAGATCAAGGAAGAAGAAACAGAACAGTCAAATTTGGGGAAGACCTGTAAACTGCTGTTTTACCCTGCATCTCATAATCATACAATGATGACCTCAGAGCAGCTATAGTAACATTCACTGGTCCTTTCCAAGATCAGGTCTTTTATCTCTAAAGAACAGATTGGAAAAGAGTCACATGATCTTATACCTCTCTAATGAAATGCTAGATACTGATAGATTCTGAAGGAGAGTAGTCACTGTCTTTAGTGGTTTTACCCATAGGTGAGATGACTAGGCTGATTCTTTAATTTTCTAAATTCCAAATAAATGGTAATATACACACTGGGTAAATTCAGTGTCTCATAAAGCAAAACAAAGGTACACAAATGTGTGAAAGAAGCCTTTCCAGATATGGGGAATTGACAGTAACTGGAGAGAGGTAAGAAAGTAGAGCATGGTGAAGAGAATAAGCAGAATGCACTAGATACTTCTATGCAATTCTCAGATAAGAAATTTGCTAAAAATTAAAATTAAACAAGAAGTTAAGTAGTACAATTCAATACATTGAGAAAAATGAAGAACAAATATCTATACAAGCTAAACTACTGAAGATAAAGCATTTCACAATAAGGGTCGTGCTTCAATAAACCAGGAAACAATAGTCTATCAACATAATCCTGTAGAGGGTAGCTGTTCCAGCTTTGACCTGGAAGTACTATCCCCATTGAGGCTTCCAGTAACTGTCACACCTACAAGGCAGGGCCAAGAGAGGGGTGCTTAAGACCCGAGATCCAGATGCGCAGCATCTCTTGGTTCCTGGACCCTGGATGCTAGAAGTAGATCGAGCAGAGTTCTCCAGAGAACACTGCTGGACTGTACTCTACTTCACCTGGACCCTGTAGCCTATCCCTTTACTTGTAAGTTATCCCACAAAATAAACTTTTCTTTTAACTACGTAGAGTGGCCTTAATTCTTCCATCAGTATCTGGTGCTCATGTGAGGCAAATTCCAAAGGCCTGGGTGGCTTCCACCCTCAGCCTCCTCTGTGACTGCTGTGGCATGCTTTCCACACTTACACGCTTCCCCTTTACTTTTTTTCAAAAAAAAAAAAAAAAAAAAAAAAAGGCGCCCAATATGGGACAAGAATTTCCACCTAAAATCTAAGAAAGAAGATTCTAAAATGGAGCTAAAAAACAGCTTTGAGTTGTCTCTCTCTAAGTTAGCGACAGCCTGCAGACTTGAGCCACTATATAGCAGATTCGTGGTCATGCAGTATGCTGCATGGTAGATGTGGCTTTTTCTACTACAAAAAGAAGAAGAAGAAGAAGAAGAAGAAGAAGAAGAAGAAGAAGAAGAAGAAGAAGAAGAAGAAGAAGAAGAAGAAGAAGAATATGGTGATATTTTATTTGTACTGAAATGTAATTTTAATTTTATGTTAATAAATAAAGTTGCCCTGGGGTCAGAGCTATTAGAGCCATAGCAAGAGCGTGATGGTTAGAAGAGCTAGGTAGATTTCTGTGTGTTCAGGGATACAGCCAGTATTGGAGACATATGCCTTTAAGACCTGGAGGGCGGTACTTACAGGCAGTGATGAGGCAGTCATGTGGTTGGGTTTAGAACCAATGAGAAGGCAGAACAGAAAGACTATTTAAACACAGACAAACAGGAAGTAGCTCTCTCGGGGAAGTTAGGAGCACTGCAGGAGGTAAGATTTTATCTCTGAGCTCTGACCTCTCGGCTTTCTCTCTTTTACATTGGCTCTGTGTTTTTTATTTTAAAAAGACGATTGGATACATCTACATCTGGCGCCCAACATGACAAGAATCCATTAAAAACTGCTTGGGGCCGGCTCCCTAGCCGGAGCAGCCGGCTCCCTAGCCCCGGCCCAGGTCTGCTTGGGCTCAGGCCGGACTGTGAGCTGCTTGCTTAAGGCCAGTGCTACAAACAGCTCAGGCCTGCCCTGCTAAACAGGGCCCCTGCCTGTAGAGCCAAGCCTTGACTCGGCTCAAGAGGGAACAAGTGGCTGGCTTTAAGCTTTAGCCGGCTACCCCTTCACTTTCACTTTGACTTTCACTTTCGCTTTCGCTTTTGCTTTCTCTCTTGCTTTCTTGCTTTCTCTCTGTCTCTCTCTGTCTCTCTCTCTCTCTCTCTCTCTCTCTCTCTCTCTCTCTCTCTCTGGATTCACACCTAGGACACTAGGTGGCTCTTTTGAAATTCGCTCGGATTTCTACTGTTCTACGCAGATTTGGTAAGTCATAAAGGAAACTATTTAAAAGACAATTTTTTTCCACATTAAAAAAAATGGGTTTTCTGTGTACATTGGAAGAAAATTGGGTTTTTGAAATTTTAGGCAGTCTGACAATGGAACAACTATATGAGAAGATTAATGTTGATCGAATTATGCAGTTTATCACCATGCTTATTCTCATTTTACTATTTAAAAAGATAGTCGATTTAAGTGCCAGGATAACAGCTTTAGAAAAACCTGTTAATTTTAACAGTGAAGTTGGTTCAAGTCTGGATCATAAGGTTACAGAAAGAAAGCCTGTTTTCACACAGTCACCCTTAATTTATCCTGTAACCGTACAGCAGATGCCTGATCAAATGGCTACACAAAATACCTGGGCTCCAATTGAACTGATGGATTTTAAAAGGTTTAAGGAGGCAATAGTATCTTATGGCATGCATTCCCCATATGTAAAGCAAATGTTAAACTCTTGGTCAACATATAATAGGATTATACCACAGGACTGGCGGGACCTTGCACAAGCTGTTCTGGAACCCAGCCAGAGACTTCAATTTCTAACGTGGTTTAAGGAGGAAGCTAGAAACGTAGAACAACAATGGAGGGATAAAGGAATACAAGTTTGTCAGGATCAGCTTATTGGAGAAGGCCAATATGCTTCAATACAAACACAATGTTTATATGATGTTCAAACCCTAATTTTATGTCGAATGGCAGCCTTGAATGCATGGGACAGAGTTGAGGAACCAGGAAAAAAACCTGAGTCATTCACAAAGGTTATGCAAGGCCCAAAAGAATCTTTCACAGATTTTTTAGAAAGACTGGCTTCAGCAGTAAACAGAATGGTCTCAGGATCAGAAGCTAGTAAGGCAATAATTGAAGCTTTGGCATTTGAGAATGCGAATGCAGCATGCAAAAGAATAATCAGGCCGTTAAGGGCAAGATCTGCACCTTTGGAAGATTGGATTAGAGAAACAATTAATGTTGAGGTTGATGAGCATGATGATACGTGGGTAGGAGAAGTAATTTCAAAAGGTTTGAGGAGTGTTAGATGTTTTGGGTGTGGAAAGCAAGGACATTTGAAAAGGGACTGTAAACAGGTCATTCCTAGAAGCAATGTTTCTTCAAGGAACAATGGCAACAGAATGCCCCTTCCTTCTAGAGTATGCAGATGGTGTGGTACGGGAAAACACTGGACCAACAAATGTAGATCAACAAAGGACAGACAGGGTAATCCTTTGCCTCAGTTTTCGGGAAACTCCCGGAGGGGCCTCATGCAGGCCCCCATAGCAAAACCAGTTCAAACCTTTCCTGCAGCTGTAGAGGAAATGCCTGCTCTGGAGAGCGATTAAATAACCAAATGCCTATTGGAATAAATCATGCTGGTCAGGATGATGAAACAGAGAGAATAGAAAATTCAGGAGAAAACATAAAGAAAATTTTTTGGCAAACTTCTATTAATGAACAGAAACCAAAATTAACTATAAAAATAAATGGTGTTTTGTTGTCTGGTCTGGTAGACACAGGTGCGGACATTACCATAATTGCACCAGAATTTTGGCATCCAGCTTGGCCTCTTCAGGAGGTAAATGTTCAATTGTTAGGAATTGGGACATTATCTGGAGTGAAACAGAGTGCAAGATGGCTGGAATGTATAGGTCCAGAAGGACAGAGAGGAAAATTAAAACCATATGTGGCTAACATAGCTATGAACCTGTGGGGTCGAGACTTGTTGCAACAATGGAATACTCAGATTAAAATCCCTCCAATCTCAGAAACAAATCATAAACTAGCACATGTTTCTGAGAGAAATATTAGAAGGCATTATTTTGAGTGGTCACCAGCCATCCATATTATACAAGAACAGGGCACAACAACTGATAATCTTCCAAAAATACCAACAGCTCTACCTTTAAAATGGTTAACAGACAAGCCTGTATGGGTTCAGCAATGGCCTTTAACAACAGAGAAACTCCAGGCTTTAGAAGAGCTGGTAGAAGAACAGCTAAATGCTCAGCATATTGAACAGTCAACCAGCCCTTGGAATTCTCCTGTATTTGTTATTAAAAAGAAATCTGGTAAATGGAGAATGGTAACAGACCTTAGAGCAATTAACAAAGTAATTCAGCCGATGGGCTCTCTACAATCTGGAATTCCTTTGCCTACTCTGTTACCAAAAGGATGGCCTCTCATAGTTATTGATTTAAAAGACTGTTTCTTTTCAATACCCTTACAAGAAAAAGACAAAGAAAGATTTGCTTTCACAGTGCCTACTTATAATAATTCTCAACCGGTTAAAAGATTTCAATGGAGGGTCCTCCCACAGGGAATGTTAAATAGCCCAACTCTGTGCCAATATTTTGTACAACAGCCATTGGAAGTGATACGTAAAAAATTTCCTAAATCTATAATTTATCATTATATGGATGATATTTTATTAGCTGACTCAAATGCAGATACTTTAGAAAGAATGTTTGAAGAAGTAAAGAAAATTTTGCCTTGCTGGGGATTACAAATTGCTCCTGAAAAAATACAAAGAGGAGATTCTATTAATTATTTAGGATATAAAATAGAGCTGCAAAAAATTAGACCCCAAAAGGTGCAAATTAGGAGAGATAGACTACAGACTCTTAATGACTTTCAAAGATTATTTGGAGATATTTCTCACCTACGAACTATTGTTGGGGTAAAAAATGATGAACTGACTAATTTGTTCAAAACCTTAGAAGGTGACAAGGACTTAAATAGTCCAAGAGAATTATCACCTGAAGCTGAGAAAGAATTGGCTTTGGTAGAAAAGAAAGTACATGAAGGGCATGTGGATCGTATTGATCCAAAGCTGGATTGCATTTTGGTTATTTTACCTTCTAGGCATTCCCCTACTGGAATATTAATGCAGAGGGAAGATATTATATTGGAATGGATATTTTTACCAAATAAACCAAATAAAAAATTAAAAACTTATGGGGAAAAAATCTCTGACTTGATTTGGAAAGGAAAATTGAGACTTCGTCAATTAGCAGGCATAGACCCAGCAGAAATTGTCGTACCTTTAACTAAGGAGGACATTGAAAAATTATGGACAGAAAGTGAACCTTGGCAAAGAGCTTGCAGTAATTTTTTGGGAGAAATTAACAGCAAATATCCCAAAAGCAACAGAATTGATTTTATAAAGAGAGCTGATTGGATCTTGCCTCGAATTGTACGGCAAAAACCCATATCTGGAGTTCGTACATTTTATACAGATGCCAACAAACAAGGAAAGGCAGGTTACAAATCAGAAAATTTAAGTAAAGTGGTACAAAGTCCTTATAATTCAGTGCAAAAATCAGAATTGTATGCTATTATGCTGGTATTAATGGATTTTTCAGAACCTCTCAACATAGTAACTGACTCTCAGTATGCTGAAAGAGTGGTATTACATATTGAGACTGTAGAATTTATCCCTGATGCTTCAGAATTAACTTCACTATTTATTCAATTACAAGATACAATCAGGAAAAGGAGTCATCCTTTATATATAACTCACATCCGATCTCATACTGGTCTGCCAGGCCCTTTAGCATAAGGCAATGATGAGATTGATAAATTATTGATAGGAAATGTGCTGGAGGCCTCAGAATTTCATAAAAAACATCATGTCAATAGTAAAGGTTTAAAAAAGGATTTTTCCATAACCTGGCAACAAGCCAAAGAAATAGTAAAGAAATGTCCTACTTGTTCCTTCTATAATCAAACGCCATTACCAGCAGGATGTAACCCAAAGGGTACTCAGAGGAATGAAATCTGGCAGATGGACGTGTTTCACTTTGCAGAATTTGGAAAATTGAAATATGTACACCACACCATCGATACTTTTTCAGGATTTCAATGGGCAACTGCTCTGAGTTCTGAAAAAGCTGATTCTGTAATCACTCATTTGCTAGAAGTTATGGCCATCATGGGTATACCTGCACAAATCAAAACTGACAATGCTCCATCATATGTCTCTGTTAAAATGAAACAGTTTTTTGATTATTACAAAATAAAGCATATTACAGGTATACCACATAATCCTACAGGTCAAGCAGTTATAGAAAGATCAAACAGAACTCTAAAGGATATGCTAAATAAACAGAAAGGAGTAACAAAAACCCCCAGAAATAGACTGCACAATGCTCTATTAACTTTGAATTTTCTGAATGCCAATGAGAAAGGAACAACAGCTGCAGAGAGACATTGGATAATAGAAAAAACTACAGAATTAAATCAGCCTATATACTTTAAGGATGTGCTGACCTCAGAATGGAAACCAGGGTATGTATTACGTTGGGGACGAGGTTTTGCTTTTGTTTCTACAGGAGAAGATAAGCTGTGGGTACCATCAAAATTGATAAAGGTTCGATTTGAACAAGAGAAACCTCTTAATTAGAGGAGATGATAGTTCATCAACCAGCATGAACATCCAATTTAAACTAACTTGTACCAGTAACACGTCTTTTCATTTAATCAGATAATAATTTGCCAAAAAGGAACATCCCCAAAATTAGTCTTGGGGAAAGGTTTTTGTTTTTGTCTTTTAGGAGAATGATGGTTAAGGAATCTGAAGAACACAAGACAAATGAGACAACTGAAGAAAAGGGACAAATCATCTATCCCAGGAAACAAAGTGAAATGGCGTATGGGTATATATAATCTAAAAAAATTTTATGTCTTCCTAAATGTTTGTTTCTGCTTTTCTCTAAAGATTTAACACTATTGGTCTTCTAATAGTCCCAGTTCAATTAAAATTTAAAGCTGACTTTGGAGTTGGAGAATGGCTCTCTCCTTCTTTAAACTCAAGCATGTTGTTAAAAGGAAAATGCAAACTCCCTGTATCATGCCAGAATAAGAGCCATTTTCTGCTATGGGACAGGACAAAAGCCAAATTAATTAAGGGACTATTCTATTACTAATCTCAACTCTTTGATTCTATTCTGATTCTTTAAACTTTTCTTAAAGTATAAATTTTATATCAAAATTTACAAATTAATATATACATATACATTTTAAACTTTGTTAAGATATGAATGGTCATATAGAGTACTAACTAATTCTAGAAAAAAGCTTCAATTAGCTGCATATATATGTCTTTGTGTTCGAGTCTCTTATCAGTTTTCTGCAGGAAATCACGGCCAGGCCTAATATCAACTGAAGTCTCCGGGAAGAAGATGGGGCCCCACCACAACAACAACAACAATTCCACGTGGACAATAATAATATCACTGAACTGACAAACATCATCTACAGATCAGCTTTGAACTACAAGGTGCTCAGAGCAATTTTGAGATGACTAGCTGAGATGATCCAGTCTCAAAGACTACTTGAATAAGGACTTGAGATAAACCCTGAACTTTGGCATTATACACAGACTGGATAATGAAGGATATAGTTACCTTTCCTAGAATTTGACAATTAGCCTAAATTTTTTCTTTCAGGATAAAGATAACTTTGCCCATACCCAGCAGCAAGCAATTTTAAGAATACGACGCCCACATTCCCAAAGAGGTGGTGTGGGGCGGGTAGTTTTTTTGGTTCTTTTTAATGGGTTTTGGGTCTGGGATAATTTTCATTGTTTAGGGGGGTTGGTTATACGTTGTTGTCAAGGGTTAGGAAAAAGGCTAAGCAAAGGAGATTAGATTTAAGGTTCTTGTTTAAAAAAAAAAAAGAAAAAGAAAAGAAAAAGACAATTACTAGTTTTAAATACTTTACATTATTACCAACTATTAGGACATAAAGAAATGAAAGATAGTAGTTAGACATTACAATAGAAATTACAGACATATTAGATATGTTTTAAAAATTGAGCAGATATATTTTAGACAGGTCATCTTCAAACCCTTCAGAGATCTACCGAATATGGCATTTAAAATGTTTTAATAACTTAGAAATTTTTTTTTGAGACATGTCGGCTCCTGGCAGTACCAATCTACTTCAGAGAAAATATGGGCATTGAAGAAACTGCATATGGAGTTAATTTTCACTGTGGCAAAAGTTAGCCACTGGACAACAAAGTATCCTCGAATCAACAGGAAAAAATGGACAGACAGAACACGAAACAAAGGACTACCAATTCCTGCCAAAACAAGTGTGGTTATGGCTTTATCAAAAGGCATCTTCTGAGGTCAGGACAATATGGCACCATCCCTGAAGTGGCCTTCACAATCTGGAAAAGGTACAGTGTCCTTTTCTTCGAAGACAGCTGAACAGGCAGTGGGCCGATGGCTTCTGGTGTGCAATGGAACAACAACTGAAAGCTCATGCCTCTCAATAGTAGACTGGCATTTAATAGAGGGATGTGGAGAAAAAGGGGATGCTGAGATGAAGCCATATATACACAGCCAAGAAGAATGGACAGCTGAATTCAAAAACCATCAACAATTTCCAGAATTTAAAATCCTGAATCATGATATGACACTAGTGGAATTCAGGTGTTTCTGGTACATGGACTGCTCTCACCCAATGTGAGGTTGAACTGTTGACCTTGTGTACAACCTACTTCACAAATGAGTCTGTCAGATACAATAAGCCTATAGGCTGAAGATGATGCCCCAACACTGTGGAGAAACCTCAGGTGACTGTCCAGGCAGCTGGCTGTTTCTGTCAACTCACAAAATTTTTGGAAGTTGCTTTTGTGCACTTCCTGTTTTTATTTTTGTTAGCTAATATTATTTCCTTCTTGGGTCTCTGAGTGAGTTGAAGATTAGTTATAGTTGAAGATTAATTAGGATAGAAAGTGAATTAGATACATTTTGGACTTACTAAAATAGGATAGATAAGGGAATTATTTTCTCTGATTTGTCAAATACAAATGGACTAGACATCGTTTAGGTATTTGTTACTTGTATATATTGTATATAGTTATTGTACTTTTGTATATAGTTTTTCTTTTGTTAGTTATAACCTTTTGCCTTTTTTTTCTTTTTATTAAAATATAAAAGGGGAAATATGGTGATATTTTATTTGTACTGAAATGTAATTTTAATTTTATGTTAATAAATAAAGTTGCCCTGGGGTCAGAGCTATTAGAGCCATAGCAAGAGCGTGATGGTTAGAAGAGCTAGGTAGATTTCTGTGTGTTCAGGGATACAGCCAGTATTGGAGACATATGCCTTTAAGACCTGGAGGGCGGTACTTACAGGCAGTGATGAGGCAGTCATGTGGTTGGGTTTAGAACCAATGAGAAGGCAGAACAGAAAGACTATTTAAACACAGACAAACAGGAAGTAGCTCTCTCGGGGAAGTTAGGAGCACTGCAGGAGGTAAGATTTTATCTCTGAGCTCTGACCTCTCGGCTTTCTCTCTTTTACATTGGCTCTGGGTTTTTTATTTTAAAAAGACGATTGGATACATCTACAGAAGAAGAAGAAGAAGAAGAAGAAGAAGAAGAAGAAGAAGAAGAAGAAGAAGAAGAAGAAGAAGAAGAAGAAGAAGAAGAAACAAAAGTTTAGTGGGCTACATGCTGCTTTGATAGAGGTATACAACCACTGCCTCCCAGAGCCCAGCAGTGAGAATGGTTCCCCCAAAGCTGCAAATGTAGTTCCACCATGTTCAAAAGCTGAGGTGGGTGGAGCCAGCAGCCACAGCTGTCATTTCAGTCCTAGAATGCTGCATTCTAAAGCAATAGATTCACAATAAGACAGATTCAGATGTGATAAACCTCTAAATGGTTTACAATGTGTGCAAAAATGTACATAGGCTTAGAAGTGACAAAAGAAAAGTAATATAGGCAGTTATATAAAGAAATGGTTTTAAGAAATAAAGTCTTTAAAGAAAAAGTAAAAGTAATATAAAAAATAAGCCATGTAAAGATGGATATGACACAGAGAATCTGAATTGTGTTGTCTTTGGGATTTTTAACTGCAGAAAGACATTTGATTGCAAAGACTGCTCAGTTAAACCAATATGTATATATATTTTTTATTTTTCTTTATTAAGAAACATTCTACACACTGTACATACTACCCTCAGATCCCATCTTCTCTCTCCTCTCACCTTCAGCCCTTCCTCCCAAGCCACCCCACATCCCCACATCCCCCAAAATCAAGATCTCCCATGGGGAGTCAGCAGAGCCCAGCACATTGAGCCTGGGCAGGTCCAAGCCTCTCCCCACTGCACCAAGGCTGTGAAAGGCATCACACCACCAGCACTGGTCTCCTAAAAGCCTGACCATGCACCAGGGATGGATGCTGATCTCCCTGTCTGGGTGCCCCCCAAACAGTTCTAGCCAAACAACCATCTTTCTTATCCAGAGGGCCTATTCCAGTCTCATAGTGGATCCACAGCCATTAGTCTATAGTTCATGGGCTTCTACCAGTGTGGCTGGTCATCTCTGCATGTTTTTCCATCATGATCTCAATGTCCCCACCTGCAGAATCCCTCCTTTCTCTCATCCATTAGATTCCTGGATGGGCTATAGAGCTTAACAGAGAATTCTCAACAGAAGAATCTTAAATGGCTGAAAGACAATTAAGTAATTGCTCAACATCCTTAGTCACCAGGGAAATGCAAATCAAAACAACTCTGAGATACCATCTTACACCTGTCAGAATGGCTAAGATAAAAAACACTGAAGACAGCTTATGTTGGAGAGGATTTGGAGCAAGAGGAATACTCTTCCACTGTTGGTGGGAATGGAAACTTGTACAGCCACTCTAGAAATAAGTATGGCAGAGTCTCAGAAAGTTGAGAATAAGTCTTCCTGAATACCCAGCTATACCACTCTGGTGCATATACTCAAGGAATGGTCAATCTTACCACAAGGATACATGCTCAACTATGTTCATATCAGCATTGTTTGTAATAGTCAGAACCTGGAAACAACCTAGAAGACCTTTCAACTGAAGAATAGATAAAGAAAATGTGGCACATATACACAATGGAGTACTACTTAGCAATAAAAAACAATGATATTATGAAATTTGCAGACAAATAGATGGAACTAGAAAATATCATCCTGAATGAGGTAACCCAGACTCAGAAGGACAAACATAGTATGTACTCACCAATGTGTATATTTTAAAGGTATCTTGATTTCAAAATTTGGATCTAAGAATATGTTGCTTTGGAAAGAAGGCCCTGCTTTTTTTTTATATGTAATTTTACTATGTGAAAGTTAAAACCTTCCTTTTTGGAACAAAGAAAAGGGAAAATGCTGTGGATACATGTATTCAGTGAATGTGTTCTGGTTGGTTATTAAACAAAGTGCCAATTGGCCAGTAGCCAGGCAGGAAGTGTAGGTGCGACAAAGAGAGAAGAAGATTCTGGGAACAGGAGGGCTGAGTCAGGAAACACCACCAGCAGCTGCCATGAGAAGCAACATGTAAAAATACCACTAAGCCACGAGCCATGTGGCAAGGTATAGATTTATAGAAATGGGTTAATTTAAGATGTAAGATCTAGCTAGCAAGAAGCCTGAGCCATTAGGCCATACAGTTTGTAAATAATATAAGTGTCTTTGTTTTTATTTGGGTCTACATGGCTGCAGACCCAGGCATGACTGGAGATAATTCCAGATACATAATCCCATACTTAAGATCACATCTTGACCAAAGTCAAAATACTTGGATTCTTATATTAAAATATAAAAGCTTGTTTTTCTACTTCGTGACTTGTATTTAACACTTTAGAGATTATAGATAATTTCCAAGAAAATCAAATGTAATATAACAAACTTGATGGAAAAGATATCATATTAACAACTAAAACAATTCTATAAGAAAATTGTCAAATAAAATTAACAGATTAATTGCATTTCAAAATATATTGTTTTACTACAAAACAGAAACAAAAGCAGTTGTGTTTTTATGCACTAACAAGGAAAAATTGCAAAACAAAATTTCAAAATGCAAAACTATATTTGCAATGTATGTAGAAGAATCAGATACTTGGGTATAAGATTAAGTAAATTTAAATGTGCACTGAACACTACATAATTGCATAAAAATACAAGACACAAATATAGCATATGCTTTATCACATTAGATTAGGTAATTACTTTTTTTTTTTTTTTTTTTTTTTTTTTTTTTTTTTTTTTTTTTTGGTTTTTTTGAGACAGGGTTTCTCTGTGTAGCTTTGCGCCTTTCCTGGAGCTCACTTGGTAGCCCAGGCTGGCCTCGAACTCACAAAGATCCGCCTGCCTCTGCCTCCCAAGTGCTGGGATTAAAGGCGTGCGCCACCACACCCGGCCAGGTAATTACTTTTTAACTATAATATGAAAAAGACAAACAACAAAAGCAAACATATACAAATAAGACTATAATTTTAAAAGATGTTTGTTGAAGGAAAATTATTTGGACTAGAATAAATAAGCTAAGGAATATAAATAAACATTTTCTAATAATATATCTCAAGAGGTAAATATTCAAATTACATAAAGAGCCGAAAAACTTTGAAATAGAGTTAGGAATGGGAGATCATGGTAGAAGAGAGAATACAGGGAAGGATAAATAACATTACACACTTTTAAACCAGTGTCATCGAAACCTATTAGAGTAGAACTTTCCTAAAATATACATGTACACACATAAATATATTTTAGGTTAAGCTACTTGATAATGGAACAAAAATTCTGACACAAGAGTAAAAACCCAGTATGAGGAATGGATTACTTCTTTTGTAATTGTGAGCCAGTAAGGTCACATAGACCCACAAATATTACAGGCTATTTCTAATATTTGTGGTTTCCCGCAAGACTTGTGAGTAAGATTCTACATCAGTTTATGACTCTATATACTTCAGTTCTGGAACAGATAAAACTCAAGCTGTTAATAGTACATCCCTACTACCCAGTAGTGATAGTGCTAAATGTGTCATGCATACTACTGGAAGAATAAAGTAACCATTGATCTTACTTGGATGTGAACAATGCAGGTTGTAATAATGATCTGCTGGCAAAAGATAACCATTGGTTCAAAGTGGCAGAAATGGCATAAGGGAGACCAAATACCTTCTGGTTGCATTTAAGACCTGCTCCATAAGATAAAATCTATAGTTGACATCAATATTTTGCCCAGAACCCAAGACTAGATAAGTCAAAGGCCCTATGGGAATACTTATTACTGATAATCTACTAAATGGACATAGTATTAAACTGACTTAATGTCTTACTGCTATATCCATAAATGAATGAATGATGATTAACCCAGAGTCCACAAAACCTGGCCAAGGTTTAGAGAAAAAGAGACTTCAGGAGGCTTAGTCCTAAATGGAAACATCTAAGGCATACTTCCTCCAGTGTGCATTATTGGATGCTTTGCCAACAATAAGGTCATGGCAGCTGTGGGATTATGAGAGTATGTGTGGGTCCTCCACTCTATTCCATGACCCATGGATCTATTAATAGGACAGTCCCATGTTCTTTCTGTTACTGTAGTTCTGTAATATAAATGGAAAAATGTAATGCATCCAGGATTTTTGTTGTTGTTATTATTATTAATGATGTTCAAGGTTGTTTTAACTACTATGGGACTTTTTATTTCCATGGGAAATTTAATGTTGTTTGATTAAATTCTTCAAAGAAGTGTATATATCTGTGTTACTTCTTCCTTGAAGATCAGAAACAATTCTTTGGTAAGTCCATCTAGACCTAAGATTTCTCCAGTTGGAGATTTTTGATTATTGCTTCTGACTCACTGGATATTATGGATATATTTAAAATATTCAAATATTTAAATATATAAATGAATAGAAGTTCATCTATATATCTAGGATATATTTAAAATATTTCATCATTATCTATATGTCTAGAAATTCATCCATTTATTTTTAGCTATTCCAGTTTCATGGAATATAGATATTTAAAGTATTTCCTTATGATTTTGACATTCCTTGGTGTCTTCTGTAATTTTTCCCTTTGCAATTCTAATTTTGTCAGTTTGGATCCTATGTTTCTTTAGATTAAATTGGGGAGAAGTGTGTCAATGTTATTAATCATTTCAAAGAAACAACTCTAGAAGTCACTGCTTCTTTGTTTTTTTTCTTTTCATTCCTATTTAATTATTATCAGTAATGATTTTGATTATTTCTTCTCATCTCTATTTTGGAGGTGTCATTATTTTCCCATTGTTTTCTGTTGCACCATTGTTATTAATATGATTTTCTCAAATTAGACTTACCTTGCATCCTAATATGTGCTCAGTTTTGGAAAAGCCCTGTGGATGCTGATAAGTTTCTTTATTCTTTATCATCTGATTGGAATATTCGTTGAATATTTGCTAATTTGTTAGATCCAATTACCCTGGCCCTCCTATCTTTCTCTCCTCCTTTTCTAGGTATGCAGTTTCTCTGATCTTTCCAAATTTGTCTCTCCTTTTTCCTGATCTGCTTTTACTTAGATATATACATATATATGTATTTGCATAATACAGATTAATACAATGTATATACAGTTAGTATATATATATATATATATATATATATATATATATGTATATATATATATATATATCCACAAATAGAGATACTTATATGTACAATCTGTTATTTATTTTTGGCATTCTTAAAAATTACTAATATCAATACTCATAAAGTCAGGAAATATAATAAGCGTTCACAAGACAGACACAGGTGTCGTTCTAATTATGGAGGCTTGCTGCCTTGGCTTCACTGAGAGAATATCATTATATGACATTTACTATTCATAATAATTAATGGAATAGTATTTCAAATACAAAAAATATTTGGTAGAAACTAAACACTTTCTCAATGTTAGGTTTACTTTTAAAATATTTAGTAAAAAAAAAAAACCTTTGGTTTCATACTTTAGCAAAATCAGGAACACTGGACATAAATTATATGTTTTACTCATATAATTTAAAAACAAATAGGACAATAAGAATAGAATTGTTATAACTGTGATCTAAGAGAAAGTTGGCATTTGATAGCCTACAGAAAATATTTGTTCTTTTATACACAAACATCTTTTTCTTGTTAAATATATACTATTACTTAAAATTGTGCTGCCAGATTTGATGTCAGCT
The DNA here is from genome assembly GCF_004664715.2 of Peromyscus leucopus. Lineage (NCBI taxonomy): Eukaryota > Metazoa > Chordata > Mammalia > Rodentia > Cricetidae > Peromyscus > Peromyscus leucopus. The sequence continues at coordinate 12,017,539 of NC_051070.1, read as the reverse complement.
TTTGTGATCTTATAGTTAAGATTCACAAAGGAGGGTTTTGTGTATTTCTAGAATCTTTGCATTTGAAAGTTTGGGGTTTAGGAAGTAAAAATACATGTTTTGACAACATGTACTTACTCACTAGAAAATTCAGTAAATTCGTATCTGGAGAGTATAAGTAACCAAAAGTAAGTGGTGTGATAGTTGTAAAAGCAGTATTTTAATCAAATCATCGAAATGTATGACAGGATATGGTACTACTGCTGCTTACTTGTAAATTATGTTGTGGTAAGAATCATGAAGAAAAATTACAGACCATACATGCTTAGAGGAAGTTGGGGATGGCATCTGGAATTATCTCTGAGTGAAGCTATTATTCCAACATTCATAATATGATCTCCATAAACAGACCAGAGAATCTTTAATAACAAGTTTAGCAAGCAAGTTACAGAAGAAATAATATTAACGAATATTGTAATGTTCTAAAACTTTAAAAAATAGAATTACTTTTGAGCATAATCACAAACAGTTCAAAAAACTTCAAGAGCTTCATTCTACTAGTAAAATATTTAGTCAGGACAAAAAAATGAGACACATTAGTGCAGTCACATCCCAGACTCCTAGAAGATATGAGGTTCATTAAAGCATAAATTCTCATATGCAACATGGAGTAATCTGCGCTGTTTACTGTGAAGCAAGGGGATTCTCTCTAAATACTGTGGGGCCACAATAAAGGATTTTTTCACTCATGGCTAAAGTTTAATTGTGATAAAATTTAGATACTTGAATAAAATGCAGCTTTATTAAAATTGTCCTGGAATTCCATAGAAATGTGAGACCTGAGAGCCAGAGAGCACAATTTGCCATGAAGATGAACACCAGAAATTAATGGAAATGAAGCCAAGCCTGAAATTAGATAAGTCAGAAAATAGAACATTTCAACCTTGTGTGGCAAAGAGAGATCTATGACAAGAATATAGATGTAATCTCCAAAATTACTGCTACAATCTATTTAGTCTAATATGATATTGTTTCTTCTTTATACCAAAAGCATAATAACATTACAAGAAGACAAAAGTAGGTTTTGCCAGTACACTTTATTTAAAAGTATTCATCTAGTTAGGTTATAAACAAGAAAGGCCAGATATGTTATGGATCTTGATTCAAATATGATATCCATTTCTCTCATATTTACTTAGTCTATCTGAATTATAGGAAGACCCATCATCAATTTTTCAAAAGAACCTCTATGATGGATATCTTTGCAACTGTAAGCAAGCACCAGTTCATTCAATATTGACTTGTTACTTATATGTCAATAATGTTAACACACATATATATATTCTAATATATTTAAATTTTTATTATATATTTGTTGAAAGAAATTTTTATTTAGATCAACATTTTTTTATTTAGAGCTTCATATTTAGTATACTTTTATGTTGTAGAAATAAGCATAACTTAAATAACTAGATTAAAAAATTTAGACTCTGGCAGTTCCCTCAGGCAGACAACCCCTACCCATCCACAGGCCATGTCTACAGGAAGCCCTATCCCCAACTCCCCAGACAGCCTCTGCCCTGTCCAAACACAGGCATCACAGAACACATATCAGAAGACAAGGTAGTTCCCACTTTCTTGTGCCCTCTTCCAAAAGATTCCCCAACCCTCCTCCCCTCACCTTTGCCATATTCCAGCTCCCAACTTAGGCAGAGACTCCCTGCTGGACCAGAGGCCACACTGGCCACCAGAACTCCAGGTTCTGGCCACTTCCTTCCCTCTCTTGGTGCCTCCACTTTGAAAACCCTCCCTAATCCACCCTCTCCTCTCTTTGCCCTGTATCAGTCTCCAACTCTGGAGGAGTTCCCCTGGGGATCAGAGGCCAAGCAGGCTGCCAGAACTCCAGGTAGGCAGAACTTGCTTGCCTGCAGAACTCCTCTACACTTTTGGTGACCCCCCACAATATTACAATCCTACTTCCCCTCCTCACCATGTCCAAGCTCCTACCTTGGCAGAGAACCCCTGCTCTACAAGAGATCAAGCCTGCCAGCAGAAGTCCAGTCTCCAACTTGGACAGATACTCCCTGCACAAGCATAGGGCACAAAGTCCAGAAGACAAGAGAGAAAACAGAAACCAAGGGGAAAAATAAAACACCCATCCAATGAAGATGAACCTAGAAATTGGCATGTGGACCTCTAATCAACCCAATTCCACCAGATACATAGATTCCAGCTTCAAAACACAATACACAACAACTAAGGCAGTATGTCACCACCAGAACCCCGTTATCCTACTACAGAGGCTCTGAATATCCCAACATAGCTAAAGCATAAGAAAAAACACCTTAAAACCAACATTATGAAGATCACAGAGTATTGTCGTTTTTTTAAATGATTGCTGCCTCTTAAGCCACAGCTGTCTGAATCAGCAACTGCAACTCCACCGCTGCCAGCAGCAGTTAGGCCTCAAGGGCCATAGCCAAAAGGAAATTTGTTCCCTCTGGCTCTAACTCTTGCAAAGCTATGAAGGGAACTTAACTAAACCTCCCTAAGGAACTCAAGATTCAGTGGTTAAGGTAGATTTCTGCTCTTCAGAGAGGCTGAATAGCAAGTAGCTCACCTCCTCTCTTTGCTCATGTTCTCCAAAAAGCCCTTGTTCTTCTCCTCTTTCTTGGCCCTCCTTATAAATCCTTTTCCACCTGGCTCCTCCCTACCACTTCCTGTCAGCTAGTTGCTGACTCAGCCTCCTGACCACAAGTGAATTTCATTTATTTCAAGGTGTATTACTTTTATTTATGGTCTGGAATGTTTGTCTAATGATGCAAAGATGCTGTATTCTCTGAGCTAGTTGCCTTGAAGCTGTTCTAGATGTTGTATCATCTGGACACCTCTCGGGGGTTTTTCTTGATTAAACCATATTAGCCTGGAAGCAATCCATAGGTTCTCATCTTTTGTGGAAACAAAAGCAGAACCTCTTTTCCAAAGCAACATATCCTTAGATATAGATTTTGAAGTCAAGATACCTTAAAATGTACATATTTTTGGCGCAAGCCTTTAATCCCAGCACTTGGGAGGCAGAGCCAAGCGGATCTCTGTGAGGTCGAGGCCAGCCTGGGCTACCAAGTGAGCTTCAGGAAAGGCACAAAGCTACGCAGAGAAACCCTGTCTTGAAAAACTAAAAAAAAAAAAAAATGTACAAAAAAATGATTTTACTCAGCAGTTTTTACAAACAAATATCTCTCTGCAGTTAAAAATCCCAAAGACAATATAATCCAAACTCTCTGTGTGATTTCCATGGCTTATTTCTTATAATACTTTTACTTTCTCTTTAAAGACTGTATTTTTCTAAACTTTCTATTTCTTTATATAACTGTCTATCCTCCTTTTCCTCAATCTTCCAAGCATACGTGAATGTTTAGACATAATGTAAACCATTTAAGGTTTATTTCATCTGAATCTGTCTTTTTGTGAATCTAGCTTTAAACTGAAGAAGGACTAGAACTGAAATGGCAGTTTTGGCTGCTGGCTTTGTCCACCTCAGTGTTCCAACATGGCAGAATTATGTTTACCTCCAGCTCTGGGGTAACCATGTTCATTGCTGACTCTGCCAAGCAGTGGGTCTATGCTCATATTCAGCAGCATGTAGCCCATAGCCCAAAACCCTTTTTTTTTTTTTTTTTGTCTGTACTAGAAAAAGCTAAATCCACCACGCAGCATACTGCATGGCTTGGAGAAGCCTCTGTGCACCATGGTGGGAATCTGCCATGCTGTAGCACCAGTATGCATACCATGAAACCACCACAACCAGGGGACATGTCACTGTACCTGGGCCTGCCATGAACAACGTGAAAGAGGAAAGTGCTCTTAGCGACATTTATAATCTCTTCTTAAGCTCTCTCAGGTTGTAGGTGGAAACTCTTGCCACCATGTCTGGGCAACATTTGTAGTCAGAAATTTTCTTGTGTCCGGCCTGGCCCACAGTCAGTAAAATCTCTCCCACTTGCATCCCTCAAGTTAACACATAGAGGTGTAATATTATTTATAACTGCTCAGCCATTAGCTCAGGCTTATTATTGACTAGCTATTACACTTAAATTAACCCATAACTCTTATCTATGTTTAGCCACGTGGCTTGGTAACTTTTCTCAGTTTTACCTTGACATCTTGCTTCCTCTATGTCTGGCTGGTGATTTTTGACTCAGCCCTTCCTCTTCCCAGCAACTGTAGAGTCTGCATGTGTCTTAGCTAGGTACTCTGAATATAGGTTGTGGTTGTTCAGCTTATTTTTTTTTTTTTAGGGACTTCTAACAGTGGGAATGAAGAGTGTCTCTGACTCTCTTGCCTTCTCTTGGGACTGTTTCCCTCCTACTGGGTTGCTTCTTCCACCACTGGAAGGAAGCAACCCAGGCTTTAACTCTGTGAAGCTGTGTTAATGTGCCTATGTCAAGCAATCCAGTGCCTGATGAGAGTTTGTGCCGAGTCTTATTGCATCTTTTCTCTGTGTTTGATTGATATTACTGGAAGGCCTGCTCCTCTCTGAAGGTAAATGGACAATGAGTGAATCTGGAGCAGAGAGAAGGTGGGGAGTCACTAGGGGAGTGGAGGGGGAAGGGGCTGCAGTGGGGATATATTATATGAGAGAAGAATAAATTTAAAAATAATATTTAAAATGTGTAGTTTCAGTTGATAATTATATTTGTCCAAAACAGTCATCATCCTCTGTGACAATCAAAGGGTCAATATGCCATTTTTTTCTGTTGGTGTTGGGATTTTTTTTTTTGTGTGTGTGTATTTGTATGAGTTTCTTTATGGACACAACATATACATGTGTGTCCACATGTGTGTACTTGTTGTACCTGCCTGTGTATTAATATGTGGCAGTCAGATGAGGCCCTTAGGTGTTTTCCTCTAATGTGCTGTGGCTAATTTTCTGTTCTTGAAAACTGTCTCTCAGTTAACCTGGGGCATATTGTTCCACATAAGCACACTAGGCAGCAGGTCCCTGCCTTTGCTCCTGCCAAAGCTGCATTGAAGCCAAGGTTGATCTACATCTCACTCATGACAATTACTTAGTCCACTGAGTCATCTGCTTAGTCCTCATTTTTATGCAAATATTATAATAATGTGTTATTATTGACATCTCAAAATTTTCTTCCAGTTACCAGCCCCCATGGAAAATATTGAATGTCCATACAAATATGATATCAAAAACTCGATCTGACTCCTGGTGCAGCAGCAGTTTTCAGATGAAGTTGTCTTCTCATATAATTGCATGGTGAACATGCAAATATTGAGCTTGCCACTCTAGTCTCACCAACTTGTTCGATCTTTTTTTTTTTTTAATTATTATTTTATATGTATGGGTGTTTTGCTCTCACATATGTATGGTCACTTGGTGTGTCCACTGCTTACAGACACCAGATAAAGTACTGAGGACTGTGAGCCATCGTTGGGGTGGAAAGAATGGAATTCAGGTGCTCTTAACCACTGAGCAGCTGTCCAGCCCTACTTGCTCAAACTCTTAAGTAAATACCACTAGACAGTAGATAATTCGTTCTTCATTATGGCAAAAATTTATCTAGAGTATCCTAGAATTTCAAACCCCTCTTGTTGAGTCCTGGCATATTTAGATTATTTATCTATGTACGATAGTAAATAAAATATAAGCGCAAATTTTAATTTTTAATAGACTCAAGATATCAAAGTGCATGTTTTCAGCTTCTAAAAGTTTGAAGTGAGCCACTCAGAATATGTCAATTATTACATAGCAAAGAGAGAACTGAATTAAGTTATTTCAAAATTTCTATTAATAGTATTTTATTTAAATGAAAATTCATTACAGGATGTCAAATTTTTAACTGTTTCTTCTTTCTTATTCTTTAAAAGTAAAATATTTATTACTTTGCTATGATTTGCATGTAATTTGTTCTAGCCAAGAACTATTGTGAAATTTAATTGCCAGTATTCACTTACACCCTTTATGAAAAATTTGGTTCTAAGGGATGCATCCTTATAAAGGTATTGTTATTGTTTCTACAATGGTAGCTTACTTCTCTTGAGAGAAAATTGTCCTTAGATATCCTACTACCTTTGATCCAACTACTCTACACAAGATCACTTTTAATTTTTTTAATTCTACCATTCCTGAAAAACTATCATCAGGTACAGACACCCAGAGTGACTTCTTAGCCTCTGTGACTCTGAGCTAAATCAACATTCCTTCTTTATAAGCTACTCAAGCTTGGCTGCCTGCTAATGTACCAGATAGCCAACTAAAACTTGCTGTTTCCTGATAGACATCTAGCCATAAAACATAACAGAATAGAAGGAAGGAGAACCCTCACAGTACCTTTTGTGGAGGTATTGTGTTCCCCAAAATATTGTGTACTCTAATAAATTTATCTGGGGTCAGAGAACAGACAGCCACTAAATACAAAGGCTAGAAAATGGTGGCACTCACACCTTTAATCCTGGCATTCCAGAGATAGAAATCCCTCTGGATCTCTGTGAGTTCAAGGCCACATTGGAAATAGCCAAGCATGATGACACACACCTTTAATCCCAGAAAGCCAGCCTTTAATCCCAGGGAGTGGTGGTAGAAAGTAGAAAGATATATAAGGCGTGAGGACCAGAAACTAGAGGCTTTTGGCTGGTTAAGCATTTGGCTGGTTAAGCATTCAGGCTTCTAGTAGCAGTTCAGCTGAGAGCCATTGGGATGAGGACACAGAAGCTTCCAGTCGGAGGAAACAAGACCAGCTGAGGATCTGGCCAGGTGAGGTTAGCTGTGGCTTGTTCTGTCTCTCTGACCTTCCAGTATTCACCCCAATAACTGGCCTCGGGTTTGATTTTATTAATAAGAACTTTTAAGATTCCTGCTACAACCTTTCCTAGGAGAAACCATTCCATAATACACAATAGACAAATGTGTGTTCAGTTATAGTAGTAAAATAGTGTGATACAACTATACATTATTAGCAACATTACTGCTCCAGAACACAAATGTGTAACAATGTCACTATATTTTCAATAAATTATTTTATTTTCTAATTGTTATCAATGTCTCTAGGCTGTTCAAAGACATTTATTCCAGTATTGTTTTTGTGTAGTTTGTCTTCTGTTGTAACCATTTAGTCATGAAGTACTATCTGTAATGAATGTTATTAAAGTATTGCCCCTTTTTTTTAACCTAAGGGTACTGATGAATATAGGTGTATAAGTTACTTTTGTGTTGCTGTGAGAAAAAAAAAATCCCTCCACCAAAAACAACTTAGTGAAGAAAGAGTTTATTTACAATTCTGCAGAGATTAGCATCTTTATTGGCAGGGGGCAGAACAGGAAGTGACACACACATTTGCAGGCCCAGGAAGCTCAGAGCTCACATCTTCCAAGGCAAGCAAGAAGCAGAACAGACTGAAATGGAAATAGACGAAGGTGACAGAATTGCAAAGATTAGCCCAGGTGATGTATTTACATGAACAAAGTTGCACCACCATGTGAAGCCAGACAGAGCCACCAACGGGGAACTGGGCATTCAACTGTCCTAGTCCATGGCACATTCCCAATCAGTCCACCATGGTATACTTTAGGTATAGCAAGAGACCTAAAATGTGGAGGGTAGAGGCATGCATCTATTGTTTTTTTTTTTTTTTTTCTTTACTGTTGTAAAATGTTCAGATGATTATGGGCTGGATCTATTGTCTTCTGATAATATTCTGCTTTATATTAAAACCCCCACTTTTCCTCAATTATTTTTAAAAACAAAATCTCAGAAGTGCTGCTGATGAGTTACCCTTAGTTTTCCCCTAAAAGAAACTCTCCTGTGGCAGACAGCCATGAGACCCACTATGCCAAGAATCGTGGAAAAGAGCAAGGAAAAAGTGATAAGGCAGGAAGAAGAAAAATCTTTGAAAATTAAATCTAAAATATTATCTAATCACAACACTATAGGGATAGTCAGAAAGATGATTTTTTTTTATCTTATAACTGATATGTAACTCTCTTGCCTCAAAAAAAATATTTCAAGCAGATAAAAAAATGTCTACTTGAGAACCATAGCTGGAGAAGTCATTTTATCCTTGCATCTGAGAGGTTTAAAATATGAGCAAGCTTAAATGAGAAAGGAGATAAAATTAGAGATATGAGAAAATGAGACAGGAAAGATACACAGGCTATTACCTCTATCAGATCATATTATGGATACTTTATTTTAAGTGAAATTGGTAGTTCTAAAAATGTATAAAACAAGGAAAGACTATTACTTGCAATTTAAAAGAAGAATTCTGGTTTCATGGTAGAAGGGAACTCTTCCCACTCCTCATTTATACGTGAATACTTTCCCCAGAAGTTGTTATTGGGCTAGTAGTTTTTCAGACTTACACAAAATATACTATTATACAACATACTATTAATGAACCTTAACAAATAATTATTAAATCTTGGAACAAAAGTTTGAATTTCAAATCAAAATACATGTCATTAAATATGAGCAATGTTTATTGCAAGTCAAGAATACACAATGAGCAATAAAAGCCTGTATGAAAATATGTTTATATAACATGAAGCCATGTACACAAATGAAATAAATCATAGATTCTAAAGAGATGTTCAGTGGGTAAAAACACTAGCTATGCATTTAGAGTATTTGGATTCGATTCTAAGCACCTACATGATATCTAATTATTGTTTATGTCTCCAGTCCCAGGGAATCTAATATTTTCTTCTGGTCTCTGAAAACACTAGTTATGCAAGTGGTGAAACACATATGAAGGCAAAACATCCATAAACAAAAACTAAAATGAAACCATATTTAAGTGAAATGAATTACAATAAATCCACAAACTTTTTTAAAAAAAACCTTAAACTCAAACCCTAGCAATTTAGACAGTCAGACCTTTTCTAAAGTCTACTAAGTCTAAATGCCATATCTGACCAGTCTTCTCTCCCCAGCCAAACACATGACTGAACATCTCTTGAAACCAGGCGAAGAAATTCAGATCAGGCTATAGAACTATCCAAGTCTAATTGTGGATTTTTCTACTCCTCTGTTCAGTTATGGTAGGTTTTTGCTTGAAGCAAAAACATCTTCTGCTTTGGGCTGTATAAAACACAAAACTTGACTATTTAATTAGACTATGAATGTCATATCATTACATACTAGCCATAATCATATCTGTTATAAACTCCACTCACCTGGATGTGAAAATGTCTAGTCCAGTTTGCATCTTTTATTATATCAAATGATTTTCCCTTTTTTAAAATTTAATTTTAGTTAAATACAGTTTTTTAAAGTAAGTGGTTGGTCCTTATAAATATGATTTTTTTAATAGGGAGAGTTAGAATCATTCATTTCAAATTTGTACACTCTGAGATCGCATTGATCTTGCTCCTCAGACAGTCTTTTCTCTGTGTGTGGTTGCATCTGGTCTGTAGTATCCCCAGCACACATGGAGAGATCAGAAGACAACTACCAGAAGTCAGTAGGCTCACCTTCCACTTGTTTTGGGTCAAAGTGTCTTTTTTGTCCCATGCTGGTCTGAATTTCTTTATCTTGTTTCTAGAGATAAAAGGTCATGTGTTCAGTCTCACCTGGCAAGGACCTTTACCCAATAAGACATCTCTTTGGGTCCCAGTTAATATATTATTTTTTAAAATATGTTCATTTATCTTTGTTATCCATTTTAATTATAGTTGATGTCTGAGTTCTTCCACTATCCATCTTCATGCAGTGAGAGTTTGCCCTCAACTCAAAATATGCTGTTTCAAATCTGGTGCAAGATCCTAAAGAAGAATATTAGTATTCATCATTTCAACCATGTGAACTCTTTTACACATATTTAGTGCACATTTGTGTGGTGGTATTGTGTTGCCCAAAATATTGTGTACCCAAATAAACTTATCTGGGGTCAGAGAACAGAAAAGCCACTAGATACTTAGGGTAAGCAGTGGTAGCACACACCTTTAATCCTAGCATTCCAGAGGCAGAAATCTATCTGTTCAAGGATACAGCCTAGCATGGTGACTCACACCTTTAATCCCAGAAAGCAGCCTTTAATCCCAGGGAGTGGTAGTAAAAAGCAGAAAGGTATATAAGGCGTGAGGACCAGAAACTAGAAGCTTTTACCTGTTAAGCTCCAGGCTTTTGAGCAGCAGTTCAGCTGAAAGCCATTGGGATGAGGACACAGAAGCTTCCAGTCTGAGGAAACAAGACCAGCTGAGAAGTTGGCCAGGTGAGGTTAGCTGTGGCTTGTTCTGTCTCTCTGATCTTCACCCCAATAACTGGCTCAGGTTTGATTTTATCAATAAGAACTTCAAGATTCATGCAACACATGTGTGTCTTTATAAGCATGTGGATGTGTGTATAACATGATGTCCATGTAGAGGACAGAGGGCAATTTAGGAGTCAGCCCTTTATTTCCTTTACAATGTGGGTTCTGGGAACAGAACTCAGGTTGTCAGGCTTGGCTGGAAGTAGATTCAGTGATGAGCTATCTCCTGAGCTCCATCAGTCCTTTTAATGGCTTTTGACTTTGAGTTATTTTGGAAACACAATTCAGACTGTTAACTTTTTAATTTAAAAGTACAATTGGATGCTTTTGTTGTACTTGGTGGCTCTGTAATCTCTTCCCTGGGAAGGAATAAGAAGGCTACCATTACACCTCTGCTGATAGCCTGAAAGTCTGATGTAAGGAGATCAAACTTCTTTCTAGGTCTCTAAAATCTCAACTAGAAAATTGCTGTTTTAAACTCAAAGATGTAAACATCATTAACATGATTTCCGGAGCAAAATGAAAATCTAAGTCGATGTTTGTTATAACATGCCCATTTGCCAGTCAGATGGAATCAATGGAGCAGCAGTTATCCAGTATTATTTCATAAAAGGCAAAAGAGCATCTGAGGAGGTGACAATTTTAAGTAATTCTTAGAATTTGCAAAATGGATCAGAGTATTTATTGATGATTCAAAGCACAGAATATAACAACCTAAATTGTCAGCAAAAGGCTCTCAGAGAAATCTTTTCTAAACAATGGGCTGCTGAACTTGGAGACAGCAAGTATATCAGAGATAGGAGTAAGGGAGAGAGACAGAAATCAGTACTAACTGGAAACTTGAATGTCATTTACATAACAGCATATTATGCATTCACACTTCCCACCATGTCTTTATTTAGCGACTACAGGGTAACAGAGTTTGCCTACCATAAGGAAAAAAATTATACTAGTCCCTGATGAAGGATTATGTAATCTCTGTTGAGATAGTCAGTATGAACGCGGTTAATTTAGATCAAACTTCATTTTACTGACTTGGTAAACCTTGGGGTAAGTGATAGATTACTTTGCTCCATGAAAAGCAGGACTTCTGAATAACAATTCTGTTCTTATTACAACAAAACAACAATTTAATGTAAAGTTGTGTAATTATTTTTTAATTTAAGTAGAATTAGAAAAGAAATAAAACATATAAATAATATATAAAAAGAAATAAAACATATATAAGTAATGTTTCATTAATTTCAAATTGCTTTTTTCTAATTAGGTGCTATCTCTCTCTCTCTCTATATATATATATATTTCATAAAAAATATCATAATACACACATACAGACGCAGAGATACACACATGAACTGTGCACACATACAGATATACACATATGCCACACACAGATCTTCACAGATACAAATACACTACATACATACTGAAACTCACTTTACCATACATACACATGGGCACATAGATACATACACATACATACACACAGAGATATATCCACATACACCATGCTCACACACCTATAGAGATACACACGTATGTCCTCCCCAGCCGCTACACAAAAGCACACATGCATGAGCACATGCACCACACACATATACACATACAGATACACATATGCTTCTTTTACATCCACTGTTCTTTTTTTTTTTTTTGTAGTCATTGTTTATAAAGTCAAATAACACTTTGGGGAGACAGTGTGGGCTCTTATGTTTTCTAAGGTTTCTAGAGAAAACACACACTGCAATAAGAATCTGTCAAGAAAAGAACTGTAGGTCAACATCTTACCTGGGGTAGTCAGTTCAAAAAATTGAGCACAGTCCTCAGCTTTGTTTTTACTGAATCTGTTTTATTTTGAAAATTAACAGGATGTATATGGTTTATATATAACTATTGTTTTAATATGTGCATACATAAACATGTAATTTATATTGCTTCCTTTAGCACCAACACAAGTCGAGGATAGTCTCTGTTTCACTTACTTTGCAGAAACTAAATAAGGTAATACCTGTAGGTCATGTTGCAAAGAGCTTGAAATAGAGTTGATGTTTGTTAAATATTAGAATTATTTTCTTCTATTAGCCAGGTTACCACATGCTTCAGTAAATTTGAGTGAGGTGTTCACTGTTAAAAATCAAATCAATTAATCATGAACGGAAGAAGGTATATAAGTTGAGGAATACGTAGTTCAAATTCAATTCATTTGATCACATAACATTTGTGATATGCCAAGTTTGCTTGGCATGTGAGTTATGGTGGCCAGAGTGTTTCAACTTATAATTAACCATTCTTCCATATTGTTTCTATTTCTAAAATGTTTCTTTATATCATGGACCAAGGTTAATTGCCCTCTTAATCGAATTTAACATCAGCCACATTCCACTGGTGAGCTGCCAGCGACATGTCTTCCAAAGAGCTTGTAGTCATTTAAACCAGAAAGGTAGGGTCAGTTCAAAGACCTGGCATTCAACATGGAATGTAACCTTCACTGGCATTTTTAATACAAGTGTGTATCTTATAGGAAATATAATGAGCTTAACTTTACATGTTTTCTTTTCATTTCAAATAAACAAGTAAGAGTGCAAAACTAGCCTCTATTTCAGGTCACAGATAGAAAGAAAAAAATGTCTTGGAGAAGGAAACTATCCTTTACTCTATCTGAATGATGTTAACACACTTAACTGTAACACATAAGAAATATATGATTACCCTATAAACCTAATCTAACACAACATTACTATAAAATTCAGTCTTTAGTTAACATATAAAATAATCCCCTCTATCAATCATCAAGACATCAGGCAAAAGACAATGAAGACAAATATTAGGAGTGTTTATGGGACCAAGCAAAAATGATTAATAAATATTTAGATAAAATATGTACTCATACATGTAATGTATACATGTATATATTAGACATAAATGTAGAAATAGACATAAACATTGGCATAGACATAGACTCTCATATGTGGAACCAAGAAGCAGCCCAAGGCTGAAGATAAACATTTAACACTGAACTGCATCACTGTAGCTGGACTCCAATATTTCATTTGTCATCTTTACCTGGGTTCTAATATTTGGACAAAGTTTGTCACTTAGTGTTAGTGTTTAAAAAGTTTTTCTATATTCCAATTACCTCCCCCTTTTAGTTTACATTTTAAGTTATATTCAAAATTTAATTTAACCATATACCTAACACTATGTACAGTTAATTATGATTGGCATTCTATTCCATGCTTTTAAGGCCAAACAGAGATATATTTTAGATAGACAGGTGCTCTTCAACTATTTAAGAGTCCTACAGAATATGGCAAGTAAAATATTTTAATAACATAAGGCTTTTCACGAGAGTGAGACATGTCTGTTCCTGGAAGCATCAATTTACTTCAAAAAAGGATGATGGGAATTGAAGAACCTCCACATGGAGTTTGCTTTCATTGTGGCAAAGTTAGGCACTGGACGAGAAACTTCCCTTGCCTCAACTGCTGACAGTATGCTGATCAATTTGGACTAGCAGGACACAAAAGAAAGTGACTTAAATTCTACCAAGACAATGTAGAACAGTCCTTCTAAATTCCTGCTTCACAGAAAGTCTGCAATAAGGCTGTATGTAGGCTGAAGATGGATGCCTAAAAATTGCAGAGCAGCCTTCAGGGAGTATCCAGGCCGCCAGATGTCTTTGTTGTTTCTAGGGTTTTAGAGGTTGTTTGCCCTTCCTATTTACTCAAGTAAATTTTTTTTTTCATTCTCAGGTCTCTGATGGGGGTTGAAGACTAGATAGTTATACTGTTTTCTTTGTTACCGAATTCAGAAAAGATAAAAAATGAAATAGAAATACTATAAGGTAGAGAGACAGAAAAGCTTAATGTGTTTGTGTAAGAAAATGCTTTAAAGCCTAAAAGTATATTTTTAGGATATTAATACAAGTTACTATAAAAAATAGTTTGGGTATAAATTGTTGGCTTCATCAAGGTAAGATAGATAATAGAACATTTTCTCCAAACTTGCCAAATATTAATGGGCTGAACCTTTTGAGTGTAATTATTAACTGGATAATTATTCTTATTATATATAGTTTTTCTATGTTAGTGTTAAACCCTTTTCTTTTTATTTAGACAAAAAGGGGAAATGTTGCAGAATATTTGTCTACACTTTGTGAAGGTATTTTGAAGAACTGAATGCCAATAGCTAGGCAGAAGAGACTAGGTGAGACTTCCAGGTAGAGAGAGGAACTCAGGATGAATCTAGGTATTCGAGAAATGCCAGCAAGACATTGAAAAAGTCAGACATCTGGTAAAGAGGAAAGGAACCAAGACACATGGCAGAATGTAAATTAATAGAAATGGGTTAATTTAAGTTATAAACGCTAGTTGGGGAAAAAACCTAAGCCAAGGGCAAGCTTTCATAACTAAGAAAAAATTTTCTTTTTAGTAGAGGGAAATTTATCCAGTCGCACCAAGCCCTGCGGTCCCTTGGCCATTTATAAAATAATCACTCAGAGGCTTATATTAATTACAAACTATAGCGTAATGGCTTCAGCTTATGGATAGCTAACTTTTTCATCTTAAATTAACCCATTCCTATTAATTTATTTGTTGCCACGTGGCTGTGACATCACAGGTCTGCTGTCACCTTGTTGCTCCTTCAACGGGGACTGGCATCTCTCCCCACTCTGCCCTTCTTCTCTCTGTGTCTCTGCTTGGATTTCCTTCCTGGCTATTAATTTTCTTGCCTTAGACCAAAATGGCTTTATTTGTAATCCAATGGGAGCCACACATGTTTACAGCATACAGAAAAACATCCCACAGCATTTTTCCATACCAGTAATTATTTTCTGAATCCTCGAATTGATTTAATGTATATTTGACAGTAAACAAGATCTCATATTAAAGATATAAAGGACGACTGTGGCCTATAATAAATTTCAGTTTTACTCAATTATTGAAAAAAAAAATAGCCAAATGAATGGAAACACATGAACTATGAACCAAAGACTGAGGGGCCCCCAGCTGGATCAGGCCCTCTGAATAGGTGAGACAGTTGATTGGCTTGATCAGTTTGGGAGGCAACTAGGCAATGGGACCAAGTCCTGTGCTCATTGTATGAGTTGGCTGTTTGAAACTTGGGACTTATGCAGGGACGCTTGGCTCAGTCTGGGAGGAAGGGACTGGACCTGCCTGGACTGAGTCTACCAGGTTGATCGCAGTCCTCGGGGGAGGACTTGTCCTAGAGGAGGTGGGAATGGGGGGTAGACTGGGGGTAAGGGGAAGGCGTGGGAGGGGGGAGAATAGGGGAACCCATGGCTGATATGTAGAACTGAATGGTATTGTAAAATAATATATATATGAAATAAAGATTGCTGTGTAATTGTAGGACAAAATGTTTCTATATAATTTGTATATGAGTTGAATGCTGTAGTGGTGTATAATGTGGATTTGTTCCATACTGAGACTCATTGTATTTGTGTTTATTTGGACCAGACATTAAGGTCTTGGACTGTGTTGGTGTAAATAGTCAGATATCATTTATGAGAATGAATGAACTAAATAATGTCTAAAGAGACAAAGTCTGTTCATTTAGATATGATGCACACTATAAAGTATTATATTTTTAAAAGTATAAATCAGAATAAAAAATTTCTGATTTAACCAAATATTGAATTATTTAGTAGATTCTGTGAAGGTTCAAGTCATTTACTTGAACCTACTGCCAATATCTTTATTGGAATGATATTAAGACTATTTTCAAAACATGCACTTTAAGTGTTACTGTTGAATAAATATATTAGAAACCCAGGACACTTTTACAAGATAAATATGTTTGATCTGTGGATTTTTTTTCATGTTTCTTATTTTGTATGACAAGATCTTTCACCTCCCCAATTATCTCTGCTCTGACTTGGCCCTTTAAAATATAGGGACTGTCATTTAGTGTGAAGGGACATTAAATATAACAGAATCACACTCTAAAACACATACTCCAAACCCAGTCATTATATGGAGCTATTCTTAGCAAATGAATACAGCTGCATCTACTGTCCAAAAAGATGCAGACAAAAGCTGCCTGGCCGGTATTCTCAGTTCAACTTACCTAAATGTTTCCATTTCATTCTAAAGGTTGTGTGTCTTCTTTGCATGTCTCAATATTAGTCACAGCTGTAAAATTTGTCTTCACTGTATTTTTGATCTAGAGTCATATCCTAGTCCTAATTATTAATTACCACACTCTTACAGCTGAAATGTTTAAAACATATGAATGGGATGAATTTTAAATGCTTCATCAAAAAGAATAAATATGTGAGGTGATGATTTAATTGGCAAAATGAAAAAAATGTATTTTGAAGCATTGCTTTGCACCTCATAATTAAGCAAAATTTTTGTCTATTAAAAATAGAATTGGAGGCATAAAGAGATTACTCAGCAGCTAAGGGTGCTTGTTGTTCATCCTGAATACCAGACTTAGTGGCCCACCATCCATATTGGATGACTCACAACCACCTGAGCCTGCACCTCCAGGGAAGATACAACCTCATACACACAAACAAAAACAAATCTCTAAAAAATAAATCACTTTTTTAGAAAACTAATCAAATGCAACTGCCAAAAAATCTTCAGCATTTTGCATAGTTTGCTGACAGTTAAGAAAATTTACAGTATAGATTACTATTTTTGCTGTGATTGTGCAAGACATTTAAATTTGTCAACATCAGAATTGGAATAATATTTATTGCATATATTATTGCTTCAATATTAATCAAAATGTAAGGACATTCTGAATTCCTATATCATGTAAATTTTCTCTTAAGTAAGCATTACTGAAAGCCACACTCAATATAACAGCAGTAGTATCAGGAATTGCCACTCATCCTAATTAACCACAAAAATGTAGCTCTAGTGATTTCACATTAGTAGAAGTAAAAACCTGGAATCTCATTCTCGGGGGTCATTGATAAGAATACTGTAAGTCCCAGTGACCATAACACACCACCTTTCAATCACTGGACTCCTTTAATAAGGCTCTACTATAACAATGATGAGAAATCAGAAATGCCAGCACAGTGACACAAAGGTATAAAGGATTTTGAAAACAAAGAAACAAAAGCAATATAAATTTGTGTATAGCCATCAATTCTAAGAAAAAATGCATATTTAACTGAACAGCACAGGATATCACTAATATGGAAGTACTCCATCAAACATCCATGTTAGAGGAAGTCCAGGTGTTTATCTTACCCTCTTTTATGTCACCTTGTGTGATTGCTCATAGTTATCTCATCAGATGCATGACTCACACATTCTAGCCTTGTTAAGTTCTTCTGATTGGCAATCCATGAAGTCGGGGGAAGGCACTGAGTTCCCTGGAACTAGAGTTACAGGCATTATCCAGGAGAATGATGTTGTTATGGGAACATTACCTTGCAGCTCTGCAAGAGTTATAAGTGCTCTTAACCACAGACTCAGAGCCATTTCTTCAGCTACCTGGGAACCTATTGAAAGTGAGAACCTATGTGTTTCCAAAGGAAAACAATAATTACCTCAGTAGGTATGGTAGTGTTTATGACATAGTTCTGTCCTTACAGTGATCCATAAGATCTGGGGAGACACTGGAGTGGAGATTGAAAGGATAAATAATGTCTTGACATTGCATTACTGCTTATAAAAGTACCTGATGAAAATGTGCAATAGCATGGACAGAATTCAAAATGCAAAATATTTATTTTTGTGTCTGTGTTCTCCTTATTCATTGTTCACTAGTCTTTCCTTAAAGACATTTTTTGATCTGATCATTTCTGCATAGTACTTAATTTTTTTTTAATGTAACTGAAATCTTCAAAGCTAGTCCAGTTGTCATTATATTCTGTACATATTCACAGGGTGAACTAGTATTTACAAACATACATCAGTCTTTGTATTTTGGAATGATGGCCTGCCCCAAAAGCCCGCTCCATTTGTTAGGGGCTTGCATCCATTCCATCTTGACCTTCATCTTTCATTCTCGTTCATATTGATTTCAGGGCATGACTCTGTTTTTTTCTTGGTATTCATAATGGATCATTCATTAGAAAGGTTCTTTTCTGTATGCAAATTATAGACTATTTATCTAGTTATTCAAGTGGCAGTGGGGTTCAGCTTTATGAGCTATTTTACAGTTTCTGGCAGGAGTGGAAAAATGTCCATGCTATATTTTCCTTTTCCCAAACTAACAAACAAACAAGACAAAATGGTTTCTCCTGTTGTCTCATGAACAGAATTGTAAACAGAGTCGTTAAACCAAATTTTGGCTGTGATATAATTCAAGAAATTGAAACTGAATATATATATATATATATATATGTATATGTATATGTATATGTATATGTATATGAATATGTATATGTATGTATGTATGTATGTATGCATGTATCATGCTGTTTTCAGGTCCTTCATCTTTTTTTTAAGGAATTCTTTTTTATTCATTTTACATACAAATCACAGATACTCCTCTTCTCCCTTCTCCTGTCCCTCCTGCCTCCCCTCCTCAACTCACGCCGCATTCCCTCCTCTAACAAGACAAGGTCTCCCATGGGAAGTCAGAATAGCCTGGTATATTCAGTATAGGCAGTCCAAGCCCTTTCCCCTGCCTCAAGGCTGTACAAGTTGTCCCCAAAAGTAGTGGGCTCCAAAAAGCCAGCTCATGCACCAGGGGTGGATCCTGATCCTACTGCCAGGGGTCCCTTAAGCAGTCCCATGGAAACTCAACAGCTGTTTGGTCTAAAGTTCATAAGTACCCACTAGTTTGGTTTAGTTGTCTCTGTAGGTTTCCCCATCATGATCTTGATGATCCTTGCTCATAGAATCCCTCTTCTCTCTCTTTGGCTAGACTCCTGGAGATCAGTGAGTACCCTAACTGTCATCATAAAGCCTTCATCCAGTAACTGATGGAAGGAGATGCAGAAATCCATAGACAAACAGCAGGTCTTTTTAAAAATGAAAACTGCTACTAGATCAACATTTTAAAATACAATGCTCATGATTTTTGAATGTGCATTCTTTCACTCATGTCTGGACATGCTTGATTAGGTGGAAGTTTATATTTCTACCTCCTACAGATTCCTAATTAAGGCTATTTTTAGAGCTTTATTTTTTCTATCTTTGTGAGTCAGCCAAGAAGTGTGGGCCAGTTGCATCACAACAGATTAACAAGAGTTTTAATGGAAGATCAATGACTTCAGGCAGGTATAGATCCAGGCAATTAGTAACACAAATCTCTAACATGAAAATGTCAGCAGTAGAGTGTCATCTACTTCTAATAGAATATTCTTCAAAGGGTTTTGATTTGAAAAGCAATGCCCTAGTATGACAAATCTTTAATGGACTATTTTTTACTAGTTAAAAATTGTTCCTTTCTAATTCATTTTTTCATGAAATCTCTCAGATGGCTGTAACTGTTGTCAAAATAAAATAATGAACTTAGGATTGAATTAAGTGACCTCAAAACCTATCAACATATTTAATACTATATCACCCATGTCTTAAATAATCCACCAGCTCCTGATAAATTTATTATAAAATTGTAAACATGCCATTAATGTTTATAATTTCTTCATTAATTATATAAAAATATTTAGGGTACTTTAAAATATTTATAAATTTTCTTCCTTTATAATATATTAAGTTAATGTTCAATTAAGTGTAAAATTTATCTGAATACACTGATTCTTCTAATTGCAAACAAACTTTATTATCTGTAATGATTTTTTAGTACATGATTAATGGAACAAATTTTATTTATCATCTTTATTATGTGTGTACATGCATTGGTTTTCATATGTGCCTTTGTTTGTTTGTGCTTGTATATGTGTTTGCATATGTGTGAACCAGCTGTCACTCCTCAGGAACAGTCCACTTTTCCTGTGTATAGGTTTTCTTTGTGTACGTGTGTTTATTTCCCTCTATTTTGTTTTATCATGTCGTTTCTCACATTGACTTAGAACTTTTCAAGTAGATTAGAGTTTTCTTTTTTTTTAAATTAAGTATTTTTTTAATTCATTTTATATACCAACCACAGATCCCCCTCTCAGTACTCTGGACTCTGATTAGAGTTTTCTAGATAGGTTTTGGGGATCAAACTCAGGCCTTCATGTCAGCAAGGTCAGCACATTACTGACTGTGTCAATTCCAGTTCCCGGGTTTTTTACCTTTTGAGAGTCACACTGAAATGGCATGGTTTCACTGTACAGTGACATACCAGTTTACATGCACACTGACTGCGTGCAAATACTGAGATTTTTATATTATTCAATCTTGCCTATGTTGCTAAACATTTGCCATATGAAAATGTTAATAAGATTATAGTTGGTTGCCTTTTGCAATTTAATCTTCAATTTTATTTCATGTATATTCTAATAATATATTCTTTGAATAAAAATATAGTCAGTTTAGTTAGATAAGTATGACATACTATCATAGTTTAGTGTATATGGAATCCTATCATATTTTATTAATTCTTGTCAAGTATTTTATATTATTAGTGGATAGTACAAGGTAATAATCATATGGTAAATGTAATTCTCAATTCTGAAAGAAAAAGTAGCAATAATTTAGAAAATTATTCCACATCATTCTACACTGATATGTATATTCCTTTATCTATATATCATATATACAAAAGGAACTAGAATCACATTTTGATTCTGCTCTGTGTAGGCCTCATTTGAAAATGATTTAGCTTCCAGAGACCTGTTATACCTTTATTTCTTCCAATAAGTACTTCAATGAGAAATAAATTCTGTGCCATACAACAAACATCTTTCACCTTCCAAGTGATTACAGAACCTATATTAGCTACACAGGGGTCAGTGGTGAAATTGGACATTTGTGTTAGATAAAACATAGGGAATACACCAACTCTAGTCTTTTATTATTCTATTTTTCTTATTGAGACATAGTTAATATCAGCTTCAGAATAGTGGTGCAACAAACTGTGAATACTAGATTTTCATTTCAACGGTAGTTTCCATGTAAGGACATATAAAACGTAAAACCCAACTCAATTATTACTTTGTATTAGTTACATTTCTGTTTCTATAATAAAATGCCACAAGAAAGGCAATTTATAGGAAAAAAAGGAGTTTATTTGGACTTGCAGTTCTGGAGAGATAAGAACCCATCATGGTGGATAGGTATGTAATGAGGTATAAATGCTGAATGGAGAAAGAAGCCTGAGCTCACATCCTCAACCATAAACAGGAAGTAGAAAGAATTAAGTGAATGTGACTAAGGCTTTCAGCCACTGAACATACCTCCATTGACAATTTCCTTCATCAAAACCTTATATCATAAACCTTCCCAAAGAACAATACTAACTAGGGAATCAAGTGTTCAGATATCTCAGCCCATACAGGCTATTCTCATTCATAACACTATGTAATATTCCTTAGCTCCAATAGGCTCATAAGAGAAAATAATGTTTAGTGCAATATCAAAAATTCCTATATTCTCTCACATTCTCAGTCTCTCTTAAAACTAGAAATACTGTTTTAAATGTAAACCCCTGTAAAATGAAAAAGCAAATTACATGCTTCCAGTATATAATTGCACAGAATATACATTTCTGTTCTAAACCGAAGGAATATTGCCATAGAGAGAAAATATTGGATCAAAACAAGAAGAGATTCAAAAAAGGCAAACCTCAAATTTTGTTGCTCCTTGTTCAAGGTCTGGGACTTTATAGTTCATAGTGGTAACATGACTATATCTGTCCTGCTTTGCTGCCTGCAACATATATTTCATTCATAGGCTGGTTTGATTCCCCCTATCATACATACCTCTGGTGGCAAGTATCTCATGACTCTGATAACTCCATCATCTTAGGTTCTGTTACAATGCCATCTTCATGTTAAGATCTTCACCCATTGACATCTCCCATCCTCTTACCCTCTCAAGGTCTTTACACATGGGTGCCTTGGTTAAAGTTTTTATTGTTGTGAAGAGACATAATAACCACAGGAACTATTTAAAGGAAACATTTAATTGGGGTGGCTCACTTACAGTTTCAGACATTCATTATCATCATGGCAGGGAAAATGGCTGCATGAAGGCAGATGTGGTTTTACAAGAGAGTGCTATGTCTTGCAGGCAAGTCAACAGAAAGTCAACTGACAGTCACACTAAGGGAAGCTTGAGCAAAAGAGACCTCAAAGCCCTCTCCCACAGTGACACACTTCCTCCAACAAGGCCACACCTCCTAATAGTTCCACTCGCTTTGAAGAACATTTTCTTTAAAACCACCAGAGTTCCCCTACCTGGATTCAGCTATCATCTGAAACTGAGGAAGAAGAGATCTTCACCCCTTTATTCTTTCATCCTTTGTGCCTCTATATCCCAGATCACATATGACACTGCCAAGTTCTACTGCTAGAGATGTGATGGACCCTGTCCCCTGAATACCCTTAGCAATAGCTGTTTTTACTCAGTTGCCTTCTAGGAACAGAAAATGCTTTAAGGTTTATTTCACAAGTTGGAAAGTTTGCTCATTGGGAACTTATTTTAAGATCACATGTTCCTTTATTCCAATGGGACACGTCTGACTCTAATGATGTGAAACCCAATTACAGTTACACTCTCTCTTCCACCAGATGCCTTGACTGTTTCCTAGTGTCCTTCTCTCTCCAAACTGTACAGTTTCTATTTCTTTCTATCCCACTTGCTACTTGACTTTATAGGCCTCTATAAACCTTATCAATAACTAACATGCCATAGATTCAAGGCTATGCTGTCCTGAAATTCTACCATCAAAGTAACTAGTTCATTATTTTAAATTTAGCCCCAGACAAGTTCTTATGACGAGGAAGAAGGCAACCAGATTATTTGTCAACATCACAGAAATAGCCTCAATCTTAGTGGCTGACATTGTTTATGGTGGAAACCCCTTGCTCTGGCCTCCACAGTTCATGTTGCAATCATTACTACTACCTTTCAGGCTTGTACTAGAATATTCCTTTTTAGGCTCTCCTTATTGAATTAAAACACTTTTTAGTTCAGAGTTCCAAAGTATTCCACATTCTTCAACAAAACAGAAAACATACAAAAGAATACATAAAACAAAGAAACAAGAAAACAAGGGCATCTCCTCAACAGTAGCCCAAACTGTGGTAACAACTTCTGTATTAGTTACATTTTTCTTTCTGTGAAAAAACATAATGGCTGAGTCAATTTACAGAAAGAACAGTTTATTTGAGTTAATAATTCCATCATGACAAATAAGCAACTTATGAGGAAGGCACGGTGGCCAGATAAGGAAACTGAGAGATACATCCCTAACTACAAGGAAATTTAGCAAACTATGTGTGGCACAGTATTTGGAACTCTACACACTGTCCATTGACAACTGGCTTCAGGAAGACCACATCTCCTAAACCTCCCCAAACAGCACCACAAACTGGGCAGGAGTGCTGCAATATTTGAGCCTGTGGGGGATATTCTTATACTAGTTACTACATATTTTATCATTTTTTCCTTGTAGTAAATGAGTTTGACTTTCAGAAATTTGGGATAAAGGCATTTATTTTGCTTTAGGAGTAGCTTTAAATGCACATGTATTTAAATGCAGTAACAGGACTTCAAATCTAAGAATCATTTTCTTTTTAAAGAAATTTTGGAGTCACTTCAAGTTTTGAAAAGCCTTAAGATAATTTCCACAAGTGTCAAGTTGAGTTGCCTGTGATTCATTTTGGATAGACTATGCAGATATACTGATGAGTGTTGTCCTTTTTCTCCCGTTTATTGGCATGTAAAACTTCAGGTTACTCCTTCCCCTTTAAGTAAAATTTCACAATACTACTCTCAGATACTTTGTATAAGGTTTTTCTTTTGCTCAAAAAAAAATAATGTGATATATTTCACCAATTCATACAGAAACAGAAGACGACAGAAGTCAACTGTACTACATAGATTACTTTTGAAAGGATATTCTTATTTGGGTATAAAACAATGAAAGATTATGTTTCAAGATCACATAGCATATATAAAAAATGTCCATATGCTAGTCTAAATCTATATAGTTGACATGCCTGCTGCCAATCATCAGTTAACACATTAAAACTTTAAAACCTTGACCAAGTGGAAATATTATCCTGAATAACGTATTAGAGAGGTCTAATTTTTCACTGAGACAGATTGTAGGATGTCCTGGCTGCATTTGGACATACAATGCTTCTGCCTCCTTTGTCAAAGTGCTCATTTACTTTCTGGCTTTTTCTAGTGCAACATGAACAAATATCTAATCACTCCAGACAGGGCACCAATTATAGATCAAAGAAACAATTCTACTGAGATGTAGTATGATGAGCCTGTGACTTTATTTGTCTTACTTACAGGAGAAAAAGTGACACAAAGACAACCCACATAACAGAAAAGTCCAAGCCAGCCTAGAGATCCCTGTATAGTTTTCATGAAGTTTCTCCAGTAAAATTCCCCATCTCCCAGCAGCAACTGCATTGGTTTTACAATCCCAGAAAAGACTTTGCAGATCTTGTGACATTCTGAGCCTCTGCACCTGGTGATTTTTATGATCATTAAAATCTTTACATGCTTCATGAGATTCCTGAATATTGTGGGCCTCTCTCTTCCCTCCTGGAAGGAATGTTTTAATTCAGAGGAAATAATTATCCAACCTAGTTTCACAGGTGTGAAAATACAGGTGTACACTTCCCAAAGTGTATGTAATGAATTTTCTGTTAAAAAATAAAGCTTCTTTTTACAGTTAAGTAAACTTTCACATGCACACAAAATTGGAGAGTTCCCTAAAATACTGAAATTTTAAAAATCAATGCTAAATTATATACCAAACATGAATATTTTATTTAACTTACAGTGATGAAATTAAGGCATACCATATATATTAATATTCATACTAGTGGGGTGATAGGATGATCATGCGTGTCTGTGTGTGAGAGAGAAAGAGAGAGAGAGACTGAGAGAATGAGAGGCAGAGAGAATGAAAGACAGAATCAGAGACAGAGAAGCAAAAAGGAAGTGTTATATAGATATATGGGGATATAGATATGATAGGATAAAAAGGTAGATTATTGACTCTACTTTTAAAGAGCAACAACTTGCTTAAAATATTTTACATTGCTATGGATTTTAGTTTGATATATTGATATTAATTTAAAGTTAATTATGTTATTATATATATATATATACTCTTGTTTAAGGTATTATGTTTATATAATTCATTTGAATTGCAATGGACAATTAAGAAAAACAGATCAATAATTAGTCTTTATGATAATCAAACTTATAGTCATGTTAAGTTTTCTAGATATACATAGATATAATTCAGTTAGGTAGGCAATCTTCAAACACTTCAAAGACCTATAGAATGTAGTATTTAAAATTCAAAGAGAAAGAAGGGCATTGAAGACACTCTATATGGAGTTTATCTTCTTCTTGCAAAAATAGCCATTTGGGCAAGAAACTGCTCTTGCCTGAACTGATGATAATATGTAAACTGGACAAGCTGGACCCATAGGGAGGTGATGACTGAACTTTGCAAGACAAAATGGCTCTCACGTCCCTGCTTTGCATAAGAGACTGCCAGACATTCTACATGACACAGGAAGACTCTAGGCCTATAGACTGAAGAATGGATGCCCCAACGTTGCAGAGAAACTTTGGTTGACTGTCCAGGCAGCCAGCTGTCTCTGTCATTCTAGATTTTTTGAAGTTGCTTACAATGAATTTCCTGTTTACTTAGGTAATTATATCCTTCTTGGGTCTTTAATGTAGTTTAAGACTGGATAGTTATAATTTTCCTTGGTTATGATAAAAGATAAATTAGATATAAAATTTAGACTCACAAATTTAGGATAGGTAGAATATTTTCTTTAATTTATCCAAATACAAATAGACTAGATACTGTAACTGTAATTCTTGCTTGATAGCTGCTCTATATGTAATTTTACTACGTTAAAGTTAAAGCCTTCCTTTTTGATTAGACAGAAAAGGGGAAATGCTGTGGAATGTTGTCTGTATGCTGTGAATGTGTGTTGATAAATAAAACACTGATTGTCCAGTAGCCAGGCAGGAAATATAGGTGGGATAAACAGACAAGGAGAATTCTGGGAAGAGGAAGGCTGAGTCAGGAGTCACCAGCCAGACAAAGAAAAAGCAAAAAGAGAAGGCAGATCTGAAAAAAGGTACCAAGCCATGTGGCTAAACATAGTAAGAATAAGAATTATGGGTTAATTTAAATGTAAGAGCTAGTCAGTAATAAGCTGAGCTAATGGCCAAGCAATTATAAATAATATTAGGCCTCTGTGTGATTATTTTATAAAGGCTGCAGAACTGTGGGTGAGAGATTTGTCCTGACCGTGGGCCAGGTGGGACACAGGAAAACTTCAAGCTACACTACAGTGAAAGCAAGAGTGAAAAACTCTCAATAAAGAGACAATATTTACCTCGTGTGTGCTGTTTGCCCACACATTTACAACTAGACACATTTATAAATGCAAAAAGATTCCTATGTTTAGACAGTGATACAATTTATTATCAAGCAAAATATGGTTTTCATCTTTATTTCTTGTTATGTGCTAGGGATCATTCTAATATACTTGCCTAATTTAATCTGTACAGCAATGGTTTGCCATGCATAGGATTATTATTATTCTAAGCTCAAGGGAGATAAAACTAAGAACCAATGATGTCAAGTTATTCACTGAACCTGAGTTTTTGGGTCAAGTTGTGAGTGCAAGAAATGTACCCCAGGGTTAGCTGCCTTCTCCAGCAATGTAGAGGAATTTTGATGGGAACAAGATAGGATTGGTGTTTGGGAACCATGGTTACATTTTATCTATTTACAAAAAGAAATCTCATTTCCTAAATACACCTAAACTATTAAAAGTTTTGAGATGAGCAAATGCTGAACAGATTCTTTTCTTTTTTATTTTGTTTTTATTTTATGCACATTGGTGTTTTATCTGCATGCATATCTGTGTGAGGGCATCAAATCTCCTGGAACTAGAGTTACAGACAGTTGTGAGCTACTATGTGTGGGTAGAGAGAATTGAACCCAAGTCTTCTGGAAGAGCAACCAGTGCTCTTAACCTCTGAGCCATCTCTCCAGCCCCAATAAGCAGATTCTTAATGTAAAAAGGGAACAATTACAAGCACTAATTGTGAGACTAAAGCAAATATGGAAGTGTTTCACTTCTTAGATAACAATTTGTTTGTGTTAATTAGTCTCAATAGTCTTCCCTAATGTTCACAACAAATTTACACAGCTGCATTTATTTTTTGCCTTTAAGATCAGATATTCTAGTGGAAGAGCAACTGGTGATAACTGTGTATTCATTAAATAAATGAAAGTAGGTATATGAATGAATATATACGTATATATACTGGTATGAATAAAAGTAAATAAACACAGTAATAATTAACACTTGGGCCAGTGAGATGCCTCAGCACATAGAACCACTTTCTTCTCTGTCTGATAACCAAAGTTTAATTGCTGAAACCAACATGTTGGAAGGAGAAAACAGACTCACACCATTTGCCTTCTGATTTCCTCATGTGGCTATGGTATTAGACATATGCAGACTTGCATGTATCTCACACATACACACATAAACACACACACACACACACACACACACACACACACACACACACACACACACACACAAATAGTTAAAAAAAAAGTCCTGTAACAAAACACAATGACCAATGCAAGTTATCAGAGAAAGTATTTAATTGGATTGTAGATTTAGAGGGTTAGAGTTTATGAGGGTGGAGCACCATGGCAGCTGGAGCAGCTGAGAGCTCACATTTTCATGGTAAAGCAGGAGGCAGAGAGAGACACTGGGATTGGTCCAATTTCTGAGTCCTCAAAGCCTTCACCCATTGGAACACCGTCTTCTGTAAGGCCCTACTTCCTAATCTTTCTCAATCTAAACAATCAATTAGGGACTACATAGTCGAACAAATGAACCAATGGTGGTCATTCTCATTCCTATTTCCAGAGTGACCACTGTACTTTACTTACTCCTTGAGTTATATATCCTGATAGTAGAATACTGACATCCTGATATTAACAACAACAAAAATTGGAAAATTTCAATACATCATTTAATAAGGTATATCAAAGTCTGCCTGAATGCATTTTATCTGTAATGAAATTTCTGGGAAACCAATTTTCCTGCAATGATCCCAAAATTTGGAGTTACATCTAAACTATAGTGTTCTCTAAAACCAGTTTACCAGGGCAACCATAGCCAAATAATGTTATAATTAAAAGAATATGTAACTTTCACTGCTATTTTATAGTTGACCAACCATATAACATGAGAAACTATTCATTCACCAATATTTGTTAATTAGTTATGCATTAGGTGCAGCACCAATATTTATTAATGAGTTATCAGGAGCTAAGCTAAGAGAAACCTCAATAAGAACAAAATTGCAAGTGGAATTCAGCAAAACTTAAAAAATACATTTATATACCTTTTTATTCTAAAAGAAAACAAAATTTAAATATAAACTTGGAGTTACTTATTCACTTTACATACTCACCAAGTATAATCTATGCATTTATATTATTTACAGTTACATTTGGTTATTTATGTTTTAAGTGATCTTACAAGATTCCTTTTTGTGAGAGGTACAGTGGATAGAATTCAGGGCCATGCTCATTCTGGGAAAGCGCTCTGCTATACCCAAGGCATGGAAAGTTATTATTTTTTCTTCTATTTTCAAAGCCATAAGCTTGGTTTTAGAGTATTGAAGGATTTTCTAATAGTAGTAATAATTATGCTCATAAAAGTAGCAGTAAATGTGTCTACATAGAACACTCATATAAATCATTCAGGATGTCATATTTAACACACTAAGTTTTATATAAATACAATAGTTATAATACCCATAATTAAAATTTATTTTAGTAATAATGCTTGATACTGTACTAATGAAGAGAAAAATGAAAATGATTCAAGCATATATAAAATTTTAGTATATTTTGCATTTTAACTTCATAGGAAAGATTAAAAAAAAAAGTCAGTGGATTGTTGCTTGAATCTTAGATTGTCTTACAATAAAACAACCCAGAGACAGATATCAGGGTGAAAACTGAAAGATCAGAGAAGC
Organism: Peromyscus leucopus; assembly: GCF_004664715.2. Taxonomy (NCBI): domain Eukaryota; kingdom Metazoa; phylum Chordata; class Mammalia; order Rodentia; family Cricetidae; genus Peromyscus; species Peromyscus leucopus. The sequence continues at coordinate 11,988,174 of NC_051070.1, read as the reverse complement.
AGAGCAAGCCACAGCCAACCTCACCTAGCCAACTCCTTAGTCAATTCTGTTTCCTCAGACTGAATGCCACTGAGTCCTCGCCCGAAAGGGTCTCAGCTGAACTGCCTTAGTTCCTGTTGCCTCACACTTATATACCTTTCTCCGACCAGCCATGTCACTTCCTGGGATTAAAATTGTGTGGGCTTCCCAGTACTGGGATTAAAGTTGTGTGCCACCAGTGTGGCCTTGAAGTCACAGAGATCCAGATGGATCTCTGCCTTAAAAGTGATAGGACTGAGGGTGTGTGCCACCACTGCCTGGCCTCTATGTCTAATCTAGTGGCTGGCTCTGTCCCCCCATCTCCAGGCAAATTTAATAGAATACACAATGTATCACTAAAGCGAATGAAGGCTATCCCCTCACTATGTAGTAATGAATGTATACAACTGAAATATTAATTAAGCATGTGGAACAATGTTTTCTGTAACTCTAAATCAAATATTCCCACAATATACTTCAATTAGAGCCTAAATAGGATATTGCCTATGAAGATTCTCATTATAACAAAAAATAGTGGTTAATACACATGTTAATATGGATGCATTTGCATACATATATGGCATACACATTAATGGTCCTAATTCTTTAACTTTTTCATCTCATGTAGCATGAATTTTTATTTTTACATTTTGTTAGCAATATTTTATGATGGCTAATCTTGGTTAGCAACTTGACACAACTTGAAAGACAGAACCTCAGTTGAGAAACTGCTGCCATCAGATTGGCTTTTTGGCAAGTCTGTAGGACATTTTGTGGTTGATGTACTAGTTACCTTCTATTACTATGATACAATATTGTAAACAAGGCATATTACAGTAGTCAGTGATTGTTTGAATTTATGTGTCTATAGCATTAGGAGTCCAGGAGAGCAGAGCACAGGTTGTGTCAGGAAGCTAAGGGCTCATAGCTCTAAGCACTACAGAAAGCAGTAAACTGAGGTTGGCTCAAGTTTCTAAAATCTTATAGTCCTCCCCACAGTGATGATCTTTCTGTAGCAAGGCCATACCACCTAATTCTCGCAAACAGCACAACCAACAGGGGATGAAGTATTTAAATACTTGAGGCAGTTGAGACTATGGAGGACATCTCTACTCAAAACAGCAAGGTTGCTAATTGAAGGAGGAAGGTGTATGTAGCCCAGTGTGGCAGTGCCACCATGGGATAGCATAAGAAAGCTATCTGAGAAGAATCAAGGAACAAGCCAGTAAGCAGCATCCATCTAGGGTTCTTCATCATCTCGTGTTCAGCTGGAGTTCCTTTCCTGACATTTCTTAAGATAGAACTTAACCTGTAAGATGATATAAACCTATTCCTTCCTGAGATGCTTCTGGTTAAGGTATTCTCACAGCCACAGGAAGCAAACTAGTTCAGTATTTATTTTTAATTGCATAAATGTCCATAATAGCAATTTTAACATTCATATTTCATAAATATGGATGTAGAACACACTACCTTTCAACAAAACAGTTTTGGATACTACCTAGAATCATCTCTCTGGGTACTTTCAATATTTAGATGTGATTGATAATACTCACTCTTGATTAGTTATTAATGTCTAGACTCTAGAATATAGAAGGATCATATATCAATAAGAATGTATATTTGTCTGATTTGGATAAAACAGAAACTTTTGCTGTTGTTGGTCATGTAAGGATGTTGGTTCTTACTGTAGACTGATTTCCATATAGAATTCATACCGTAAGTCCTTCCACAGAGCCTCTGCTAAAGTATTCTTCCCATGAGATTAAATGAGAGGCTAATGTTTCCACAGAGGCATATTTCAGGTCGCACGATTATGGGCCCTATGTGTGCTTTTAATTTTTACTAAATTTTATTTAGTGTGTGTGTGCGCATACGTGTGCATGTGAGTGTATGTGTGTGTCTGTGTGTGTGTGTGTGTGTGTGTGTGTGTGTGTGTGTGTGAGTGTGCACATATCAAAGTCAGAGAACAACTTGAAGGAACTGTTTATTTCTTACACTACATAAATCTGAGTGGTAGGGCTTGGGTTTTCAGACTTGGGGACAAGCACTTTTCCCCTTTGAGGCATCTAAATGGGTCATTCTCCTATTTTTCATTCTTAGGGTACCCAGTTTTTATGTATCCAGGATATAAAACAGAACTCTTGTAGTAGATATTTTCACAGGCATTGTCTTCTGTTCTACTATGCTTTCTACTCTAACTTAACTCCTCTCTGTGTGCAGTAGGCACTTTTCCTGGACCAAGATGTGTAAAAGGGACAAAGGGAGTGAGCTTATCATTCATTAACATGACACTTACTATTTCCCACCAAGATATTAAACTTATTTTCTCATTGTGTGTTCAGTGCTCTCAGGTTTCTTTGGCTAGGCATACACATTATTTGCTTTCATTTCAGCCTAGCGGTTTTGATATTGAGGAAACTCTCACTGTTATTTTTAAAATATTTTATCACTGAAAAAAATCAGTAATAAATCCTTTTGTATTTTATCATGCTGTCCATTCACTGGTGTGTTTGTAGAGAAAAGAAACAAGCTTACTGAATACCGAACAGGAAATGAAAGGATGTTCAAAAGCAAATAATCAGTTAATATGGGAAATATTATCCCACTGAAAATCAGAACCTGCTATCAGCTAGTGAAGTAATCTGAAGAGAACATAGATTAATTTTGTGCAGCAGAATTGTGCTTCCTGTGAAATAAAGACTGATACCAAGTCAATGATTATTTTTTTAAATTGTCTGGAGGATTAATTTCAAATACAAGGTGAATCAAACTCATTCTTGATAGAAAGTACATTTTAAATCAAAAAGAAAAATACGTGTTTGGAATACAATATGATTTTTAGTCTTCCTATGTAACTGTAAGTCTCAGTCTTTGAAATTTGATACAAATCTGACTTTAGTCATTTAAAATTTTTAATGATTGTCCTAGAAATAAATTGATGCCCTTGGTTTAATACCAATAAGTATTATGTAGAAGTGTGGATAAATGCAATGAAGGACAGAATAAAGATCAAATCAATAAGATACATACTTGAGGTGTGTATTAGGGTGGTCTCCAGAAGGAAAGGACTTACAATTTGTAACCTTTCAAAAGGTTTCTTTTCCCCCACTGGGAAATATTTTTTAAAGTGACTTTATATGTTTTAAGACAGTGGTTCTCAACCTTTATAATATTGTGACCGTTTAATTTGGTTCCTCTTCCTGTGGTGACACCCATCTATAAAATTATATTTGTTACATCATAACTATAATTTTATTACAGTTATGAATCATGATGTAAATATCTATACCTCTGATATTCCTAGGTGATCACTGTGAAAGAGTCATTTGACACCAGTGGGTCATGGCCCACAGATTGGGAATTGCTGTTTTATGAGAATAGTTTTATATTTAATCTTAGACAATAAAATATCAGTCATTCATGAACAACATATTATGTTTTCATCATATGTGATTTATGAGTTAGCTCCCTAGTGATACATAAAATGACAAAGAAAACAATAATATATTAAAACATGTCATGAAGATAGATAAAGTAACTACTACTTTCTCTTTCTAGACATGACAGATATTTTCATCTGTTTTATTAATTCTCAAACAAGTTTATTGTTTACATAAAAGCAAACCAGTTTGGCTACATGTTTTATACACATTGTTTATTAATATTTTCTGCTTTTTAAAATCATATTTTATACAAATGTATTAAATTTTTCATATCTTCATGTAAATTAATATTCAAAACTAAATAAAAGTATGAAATGTAAAATTTATTAGCATTAAATGAAATTATTCACCCATTCTTGTTGCTTCTCCTCTCTTCCTAACACATTTATTTCTGCATATAAATGAGATATCATGATCCCACCTATTATAAACTCCAAAATGTAGTCACAATACAATTTTGAATATTAAAGGATTTTTGTTTGTATTTTCCTCACCATAATTCAGAATGTAACAATGTACTTTCTGATCAATTTTCCAAGCGCATAATAGTAACCAGTGGCACTGTATTTTGCCACAATTTCTCAAAATTATTTACTTTGTAAAGTCAAAAATCTATTCTTTTCTCATTTCCCCCACCCAAACTTGTCAACCACTATTTTACTCTCTGATTTTTGATTGACTTGGCTACAGCCCATGATGTTGCTTTGTTTAATGTTTTCCATATTTATCAAGGCTGTCTTTTATTATGGTGTTTCTTTCTATTATGAAAATCAATAGTAAGCCTGCATTTGTATTTTTTCCACATCTCTTCATTCATCTATTAAATGATATTCATGTTTTTCCAATTTCTATGCTACTATAAATAAGACAATATTAACTATAGAAATACAATTGACTCCTTGAGTTCCTGACATGCATTTTTTGTAAATATATGTAGAACATTCTTATGTCATATAAAAATTCTATTTCTAGCTTTTTGTGGGATATTTGTACACTGTGTAAAGATCTATTGTTGTGATTAGTTCAATAAAGATCGCCCTGCAAAGGGGAAATAGATGAGATCTCCATGAGTGAACTGGTGGTGAGGGGTGGGCAATGGAGGGTTGGGGATGGGGGATGAGAACATTAGGAAATGGGATGGTTGAACTGAAACAAGGATGGAGTGAGAAAGCAATGAGAGAGGTACCATGATGGAGGGAGACATCATGGGGGAGAGGGAGAAACCCATTGCTAGGGAAGTTGCCAGGAAACCCTAAGAATGACCCCAGCTTGGACTACTAGAAATAGTGGAGAGGGTGCCTGAACTGAACTGCCTTGTCCCAGAGACCCTGTAATCACAGAACTTTTCTCCAGTGAATAATGGAGGCAGATGCAGAGATTCACAGCCAAATACGAGGCAGAGTTCCAGGAGTCCAGTCAAAGAGAGACAATAGGGATTCTATGAGCAAGGGCATCAGGACCATGATTAGGAAGCCTGAAGAGATGACCAAACCAAACTAGAGGGAACTCATGAAAGTTGGATCAATGGCTGTGGAGCCTGCATGAGACTGGACTAAGTAAGCCCTCTGCACAGAGAGACAGCTGTGTAGCTTGATCCACTCAGGAGGCCCCTGGCAGTAGGATCAGAATCCATCCCTGGTGCATGAAGGGCCTTTTTGGAGCCCACTACCTATGATGGGATACCTCTTGTAGCCCTGAGGCAGGGGAAAAAACTTGGCCTTGCCTCTGCTGGATGTGCCTCCCCATGGGAGGCCTTGCTTTCTTGTGGGAGGAGAGTGCAGGTGGGTTGGAGGGGCTGGGGGGCAAGAGGAGGGAAGAGGTGGAATCTTTGGTGTGTAAAATGAATGAAAAAAATGCTTAATTGTAAAAAAAAAAGAGCTGAACATCCAATACCTAGGCAGAAGGTAAAATCAGCCCAAAGAAAACTCTGACTACACTAACATGTTCAGAAATAACCTACTCTTGTGTATAGTATCCCCAAACTCTTATATTTGCATAGATACTAATGGATCCCTTTCCTTCTCATTAACTTTTGCCATTGGGTATGAACTAGGTCTCTCTTAGTATATGGAGGACATTCTAATAAGTATGAGGTGATTCACATGGTTTTGGTTTGAAACTCCTTAACAATTACTGAAGTTGCGTACATGCTCATATATACAAAGTTATGAAATTAATTTCAATGAATATGTGAGTTTAACTTTTACAACTGATACTACTCAGTGATATTCATTATTTTCATGAAACACATAGCACAGTACTAAGGAATAAAGAGTTTGTGGAAGTTTAAGAGCATGAAGCTCTCATTAGGTCTGTGCACATGAAGTTCTGCCTGGAAGGATCACAGTGTAGTACATGGCAGCAACAGACTTTTACACAGGAGAAGGGATCACATCTGCTTGAGGAAGTCATAGAATGATTCAGGGGTCAGAACTGTTTCTATGACAATCCTTTTTTCTTGAACTCACTCCATGATACTAGTATTCCATCCTGGAGGAAGCATCACTGACTTAATGACTTTCAAATTTTAACACTTATACCATCACTTTGAAAATACAATGTCCAACCAATACATTGATCCTTGGGAAATAAAGTCACCTCAACACTAGAAAAATTGAATTTCAGAAATATTAAGAAACTATAACTCTAAATTCACAAAAAGTAAGAAATTACAGAAACATAACATTTTATTATTTTGTATAAATAGAAAGATGGAAAATATCATCATGTAATAGTTATGCTTCCATAATTATATCATTTATGCCTATCATAATTATTATCTATGCCGCATATCTATCTGTCTTCTATTCATTAATTTATTGTTCCATGACATTTCCTAGGAACTAATCAAGTCAATAAAACAACTCTAGAAGTCTAGAGATCAATTGCCAGTTCTGTTTCTCCCCCATCTCTCTCTCTCACACACACAGACACACACAAAGGGAGAGAAACAACTACGTGAAAGCAAAAAATAAATTAGCTGATTATCCATACTTGATTTTGTTTCAGAATCACGCTTAGTCACTGTACCTTGAGACGTTGAGACATCATCAATGCTTAAGTTCTTTATATCTGAGTGACTGTAGTAGTTACACAATTCCTATTCCACTGTAGATGCTGAAGTGTAAGGGCTACACTATTTTGGTATTGGCTCATTATGCATCCTTCTAAAAAGTAATTTATTTTATTTATAATTAAAATATAATTGTATCTTCTCTTCCTTACTTTATTCCCTCTGTAACATGCCCACTTGGCTCCATATCAAATCGGTAGCCTCTTTTTCTTTAATTATTTTTACATATTCATAAACTAATAAATATATGAATGCAATCTGCTGAGACCTGTTGACTGAATGTGTGTTTTTAGAGATGACCACTTGATATTAAGTGGATCAGTTATTAGGTTCCTCCCCCGAAAAGTATAATTCTATTTTCCTCAGCAGTCATTAATTGCCGGGAACTATTCATAAATAGGTGGGTTCAATGATTTTTTTTTCTCAATCCATGTTTACATTCCTAATATTTCATTGTTTGGGTCTTATGTAGCCAGACATACTGTTAACATTTCACTGGTGTGTCTTTCCTGTCACAGTTAGATGATAAAATCTCACAGCAGATTCCTGGTTCCCTAGATCTTACAATCTTTTCATATAATCTTCTACGATGTTTGTTGAGCCTTTTGTGTAGAGTATGAGCTGTAGATGTGTACCTTGGTTTCAATAAATCTATGATCAGCTGTTTTCTGCTTTTTATCTTGTTTAGCTTTCTGTAATGGTGAAAATATGCTTCTTGGAAAGCTTCTTTGATGATGGATAAGAGGTGCACTTATATAGATCTCTGCCTCTCTCAACCATTCTCAAACTAGATTCTTCTGGCAGTAGATTGGAAATGACACAGAGACCCACAACTGAACAGAGAATGAGAAACTTGGGAGTACTCAGTCCTAACTGGAGTGTCTTCATTAATCCCCTCTTCTTAGGACTCAGGTAGCTATGCAGAAGAAAAGGCAGAAAAGTTGAAAGATCCAGATGTGATGGATAATTTCAAGGTTGACATCTAGACACAAGAGCAATAGTGTACATATAAACTAGCACTGACTGTGGTAGCCAGCATAGAATCAAGCCAGACTGTGTCCAAGCACTAAGAAGGGGAAATGAACATGGGCTCTCACCCCTGACATGGAAATACCTGTAACTGATACTCACATGCAAAGAAAAAATAGTTTTCTCCAAAGGAGTCTCACTGGGTATAACAACCACACTTCAAGATAGGCCCCATGAACTGGAGAAATTGTACAACACAATGTGAGACCAATGAACCTTTGCTGTAGACATTTTGTCCTAAATTATATTTTTGTCTCATTTGTCATTTGCTTTCGTATTCAGTTTGTCACTTTTGTGTTACTGTGAGTGGTATGTATTTTGATATTTTGGTTTTGGTTTCTGTTTGTTTTGTAATGTGGACGACAGGGAATGTAGTTGGGATGTTGGGGAGGACTTGGAGGAGGGGAAAGACACTGTTACAATATATTGTATGGAAAAATACTTTTGTTTAGAATTTGTGATACATAAAAAAGAGACACACTTATAAGTGTGCTTATAAGAATACATTTTTAGAAGAAAGGAATTATACTTGTTTAATGAAGTAGCCAGAAATGTTTCTCCTCTACAATCTATGACTACACTAGCCACAGATAATTTACTATGCTTGCAGGAACAGACTTGATTTCCTTCCTGTTGAATGGACCTTAACCAAAGTTGACATTGATTGGCTACCACCAGTAACTAAGGACCACTTCTGCACCTTTTCTTCCCCATGTATTGAAGGAATCACAGCAGAGCAGGACCACTGATTGCTCTCCTCCACTGGAATCTTGCATATCACCTTCTAATATCACGAAAGCTAGTCCTTATGGAGGAGACTTATATGTCAAATTCAGGTTGATCCCTCCAACTCAGGTTTGTAAAATGTGTGGTGTCGGGAGAAAGGACTTGCCTTCACCTTTCAGGAGGCAATAAAGAGCAACAATATATTGTATTTTTTGAGAGGGTATTTTTTTTTTTTACCCTCACCTGAAAAGTAACATGAAAGGAAATTTATTGTTCTTGGAACTGTTTTTTATTTTAAGCTATTTTTGTTTGTTTTTGTTTTGAATACACCATGGCTCTGGAGAGTCATTATCTAATCACCCCAAGTAGTGTAACTTCACTTAAACTATGTACCTATGTGTGTATGTGTGTGTGTGTGTATTTATGTGTTTTTGTATAATTTTATGTAAATATAAAATAATATGACTCCTCTTGCTTTTTCAAACTTCCTTACTGGTCTTTATCCTACATTCTTCCCTTTCCTTCTGTATTTGTCCTCCCATCCCTTGCCCAGTTAAAGACGGCACCCAATTTTCCTTTTCTTATCATCAATATTCTATTTCCCTCTCTAGAATTCCTCCTACCACCATGGCCCCCGTTTACTTTCCTCGTCTATGATTACATCAGGTTATATACCAACATCAGACTTGACACAAAGCACCACATATAAAACATAACATGTGGCAGTTTTGTTTGGGGACTGTGCTGCCTTAATATAATATTCTCTACTTCCATCAATTTACCTGCCAGTATCTCAATTTCATTTTTTAATACAGATGAATGGTATTCTATATTGTGTATCTATGCCCCATTTCCATTCTCTACTCATTATTAGAAGGAAACTGAAATTGTTTCCATTTTATTCCTTCCATATTCACAGATATTTTTTATATAACACTCAATTCTTGAGGAATGATACCCAAATAATTCTACATGTACTCATTTGGATTTGATGGGAGGCAAAACCTGGTATGACCACATTTTCTTTTTTTCTAATTCTTAGTTTAAAATAGCATATTGTTAATTTATAATTTTTATCAAAATTTCAATGCTAATTTAGGAACAAATGATATGTAGGTAGCCAGATGCTTTATTGCTATTGATTTATATATTCCTTGTGGAGTCTGTGTAGAAACTGACAAAATTCACAAAGATTACACAACATACGTTATAGAAATAGTAAAGCATTGCTCAGAGACAGGAGATTTCGGTGGTGTCACTGTCTATAAGGTGTACAGGGCAGTTCAATGCTGCAACTTCTGTGACTCATAATCCTTGCTGGGGTACGGGTTTGGATTATTCATGTACCTTTGAGTGATACAGCTCCTATGCCTAATCACCTGCCCACCTTCTGTCATTAACGCCACTAGCCTAACTGGTTCATCATATTATAACTCATACATTTAATGTATAAATGAAAACAAAATTAATCAGTAAAATAAAAGATGGATAACAGTCATTGTATTAGCTAAGATGTGAATGACATCTCCCCTACAAACCTTTCCTGCCTGAGGTTTCTAACATTTCTAACATTGAGTCTTTTCACAAGCTCTTAATCACAAGCCTCGGGAATTGCTACAATATGATTAGTGGGACTTTTTCCTAATTAACATTTCTGAAGCAATTATTTTGAAATTTCTAAAGACTTGAACAGTGATTTCCTATTCATATAAAAGTTTAATTTTTTTTCTCTGAAGCCCTATCTTTATTTGAGAAATAAGACAGGTTGAGACTCCAAGATTAGCTCACTAGAAAATCTAGAAAAATATTTCTTTTCTAGGTCGTATTGTTACTGTAGCATTGAGAAATTGTCTGATTTTATTTTTATTTTATAAATTTTACTCTGAGCAGTAGATGAAGCAAGGTGACATCATCGACATTATGCCTGTAAATATGTGAAACAATGATCACAGTAACGTTTTACATTAGTATGGTGCATCTGTCACAATTAATGGACCATTGTTGACATGTTATTATTAACCCAAGGTTAAACTGATTTATAACCAAACTCTGAAGCTACAAGGTCCTCGGTGTTTATGAGATGCTTATATATGTACCCATATCTTCGGTAATGAAAATCTGATCAGATGCACAGGCAGAGAGAGGAGGCTACATGTTCTGGAAACCTCTATTAACAGCTCATACTGTGTGATTAAATTCTTCCCAGTGGCAGTCAAGAAGCATTGTGAGAAATGTTGTTAAAGAGAATTAACATGAATCTCATATTGCTTTTGTTATTGTTGTTTGAGATGCAGGCATGAGAGTTATATTTTCATTATCTTGTGTTGAGAATGCAACTGGGTAGTAGAAACCAGAGAAGGAAAATGGTTGTGTTTGAAAGAATTTTTCACAACACCAGTAAAGTTATTGCAAACCTTAGATTTATCACTTTTATGTGAGTTCAGTAAGAAACTGGATCTTACATAATAGTTATAACTTCTTCAGTGTTGTGTTTATGATCAGAATAATATCTATATGGTATTACCATGTTGACATCAGTGTGATCTTAAGTATGTCTATGATCCTGATTGGGTTTTATTGTCAACTTGACACAATCTTGAGTCTCTTATGAAGAAAAAACCGCTGTGGATGAATTATCTACATCAGATTGGCCTGTAAGCATCTTTGTCAGTCATTGTGTTGAAAGCTAGTTGATACAGAAATTACCAGTCCAATGTGGGTAGCATCAATCCTAGGCAGATAAGCCTGGGTTGTATAAGATAGCTATCTGAAAAATGGAGGTTAAAATATGACTTAGGGTGGGTAGGGAGCAGTTGAAGGAGGGGAAAAAAATGTGACCAAAATGCATTGACATTTCCAGACAAAAACTGAAGAAAAAAAGATAGCTGACCAAGCTAGAGAGAGAGAGTCAAGAAACAGCATTACTCAATGTTTTATTAGTCATTTCTGGTTTGAGTACCCCCTGGGACTCCTCTCCACAATGAATTACAACAAGACATATCATATGAAATGAATGTTTTTCTCCTTTCTGTTGCTTTTGGTCATGGTGTTTCATAACAACAGAAAAATAACTAGACTATCTATATTCAAACAAACTTAGTATAAGTATTAGCACATAATCTTTAAATGAATCTCAGCAGATTATTATGTGAGTGCTATGAGGAGTCCAAACTGAATTCACATTCCTATGGTACACTCTTGTGTGCTATATTTAAAATAACAATACTCCTTTAGTACTTAAAAGACAATTATCATTCTTACATCTGATTGATCCTTAATTCTTCTACTCTCAGGCTCCTTCCACTCTAAAAATGTTTCCTACGATGAATGTTCTGTCTCATCTTAACCTAGTTAATGAATGGGTGGTAAAATCATATTTGGGAGTGTACCTAGGATGGTGGTTTTGGAAGTTATCAGAATTTTTGACAATAGGCTAAGTAAAGTAGAATTGATCTCATCTATAAGTGTTGACTTTTCCCATCTTTTCAGAGACATAATTAAATAAAATGATGTTTAATAGATGAATAGACTCTCTTTCCCTCCTTTCTGTGATGTGACATTTGAGCTGGTGGTTCTCGAGCCTTCAAACTCAAACTGAACTATACCAGCTGCTTGTCTTTTTCTATAGCCTTACCCCATTTTCAGTCTCTTTACCAATTTCCTACAGTAGATAATTTCATATCTATCAACATAAACTATTATAGATTTTCTCCTCCCTCTTATTTTTAGTTTCTCAAGACAGTGTTTCTCTATGTACCCACCGTGGCTTTCCTGGAACTCGCTCTGTAGACCAGGCTGGCCTTGAACTCATGGAGAGCTGCCTGTCTCTGCCTAGGATTACAAGCCTACATGGGATAGCTCAGCCATTAAAGGCTAGGCTAACCACCAAAAATATAGATTATCTTTTTAAAGAAGTGTAATATAACTTTGCACTCTGGCTTTGAAATAAATGCTACTTTTCAGATAAATTAATCTCTACTGATTGACAAAACATGTCAGAAGGTATACCTGCAAATATATCTGCATATATATATACCATCAATGCATACATTTATACTCACAAACACATGTAAATACTTTTATAATAAATCTTGTTTATAAAAGCATAGGACTTCTAAATATTACAATAATTTCACTATTATTTTTTCAATGTTTTAGATTGAAGCACTGAAAAAATAAAAGATAAAATATATAAATTATATTGTTTTATTTTATTTATTTTTGTACTATATTCTAATTTTCTTACAAGTAAAAGCACCACACTACTTGTTTCCTGAATCCACTCAAACATTTGTCCACTAGTAAAATATATATATCTGGTAAACTTCAGTATGATTAGGATGGCTTAATTCAGAGTTTATACTTTCACTATAAACAATATTTTTCAAAATTGATTTTCTGTGGTCATTTCTATTTCGGTACCTTGCAAATTTTATTCATTTATCCACCATTAAAAAAGAAAACATTATGATATAGTTTAATGAGAAAATAGATTAGCCTTGTACCATCTTCCATGACTTATGTATACTTAATCTAATAGTTTTGATAATAAAATACTTAGCTATTTAAGAATATCCCATGAATTACATATTTTATATACTTTAAAAAAATCATAGAGTAATAGAAAATTTATCAGTTTTCTAAGCAGGAGTTTCTGAACGCACAGAATACATTTTTGTAGGCATTTAAAGAGCTCCAGGTTTTATCCCACCTCAAACAGCTTGGCTTCCATTGGTGACTTTGACAGTTGTGTGCATGGCTCTTTATGCTTCAGTGCTGGCCTTCAGCAAATTCTTTCCTGTCCAAGACATTAGATATGTGAAAGAAAGATGATTGCACTCTCAGTTACGTAATACTTCAACAAGGTGGGCAATGATAATAGGATACACAAGTTTTCCCATACTAGACCACCCAAATTTGCCAATTCCTGTTCATCAGTGTCACTGATGTCATTAGTTACAGACTCAAAATTACAAAGTATGGTATAGTTTACTGTTTCAGTTCTTACTAGTTGTTATCACATTGGTTCATCCTCTAATTCATTGAGAAGCTCATGCATATTTTGTACTACAATTTCTATTTATTCCTGATTAAAAAATAAAAAAAACATGAAAAAAATCACAGTTTACCAGAGAGTCAATATACACAATACTTTCCTGAGAAATACATCTTTCCATTCTTACATCATTTATTGTCTTTGATAATAAGATGCTTGACATTTTCTGTGACTGCACTGCTTTTTTTCTAAGAATTCAGTTTCTCTTCTGCACTCTCTAAGCATGAGGGATGTTGAATATATATATCATTTTCCAAGTCGGGAGAATTTAAATCCCTCCCTTACCTTCCAGCTTTTACTGATAAATTATACCTTTGTGAGAAACTTATCTCTTTTTCATTTTAGGGTGTAATCACTCACTGATTGTAAGTATATCTGTAACATTTTAGATCAAATAAAATAATTGATATGTCCACAAAGAAGATAAGATAGGGAAATGATAAATGTCTTGAGCTTTATGGTTTTCCAGTAACGTATAATGAGGATTGACCCAAAGTAAAATAATTAGATCAGAAAAGATTGTTTTTGATCTATCATGCTCTCAGTCTCCCTTCCCAACTCCACAAGAAAGCCTTTGTTCCTTCAACCGTGTTTACCTCACTTTGCAGAGCCCACTCATAAACTGATTCTTGTTATATAACTAGAGAGACAGTTTTATAATTTGTAAATTATAATAGAAAATATGCTACCAGGGTATCTATAAGTTATTCCTTCCAGACATTTATATTGTAACAAGAAAATGAACAAAAATTAGATTAATTTTAGGTTATAATAAATTATAATCAGAAATAGAGTATTATTGGAACCAGATTTGAAAGGAGATTTTTATGAATATGCACATTTGTTTCTTTTAAGACATGAAGAAATTTTGAAGATATATTTCAGTAATTTCCATCTTCTTATTTTTCTTTCCTAATTCACCCATGAATGATTGTTTGTTATTTGTGTCCATTGTTTGTATGAATGCCTACTTAGATTATTTGCAGAATTTTAATGTCATATTTTTCTTTTTAATCTGTTTTTATTTAATTCTAGATATATGTTTCTTATCAATATGTGATACACAGTTTTATAAGATGTCTATTATAGAAATCATTTTATTCTTATGAATTAAGTGTTCCCATTTCTTATATTTACATAGATTTGTTTATGAATTGATTACTAAATTCAAGGTGAAGGACATTTACCAAATGGTTTATTACAATTATGTTAAAGTCTTTGCTCTCATTTTCAAGAATTTGATTTATTTTTATTAACTCTATCATATGACATGGAATAAGGACTCAAGGACTGTTTTATAGCAGCTTACAAGGTGTCACAACATTATTTTTTAAAGGTCTTACACAATCACTTTGGATAGCAACAGTTCTTCACAAATGTTAATTGACTCTGAACACATGACTTATTTTATAATTTTTATTATAATATATTGACCAATCTACATGTCTTTTTTTTGTGCTCAATTTTCAATGCTTTCTCAAATTAACTTTATGATATTTTAAAAATTAAAATACAATGACATAATCTCTCACCTTCCATTTTCTCTCTCTAACGCCTTCAATCTCCCCCTAAACCATCTTAAATACATGGTTTCTTTTCCTTATTATATTTTTACATATTGTAAACACATAAGTGTTTAAATGTAACCCAAGTCTCCTTGTAGTTGATTGTACATGATTTCAGGAATGACCACTTGTTATTGGATCACCGATCAGGTAGTTCATCTTTGAGGAAGGTTCCTTCTCTCTCAGTGGAATCATTGAGTGTAGTTCTTTGGCTAGAGATGGATCTTTATAAGATTGCACCTTTGGCACCAGCACATCTATTGTTTTTGCCATGGTTTGTGTCTTGTTCAGGCAGCCATATTGTTGTGATATCATGGGTGTAGCATCCCTATCATTTTTAGGAGACACAATATTATGAAAGATTCCTAGTTCTCTGACTCTTAAAATATCCACTTCAGTGATGTACTCTGAGTCTTAGGTGTATGACTTTCATTGTTGATTTATTCACTTTAGAGTCTCAGATTCCCTCCCTCAGCTGTTCTCTGTATTTCGAACAATTATATTTTTCTATAGTAATCTTGGAATGCTTTGAGAATATATTTCAATATCATACCATATTAATAATTACTATTTTCTAGTACAGTTATTAAATAATTAAAAATATTTCACCATTTAAAATAGTATGATTATAAATGACTACTAAGTATTATGAAATTTAATATTTGCATGCCAATTTATGAGAAAAGCCACCCAAAATTCTGTACAGAACATTGTGAAATTATTAATACTCCTTTGTACTTTCACATTATCAAGCTTCAGAATAAATTAATATAGGAAACAAAGATTGCGAATTTTCTTTCATCTCTTAGCTTCTTTTGCCAGTCCTTTTAAGAAAGAGAGCAGGCATTTTTAATTCCACGTTTTTAATTTTGGAAAAACTTCAGCCCCATTTGTTAAGCAAGAAATGTGAACAATGTTTTACTTTATACAGATTATAATCAATGCTATTTTAAAGGTGGATTTGGGAGCTTTTATAGGTGACTACATGCATATGCATGAAAGTGTTTGTGGGTGTGAAAGCCAAAGGTCAATGGTGGGTATATTTATTAGTCTTTCTTAACATTAGTTTTTGTAACAGAGTCTCACTGAAAATGGAGCTCATGGTTTGGCAAATGATAGCAAGATCGAGGGAATGCCTGTGTCTTCCTCCTACATCAGTGGAGTTAGACATACACAAAAACACCAGGGGATGTAAAATGTTAAGCCATATATTTAAGATATCCTTCCTGCATTGGCTGTTAAGAAATGTGATTTTTAATTTTTAGCTTACAAATATAATTCCAAATTTTACTTCAGTCTTTCAGTTTTAAGCCAGAACTGCTATGATTTATTCATGATTTTATTATCATAATTCAAATTTGTGGGGTACAAGGTATTCAACAACATGACATGTGTTTTCTTTTGAGTAGTAATTATACCTCCATTTCCTAAATGACATCTTATCAGATAGTAAATAGAAGAACATAGTGATCAGTAATATTTTTCTAATCCCTTGAAATATTAAAGTGTTTACAAAATGATCATATTCTTTATTATGTTTTTCTCTCTCCTTCATATATTATAACTGATTTTACTTTAAATTGTAAAAACATCTATGCAATGTACATTGTAGCAACTTTTTGTGGTTGTTGGCATCCCCCGACTTTAAATCAAAGTAGGTTTATATCAGGTAACCTCCAAAAAAACATGCTTTTGGTTAATAAAATCCAGTTTCTCTAAAAAGGGAGAAAGAAAAACAGTAAGTAGCAATAAATACAATGAAGTAGAACGGAGAAGAACAAAATAATAAGAAAAATATATAAAAAAGTCACAAGGTATCATACTATTATCTATCTAAACTACCTATAATATGTGTGTGTGTGTGTGTGTGTGTGTGTGTGTGTGTGTGTGTGTGGATATAAATATACATTATTTCAATGAAAATTGCCCATCTAGACAGATAGTGTTCCCTGTAAGAGTCTTAGACCATCTGACAAAACCTCAACACCAACTGTGAAAAACTCTGTTTTGAGTCAGTACTATCCAAGAGACTCCCAAAGGTTATAGGCTATTACTATTGTCCTTGATTATTCCCACAGGAGTGGAAGTTAAATTCGTTTGCTAAAGACATCATGCAGTTCAGACACCGGCCCCTTGAGCTGGATCTGACTGTAAAGGCTCCTCTCTGAGAACTAACTTTCCTGGTACCAAAGGTCCCATGTAAACTTCCAACGCAGGGAAATAACCAGCAGCCCCACCCAGTCATGCCACCAGTGAACCACAACCACAATCAACATGGCAGGATAATACAAAGAGTGCAGTGGTGGCCTTCATATCTTCTAGGTTATCAACAACTCTGTAATTGAACTTGTGGCCATTCAATAAGATGGAAATAATATCTGTTACTATACAACTAACCAGATACCCGGGACTAGTGAAGTCATGGATCTTGGAAGAGAGGCTTCAATTACCACTGTACTACCTATCTACTTTCCAAATATTTTTCCTTATACCCACATGTAAATGTAGTCCTTATCCCTCATCAAGGAAACTTTTTTTTAGCAACAATCAGAGTCCATTACAGATAAGCTTAATTAATCAGATTTCAGAGTTGTGAAACTGAGTCTTAATTGATGCATCTATGATACCACTCCCACACCTAATGTTGTGGGATGGTTGTGGAAGAGGTTGTGGAAAGTAAGAGCCTAAGGAAACTAGAATTTGCTGTGAGAATATGCTTATTAGAAATGATGAAAGCTACATCAATGAAATCTTACCAACAATAGCCTCAGCATGTCCTGAATATGGACAAAAAAATGGACACGTTAAACTTCATAGAGTGAAGACAAGAAGACCTAAACCCTACCAAAAACTTACAGGCAACTAAGGAATGCCCAGTTCAGGAGAAATGCCTTTCTCAAGGGAAGAGCACACTAAGTGGTTATATAATACCAAATGGTCAGTTCCCAAAACATATTTACAAATAAGACTATAAAGATGGAGGAACATTTATTCATGTATCTAAGAATGAATATACGTGTGTGTGTGTGTGTGTGTGTGTGTGTGTGTGTGTGTGTGTAACAGCCATTAAAAATAAGAATGCATAAATTTGAAGGCAAAGTGGAGGTGGATATCCAATAGAAGAGTTTGAAAGGAAAGGAGGAATGATATAATTATAAACTCAAAAATTAAGTGAAACATTTAAAAACACAGTGTAAATAGCAAAAAAGACAGACTCTTATCTTGTAGAGTAAAACTACAATTCAGATGAGATGGAGTCATATGTAGAAAAGGTATATCGTGTTATGTATTGTACCATATTTGAAGGTGCTTAACCATGACATGCTGCAAAATAAAACTAAACAAACTAGCAAAACAACAACAAAAACAGTGTTTCTGCACAGAGCTGGAAGGTGAGCTATGTGCAATAGAGGTCACTTTTATTTATCACATAATAGGAATGTGCTGCTGACAGTAGTCATGGGAATTCAGATGCTGATTTGTGGATGGCAGCTCTTTTAAGAACTGCAGCTGACTGCCTCGATTGCTGCTTTTAATTTTTCATTGGATGCTTATAAGGCCCTGATCTGATGATGTCATTTTGCTTCTTCCACAGCCAGGTACAGTATCACTGACGAATGCTGTAAACTCCACTGTAATGGTGTTTTGGTATCTATCTGCTGGGTCTCTCTATCTGCTGTTTGATGTTTATCATTTTACTTTTGCCTGTTAGATATTTAATAAACTCAATCATTCAAAACTGGAAATAATGATATCATAGATCATTTTGCAGACCACATAGAGCACTATTTATCAACCTCTCAAGATGAACTTTTGAAAATTACTCCTCAGTATTAGACATTGTCATTATTTTGATAGAATCAAAATAACAAAGCTCACTTTTATGACATAAATGGCCACAGTGGAAAGTCAGGCCATGAAAACTTCATTTTAAAATGAATTCTTCCATGCTTCTCTTCACTGGAGCATGAAAGGCAGAACTGGTTAATGCAAAGATAAGTTGATGCCTCTATAAATGGTATAGTGACAGTTACGTCAACTCTATGATGTATTTTTTGTTATAGAAATTGTTATTCATGTGTGATAAAGCATAGATTTTGTACATTTAAAAATATCAGAAACAAGGAAAATTATCAGAACATTTTAAGGCCTGTAATGCCTTCGCTCAAGTTGAAATAAACAGAGGAAACTCAGAAGGGAGAGCCTGGGAGGAGAGGAAGGAGGGAGGGGAACCTGGTTGTGATGTAAAATAAATAAATTTATTAAAAAAAAAAGAAGTATGCATGGGTGACATTCCATTAAATAAGGTACCTAATGAATCTTATAATATTTTACATCCTAACATAGTATAAATTAAATATACTGACATAGAAATTTCAAAATAATTCTGTATTTGGTTTTGTTATACTTTAATGTGTTTCTATGTATTATTGGCATTGCTGACATGATGGTTCCTCTAAATAATGTTAGTCCAACTTCTTTTAAATGAATAAACCTGTGTGAGTATGTTTGTGTTTGCTGAGACAGAGACACAGAGGAACACAGTAATAAACATGGTATTGAAATTCGTATAATTATTCAGACTATATTGTTGATGACTTGAATTTTTATTTTCATAACTTTGTTGCATAGAATAATGAATGTATTTTTTTTTCTTTTTGGTTTTTCGAGACAGGGTTTCTCTGTGTAGCTTTGCGCCTTTCCTGGAGCTCACTTGGTAGCCCAGGCTGGCCTCGAACTCACAGAGATCCGCCTGCCTCTGCCTCCCGAATTCTAGGATTAAAGGCGTGCGCCACCACCGCCCGGCTAAATAATGAATGTATTTTAATATTGTTAATAATTCTTTTCTTTATTAAACATTTTATTTTATTAAATCAATACTCTTTTATACTTTGTGTAGATATGAATTTGGAAAATTTTTCTTTACAACCAAATATATTATAGTTTGGAATATGTTTTTCTTGCTGTACAGTGTCTCAGTCTATAAATTAAGATTTTTACAAGCCACAAAGGGAGCTTCAGAACTGAATTTTTAGGTTAACTTAAAATTTTAGCAGACCCTTAGAGATGATTGTTGAAAACAAATTCCACAGAAACATATCTCCAAAATGCATATTCACAAGGTAGGCTGATGCATCCTAAAACTATTAATTAATTTATTCATTCAAATAAAATATGGATTTGTTGAATCGACTTCAACACACAACATTTCATATGATGAAAAGACTAGAGAATTAGATGAAAAAGACATAAGAGATAAGAAGATAATAGATGAGTATAAGTAAATAACTAATTAAAAGTTCCAGATACCAGACAATAATGTCAGCTGATCTTTTTAAATGCCTCTTAATTGTCAAGAATTGCTGTAAAAAACAGAATATCCTTTAATTAATCTAATGTCCCAACAATATCAGTAAATGTTTCCCTGGCACTTATAGATCAATGGATGAGGAAACTTAAGTTTCAAATGAAGGACAAATAGCTGAGGTGTCTATTCAACATATCAAAGCTGGACCTGGTTGCCAGGTTCTCCCAGCATCCCTCAGTCCCTATCTGTCACAGGTTACAGCTGGCATACCCAACCCTCTACCCTTAACTGCAGCCCAGGGGCTGGAATACCCTTCCCCTAGAGCCTCTTCCCAGGTTAACATTTTGGCCACCTGCCCCTTTGGCCTCCTAGCCGATGCACCTGGTTCTTTTCTCCCCCTTTTCCCTTCTGCTCCCCCACTTCCACATGGCCTAATGCATCCTGGTCATGTCTACTCTGAAATCTCACAGATATTCCTGCCTCTGAGTATGCTTACCTACATATCTACAATTAACTCTCTCTTCCATTACACCTAGGAGCAGTCCTGTCCTTTCCTTTTTTTTATTTCTTTTTTTTTTTCATTCAAATAGTAAAGTTAAAAAAAAAAAAAAAAAAAAAAAAAAACTTCTCTCTCAAAAGACATACAGTTAAATATTAGTTTAAGCTGGTTAACTGACAGAAATATATAAATCCAGATGCATAAAACCAAATAACAAAAGAAAACAACAATAAAACAGAGGAGTTGGTGGCACAGATAAAGCTGACAGATTACGAACATTTGCCTGGTTCTTTGAGGCATCTTTCATAGATTGAGGGGGTGGGGTGGGGATAACTCCTCCTACCCTCCCTGCCAAACTATGAGCTATTGCTGGATTCTGGGGTAAAAGAAGGGATACAAATAAAACCCACATGTGCCTGTTAAAGGGACTTTTAAGGGAGAGATGAGGAAATTAAGGTGGGCTAAGCTAAAAGAAGGTGACTTTTACAGAAAACAGAATGTAGCACATCAGTATAAGAAAAGGTAAAAAGAATAAATTTAATCTAACAGAAGAAATTTTAGGCTATTATGTGTCACATTGATCAATAGAGTCATTTCAAGAAATAAATCCTGCAGAAATGAATTTTAATATTCTTCATGGTGAGATAAGGATTTAATTTCTAAAACATTACTTTTTATTTATTTATCTTTCATTCTGTTCATATGAATTTGAGAGATCTGTCATATTTTTTCTCGAAGAATATCATTTCTCTGTAACTTCTAAAAATCTCCTAATAAAATTCTGTTGCCTTCTAGGGGTTTAGCAAGTCATTTACTTAATCAAATATAAAATCTTACCCAGATATGAAACTTATGATCCCGAAACACCAGCATTTCAGAGTTAGCCTACAGCAACAATAGTGGTATTCACATCTTAGATATAACTCACAACTCTCTAATTAGACATAAGACCCACTGAGCAAGAAAGAATAATCCTTGATACTGGAAAACTAGTGAAGTACCCAGGTTAATAAGTCTTGAATCTTATAGGACAACCTATAAATCACCACTTTGCTAAACAAACGTAATCTAACTACACTCTGATATTTCATGCTTATAATGACAGATAAGTATAGTCTCCAGCCCTCATCAATGAATTTCTGTTTGACAAAACCCAAAGGCTATTACAGAATCAACCAAAGTGAGAGCTGTGGAGTTCAGTCCCAGTGTACACATCTGCAAAGCAACTCCCACAACTATGGCTAAAATATCATTGCAGAAGAGGAACTGGGAAGATTTGAAGGACCAGAGCATCAGAGACTTTGTCGAACAATGAAAACAACAATAGACATTTCAAAGTGGGCAGGGGAAAGACCAGGAGGTTTCAATCTTAGAGCAAGAATTACAGGCAACTAAGAAATTCTGAGAACAAAATGATCTTCCCCAGGAAAGAGGAAACCAATTGGTTATCCAATACCAAATGATCAACCCTGAAAACAGACATATAAGAAACTTTATGCTGCAATCTAATCTGGCAATATTTAAGAATATATATATATATATATATATATATATATATATATATATATATATTCTTAAATATATATATATGAATGAAAATATTATACATGCATGCAAACACAAATAGTAAAATTAAATTTTAAAAAAGAGACCATGAATTCTAAAAGTAAGCAAGGATAGTTGTATAAGAAGACTTGGAGGAGGGAAAGAGGAGAAATTATATATTTATATTATAAATTGGAACAGCTGTGAGTTTCCATATCCTATGAAGAGCTGGCAAACTTAACCAAGCATCATGGCAGCTAATGGGACTCCTCTTTGGGCCAAAATACCTAGGAAGGAAAAATATATTTTTTAAGTGAACCATCCTTCGTAAAGGTAGCCCCTTGGTGGATCCCTGACCTGTCTTACTGAATTAACTCTCAAGGGGAGAGACAAATCATGTCTTCAATGAGCAATAAATTTCATTCATTATGATAACAATTCTGGAGGTTTTTTATTGAGTATTTTTCAGTACTCAAGACATCCAAGTTGTGATGATAGGAGCATATTGCTAAAGACACCACAGAACTTGGTTATAGGACATGGAAAAACAGCTGTTGTTAAACTGGAATCATTCTTTTAGCTGGCTAGCTTTCATAGTTCTGGAAGTTGCTATGCAATCTGGCAGAAGAGAAAGCACACCACTGTTACTCCTTTGTAAGCACAGTGAACCAATGATTTGTCTGGTAAAATACGCCTAATTGGTACAATGGTAGCATGAACAAAATGTGCCTAATTACCAGTAGATTTTAATTGGGCATAAGGTTTGCCCTATGGCTTTACACTCATGCCTGGAACTGTAAATCTTGCTAGGAACTCATGACTGGAAGGTCATAATCTCTAGAGTAGAATCTACTACTATTCTTCTGCTAAGTTTACACAGTGCTACTCTATCTTGTAAGTATGTATCTCTGCATCTGTAGATTACTGCAACCTTAAGGACTCTTCAGAGAATCCTTTCTGTAAAGAGAACCAATAAAGAGACTCAGCTAGTCAAAGAGCAGATTAGGACTGTGTATTGCTCACTGGTAAAAGACACCTATATCACATGTACTCATCTCTTAAGAGATGGGGCTAAGAGAACATCACAAAGGAGATATTGGGAAGTTTCTAAAGGTCTAAGTCAGGCACTGCTGTGAATCAGCATTTTCTGGACATTTCAAAACCATTGAGCTCATTAACTCACAACAGTTGTTTTAACCTGCACATGGCTGTGCTTTCTTGCTGAGCAACTATTGGCAAGTGATAGCTAGGTTGTCCATGGTCTAATATATTTCCAAAAACCCATGTGTATATGGGCAGCAGTAACTGGACTCAGTGAAATTGGGAGGGGACTTATTGGGGGAAGGTTTGCAGGAGGAGTTGGAAGTGATTAAATTATTACATTTATGTAATTTTCAAAGAATAAATGAAAAAACCTGAAATAAATCTGAAGTGCTCCATGAAGTCGATATAGCCTAGAGATTGATATGATAAGAGAACACTATATCTACAAAAGGATGTAAAGTAATTTGGTTTCACAATTCGCTACATGATAATGTGTTCTCAATCATATGTGGCTATATGCTGTATTCTCTTGTCTGTTTTCACTCAATACCTGACAGGAAATAGTTCTGTCTGCATTACTACTGAATTTTTGGTCAGATAATCTCATATGTTCAAATCTGGATTAAGCCTATAAATTTAGTTTTGGTATAGAAATAAGAATACTTTCTGTCCATATCTATTATTTGTCTTCATGTACCTGATAAAGAGTCTAGAATATTCTGACTGAATAATGCCCACGAATCCCGTACTGCAAACTGTTCATCAGTAGCCAGTACTTCAATCCCACTTTCTCAGAGTGTGCACTCAATAGACTTTGAACTTCTCTGGAGCTATGAGAAGAATGAGTTTTTGTTTGTTTTAGATTTTGTTGAAACTATTGTAAGAATGAATATCTATACACTTAAAAAATACATTTTAAAAATACAAGCAAAACTTTAGTATTGTGAGCTGTGATGTTCTTAAAGCAGACTTATTTCTTCTTCATTAACCAGAGAATGAAAGATTCTGTCTTCGAACCTGCAGAATGTTGTCTGTCTTAACAAAGACGTTTTTTTGATTTTGAAAAGAGTTAATGAATGTGTCAGTCACTGCAACCCACTGCTCAGAGCAAAATAAATTAAATTTTAATCCTCAACCACCATCAGTTAGCAACACAACACTATTGAGGCTCTGATCTCAAGGGAGCTGAATAATTCACTGCTGTTTCCTCTTCTTACAAAATTAACTCTTTACAATTGACTTCTCCTTCATTGAATCATATGCATCTATAGAAACATTCAGAAAAATGAATAAATTTGTAAAGACAATATATAGCATAAATCATATTAACACACTACTTTGTGGATATTTACATGAAAAACACCAAATTAAGTCACTATTTTCTATCTTTGGAAAAAACAAACAAACAAAAGACAAAACCTAGTGTAACTATATAACTCATTTTTACATTATATAGTAAAATTATTATTTATATTTGTAAATTTAGACTTCCTTCTAGTTCAGGAAACTTCCCACCAGAATATACTTAACGTTTTTTGAAGTTTTTACTTTTATTCTACATCACAGCAGCAATTTCCCCTCCCTCCTCTCCTCCTAGCCCCTCCTCGCATCCCCCTCTGTCCCCACCATGTCAACCCATTCCTCCTCAGTTTCTGCTCATGAAATGGCAGATCTTCCTTGAATATCAAGAAAACACGACATATCAATTTGCAGTAAGACTAAGCACCTCCCCAGGTATTAAGGCTGGACAAGACAACCCAGTATGAGGAGTGGGGTCCCAAAATCCAGTAAAAGAGTCAGAGACAGCTCCTGTTCCCACTGTTAGGAGTCCCACAAGAGCACCAAGCTACGCAACTGTTACATATATGCAGAGTGCTTAGGTCAGTCCCATGCAGGCTTCCTGGTTGTTGGTTCAGTCTCTGTGAGTCCCTATGAGTCCAGGTTAGTTGAGTTTACTTATGGTATACTTGGCCCTTCTGGATCATACAGTATTTCCTCCTCTTTGGCAGATTCTCTGAGCTTGGCCTAATGTTTGACTGTGGAATTGGCTGTGGGTCTCTGCATCTGTGTCTATCATTGCTGTGTGAAGGCCTTCTGATAACAATTGGGGGAGGCACCAATCTTTGAGTACAGCAGAATATCATTAGACATCATTACACTGAATTTTCCTCCCCTCTAGTCCTGTTTGGTTCTATCCCAGGTCTCTGGGTAATCTAGCCTTTTGGTCCTGGTGCTCCTGGCAGTGTCAGGGTAGGGCTTGCTTTCCTGGCAATGGTTGTAAACTATAAGGGTTATTGGTTGGCCACTCCTTCAATCACTAGGCCACCCTTACTCCTGCATGGGTCATAGGCAGGACAGACTGTACATTGAAACTTATGTGGCTGGATTAGCTCTTACTCCCTCCACGAGAAGTCTTGCCTGAACACAGGACATGTGCAGTTCAGGCTACCAATCTGTGATTGCTAGGATTCTTTGCCAGGATCGTCCTTGTAGATTCCAGGGGCATTCCCTTGTGCTAGTGTTTTTTTTTTTGTCGTTGTTGTTGCTGTTGTTTTTTTTTTTTACCTGACTCCTAAATTACACCCCCTCTTACCATTTTTAAGTGCACGAGAGAACACTTTCATTGGTTAATTTGAGCAATCCATTTGTAAATAACTATCCCTTTAAATTGTTAATCAGGTTATAATTTCCAAAAAATATTTGATAGTTAAAATAAAGCTTATCAAGCAATAAACTCATTTATAACATGAAAATATAATCATAAAAGAAATACCTGTTCATCCATTATTGAAGAGCTCCTGCAGTACAGCCATACTGTTATGGCACCACAGAATTTCATTTTTATAATTTGAATTCTGGGGGTATTTAACATATTGAGGCTATATTTTAGCAAACGAATGAAAACACTCCTCAACTTTACAATTCTCTTCCCATATAGGTGACATAGTAGAATATTTCTTGACTTTAAAACAAGAAGAGGGGATTTTCAGACATATTTTATCATATTCTGACTAAACTTGGAAAATAAATTGTAGATATGAAGGTGAAAACAGACATAAAATAGAAAACACTTCACTGTGTGTTAATTATGGTCATTTATATGAAGATGTCACTAGTGCAAATGCATAGGAGTAAGTAGACTATAAGTGATATTGAGATCTGGCTAGCAATAAACACTAACGCACAGAATATGAGTTAAGAGAAAAAGAAATACAGAGAGGAGAAAGAAAACAGAATGGAAGGAATAGAGGAGGGAAAATGTTTAACTTAATAATGAAGAAATGATTAATAATAATAATGATTGTGTGAGAAACAGAAGAAACAAAGGAAGGGAGCTAAAGACTGCGGAGGTCTGTGGGAAAATCAAGGTGTCTATATTAGTTTGATTCTATTCAGCATTGAATCAAAGTTTTCCAACCAACAAACATTTCAGTGTGTGAGGGCAGAACACACACACACACACACACACACACACACACACACACACACACACAGACACACACAAACACACACCAAACAACAAAATCCTCTTCCCTAATGCCTAATATATGACTTTTTTTTCATTTACTGAAGCCACAATACATGAAGACATGTCAGAAGAGAAGACAAGTTTAAAGGAGAGAGATGGCACAGTGCTTAACCGTGCCAGAGGACTCCGGTTTAGTTTCAGCACCTCCACAGAAGCTTCCTCTAAGCTGTTTGGTATTCCAGTTCCAAGGTATTCAGTGCCCTCTCCTGCCCCCCCAGAGAACCACACACACATGTGGTATTCATACATGCATTCATGCAAAAAACAATTAGACACACAGAATAAAAAGTAAATCACATAGTCGGGTGGAGTGACAATAGGTAAAGGTGCTTGCTGTACATATGGAGTGACATGATCTTGATTCTCTTTATAAAATGACAGAAAGAGAAAGGAAACTTAGCAACGCTGTCCTCCAATCTCCACATGTGTACCACAGAACATGCCCTGACACATACACATCAAAATGCCCCCACGTGCAACACAAACTAATACATAATTTAATTTATAATTAACATATATGCATAAGTAAATGTACATATATATGTATATATTTTTATACAGTTGTTCTAAACTGCACATGAAACATTGTGTAGTGATTTGGCTGTAAGAAAATGCAGTAGAGAGCTTTATAAAAGGAATTTCTTTGTAAAAGTTTTGAGTCCTGGAAGTCCACAGTCAAGCTACTTGCAGATGCATCAGAGTCTCAGAAGGACCTGCTATGTGGCTGAGTTATGGCTGTCTCACTGTGTGCTCATGTAGCAACAGGATCATATACCTGTTCGTAAGGATATTAATGTGAATTTCTATCCCCTAACCTCATGTTACTATCATTTTGATGTGGATTTAACATGTGCATTAGGAAGGGACAGGGAAGACATATAAAAAACATATTAAGATTAGCTGGGCAGTGGTGGCACACGCCTTTAATCCCAGCACTCGGGAGGCAGAGCCAGGTGGATCTCTGTGAGTTCAAGGCCAGCCTGGGCTACCAAGTGAGTTCCAGGAAAGGTGCAAAGCTACACAGAGAAACTCTGTCTCGAAAACCCAAAGCAACAACAACAAAAAGATATTAAGATCAAGAAAAATGTTAAATATTCATTTGCTTATGGAAAATATCTTAAATAAAAAAGATGATCTACCTAAAAGACATTAACATACAAAGAGTGATTACATAACAACTGTTTTTAAACAATGCGAGCCTGAAGTATCCTAGAAGGCCAGGAAAAGAGAAAAAGAAATTGGGAAAGAAGTGGGAACAATCTCTAGAAGGGTGATAGTAGCAGGCAAGTTCTATGATGAGGGTAATGGGAAAATGATGGGCTTTCACTGGGGAAGGTTGGGGACAGACAAAAAAGGAGTGAGGGAGGAAGGAGAGATAAATAAAGTAAGGATATCTGAGAAAAAAAGCAATAGGGAAGTGTAACACGAATCTTTTTTTTAATCAAGAGATTTTTTTTATTCATTTTACATACCAATCAAAGATCTTCCTCTTCCCTCTTCCCACCCCTGAAGCCTCCCCCTTCCAACCCATCCTCCATTCTATCCTACAAAAAGGAAAGGCCTCCCATAGAAGGTACATTTACTATAGTCAGGTCCAAGCCCCTTCCCCTGCCTCAAGGCTGTGAGAGGTGTCCCATCATAGATAATGGGCTCCAGAAAGCCAGCTCATGCACCAGGGATGGATTCTGATCCTACTGCCAGGGGGCTCCCTAAGCAGATCAAGCTACACAACTGTCTCACTATGCCGAGGACTAGATGTAAAGTACTACCAAACTTAAAAGATCTTACAATAAATCCAGAGCCAGATATTGGAGTGAAAGCTGAAAGATCAGAGAATCAGAACACACAGCCACGAGTTCTTATCTCTATGAGATCCTCAGCCTGAAGAGAGCAAGTTACTGTTTCTTCTTCCCTTATACACCTTTCTGTGTTCTGCCATATTACTTCCTGAGATTAATGGCATGTGTCACCACTGCCTGGTTCTGTTTCTCTCATGTAGTTCAGTGTGGCCTTGAACTCACAGAGATCCAGATAAGTCTGCCTCCCAAGTGATAGGATTAAAGATGTGTGCTATCACTACCTGATCACTATGTCTAATTTAGTGACTGTCTCTGTCCTCTGATCCCCAGGTGAGCTTTTTTGGGTATTCAATATATCACCACAGGAAAGTGTAAATGTAAGCGTTCTTAAGATATGTGATTGTAATAAAATTACTTACAAATTAGTAAATATATGTGTATATGTGTTCAAGCATGTGTGTGTTTGTGTGTATGTGTGTGTGTGTGCGTGTATAACTTTTCTTAAATAGTTATACACGTGAAATCATGGTGTTCCTCCCAGTTGCTATAAACAGTCTAAGGATATCACCCATGTCAGGCATGGGAAACTGAAAGGGAAAAATCAATAGCCCTCTTGAGAGATACTACACACCTGCTAAATGTATTTGCTGACCAGCACTTTTAGAGCCAACTAGAGATTGAACTGCTGGGAAAATAAGGCTGGAACAATAAATCTATATATGCTGGACTCAGCAAAACAGGATATGGGGAGTAATGGACGCAACTGGCCAGAGTTTGAACTCATGGGAAAATAAGACTGGAACAATAAATCTGATTATATATATATATATATATATATATATATATATATATATATATATATATAGGGCTCAGCAAAAACAGGATATAGGGAGTAAAAAAATATGTCTCTGTAGATACCCTGCATCCTGTCAGCCATTAGTATCCTCACACTTATAGTTTAGCCAGTAACTTCAAAGCACTACCTCACCCCTACCCCCCTTGCCTAATCTTGAGATATATAACCCTTTGTATGGAAACCTTTCCTCTATAAACCCCTTGAAGTGAGTGCTTGGGGCCTTCCTCCTCCACTTACTGTGTCAAGCATTGGACATAGACCAAACCCAGGCTTGTTTTGCTATTAATAAATCCCTGTGTGCTTGCATCGGATATCAGCTTTGTAGTGGTCTTGGTTGGTGGGCTTACGACGCAGATATAACAAAACCTTCCTGGAATTTGTGAAAAGCATATGAGTATCCCAACACAGTATTATAACTACTATTGTCCTTGATTGCTTTCTTGAGCTGAAACATAAGACCATGTTCCCTGTTCCAGAAGACAACACAAGTTTTGAACACAGGTCTGAGAGGAATCAAGCTGGAACTGACCTGGGAAATCAAAGTAAATTCTTTATGGACCTACGCATAGATTAATAGTTAGAGGTGATAAATGGCCCTAAGAAAAGGAAAGTGAGTTTCTTCCATGGAAGACCACCTATGTAGTTTGTCAAATCCCACTTGTTCAGCTTTGGACAAATGTTCATATAAGCAATATTAAAAGAACTCTCTAGGTTTTATACACCTGGTATATACCCAGGAAACAAGTCTCTGGACATCTGGGAGATATTATTTAGATTAGGTTAACTAAATTTGGAATACACATTTTAACTGTAGGTGGCAAAATCCAGAAATTTGGATTATTCAGTGAACAAGGAGTACCAAGTTAGCTGGCCAAAAGCACCCATCAATATCTGCTTTCTTAAATATGTATGCAATATAATTAGCCACCTTGAGATCATGTGCCATGACTTCCAAACCATTTTAGACTCCATGTTGAAACTGAAAGGTGAAGTTAATTCTTCTTTTCTCAAGTTGTTACTTTCATAGTTTTTCACAGCAGTAAGACAAATGATTAATATAGGCATCAAAGTAAAATATTAAAACTGTTGCTATTCCATCATATCCCAAAGAGAAGGACCCTTATCAATAGCACATATGTCAACAAATCCAGTTAGATATTTTTATTTCAATATTATACTGTAATTAAGTCAACAATCAATATTCATCTAGATAGAAGGATATGTGCATAAATATATGGGCTTTTAAAATAGATTCATGTCTTTGTTTTTTATCTTTATAGACATATATCTTATTAGTTGACTAGATACACATAGTGTGTAAATACATTTCATTACAGAGCCTTCCTATGTTTGAATTGAAATAAAATAAAAATAGGATATATGTATTTATACATTTGAAACACATTTTTTCTTTGTGGATGGCTCCTAGATCAAGTGAATGGAAATAAACAGTTGTGAGTATTCCTCATTGACCACAAATCAGGGGTCTTCTCATTAATTAAACATCTATTCTCATGTGGTGTAGATAGTTTTCTTGCCTGAGTGTAGTGTTTATTTCTCCAGAAATGTCAACTTTGAAACTTTCATTCATCTGATCTCTCTGGCATTACTTGAAAGTAGCTTCTGTCTAGTATCCTAGAAAACATGAAAGAGGACAACAGGATTAAAGACAGAATTGACAGTGTTCCTGGGTATCTGAATGTTAAGTATTGTGCTGAGGAATAATTTAAGACAATTTACAAAAGTCATCTCAATCACTGAGGCAGCAAAACAAAGGCGCTGTGCTACTGATGCTTATTCAACCTAATTGAATAACAAAACCAGTTCTCCATTTCACTACTGTAAGTATGTCTTTGTCATTACAGAGGATTTACACTTGATATAGTAAAACATGTAATAGCTGAAAAGGAAGGTTCCAATGTTTAACAAATAAGACTTTTTACATTTGTATTGCTTAAGCACATATTTTCCTTTATGAACTTAATCAGTCATATCTCATTATAGCTTTATTAGTGATCACTTCTTTATTAGTGTTCTAAATGACCTTTTATGACAAAAAGAATTTATTTATTTTATTTTTTATTAAAATTTGTTTTTATTGAATAATTTTTCCATTTTATTATTCTGAAAACATTTATTGTTACTTATAATATCTTTAATAAATGTTCTTATATAAAATTTTCATGCAAATATTGTTCATTTGAAACATTTCTCATTGTTCGTATTTTCAAAAGTACTTCAGTGAACCTCTTAATATTTTTACATACTAGCTAACACAAATTTTTTTACCTGCAATCTTATCATCTTTTAGTTTGATGAAATCTCAGTGTTCAAATAATTTTCATTCAGACATGAGAAAATATTATTAATTTTTGTCCCCTTGAACGTTAACCATTGATCTCAATTCGACTCTTCTTTTGCTTTTCAAGAATCTCTTAATTTTGTTGCTTTTGAAATGAATCTTTGATGATATCTCCATTCTTTCTGTGGATTTCATTTTAGTCTGAAGCTGTCGGAGGTCTTTCAACCATTGGTGTTTTACATTTCTTTAATTCTTTGTAATTTTCCATATTACTATTAGCTCTTTGTCCTTCTTGTATACCTGGCCACTCTTACAATAATCTTCATGTCTACCAGTTTGTACTGTACTTCATTTAATTGCTTGATAGTGCTCACTCACCTAACTTTTCAGTCATCAGATTTCCACTTCCAAATAGAATCTCAAATCACATTGGTTCTATTTTTCCTATATCTAACAAGTTACTTATTTCAACTAGTTATCTTTCCTAGCATTTTTATTAAGTCTTCTTTATAACTGGAGTGTTTTGTAATATAATTGGGATATAATTTTCCTTTGCTCTAGAATCCCTAATTGCTAAATTTTTGAGCCTGTCCTGATAAATCCTAAATGTCTAATATAGGTTTTGAAAAAGTTATGTCTTTATTAGTACAATTGTGATGCTTATATAGCTATAATTTTGACTTGTGTTTATAATTTCTTAGCATGTGGTGTGTATAATGTGTGTTGAGGCTATACCTGACACTCTGTTAAGGTTTTCAAATATAGAATCATAAAACATGTTTATGTTAGGAAAGTCAAATCATGAATTCTTTCTTCAGAATCTCCAGAAAACTTCTGTCCATGATCCATGTTTTGTTCTTTCATTTTCTCCTCTATTAAAACATGAAAGTAGAATGAGCATCTGGCCCCTCTTTATTCTGGATTCAAACCTTATTACATTATGGAACTTGAACTGACATAGTTTCTCAAAATATTCAACAGGGAAAAAACAGGGGCATACACGGTTTTCTTCTTGTCTACACCTCATATATAGCAATATCATACACCAATAATTTATTATTGACATGGTAGCATTCAACATTCAAGAATGCTTTATAATACAGTATTTCTGAAAATAATTTTTAATTACCACATCACCAATAAATATTCAATTGATATAATTATATTTTGATGCTCCACAATGATGTATTTAAATGATTTTAAAAAGGATCTTTGAAAATATTTACCCTTCTTGAATATTTTCTTTCCCATCAATTCTATAAATGCCATCCTTTCCTTGTGTTTTTTTTATTTTTTTCTGAGAATTGCTTCTGAGTTTTCTTTGTATCTTCCTACCAATTATCATGACTTTTGAAATACTGTTCTAAGGAGAATGATAATTGTTGATAATAATGCACAAAGCATTTTTTTGGGGGGGAGGGGAGGATGGCTTTGAGACAGGCTTTCTCTGTGTAGCTTTGGCTGTTCTAGAACTCTCTCTGTAGACCAGGCTGGCTTTGAATTCACAGAGATCCATCTGATTCTGCCTGCTGAGTGCTGGGATTAAAGGCATGAATCACTATGCCTGGCTTTGCACAATACATTTTTAATGTGTAAGAAGAGGTCAAGAAATGTATTTCTGTGCTAGGGTGACTCTCAAGTGAGTGTAAAGACATGAATTTAATCCTTAATACCACAGTAGTGAGATTTAAAAATTTAAAAATTTCAGTATGAAGAATCAATAAATATCTAAGGAAATATATACTTAACCCCATTAAAATTAAGTAATTTATGCATGTTGTGAAATATCACAGAACTAATATTTACAATGTGTGCGACTGATTTTTCAATGTCAATCTGTTGTGTATAAGTTAAAAATAAAATTAGCTTTAAAATAATTAAATAGGACTTGGAATACACAGAACTCCTAGTGAAGAATGATTAGAACCTTTATTTTTTTTTTTTTTTTTTTTGATTTTTCGAGACAGGGTTTCTCTGTGTAGCTTTGCGCCTTTCCTGGGACTCACTTGGTAGCCCAGGCTGGCCTCGAACTCACAGAGATCCGCCTGGCTCTGCCTCCCGAGTGCTGGGATTAAAGGCGTGCGCCACTACCGCCCGGCTTAGAACCTTTATAGATAAATAGGATAAATAAAAAGCTGCTCTCTGCTTACATCCCATCAAATGGATAAAAGATAAATTATCCATCTCTTTCCAATGAAAGCCTTTTGGGTTTTCAATAGTGTGATGATGGGCTTTAATACCAATATGCTACAAATTAGAATCTCCCAAGAAGGGTGTGTCTACTCGGGAACTGTCCTGATTGCCATAATTGATGTAGGAAGAACTACCTCAAATGTGGTCAGCACCTTATTCAGAGGTATGAGGTGTGATGATATTTTGTTTGTGCTCTAACAAATAAAATTTGCCTGGAAATCAGAGTGTGGAGCTAGCCACTAGTTAACCACAGAGGCTAGGTGGTGGTGGCACGTGCCTTTAATCCCTTTGATCTTTCAGCTTTCACCCTTATATCTGACTCCAGGTTTTTATTATTAATGCCAATTAGAATTTGCACTACAATGAGGCAAGGAAAATGTTTGTCTTTTGCTTTCTTAGCCTATCTCTTGCTTCTGATTCAGTTTTCTCCTCTGTTGCTTGCTAATTCCTTCAAAGATATCAAGTACAAAGACAGCTGGTGTTTCTAGGCTGTCTCCTAAGGACAACTATCTCTCTAAGAACCCTCCAGATGTGCACCAAATAGAGAATGCTGGAGTTCCCATGTCCAAAGACTGAGCTAATGACAGTTTATCAACCTTTCAAAGGTGAGACAATTGTTACTCCTTAAATATAAGCTGATTTCTAATGAGCTGACCAACCCAGCTACCAACCAGACCCAGACCCAGGGCTGTGACTTGGTCCACTCCAACATCCACCAAACCTGTGAACTGTTGGAGCTTGTGAAGAGCACGAACCTGCAGATTCCGAAGAACAGACTCTCCATGACACAGGGCAACAATAGGTTATCCAAGAGGAGTCCAAGTGAGGGTCCATTATTGGTGGTGTAGCAGAAGGCAGAGGCCTCGAACCAGATCAATGACTCACGGCAAAGAACACTTGCAAGTAAAGATGAACAGACTAAAGGGTAAACACTATGTTTCAACACGTCACACTACAGCTTCCATGACCAGGTTCTTCTCTTCTTTTTTTTTTTTTTGTTTTTGTTTTTGTTTGTGTCCTTTGTTCGGTTTGGTTATTTTGTTTTTCTTTTAAATTTGATTTTTTTTTGGGGGGTACAGAAGCAGAGGTCAGATGTGAGGGGGGAGAGGGAGATAAGTGAGAACAGAATGTGTGATATGAAATCCACAAAGAATCAATAAAAGTAAAAAAAATACACACGTACATACATACATGTACATGTATGCATATAAGACGATTTAATAGTTTTTACAAATATATGTTTATATTCATTCTATTTGCTCTTTTCTTCTAGATAACTCTTACTAATACCATGTCCTTAATCTATTAACAGCTTCGTGATTAATCATAGAATTGCACATTGGGTCTCCTAATTCAAGACCATAGCATCTGTATGTCATCCTGATATTTATCATAAGGAAATTGCCTATATTCTGATTCATACTGATATTCTCAAGCTAATGCCTAATTTAACAATCTAAATATACAAAGTATATATGGAGGTGCTCGCTATATTACATGTGGCACATGACTTTGTCTCCTTCTATGCCTGGCTTTGTTGACTGTGTGTTAATTACTTTCATTATAAAGAAAAAATAAAGAGAGAGAAAAAGACACTTTGTTTCTTATGTTGTAGTTCATAAGCACAGAGATACCAATAAAATTCAAATTCATTCACTGATGCTCCCAGATCTGCACAGGCAATGTAGATTCAAGGCAGGCTGAAATATGAATCTTAAAAGGTTTTATTAAATAATAAAAAAAAAACCCGAGCCAGATACTGGGGTTAAAACCTGAGAGATCAGAGGAATAGGAAAAGCCACAACTAATCTCACCTCATCAACTCCAAGGCTTCCAAAGAGACCTACTTCCTTTATACCCACGCCTATATGCTTTTCTGTTCTGCCAACTCATTTTCTCTCAGCCCAGCTACATCACTTCCTCTTTCTGCCCAGGTCTGTCACATCCTGTCTGTCTGTACAGACCTCCAGACCTTTATGGTTAACTAGTGTTGGAATTTAAGGCATGTGTCACCACGCATGGCTCTGTTCCCAGTGTGGCCTTGAATGGATGGATCCCTGCCTCCCAAGTGATAGGATTAAAGGCATGTGCCTGACTTCTATGTTTAATATAGTGGCTTGCTTTTTCCTCTGATCCTCAGATAAACTTATTAGGGGACACAGATAAAAAATATCACCACAGCAGACATTTATACCACAATAGTTTAGCGCCACAGCTTTGCAGAAATCCATTACCTAAATTTGTCTTGTGATTATGTTCTAATCAGTATAAAGTCAGGTTTCGTGTGTTTCAATAGAATGCCTTATTCCTGCTTTGCTATTATCCTGAAGGTGTGCCCAAATTTGGAATATCTGTAGATTACGAGAAGAGACACACCATATCGGGATATTTTATTACTTTGACTTATCACCATGAGAAAGAAAATCTGTAGTATATTTATTTAACAATGAAAGCAGATTAATACACACAAACCTTTATTTTAGCTCTGTTTATATTTCCAACATATGTTTCATTTTGTTATGTAATATCCTAGTTAGTATGAGAACTTAATTCCCAATAAATTATTTTTAATACACCTAATAGACTATTTCTCCAACATACCTTTCTTTGAACCTTACCATATCTATGCTTCAAACACGTTCCTCCCTCGTATTGCTGTCATTTAATTTTAAAAATTAACACTGGATTCAGAATGAAGTTGTAATAGACACCTGAAATCTAGGTACAAGTGAAGTGATACTTTAATATTTATTCAGCCTACCCTGAAAATAGTTTATTCTGAGTATTCATTATAATATTCTTACTTTTAAGCTTTGAACATCATATTTATTCTGCAGTCTTTTTCCTTAAATCATTTTTCCTCTTTGATATCTTGGTCATTTTCACCAAAACCTGCTATTCCAACCAGATGTACATAATACAATAGTGAAACTTAAGTTAAACTTCAGTAAGGCACTTATAAATAACTAATATTATATGCATACACTTAATTAAATTGTATATTTAATCTTCCAATTGGCAAATACTTAGTAAACAGTAGTTGCCAATGTAAACTTCCTTTATTCATAATGCCATTCAGACAACACAGATTCATTGTTAAGAAAAAGTATGATTATTTGTAAAAACTTGGACATTTTCTTATTTAGCCACTAAAATTTTTAATTATAGTCAATAAATTTACTCATACATGTAGTATTATGTTTGTAACAACTAGAAAGTAGCCGACAAAGCATTAAATAAAGTTAGTAGATGAACAAAGTAACTAACATGTTTTTATTTAGAAGAAAATTATAGATTTATGGAATGATTTTCTAATATTAATATTATGTTGATGGTGAAGGAAAGATCTTATACCAACTGGAGATAAGATAAATAGCCATCTTAAAGTCATAATTTATAATAAATGAAAACTTTTACATAGATATATTTTACAACATATGAACAAAGAAATAGATCATGAACAGAAGAACATTATATTTAACGATTGTAGTGTTGTGTTTTGGAAGCTCAAGGTTATTTTGATGGATGAGGCAGAATCATCAATAGACCAAGCATGGCATTGCTGAGGGTGTGAAGAGAGCATTTGAGAGCTCTGCTTTATTGGTATTCTGCAACACATTAAGCAAAGACATTGAGCAATGTCTGGCCTAAACCATATCATACCTGTATATATTAACAGCCAAAACTTGCAAGTGACTTGAATCAGCTTTACCTAAATATTTGTTGCTCACAACTATCCTTTTGTAAACATCCTTAGCAAATGCACCTAATTTTATTTCCATGTAGGAAATGACAAGCTGTAAGGATAATATAAAAATAGCAAAATTTCATATTTTGTTTCCTGGATTTTAGTGCTTTGCATTGACTTATACTTAACTGATATATGTTCCACTGTTGAGTTTATAGAAGTTTGGAGGTACTCCAGTGTAACAATAGTTATTTAGTAGCACATACAGTGAATTACTGAAATCCCGTATAATAAAGTAAAATAATAGGTGGTCATTTTATGACAAATATACTGTAAGATATTGTTGTTTACTATGTCACTTGTATATATAAAAATTTATGATGTTATTTTTTACACATTATTCTAGAATCAATTTGGGGGAGATCTGAGAATAAGTAGATAAATATGTACAATGAAATTCCTGCCTGAAAATAGAAACAAAGAAACTAAACTCAACATTTTCATTTTAGGGAACATGGCAAGTAAGGAGGAATGTATTAAATCTTTGAGGAAAGATGATGTTTAGAATGTCAGTGCATGAAGTTGAAAAGTTATTTTTGAAATTGACTATGAAAAATAAACCTGAGGAGAAAATTATTATTTTCCTTCTTGACTAAGAATTTTGACAACTATAATGTTTGGCTACTGCTATGACATGATGAAGGAGATATTTTGTAAAATTATAAAGCCACTATGACAATGATTGATTTTGGTTAGGTATAAATTATAAGCAAAGAGATTGATAATGAGATTATCACATTTACCTCAATGATCCTAATATAGCACTTTCTTGCTTCGTGACTGTCTAATATCAGTTTTAAAATTGAAATTTACTTGTCAAAGCATGCTCTAAGAGAGTATTGAATAAAAGCAAATGTGTATTTTTCAGACTCAATGAAAGGTGTCTTTTCTCAAATAAACAGCTCGAATTGAATTTCTTGAATTTTTACATAAAATAGATCCAGAGTAATACTAGAGCGTTTTGTAGAATTGACAACTACCATGAACATTAACAAAATATCACATACAGTCTGACAACCCAATACCTACTGCATTTCAAATGCTACAGAGGGCAGGCAAAATAAATATTGGAGTTACTTTGAAGACAGAATAGTATGACTGCTCAGTGATATTATTATGAAATGACTAAAGATATTTCAGTGAGTTTCAGAATTGAGGTATAATACAATAGTTTACAAGTGCAGGTGTTTTCAGATAAATGCAGATTTACCTCCATATTTGAGGGTAAAGATTCTACCCACCAACCATGAACTAAATAATTCATAGATAAGGAGCAAATGATTATTTTTAACTATACTTAAAAGTATGATGCCCTTATTTTCTTGTATTACTCTCTAAATGATAGAGTATGAAGACAACATAGAATTAAAATTTGCTAGATGTTATAAGTATTGTAGTGATAATACATTTCAAAGTGTATGAAAGAGAAGATAAAGGTAAATACTATGCTATTCAGCTTTACTTACTTGAGCATTGTCTTGTTTTGCTATAATTTGAGACCCTGGAACCAATCCCTGGGAGAAACATGGCTATAATAGAAGGAATTACAAGACATGTATGGAATTTTCAATCATATAAAAGGCATGTTTTAGCTAGAAATATTGACTAATTCATTTCAGTTTGGGAGTAAATGTAATTTTAAAAATACTCATCAGGCAAAAAGACATATATACACTTATATCTAAGGAGAATTTATTTAACCAACTATCTCACCAGTTCAGTTTCATAGATATACAGAATCACATTCCTTGAAGTACAATTTAACAATCAAATTATGTTCATGTAATTTTCAAATGAATATAGGGACTAATAGAGTGAAGTCACATGTAGAAAACAGGAAGAATAGACTGTTGTTAACCAGGGATATCATGTTTTCAGAGAGCAGTTTTGAAAAGAAAGCCAGATAGAAGTATGAATGACAGCTATCTTAAGGGAGGAAAAAAGGAAATTAGGAGGTTGGCAATCAATAAGGTCAGGAAAGTCTTTGGAATTTTAGCTTCCTTTGATTTAATCCTCTCAGTGAATCTAAGCTAAACTTACTGTAATCTGAATGCTGGTATCTTTTATTTTATTTTATTTTTTTGCATGGTGGGTGTAAGCATACAGGAACTTTTGTTATACCTCAGGGCTATAGTAGTAAAAACACATGGTATTGATATTAAAAACAGACATGTTGATCTATTTTCTAAATTAGAATGATTTTTTTTCTACTTAGTCATAATGTGTTACTAGTTTTCTGTCTCTTTGAAACTTTTTTGTCCATTGTATAACCTACTTCTATTAAAGCTTTTGTTGATAGATGTGATAATTTCTGTATTTCAACAATTTGTCTGTTTATACTAAGGTAACTTTATATTCATTAGCTCTATAGGAATTTTTGCTTTTCTGTCCCACAAACAGATGGGTCTATCTGCTGAGATAATAGAAGAGAAGTTCATCCTTCTTCTAGACAACTTCAGTTTTTTCTATTCCATGTGAAATGACTCTGAAAAGCTTTAATTTGTCAACAATGGTGAGTATAATTAATTTTCATGGATTTTGTTGTTAAATAGATTTTGTATGGTTTGTATAAATCATTCTTGACACCCACATTTTTCAGTAAATTGAACACTCAGCATGTTTGACTAATTCAAATGGAAAGGAACGACAGAATAAAATGGGATAAGAAAGGAAAAAAAGGAAAAGGAATAGAAGGAAGCAAATGAACACAAAGGAGAAAGAAAGTGAAGAAGGATTGTGAGTAAAGGAAGAAAGAGGGGGAGGAGAGAGAGGTGAGAACAGGTAAGAGGGGGAAAGAGGACCATTTATTTAGGTGCAAAAGACAAAGGACATAATACAGTTACACACCATTTTCTCTTTCTCTTGACTCTCTTTCTCATTATTCTCTTGGCTTCCTCAGGGTCCACTGTGTGCCAGGAGCTGTCTTCAAGAAAAGGGAATCTGTGGCTGTTATGTAGAACTGAATGGTATTGTAAAAGAAAATAAAAGGGAAAAAAAGAAAAAGGATGGCTATCTTGGCCCCATAACTGCAATAATGCTTTCATCTGGATTTGTTTATTTGTTGTATTTATTTTTCCCTCTCCTGAGTGCTGTTCACCAATCTGTATCTTAGTGAATGTGATATTTAACATCATAATTATTTTATTTCTTCCATCAGGCATTTATTCCCTCTCATATCCAGAGCTTGCATGATCTTTTCTACCGAACAGATCTATCCCTGAGTGCCTACTAAATTCATACACCATGAATTGTAATGATTCAAATTTTCAAGGCCATATTTTAAGGATACTAAAACTATTGTTATTCTTTGGATTCAATAATAAAAATTATTTTGTCATTTCAAGTTAAAAGTTAGGTGGAAGTGGGTGGCTTCAAAGAATTTAAAGTTGTATCTCAATAATTCAAATAAGAAATGCAAACACAAGATGATCAGTTTGTGGTAATGAATGTCACCAAAGCAAAGAAATAAAACCTCTTAGGAGAGCACCAGTGCTTCTATAACCCAGAATCATTACATTGTCCAGAAAGGCAACAGATATCTGCTCTTCTTGTTTATTCAAAGCCTGTATTTTACACTTTAATTTTCTCCCCCCTTCATAGTTTTTCTACACCTAGAGTTTCAATTCTTTATTCTTCCTCATTATGTAAGGACATAGAAAAAACAACTTTAGAAAACAAAACACCTGCTCCCATCTTACTTACATTAATCTTTTTTTTACAGCCTCTGCTTTCTATTTATTTACTTATTTCACTTCTTATTTCAAAAAACAATACAGATTTGTTGCAATGGGTTAACAACATGAAACTGTATAAAAAATATATTTCCAATCCTCCCATCTTAAATTAATTGTGGATTGACAATACTCAGTGATAGTATATTGATATTTGAAATAATGACTTGAGATTTAAGAGATTATTAATATTGCTATTTAAAGTTAAAATTAGTTAGGTAAGAAAACCAAGCTAAAAATGACTTACCTTAATCTTGATCGCATGCAATGCTAACACTGATCTTTGTCTATGGGGCTTTCCTTTGTGTTCTTGTCTCTTTGCCTTTGAATTGATACATTGTTTTGGTCACATGTAGTTTTCTATCTTATGTGTTACCATGATTGAAAAATATAGGAGGTTGTTCTTTATGGGAATTTTTTTCTTTTGGTTGTTATGTGTTTTGTACTTATGTGAATATGAATATTTTTCATTAGTAGGCACAGGAAGCATGAGCATACTACCATAAGTGCATGTAGAGCTTTGGGGTTGATGGTATCCTTCATTTGTTTACCTTATTCATTGACACTGGCTCACTAACTCAAACTCAGAGCTCATTGACATGTCTAGTCTGATAGCTACCTTTCTCTTAGGATCCCCTGTCTCTGCCTTCTGCGGCTGCAAAAATAATCTTGCTAGCACATGAATCAGATGAACAAACTTCCAAAGTTCAGTCTAGATATTACTTCATACAACTTAATCTGCAATAGTTTATTTATCATAGCCAATAAATGATTCATTGAATATTCACAATGACACTAGAAGTACATCATAACAATATTCCTAGGTCTTACAATCTCATTGAAATTTGTTTGTAGTACACAAACAGTGTCATTGATTTTATCTATTTTTTCTCTCGCTGTCCTGGATTTTCTGGATAAAAGATAGCCCATTATTAGACTTTCAGCTTATTATATTTATGGTGAGGATTTCCCTTTTTTATCCACTGAGTATCATGAGTTTGCCTGAGGGTGGAGAAGGATGAACTTCTAAGACATTAGTAGTTGTAAAGTAGATCATAGAGAAAAACCTTAAAGCACAGTGACTTCTTTTGCCATATTGCAAAGGTAAATATAATACTAAGCACTTGTTAAAAGTAATGCAGCACAAAGAGTGAGATAATAGATGGGATATTTTTAATGTAACAGGATTTTAGTAGAGTATGGACACAATATGCTGATATACAGACTATGCCAAAATGTTCATTTATGCAAGTGTCAGATACAAACTCACTAAAAACGATGTGTTAAAAAGATCAAGGTAAAATTACTTCAGGTATTAAGTAGAATGTGCAAGAATAAAGTTAGACTAGACTTGACAATCGCTGGATTCTAAATATTAAGTTCTTTCTTTGGAGGATGTAAATTTACAGTCCTGAAATAATGATACATGTGTCCTTCTAATGAGCAACTAAGTAAAATGTTTCATAAGTCACAGAAGCCAGACTTCTCTCTGTCCCATTAGAAGGTTAGCATACATGAGTGAAAGAAGTTATGATTCTTTTCATACTGGGTTACAATTGAAGACACTTTGATAAATTCCTTGTTATCCTAATATATGTAAAGATGATAAATATAGAAACTTTGTAGAGATTTGGATTCATGGATTATATAGACATATACATATTTTGTTGCAGCAAATGAGAATGTTTCTAAGTCAACAAAACCCTAGCAGCCAACTTCTAGGTTTCTATTATCACTCTTTAGTAATAAAAGCAGGGTCACATGTCTTAAGTGACTTTTTTTCTAGAATGGGTTATAATAAGAACTAGATATTCCAAAAGAGTCATGACTCCTTTTAGTGACATAAAATA
The DNA here is from genome assembly GCF_004664715.2 of Peromyscus leucopus. Lineage (NCBI taxonomy): Eukaryota > Metazoa > Chordata > Mammalia > Rodentia > Cricetidae > Peromyscus > Peromyscus leucopus. The sequence continues at coordinate 11,944,857 of NC_051070.1, read as the reverse complement.
TAGAAGTTATGATTGAAAATGATCAGCAACCTAACAGTGGATGCACACCAAGATGATATGGGAGCTAATTGAAAGATATGATACTGTGACTCAAAAAATAAGTTAAGTTCTGAAGGATGGGCTTGCACACATTCACCGATAGTTCTAGGAATCCCAGCTACTGAGAAGGCTTAATATTGGAGAGAGAATGGGGAAAAACTACTGTGACCCCAAGCTAAGCTTTAAGCCATATTTTTTGGTATGAATATGTTTTTCTTCTTTGCAGTGCTAGGAATACTTGCATATCTCCACACATATGAAGCAAGTCATAAGGAAATACAACATAAGGTATCAAATATATATGTGGTAGCTCATATTGGTCTAAAAGTGACTGGAATAAAAAGTGCTCAGTAAAATTTTGCTGTAATAATTATTCATAAATAGATCACATTTTTGTACTTCTGTTTCATTTCATTATAATATAATTAGATTGGTTAATAATCATAAATTACAACTCTATTAAAAACAAATAATGCATAGTCTTCATCCAGAAATGCAAACTACAAGCAATAATTTTTATTGTTACACATTTGTGTTTGATATTTGTGAATTGACAAGGAAGGTCATTACAGGGAAGGAAGGTTCTCTTTAAAACACTAAAATGGAATTTTTAAAAAGTAATTCATCATACCTTGAATTGCATTTAATTCAATTTTCTGTATTTTAATTTTCAATGTCAAAAATGCAAATCTGGATTGATTTTCCATCATCAAAATCATATTAAGACAACAAACACATGTCAAAACTTGAAAGCTCTCAGAGATGGCAATCATTAATGACACAAAGAAACAATACTTTTTAAATAATGTCTCCCACTAATTTTAATGAACTTTAAAGGAAGAATAAAATTATTCTGTTTTGAATGATTATGTTATAATTTATGTTTAGAATGTGATAATTTTTCTTTCTTAATGAACAAGTAATACTACCCTTAATGCAGTGCACTCTGGCTGTAATTGAAAAATATTTTTATGGAAAATACATCAGAAGGAAGATATGGTAACTTTTGTCAATTATAGGATAATATGTATTACCTATAATAAGCAACATAGATTTGAGGACACAGATACAATATTAGCTTACTAGAAATTGTATTCATATATAAAAAGTTTGGAACATCCATTTACAAAATGTTATATTTACTCTTTTGTTGTATTATTGTGGTTTTTTTTTTTTGTATGCTGAATGCCTTTGTAGGAAAACTGAATGTCTAAGCCTCAGAACCTGAAATGTGCCATGTCACAAAAGCATATGATAGGCACACTAGAGAAAATTAGTGTTAGCTTCACTAAAAAGCTATACACATTGGATAAACCGTATTAAATCTTTTCTTTTTTTGACTGAATATGCCCAGTTTTCTCATTGACTAAAGACTGAACCAAATATCATGCAAGATGTCCTTATGTATTTTTTTGGCTTCTATTTTGTTATTGCAATAAAATACTGTGACAAATGCAATTTAACTGTTAAGGGTTATTTTGGCTCATGGTTCATTATAGTCCATCATTTCAGGGTAAGTCTCAAAGGCAGGAGTTTTGAAGCATTAGTCACATAGCACCTGCAGGGAAGTAGCAAAAAACAATGAATAAACTCATGCATAACCCACTCAGTTTCTCTGTCTCATACAGTGCCCCACCAAGGAAATGGTGTGATCCCAATACACTGGTCTTTCTACCATAATTAATGCAATCAATACCATTTCTCAGAGTCATGCACTGATGCCCATCACCTTTGTGACTCAATATACTGCAGTTGATAATTAACACTAACCATCATATAGGTATTGACAATTCTTCTACAGAACAGATCAAAATTTGGTTATTTGTTCCATCTCTAAACAATCATTTATTTGTTTTATTCAGTTAGTTATTTTATTTCTTTAGCAAGATGCTCTTATTGTGAAGCTCTGTATGGCCTGAAACTTGTTATTTAGATTAGGCTGTCATGGAACTCAGAGAGAGCTTCAGCCTCTGCCTTCCCCAGATTAAAGACAGGGACTGCAATGAAACATCAGTGAAGATTAATCTCTATTTATTTTAGTTTTTCAGTGTCTGTCCTTGTTTTTCTTTCTAACATTTGATATCTAGCATCTACTTCATTATGTGATTGTGAATGTATGACATTTACTAGTATGAAATTAGTTATTTGAGTAGGATATATTTATTAATGTATACAGAGCTTGAGATTTTATGCATAGTAAATGTATATAGCATCCAGCATCCCTACATGTATAATAAAATAAAGCATTTACAAATCATCCCTGAGTTCTCTACATAATTTCATAATTACAAATTTCCAAATAACTTAGGTTTTCAAGTATTTTTATTAATTTAAAAACTTATTCTTGGAGAAAACATTAGAGATCTAAGTTCTCTCACACAGAAGATTAAAACTGTATATGATGATTTCAGCTTATGTGTAAAGTAATTAAAGCAGGTCAATATTTAAATTTTAAGTCTTTGATTATAATAGCTGTATTTCAAGTGCTCGATTATTGTATGCAGGTGTGTGTTACCATCATAATCTTTATGAGTAGTTCCACAGTCACATAAAGTTCTTTTGGCCAGCAGTGGCTATACATTGGAGTATTCAAATCATATTCTCATCCTTTCATAGCTGAGTACTCTTGACTTGATATTTTACATTTTCTAGTCTTCTGTTTTCTTCTATGTAGAACAATGGTTTTCGACCTTCCTAAGGCTTCAACCCTTTAATATAGTTCTTCATGTTGTGGAACCCCCAACCATAAAATTATTTCCATTCTATTTTATAACTGTAAATTTGCTACTGTTATGAATCATAATGTGAATGTAAATGTTAAAATAAATGTGTTTTTTGATGGTGTTAGGCAATATTGAAAGAGTTGATGACCCACAGGTTGAGAACCAGTTTTAGAATAATAGGAATAGTAGTGCCTGTATGAAGGACTTCCAGTCAGAAAAGCCACTACACATAAAATATTTTGTAGTGTGATTTAAATTGAGGATGGAATGATCAGTTGGACAATTGTTTGAATATAGATAAAAATGGAATTTCAAGCCAAATTTTCATTAACCTATTCACAAACCAACCAAGTCCAGGGAGTCAAATTATCATCATACACAATTTCTCAGAGAAGTTCATGCAATAAAATGATAGCAGTCAGATTTGTGACGAAAATTGGCCTGATAACTTCAAACTTCCCCAATTTTTTGCATAACTTATCACCCAGTAGAAAAAATTCAATATGCATGTGTGCAGATTGATCTGGTCAACTTGATGAGATACAGAAACACCATAGAAAGAATCTTCTAAGAATGTCTATGGAGGAGTTCCTTAATAGAGTTCAAGAAGTGAGAAGACACAACTCAGATGTCATCCCCACTCTTCCATGCATTGGATATTGAGTCCAGCAAATGAAAAGGAGGAAACAGCAGGAGAGCAACATTCATTTCTCACTGTTTTCTGATGTTGGCTACTATTTCCACATCTGTGTCAAGCTGCGAGACTGTACCCCGGAACGCTGAGCTATAAGAAAACCCATTTTACTTAGGCTGCTTTTGTCAGGTATTTTTATCCCAACAGGAAACGTAACTAATATTATGTGTCTAAGTAATCACACAGGATGTGCTTTCTTTGTGGTTACTTAGATGGTACATCCACTGCTTTCCTACGCCAGAAGCTCTCAGGCAAGGCTCTTTTCCTTTGAGTCTCTGCCAAGACACAGATGATGGTTGCTGATTCTTTCACTAGAGCAAGAACTGAATAAATTGTCCTTGCGTGCTTTCGTTCATGGAGCCTCGATGTATTTCAGTGGTTACCTTACCTTCTGCACTGTCTGATTCTATGGACCTAGACTGTCAGCTCCTTGTGCCTCATTGTCCCCCGTTAGTTATAATAATTAGTGCCAGCACTGTTTCTGAAATTTTCTCACTAGTCTCACTTCCTTGGTTATGTGTTTGTATTTTAGTAAATGTAATTTTCTGCAAGTTCCATGTACTTGCCATTGCTCCTGGGTTCTGAATAAACATTTTTAGATCTTTTGCTGAATTTTTTATTATTATCTAAAAATGTTTCTTGTTATAAGAAGGGAAGGATATAGTACCAAGTAGCTGTGAGTGCAATAAGCCTTTTGTTCCAGCCAGCCTCACAGACTGCTAAGTGTATAGTTCTTACTGGATCAGCATCTGCTTGAACAAATTTTGCTCTTGGTAATCAATAAATCTAGACAAGTTCTCCTTCTATCTCAATTTTCTTTCTCTTGGGAGCTTGGCTTATCTCCAGAGAGATCATTCCCTCTGGTTATATACCTGACAGAGGGGGCAGAGTATTGATTCCATGTTCTGTGGAATGTAACTACTGTGTTGGGAGCTCAAGACTGAAAAACACAAGAATTATGTTCTCATTAATCATTGCCAGCTATCCTGGGGTTTTTCCAATTATTCGCCTATTCATTTTCCAAGAAAGCCGCCTACTTCTCCCATGCACTCCTGCTCTAATCATGATTTGTTTGTCATCATTCTTACTGGCAGATGATCACTAAGGATGGCTTGGGATTGGAGCAGACTTTTTAGACAGAACTGGGTTTAAATAAGAGTGTTCATTTGAAATCATACTTCTCAGATCCAATGGGCAACATTATTAATTGATAGAAAAATCCCTCAAGTCAATTAATTCTGAATTAATTATTAATTTATTAAAATGTCCTCAAGTTAAAGCTAATGAGTAATTTGGAAAAAATTACATAACATGTTTCCAGAAACTGCTTCCTTCTAGAGCATCAATTACCTTTCTATACCTAGAATTTCTTGCTCCCTTCTAATTACTGTCTTTCTCCAAATGTCTATTGCTCCATCTTGCCAAAATCTTACATGTTTTCCCAAAACTTGAAAATTCTAGTTCATTCTTAATGCATATTCTTTTTCATATGGCATGGACATATACATGCATATATTTTAAATCTTGAGTCATCGGTTGAATTAAGTGTCATAAATAAAATTATTTTAAACCAAGTAAGGCAAATAGACACTCATTGAAGAATTCAGAACTACATTGGTTTTGTGAAGTCCAATACAAGTACTAAGTTGGAAGCCCAAGACTGAAAAACACAAGAATTATGTTCTCGTTAATCATTTCCAGCTATTCTGGGGTTTTTCCAATTATTCACCTATTCATAAAGCAATATTGGCATTTATTAGTTACCATCTCAGATCATGACTATGCTAAAATTTGATGGAAAATTAAAAAAAAAAAAACCTCAACTGACTTGGAAGTAAAACTATAGATTCTTTCTTTTGATAATTAACCTATGGTCCAAAATGTCAAGAAAGTAGGGAAAAGTTTCTTGAAAGGTAGATATGAAACACCTCCAAGTTAAGTCCTTATTGCTGAAGTTACTGTGCAGTTTGGCCATAGTACTCAGAGTAACCCAGGTACATTTGACCCAGAATTTCCTATCTGAGTACTTTTATAAGCTTCTGTCATAGCACAGGGCAGTGTTATGCAGGCTTCCAGGGGAAGTAGCAATCAATAGTCTTACGCAGCTGTGCTGTTTGTGAATCATAACAATGACCAGTATGTCAAGATATCCCTAAATATGGCACTTGCTTGTTTTGCAGTATCCACCAGCTGAAAATTATGCCTGTAACTGGAAACCTAACCAATTTCCCAAAGCTAATTAGGACATAGATCTTAGAAGAGAACTAGTGCTAGTCAGTACTTCTCAATTCTTATCTGAATACTACACTGAAACTATCACTCTCATCCCTTATCAAATTAGCTTATTTTTCAGCTGACAGAATACTACAGGATGTCACACCTGATAAAAATGAATAGAAAAACTGACAATGGGCTTACTAGCCCCCATTATAAATACAAAACACAAAAACTTTACCTACGACTCAGGAAACATGGAAAAAGAGAGAGTGGAAAGATTGCATAAGCTAGAGAGCCAGAAGGTTTGCTGGAACATTGTCTTATAGATATGACAGGGAAGATACATTCTTCAACTTTCAACAGTATGATTACCTAAACTATAACTGAACAATGACCATACCAGGTCATATGCAATAGGAATAAGGGAAATCTCATAAGGACCCATTACTAGATAAAGAACTATAGGTATTACATGCCTTCTGAGAGAGCAAAGGTTAGTTTCCCAATTGAGAGCTAACTGGTTATCTGATACACAATAGTTTTAAAAACATGAACCCATGGGCAATAGACTCAGCAGGCTATATTTGTAAGGAGACCTTGAGTCTGAAAACATCCTGAGGAACACGAGAAGGGTTGAGGGGGGAAAAAGGGAAGTGATGTAAATACTGTAGACATACATGACATTTTTTTAAAAAATTCTAAAACAATATTAAGTGATTCTTAATACATACAGACAGAATAAAAGGAGATTTTTTTTAAGGATAAAATATAATACGATGTTGAAAATAGTTGTGATTAATGTGATAATATTCTTTGTAGGTTTTTTACTTCATTTTGTTAATGCCATAAACCTGGAATAGAAGACCTAATCAAAAAGATAAAGATTGGAACAGAAGGAATCAAGAATGCATTTGATCTAAGAATATATAAAACTTTCGGAGATAATAAGTAAAATGTATATTTTTTGAAAAGCATAGCTATGGTTGAGATGCTATTTAGACTTTATTTATGAATGATCATAATAACTATATATTATAATTAAAATATAAACTGAATATATATAGAGAGAGATAAAGTGCAGTATCTCACTGTTTTCTTTAAGGTATCTCCTCAAACATTCCCCAATAGCTTCTTCCCCCTTGAACGTTTCCCAGTCTCCCATAGTGTAATCTAATGACTTTCAAAATAAGGACTTTTGATGGACAAATGGAGATCAAAGCTACAGCAACAATTTTCAAGATTTTCTGATACTTTTAGACACTGTTCTTGCTGTATTGAACCCTAGCACCTATGATCAATATCTTTCATGGAATAAAACTCCATTCAACTGTTTAATTTCAAATAATACACAGATCTTGATTCAAACCCTTAATCATGATTGTGTTATTCACTAAAAACATATTTAAGGCTCTATTAATGTTGGCAAAATAACTATAGAAAACTCTCTAAAAAGTATATAAAACTTCCATAATATCCTTAAGTGAAAGTTAAGGAATGACTTACATTTGTGCTAGAAAGTCTAAATCCAAAGGTCATCATCTACATTACACAAGCCATTTAATCTCCTGTTCTGCCATTAGAACAGCCAATATAGAGTAGTAGATGCAAAGATTGTAAATGGCAAATTAGGAATTTTTCTGTGAGATTGTGTCTTCTAGTGAAGGAGGACCATACACTCACAAAGTCTTAAAATATGATTGCCCAAACTCATATATCACTGCATCACACTATTTTCATTAGAGAAGCTTCTTCTTACAGCAGATGGTTGTTAACATAGAAATCCACAACTGGACTGATCAGAGGGTTAGAGAGTTTGAAGTACTCAAATGTATGTATAAAATGCTGCCCTCAAGGTACATGTACTTATGAAAGAGAGAAAGCAGAAAGATTGTAAGAGCCAGATCTGTGAAAACATTGTATTCCAGACCCAACAAGAATGACTTACAAATTAACCCATAGAGATTGTGACAGCATACACAAACACTGAATAAATTCAACACAGACAAAACCTCATCTTGGAAAAGAAAGTGAGCACCAAGTCCCATGTATAACCAAGAAGATATTTTTAATTGATACCTGCTAGAAGAGGGAAATAAGGGTTTTGTTTTTCTAGTTAAGTGTATCGAGTATAGCAGCCATATTTCAGAGCAGGCACAGACTCAGGAAGAGTTGGGCAAAACAAAGTGGATTCATATCTGTGCTTTTCTGTTGTCATGGTTTAGTGTGTTTTGTCTTTTGGGTTTTGTCTTGAGTGTTTGTTTTTTTTTAAGGATTTTTGTTGTTGAGAGTGAAAGAAGGTGAAGCTGGTTGAATAAGGAGATGCAGAGGATTTGAGAGGAGTTGGGGAAAGGGAAATAATATAATCAAAATATATTATATGACCTTTTAAAAATAAGTTTAATATGCAATAATAAAAATAACTTTAAATGGATTTCATTTTCTTACTCTAGGCCTTGTGTAAAAAGGTAAGAAGGTTTCATTTTAATTTGCAACCATGAAATTTGGCAGCTAATTATTTAAGTGATGATCTATCTAAAGAGAGAAAATATTTCTTTTACAAAAGATTAACCCTACCCACAGTTATCAAAAATAGCAAATGAGAATAAGTCGTGTCTAATGAGACACTGCAGCTAATGGAGACCACATTTTCTGAAATTAGAGCATCTCTTTAATAACCGATTAATTCTTTTATGAGTGAAATCTTCACTGAGTGCAAAAACATGAACAAGCTTCTGGAGTCTAAGAAAGGTACTTCAGTGAGCCTTCCCCTCACATTCTTACCTGTAGAAATCCATTACATCTACAAAGAGGCCAACTTGAAAAAGTCTAGGGAATTTTAAGCACTTCATGTGAACTATCAAGCGCTCATTCTTATTACATTTATACATTTTATCTGATAACAGTGGCTGTTCTGCTTTGTCTTTGGTTCTAAAACAAAGCTTGCTTCTTCTGTTAAATTAGTTATAGTCTCCTTAATTCACCACAAGCTTCTTTATGAACATCGAGAGTATTGTTATCAGGAAACACATAACTGTTCATCTCCCAATATTCATCCTCTTATGCAATTCAATTACTCTCACTTCTTACATTAATATTCACCATAAGAACACTGTGCATTCTGCACTTGTCTTAACAAGGTCAGCCTTCTGGTTGTTTTACCCTAGACAGAACACTTTCTACCTTGCCCATGCTTATTACAGACTCCTGTGGAGATAAATTCTGACTTCACATTCCTTATTGATGTATTTTTACTTATATCTAAAATTACAAGTTGTAGAGCAGAATATACTATTAATAAAGCTTCCATCTACAATGCAGATTGCTAACATACATAGAAATCAGCCCAGTTGGCAACATGCCTTACAATCCATACTACAGTTTATCATCCAGACAAAGAGCAGAAAGGAAATATTTGCAGAGATGGCGTGGTTGTTTTCAGGGTAGTAGTGTGTGATTTTAATATATTTGTAAACATAGGCAGCTTCATGCCTAAACATGAAGCCAATCAAAACTAACAGCTAAGGATATTTTATATGCTCTTCTATTTATAACACTTTAAAAAGATTTTAATTCATTTCATTCTGATGTCTTAGAACACACAAATATATATGAGTATTTATGTATATATTATTCCTAACTTGCTCATTTGTATTTTAAGTTTTTTAGCTCTGAGCTTTTATCTTTAATTTCTAAAAGTTTTCAAACTAGATGTTTATCACACCTGACCTTCCTTACACAGTGGATGCCTCTCCTGATAATCCTCTCCCTTCTAGTTCCCATTAGTTCTTCAAGAGGTTTTCTTCAGTTCTCTTGTGAATCTAGTTACATGAAATTTTTGCTTCTCAAGAAACCTAAACTGAAATATGTGTATGTGCACAAGTGAGACAGTGAATCGAGCCGCCAGGCCTTTCATATGCCCAGACAATTTTCTAGCACCTGTGCCATACACAGATCCCCAACTTCCTGTTTGGCTGAACTGTAAACTGGTCAGTGATGTCCAAGGGTTGCTGTCTCTGAGTTTTTACTGTGGGAGTTGACTGACTTGATATTTTATTTCCTGTTTATTCCCCGTTCCCTGTACCCTATTCTCTCTCTCTCTCTCTCTCTCTCTCTCTCTCTCTCTCTCTCTCTCTCTCTCTCTCTCTCTCTCTCTCTCTGTCTCTCTCTGTCTCTCTCTCTCTCTCTCTCTCTGTCTCTCTCTCTCTCTCTCTCTGACTAGTCTTGATTCTGATCTTAGCGGGATATGAATTTTAGGTCAAAATTCCAACCCCATGCAGTTGAGCTCAACAATTTTCTACACAAAGCACTCCCTAGTTAAGGCTAACACTCTGGAATGCAATCTGGATTGTCTCTCCAGTTTCAGGCACTTTTTCCTTTTGTGTAGTTTTTTTTTTTTCTGTTTATGTTGTTTCTCATATCACAGGTTATCAATTCTGCAACTGTCCTTGATTTGTTCTAGCTATAAATGTATAGTATCATTTTCCATCTGCTTTTCTCTAGTTTTTGAAATTGTGTATAAAAATATATGTTTAGTTTTGTCCCATAGCTATATTTAGTCAGATGTATCTCATTTCTTCTCATAGTTACTTCTCTAGCAACCATGGTGTGAATCACTTTCAATATTTAATATGCTTTCTATTCAAGTAGCTATTTCAGCACAAAAACAGTGATTAAAACAAGGTACAAATTTACACTTAAAAATTACTATTCTACATTGCATTTAGTCAAATGAAATTCATATAGAATTTTTTAGTAAATAAAAATAATTAATCATTGTTGCTATGTTATAACTATAGCAAACAAGTATTTCTAATGTGATATAGCACAACTTGGTGACCAAAGATATTAGCATTGTGTGGTGCATTTCACTAGATTGTAAGAACATATTTTAGGAACAATTGACAATTAATTGTTTCTGGGAGTAGTCATTTTCTTTGATCTCGGGTGTTATGCTTGTTCCTATATATTTAACTTCCCACCTATGCTAGGGAAGAATCTCTAATTCAACTCAGTGGATGATGCAAAACTGAAATTAGCAGGAGGACTTGAGGAAAAGCATTCCATGGGAAAAAATGTGAGAGAAGAAAATGGTGATTCTACTAAAGAACAAAATTCACTATAAAATGTATGAACCGGTCTAACAATTAAACATTAGTATTTTTAAAAATTTTAACATATACATGACTAATAAAATATTTGGAGAGTGTTTATATTTTACTTCATTTAATTATTAAACAGCATTAACAAATATTGAATTACTGTGTTCTACTTCAGTTGTATTTACAATTTTTACACTCCTATATACAGGTTAAAGATAAATTTGATGAAGAAAAGAAAGAATAAGGTTGAAAATGAGAAAAAAATTAACAGTAACAAAATAGACTATTAAATTGTCATAAAACAAAAATAATATCCCATTGATATTTACAATTTTTATTATTATATACAGGCTAAACCTAATTTTAGTGAAAATGGATGAAGAATAAGGACAAGATTAAGAAAAAGAAGAAGCAAAAGAAAATGGAGGATTTAGGAAGAGTAAGAGTAGAAGAAGAAGTATAATGATAAGAAATGAATAGTAAGTTCCTACAGAACAGAAAATACTAGACAGTTACTCCTAACCTTTCTAATAATGGAGATCGCAGAAAGAAACTTTGCAATTTCTTTTTGAGTGTAAGGCTAATCAACAACACATATTTTACTTGTTAAGATGCTGAAGACTTTGTGATTTACTTTTAGGATCCAGACACTCTTATGAGTGAAAAATTCATTAGAAGGGTTAGGGTATACATATGCACACTTTCAAAATATAAATAACATAGAGCCTTGGAGGGAAATATAAGCAAAACTGGTAATAAATATGAAATATACGCTAAAAATTTTTGATCTCCAGTTTAATTTAGCTTCATAAAACAGAATATGATTTCTAGGTTAACTAAATTTCAAATGTCCCTACTATTTTCAAAGAAAAGCAATATACTTAGAATAAATTTATAAAATCTAAGCATTTGGTTGGTTTTGCTACTTGATACACGATCTAATGGAGCCTAGATTGACCTTAAAATTGGTGTATCATTTAGGCTCATGGACTCCTGAGCCACTTGCTTCAACCTCCCAATAACTGGAATTTTGGGGGTGTACTATCACACCCAGATCAAGATAGAACCTTTTATATATCATGTAAAGGCAGCAAAACATACATAATTGACCTGCTCATCTACCTGAAAGTGGATATTATGCTATTAATATCATGCATACATGAAGAGAAATTTCACTCCAGTTCCCCAACCCAGTTTTCAAGTGAAAATAATCTATTAGTTTATTTCCATATTTTTTTTTCTGTAGAAACTTGAATGTTTGGTTTTAGAAATAGTTAATATAACTAAAATGAATTGTGGGAGTAATAAGTAGGGTTTAGAGAAATAGTTAAGAGTATGAAATGATTTATAGCTATTGAATAATGGGAATAATCCTGTATTAGAAAAGTAAAGCAAAGCTGCTAATAAGCTACTAAAAATGAGAAAATGTGAAATACATAAAAACAAGAAAATAATGTAGCAATGCATGTTTTATATTCTTATTAATTATAGTTCAAAATATAACATTACATTTCTCAAAAAATAAAAAAACAAAGAAATGTAACAACTTTTTTCCTGTAGTCTGGTCTCAGAAATAATAATTTTTCTATAAAGTGTCAGAATGTAGATTGGTTCCCATAAATTAAAATTTGTTTTACTAATAACTTTTACATTGGCATATTTATTATGAAAGACATATGTTTCAAAATTATGCCTTTAAATAAAAAAGGAATGATTGTACTTTATTTTGCATACATTTTAAAATTAAAACATATTATTTGACCATTTCATACTGTTATATAATATGGTTCAGTCATGTTCACCATCAATTCTCCATCATCCTCTCCCTCTCTTATGAAACCTTTCTTTTCAACAACAACCCATTTACATTTAGTGTGTGTGGGGTTGTTGGCAGGTTGAGGGAGTGTGAGAGGGTATTTAAATCAGAGGATAGGTTTCAGGAATTAATTCTTTCTTTCTAAAGGATGAGTGGTGAGGTTTTAACTTAGACCCTTAGGCCAGGTGGGAAAAGGCTTTACCTGCTGCTCCATCTTTCTAATCCCTTTGACTTCCATAGCTCTCTTTTGCTTGTTACAAACTGAATTTAATTTGTTGTTGTATTTTTAATTTTAATGTTTCCCCCCAAGACTGACTAATAAACATTTGCTTGAGCATGAGAAACATATCAATGGTTATACCACTGAAGAGAATCACACACCATCCCATATAATCATTAACTGGAGTTGTTTTTAAAAGTTTGTGATCTGTGTTTATATGGTTGCCTGCCTGGTTCATGCCTGGCATTTTCGAGGGTGTGATTTCTCATACATACCTGTTTGTATTCACAAACAGTATGTAAGTATACCCATCAACTTGAGTTATTTATTTTATTTGCTTTTACTGATATTAAAAGTATTTTTAATTAATTAATTTATGTACAAATTAAATGATGTTAAAACCCATTGAATTTCAATTTGCCTCTTAAAACCATTGAAGATGTCATCTAGTTTGGTTTCATTTGGTTTTATCCTTAGTGGGTCATATGAATTCTAAATCTAGATGAGCTTGAATCACTAGGTACTTTTAAATTTGAGTTTGCAATTTGCTTATTTTGTCTTTTATAATGATTTTTATGTATTGCTCTTCATGCCATTTTTGTTTTACTGTAACTGAAATATTTTCTCCCCACTGTAAGCTTTTTTTTTTTATTGAAAGTAGATTCTTCTTTCATACAATACATTCTGACCATAGCTTCCTCTGCCATGACTCCTCCTGCTCCCCTGCCCCAGATCAACTTCTCCTCTATTTCTCTTCAGAAAAGAGCAGGCTTCCAAGAGACAACAAATAACCAAAGACAGCAAAACAAGATACAATAAGACAAGGCAACAATCTCGCATATACAGGATAAATAAGGGAACCCAATAAGAGGAAGAGTCCCAAAAGTAGGCAAAAGGGTCAGAGACAATCAAGCTCTCACTATTAGGATTCCTCGCTGCCCCTCCTCATATGCACATACAAAAATAAAGCTATCAGTCATAACATATATGCAGAGGACTTGGAGCAGACTCATATAGGCCTCAAGTCTTTTCTTAAATATATCAAAAATCTACCTACTGTCATTAGATTTGCTTCACTTTGCTACTTCTTAATGATATTACATTAAAGGAAATGCCCCATATTTAAGAACTTTACTCATAAAAAACGGTTTGTTGTGAAAGAAATCAGACTACTTTTAGGGACTGAGTTTATACCACACAGTAGCTGATCATAGTAATCCTCTAAAGTGAATAAATTTAGAGGTATTTATCTGACAACTTTGGCTTACATTATGGTTAAAAAATGAGAGGATGTTCAGTCTATACGATGGTTTGTATGTGAAATGTCTCATGTTGGCTGACATGGCTGGCATTTTTCAACATTTAATTCAAGTTGGTGGTACTTCTTTGAATTTTATAAAATCTTATTAAATTGAGACGATGAATTACTGAGTACAGGATAATTGAAGACTATGTCTTGGCATGCTTCTTTCTGAGTCCTCTCCTTCCTCTTTGTCTTTGTTCCTTTTTAATTGTTGTGGTAAGACACAATGGCCAAGTCAAGCTACAAAAGAAAGGATTTAATGTGAGGTGAACTTACAGTGTCATTATGACTCCTTGATGCTTATGGTGGGGGGAATGGAAGCAAGCAAGCAGGTATGGCTTTGGGGCAGTAGCTGAGAGCTTACATCTTATATGCAAGTTGGATATAGAAAAAGGAAAGAGGGAGAGAGAGAGAAAGAAAAAAAGAGAGCAAAATACGAAGGAGGAAGAAAAGGAGGAGGAATATGAAGAAGGAGAAGAAGAGAAGGAGAAGGAGAAAGAGGAGGAGGAAGATAGAGAACCTGGCCTGGGTAACACTCATCTTCAAACAAGTTCACAAATCTTATCTCTTCCCAAAACAGTTCTGCCATCTAAGAACCAAATATTCAAACATATGAGCCTATGATGAAAATTTAAATTCAAACCAACTGTCTTAGTTAGGGTTTCTATTGCTGTGATACCATGGTGCTAAGACACTTGGGAATCAATCTATCTCAAGACCCAGCTATACTTGGGCCTATACCCAAGGAATGTTCAATCATATCACAAGGACCCATGCTCAACTATGTTCATAGCAGCATTATTCATAATAGCCAGAATCTGGACAGAACCTAGATGCCCCTCAACCGAGGAATGGATAAAGAAAATGTAGCACAAATCTCATTCTTAAGGTTCTACAACTTCCCAAATAGCACCACCATCTGAGGACCAATTGTTCAAAGGAAGACATTGTGTGTGTGTGTGTGTGTGTGTGTGTGTGTGTGTTATTTTGTAACTTAATTTCATCGTTTTCCCTTGTGAACTTTTTAGATGACAGCAGTGTTTTCCATTGTCAAATCACTTAATATATCTGTAAGTTAAGTGAAGAATGAGTATGTGATTCCACAACTCTAGAAACTAAAGAAAAATGAAGGGCAAAAATAAGGCAAGTACATCTTAGATTATTTTACTAGTAACCCACTTGTGAATTATGTGTTCCCTGTCTACACTAACAGGACTCTGTCACACCTTTGTCCTGACTCTCAGAGGAGAGATGCTACATGGCCAATGTGGGTTCTTTCTTATAGTAGGTCAAAGGTAAGACGGAGAATTTACTGCACTTACTGCAGTTATTGACCCTGACTTCCACAGGGAGCAGGAGGCATGGCAGAGTATGTCCAAAGACAATGAGATTCTTTAAGGTAATATGGATGCTTTTGTGCCTGGAGGCTAGTTCTAGATTACTAGCCCAACAAATTTAAGACACAGAGGACTCAGACTTTTTGGTATGAAAATCTTTGACACCTCTGGACTAGAATCCCAAACTAGTTTAAGTGCAGAGTGAATGCAGAGAAAGCCTTAAACTTGAGATGCAGACTCTACTCTTAGCCACTATATTTTACTTTTCTATAAGAAAATTGTTCACTCTAAATATTATGTGGGATTTTCACTGAAATGTTGTGTTATCTACTTTGATTTTTCTAATACATAGTATGTAGAAAACTATCCACACTGGTAGAATTTTTCCATCATGTGACAATTTTTAAAAAATCTAAGAAATTAGTGTAACTGAAGAAATAAAGTTATATTTATCTGAAGTAATTTTATATATCAATTATATATCACAGCAGGAAGCACAGAGTCGAAATTTTCTGAAATTTGACCATAACATATTTGTAGATATAAAATCTATACTTTTAAAACAATAATCAGTATTCATTTGCAATTCATATGTGATAATGCAGACTTTATTTTTCAATAAATTAAACACTTAGTATATATTATGTTCATTATAGAACTCACATTGTTTTTTAAGTTTCACTTTTTAATAAAAGATAGCTTGTGGTATAGTTTTCACTTTAAAACACATAACCCTTGTATATAATATGTTGAAATTTTAATGTACTTTGTATTACTGTTCACTATTACTTAAAACTACACTGCCTTTTGACCATTTGGAGTTAATTGTATATTTAATATTTTTCACGTGTATATGTTATCAGCATACATTGGATTTTATAAGAGCAAGGAACTCATAAAAACCTTGTCTAGGAAATATCACTGAATATCAGATAAACCATATGATTTCCCAGTTCAATAGCTTAACCCTCCCATCCTCCATTCTTCCATCTAAGTCAAAACACTAAAATATTACTTTTGAAATACAAAGATAAAGGATCAGCAATTATTACAAAAATGTTTCATTGTTATTGGTTCACAGGAAAATTCTGTGAGCTGACAAAAAATAGAAGGTTCATTGGTTGTGTATGCACCTTTTGACTGTTAAAGAGCATGTGACTGTCTTGCCAAATAATTCTGTTCATCATTTTAGTGAAGACTACCAATATTCTAATGAAAATGTCTTATATCCATGACTCTGGACAAGTGATAAAATATATAATATAATAGTATAATGCATTACTCCCAAATCGAGAAATACACTAGAGATTCAAGGTAATATTATGCAACAAAACTTTGCATAATTGTTTAAGAATTTATTTGAAAATCCAATATCATGACTTTGTACATAAGCACACACACTTGCATTTTCAAAAGTGGAATTGCAAGAACATTTTCATATGGAAGTGATTAAGGAACAGAATAAGTATTATTTGAGTCTCAATTATCTTTTTTCCGCTTGGTAACAATGCATTTATTCATTAAAAATTCCAATAATAAATGGTGTGATTAAAAAATTGTTTCAAAGCATTGACAGGGTATTGTGGTGGTATTGTGTTCCCCAAAATATTGTGTACTTTAATAAATTTATCTGGGGTCAGAGAACAGACAGCCACTAGATACTAAGGCTAGAAAATGGTGGCACTCACACCTTTAATCCTAGCATTTTAGAGATAGAAATCCCTCTGGATCTCTGTGAGTTCAAGGCCACATTGGAAATAGCCAAGCATGGTGACACACGCCTTTAATCCCAGAAAGCCAGCCTTTAATTCCAGGGAGTGGTGGTAGAAAGAAGAAAGATATATAAGGTGTGAGGACCAGAAACTAGAGGCATTTGGCTGGTTAAGATTTTGGCTGGTTAAGCATTTGGCCTGGTTAAGCTTCAGGCTTTTGAGCAGTAATTCATCTGAGACCCATTCCGGATGAGGACTCAGAGGCCTCCAGTCTGAGGAGACAAGACCAGCTGAGGATCCGGTGAGGTGAAATAGCTGTGGCTTGTTCTGTCTCTCTGATCTACCAGCATGGACCCCAATAACTGGCCTCGAGTTTGATTTTATTAATAAGAACTTTTAAGATTCCTGCTACAGGGTATATATGAATGTAGTCTTGAATTTTTTTTTTTAGTTTTTTTTTTTTTTTTTTTTTTTTTCACACCAATCACAGTTTCCCCTCGTGCTTCTCCTCTGGTTCCCTTCCCCCACCTGTGTTCTATTCCCCACCACCACCATCCACACATCAGAAAGGGTAAGGCCTCCCATGGGAGTCCACAAAGCATAGCATAATAAGTTGAGGTAGGGCCAAGCTTCTCCCAAAAAAGCCAGCTCATGTACCAGAGGCAGAAAAACAAGGGCTCGGCAAATAGACCAAACTACACAACTGTCACCCACATGCAGAGGGCCTAGCTTGGTCTGAGGCAGCCTCCCTAGCTGTCAGTCTAGAGTCTGTGAGCTCTCGGAAGCTCAGGTCAGCTGTCTCTGTGGGTTTTCCCATCATGATCTTGACTCCCTTTGCTTATACAGTTCCTCCCTGTCTTCAGCAGGATACCCGGAGCTTGGCCAGTGCTTGGCTATAGATCTCTTCATCTGCTTCCATCAGTTACTAGATGAAGGTTCTATGATGGCAATTAGGGTAGTCATCAATCTGATTGCAGGAGAAGGCCAATTCAGGCACCCTCTCCACTATTGCTAGGAGTCTTAGCTGGGGACATCCTTGTGGATTCCTGGGAGTTTCCAGGCACCAGGTTTCTCCCTAACCCCCTAATGGCCCTTTCTATCAAGATATCTCTTTAATTGCTCTCTCTGATTCTCTCCCCCAACTTGTCTATCCAGATCCCTCATGTTCCCATCGGGCTGCAGGGACATTGCTGTTTGTGGTCAACTAACTTATAAACTTAAGTTATCAATATTTAAAATTTTTATCCTTGAATTAATTTTCATAAACCAAGTAAAGCTGAGAAAGTATATTTTCTCAAATTATAGTTGAGACACTTTATGTAAAGTGGTATATAATCCCTAAAATTCCTGCATTAATAAAGCTACGAGTGAATCCATGTTTTATAGACCTCAAAGCTGTGATAACATACAATGGAAAATACCTGTAGTAAGTTACTTTAGATAGACACATTGTCCTTTGCCAAGAGTAAGGAAGAAAAACATCATAGAAAACTACAACACAGATAAAACTGGAGGTTATAAAATGTGTGACAAAGTAATTGTGTTTGTATACACATGTTGGGACAAAAAGAACAACTTGGGGTAGCTCCTTGACTTTGACCTTGATTAGGATAGAATCTTTAGTTGTTGGCAGCTATATACAAGGGTACCTGCCTTATGATCTTAGGGAGATTCTCCTTTATGGGTCCCCATCTACGAATCTTAGAGTTCTTAGGCTCGCTCTAAGAATTGTACTATATCTGGCTTTATGTGAGTTTTGAAAATCTGACCTTGTATCTCATCGATTGAACTCCTGGAGCTCTGCCTGGGACTGGGCTGTGGTTCTCTGCATCTGCTTCCATCAGTCACTGGATGAGGGTTCTATCATGACAGTTAGGGTATTCAGCCATCCGATCACCTGAGTAGGTCAGCTCAGGCACCCTCTTGATCATTGCCAGCAGTCTATGATGGAGTCATCCTTGTGAATTTCTAGGAACCTCTCTCACACTTTGTTTCTCCCTATTCCCATGGTATCTTCATTTATCATGGTATATGCTATGAGCAAGTGATATCGAGACCAAGATTGGAAAAAAGTCCAGAGACAGCTAGCCAAATTAGTGGAAACACAGGAACTGTGGACCAATAGCTGAGGAACCCCCATGGTACTGGACTAGTCCCTCTGAATAAGTGAGAAGAGTTGTTTAGTTTGAACTGTTTAGGGGGCCCCAGGAAGTGGTATCGGGACCTGTCCCTAGTACATGAGCCAGCATTTTGGAGCCTAGTGCCTATGGTGAGACATGTTTTGCAGCCTTGGTGCAGGGAATAGGGGCTTGGACCTGCTTCAACTGAATGTACCAGGCTCTGCTGACTCCCCATGGGAGACCTTGCCTTGGAGGAGGTGGGAATGGGGGGCAGGTTAGAGAGAAGGCTGGGGGGGGTGGGAGGGAGGAGGACAGGGAAATCTGTGGTTGGTATGTAAAATGAATAGAAAATCTCTTAATAATATTTTTTAAAAGAAAATATATTTCCCTAAAAAAAAAAGAAAAGGAAAGGAAATCTGACCTTGGCTCCTCACTATTGCATGACAACCACTTTATCCATGAGCCTTACATACATATATACAACATTCAAATAATAAAAATATTTAAATAATTCATTATTTATTGTTTGAATATTTTTAGTTCCTCTACTTTTTAAATTAATATTATAGTAACATATTTTCCAATGAGTGCATTTGAATTTGGTAAATTAACCTTCCTTAGTAATTGGGGACACAAAGGTCTTTGTACTCATAGAGAAGCATTAAGGAAAATAAGGAATGTCATTAAATACACAGGAGACCCCCCCCCCCCCATGGAAGAGATAAAATACCTGTTTTCCTGCTCAGAGGTCTGGAAGTGGATTTTGTTAACAACTTGGTGACAATTTTGCTATCTGTGAAGGCAAGCCTCACCCACCTTTAACCATAAAGGCAAACCTCATCCAAATTCCCCAGAAAGATTACCCCAGACTCTTCCCACCCTAGATAATTATCCATCCTCAGGGGAGATGTCAAATGTACTTTTGTCCTGCTGACCTCTATGCTATTAGTCAGAGACCACACTAGAATCTAGGCCTTTTCAGTATAGAACTCACCCTCATGGTCAAATTTACTTTATAAAGCAGTTCTATGTAGTCATATTTTAAGCAATATTGTATACTTGGAATTGGGCTGATTGCTACCTGGAAACCTTTTCCTAAGTTGCTCTGTGTTTTAAATATGCTTACAGTGAGCTGCCTGGCTTTAGATTCCCAAGTCTGACCCAGGTTGACAAAGTCAATCTGCACCAAGTTGACAAAGTCAGTCTGCACCAGGTTTTCGTTCTAATCTCCTTGTGCCTGGATACCTGCAAGGATCCCCTCACTAAATCACCATCTTCTCCCTTAGATAAGGGTTATAGTATGTACTCAAACTTCTACCTATTGCAAAGAATCTGTCCAGTCTTCTGTGTGCTTCTTTTTTTGTTTTAAATAAATATGTGGTTCTCATGTACCACAAGAGGCCTGGGTACTGTAAAGTAGCTTAGTCTAGCATCAAACTCTTGACCCATGTATCATCATCTTCAAAAGTGCTAAGAGGTGGAAAGATAATAAGAGTCAGAGAGGATGGAGGATGCCAGAAGAACTAGGCTCTCTAAATGAAACTGTTCTTTTCTAATGAAAGATGAAAATTGAGTACATTCAAAGAGGAGGCGTGATGGGGTGACTGGGAGCAGTGGACGGAGAATTTTATGATCATGATGTTTCAATAAAAAGGAAAAAAATGTAACAAAGGGTATTAGACAAGTCCTAACATACCTAGTATCCAGTTCACTTGTATTTCATTTTGTCTAGCACAATTTTCTGCCAAATATTATCTAAATAGATAGTAGAATTATAGGGGAAACTGCAATGCATTTAAAGGTACAGAGATACTCTTTCAGTGTGAAGGGCGTTGTTTAAGTGTGTATACACATTAGCACAATTTTATAACAGCTTTGCAACTGAACTCTCCTCATTTCTTATTGAATATTCAATATTATGACTATATACCATGCATAAAATACATATAACCACAAAGTGACATTTCTGCTCAGAAATTTTAATATAAATGTAGTTTCTTTTGCAATAAAAGGCATATATTTTTTCTTTATATACCTGTCCTTGTTTATCTGATCATTCACCAGAAAATTAAAGGTACGTTGCATGAGTAACCTTTTAAAGACCATATAAAATTTAAGTTCTATTTAGGAGCAAAACATAAATCATTTCATAAGTCCATTCACTTTTTAGCAGAAAAGGCACATAAAAACACAAGATGTAGAAATGCACAAGTATTTGTATTTAAGTATTTTTTTTAATAAATGCTGGTGATTCGTGGAAATACATACGAAAATTCTAATTATGTATACAATATTGTGCTCATTGTTTATTTATATTTTTCAGTCACTTTTGGCTATCTACAGGTTTGCAGGCTTTCTTTCTTCAACTATTATATGAATAAGTCACATAATGAACACATTTTCAATCACTTTCAGGAAGAGTGATGGTTAAATCTATGCCAACAGTCAGAAAAGATTTAGAATCTCTGTGAAGATTGGAAATTAGGAACAGCATATAGATCCTGCTTGGAACATTAACTTTATCTAATTAAACTTCTCTATAATATGGTCCCGTTTCAACCCTCACTTTTTCTACTGCAGAGAAATCAATTTATTATTTCTTATGTCAACAATGCTATGAACACAAAATAAGCCACACAATAATTTTTCCTTTCATACCATAAAGGAAAAAGATACATATTTGTCAAATTTTAATTGCTTCACTTTTGAGTTTATTTTAGAAGGTAAAATTAGCCATCCTTGAACATAACTGAAATGGCTACTAATGAAATAAGCTAAAGACCAGTGTTCTGTTAAAAAACAAAGTACTAAAGAAGGAACAATCAAGCTAGAAATGTCTAGAGCACACTGACCTTGTGGGATTTTTTTCCGCTATAGTTTTAATGCATTTCTTCCAAAATTCAGGTGGCTTTCATTTTGATGATATTGAGAATAGAAACTTTAGGAGGCCAGTCTGCTGTGGGATGTTCTGTGTGTTAAATGTGTTGCTCTGATTGGTTAATAAATAAAACACTGATTGACCAGTAGCCAGGCAGGAAGTATAGGCAGAAAAAGGAGAGAAGAGAATTCTGGGAAGTGGAAGGCTGAGTCAGAAGATGCTGCCAGCCACCACCATGAGTACCAACATGTAAGATACTGGTAAGCCATGAGCCATGTGGCAAGGTATAGATTTATAGAATGGGTTATTTTAAGATATTAAGTACTAGATAACAAGAAGCCTGAGCAATTAGGCCAGTTTAAATAATATAAGCGTCTGTGTGTTTATTTTATTTGTGGGCTGCAGGACTGCTGGGACTTGGCAGGAGCTGGAGAGGAACACTCCAGCTACACCAGTCTATGATTGTTTTTTATTCATTTCTTCATTGTCAGTTTGACAGAAAAAGTTGGTCTCCCTGTCATCTGCCATGTGAGACAGAGTAATAGAACCTATATTGGGCCTCATTCCAGTAGCTTGATCTTGAAGCTGAAGCATTCAGTTCAGAAGTAAGTAAAGTTTTTTTGTTTTTTGTTTTAAGAGGATATATTTTATTTGACAGGAAATACTATTCAACAAAATGCTGTAGAAAATGAAAAATATTTCAATAAATATATTATGGGAAAATATAAAGGTCATAGACTATGAGGTATCTTCTACAACTAACATTTTAATCTTGGCCTATTACACACCATGATGACATCACACACATTTAAGTCAGTGTGCCCTTATGTGAAGATCTGTAAAATCTTTGTGTAAAGACCTGGATAGTGAATAATTAGACTTCTGATTTTTTACAAATATGGATTAGCTGAACCAATGAATAAATTATTAATGTTATGCAGCTATGTGTGTGTGTATAGTTAAGTTGTATCTCCCTTTTTCATTTAACAAATTATCACACTTTCACTGACTTAAAACAGCACTAATTCTTTATGTCATAGTTCTAGTGATCAGAAATCCAATGTTTAAAATATCACAAAGTCAGAATGATATTTTAAGTGTAGTGGTTTCCTAGACTCTGGAGATGAATGGGCTGCCAAACTCACTCATATTGCTTGGCCAAATTTAATTCCTTGCACATAGGACTAATGGCTCCATTTCCTTGCATATCAGCTACCATGGACACAGAGCCCTCTTCCCAGCACTTGACTCTACTCCTTCTCATTTTTTTTTTCTGACACACATTCTACTTCCAGCAACTATGCTTGTACGCTTAGTTGGTTTGTGATCTCTTTGACTTCACTTCCTATTTTACTCCAGCTTTTAAATCTATATTTTTCTCTTAAAAGCTCACATTATTAAAAGTGTCCAGCGCAGATCATCCAGAATAATCTCCCTATTTAAATCTAAAACATCAAAAATGACTATAAATCCCCTTTTATCAAGCATCAGAGCCTGGTTGGATCTGTTCCTCTGCATATATGTGATGGTTGCATAGTCTGGAGTTCCAGTGTTCCGGTGTGACTCTTAAAAGTGGGAGTGGGGGTGTCTCTGATTCTTTTTTCTGCTCTTGGATTCCTTTTCCTCCTATTGGGTTGTCTCATTCAGCCTTGATATGGGGGTTTGTGCCTAGACTAATAATATTATATCTTGTTATGCCTTTTTTCAGTGGATATCCTTGGGAGACCGCTCTGTTTTGAAAGGACTGAGGAGGAGTGGATCTGGGAAAGAGGAGAGGTGGGAGAAGACTAGGAGGAGTTATGGGAGGTTAGAAAGAATGGAGGAGAGAAAACTGTTTTCAGGATGTATTGAAAACAAACAAAAAATTATGAGGCTGGAGAGATGGCTCAGTAGTTAAGAGCACTGGTTGCTCTTCCATGGAACCCAGGTTCAATTCTGAGCACCCACATGGCAGCTCACAACTGTCTGTGACTTCAGTTCCAGGGAAGTCAACATCTTCAAGCAGACATACATGCATGCAAAATATCAATGCATGTGAAATAAAAATTTTAAACAAGAGAAAAAATAACATATTCACTTATTCCAGAGATTATCCTGTGGGTATCACTGGGAATCATCACATCATTACAACCAGTGATAGAATAAAAACCAGTGTATATACAAGCTAGATTCTGAAAGAGATGATTTATTTTGTTATGTTTAAGATACCATAATTTTTATCCATCCCTCCATCAGGAATAATTACAATTCTGAATTTGTTACATGTTGTTTTTTAACATAATATTTTTCTTAGAGTGGATATACACATAATTATCCTAAATAAATAATAAGAAATGGAATAAAATTTTCAAACGGAGTACACTTTTATGTAATAAAGAGCATTTCCTTCACATACTACTACAAGTGAGTCATAGTCAGTGCTGATTATATAAGGCAGATATTATTATCTACATATTATAGAGGCTTGCTTGTTCCTTATGGTCACTGGATATGACAGTTATTTCTTTATACTAATGCTAAATTTTCTAATAGTTTACTCTTATTCTCATTATATTTTGAATATCTTTAATATCATATATCTCATTTATGATAGACTTTAATTTTTTTAAAGTCCATCCAGAAGACAAAAATGAGGACAGGAAGATGAACTTCAAGTTCAAATGAGCTACAGATAGGTAATCTCCTTGTGTAGATTGTATTTTAGAATAATGTTAACATTTCATATATTCAAGTAAAAATTTTTGTGACATGAAACAAGCTGGGTGATTTCAGGTGTAATGAACCAAGAGCAGAAAAACAAATACCACGGTATCTCACTTATTTGTGAAACTGATACAAGAAGGAAACGAATGAGTGACAAAAGTTTCATGGTAAGAGAATTGAAGAAATCATGAAGTACGAGTAAGCTCATTGGGTATAATGTGTACCATGAAGACAAACGTCTAGTTTCCTTTCTATTGTTGTGATAAGAGATATCCAAGAACAACTTGGGTGGGAAGCTTGTATTTCCAGTTCTCAGTCCATGTCTGAGGGTACTCAGAGGAGAAAGTCTACACAGGAACTGAAGCAGAAACCACAGAGAAATGCTGTGTTGCTTGCTCTCTGGCTTACTGTCTGTTATCTTTCTTACATAGCCCAAACCTCCTACCTAGGGCTGGTGCTGACTACAGTTGGCAGGACACTCCTATGTCAATCATTAATCAAGAAAAAAATTCTTAAAGAAATGGCTGAAGATTAACCTGATGAAGGCAGTTCTTCAGTGGAGAGTATTCCTCCTCAGGTTACTCTGGCTAAGAGCAAGTGTCAATAAAAGGTAACCAGAAGAGCACTTTACTTAGAAATTACCCACAGAGTAGATTTATAATGATCTCAAAGCACACACACACACACACACACACAATGATATGTTAAGAGTTCATGTTATTACCTGGTTTAACCATTCTACTATGTGAACATACCGATACATCATGGTAGATACCATATGTTTATATAATTTTTCCATTAAAATTAAAAAATACATAATTTTAAACAAATTAAGATGTAGAAAACCAACAACTCACATAAAAATTAATTCTCATAATCAATGGTCAGAAAGATCAGTATGTTTTATAACTGTATTTATTTTACATCTAGGCTGCAGTTTCCCCTCTCTCCTCTCCTCCCAGTCCCTCTGCCAGCTCCCCACTGTTCACAACCCCTAATCCACTGTTCCTCCATTTCTGTTTAGGAAAGGACAGGTCTCCCATGAATATCAACAAAATATGGAATATCAAGTTTCCAGAAGACTAAGCACCTCCCTATATATTAAAGCTGCACAAGGCGACCCAGTATGAGAGAAGTAGGGTCCCAAAATTCAGTAAAAGAGTCAGAGACAGCCCCTGTTCCCATGGTTAGGAGTCCCACAAGAGGACCAAGCTACACAACTGTGACATATATGCAGAGTGCTTAGGTCACACCCATGCAGGCTCCCTAGTTGTTGCTTCACTCTCTGTGAGCCCCAGAGAGTCTAGATTAGTTGATTCTGTGAGCTTTGTTATGATGTCTTTGACATCTCTGGCTCCTACAATTCTTTTTTCCCTCTCCTCAGCAAGATTTCCCAAGCTCTGCCAATGTTTGACTGTGGGTCTGAATCTCTTTCCATCAGTTACTGGATGAAGCCTCTGTCACGACAGTTGGTGTAGTCATCACTCTATGAGTATAGCAGAAAGCCATTAGGCATCATTATATTGATATTTTCCCTCCAGTCATGCTTGATTCTATCCTATGTCTCTGGGTTATCCAGCCTTTGAGTCCCTGATACATGAAGATCTCCAGGAATCTATGAGGATGACCCTAGCTAATGCTCTTAGCAATAGCAGGTATGTAGCCTGAACTGGCCATCTCCTGTGACCGGGCACGACTTCAAGTAGAAGGAGTGGGAAGCTAACCCAGTCACATAACCTTCAACCTGTAGCCTGTAATGCCTATGGGAAGATTGGGGGTAAGGGTAGACTAGAGATTGAGGGAGTAGCCAATCAATGACCAGTCTAACCTAAAACCTATATGAGCAGAAAGGTCATTAACAATATATTCTGTTAATTTTATAGTTATTCCTTGAATAGATAAAGCTTTAGTTATTTTTCCACATAACATCATAGATCCATGTCTATGTATACAAATTTGTGTAATAAGTTTTCCATCTAAAGTAAAAAGTCTCACCTTCTGTCTATTTGTCTTGATTTGAACTCATTATGACCTTTCTATTCTCTCTTCATTCAGGTAGCATCAATCTACCAGTAACAGCATTGAACACTGAGCCAAAATTGAATAACTCCATTATGAGAAATTTTACTCTCTACTCTTCACTCAACTTAATTTCAATCTAAATATGAGATGCAGATCTTGAGCAGTAAATATACTTATTTTGATATTAAATAGCAGTGACTTTGTGTCTATTATTTAGTTTTCATGAAGAGAGTCAACCAAATGTATTGTCTCCCTGTGTCCCACTGACATAATCGTGGGACATTTAAGAATATAGATAATCAAGTAAAGAATTCATCCATGGAAATGAAAGGGCAGCAAAGAAATGAAAAGTTGATAGTGCTGGAAGTTTACCAGGCACAAATGGAATTAGTTGACCAGGCCAATGTGGGAACGGCTGGGGGACTCAGGGAAGGGGAATCCAACAATGTATGTGAAAAAAGTGAGACAGAGACGAAAGTGATATCAGCAAAAACCTCACAGTGAACTGAAAGGAAGATATCCCAGAGAAAGTGACACCCAACAGAATGGCTAAGATCAAAAACACTGAAGACAGCTTATGCTGGAGAGGATGTGGAGCAAAGGGAACTCTCCTCCACTGTTGGTGGGAATGTAAGCTTGTACAGCCACTTTGGAAATCAATATGGTGCTTTCTTAGAAAATTGGGAATCAGTCTCCCCTAAGACCCAGCTAAACCGTTCTTGGACATATTCCCAAGGAATGCTCAATCATACCATAAGGGCACATGCTCAGCTATGTGCATAGCAGCATTGTTAGTAATAGGCAGAACCTGGAAACAACCTAGATGCCCTTCAACTGAAGCATGGATAAATAATATGTGGTACATATACACAATGAAATACTACTCAGCACAGAAAAACAATGACATCATGAGGTTTGCAGGCAAATGGATGGATCTAGAAAAAAATCATCCTGAGTGATGTAACTCAGACTCAGAAAGACAAACATGGAATGTACTCACTCACAGGTGGATAATAGATGTAGAATAAAGAATGACTTAACTGCTACTCACAACTCCAGGGAGGCTACCTAGTAAAGAGGACCCTAAGAAAGACAAAGAGTATCTTTGTGGATCTCCGTGGGCCTCCCTAGCTCTCTGCTTCCTCCCCTTCTCATGTGGTCTTCATTTACCATGGTCTCCTATTCGTTGTTCTCCCTCTCTTTTCTTGATCCAGCTAGGATCTCCCACTCTCTTTCCCTCGACCGTCGCTCTTCATTGTTCCCACTCATGACCAGGCTGTTCATGTAGATCTCATCCATTTCTCCATGTCTTTTTTGGGGTCCCGTGTTGCATGAGTTGGCTGTTTGAATCCTGGGACATATGCAGGGACACTTGGCTCGGTCTGGGAGGGGGGACTGGTCCTGGCTGGACTGAGTCTACCAGGTCGATCCCGGTCCTCGGGGAGACCTTGATCTGGAGGAGGTGGGAATGGGGGGTGGGATGGGGGGAGGGGGAGGGGGCGAGAGTGGGAGAACAGGGGAATCTGTGGCTATTATGTTGAACTAAATGATGTTGTAAAATAAATTTACTTAAAAAAAAAAAAAGAAAGACAAAGAGATCACCCGACGACAGAGAGGGAGGAGGGAGGACAAGGGAATCTGTGGCTGCAATGTAAACTTAAATTAAATTATAAAATTAAAAATTAAAAAAGAAAAGAAATAAATTGTAATAAAAAAGCAAATAAAAAATCTTGGCCAGAAAGGTATGTTGTGGCCTGGTAGGTCACACACTGTACCTCTTAGTCCCTACCTCTTTACTTGTGTTAATTGCAATGGATTGCTATTCTGGCTCCAGTCCTTTGGCTGTTGGTACACTAGCCGTCCTGGGGCCTCACTGGGACTTCTACATATTTTGCTGCTGCCTGTGTCATAGAGATCCTGCAGCTTTCAATCTGCACTTCCGGGCCCTTTGCATACTCCAGCAGTTCAAGGATTAATTAGGTGGATATTGGAGTGGGCTAACACACAACCCTGGTTCTGGAACTGGGTGGTAGCTGGGTTGGTCACCCAGCCAGCTTTTCCTCCTCCTCGGTAAAGTTACTGGAGTTATTTCTAAACATTCAAAATGTAAAAGATAAAGTATCATATCTGATCCCAACTTGGGAATACTACACTTTCCAAAGCACAAACAGAAGACTCATTCCATATCTAGAATAATGTCCTAGAAGGAGAAGACAGATTTTCAATTTATCTGTTACATGTTTTCTATAAGCAAATAAACCTAATTCTCAATGTGTCAGTATTTCATACATTAGGTTTGGTATTTTTTGATCTCTCAAAACATTTATAACTGACATCAGGAGCCTTTAATTCTTTGGGAAATAAATGTAGAGGCAATTAAACCATTGATGCTTATTGAGTGATCTGTTTCCACGTGATTTGGGTGTATACAGTCGTAACTTTTTTCATATGCACCCTCCTCTTTCTGTACATGTTTTTCTTCCTACTTTCTTTGTTTCCTTCCCTTTTTCCTTTTTTTTTTTTTTTGAGATATGGTCTGTCCCAGAATTTCAAACTGACATAAAAATCACTATATCCCCCAGACTGGATTTGAACTTGTGACAGTCTATAACCCTCCTACCTCAGCTTCCTGTATCCCAGAATTGCAAAACCTGTTCATCTTTGTCTTCCTAGTCTATTGTTAACAGTGGGGCTTGTCCAAATATTATTGTAATATTTCATGGAATATAATTTTTATTTACATGTATAACTAATCTTTATATTTTAGACTTTCATTGTATTTTAGAGAAAGTTGTCAAAAATTTTTTAAACCAATTAACTTAGGATTCTTTTAACTACAAATTACATTTACTAGGACTGCCTAATTTTGTGTAATATCTCTCCATATGATGAGATCATCTTCTAAGCCTCCTTTTCTGAGTCATTGAATCTACTTTGTCACTGATGGTAGAATATACTATATATTAGTGGAAAATTAAGAAGGTAAGAGAAGGTTAAGATAAGTAGAGAAAGGAAAGGGGTAGAAATATAAGAAAGAAAGGAATAGCATATCTGTGATCAGTATATATTTAAAATGTATATACATATGATATATAAATGTATCATGTCATCACGACACTCCTCACTTTGTTCAACTAGTATAAACTCATAAAAACTCCCAGCTAAATTTGAGATAAAGTTCATGAAATTTAAAACATTCCAAGTATGAAGATGTGAAAAAAAGATGAAAACTATAATTCAGAGAATGGTCATTGGAGTTTAAAGCCTTTCTTCTCACGGGTGTTAGTAGCTTGATGAATTTGTAACACTTAATAGTTAAGAATTTTGAAAATGCAATTTCATTAAACTTTCTACTTACTTGATTCCATTGAAACATAGTTTCAGTTGATATTATTTTAAACTTTATTAATAAGTAAGGCCCCTTTTGTGACAATTTTATTTTGATTCTCTCCATTTTCTCCTCAATAATACCTATGTCCTTTCTAGATCTTCCTCCTCCACAGTGCCCATATTCTTTCTAGACTTTCCTTCCTTCTCCCATCAGTCATCTTTTACTTTCTCGACTCCATGATTACTTAAGGTCAAAACATTATTCACTTACTCATTACTTAGGCAATACAACTCTTAAATAACCCTACCCTCCTTTTTTCTTATTTAAGGCTTATTTTACTATTTTTTCTATTCATAGTCTTGAGCAAGATATCATGACTATATTAAAATCATACAATATTCATGATTCTAATAGTAACATCAAAAGTACCATTCAGATGCAATTCACTAAATTCCTTGGCAAAAGAACAGCTATCTGGATTTCTACTTGGCACTATTTCAGATGTTTTTCTCAAAGGAGATTCCAAAACTAAAACACTTGTAAACAACTCTGAAATGGTCCTTACTCCATCTTAATAAGTTAGCATGAAATTCATTCTTTATTCCTGGTATTTGTGATCCAGATAATTTGAACAAATTATCATATGAACTTTTTGTTGAATGGTGATCCTATTCATATTCTTTTAAATTAAATTCTATTTTAATAAACATTGAAACATATCATTCAACCTGGTTTCCTTCCTTCCTCCAAGCCCTCCCATGCTCCCCACTACCTCTCTAATTCTTGGCATACTTACCATTAATAATTATTATTAAAACCACACACATATTGCATTAATATTTAAATATAAACTGATATATATATATATATATATATACATATATATATGTGTGTGTGTGTGTGTGTGTGTGTGTACATATATATGACTTCAAGGGTGACCATGTGTTATTGAATACTAATTAGAGTCTTAGCCATGAGAAATACTGATTCACCATATCTTAGTAGTCATTAATTGCCTGTTGTATTTTGTCTAGGTTTGAGGCCCCTGGAGATTTTCTTCATCTATGTTAACATGTTTATTAATGTTGTCATTGTTTAGGTACTGTAACAGTAGCCATATTTCTGAGATAACATGAGTGTACCTTCCCTGACATTTCTTCTAGACACAGCATTTCTAGGAAACAATAACTCACAGCATGTGTTGTGTTCCTCTGGGTATTACACTTTTGTTGTTCTCTGTCTGCACTATTTCCTCAGCCTAGGTGCAGGAGTTATGTTGTAGATATGTCAATTGGAGCTGGGCAACTGATTATCCATATTGTCTGTTGACTAGTTGTAGTTTTCTGTAATCTTTTTTGTCTGCTGAAAAGAGAAGATTCTTTGCTGAGGGAAAGATCTTCATTTATGTGTGGGTATTAGTGCCTTCTGATTAAAAGATGAAGAAAAAGGTAGATTTTTTTTTCCTTTGATTACTATGAAGTGTCCTTCCCCTCTTATGGTGATATATTAATTGTACTGAAATGTGATTTTATTTGTGTGTTAATAAATAAAGTTGATTGGGGGTCAGAGCTAATAGCAAGCCATAGCAGAGCTGGGCATTTGTGGCGCATGCCTTCAATCCCAGCACTTGGTAGGCAGAGCTAGGTAGAACTTTGTGTGGTCAAGGATACAGCCAGCACTGGAGACATACACCTTTAATCTCAATACCATAAAAGACCCGGAGGGCTGTACATACAGGCAGTGACAAGGCAGTCATGTAGTTGGGTTTACAACCAATGAGAAGGCAGAAGAGAAAGTCTATATGAAGACAGACAGGAACTGATAAAGCTTATAAACACTTTCAGCAACATAGCAGGATACAAGATCAACTCAAAAAAATCAGCAGCCCTCCTATATACAATGGACAAAGACACTGAGAAGGAAATCAGAGATACATCACCCTTTACAATAGCCACAAATGACATAAAATACCTTGGGGTAACACTAACCAAGCAAGTGAAGGACCTACATGACAAGAACTTTAAGTCCCTGAAAAAAGAAATTGAAGAAGATGTCAGAAAATGGAAAGATCTCCCATGCTCATGGGTAGGCAGGACCAACATAGTAAAAATGGCAATTTTACCAAAAGCAATCTACAGATTCAATGCAATCCCCATCAAAATACCAACACAATTCTTCACAGACCTGGAAAGAATAATACTCAACTTCATATGGAAAAACAAAACAAAACAAACAAACAAACAAACAAACAAACAAACAAACAAAAAAAAAAAAAAAAAAAAAAAAAAAACAGGATAGCCAAAAGAATCCTGTACAATAAAACAACCTCTGGAGGCATCACGATCCCTGATTTCAAGCTCTACTATGGAGCTACAGTAATAAAAACAGCTTGGTATTGGCATAAAAACCAACATGTGGACCAATGGAATCAAATTGAAGACCCTGACATTAACCCACACACCTATGAACATATCATTTTTGACAAAGATGCCAAAAGTGTACAATGGAAAAAAGAAAGTATCTTCAACAAATGGTGCTGGCATAACTGGATATCAACGTGTAGAAGGCTGCAAATAGATCCATATCTGTCACCGTGCACAAAACTTAAGTCCAAGTGGATCAAGGACCTCAACATAAATCCAGCTACTCTGAACATGCTAGAAGAGAAAGTAGGAAGTAGTCTTGAACGCATTGGCATAGGAGATCACTTCCTAAATATAACACCAGTTGCACAGACACTGAGAGAAACAAACAATCAATGGGACCTTTTGAAACTGAGAAGCTTTTGTAGAGCAAAGGATATGGTCAACAAGGCAAAGCAACAGCCTACAGAATGGGAAAAGGTCTTCACCAACCCCGAATCTGACAGTGGACTGATATCCAGAATATATAAGGAACTCAAGAAATTAGACATCAAAACGACCAACAGTTCAATTAGGAAATGGGCTATAGAACTAACCAGAGAATTCTCAACAGAGGAAACTCAAATGGCTGAAAGACATTTAAGGAATTGCTCAACGTCCCTAATCATCAGGGAAATGAAAATCAAAACAACTCTGAGATACCACCTTACACCTGTCAGAATGGCTAAGATCAAAAACACTGAAGACAGCTTATGCTGGAGAGGATGTGGAAATAGGGGAACTCTCCTTCACTGCTGGTGGGAATGTAAGCTTGTACAACCACTTTGGAAATCAATATGGCGCTTACTTAGAAAATTGGGAATCAATCTCCCCCAAGATCCAGCTATACCACTCTTGAACCTATACCCAAGAAATGCTCAATCATACCACAAGAGTACTTGCTCAGCTATGTTCATATCCGCATTGTTTGTAATATCCAAAACCTGGAAACAACCTAGATGCCCTTCAACTGAAGAATGGATAAATAAATTGTGGCACATATACACAATGGAATACTACTCAGCAGAGAAAAACAATGACATCATGAGGTTTGCAGGCAAATGGATGGATCTAGAGAAAATCATCCTGAGTGAGGTAACCCAGACTCAGAAAGACAAATATGGTATGTACTCACTTATAAGAGGATACTAGATGTGGAACAAGGATGACTTGACTGCTACTCACATCACCAGGGAGGCTACCTAGAAAACAGGACCCCAAGAAAGACACGAGGATCACCCAATGACCGAGAAATGGCTGAGATCTACATAAACAACCTGGACATGAGTGGGAATAATAAAAGGCGAGGGGCGAGGAAAAGAGAGCCTGTGGGAGTGAGAGATCCCAGCTGGACCAAGAATGGAGATGGAGAACAAGGAATAAGAGACCATGGTAAAAGAAGACCACATGAGAAAAGGAAGAAACACAGTGCTAGAGAGGCCCACGGAAATCCACAAAGTTGCCCCCACAATAGACTGCTGGCAATGGTCGACAGGCAGCCAGAACTGACCTACTCTGGTGATGGGATGGCCAAACACCCTAATAGTCATGCCAGAAATCCCATCCAAGGACTGAGGAATCTGGATGCAGAGCTCCAGGTGGAGCTCTGAGAGTCTAATTAGTGAGAAAGAGGAGGGTTTATATGAGTGAGAATAATTAAAACCAAGGTTGGATAAAGCGCAGGGACAAATAGCCAAACGAATGGAAACACATGAATTATGAACCAAAGGCTGAGGGGCCCCCAACTGGATCAGGCCCCCTGTATAGATGAGACGTTGATTGGTTTGATCTGTTTGGGAGGCATCTAGGCAGTGGTACCAGGTCCTGTGCTCATTGCATGAGTTGGCTGTTTGCAACTTAGGGCTTATGTCCCAGTCTGGGAGGAGGAGATTGGACCTGCCTGGACTGAGTCTACCAGTCTCCGGTCCTGCCAGGTCTCCACAGTCCCATGGCCCACTTATAAAATAATCACTCAGAAGCTTATATCAATTATAACTGCTCTGCTACTAGCTCTGGCTTATTACTGACTAGCTCTTACATTTAAATTAACCCATAATTCTTATTTATGTTTAGCCATATGATTTGGTACCTTTTCTTGGTTCTGCCTTGTCATCTTGCCTCCTCTGTGTCTCCCTGGTGACTCCTGACTCCTGATTACACCCTACATTTTTCCAGAATTCCCCTCATCTGCTTGCCCTGCCTATATTTCCTGCCTACCTATTGGCCAACCAGTCTTTATTTATCAACCAATCAGAGCAAGACATAATCACAGCACACAGAACAATATCCCACATCAGATAACCAGGCTACAATCCACAATCTCAGAGAAGCTAGGTAAAGTGGAGGATACTAAGAGGGACATGACCCCAGGAAGGGGCCAGGGTTAAGATCTCCTGGGTAAACTGGGAGGAGGGAGTAAAGGGGAGGTGGAAACATGATGGCTCAAGATGGCCAATTGGGGAAGAGATGGGGAGGGAGAGCAATGAAAGAGATATCTTGACAGAGTGTACCATTAAGGGGATGGGGAGAAATTTGCAGAGAAGGAAAACCCCAGGAACTCACAAGATTGTCTCCATGTAAGACTCATAGCAGTGTTGGAGGAGGTGCTTGAACTAGCCTTTATCTGCACTTGGATTGGTGTCTTCCCTACTTGTCATTATAGAATCTTCATCCAGTGACTGATGGAAGCAGATGCAGAGACCCAAAGCCAAGCACTTTGCCAAGATCCTGGAGTTCAGCTGATGAGAGGGAGGAAGGATTATAAGAGCAAGGAGGGGTCAGAATAATGATGGGAAAAAACACAGGGGTAGCTGCCCCAAGGTAGTGGGAGCTTATGGATTCTGGACTGACAGCTGGGGAGCCTTCATGGGACCAAACTAGGCCCTCTAAATGTGGGTGAAAGTTGTGTGGCTTGATGTGATTGTGGGTCCCTTGGCAATGGGACCAGAACTTATGCCAGGTTCATAAACTGGATTTTTAGAGCACATTCCCTATGGTACGATGCCTTACACAGCCTCGATTCAAGGAGGGGCTAGGTCTGGCCCCAACTGGGTATGCCAGCCTGTGTTAATTACTCAAGGCATGCCTTACCCTCTATGAGAAGGGGATGGGGTTGGATGGGGGTAGGTGGGGGGGGAGCAGGAGAAAGGGAGGGAGACAGAACAAGGTTGGTATGTAAAAGGAAAGATTAAAAATTAAATGGAAAAAAAAAGATTGGCTATCCTAGTTTATTTCTTGGGTCCAAACGCTTGGAAAATCTTTTCCCAACCCTTTACTCTGAGGTAATGTTTATCTTTAGTATTGAAGTGTATTTCCTGTATACAGCAGAAGAATGGATCCTGAATTCCCATCCATTCTGCTAGTCTGTGTGTCATGATTGTTAATTTATGTTATTTTGTTGTTTGTAGTACTAGGTGTGTGTGTGTGTGTGTGTGTGTGTGTGTGTGTGTGTGTGTGTGTTTCCCCCTTTTTTGTTTTGTTGATGTGAGTTTTTTTTTTTTTATTTCCTGTGTTACCCTCATTGGGTTGGAGTTTTCCTTCTAGTACTTTCTGTAAGGTTGGATTGTAGACAGATATTGTTTAAATTTGACTTTTTGAGATTCTGTGACTAATCATATTGTAACTTGTTATGCCATGTTTGGTTGATGTCCCTGAAGGCCTGATCTCTTTTTGGAGAGAAACACAATTTAAATGATCAGTGCTGTTCATTATAAATTTCCAAAAGAAAAACAACATGAATATAAAAATAAAACAAGGACAAGAAATCAGAATATAGTAACTTATTTGCAGTGATATTGCACAACTTGAGATTTTCCTACCTGATATATAAAATATTAAATAATAGTTATGTCCTTTTATCACCAGTTAATTTAAATGGAAAGGGTGAAATAATACACAAAAGAGCAATTCACTACCTAAGAACTTCCCAGTCTTCAAATGTGTTAGGTGAACATTTTGAATGATATGAATCATGTTCAAAAATCCTTAGCAATTAAATGTTTTTGAACTATTGAGTTTAAATGGAGAAAATGAAGCCAGTACACTAAATATAAAAATGAGCATTTTAATGCTCTTACAGTGTAATATAAATCATCTGTGCACATATTGAATAAATTCCAAGAATGATGTCACATCACTGGTAGCTTAATTATGAAGGGTTCCATTTGCTAAAGGAACTTTGAGTGTTCTGATAGATTTTTCCCCATTCTATTCAAAATGACAGATGAGCAAACAAAATTTTAAAAAAGAATAAATTAATGAAATAACAAAGGTGTGATATTTAAAAATGGTTTATTCATTTCTGTATATATCAAATATGGATACATTGAATAGGGATACATACTTTTCATTAAGCAGTTGATAATCTCTAGAAAGTGAAGAATTACTTTATTTTCATTGTTATTCATCATCGATGTTCCTGTAACACTAGCTCATCTTTTGTGATTAAAAAGAAACATTGATAAAAGTGTCAACTGTATTAAAATATTTCAATAATATTCATTCTATATTGCTCACTGTGTTATAGCTCAGAGTAGTGCTTTCAGATATTAAGAAAATATGCAATATGTATAAATTTGGAATAGGAAGGCTTAAGGAAATAGATTAAAATTGAATATTAATTTTCCTGCTCCTACTGTTTATGGTACTATTAAGCCAACAATGGAGAATTAGGTAAGTTGATGTTGGAGGATGTGTTTCCACATAGCAGAACTGAATAAAGTTGAGGGTGAGAATATACAGTTGCATGAGTAGGGCAGGAAGTTATCTCTTTCCCCACTGCATTAGCCCTTGGAAGACACAGTGATTTATGAGTTGGCCAATGTGTGTTTGGAGACTGCCCTACATACATATTCATTCTTTTTTCTTATCATTTACGTAATGTGATTCATGTGATTCTAGAGTAATGTCTAAATCCCAGTTAAGCCTTCATGATAAAGAAAAATAAGGCTACATCACTACCTTAAAGGTCAGAGCAAAACAACAAAAATAATAATTGTGAAAAGTAATGTGTTACACTATGAGATTTCCATAATATATACTGTTCATTGATTAAATTATTCCGCTTCTTTCTACCCTTTCTTCCCCCTGCTATCTCCCCTTCTCCTTTCTTAGTTCATAACACTGCCTTTTATATTTTATTCTTTGTTAATTTTTTGAGTTTATGTGTGTGAGAGAAAATGGGCAATATTTCTGTTCCTAAGTAGTAAAAGAGGGCAGGCTGTAGAAAGGAAGCTTAGTTGGATGAATTCATTAGGAGAATTACAGTTCTCATAACCACAGGCAACCAGGACAGGGCCCAGAGTCAGTGAGACACATCCCTCAGTTTTGAAGAAAAGCTTTATTAGGGGATATAACCATCACAAAAGAATAACAGGGCTCCTGAAGGGAAAGAGATAAAACTTTGAGTTTCAAAGAAAACAGGGAGTTTCTGAATTTTGCAGGTTTTAGGTGGGGAAAAGGTTGTATATCATATGCCCTTACATAGGTATCAGGAGTCACAACTCTGTAGGTTATACTTCAAGGTTTCCTGAATCTGCTTTGTAGCAAAGCTGGGCTTCCTAACATCTGTAACAGGAACACACTTGCAAAGCAACATTCAATTTGCTAGTTCTTGCAGAACTTCTGGGACTAGGGTAGGGGAGAAGGTATGGCCTGATTTCTAGAAGACAGGCAGGAACAGCTAGGGAATCTGGGATCTAGACATAGGCTCACTTGTCCATTTTTTGATTGAATTATTTTTTTAAGTTGTTAAGAATTTTTAGGTTATTAGATAGTATATACATTAATCTATGTTAATAGCTCATAAGTGTTTCTTTCCCCCTTATTAAAAAAGTTTCCCTTTTGCCCAATGGCTCTAGCTAAACTTTCTTTTGCTATATCAGCCATAAGTGGTGGAAATGTACTATGTCTTATTGCTGATCTGAGAGGAAAATCTAAGAGGTTTACTCAACTTAATGTGGTGTTGGCTGTGTACTCTATACAATGTGAAGAGGATTTCAAAAGTTCAACCCAACATTTCCCATGTCCGTACAGAGTGATGTGTCAGAAATACTGTAGTTTTATTTTATCAAAGTTACATTTCTTGTTCTTATACTTCAAGCTGTCCCTTTTGACCTGTGCTCCGGATTTTTCTGCTTATCCAGATGGAGCAAGATCATGATAGGCTTTGTATCTGTTTTACTTTTGGGAAAACCATGATTAATTATCCAGCTAGATAGGTCAAGAAGATCTGGCTTAAAACAGAGCAGTAGAATGAGTATAGAAATAAGAATTTTACAAAACAGAAATAAATGATTTTCAATATTTCTATTGTAAAAGATGAGCACTGTTA
Source organism: Peromyscus leucopus (assembly GCF_004664715.2). Taxonomy (NCBI): domain Eukaryota; kingdom Metazoa; phylum Chordata; class Mammalia; order Rodentia; family Cricetidae; genus Peromyscus; species Peromyscus leucopus. Next base: position 11,905,910 of record NC_051070.1, on the reverse strand, counting down.
TAAATGGTTGAGGATGAACATACCTCTATTTATCATTACACATCATTGAGCAGGTATTTAATATGTGCATTTTTGTTTTTAACTCAAACTAAATTTAATTAAATACTAAATAAGGTTAAACAATTAATTTAGCACTTCTCCAGCCTCCTTGAAATAAACTTTGTGAAATTCATTGTCTAAAGTGTAACTTATTTGATATTTTCCTTTAGACAAATGAGAGTAAATAGTTTTATATGTATTTTTTCTTTTAGTTTAACAATTTATTATATATATAATTTTAATTTAATTTTTTCCTTTTACATACCAACCAAAGTTCCCCGTCTCTTCCCTTCTCCCACTCAACCTCACCTCCCTCCCCCCATCTCCATCCACTCCTCAGAGAGGGTAAGTCCTCCCATGGGGAGTCAATAAGATCTGGCACATCAAATTGAGGCAGGCTCAGGACCCTCCCTCCTGCATCAAGGCTGAGCAAGGCATCCCACCATAGGGAATAGGCTCCAAAAAGCCAGTTCATGCACCAGGGAAAAATTCTAGTCCCACTGCCAGGAGCCCCATAAGCACACCAAACCATGCAACTGTCACCCACATACAGAGCACATGGTTTGGTACCCTTTAGGTTCCCCAGCTGTCCATTCAGAGTCCATTAGCACCTACTAGCTCTGGTCAGCTGTCTCTGTGGGTATCCTCATAATGATCATGACTCCCTTGCTCATACAATCCCTCCTCCTTTTCTTATCTGGACTCCAGGTGCTTGGATCTCTGCCTCTGCTTTCATCAGTCACTGGATGAAGGCTCTATGATAACAATTAGGGTAGTCACCAGTCTGATTACAGGAGAAGGCCCATTCTGGCACCCTCTCTTCTTTTGCTAGGAGTCTTAGCTGGGGTCATCCTCATAGATTTCTGGGAATTTCCTTAGCACCAGGTTTCTCCCTAACCCCATAATGGCTCCTTCTATCAATATATCTCTTTCATTGTTTTCCCTCTCCATCCATTTCCCTATTTAACCATCCCCCTCAATGGAAGAATAGATAAAGAAAATGTGGTACATTTACACAATAGAGTATTACTCAGCAGTAAAAGACAATGCCATGATGAAATTTGCAGCCAAATGGAAGGAACTAGAAAGAAAAAGTCACCCTGAGTGAGGTAACCGAGACACAGAAAGACAAACATGGTATGTACTCACTCATAAGTGTGTATTAGACATAAAGCAAAGGAAAACCAGGCTTCAATCCACAACCCCAAAGAAATTAGGAGGAGCCTAAGAGGATCTGGAATGAAATGTCCTGGGAGAGGGAAATTGATGAGATCTTCTGGGTAAACTGGAATGGGACAGGGGAGACGGGAGGAGATTCGGGAATGATTTATTTTCTTAAAATCATAATCAAATTTGTGTTGGACTCAGGGCCCACCAAACTGGGATCTATTCTTAATACTATGAAAATGGACATTTTAAATGTTACTTTTTTAATAACATTAACTTTGAGATGTTTTCAATTCTTTAAATAAAATTTGTAAGAAGAAATATCAGATATAAAATACTCATATTTTTCTAAAAATGTGTATCTTCTCACGTGAAATTGCACAACCTTCATTTTCATAGGAAACCATACAGTTTCACACAATTTGTTGCTAACAATGCTATGTTATGGAGTAAATATAACTAAGGAGTTAGAGCTTAAAATTCATGGGGATTTTTTTTCAAAGTTTAAAATCTGTTTCTTAATGATCATTTTTACCCATCCTATTACTACATAAACTACATCCTATTCAAACTCTAAGACAGAAATACTTCCCTTCAGGGAGCATCTCTCCAATCCAGGGCTGATACTATGGTGACCTTTTACAGTCATAAGTTTATCTTTTGTGATACTATTTAATTAGTCCTTGGGCATCAAAGATGTGTTATTTTGTCCTATAGAATTGTTCATTGGCAATAATTTAGGCAGTTACACATTTGTAATTTTGACATTTAGTTCTAGAGAGTAAAAATTTTCCCAGCTTAATCAGTATTTAATAGAAAAGGCAGCATAATATCAGAAGGGTGAAGGGAAATATTTGTTTAGAAAATAAGTAGAGAAAAGAAAACCTGCAGTTTCAATGATGTCTTCCATAGCCACTGACAAAATACTATGTATAGGTTTCTGTTTAAATGGTGTGTATGTAGGCCTACAGCTATACAAGACTGTGTGTTACCCAGGGTGGGAAATTACTGCATTTTTGACCCAAATAAGAAAGATAATTTTAATAATAATATGGGTTTAGTTCCAGAAAATTCAGACATCTCACACATAATGTTTATATAAGAGGCAGTGGCCGGGCAGTGGTGGCATAGTCTTTAATCACAGCCCTCGGGAGGCAGAGGAAGGTGGATCTCTGTGAGTTCGAGGCCAACTTGGAGGCATAAAGCAACACAGAGAAACCCTGTCTCAAAAAAAGGAAGTTTAGAGTACTTACTATGTTACAATGCCATTAATTATATTTCCTGGGGCCTCTGCATAAGCATTGCTGATGGGAAAAAATCAACACTTTTGAAGTAGGTAAAAGTGCTTTCAAACCTGCACTATCTAATCAAATGAAGCCAAGCTACCTATAGTTTCTCTCCCCCCAAGATGTTACAGACTGTTTTGATTTTTTAAATCAATTATTCACATATTTAGAACTGAGCTGAGCATGAAGAATATAAATTAAACCTAAAATGAACAGGATTTTTTGAATGGTTACAGCTAAAAGGGATTGAGTAATGTTTAAGTACCATGGTTGAAAGCAGGTGGTAATTCCCAAAATAAAAACTATTAGAAAGTAGTACATAGATTGCCACTCACTTTTCAAGAAAATGTAAAATACACCAATATATTATGATGAAAGGGATTCAGAGATTATTTTGTGATATTGTTTAAATCAATATAGAAAGATATAGCTACTGTGTTTCAAATGCAAACCATCTCTTTGAAAATTTATTGACTAAAACAAGAAATAATTGGATTATCCAGATCTAATGAATTTTAGTTGAGGTTCCAGTCTCAAATGAATGAGGGTGCTCAGGTGTTATTGTTTGTTTTGAGATCAGATCATTTGACTCTTCTCTTTTAGCTACTGGATACTTACAATTATTCAATTATTTCCAATTAAAGTTACTGTAGATGAAGTTCTAAACAGTCTTAATAAATAAGAAACACAGAGCCAAATACAGGGGTAATAGCAGAAGAGTTGAGAGAACTAGTAAAGAGCCACTGACTAACCTTAGCTTACCATCAAGCAGTAGTTTCCCAAACAAGAAAGCTTCTTCCTGCCTAACCTGCACTTTTATTGCTTTTCTGTCCTGCCTTTTCATTGGCTCTTAGGCCAGCCACATGACTACCTGTCTGTACAGACCTCCAGGTCTCTATGGTTGGTACTGGGATTAAAGGCTCTTGTCAACACGCTTGGTTGTGTTCTTGAACACACGGAGACTCTGCCTACCATGTGATCAGATTAAGGGTGTGGGCTTCCACTGCCTGAATTCTGTTCCTGGCTCGCTATGACTTCTGGTCCCCAGGCAAACTTTATTTATTAATATACAAATAAAATGACATTTCAGCACAATTAAAATATCGCCACAAGTTACTACTGACTACATTAATAAATGTATTTCTATAGCCACATTCTTGGAGCAAAACTAATTGAAGAAATAAATCTAAGCAATGTGACAATTTAGCATTTAAGAAAAAGTAAATATATTTTTTAGTTAATCAAACATGTATAAGAATAGGTTAACCTTGGAAACTACAATCTCCTTTCATCCTAACTAACACTGCTGGATACAGCATTCACATACATTCATAAGCACTCAAATGCATATTTGCAGTGTATGTTTACTGTATATTACAAGACTGTTGTAATATTTAAAGAATATAAATATAATGCAAATCACAGAGAATTATTCAACTTGTTATATTTAAACAACAATAGATGAAGAGGGTGTGTATATAATCAAAGCATGTTATATGCACTTAAGGAAATGTGATAGGAAATTATATTATTTCAGACAATAAAATTTTCTTTGTTAATTAATATGACTATTAAAATTGCTCCAACATTAACAAAAATAAATACCATGTAACAAAATCAGGATAGAAGTGAAAGGTGAATTCCAATTATGTTTTCAGATGACACTAAGAATGAAATAGTTTTCTTTCTGCCTTCTCATTAACAGTAAGAATGGTACTTATCAAAATTGTATCTACACACGTATATTTTCCTAAATGGTCTCACTTATCTTACTGCAATCAACAGAAAAGAAAATCAAGATAGCACATCCAGCCACTAATTTTCACTGTGGTTAATTTTTGAAACCATTAATGAGACCCCTTGTGCTTTGATGGCTATCTCTAATTTGAACTTGTTCAGCAAATTTTGCCTGCATTAGTAGCCATGGCAACTTCAGGATAAATATTGAGTGCTGGCCTTCCAACTGTTAAACACCTCTAAGTCTCCTTTAAGTCTATAGTGCATCCACAGAGACACAAGTTTCCTAAACAGTGGTAGCTTTTAATCTAGTTCCAGGGGGGAAAAAAGATAAAATGTCATGTGCAGTCTAGCTTATTATAAAATTAAATAAAAGATAAAAATGCAAAGATTAAAGGAACTTGTCCCCCCTGAGATGGTATAACAAATGCCAAACCTCATAGCAATTATATAAAGCTTTTATGTAAACAGATCATTAACACAGTTGCATACTTCATTGCTAAGGGATTACTGAAGAAGAGGTGGAAGAATAAGGTGGCCGAAGATGAACAGAGTCTCAACAAAGTGACTTTCTCTGGGTTGCAAACTTATGATATATGGTTTTATGGAATTTCTTCTTAATTGGAGCTCAATTAAAGAACACGAAAACCTTTAAACTTCTATTCTCGTATTAGAAGTATATCGAGTAAGCAGATTACCTTTTGTTTATTAAAAATCTCTGCTATGATATTTGCATAAAAAGTACTCTACTCAAGTGAGATGTTGTTCACATGTGCTGAAAATGCCTTTGGTTATTAAGGATAATGAAATGAAAATTTTCCCTTTTGTTTTACATTTATTTCAACATTAATTATATATTATATCTGGGGGGAAATAAGCACGAAGCATTTGGTGCTGGTGTGCAGGTCTTTAACAGAGTGGCTGACTGTGTTGTCCCGTGTGGCTCCTTGCCTCTCAGCATCTCAGACACTGGGCATCACAGCACAGAAGATGGCTGTGTAAGCAACATCAGGCCAGACCTCAGTGTTGACTCCCTTCTCCCAGATCTTTCAAGATGGTGGTTGACATAGGTTACCAAGAACTGGTTTGTGTTCTCCTCTTGATCCTTCCCAAATCATTCCTTCCTGGTGCTTTATTATGCTTTAGTCTTTTAATTAGCACCCATTTTCTCTACGTATTATTCATATCCTAACCCAACTATTAGAAACAGTATCACAAAGGAGAATTCCAATCTAGTTTTAGAGGCCAGTCCTAATTTCTTTTCCTTTTTCTTTTTCTTTTATATTTTTTTATATAAATAAACAAAGATTTTCTTTTCTTTTACATACCAACCTGTTCCCCCTCCCTCCTCTTCTCCTGCTCCCCCATCTACTCCCATCCCACCCCCATGCCCTCCTCATAGAGTGTAAGGCCTCCCTTTGGGTACTCAACACAGGCTGTTATACAATGTTGGGGCTAGACCTAGCCCCTCCCTCTTGAATATTCTTAAGCAAAGAAATAAATAAAAGTTGCAATACATGTTTTCAATGATTGCCCAACCAAATATCTTCTGTTCTGCATGCCTTCATTAGCAATTTCACCTTGATGGCCTGTGTTGGTGTCCTCTTCCTTGAGCCCCTGGGGTTTTCTAATTACCTCAAGCACAGAGTTTGGTTGAAGCACCACCATGTGTTGTCTAAAGCTGGATCATCAAAACAGTACAGAACTTTGACTTTCTCTCTGGGGATATTCCCTGTTGGTTCTTATCTATATCCATATTAATAACTAAAAGGAAAAACCACTTGAGAAAAATGCAAGAGCAAAACACACGAAAGCTTGCAGAACATTAAATGTTTGACTGTGATCATCATTTGTCAAAAGGAAGAATTAAGATGTTTCTAGATTCTTAACTTCCATGTATGCTAAGTTCCATTAAATTTGCCATGTTCCAGTTAAGAACAAAGATCTTAGTAAGCAGACCAAGCCAACTGTTTCTTATTTAAAAGTATATGCCATGGAATTCCATTAAATAGTTAGTAAATGAAAAACTATAGAAACATTGTTTTATGGTTTAAATAATGAGTTATGGTTATGAAATAATAGTAACTAAAACAAATAATACTCCAGTTAATTCTCTTCCTATTTGCCCTAATTAATTATCTTCTAGCTGTAAATATAAAATTAATTGCATTCTTTGCTAATTTATTATTCTGTATGTGTGCATATATTTAATTTTTGTAACACATATCCAGGTGCCCATGGAACCAGAAGTCATCAAATTTTCTGGAGCTAGATTTACAGGCAGTTATAAGTCACATAATATGGGTTATAGGACTTAATTCTAGTCCTTCAGAGGATCTGCAAGTGTATTTAAGTGTACTTAACCATTAAGCCATCTCTCTAACCCCTATAATTAAATTTAAAGGTTTATTTTTCTTTTGTAATATCCACTCTTCTTTATTCAAGGGTGCTATGAATAAGTACTCTATTTTTACATTTAAAAAGAAGTGCTATTTAATTAACATCAAAGAACTACCTAAATTACACAGAAATTTCAATGCACAGGTATGAGTTGTACTACTGGAAAATATCAAGGAGATAATTTCTTCTTGTTATAGTCAAACACTGATTTTGAAAGTGTTAGTTATACATCTCTCCACCCTTATAGTTGATTTTTATATAGGCCAATAGAACCCCCCATCCATGCAGTCCAGTTTTCAGAGACAGTATGACTGCAAAAAAAATATAGATTATGAAGTCATATATAATACCCAACCCATTCCTCTAAATCTTGTAAGAAAAATCTCACTCTGCCACATGGGTTTGAATGTCCTTCTCACCATCCTGTTCTCTACCTGTTTGTCCATAGTGTTAGGAAGGAAGGAAGGAAAGGGGAATGAAAGGAGAAAGAAAAATAGAGAAAATAAAAGGAAAGATAGAAAGTATGAAGGAGCCAGGCGGTGGTGGCACAGGCCTTTAATCCCAGCACTCGGGAGGCAGAGGCAGGTGGATCTCTGTGAGTTCGAGGCCAGCCTGAGCTACAGAGTGAGTTCCAGGACAGGCTCCAAAGCTACACAGAGAAACCCTGTCTTGAAAAACCAAAAAAAAAAAGTAGGAAGGAAAAAGAAATGTTAAATGTAAGAATAAAAACATTGCTGATGAAGAATTATTTTGGTATTGCTAGTTAGATTTTTAAGGATAGAAAAGATAAAAGCAAGGCTGGAAGCTTAGAAAAGTTGTAAAACAGTAAATTATGTGATCCTAATAAGTGATGAGGGTACTTAGGGTACTTAGAGGAAGCAGCCTCCACACGTTAAAACAGGGTCAGATTCAGAGCTTTGGAGAGAGCCCAGCGCTCACCAAACAATGCTTCAGTCCAGTGATAGTTCAGGGAACTGGTCTCCAGATATGTGGAAGAATAAATGTCTGTTTCGATGTGGAACATGTAATAATGTGTTACAGAAAACAAGTAAATGTGTTACAGTAACAAGTATTGCCAGTAAGCAGGAAGGTGCTCTTAACTGGGTTTTACTAAAACGTTAAGTATCAATATTACGCTGAATGAATTTCTGAGAAATACATGAGCACTTGGCTTTAAAAACTTGGACAGTTCTATTAAACAAGTTTATATCCACTTGCTAAGCAACATTATGGTAAGAATATTAAGTCTTCAATGAGAACTGGTATGAAAAAAATCAGACTTAATGTTTTAAATGACTGCAGATATAGTTCCATCATGGAAACACTTTTTTTTTTTTTTATAATTCACATGAGTTGGTAGAGCAGAGTCTCTTGGAACACTTTGGCAATGGTAGTGCAAAGTGATGTGGAGTTCATCCCTGCTAGAACTCATGTAGAATGAGGACTGAGTGTTGACATCAGGAAAAGGATGCGTGCTACCCTTCATTGAAAGATATGTTGAACTTCTACTGTGCTTTTCTCTCTACTACTTTATTTTATTCATGATAAAAATGAATACACATATATTTGAATCTATTCCCAAACCAATTATCTGTTAGGTGATCAATGTTAATTTACATAGTGGAGGGAAACACAAAATTACACACTGACTCCAAATGATCAGCTTTGAAAACATGTATTCAAGTAACATTATACAGACTGAGGTGTTTTATATATGTGTGTGTATATATGTATGTATACACACACACATATATATATATGTATATGTATATATGTATATATATGTATGTATGTATATATATATACATGTATATAACAACAATGTTGAAAAATAGGACATGACTTTGAAAAAGAAGAAGGTAATGGGAAGGTTTGGAGAGAGGAAAGGGAAGGGGGAAATTATAAAATTATGTCATAATCAGAAAAAAAACAAATAAAATAATTTAAAGTATTCACACTGAGGAAATTACAAGTGCTTAAGTACTTATAAAGTACTTAAGCCTATGAAAGTGGGCTAAACTTTTTAAAACTCCGAGGGATGGGTAATGATTACTGAAATTTCAAATCTCATATTTTGCTCCCCTAAAAATTATCATGGCTCAGTGTTCAGTGTCCTAAACCTGCCCTGGGAATGTGAAGTAGAGATTGGTGAGATTTAATCACTTGAATGCATGGAGAAGAAGAGTTGAGGAGGTTAAATGATCTAAGTTTTAGTTCTGATTGAAGACATAAAAGAACAAATGAATTTCAAATGGAAGCTTGAAATGAAATCATTGGAGTAAATGTGTTAAAAAGTAGTAAGCTCAGCTTTAGATAGTGACCTTTTGGTTACTTGTGGTTCCTATTAATTTAAAAAAGATATGGGATGACTATGACATTTGATTAAGAATTTGGAACTGTAACCAGATGAGTGATAGGACTTAAACACCATCCACACTATAAAGTCTGTAACTTGTGTATTTTTTTAGCATTACAAAGGAACTTAATATATTATTGAGTGTTAAGTTGGAAGGTCACTGTGACCTATTTGAATGACTCCAATGTATTAGGAGGATTTGGGAATGAAGGAGAGAGCAGTTTGTTCTCAGACGCAGTGACACAGGAGCAACATGAGCTAAAGAATATTGATGCCATAGGAAGATGATGAACACGAGGGACAGATTCTCTCCTAGGACTTCCCAGAGGAACCAAACAGGGAACTTTTGTTCCATAAGGTCAATTCTTCGTTTCTTATGTACAGAACTATAAAAATCTAAATTTATATAATTGAAAAACTTCTTGGGATATGCAAAGCTAATAGATTTGAAACTTAAGTTTTTGCCATTAATTTTCATGATTATATGTGTGTGTGCATGATATTTTTGGACAAATTACATACATTTATAATAAGCAGTGCAATACATTCTTAATTTCTTTTCTGAGAACAGTATAGCCAGATGTTTTCTCTGGTCCTGCAGAATCTCTTCCACCTGCTTGGTCCCACATAAACACACAGAGGCTTATATTATTTTTAAACTATGGCCATGGCAGGCTTCTTGCTAGCTAGCTCTTATAGCTTAAATTAACCCATTTCTATAAATCTATACCTTACCACATGGCTCGTGGCTTAGGTGTACCTTTACATCTTGCTTCCCTTGGCAGCGGTTTGCAGCGTCTCCTTGCCACTGCCTTTCTTCCCCCAGCATTCCTTTAGTCTGCTCACCCCGCCTGTACTTCCTGCCTGGCTACTGGCAGGTCAGCATTTTATTAAGCCAGTGTACAAAAGCATTATCCCACAGCAGTGCAGTATTTCTTTAGCACTGATTGACTGAATCTGTAATGTCTATTTTTGTGTGCTGACTATAATAATTACTGTAAAACAACTCCCTATGAACAGTGATGGCAACATTGTTAATGCTTCAGTTTTGCCTGCATCTCATGAAGTGTCAGATCTGGAGTCACATGAAGACATGTGGCCGGGCATAAGACATGAGTAAACAGGAAGTCTCTCTCTTGAAGCTGAGGATTTAGTAGAGGTAAAAATGTGGCTGGCTTGTTCTGTTTCTCTGATCTTTCAGCTTTCACCCCAATATCTGGCTCTGGTTTTTTTGTTTGTTTGTTTGTTTGTTTTTTTAAAGACCTTTTAGCAACTCCTGTTACAGGAACATGTAATTCTTACGTGTGTGTGTGTGTGTTTACTGTCACTTTTCAGAGAGTGATCTTCTGTCCTAGCAACAGCTTGGTTGTTTTGGTATCTCCACAGAACCTACTCAGGTAAAAACTCATCCAAATGTAATCCAGTCACACCACTAGAATCCTTGCTTTGCTTAAAAAAAAGATGGCCAGTTTAGACTCCATGTCCTCCCTAAGATCACCCTCATAGATTCTAGTAAGTTTCCAATGTACTAGGTTTCCATGTTGCTCCCCCAATGCCCTGAATTCCCACTTTATTTCCCCCATCCTCTCCCTCCATTCCCCCAGCTGATTCTTCCACTCTCCCCACCCATCCCTAGTCCATCTGCAAAATCTATTCTATTTCTCCTTCTCAGGGAGATCTGTGCTTTCTCCCCATAGCCACCTTTTTAACCTAACCTATTTGGGTCTGTGGATTTTAGCCTCATTATCATTGACTTAACTGGTAATGGTAATATTCAATTAATTATAAGTGAATGCATGCCATATTTGGATTTCTGGGTCTGAGTTGCCTCACTCAGGATGATAGTTTTCTAGTTGCCGCCATGTGCCTGCAAGTTTCATGATGTCATATTTTTAACTTCTGAGCAGTACTCCATTGTGCAAATGTACCAACTTTTCTTTATCTATTCTTCAGTTAAGAGATATATAAGTTGTTTCCAGTTTCTCACTATTATAAACAAAGCTGCAATGAACATATTTGAGCAAGAGAACATGTAATTCTTAACAATTTGCTACTTAAAAATGTTCAGTGCAAAATTTCGTTTAAGGCAATCTCAAGTGGTCTACAAGCTGAATGTACACTCAACCATGTATTCTGTTCTGTTTAAATGATCAGCTGTCAGCGTTTGCTGGAGACAGTTCTAGATCTGGAAGTATAAATCAGGTGCACATACTAATGCAGATAGATTGACCATACACAGAGAGCCTGGGGAGAGGGAGAGGAGACACACGAACTCTCACCCCTGTGAAGTGAGGAACACGTAATAAAGAAAATTATATAGAATAAAAATAAGCAATCACTTCTTTAGTTGCTTCAGTTTTGAAAATGTTTTTGATAGACTGAATTAAGTTGCTAAGAAATTAGTAGAACAAAGATCAATACAGAGTAAACTTTTTAAACTGCTCATTCTGACAAAAGCACTTTTATCCACATCTGTTTATTCATTTTTCACCTTTAAACTAACCTCCCTGATTGCTTTCTGTCTTTTGTCCTTCAAACTTGTCTTTCACCACATTGCATCACTGTATGTACCATGCTGGCTGTCACCATCCTGAGTGTTAAATACTCTGGGAAAGCTTTTCTTTAACCCTCTTACTTTGTCATTGTTCAACTGGTTCCATTTCACTTAGTCTTCAGGTTTTAGCCCACATGAGAGCATAATGCCATGTCTTGTACCAACTTGCACATAAAACTAAATCAGAACTACTAAATCACATCTATATAATGGGTACACTTTCAGTACCCATTATAACACATAATTTGTTTCATTTTTATTTTTGTAACTATTGTATTTGATGTATATCCTTTCAAAGAATGTCACATTATAATCACTAATATTATGGCAGAAACTGCTAACCATATCTCTTGTTTCTATAGCTGCAACAGACACATAGAAGTGAATCAGCACTTGGCCCCGGTAAGCCAGAAAAAAATGATTTTATACATGTAAAAATGAATCCTAGACACTTCCTCAAGTGAGAAACTGAAAATATGAGACTACAAACCTGATATGGCATTATTTTATCAAGTATTACTTAACATTTTAAATATTTTTGTGTTTGGAGTTGATAATAAGTTCTAAATTTAAAATAGTGTTATAGCAGGATGAATAAGTTAATAGCATGTCGAAAACACCCGATGGTCTAATAAAAAGCTGAATGAGTGGCCAAGAGCAAGGAAGGAGAAAAGAATGGGCAGGGATGACAGACAGAAAGGATCAGAGGAGAAATCTGGGAGAAGATCTAGGAGCAAGAGAAGAGAAGGAGAAGAACTCCAGGGAATAGCTACACAGCTAGTCACAGAGTAAGTAAAGAAAGGTATGATAAAGATAAAAGCCCAGAGAAGAAAGGTAGACAGGATAATTTAAGTTAAGAAAAGCAGGCAAGAAATAAGCCAAGCTATGGCTGGGCACTCATAAGAAAGAATAAGATTCCATGTGATTTATTTGGGAGCTGGGTGGTGGGCTCCATAAGAAAAGAACAAAGATTAAAAAACACAGTTGTCAAACTTAAGAGGTCTTTTGCATGTCCCATTCCCAGGGAGATTCATGCGTCCCCTTTTGGGCCCTCTTTATTAGCTAGCCTCTTTGGGTCTGTGGATAAAAGACTGGATATCTTTTACTTTACTGATAATATCCACATATGAGTAAGTACATGCCATGTTTGTCTTTCTGGGTCTGGGTTACCCCACTTGGGATAATTTTTTTTTCTAGTTCTATCCATTTGCTTTCAAATTTACTGATGTAATTATTTTAATAGTGGAATACTCAATGTGCAATTGTACATTTTATTTATCCATTCTTCAATTGAGGGGCATCTAGGTTGTTTTCAGGTTCCGGCTATTATAAATAATGCTGTTATGTACATAGTTGAGCACGGGTCCTTGTGGTATGATTGAGCATTCCTTGGGTATATGCCCAAGAGTGGTATAGCTATGTCTCGTGGACCAGTAGCTGTGGAGCTGCCATGGGACTGGACTAGGCCCTCTGCATAGGTGAGTGCTGGAGGATGTTGTTCTGTGTGCTTTGAATATGTGTTTCTCTGATTGGTTGATAAATAAAATGCTGATTGTCCAGTAGCCAGGCAGGAAGTATAGATGGGATATGCAGACAAGGAGAATTCTGGAAGAGGAAGGCTGAGTCAGGAGTCACCAGCCAGACACAGACGGAGCAAGATGACAAGACAGAACTCAGAAAGGTACCATGCCATGTGTCTAAACATAGATAAGAATTATGGGTTAATTTAAATGTAAGAGTTAGTCAGTAATAAGCCTGAGCTAATGGGCAAGCAGTTTTTCAAGGCTCTGAGTGATTATTTTATAAGTGGCTGTGGGTCCTTGGGGGTCAGGCAGGACCCAAGAAACATTTGTCCTACAGGTGAGAGGTAAGTAGTTTTATCTGCTTAGGGGACCCCAGGCAGTGAGATCAGGATCCATCCCTGGAGCTTGGGCGGTCTTTTGGGGGCCCAATGCCTATGGTGGGACGTCTTACACAGCCCTGGTCCAGGGGGAAGGGCTTGGACCTGCCTCAACTGAGTGTATTAGGATCTGCTGACTCCCCATGGGAAACTTTGCTTTGGAGGAGGTAGGAATGGGGGTTGGAATGGGGAAAGCTAGGGGGTGGGAGGAGGGAGGTTAGGGGATCTGTGGTTGGTATGTAAAATGAATAGAAAAATTCTTAATAAAAAATAAAAAAAAATACAAAAGAGTCCAGCTCAACGTAGCAATCACCTCAATGAGTTCTGACTCTCAACATGTATTTTACATTCCAACCAATTTCTGTTAATCTACACTCTGTTTGCTGTCTGTTTGCTTTTCCCAGTTTATTGAATGAAGTTTCCCTTCCCTTTGGAAGACTGACATTCTTCCTCTGTTACTGTCTAATGCTGCTAACTGTTTACCACATAAGAAATGAAAAAAAAAAAATACATCACATTTTCTTTGTTTGTCTTTCTGTCTTAGCTCTAAATTTCCCACATAGACATGAACACATTCCAATGTCAGTTTAGTATTTCAGCATTCTTCACATATTTATGATCAAGTCTATTTTTGCAGCTTTTTATGCTTTATGGACATATTCTGCATCTGTATCTTTCTGTCTTGAAGAACTTAAAAACCCCAAACATCATGACTATGTTATACACATGTGTAAAGTCACCGCAGAGCAGGGAGCAGACACTGGGATTTGGAGGAACTCTCTGAGGTATGAACCTGAGAATCAATTTAATAAAACAAACAAACATTTTTTTTTTAGGAACCTATACAGAAATAAATGTGGTATATATTGCAAAGCAAAACAATTCCTTCACAGAAGAGTTCTTCAAGTTTCATATGGTTTTATTTTTGATATAGTTAAAAACGACATAAAAAAGAATTGGAAGAAAGAACAATAGATCATACAATAATAGAGTAGAAACACTTGTTTGATTCTTGCACATAGAAAAAGGAAAAATGGCAATTTGGAAGCAATGGGAAGATGCTAGAGTAATAAAAAATAGATTATAGTCAATGACTAAAGAAAAATTTGTAAAAAGGAAAATTTGAATGCATAAATTAAAAATATTTTATTAATTATATATCTATTTATTTTACACACAGGACACAGTTTATCCCCCTCCTCTTCTCCAAGTCCCCACCCCCACCTCCCCTCTGCCTGCCCCTGCATCCACTCTTCTGTTTCTTTTCAGAAAATGTCAGGCTTCATGGAATACCAAGTTGTAGTAAGACTAAGCATCTCCTCTTCTATTAAGACTGGGCAAAGGCAGGTGGTAGCACATGCCTTTAATCTCAGAACTGTGGGGGCAGAGGCAGGTGAATCTCTGTGAGTTTGAGGCCAGCCTGGTCTACAAAGCAAATTCCAAAACAGCCAGGACTGTTACACAGAGAAACCCTGTCTCAAAAAAAAAAAAAAAAAAAAAAAAGAGTCGGACACAGCCCTGGCTCCCACTGTCAGCAGTCCTACATGAAGACCAAGCTACACAGCTGTCACATGTATGCAGAGTAGGTTTCATGCAGTCTTCCTGATTGTTGGTTCAGTATCTGAGAGCTCCTATGAGCCCAGGTTAGATTCTATGAGTTTTCGTGTGATAGCCTTGACCCATCTCACTCCTACAATCCATCTTCCCTCTCCTCGGCTGAATTCCCCGAGTTCAGCTTAATGTTTGACTGTAGGTCTCTATCTTTTTCTACCAGTTGCTGGATGAAGACTCTCTTATGACAATCAGGTTAGGTACCACTCTATGCGCACAGCAGAATATTCTTAGGCATGATTACATTGAAAAAAATTCCCTCCAGTCCTGTTTAGTTCTATCCTGGGCTATCCAGCCTTTGGGTCCTGGTGTTCCAGGCTGTGTCATGGGTGGGTTGACTCTTGTAAAATGAGTCTCAGGCTGGACCAGTCATTGGTTGGCCACTCCTACAATCTATGTGCCACCCTTCACTCCAGCACATCCCATTGACAGGACAGGTCAAAGGTTATCTGGCAAAATTGATGTCCCAACCTGTCACCTTGTCACAGGAGATGAAATATTTTATTAAAATTTAAACCACAGAAGTTCTTTTCTGCTATGTTCTTAGATAAATACATTATTTAAAACAGGAAACTATAAAATCGCATATATTTAAGTATTACCCATGCACTCTGTATAGTCTGTATAGAGATGGAAAACGTCATGAATCAATAAAAAATGTTGTTAAAAAATTAATTAAAATGAGACATGGTACCAATGTTCAATGTAACAATTATAGAAGACATGGAAAATATCAAGTTTGAAGAGCATAATTTGATAATAACAAAAATTAAAGAAAAAAATATCAAAAGAAACAAAGCACCGAAGAAAATATCACCAACCAGTGCCGTAAGATCATTAACAACTCACATTCCCAAGCAAGCCTACATTTAATTTGTTTCAAACAATCATAAAATATCCTTTTCCCCAAACGATCTCATCTATAATTGGTGTCATTTCATCAGTTCTGGATTTCCAGATGCTAAATATTCCATAAAACTGTTACAAAAGTACATTCTAATCACACTTTCAATATTTAGACATATCTCTGTACAAATGAATAATAAAAAAGAATCTCGACATAAGGAGCTTGTATTATTAAGGCAAACAATTAAAATGCAAATATAAGAAGATCAAACAAATACAGAAATTAAGTAAATAAAACATGTCAGCTGGCAATGTTTTGTTTTGTTTTGTTTGCATTTTCAGAGTATGGAGGCAGAGTGGGGACCCTTTTAATCAATTAAAAAAAAGTACAGGAGAGTAGTTTTCATTTGAAGATTGTTGGTATATCTGTAAACAGTTTATAGGAGATAGTTGCAAAAAATTGGATGCATAACCAAAATGTAGAAGAAATTTCAATATAAAAAGATGGTAGTTTCCCAGACAGATTTGCCCTAGATAAGAAATATGAGTAGAGGAGAAATTTTTTGTTCCATACAATGAAGGGTAAAGGTTATTCTCTCATGAAGGACAAAGTAAAGCCTTATAATTCAATAGATTATATATTCTATGGATAGAATATCTATCTATCTATATCTATCTATCTATCATCTATCTCGGTGTGTGTGTGTGTGTGTGTGTGTGTGTGTGTGTGTGTGTGTGTTTGTGTGTGTATTCCAACCCTGCTCTGCAGCTATTTCATATAGCTTTTAATAAGATTAGTTTCTGCTGGTAATGATTAATTTGGGAAGCTATTTCATCTCAATTTAAGAACTTTAAACAACTTGGGTAAATTCTCCATACAAGTTAAAGGTGGATTGGGGCATGAACTTATTCTATTAGATTGGTATGTTTCCTCTGACCAGTACAGGCCTCTAAGACATTTAAATAATATATGTTGCCTAGCTAGAGACATATAGTCCTGAAGTCAGGGATCAGGTTTGCCTCAAAACATAATTTCACATTACTGAAGGAATAAATTCCAAATCCACTAACAGCGTGTCAAAGGTCCTCTCAAGGAAAGACTTGCATACAGTTCTATACTGGATCATGTTCTTAAAATATTGCATTGGCCTCAGAAAGGGGACAGCAAGTCTGGAGGAAGTACTAACATTCTCAACTTTAAAATATGTGGTGTTCTAAGTCAAAACATTCATTTGAAACCTGTTTGCCTTAGAAAACCAATGTGGAATATTCAGAATCTCCATTTACAAATTCCCTTGTTCAATTTGCATTGTATGGCTTGCTTCTTACACATATTTGCTATTTTTTACTTATTAAGGTTATAGTATTATGGTAGATTTACTGGCCAATATCAACTGGGCTTTTTTTCCTGGTTAATTATTAAAAGTATCATTTTATTATCAACTAGCAAAACATATTAGGATAACGTATTATATACTTGTTTCAACTATGATGCTTTCCATAAGAAGGTAAACAACTCTTGACAACTGCTTAGATAGAAACAGAAATAAAGTAGGTATTGTGAACATGAATGGCTCTGATGACTAGGTAATAAGTCATCTTCTTCAAATATTATATTATTTACTTTTGACACAATGCAATGAAAACCAAATAGAAGTTCCAGATGACATGTTATTAAAAATAATTTAAAAGATAGATAGCTATGTGCTCAGGATGTACAACCATTGAGGAATTTAAAAAACTGAGCAATCTTGTTGCAATCGAGCACCTCCACCACCTTCTCTTTCTATTATATTTCCTCATCACATAAAGAATGAAGTCCAGAACTGAAACTGATGGTAATTATTGTCTCATGCTACAAACAAGTAGTAATTGTACATGTTTCTGTATGAAAGCCCTATCAATTTAAGTAAGGGATTTAGAAATTGTAAAATACTTACAACAAGTATTTATTGCAAATTAACATAACTGTATGGTTTTAGTTCATCATGTGTCACTACTAATTATATTAAGAATATAAATTTTAAAACATTTAAAAACCCATATTACACTAACGTAGAAAATCTGAGAGAAATGGGTTATTTTCAAGGTGGATATGTCCTTTGAAACTTCTACAAGATAAAATAAGTAATTTACACATCTCTATAACCAGTAGCCAGATTGAAGTAATAATAAAGTGTCTCCCAACTAAGTAAAGTCAAAGTCTAAAGAAATTCACTGAATAATTCTACCAGATATTAAGATAAGTGAAATTTGCACACTAAAATTCTATAAAATAGAAGGAAGAAATTTTCCCAAACTCTTTTTATAAAGCCAAAATTACCCTGATTGCAAAAGTAGATAAGGATACAAGAAAAATAAAATTACTGACAAAATTTGAAATAACATTTCTGTGTACATAATTTCTATTTTCCTTGTGTCTTTTGCTTGTATGTTTGTTTGAATCAGAGTATCTCTATGAAATAGCTCCAGCTCTCCTGTAACTCTCTGCAGACCAGGCTGGCCTGGAACTCACAAAAATCCATCTGCCTCTACCTCCCTAGTGCTGAACTTAGAGACACTAACAACAACATCCCAACTCTCAATGATATTTTATATTTACTTATTTATTTTTATTTTATTTTATGTTTATGTGTATGCAAGGTTGACTGTGTATATGCCTGTGCATTGTGTGCATGCCTGGTATCCACAGAGTCCTAGAGAGGAGGTCAAATCCTCAGGAACCAGAGTTACAGGCAAGTGTGAGCAGGTGTGTGGGTGCCGGGAACTGAACACGGGTCCTTTCCAAGAGGAGCCAATGCTCTTACCTACTGAGCCATCTCTCCAGCTCCAACAAAAAGTGCCACTTGTGTGAATGTATTAACAGTAGACAGAAACGAGTGTCAGATTCCTTGGAGAAAGTGTGACTACAACTTGTGAGCCACCTGATATGTTGATGAGGACTAACTTGTGTCTTCTGGAGAAGCAGTGAGACATCTTAACAACTGAGTTATCTCTCCAGCATTTGAATTTCACTCTTCGTGTGAGAATAAGTGAAAGGAATTTTAACAAGTTTTTCAAGTAATGAATTTCATATTTAACTAAATTTTATTTGAGAAAAAAATATTGCAGAAGCAATAGATTTTATCAGAGAATAAAACAACAAAAACAGAATAAAACATGTAACTTAACTATGTCTAACTGAATAACATTATAATTATATATTTAAGGAAAATATAAATGCGAAAATTAATTCAATGAACAAACATCATTCTATTTATATATCATAAATATTTCTAAAGTGTGATATTATTTAATTATTAATAGTTTTATTAACATGGTAGAGTATAAGATAAGAAGTAAGGGAGATGAATATCATTAAAGTACATATAGGTATTCATAACAACATCACAAAAACCTGTCCTATGGTCTTCCATGAAGAAAATATAATAAAAGTACTTTCTAAATGAAAGATGCCTCCTATAAATTAAATTTTAGATGTCAAGTAAATAGTGAAAAAAGACATGTATATTCCTAGAAACAATGTTTTAATTATCTGAGCTCAAATATATATTAAAGAGGCTAAAATATATTTCATATACTTCTCATAAGACTTCTCTAAAACTATATCTCTCTACCAAATATGAACACCTTTTCTAAAAGTTATTCCCACAGTGATTATTTTCCATACTTTGGATAACGCAAAAGATGTGAGTAAGTTCTATTATTTTTCTCTTTCTAAGCACAGCTACCATGATAAGCCCCTCCGTACAAACACACTGCAATTACTTCCTAATGCACACCACTGACTAAGATATTGAGACAGATTCTAAAAAGCAACATATAACAGAACAGTTAAGTTTCAACAACTCTGGGGTGTTTCTCGAGGAGCCTAAATGCTGCTCAGTAAATGATTGTTGAATTGAAGCAAAAATAAGTGTTTGCTTAAAAAATCATAAACATTTTAAATTGTTGCTGGTTTTCTTATGATGATAAGAATTTAGTTAAAAGCTTACTCTGTAAGATTCAATCCATGTCTGGTGTTGAAAACCTTGTGAATAAACACGATAGGAAAGGTCGTAGATCCTAGATTGGAACCTAAATCTGCCATCACTAATGCTGTGTGATATCCTGTTTGGTTGGTCAGGGGCAGCACCACAGACTCTTTTCAAGGGCATTCTATTTCCTTACTAATTGGTTTTTATCCTATACATAAAAGGCATAGTATCTCTTTTGAAATAATGAACACTAATTTAAAAGTACTCTAATTTTTATGGTTTGTGACACATATTTCATATATTTCAACATTTGCTTTTTGAAACACAAAAATCTTTTTTTTTTCTCTCTTCTGTCATGTCTTGTCAATGTCTGCATTTATTACAGTTCTTCAGCAGAGCAGAGATAACAGGCCATAAAGTTAAGGCTTTTTATTTTAAATGTCCCATTAGTGATGCAAGCCTTGTATCCACACTTTCTTAAGCCATGTTCAGTTGTATTAGAATCTACTATATTGGTATAATGATTAGAGTGCTTTCTTTGAACTTTCTATTTACCAACTAATAGCTATAAAGGAGAGTATGTTGAGTACACAACCTTCATAAAGTGTTGCAATTTTATTAACTCAATTATATTATAGACTCAGAACCTTAAGATTGGATTTCAACAATTCTAGTAAATCACTATTTGTGCTTGGAATGATGATAATGCAAATTGCAGAGTTCTGTTCATCACCATAAGACAAGAGAAGGAAATGGGAAGCAGATCTACAAAGTAGGGCAGAGATGAGAAGCCAACAGTCTCCAGAGAGGGAGGGGCTGATTTTTGATATATTTCAGCCCTCAGGACCTGAATATACAACTTGCCTTTTTGTTCTATAAAACAGGATGGCTGCTTTTGTATATATTCATCTAATATTTTAAAAAAATATTCTATAAGGAATTTTTGTGTTCAGGCATTTAAATTCAGTTTTTAACGGAGTTAAGAATTAACCTTGAGTAACATTGTTAGCAAGATATAGTGTACAATGACGAATTTAAGAATATCTATATACTTACTTCCTGCACTGATACAAGACGCAAATGATGACATTGGGCAGAATTGTTGAGTTAAAATATCAACTGTCATTCTCTCATCATGGGATACTATTAAATAAGCTGTGTTACTCTAAGGTAAAATGAAAATATAAGCCTTTTGAAAAATAATTTTGGAACAAACTACTCCCATGATGAATGGTTTTGATTTTGTTTTAATCAAGAGGAACCTGCCAGATCATTTTTTAAATTTTTTTTACAATTTATACACTTTATATACTTTGCACAAATTTTCATTTTTGTTCACACCTCTGTAAAATACTCTAATAAAATGATGAATTATGTGCTTCAATGAGAACAGTGAACACATGAATATTTCAGTCATATGAGCTAACATGATATCCAGATTTTCTGTATTTAGCCAATTTTATGATAAGGAACATTTGACATCTCAGATAATGGAGAAACAATTGTGCTGTTCTGCTTTACATAGCACTTAAACTCACAATCTCTGAATCAAAAAAAAAAAAAACCATCCTCATTCACTTAGTAATTTTGACTTAAAAGGTTTTCTTTCTTTGTTTTTTTGGACCTTCCACTCTGTTGTTCATAAGGACTGTGATAATTCATATTCCCATCAACTGTGTATATGATGCCATTTTCTCTGCCTTCTTGCCAACTGTCTTTTATCTTTAGTATAAAAGGCATCCATTTTAGCAGGTGTGAGGAGATGCTTCCTTGAGGTGTTAATTTGCACTACATAGAGGATTAGTGAAGTGGGCATAGCTTTCATCAGTCTGTTAGTCAAGTGTATGTCTACCCCATCAACATAGATTAGTTATAATACATTATACATTTCAAAATTACTAAACAAATAAATCTGAGACTTTTCAACATAAAATTAGGAACATGTGAGGTGATAAGTATGCTAATTAACTTGAAGCAATAATTCTATGAAAAATCTATAAAAAATCCTTAGAACATATTTCATAAACATAATTATTTTAAAATTATTTATATATTAAATGTGAATTGTTAATTTATTTAAGAGATGTGTAGAGGCAAGAAAGATGGCTTTATGAGTGAATCTATCTGTTTCCAAGCATGATAGGATACCTGAATTCCATCCTACATAGTTCCCTCAAGGATGGAAGGAGAGGATTAAGACTCTCTAGTTCTTTCCTGGCTGCCAAATACATGCTGTGATCTCCCAATAAATAAACAATATAAAAAGTAAATTTTATTAAGGATATCATAGAGAAATACTATTTGGAATTCTAAAAATTAAACTAAAATTTTACTACCTTTTACTTGAATACAGATGAAATATAATTTTAGAAATTGTCTTTTATTGTCTCTTAAGTTCAGATTCATCAAAAGAAAACAGAATTTAAAATAGAGATACTACTCACAAACATATACATAAAATTATGAAATGTATACATATTTTACATAGTATAAATTTATGTCTGTCATTTATATTAAATATCTTATCTGCTTTAATACAACCAGCATGTGGATGCTGTTAAAGAGAATTGTTTTAGTAACTGTAGAAACAGGTTGAAAAGTATGTTCTTAAGTATAGCCTTGAAATTGGTTGCAAAGACTGTTAGAAAATGGAAATAGACAGTATAGCAAGGATTGTTTGATATCCTGTGTTTTTTGTGTTCATATGAAACTAAAAATTGTCTTTTAAAAATTTGTATGTGTTATTGGGATTGCATTGAATCTGTAGATTGTTTTTGGTAGGATGGCAATATTTACTATATTAATCTTTCTGATATCTTTTATAATTTCTTTCTTCAAAGACTTGGAGTTTATATCATACAGGTACTATATATTTGGTTAGAGCAACCCCATGTTTTTTTATATTATTTGATGTTAGCACGAAAGGTGTTGTTACCCTGAATTTCTTCTCAGTGTATTTGGCATTATTATATAGGAGGGCTACTGATTTTCTGAGTTAATTTTCTACCAAGCTAAAAAGAAGAAGTTTATCAGTTATAGGAGTTTCCTGGTGGAATTTTTGGGGCATTTGTGTATACTATCATATCATCTTCAAATAAAGATATATTGACTCCTTCCTTTCCAATTTGTATACCTTTGATCTCCAACTGTTTTGTTTTTGTTGTTGTTGTTGTTTAACTAGCGAAAGAGTAGTCAATCTTGGCTTGTTCCTGATTGTAGTGGAATTGCTTTGAGTTTCTCTCCAGTTAAGTTGATGTTGACTATGGATTTGTTATAAACAGCCATTGTTAAGATGTGGTATGTCCATTACCAATCTCTTCATAAACTATTATCATGAAAGTGTGTTAAATAATCATGTGTTAAATATCATGAAGGTTTGTCAAAGGGGTTTTCTCCATCTAATAAATTGATCGAATATTTTTTGTCTTTTAGTATACTTATAGAGTGGATTATATTTATCAATTTAAGTATGATGAACCATCCTTGCATCTCTAGGTTGAAAACTGCATGGCTATGGTAGATAATCTTTTTTGATTTGTTCTTGGATTGCGTTTGCAAATATTTTTATAAGAATTTTGGAATCTATAGTCATAAGGGAAATTACCTTTCTTTCTTGGGTCTTTATGTAGCTTGTGCATCATGGTAATTGTGGCTTCATATAGCAAATTGAGCATGTTGCTTCTATTTCTATATTGTGGAATAATTTGTAGAGTATTGGTTTTAAATCTTCTTTGAAAGTCTGGTAGAATTCTGTGTTAAACCCATCTGGACATTTGTTTTTGTTATTGTTTTTGTTGTTTGTTTGTTTAGTTGGTTGGTAGACTTTAATTATTGATTCTAATTTAGTAGGGATTATAAGTCTCTTTAAATTGCTTGTCTGATCTTGATTTAACTATGGTAACTGGTATGTATCAAGAAAATTATCCATTTCATTTAGATTTTTCCAATTAGGTAGAATAAACCTTCTTAAAGTATGTCCTTAGGATTCTCTGGATTTTCTAGCTGTCTATTATTATGCCCCCATTTCCATCTCTAATGTTGCTAATTTGGGGGTTTTCTCTCTGGGCCTTTTAGTAATTCACATAATACTTTGTAAACATTTTTTTTTAATTTTCTCAAAGACCCAATGCTTTGTTTCACTAATTCATTAATCTGACTCTATCTTATTTATTTCAGCTCTGAGTATGACTATTTTTCCCTACTATCCATTTGGGTAATGATTTCTTTTTTTCCTAGAACTTCAACTGTGCTGTTAAGTTACTAATATGAGATCTATCCATTTTTTTATTTAGACAAGTATATAATACTATAAACTTTCTAAATAATAAGAGATCTGCTGGAGGCATCCCCCACTGACCTCAAGTTGTAATACAGAGATACAGTAATAAACAGCATGGTATTGGAACAAAACAGACAAGTTGATTAATTGAATCAAATTAAGGACAGATATAAATCATCCCATCCATGGATACCTGATTTTTGACAAGGAAACCAGAAATATCCACTACAAAAAAAGACATCTTCAAGACAGTAGTGGTTAAACTTAACATCTTCATGTAGAAGAATTCAAATACATTCATGTTTATCGTCCCTCATAAAACTCCAAACCTAATAGATCAAAGAACTCAACAGAAAACCAGATACAGTAAACCTGACAGAAGAGAAAGTGGGAAATATTTTTGAACATTTTGACACAGGAAAAAGAATTATGAAAAGGACACTGTTAGTACATGAACTGGGATCAAAAATTAGTAAATATGACATCACGAAGCTGAAAAACTTATGGACAGCAAAAGAAATCATCATTCAGACAAAGTTACAGGTCCTAAAAAGGGAAAGGATTTTACCAAATAAATATTCGATAGAGATATATTATACTAAATGTATAAAGAATGAAAAAAAAAACAAAGCTGTATATCAAGAAAACATACAAGCAAATAAAAATGTGATACAGTTCTAAAAAGGGGGTTATCTAAAGAAGAAAATCAAATGACTGAGAAACATTGAAAGAAATGTTCAACATCCTTACTCATCAGGTTAATGTAGATCAAAACTACTTTGGGATTTTACACATGAGATCATATGAGGTCAGAAGGATAAGATAAATAATCAAGTGACAGAGGTGGAGTGAGGAGAACACTTATCCACTACTGGTGGGAGTGGCAAATTATAAAGCCACCCTGCAAATCAGTGTGATGGTTCCCCAGGATGATAAGAATCAATCAACATCATGATCCAGCTATACTACTCTTGGACTTATGCCAAAGGATTCTACATCCTACTACAGAGACACTTGCTCAACCATGTTCATTACTGCTCTATTGATAATAGGTAGAAATTGGAAACAACCTAACTGCCCTACAAAAGACATACTGATAAAGAAAATGTAGAACATTTACACAATGAAGTATTACCAAGCTATTTACAAGTTTCCCTGCCATGATGACAATGAACTAAACCTCTGAACTGTAAGCCAGCTCCAATTAAAAGTTTTCCTTTATAAAAGTTGACATAGTCATGGTGTCTCTTCAATGTGATAGAACACCA
This sequence comes from Peromyscus leucopus, assembly GCF_004664715.2. Lineage (NCBI taxonomy): Eukaryota > Metazoa > Chordata > Mammalia > Rodentia > Cricetidae > Peromyscus > Peromyscus leucopus. The sequence goes on along the minus strand of NC_051070.1, from coordinate 11,880,490 downwards.
ACTAAGACAGTTGTTACCAACAATTTCTTATTGTTGTACAATAGATGAACAGTTTGTCTTAAATAATATTAAGTTATTCTTTAGAGTAAGTCATTACACTATTGATTCCAAATAACATTGAGTAAGTTGAACTAGTACTCCTAAAGCTGCATCCTTTTAAATATCCTGTTGCAGAGCATTATCTGGGGAATGATTTTTCTTTAACTTTTACTTCCTACTTAATATGCTGTGATATATACATAACCAATTTTGATGCATCTAATAATAATTGATTGTCAAGTAATATAGGATATATATTACTTGCATATTTGTTTGCATATATGTTTTCATGGCTGACTGTTGGACACTGGAGAACAAACTGCTGTGTTCTCTCCTAGTGAAAACCTCCTTTCCTGTTCCCAGTTTTCCTCAGTTTCCTGAAGTTCTTCTTGTAGGTCTGAGGCTTTTCTCCTTCTACTTTGTCATGTTTGTTGGTAATTATACTTGTTCATTTAGCTCATGTATGAAAAGGCATGTCAGTGAGTCCATGAGTGTAGCTTCTGTGTGCATAGTTGCAAAAAAAAAGTTTTCAGTCATCATAAATTATAATCCTTATTTGTATTGTTGGTAACATTTTCACAGTTTGTTTTGCACTCTTACTTTCTTTGTGATAAATTCACCTACTTTGTGGTAAGTCTTCAGAAATTTGTAGTTTCTGACTGGCAGTGTTATCTCAACTAAAGTTCCTGAAGAACCGGGGCACAGTTGATTTGGTATAGATTTCCATTGTTTAGTCAAACATGGATATTTGCTTACACAAGGTTACCCCTACAGGGTAACCTTGCTTACACAGGGTCTTTTGTGTTACAGACATTTACCCATTCTTGCCTTTTATAGATGGAACACAATTCTCCTGGTAGTTAAAATCAATCAAACAAGCAGTAAAATAAATTTTTTTTCCTGTCTAAACTTCCAGTTCAGCACTATGCACATCCCCTGGTGGAATCAGTTTTAACATCAGGCCAATGAAGTGTAAAGTCATGATCATAACATGCAAAAGCTTTGTTAATAGAAAGAAATATTTAGAGAATTTATTAAATGGTGTTTTGTTTCCAAGACTTAATCCCCACCCTGCAAATACGAATTGTGAGGGAAAGAACATCTTCTATCTGTTCCCGACTTAGAGGATGCACTGTATTTTAGAACACATTGTCACACATTTTCAACCTTCAACATTTCACTTCTTCTTTATATAAAGCTGGCATCTCCAGAAAACTAGAGAGCATGGCAAAGTCTGTGCTTGTCAAGTCCAAAGTTATGCAATTATCAGAAGGTTTTATTTGATGTTAATTTCTTTTTGTATAGTACATTGATCAAAGGGCATGTTCCATTTAATGCCATGATAATAACAAGGAAGACAAAGTGTAAATCTGTGTACTGTGAACAGGCTTTTCAAAGAGAGAAGATAATTTTACATTTATAGCAGCGCATGCATTCACTAGTTAGGTTTACCTGGTGATTATTATTTGTTCCAAAGTGTCTTGAGTAAAATCGAATCCTATCAGGTTTATTATGCAGCACTCTGTGTCAGTTATCTCCAGGCATTCCATGAAGTATAGTCACAGTCTTTCAGAAAGTAGTTTCGTGCATGGCCGCTCTTCTTCAGATCTTTCAGGATAATGAGAGAGAAGTTTTCTATTGCTTTATGTTCTCACCAATATTTGATTACTTAGTTATTTTTTTTCTGTTTGTCAAACTTATTAATTTTATAGTAGTCATTGTGGTGTTCATTTAGATGTCCTGGTTTTCTCAGCACCAAGTATATCACAAATGTTTATCAGTCAGCCACTTTTTTTTTTTTTTTTTTTTTTTTTTTTACTTCAGAGTTTGTTCTCCAAGTGCTCAGTGGGAGCCTTTAGTTCTCTAAGGAGCAGGAGAACTCCACAGGTACCTTAAAAGGATAGAGAATGAAGGGAGTCTCGGAGGGAGAGAAATCTGTATGTCTAATTTTCCTTATTTTCTGAGGGATTTGGTACTTATTACTTTAAGGGATAGTTATCTGATCTCTAATTTGCTTTTGTTACAATTTAAAACAATTATTTTGTGGGGGATAAACTTCAGCTTCTATGTGTGTGGAAGTCTGAGAACATAAAGTGTTGGCTGTAGCAGGAATCATAAAGGTTCTTACTGAATAAAATCAAACCCGAGGCCAGTTATTGGGGTGAATACTGGAAGGTCAGAGAGACAGAACAAGCCTCAGCTATCTCACCTCACCAGTTCCTCAGCTGGTCTTGTCTGCTCAGACTGGAAGCCTCTGAGTCCTCATCCAGAATGAATCCCAGCTGAACTGTGCTGTTTCAAAGCCTGAAAGCTTAACCAGCTGAATGCTTAACCAGCCACATGTTTAACCAGCCAAATGTTTAACCAGCCAAATGCTTCTAGTTTCTGGTCCTCACCCATTATATACCTTTCTGCTTTCTACCATCACGCCCTAGGTTTAAAGGCTCACTTTCTGGGATTAAAGGCATGAGTCACCATGCCTGGCTCTTTCCAGGCCTTGAACTCACAGAGATCCCAGATGGATTTCTGCCTCTGGAATGCTAGGATTAAAGGCATGTGCTATCACTGCCTAACTAGTGGCTTTTCTGTTCTCTGACCCCAGATAAGTTTATTAAAGTACACAATATTTTGGGGAACACAATACCACCACAGTTGGCAGAAAAGGGAGGGTGGATTTCAGGAGGTGATAAGGGAGGGAGTTAGGAATGAATATAATCAAAAGACATTAATTTAAAATTTCAAAGAATAAAGATATTTATTAAAAAACAAAAAGTTACTTTTTATAATATTTGTATGTTAACTAAAGCTATTATTTTTCTTTGCTACACAATTCTGACAAAAGTTGACAAGATAATTAAAATTAGAGATTATCTGATACCCTTCTTTATGGAAACTTCCCTTTGCAACAGACACAGTTCACTAAAGAAAAATACAGACTACAAAATGGAGAACTGTGGAGCTCAGTCACCAGGAATACATCTACAAAACATTCCCACACCTTTGGCTCGGGGCACATTGTTGAAGAGCAGAAAGATGGAAAGAACCAGGTGATCATAGAGTGTGTTGTGAGACTGTTTCTCCTAATAATGCCAGAAGATATACCCATAGGTAGCTCTCACCAACATGACTGCACAAATGTAAGCTGAATGAACAAGAACAATACCAATGGACATGTCAAAGTGAATGGAGAAAAGCACATGAGGCCTCAACCCTACACTAAGAACTTCAGGCAACCAAGAAAAGCTGGGAACAGGAAAGGTAAGAAAGGTGGTTTTCACTAGAAAAGAACACACCAATTGGTTCTCCAGTGCCCATCAATGCAAGTAACATTATATAGACTGAACAGGTTATATTTAGCTCTCTCTCTCTCTCTCTCTCTCTCTCTCTCTCTCTCTCTCTCTCTCTCTCTGTTTGTGTGTATACATATGCATACATATGAACAGTAACAAGTAGTGAAATAAAAGACCATGAATTTGAAGGATAATGTGTTGGAGCACATGGGAGAGTTGGGAAGGGGGATAGGGAATGGAGATATATTAAAGTTGTATCATATTCTTAAAAAAAGGTAAAATAAGATGAAATAATCCTTCAAAAACTCTAATGATTGCAAATAATTTAGGTATTCACATATTTGAAATGAACTATGTTATAAATCTTGCCTATGATATAGGAAGAAAACTATTGAAATTCTAAAAAGCTTCTCTTTAGGGAGTGCAGAACAATGTGTAAACTGTTTAAAAGGGGGAAATACAAAGGAGAAAAGGTTTCCCTTTTCATTACTTAGGAGAATTTACCCAAAACCATCGAAGCAGAAAGGGTGTCTGCTGATAGACAGGAAATAATATCAAACATGGAGCTAAGAAACTTCTGGACACTTACCATAGGAACCATATTTCTGGTTGTTTAGGGGAAAACCCTCTCTTCACTTCAGGTAAACCTTGAAAGCATTGTAAGCACAAAGATGAATTCATAATGCACCACAACATCCAATAAGCCATAAGTCCACTGGTTAGTGAGTTCAATTTTTTCATGCTAAGCAGAAAAGAAAGAGGGAATAATTATTTTTTACAGACAATGATTATTTTTCTAAGTAATAACACTGTAAAATGTAAAGCTATTTTAGCCTTCTCTTCTGGCTGAGGAACACTAAGTAGAACTGGGAACATGATAAATGAGAAACTGTGGACAGGTTTGTCTATTGATGAATAACACATATTAATCAGGACATAAATATTTATTGAATAATGATAAGGATAAAACCACTATGAAAATATTATATATTCATACACACATACATATATACCCATGTGTGAAATTGTATATGTATGTATGTGTGCATACAGTGTGCCACAGCTGTGATGAGCAATAGAACATAAAATAATTTGTGAAAAACATCATAGTTGAAATATACTACTGTAGAGTTCTTACCCACTGGTAAAATACAGTATCAAATAGATTAATAACATTGTACATATGAGAACAGAATGAATAGAAAGAGAGGAAACCAAATTTTTACAAGTTTTTATTAAGCCATTCTTTACAAGTTTAAAATAATAGGTATCAGATTTGTTAAAAAATGTATCTCTTAGAAAATCTTAAATTACAATATTAATTCGTATATTATAAATGCAAAATGAAGTAATGAAAAAGAGATTCTGAATTTAAAGAATAGTCTAAAATTACTGCAACTGAGTATAAAAAACCAAAAACCCCAATGTTCCATCCTTTTTTTGCCTCATTTTTATTGCACAAGATTAGCCTTCCCGTTTATTCCTGGACTTCCCATGGCTCTTGCCTGTAAGATCACTTCTGACACAGCCTCCTAAGGCAGTATTCCTTGTTTCAGACAAATCTCTCTAGTCTGTTCTGCAAACTAAACTTGCTCCCAGGTATGGAGTTGTTGGAGAGAGTTCATAAACTATTCTACCCTGAAGTGAATCTGAGAGAAATATTACTTCAAGGTAGAATGTGATATATTCTTTGGATTCTATAATGGCACAATAAGTAGACCTGTGGGTGTGTTTAACATAAGCAGTCCAGGGAGATGGAAAACCTGTGAAGTTGCTGGCATCAGGAACAGCAACTCTAGAGATTCATAAGCAAAAAATACTCACAGACTGCATATTTGAGCCCCTCAAATTTCTTACAAGACCATATTCCATAAAAGTTACTATAAATGTGAAAGGATACAATAAAAATAATCACAAGAAAATAAACATTACCTACTTTGATTAATTCTCAGGAATCTAATGTTTGTCTTCTACTAGGGCACAGAGGTTTTTCTGAAGGACATATGAAGTGTTTGTGTGCATCTGCATTATAAGCTAGAAATACTTCTCAGAGCTAAACACATCCTTGTATATTTTTCACAAGATGAAATAATCAACTTGGCACTTTGTCCTTTATTGAAAACTATATTTAAATATTATAAAATAAAACAGTGGTCACCCTATTGGACCAAACAATATAATGAAAATTCTATGCATTTTTCACACCTAGTCATTTATAAATTTAATATCTAGACCATCAAAAATGTTTACATTGATGGACTTTCGTATGTTGAACCACCCTTGCATCCCTGGGATGAAGCCTACTTGATCATGGTGGATAATTGTTCTGATGTGTTCTTGGAGTCTGTTTGCCAGTATTTTATTGAGTATTTTTGCATCAATGTTCATGAGGGAGATCGGTCTGTAGTTCTCTTTCTTTGTTGCATCCTTGTTTGGTTTAGGAATCAGGGTAATTGTAGCCTCATAGAAGGAGTTTGGTAATGTTCCTTCTGTTTCTATTATGTGGAACAATTTAGAGAGTATTGGTATTAACTCTTCTTTGAAGATCTGGTAGAATTCTGCGCTGAAACCAACTGGTCCTGGGATTTTTTTGGTTGGGAGACCTTTAATGACTGTTTCTATAACCTTAAGGGTTATTGGACTATTTAAATAGTTTATCTGGTCTTGATTTAACTTAGGTATGTGGTATCTAACCAGAAAAATGTCCATTTCTTTTAGGTTTTCCAGTTTTTTGGAGTAGAGGTTTTTGAAATATGACCTTATAATTCTCTGGATTTCCTCAATGTCTGTTGTTATGTCCCCCTTTTCATTTCTGATTTTGTTGATTTGGATTCTCTCTCTCTGTCTTTTGGTTAGTTTGGATAAGGGCTTGTCTATCTTGTTGATTTTCTCAAAGAACCAACTCTTTGTTTCATTAATTTTTTGTATTATTCTCTTAGTTTCTAATTTATTAATTTCACCTCTCACTTTGATAATTTCCTGGCGTCTATTCTTCCTGGGAGACTTTGCTTCTTCTTGTTCTAGAGCTTTCAGGTGTGCTGTTAATTCACTAGTGTCCTGGGCATATACCCAAGAAATGCTCAATCATACCACAAGAGCACTTGCTCAGCTATGTTCATATCAGCATTGTTTGTAATAGCCAAAACCTGGAAACAACCTAGATGCCCTTCAACTGAAGAATGGATAAATAAATTGTGGCACATATACACAATGGAATACTACTCAGCAGAGAAAAACAATGACATCATACGGTTTGCAGGCAAATGGATGGAACTAGAAAAAATCATCCTGAGTGAGGTAAGCCAGACTCAGAAAGACAAATATGGTATGTACTCACTCATAGGAAGATGCTAGATGTGGAACAAGGATGACTGGACTGCTACTCACATCACCAGTGAGGCTACCTGGAAAACAGGACCCCAAAAAAGACATGGAGAAATGGATGAGATCTACATGAACAGCCTGGTCATGAGTGGGAACAATGAAGGGCGACAGTCGAGGGAAAGAGAGTGGGAGATCCTAGCTGGATCAAGAAAAGAGAGGGAGAACAAGGAATAGGAGACCATGGTAAATGAAGACCACATGAGAAGGTAAGAAGGGGAGGAAGCAGAGAGCTAGGGAGGCCCACGGAGATCCACAAAGATACCCCCGCAAAAGACTGCTGGCAATGGTCGCGAGAGGGCAGGAACTGACCTACTCTGGTGATGGGATGGCCAGACACCCAGATAGTGGTGCCCTAAACCCCATCCAAGGACTGAGGAATCTGAAGGCAGACATCCACGGCTGGGCCCCTGGTGGAGCACTGGGAGTCTAATTAGTGAGAAAGAAGAGGGTTTATATGAGCGAGAATTGTTGAAGCCAAGGGTGGATAAAGCACCAGGACAAATAACCAAATGAATGGAAGCACAGGATCTATGAACCAAAGGCTGAGGGGCCCCCAACTGGATCAGGCCCCCTGAACGGGTGAGACAGTCATTTGGCTTGATCTGTTTGGGAGGCAGCTGTGCATTGGTGCCAGGTCCTGGCCTCGTTGCATGAGTTGGCTGTTTGAATCCTGGGACTTATGCAGGGACACTTGTCTCGGTCTGGGAGGGGGGAATGGACCTGCCTGGACTGAGTCTACCAGGTCAACCCCGGTCCTCAGGGGAGACCTTGATCTGGAGGAGGTGGGAATGGGGGGTGGGCTGGGGGAGGGGTGGGCGAGAGGGGGAGAACAGGGGAATCTGTGGCTATTATGTTGAACTGAATGGTGTTGTAAAATAATAATAATAATAATAAAAATGTCTACATGTCACCTAATTTTAAAGTATACTGGGAAATATGTGCTACAGAAAAGAAAATCTTAATAGCCTATTTTTGTTTTTTCCTTCTGTTTGAACTGTGTTATATTTGAAAGTCAGGTTTCTCATTGTAATTTTGGTGCCTGTCCTGGATCTTGCTCTGTAGACCAGGCTGGCCTCTAAATCACAGAGATCTCCGGACTCTACCTACTGAGTGCTGGGATTAAAGGCGTGCGCCACCACCTTCTAGCACTAAGCTTTTCTTTCTATACCTCCTGCTGCTGGTCCACTTTTTCTACATAAACACCATGCTCCCACTTTCAAGTCTTCATTTTTTAACTTTATATTGGCCATATGAGGAAAAAATACACAGTATGTATGCATCTTTTTAAATCTAGCTTACCTCACTTAACATGATAGTCTTTGGTTCTATCCTAAAATGATATAATCTCATATTTTTAATGGATATATAGTACTACAAGGTGTCATATTATTAATCATTTATCTGTTCACTAACACATAGTGATTCCATATCTTTGATATTGTGCAAAGAGCTTCAATAAAGACAGATATATCAGTATATCTTAGATACTTTTGGATATATATCCAGAAGTAATAACACTCAATCACAAGGTAATGGCATTTTTTTTCTTTCTGGAATTTCCAGATTTGTAAGTGAACAAATCTTCTGAGTTCCTTCCTCCCTAGCAGTTTGATACTTTAGAGTGTGTGTTTTATAAGTTTTATAAATTACATCCATGCCACAGCCGTGCATAATGAATCCTCTTTAAAAAAAAATATTTATCTCTCATACAATACATCATGACTACAGCTTCCTCTCCCCTCACTCCTCTGTTCCCCACCTCCCCTGTTCTCCAGTTACACTCCCTAGACCTTGTGTCCCAGAAAAGGAACATCACCCAAACATAGCACAACAAAACACAGTAAACCTAAGTACAAACTCTCACATCTAGGCATTGAAAAGCTTACAATGTATGTTTAAAATTATTGTCACTATATCAGTTTTCAAGAAAGTGTGTTAAAGAATCTGAATGTGATGAGCTTTGGGGAGGTATTTAAAACATTTTGAGATAGTAACTCTCCAAAATCTGGAATATATTGAAGACAAATAGAAATGGGCTGAATATAAGAGTAGGAGCTAGACAATGATAGGCCTGAGCTAATGGCCAAGTAGTTTAAATATTATAAGCATCTGTATGTTTATTTTATAAGTGGGCTAAGGGACTGCAAGGTCTTGGTGGGACCTGGAGAGAAAACTCCAGCTACAGGATTATTTCATGGTGTCTCTCTTTTCCCTGGGTCTTTGCCACTTTGTGAAGAAAGCAATCAGTGCTACATTCTCTCCTCAGACATGACTATAATGGTCCAAGAAGAGCACCACAGAACTCCCATTTGTAGCCACTGAAGTTTGCTAAAGACTGAGTAACTGTGAATAGCACTCCAAAGGAAAATTTTCTCTGTGCATAAACAGGCTACAACAACGAGAAGGCCTTTAATTGTCAAAGGAAATGCACTTCCTTTGACAATTCCAGACATTCATTATCTGTCAATCATTGAAGTACAAGCTTGGCAAAAACAGAACTCTCTCATACCTTCCCTATGCACTACTACAGCACAACAACTAGACAATTGTTTGAAAGAAAAGTAATTAAAATAACCAAATGAATAAATTGATTATGTAAAGAATATAATATATTAAATAGCAGAAATTAAGTATTTGGTCTTTGTAGAACCACAAAGTATAATTAGACCAAAGACATATGGTACATGTTCAAAGATTGAAATATTTGATTTGTGAACTAGAGTTATTTCAAGTGAAGACGAACTGGGTTTCAAAAAGAATGAAGCTATTAGTAGAGAAAATGTTCTCATGAGGTAATCACTGTGCACACTTGTGATTCTGCAGCAGATTCTGGAACAAGTGTGTGGCTGCCTCATAACCTATAGGATTTGGGCCAGACAACAATGTACTATGTAATAATGAATGAGAAAAGCATGAGGTTTGCCTTGTGGGATAAACATGCGTTTTAGGATGTCACATTTCTGGCATGAGCAACAGCTAGGGATGATTTATAATGTAGCAGCTATAGGATTAAAGGAAGTATATAAAAAGGTAATCTGCAGAAATTAGCAAAGATATAAGGTGGTAAGAAAGTAGATGAGAAATTCTAAATATTACATTATTTTGTAACATGTAAGGAAAATTAGTATATTTGAAATCTTATGGAGTTGATCTAATAATCATAGGATAAGATTATGACATAGGTATGCAAAAGGAGAACAGATACCGAGGAATTGACATCGCATGTGTTTGTATAAACCCTTATTGATCACAAAAGATACCCTGTTGTGTGAATGGATAGCCTTATACATGCATTTAGTAATGAAGCTCTAATCACTTTTTTCCCATGATTCCATTCTAACTCCTCATAGAGATCATATGTGACTGACTATCTTAACTGCTGTTTTATTGCTCTGAAGAAACACCATAATAAATCAGCTTATAGAAGAAAACTTTAAATTGGTGGCCTGTTTATGGTTTCAGAGTATTAATTTATGATCATTATGGCAGGAAGGATGGCAACAGGAAGGTAGGCATGTTGTTGGAGCAGAAGCTGAGAGCTCATATCTGAACAGCAAGTAACAGGCACAGAGTTATTAAGACTGGGTGTGGCTTTGAATTTTGAAATCTTATTGTCCACTCTACCCCACACCAACACACTTTCTCTAGCAAGGCCAAACCTCCTCCAACAATGCCATAGTTCTTAATCCTTTCTAAAAGGTCTACCAGTAGAAGACTAAACATTCAAATACACCATCCTGTGGAAAGCATCCTCACTAAAACAACCAGAATGACTGACTCCTTATTTGACAGCCTATGACTATCAACATATATAACTTAACATTCAGTTAGTACTAATAGTGTATGTCCCTTGTCTGGCTCAGTTTTGCTTATTATGCTTTGAAAACACCTGACACTTCATAAAAATTTTCTCCTTCAACACTCAATGAAAACATGGCAATTGAAATAAATCATTTAAATACATAAAATTATTGCTTTTTAAAATTTGTCCTGTGTCTTCAGTCTCTATGTTCCACAGCCTTATTAGAAAAAGATGTCTCAATGACACCCTGTTTATCACAGTTATGATGTAGGAAAATGTACCTGTTGTCTAATTCTTTGGTTCAGCAGCTTCTCAGTAAAGCACTGTTTCGTATCTGTATGCTTCACTAGAACACTGACCTATGCAAGCCATCACTTTGCTGTCAGGTACATTATAAGAGCCCTATAAACTTCTGTTGATTCAATATCCAAATTCCTTTCTAGATTTTGGGAAAGGAAGAATGCTTCCAAAGATGTATAAAGGAGATAATGCCAAAAAACGAAATCCAAGAATATCTTGCCAGAGTAGAAATTAAACAGGAAGCTGCCAAAAATTGTATTATAATATATATAAGTCTTATTCTTTCCAAACAAAATAATGATTTTCAATAGTTGTCCTAGTTACAATCAAAGTAATCAGAGAGTGCTGAAACTTGACTCAGGTATACTCTAGAGAATGTCTGTTGCAAGCAGAGAATAAATAATAGTGAATGTCACAACAAATTGCCCGAACATAGAAACTACAGAGAGGTCATTCAGATCACAAAACTCATTGATATCCTTTGCCATTTAGCACAACAGGGAATAATGCACCAGGACTTTAATGTTTCCAGGATTCTGTGCTCTGTCTGAATTTTAAAGTCAATCTTTTAGACTTGATAACAGAAAAAAAAAAGTGTTGTACACTACTTAGTAATCAAAATGGCATTTTCATTATTATCTCTGAGCTTTAAATATCTCCTTTGGGATTCTCCAAAGAGATTCAATTTCACTTGGATAAAATCCATTTGAACACAGGTAGCATAAATAAAGGCATAGTCACAAAATATTTCCAGAAAAATCAGGGAATGTAGTGTCAAATACAATCTTTTCTATTCAGTTGTAAATAAATAAAATCCGTGTTTTCTTAAAGCCTGGTCTGGTCACAGCACTAGGTTCATTTGACAAATTTTAAATTGCAGAAATGATGACAAGTAAAAATAATATATAAAAGTATTTCATAAATATCTATTGCTGTGGATATTACTCTATATAAATAAAACACTGATGGCCAGTGACCAGGCAGGAAGTAGGTGGGACAAGGAGAGAGGAGAATTCTGGGAAGCAGAAGGCTGAGGAGGGAGACTCTGCAGCCACCACCAGGAGAGGAACCTGTAAAGACACCGGTAAGCCACCAGCCACGTGGCAAGGTATAGATTTATAAAAATGGGTTAATTTAAGATAAAAGAAGAGTTAGCAGGAAGCCTGCCACGGCCATACAGTTTATAAGTGATATAAGCGTCTGAGTGATTATTTTATAAGTGGATTGTGGGACTGCGGGGCTTGGGGAACCTGGAGAAAAGCCCTCCAGCTACAAATGGCACCCAACGGCTCGAGTTTCCACCTTAAACCTGAGAATATTTAATAACCAATTCTAAACAGAGCCAAAACCAGGTTCCTGCTTCTTGTCTTATACGGGCAGCTAGACGCCGCAAAACGCAGGTTTGAACACTGGCGGGTTCCTGGCATGTGCGTTTGACCGGCAGTATGGCGGAAATGAGGCGTCTGCCAGCGGCACATTAAGCTGTGTGGTAGATTTAGTCTTTACTATTATTTAAAAAAAAAAAAAAAAAAAAAAAAAAAAGGTTTTTGGGCTACAAGCTGCTTTGATAAAAGCTTAAACCCACTATTTCTGAGACTTGATGACTCCCAGAGCTGGCGGAAAATGTACCACTGCCATTCTGGGCAGCTGAAGTGGGTGGAGCCAGCAGCCACAGCGCTGTTTCAGTCTTAGAATGGTACAGTTTAAAGCAATAGGCTCAAGGCTCAAGGTAATATAAAAAATAAGCCACGTAACGATGGCTACCACACAGAGAATCTGGATTATGTTGTCTTTGATATTCGTAACTAAAGAAAAACATTTGATTGCAAAAGCTGTTGAGTTATGCCAAAATGTATATTTTAAAGGTACCTTGACTTCAAAATTTGGATTTAAGGATATGTTGCTTTGGAAAAGAGGTTCTGCTTTTGTTTCCACAGAAAGCCAGAGGCTGTGGATTTGTTCCAGATTAAGATACATCAGGTTTCACCAGCCAAGACCCCCTGAAAGGTCTCCGATGACACCATGGCCCAGATGATCCAACATCCAGATCGGTTTCAAGGCAACTGGTTCACACAATACAGCCTTACGGACTACCCCATAGGCCTATAATTTTCTTTGTGTCCCCATAAGATACAGCGCCCCCCTCCAGCAGGAAGTAGTAAGAGATGCTACGCCCAAATTCCCAAATATACCAAGCTGGCTTTAGAGGTGGAATTGGCTCACTCCCCCTCTAAACCCAGACATATTGCTTTAAAAAAAAATGGTTAGGCGATTCTTGTGTCCCAAATCAGAAGAGCCCTCTGGTGTGGGACAGAGAAAACCAATATTTTTATTTAAAACAGGTTGATTATAAATGTGATCTCTTTCTAAAAAAGAAAAGGGGATATAATATAGATATATAGGAGGATATAGAGATGATAAGATAAAAGGATAGATTAATTAACCTACTTTTAAAGAACAACTTGTTTAAAATGTTTTACATTGGTATAGATTTTAGTTTATGTTTAAAATGTTTTACATTGGTATGGATTTTAGTTTATTGATACAAACTTGAAGTTAATATTGTTATACTGTGTATATATATATATATTTCTATTCTTGTTTGAGGTATTATGTTTATGTAACTCATTTAAAATTGTAATGGATAATTAAAAAATAGATTAATAATCAGTCATCTATGATAATCATATTTGTAGCCATGTTAGTTAAGTCTTCTAGGTATACATAGATATATTTCAGATAGATAGGTAATCTTCAAACACTTCATAGACCTAGAGAATATGGCATTTAAATAACTTAAAATTCTGTTGACGTGAGACACAATTGCTCCTGGCTGCACCAATTGATCCCGAGAGAATGTTGGGTTTCTAAGACATTTCTATTTGGAAGTTTGTCTTTTTGGCACAAAATGGCCTACTGGGCAAAGAACTGCCCTTGCCTTGATGGCTGACAGTACAAATGCAATGCTGTCCTTTCTGGACAATCGGGACACAAGGAAAGCGACCACTGTACTCTGCCAAGACAGGGTAAGATGGTCTCTCAAAATTCCTGCTTCTGAAAATGGTCTGTCAGTTATTCTAGGTCTGTAGCCAATTTAAGTGCACCAACAATGCTGAGAAACATTAGGTGACTGTCCAGGATGCCAGCTGTCTTGGTCTACTTTTGCAAGATTCCCGAAAGTTGCTTGCATCCATCTACCATTTCTCAGGTACCATTATGTTCCTTCTCAGGTCTTTGATGTGGTTGAAAACTAGATAGTTGTAATTTCCTCAGTTATGATAAAAGATAAGTTAGATATAAAACCTTAAACTCACAAATATAAGATAGATAGGACATCTTCTTTAATATTGTAACTGTAATTCTTGCTTGATAATTGTTTTGTTATATGTAATTTTACTATGTTAAAGTTAAAACCTTCCTTTTTAAAAAAAGAAGAAAAGGGGAAGTGCTGTGGATATTACTCTATATAAATAAAACACTGATGGCCAGTGACCAGGCAGGAAGTAGGTGGGACAAGGAGAGAGGAGAATTCTGGGAAGCGGAAGGCTGAGGAGGGAGACACTGCAGCCACCGCCAGGAGAGGAACCTGTAAAGACGCCGGTAAGCCACCAGCCATGTGGCAAGGTATAGATTTATAAAAATGGGTTAATTTAAGATAAAAGAACAGTTAGCAGGAAGCCTGCCACGGCCATACAGTTTATAAGTGATATAAGCGTCTGAGTGATTATTTTATAAGTGGATTGTGGGACTGCGGGGCTTGGGGAACCTGGAGAAAAGCCCTCCAGCTACAATCTATGCTTCTACTATAAAGTATTTCACTCATGAAGCTGAATTCTTGCATGCTAAAATCTGCAGCTTATGCACTGATTGTTTTGCATATAAGAAATATGTCCTCAAGTCATAATATTGTATCATTTTGCCTCAGAATCTCTTTTAAAATTTAAGTGTTAATCAAGGCCATGTGTTCCTCTTCAATTATATGTTATGTTCATTCATAGAATGATAATGTGCTATTATTACTTTAAACTACATAAGTATTTTATATTATTAACATAGAATGATAATGTGCTATTATTACTTTAAACTACATAAGTATTTTATATTATTAACATATATTTAAAAGCATACACCATCATGATAAACTATTGCATTTATATAAATTATATTAATCTACCTCTTGTGTGCAAAAATATTTTTTGAAATGTTCAATTGAACTAATTGTTCTGTTGATTCATGTTAATAATTTAATATATTCAAGTTTATAGCTAGACCTTAATTAATTTTTTATAAATGTTCTATAATAATATCTGACTTGCTGAAATATGCCCACTGGTACAATAGTGAGAGGAAAAATATGCAAATGATCAACCACTGTTTGAACTTATAGTCAATCATGTAAGATGGAAAGATGGAACTCATACCTGGGATCACTAACTGTGCTTAGAACCTATGGCTGGGTCAATCATGGGCCATAGTGTGTGGTGGTATTGTGTTCCCCAAGATATTGTGTACCCTAATAACCTTATCTGGGGTCAGAGAACAGAAAAGCTACTAGATAGATAGGCAGTGGTAGCACACGCCTTTAATCCTAGCATTCCAGAGGCAGAAATCCATCTCTTAAAGGATACATCCAAGCATGGTGACTCATGCCATTAATCCCAGAAAGTGAGCCTTAAATCCCAGGAAGTGGTGGTAGAAGGCAAAAAGGTATATAAGGCATGAGGACCAGAAACTAGAAGCATTTGGCTGGTTAAGCATTTGGCTGGTTAAGCTTTCAGGCTTTCTAGCAGCAGTTCAGCTGAGAGCCATTGGGATGAAGACACAGAAGCTTCTAGTCTGAGGAAACAGGATCAGCTGAGAAGTTGGCCAGGTGAGGTTAGCTGTGGCTTGTTCTGCTTCTCTGATCTTCCAGTGTTCACCCTGATACTTGGCTCAGGTTTGATTTCATTAATAAGATCTGATAAGATTCCTGCTACATCACTGTGTTACTACTATTGTTCTTTTAAATAGACATATTATTAAAGTACTCTATAATCTATTATACCTATGAATTGGTGTATCTCTCTACCCTCATCAGAGAAACTCTGTTTTCCTAGAGATGATGATTAATACAGAGATCCACAAATGGTCAATTTGAATCTTAAGAAATTTATGGTGTCCCATTGAATAGGACATCTATAAATAAACAGGATTATCATGAAATAAAGAACAGAAAGATTTTAAGAGACAGAGGTATAGGATGACAGAAATAAAAACAGTGTTTTCTGGACATAATGAGGCTGTGGCACACATTAGCTCAACAACGGCTTCCAAAGATTAAACCTCAACTTGTAGGGAGAGGGGCTTCGGAATTCTTTTCCTAGCTGAGGAATGATTGGCAATCCATGACTTCAGCAGAAGACAGTTTTCCTCAGGTGTATTGTCCCTGTGAAGCTACCCTGGCTCCAGTAAATAATGCTATAACTGTTCACAACTTGACAGCTCTATGAGGATCCAAAATGTTTTTAAATTCAGAACACATGAGTTTGGGAGGGAAATGTTTTGTAGCCTCTTCTTCCAAGTGGAAACCACTTCAGGAGGTAGAGAGACCATCATGAAACACAAAAGGGAAACAAAATGGAGGATCAGGGTAAGAGGAAATTTGCAACATTCTTGAACTGCACTCCCACACTTTGTAGATGAAAACAAGTCCTGGGGGGGGGGGCAGGGTACTGCCCAAAAATTGCTGGGAAAAGGTAGCATCTTGGATCTGTCAAGTTGCCTGCACATTTTCATGAGTCATCACATGTATCACATTGAGGTATTTGGTGAATCAGCTGCTGTTGAGCAACACCTTCTCTTATAAGTAAGCCCTCTGGCACACTCCTGTTAGCAATCACCATGAAACTCATTGGTTCTCCTTGTTGGACTTTGGTGAAGTTTTTACTTTGATGTGTTATTGTTTCCCTTTCTGTGTTGAGTACATGTGTGTGTTGTGTTTCCCCAAGGATAATCTCTGACACAACAGAGGAGGAGGGAGAATTTGGGGAGGAGGGGATGGAGGTGGACTAAATCAAAACACAAGCATGAAATTGTCATAGAATAAAAATTTTTCAGTAAATATTATTGCACCTATTTTCTTGCAGATATACACCCATTTCATCAAAGCATACAGATAACAGTAGAATTGCAGGATTTTGGACCTGGTTAATTTTAAAATGTTACATTTTCCAAATTACTCTCCAAACTATATAGGAAATTTACACATATTTCAGTGGTGCAGAAATAAGAGGGATATTACAAATACTTTAAAATCATATAGTATCTGTTTGCAAATACTATTGAACAGAGTTGTGAAATTGCATACAATTACAAATTCTCTAAAAGTCATTTTTATTAAACTATATATAAATATACTTTAATATTATATATTATACAATACAATATATAATTTAATATATTATAAAATTATATATGTATAAAATAGTCTACAGTTTAAGTGATAAACATTCTTGTAACCAACACAATGTTGTAAACAGATTATTGCCACATCTGGGAATCTTAAGAGCTCTCATTATAGATGAGTATATACTTTTGTGCCTATAAACTTGGCTTGAGATCATGGATCTTTCTCACACATTGTGACATATTTTATTTACTTTGATGTTTTGATGATAGACTAAATTTATTTATATACCCCACTGTGTTGGATATTAAGTGGTTTATAGCTGCATAACCGCCAGCCCAGAACTGGACAGTGTAAACTGACCATTAATTAATTATCACTTATTCCCTATGTGCAGACTCAGCAGAAGTCTTCTGTTAAACTGGATAGTGCTTGCAATATCCCAAAGCAATGTGTTCCACATATAATTATGCACACTCCCCTTAACTTTTAAGGCTATGGAAATCTAAGCTTCTGAATATTACTTTTGCTACTATCTTTACCTCAGCCTATCACAAGACAATTAAAGATTCATTGGTTTGCACAATTAGAGAGAAGTAAGAGATTTGTTTAAAAGCTATAATTATTTACTATGTTCCCACACAAATTTATCTCCATTTCTGAAATAGTCCCTTTTTACATCTCTCTAATGATTTAAAGGTTGTTTTCATCATTTAAGTCTTTTTGAGGTATGAGTGGATTCAGTGAAAACATTGCATAAGATGAGTTTATGATGGGTGATGTCATTTTGTATGCTGTGAATATGTGTTGCTCTGATTTGTTAATAAATAAAGCTGTTTGGCCAATAGTGAAGCAGAATAAGGTTAGGTGGGACATTCTAAAAAGAGAGAGGAAGGAAAAAGAGAGCAGAAGAGACCGTGCTAGCTGCTGCCAGGAGAAGCAAGATGTAAAGTACTGGTAAGCCACAAGCCAGGTGGCAAAGTATAGATTTATAGAAATGGTTTAATTTAAGATATAAGAGCTAGCTAGTGAGAAGCTTGAGCCATTAGGCCATACAGTTCGTAATTAATATAAGCCTCTGTGTGTTTATTTGGGTCTGAGTGGCTGTGGACTGGGTGAGACACAGGAAAACTTTCAGCTACCTTTGGTGCCCAAAGTTTTGATTCGAATTTCCACCCAAAACCTGAAAAAAAAACTTAATAAGCAATTCTAAATGGAGCAGAAAATAGGTTCCTGCTTCATGTCTTATGTGGGCCATGAGACGCTGCAGCATTTAGGCTTGAGTGCAGAATGGAGGATTCCTGCCGAGTTACACAGAGATTCCTGAAAGCCACCAATATGGTGCAAGTTACACAGAGATTTCTATAAGCCATGCAATATGGTGCATGGTGGATATAGCTTTTGCTAGTACAAAAAGCGGGGGACTGGCCTACATGCTATTTTAATGGAGGCATAGACCCACTGCTTCCAAAAGTTGATGGTACACATGGCCCAGAGCTGGAGGTAAATTACCTCTGACATGTTGAAAAGCTGAAATGGGTAGAGTCAGCAGCCAAGGCTGTTGCTTTTTGTCCGGGCCACCACTCAGTTTAACAGTTTAAAGTCTCTCTTGGCCAGAAAACGATTATAAATTCAAAATAAGACAGATTCAGCTGGGACAAACTGTACACAGTTTACAGTGTGTGTAAAAATTATGTAGGCTTGAAAGAGAGAAGAAAAGGAATATAGACAGTTATACAAAGAAATAGAAAATTAAAAAAAAATAAAGTCTTTAAAAAGAAAGTAAACATAATGTAAAAAATAAGTCATACAAAAATAGAAATCACACAGAGAATCTGGATTATATTGTCTTTGGGATTTTTAACTGGAGAAAGACATTTATAATGGTTTTGATTATAAAACCTCTTGATATATATATTAGAGATATCTTGATTTCAAAATTTATGTCTAAGGATAGGTTGCTTTGGAAAAGGGGTTCTGCTTATGTTTCCACAGAAGATGAGAATAAACAGATTGTTTCCAGCTAATATGGTTTGATCAAGGAAGACCCCTTGAGAGGCCAGGATCACCCCATATACAAAATCACCTTCAAGGCAACAGACTCAAAAAATACAATATCACAGACTATTCCAGTCAGGACTTGATCATAATTCTTAATTTTTTTCAGGTTCCCCATAAGAAT
Source organism: Peromyscus leucopus (assembly GCF_004664715.2). Classification (NCBI taxonomy): domain Eukaryota; kingdom Metazoa; phylum Chordata; class Mammalia; order Rodentia; family Cricetidae; genus Peromyscus; species Peromyscus leucopus. Next base: position 11,861,108 of record NC_051070.1, on the reverse strand, counting down.
GAAGCACCCTTTATCAGAAGGAAGTAGCCTAGAAAACTATACCCACATTCCAAAAAAAAAAGAAATATGGATGTTTATCTATGTTTAGGTTGTTGGTTGCAAATTGTTATGGGTCATAGTAAGTATCTTTCTAGAAGAAAGGGGTATATGATATGGAAATCTAGGATATAGATATGATATGATAAAAGGGTGGATGGTTGAACCTACTTTTAAAGAGCAACTTGTTTAAAATGTTTTACATTGGTATGGATTTTAGTTTATTGATACAAATTTAGTTAATTTTGTTATATTGTATGTGTATTTCTACTGTTGTTTAAGGTATTATGATTGTGTAGCACATTTAAATTGTAATGGATAATTAAGAAAAACCGATTAATAATTACTCTTCTATGATATTCAAACTTATAGTCATGTTAAGTTTTCTAGGTATGCATAGATATAATTCAGTTAGGTAAATAATATTCAAACACCTCAAAGACCTACAGAATATGACATTTAAAAGGTTTTAAAAATTTAGACGTTCCTAGACAATGAGACACATCTGCTCCTGGCAGCACCAATTTACTTCAGAGAGAAAGATGAATGTCAAAGACACTATGTATGGAGTTTATATCCTTCTTGGCAAAAATAGCCATTTGGGAAAGAAACTATTCTTGTGTGGACTGCTTGACAAAATGTTGTATTGACTGGACATGCAGGACCCACAGGATGGTTACCCACTGAACTTTGCAAGGCAAAACGGTCCTTCAGTTTTCTGCTTCGCAGAAGAACCTGCCAAACATTCTCAGGACACAGAGAAAATGACTGAGAGACTCTAGGTCTATGGGCTAAAGATGGATGCCCCAATGTTATAGAGGAACTTTGGGTAACTGTCCAGGTAGCTAGCTGTCTCTGTCATTCTAGATTTTTGGAAATTGCATACCATACTCCTCCTGTTTACTTAGTTAATTATTATATACAGAAGGATAATATTTTATCTTTCTGCGTTCTTTGATATAGTTGAAGACTAGATAGTTATAATTATGGTTTTCCTTGGTTATGATAAGAGATAAGTTAGATATGAAACCTTAGACTCACAAAATAGGATAGATAGTATATCTTCTTTAATTTTGTCAAATACAAATAGACTAGACATTATAACTATAATTTTTGCTTGATAACTGTTTTGTTATATATAATTGTACTATGTTGAAGTTAAAAGTTTCCTTTTGAGTAGAAAAAAAGGAAATGATGGGTGATGTCATTATGTATGCTATCAATATGTATTGCTCTGATTGGTTGATAAATAAAGGTGTTTGGTCAATGGTGAGGCAGGATAAGGTTAGGCATGACATTCTAACTAGAGAGAGAGGAATGAGAAAGACAGAGCAGGGAGATGCTGCTAGCTGCTCCCAGAAGAAGCAAGATGTAAAGTACAGGTAAGTCACAAGCCATGTGGGAAAGTATAGATTTATAGAAATTGGTTAATTTAAGATGTAAGAGCTAGCTAGTGAAAATCATGAGCCATTAGGTCATATAGTTTAAAAATAATATAAGCCTCTTTGTGTTTATTTGGGTTTGAGCAGCTGTGGACCAGGCAGGACACAGGAAAACTTTCAACTACAAGTTTCCTTAAATATAAAGACCAGTGAACTTCAATATATAAAATATATGACAAAAACAAGGGGAATGGTAATTGAGGCTGCATGTAAAAGTTAGTGGGTAGAGGAGGAACAACCTTCTTAGTTATTCCAGCATTCAGACAAATACATCACCATTTTCAGTTGTAGTGGTCATTCAATCTTAGGTTTCCTCTCAAATTATACCTATATAAATTGTTCTATATCTTTAATAGAGTAGGTTTATTAAGCTAGTATATTTTTGTTCTAATTTAAATAATATTGCAGTTACTTGTTTTCATCAGGTACAAATTGTTGAAAATGTTTATGGGTCTTGTTTGCTTGAAATTATAATCTGTACAATTATAGAAAAGCATCCACATAACACATGAAGAAATGATATTTTGCAATAAACTTTGAAAGTGGCCTTCATATTGAACTTCTACATATGTGATTTCATATCCTTAAATTAAATTTCTTTCTAATTTTAAGTAGAAATACATATTAATATAGTAGTGAGAAATACATGTGTTGAGAAGAAAATGAATTGTGTATCCCATATGATAACTATTCAATATTTAAAAAGAAAGAATCTTTCATAAAAATAATGAAAGGGTTTGTATCTAATATGTCAAAAATTGAGAGGAATGATTATAAATTTCTCAATTTCTTAAGAAGAAAAACTAAATCTTAATTTCTATTCTCCCCAAATATTCTTAACAAATGGACTTCTTAAGTCCACATGACTGGAATTACTTTTCCTAAACTATTATTCTGAGGTAGTGTCTGTCTTTGAGATTGAGGTGTTTTACTTATATACAGTGTAAAGAATAATCCTATTTTTTTTATCCATTCTGGTAGCCTATGTCTTTTTATAGGTGAATTGATGCCATTGATCCTAATGTCTAACAAACCAGATTTTAAACTAAACTTAATCAAAATAGATCAAGAAGAATATTATATATTCATTAGAGAAAAAATCTATCAAGATAAAGTCTCAATTTTGAATATTTATGCCCCAAATACAATGAGAACTTATGTAAAAAGAAACATCACTAAAGCTTAAATTGCACATCATCCTGCACATTAATAGCAAGAGACTTCAACACCCATTCTCACCAATGGGCAGTTCTGCCAGACAGAAACTTAACAGAGAAATAAGGGAACTAATAGATATTATGACTCAAATGGACTTAACAGACATCTACAGAACATTCCACCCAAACACAAGAGAATATACCTTCTTCTCAGCACCCCATGGAACCTTCTCTAAAATTGACTACAAACTTGGTCACAAAGCAAATTTGAACAGACACAAAGAAATTGGAATAACCTCCTGTATTTTATCATACCACCATGGCTTCAAGTTAGAATTCAACAACAACACAAATTACAGAAAGCCTACAAACTCATGGAAACTGAATAATGCTCAACTGAATCACCACTGGGTCAAGGCAAAAATAAGAAAGACATTAAAGACTTCCTAGAATTCAAAGAAAATGAATGTACAACATACCCAAACTTATGGGACACTCTGAAAGCAGTGCTAAGAGGAAAGTTCATAGCTCTAAATGCCTACATAAAAAAGTTGGAGAAATGTCGCACTAGTGACTTATCAGCACACCTGAAAGCTCTAGAAAAAAAAAAGAAGAAGAAGAAGAAGAAGAAGAAGAAGAAGAAGAAGAAGAAGAAGAAGAAGAAGCAAAGTACTCAGGAAATGCCAGGAAATGTGATATATTGTGTACCCTAACAAACTTATTTGGGTGTAAGACAAATTGCTAAATGGTCTTATTAATAAACCTGGAACCAGATATTGAGGTGAAAGCTGAGAGATCAGAGGAATAGAACAAGCCACAGCCAACATCAACTTACCAAACGCTCAGACTCCAGAGAGAGCTGCTTCCTGTATACTCACACCTATATACCTTTCTGTGTCCTGCCTTCTTACTTCCTCTCTCTGCCCTCTCTTTTCACCTAGCTTTATCATTTCCTGTCTGTCTGTACAGACCTCCAGACCGCTAAGGTTAACTAGTGTTGGGATTAAAAGCGTATACCACCACACTTGACTCTGTTCCTGGTGTTGCCTTGAACTCACAGAGACCCAGATAGATCTCTGCCTGACCTTCATGTTTAATATAGAGGCTGGCTTTTTCCTCTGATCCCCAGATAAGATTTATTGGGGTACACAAATAAAATATCACCACATTTCCCCTTTTTTGTCTAAAATAAAAAATATAATATAAGAAAAACTATATACAATAAGTACAATAACTTTTTAAAATATTTACAGGCAATAAATATATCAACAATGTCTAGTCAATTTGCATTTGACAAATTGAGAAAAAAAATATCCCATTATATATCTTATCTTTGTGAATCTAAAAGATTATGTGTAATTTACTAATTTACCTTCTTTTCCTAATTTGCATTACCAAAAGTATCTTTTGATGTCTTTCAAGCTTATATACATTACACCGCATTAGTTAGTTTCTTTTCCAAAATTGCTAACAAGGAAAACTGTAACTATCTAATCTTTAATTCCCTTAGAGACCCAAGAAGGAAATAATATTACCAAGTTAAACAGGAAATGTAAACAAACGACTTCCAGAAACTGTGAGGAATGAAAGAAATAGCTAGCTGCCTGGACAGTCACCTGAGGTTTCTCTTAGTTAATTTTTTTTATTTTTGTTTTTGTTTGTTTGTTTTTTTTAGATATATAAAGGTCTATTTCAATTAGGTAGGTATTCTTCAAACACTTCAAAGACTTACTGAATATGACATTTAAAATGTTTTAAAACCTTAGACTTTTTTGGACAGTAAGATATATTTGCTCTTGGCAGCAACAATCTACTTCAAAGAGGAAGATGGGCATTGAAGACACTCGATACAGAGTTTGCTTTATGGCAAATTTAGCCATTTAGGCAAAAAACTGCTTTTGCCTGGATTGCTTGACAGTATGTTCTATAAACTGGACATGCAGGACCCATAGAAAGGTGAGCACTGAATTCTGCCAAAACAAGATGAAATGGTTCATCAAGTTCCTGCTTCACAGTAGAGACTGCTAGACATTCTGCAGGACACAGGGAGAAACAACTGAGAGACTCTAGGCCTATAGGCTGAAGATGGATGACCCAAATTTGCAGAGGAACTTTGGGTGACTGTTCAGGCAGACAGCTGTCTCTGTCATTCTAGATTTTTGGAAGTTGCTTACAATGCACTTCCTGTTTACTTAGGTAATATTATATCTTTCTGGGGTCTTTGATGTAGTTGAAGACTCGATAGTCATATTTTTCCTTAGTTATGATAAAAGATAAATTAGATGTGAAACTTTAGACTCACAAATATAGGATAAATGAAAAAATATTTAATTTAATTATGCCAAACAAATAGACTAGATATGGTTACTATGATTCTTGCTTGATAACTGTATTGTTATATGTAATTTTACTATGTTAAAACTAAAATCTTCTTTTTTGAATAGATAGAAAATAGGAAGTGCTGGGAGACAACTTTCTGTGTGCAGTGAATATATGAAGTTCCCACTGGTTAATAAATAAACTGCTTTGGCCTATGGCAAGGCAGCTTAGAAGCAGGCAGGAAATCCAAGGAGAAAGACAGGAAAGAGAAAGGTAAAGTCTGGAGGGATGCCAGCCTGCCACCCAAGGAACAACATGCCAGGAGAGAGGTAAGCCTAAGAACACATGGCAAAACATATATTAATAGAAATGGGTTAATTTAAGATATAAGAGCTAGCTAGCAAGAGGTCTGTCATAGACCATACAGTTTCTAAGTAATATTAAGCCTCTGAGTGATTATTTTATAAGTGGCAATAGGACCACAAGGCTGGGCAGGACTGGAGAAACCTTCTAGTTATATCGGGAGATCAAAGGACAGAGCCAGTCACTAGATTAGACATAGAGGCCAGATAGTGATGGCACACACCTTTAATCCTATCACTCAGGAAACAGAGATCCCTCTGGGTCTCTGTGCATTCAAGGCCACACTGGAGAAAGAGAGACAGGCAGTGGTAGCACACACCTTTAAATCCAGTACTGGGAAGCACATAAGCCTTTAATCCCAGGGAGTGACAGCTGGGTGGAAATGCTATACAAGATGTGAGGACACAGGAACTAAGCAGTAGTTCAACTGAGACCCTCATGGGTGAGGACTCAGAGGCTTTCAGTCTGAGGATTTGTGGACATGGGATCTCCTGAGGACTTGAGGAAGTGAGGTTGGCTGTGACTTGTTCTGCTTCTCTGATCTTTTAGCTTTCACCCCATTATCTGGCCCCATTTTTGTATCATTAATAAGACTGTTTAGTAATTCAAGTTACAAGGAAATAATCAAATTGAGGGCTGAAATCAATAAAATAGAAACAGAACAGTACAAAAAAAATAATGAAAGAAAGAGTTGGTTCTTTGTGAAAATCAACAAGATAGACAAGTCCTTATCTACACTAACCAAAAGGCAGAGAGAGAATATCTGAATTAACAAAATCAGAAATGAAAAAGGAGGCATAACAACTAATAAAGAGGAAATACAGAGAATCACTAGGTCATACTTCAAAAATCTGTACTCCACAAAACTGGAAAATCTAAAAGAAATGGACAATTTTCTGAATAGGTACCATATACCCAAATTAAATCAAGACCAGATAAACAATTTAAATAGGCCTATAACTCCTTTGGAAATAGAAGCAGTTATTAAAAGTCTCTCAACCAGAAAAGGCCCAGGGCCAGATGCTTTCAGTGCAGAATTCTACCAGAATTTCAAAGAAGAGTTAATACCAATACTTCTCAAATTGTTCCACACAATAGAAACAGGAACATTGCCAAACTCTTTCTATGAGGCTACAGTTACCCTGATACCCAAACCACACAAAGATGCAACAAATAAAGAGAATAACAGGCCACTCTCCCTCATGATCATAGATGCAAAAAAAAAAAAATGCAATAAAGTGCTTGCAAACCAAATCCAAGAGCACATCTAAAAATTAGCCACCATGATCAAATAGGCTTCATTTCAGATATGCAGGGATGGTTCAACATATGAAAATCAATCAATGTAATCCATCATATAAACAAACTGAAAGACAAAAACACATATAATCACTTCATTAGATGCTGAAGAAGCCTTTTGACAAATTCCAACATTTCTTCATGATAAAGGTCTTGGAGAGATCAGGAATTCAAGGAATATACGTAAACATCGTAAAGGCAATTTACAGCAAGCTGACAGCAAACAACCAGTTAAATGGAGAAAAACCCTAAGGGATTCCACTACAGGAACAAGACAAGAATGTCCACTATACCCATAACTATTCCATATAGTACTTGACATTCTAACTAGAGCAATAAGACAATAAAAGGAGATCAAATGGATACAAATTGGAAAGGAAGAATTCAAACTTTTGCTATTTGCAGATGATATGACAGTCTATATAAGTGACCCCCAAAATTCTACCAGGGAACTCCTACAACTGATAAACACATTCAATAATGTGGTAGGATACAAGATTAACTAAAAAAAAAAAAATAGTATCCCTCCTATACATAAATACTAAATGGACTTAGAATGAAATCAAAGAAACCTCACCATGGAGGTGTGATCAGGATGTATCTCTGATGCATGAGCTGGCTTTCTGTATTCCATTACCTATGGTCAGACACCTTGCTCACCCTTGAGGCAAGGGGGAGGAGCTTGGGCCTGCCTCAACTGAATGTATCAGGCTTTGCTGCCCCCCCTCTCCATGGGAGAATTTACAGTTTTGGAGCAGGGGATGAGGGGAAGGTTGGAGGAGGTGTTAGGTGGGGGTGGGGTAAGTGGGAGGAGTATGATGGGGGATCTGTGGTTGGTATGTAGGTATGTAAAATGCTAAGCATCAGGCTGAGCTCCAGGAGTCCAGTCACAGAGAGAGAGGAGGGATTCTATGAGCAAGGGCATCAAGATCATGATGGGGAAACATACAGAGACAACCAAATCAAACTAGTGGGAACACATGAACTGTGGTCCAATAGCTGTGAAGCCTTTGTTGGACTGGACTAGGCCCTCTGCATAGGAGAGACAGTTGTGTAGTTTGACCCGCTTAAGGGGCCCCTTGGCAGTGGGATGAGAATCCATCTCTGGTGAATGTGAGGGCTCTTTAGAACCCAGTGCCTATGGTGGGACACCGTGCACAGCCTTGGTGCAGGGGCAGGGGCTTGGACCTGCCTCAACTGAATGTACCAGGCTCTGCTGACTCCCCATGGAAGGCCTTGCTTTAGAGGAGGTAGGAATGAGGAGTGGGTTGGGGGATAAAGGCTGGGTGGGGGTGGGAAGAAGGAAGAGAGGGGGATCTGTGGTTGGTATGTAAAATGAGTAGAAAATGTCTTAATAATAAAAAAGTAAAAAAAAAATTTAATGTAAAAAGTAAATAATTAGAAAAAGTGATATGCATCTAAAATAATATACTAAACTATTATGTGACAACAGTACAAGCTTATTAGTAATAAGATTTGAAATTTCTTACATTAATTTTATGACTGTCTCATTTTATAATTTATTTTTATTTTATGTGTATGGGTGTTTTGTTTCCATGTATTTGTTTCATGTGTGTGCCTAGTGTACATGGCTTAAAGAGAGTTCTTTCCATCATAAATCACACACACACACATACACACACACACACACACACACACACACACACATATATATATATATATATATACACAGATATATTAAGGTTTGTATAGTGTGTATGTGCTCACTTTGAAAAGAATAATATACAACCACACAATGACTTATGAGGTGGGAAAATACTGATTTTTAAAAAATATCTATTTAATGCAATTGCATATTTCTGTAATATGAGAATCTACATGGGAGATGCCATTATTATCTATGACATTCAATTCCCAATAAGTGATGCACAGGCTAAAGACATAGATTTACATAAACCAATACCTCTTAATTCATACTATTGATTTAGAATGGTTAAAATAAATGATTAAAATTCACCCATAGTCACTCGTCTATGTGAAAACAAAGTGCAGAAGTGTGTGACATCATTTGCTGCTCATGGTGATATATTGCAATGTTAGTGGCATTCCAGAAAAATACATGTAGTTAAACATGGCGTGGTTCATGGATTTGAGTGCTTGTTCTCTAATAGGCGGAACTATTTGTGGAAGGAGGAGGTGGTTTAGCCTTGTTGAAGAGTGTGTCACTAGAAGTGGACATTGAGGTTTCAAAGGCTCCAGCCAGGCCCTTTCTCTTGATTTCTCTCTGTGTTTCTGTATCTCTCTGTCTCTGTCTCTGTCTTCCTTCAACTTTCAGATAAGATGTAAACTTTTTTAACTGCTCCAGATCTATGCCTACCTGCCTTCTGGCTTGCTTTCCATACTCAGAGTTATGAGCTTTCCCACTGAAACTCTGAGCAAGCCCCAAGTTAGATGTTTTCTTTCACAAGGAGCATTGATTGTGTTGTATTTTTACAAGAATAGAAAAATTAAAAAGACATGTGTATATATATATATACATATATATATATGTATATATATATATATATCGTGTGTGTGTGTGTGTGTGTGTGTGTGTGTGTGTGTTTATCATTTTCTTTTCTTCTCCTTTTACTTTTTTTTCCTCTTCTGAGTTAGGGTCTCCCTATGTAGGTCTGACTGTCTCAGAACTTGCTCTATAAACTGCATGTACACTAGGCTGGCCATGAACACACAGAGCTCCTCTCTCCTTACCTGCTGGGGTGCTGGGATTAAGGCTGTACCACTACAGCTGTTTCATTTACTTCCCCTCATTAATGGCAGTATTCCAGATTCTTGCTCTCATATACCCCACATCTTTTATAGCTTTTTAAATAAGCTTTTAAATAAGTCTATGTTTAGCTTCTCTAATTTCTGATTCAGATAACTAGAAGCCAAGATGACAGAAGCTTAAAAATTAAACACATACTTTACAAAGAAATATCCATAGCTACATTTATGTCCACATCTTGTTATCCCTCTAAGTTGTACAATAAAATACATTAACCTAAAATATAAGAATTTAACCCTCAATTTGTTTCATTTCACAACTTGCTGTAGTCTAAGATATATATTAAATGAAGAGAGAGGTCTGCCAAATTTCTCCATTTTGAAGTTATAAATACTAAGAATCTCAGGAAGTTCATACATTAGATTTTAAAGAATTTATAAGACCATCAAAACCATCCATGCAACACATCACTGCCATGACAATCAGGAAAGGATGAGTATAACCACTGTCTCAAACAATTTTCTTCAAAACCAGAAGTCAGTTCGGAAGACGTTCTTTTGTTAATGTTTTGTCAATCATAGGTTGAGTGAGACCTGGCATAGGTAATTGGGAGGGTAACCATGGGAGGCTAAAACATAGTTTTCCTTCACATGTCTCTGAAAATTTGATAAGGAGTGTGAATTTTAAATTGTAACTTACTGAAAGCAGTCTGCAATCCGTATGACACCTGAGGCAGTTTCTTAATCACATTTGAAGATTTTAACATTACTAAGAGTAAAAGGTCTTATCATGTTTTCTAAAAACATTTAGAAAGTTGCAATGGTAAATTGTGATTGCTCCTATATTCTCTAATCTGTGTCCTGAGAATGCACACATTTCCAAATCTTAGCCATTTGTTTCATAGGCCTGTGGGCTAAATTGGCGATGAATTCTGGAATCTGACATATTCCTGTCTCACTTCTCATGCAGCATGAATTGCATATGAAGGAAACCGTTCTCCCTCCAGAGAGGGCTTTATATTACATATGCCACACTCTGTATTTTCCTCAGCTTCTGCCTTTTCTCAGAGAACTTGGGGACATTTTACCTCATGCTGTCATATCTTAAACCTAGACTTTGTGTTGGAACTTCCCATGTATGGAATCTATTTATGACAGAGAATTTCTCCATAAAGAATAAACATCTTATGCAATAAGACTTATTTTTCTGGCTTTCTGTACAGTGCTGAAAATGAGGCAGTAGAAGGACTCCCCAGTACTGAGAGGGATTTAGTGTTTGTCAAATCATCCACCCTTACACATCACCCTTCCATAAGAGTAAGAAGTTTCTTATGGCATTCTCTTATGTATTTAGTGTTCTCCTACACAATCTGGTCTCCACATTCCATGGACCTGGTTATACCTTCTAATCATCGCACTCCCTTTTCCACCTTTATATCACCTATTTTACTACCCTCCCTTAAATAAAGTTTCTGTTTTCCCTCCCATTCTACTGCTCTCTTGTTTTTATGAGCTGTACTCATATAAATATGTATAAAAACAGAAACTAGCATCTATATTAGGAGGAAACATGTTGGGTGTGTTTTTCTGTATCTGGGTTATCTCACGTAATATATTTTCTGGTTCCATTCACTTTCTTGCAAATTTATGGCTAAATAAAATTTTATTATGTATAGGTATCAAAGAGATTGCTTCTCTTAATTAAAAAGGCTTTAACAACAGGATTATTATTACTGTCAAACTGACCTACGATTTAACCACTTTTCATTGTCTGCAGGTTTATCATACTCCATATGATTCTCTGATATCATCTAAATATGTTCTAAGGACATCCCAAACAAATACACCAGCTTCTAATAACTGACACCTAGTTACAAATAATGTAGTGCGTTTACAGATGTTTCAAATTCTCCTGGATTTGTCCATTCTAATTAAAAATATGTAGATATTTGCAATGATATGTACAATGTGAATTGTACATCTGAAGTTTTCAGATGTTTGCTTTCATGGAAATTCATACTATCTTTGAGCAACATAAACAAATGAATTTGTTCTTTCTGATCTGATGTGCTTTTGTATATATCAGTGTGTGACACTCAGTTAAAAATATTTTTAAATGTCATACAATATCTTAGCATATAGTTAGAATTTTTGCATATTATGCATGTTACTTGCATAATATATCCATATATATGCATTTCGGAAAAATCAACTTCAGTGTCTACTATCTTCTTCACATGGCTTTATATTAAATGTTTTATGCACTGATAGAAACATCTTTTATTCAGATTCTTCTTGCTTATTAAATTATAGTATATTTGGTATTCTACTTTTAATCATCTATTTCTATTTTGAATCCATATAATCTAGGAATCATGGTTATTATTTAAAGTGTATCTTATAAAGGCACACTGCTTTATTTTGCTGGGTGAATTGAAGCAGATTCAACCCAGTGCCAAAATAAGCTCATTTATTTTTTGAGAGCTAAGAGTTGCAGTTAGTTTTGATTTAGAATTACATTGAGGTTTAGCTTTTTCTGGGAATTAGGAGATGATATTGTGCTATAAGTTTAATCAAAGCCCAAGTCTGATACCAACAATTCCTTATCTTCTTTCTAAGCCATAACAATTTCAAGCTGTTAAAACAAGTTATTGTGGGTGTTCTATAGTAAACAGTAATTTGTATGGGCCTTTCAAAGTCTAAGACATGGAAACTTAAAGAATTAAAGAGTCTGTATCTGGTGATGTCCTATTTTCTTTTTATAATTGATGTCAGTAAGTTGCATCTGTATTTGTTGGAAATTGGAAGTCGGTTTATCCTTTAAAAGAGAACTGATTTAATTTGTATGTGCACTGTTCTGTGACATAGTCCACCTCATAAAGACCTGCCCCTTAGTACTATTCCATTTATGACTAGCTCTGAGTTCTTGAAGGTAGACTGGATATAATACTCAAATCATACAAACTGGTTCTAATTCTATTCACTAATGTTTTCCTCCTCCTTTTATCAATGGAACCATCTTAACTAAACAAGTTGTCCTTTTTGTGCCTCTAGTCATTTAAACAGTGTCTCTGATTCAATGTCTATTAAAATGACTTCTAGGAATACCGTGCCATATCTTATTCCTGACCTTCTTCCAGTATCTGTCTTTAAGTTTCTTTTGTTATCATTATAGTCAAGCAATCTCTGTTTATGTTACATTTTTTCTGTAGTTTAACTTTTATTTTCCTTTATTCTTGTTAGTGTTTTGAATCAAAGTTATTTTTTCTTTAGAGTATGTATTATTAGATCTCCATATTTTATTATTGATTGTCAGACATAATTTAAAGATTAATTTGTTTGGCATTCAATATAACTACAACCAGGGCTGACTTGCATCTCTCATTTGACACATGCTTTGTCCTTTTTAGATAGTCAGCTTCAGTGAGAATCATTGTCATTGATACAATGAATAATTGTGGTGACATAAGTAAAGTAATTACTACCAAGTTACTTTTAGACTAAACTATGATATGAACTGGAAATTTTTATGCCATGAAGTATGAGAATTAGAGGTACTGCTCATCACACATTTTAAAAATTATGAAATCATTTTATATATAAAGATTGCCTTATACCAAATAAAAAGTGCTAGGTTAACTTGTAAATAAAAAAAGAAATCAGTGCCTGGAGAGATGGCTCAGCCATTAAGAATAATGGGTGTTCTTGTAGAAGACCCTGTATTAATTTACAGCAACCACACGATAATTTACAACCACCTGTGACTTCAGTTCCATGGGACCCAACACCCACTTCATGCTTCCACAAATACTGAGCATGCCTGTAGTTAACAAACATACTTGTAGACAAAACACCTATGCTCATAAAATTAAAATAATAATTTAAAAATATATAGCGTGAAGAAACTGCATTTGTCAAAATTGCTTATGATTGTGTACTTTCATTTCCAAATATCCTTGTGTTTTATGGACACATCAACTGAGCATATAGTATCAATGATCCTTCCTGGATTCCTCAAGCCTTCCTTGTAGACAGTATGTGTACTATGCCTCCAGAAATGTGGTAATATTAATAGCTGATTATTTTTCTAGAGAGAGAAAATTCCATTGGCTCCAACTAGTCTTTCTTGTTGCAGTAACCCTCACTCCACAAAGAACCCAAGTGTAGTGGCATCATCTGTTTCAAATTCTTGTTGTAATTATCTAATTCAAAACTGAAGAAAGAATCCTCAACATACATTTAGTGAATTACAATCCTCAACTTCTTCAAGTATCCATAATAGTTTTGTCGGTTTGGCATGATCTAGAATTTCCTGATTGGAGAGTGCTAAAGGAGGATGGTATTGATGAGGTTGGCCTCTGGATGATTACGGATGATTGTCTAGATTCCATTAAATGATAGGCAAGGAGTTAGCCTAGAATTGAGGCCACCACTTCTTGAGTTGGGGTTCTGGACTGTGTAAGAGTATGGAAAGTAGCCAGGCAGTGGTGGAGCACGCCTTTAGTCCCAGCACTCAGGAGGCAGAGCCAAGCAGATCTTTGTGAGTTCGAGGCCAGCCTGGTCTAGAGCATGAGCTCCAGGGAAGGCACCAAAACAACACAGAAACCCTGTCTGGAAAAAAAAAAGAGTATGGAAAAAGTAAGCTGAGACTCACACATGTACACATTCATACTTTCTCTGCTTTTGGGTATGAATATGACTCATTTCCTAAAGTTCCTTCTGCCTTGATTTCCCTGAAATGATGGCACATAAACTAGAATTGTGAACTAAAATAAACCATTTTCTCAGGCAAGTTGCTTTTGCTAGTGTATATTATGACAAAAAAAAAAAGGGAAAATAATGTGACCATTATTATAACTCATAAGTCTCTTCTTGGACCAGGCAACAATAGTAATGTTTGGTTTATTGGCATAAACTGAATTCCAAAACTAATATCAAATAATTCCTCAAGAGATTATTTTATTTTAAAGTCTCCAAGATATAATCTCATAGATCCCCTTTCATGAACAGATCAGAGAAATATTAACCAATTAATTTTGCCAGTATAGAAGAGGTAGTCTTAAATTCCATCTATCATGGTGTTCCAGGTCTATAACCTGACTCTCTGGTTTGGGTATAGATTGAAGGATCATCTTAAAAAATATATTATTCAAATTTGACTGTTTAACTTGTGCTTGGTTAATGATAATGATTAAACATGGATAAATTAAATAAGATGAGGTATGAAAGTATTGTTCATCTAGAAACATCACACTCTCTCCTACTGTGCATTTGTAACATTATTCAGATAACCACCGAAATACTGTGGTCTATCATAAAAATTTTTGGCTGTAGATTAAGATAGAATCACCAGATTCTATCCAATAATCTAATTATTTTCTTTGCATTTGTGTTTTCCATTTCAATGGCAATAGTACTGATATATAAACTAAAAGAAGAGCTGAGTTTTGCAAATATCCAAATGCCATTCCCACACATCTGTCTTGTAGTCATTTTGAAGATCTCTTTTCACCATACTTACATGAATGAGCAGGTATTATGTATCAAGACCACCTTAATGCTCCAATTACTGTAAATAATTTCATCTCTTCCTTTTTAATATACCCAGGACATTCTATAATTTGAATTTCATTTTTGTTATTATTGTTATTCAATGCATAACTCAACTCATCAAACATATTATTAGACAACTGTTTAGCAAGCACACTGTAACAATTACTTCTCAATCTCTCATTGGTGATCTCAGCACAATGTACTTGGTCTGAAATATCTTCATATTCATTATACTTTTCTGCCCTCAATATTCATTCTTAAACATGTGTGCTAGGTTTGTTATCACCAATAAAGAAAATGATGGAGTTTTTTTGTTTTTGTTTTTTTTTTTTTGTTTTTTTTTTTGTTTTTGTTTTTTTTTTAGGTTTTTGTGCATGTTATCAAGCTAAATTAATAATATTGTTATGAGGACTTGCTGGTATTTACTTTTACTTAGACAATTTTATATTCTGAAAATAAAATATGATTCTGTGAATGATTATTATGAAGAAGTAGGTGTCTTTCTGGGTGACAGTAAAGAAGAAAGCATTTTACTTTACCTAACAAAGGAGGGTTAATCTCTTCAGAGAGTTTTAAAACAATGGCTTCTATTATAAATTAAGACACTCAATATTGAGACTTATGCATTTCCATCGCATCTTCAGGATCCCCCCTTTCCCCAAGCTTCATTTTAACAGTAGACACATTATTGTGTGGACAAGAAATTTTTATTGTAGCTTCACCACTCACAAGATGAGACTCTGGCTTTGATTTTTTAACAGACTCAGTTCTGAGACTTCAGGAGCTAAGAAGAAATAAAACCTTTCAAGAGCTTGAATTAGGTTTGAATTCTTGAGTTTCCAATGTCATTCTTCTTTATCCACCACAGTTAGAAAAGCTTACAAATCTTACTGTAGCTGCTAGTTAGGCAAAAAATCATGTTCATCACCTGAATCCCATTATTGAAAATAATGCCTTAGGGAGTCTGTGTTGATCGTTAGTGCACTATTTCCACCACATTGTATCCTACTAGTAGTATTCTCATTTCTATTGGAATATTATCATTGTCCTTAATCATTATCAGTTTTAAAAATTTCAGATTTCCAGAACTCACTCACAAATGTCACCCTTAGATTCTATATCTCTAGAACAGTTTTTGACAATATATATTTATAGTACATATATATATATATGCACATATATATATATATATAGTGCATATATATATATGCACATACATAGTATATAATTAGAAGATCTTCAGGGAAACAACTAATGAACATAGAGGATAGTCCATGTTTCTATGGATGAAAGAATAAAGGTGGAGTGGATTGGAAGAGAGAGAGAGGGAGGAAGATATAGATTTTAAATATAAAGGACTTGTGTTAGGCAAGTGTATTGGCTAAAAATCTGTCACTGATCAAAAATTTCTGGAAAGGACACAATTTCATATGACCTCCAGATTCTCTCCAAAGTTTAAAATTAATTGGATAAAGACACCTATCATTGTAGACAGTTGTCTGCCTTAGTTCATTTCTTTGTTTTAATGGTAATCATCAATAAATGTATTACAAAAGTAATTACCATTAAAATATATCAAATCATGATAATGCTTGAAGAAGTCTATTCAAAGAATTAGTTTTACTGAATATCAGCAATGAAAGTATTGTTTTTATATTTTCTTCAATAATGAGACAATTTATTTGAACATACGTAGGATTACATTTTACATATTTATTTGAGATGTTTTTTCTATATTTAATAGAGCTACACTTTTGTTTGTGGTTGAAAGATAATTTAATACAGTTCTTATCTGCACAAATAGCAAGGTAAATAACATGCATTAGACTAGGAAATGTTTTGTAGTTAACATTACAATGGGTTAAGTGTAGAATACTGCAACAGAACGCTTATGTGCAGCCACTGACCACAGAAGCAAATTAGACAGATTTGTCATCATTCTACATATTTGAGTCTCTTTAGAGCATAAATAGGAATAAGATTTTCTGTTTTTGAGATATAGCAAGATTTCATCATAATTCTCTTTAATAAACTTTGCAACATGGAAGGAGGAGCAAGTAAGACGATTAATGAATAACATCCAATTAGAGAAAAATTGAAATCCACAAATATTCTGCAGAACAGATGTCCTTTGGAGTATTTGCTGTAAAGAAATAGCATCAATATTATAAATATATCAAATAAGTTGGGCTTTTAGATTATAACCAAACAGTTATGCTTTCAGTGAACAGTTTTAATGTGCATTATTTGAATTATATTTGCAAGAACACAAGGTTATTTATGCAATAGTTTTGTCATTGTCACTTCCCTCAGCAAAGACTCTAGGAAAAATGCAGTATTTCCATAGAATCAGCACAGTCACTTGGCCATACTTTTTTTTTTCTCTTATATAGATGTGTTTCCTGGATAGTCACTGTGAATTACTTAAAACATAGTAGAAAATATAAAAAAAAAATGCTGTTTGCTCTCTTCCACCTTTTTATTTTGTAGTTTCACTTCCCAGTATGTCTCTTTATCAGAAACTAATTCTTCTTCAATACATTCATGTATTTGATGAATGCACAGATAAAAGAAAGAAGGAAATGAGTAATATGTTAAATAATATTAGTATTTTATGATAACTCTGAACACAATTAAATATCAGTTAGTTGATTGCCCAAGCACATGACTTCTCAGCTAGTCCCTAGTCTTCCAGTTGGGCCAGTCCCACAACCACAGACGTCTTCTGACAAGCATACCCAGGTAATAAAAGCCAGAATGGGTGAGTGACCTGGATTTGGTCCACTGAACCCCACACATTAATTGTGGGAAATTTTAACATCCACATCTCAACAATGGATGGGTCATCCAGGCAGTTACTAACATGAGAAATAATGGAACTAACAGATGTTCTGACTCAAATGGATCTAACAGATATATACAGAATTTTTCACCCAAATACCACATAATATACCTTCTCCTCAGCATCTCATGGAACCTTCTCCAATACAAAAAAGAAAAAAGAAAAAAAAAAAACCAGAATCTTATCAGATCACCATGGACTATAGTTGGAGTTCAACAACAACACCAACTACAGAAAGTGTACAAAATCATAGAAACTGAACAACTCTCAAGTGAATTACCATATGGTCAAGAAAGAAATAAGGGAGAAATAAAAGAATTCCTAGAATTCAGTGAAAATGAATGGACAGCATACCCAAACTTATGGGACAAAATAAAAGCAGTGCTAAAAGTTCATAGCACTAAGTACTTTCATAAAAATATTGGGGAAATTTCATACTAGTGATTTAACATAACATCTGAAAGTGCTAGAAAAGATACACAAGAAAAAATACTCAAGAGGAATAGATGGCAGAAAATAAACTGAAGACTGAAATCAATAAAACAGAAATAAAGAGAACAATACAAAGAATCGATGAAACAAAGAGTTGGCTCTTAGAGAAAATCAACAAGATAGACAACCCCTTATCCAAATGAACTAAAAGATAGATAGAGAATATCTAAATTAACAAAATCAGAAAGGAAAAGGTGATATAACAACAGACAATGAAGAAATCCAAATAATCATTAGGTGACATTTCAAAAACCTGTATTCCATAACATGATATACCAAGAGGAAAAAAAAGTCCCAAGAGCAGGCAAAACGCACCCACTCCCACTGTTAGGAGTCCCACAGAAACACCAAAGTAATAGTCATAACATATGTGACAGAGGACTTGGTGAAGACCCATGCAAGGCCCATGTTTCCCTCTTACCTGTGGTTCCCCAAGGTTCAAGGAGAGGAACTCAGTGGAAACTTCCAATTTAAACTCTTTACCTAATGCCTGGCTGTGGGTATCTGTACTTATGCCCAACTGCTGTTGGAGGAAATCTCTTTGATAATGACTGGACAAGTGGTGGTGACTTAACAAGGCACTTATATAAGAGTATAGCAGAATATCATTCAAAATAATTTCATTATTATTATTATTATTATTATTATTATTATTATTACTCTTGTTGTGTTGTCATTATTATGCCAGTTGAGTTTGGTCTACCCAAGGTCTCTCAGCTTATCTGATCTCTGGTTCCTGGCCTACATGAAGTGCAGAGCATTATGTTAATATTTACCTTACATGTTTGCCATATAAAATTTTACTCATAGTATTTTTGTATAACAGATATCATTTAGCCAAGTCACCATAAATAATTTCTACACAAGAAAGACCTTTATCCTTGACAGTTATTCTTGAATTTAAATAATTGCTCAAGAAAATTCAATCACCATCTATTATGTTGCTTAAGGGTGCACTTTTGCAAAACACAAGAATGAAGTAACTTATTGTGGGAAACCATGAGAGAGAAAAAAAGCTTCGAATTTTTTTCTGCATTTTATTATTGAAAGATTCTTGTCTTTTGCCATTTTTGCGCTCTGTTCTTTCTTGTAGAAGGAAGAAATTCCCTTTGTATTTGACAGCTTTCTCAAGGTCAGTAGAGGGATTCTTTTTACAGTAGAACTTCACTTATTTCCAAGGAAAAAAATAAAAGAAGACTTCAAACTTAGTACATATACCCAATGATCCAATGTCATTAATGACCTACCCTCCCACAGAGCTATCAGTGCTGGTCATTTCAAACTTTAACAATGACAGTCATACCAGTAAGAGTAATGTGCTACAGAGATGTGAGAAAGACTTGGAATTGGTATATATGCTGTACAGAAATGAAACTATAGGTAACTGATTGTGGCAGCTTGACTGAGACATAACCTTAAAGCTAGGGCAAGACCTCTACAAAGCACAGTTTAAGGAAAATATGCAAGTTTCTGAAATGGTGTTATGGAAAAAAACAGTCTATGTTTATTAATGATTTTGGGAATAAGATAGGTTGAAAGTAATACATGAATGATGACCATTGTGGACAAATACCAGACTTCTTAAGGCACACATATATGTTGCTTATTAAATATTTACCAGCAGTACTTTACTTGGATTTTAATGTAACAAAAAGAACCTTTATAATGAGTTACCTATTTTATTTGTTGGTAGCTAATGGGTAAGGTTCTAGAGGTGTCCTCAATTTATCAGTGAAAGTTGTCTATTAAGATGAGAAAATTTGTTCTTAACAATTGTCTAATAATAATAATGGCATGCTTTTAAAGTGCTACTTGAAATTTCTTATCAAACTCATGTATACTTTCAGCAAATGTGTGAAGTAGTTCCTTCATGAAAATCTCTTTGAGAGAAAGGGGTCATCAAAACATTTCTAATTAATTCCCTTAAGTTAAGTGCTAGTTAATGGCAATGTAGTCACTGGAAGAATGTTCTTAGGAGATATTCTATCTCATTCATGGGTAAATATTCTCCGGTGGTTTAAACTTAAGTGCTGGGAAAGTGGAAAATAGATTAAGACTTGAAAGGGGCCAACATAAAAGGTAATTCAATCTACATCCTGTTTTTTCTCTTCATATTTTATCATTTAGATGATAACAAGCCTATAAATTTTCTGATTCAACTTAAAGTATTTCCTCCTTATAATTTTAATTGTTAGGAGGTTTCTCTAAACCATGCTTTCAATATTTAATATTTGTATTTCTAAAATAACCTTTTATAAAAAATGAAGTGTTTATAATTTTGTTTTTGAATAAGAACTTCATTTCCTTACTAACTTGTATACGTATATTTTACAATGTATGAGCCACATGTAGCTAAGAAATATAGGGTTTTAAATGTTATTATCTAATAATATTTATGGATTATCTTGTTTTAAATATTTTTAAGAAATAATATATATTCTAATGTCAATATTTGATTTCAAATGATTTAAATAAATAAATAATACATAGTTATATTCAAATATAATGGTATTAAATTATACTTGAAAAAGTTTTATCTTCCCACCAAGTATATGAGCACAAATCATGAGAAATTAATTAAAATCTATTTAAATCCATAGAGGAAAGAGTAGTCTTCATTGGCTAAAAAGAGGTGGGATATTCTTGCAGAGACAGACCAAAGGCGGTGACTGTTATGGGAGACATTCTCGGTGAAGAAAGATGTGATTTTAACCTTAATTAAATAAAGCAAAAAGATCATAAACATGTCTCTGAAATTGAAACTAGCATAAGTTCCCAATAGAGTGAGCTCTTTTAAATCTGTACTTTTCAGTATTGTAAAGAGTACAAAGTATTAATCTGATAGATAAAATACAAGATTTCCTGCATCTCCTGAAAAGCCATCATAAAGGGAATGTGTTGGCCAGTTTTACTGTCAATTTGATACAAGCTAAAATGATCTAGGAGGAGGGAACAAAAGTTCAGAAAATATATCCATCTTTCTGTGGTGGTATTCTAATTGTACTGAAAAATGATTTTGAGTGTATGTTAATAAATAAAGTTGCCCGGGGGTCAGAGCTATTAGAGCCATAGACAGAGTGTGGCGGTGGTGGCACACACCTTTAATCCCATAGATCTCTGTGTGTTCAGGGATACAGCCAGCATTGGAGACATATGCCTTTAAGACCTAGGGGGTTGTACATTCAGACAGTGACGAGGCAGTCACGTGTTTGGGTTTACAGCAAATGAGAAGGCAGAACAAAAAGACTATGAAAAGACATACACACAGGAAGTAGCTCTCTTTCGAGAAGCTGGGACACAGAAGGAGAAAGGGTGAGATTTTAGCTCTGAGCTCTGACCTCTTGGCTTTCTCTTTTACATTGTTTCTGTGTTTTTTATTTAATAAGACGGTTGGTTACATCTACATCTGGTGCCCAACGTGACAAGAATCCATTAAAAACCGCTTGGCTTGGCGGCAGGTCCACTTTCCCGCAAGGGCGGCAGGCGGCCGGTGGCGGCAGGCGGCGGTCAGCTGCATAATGCTCTTCTAACTTTGAATTTTCTGAATGCCAATGAGAAAGGAACAACAGCTGCAGAGAGAAATTGGATAATAGAAAAAACTACAGAATTAAATCAGCCTATATACTTTAAGGATGTGCTGACCTCAGAATGGAAACCAGGGTATGTATTACATTGGGGATGAAGTTTTGCTTTTGTTTCTACAGGAGAAGATAAGCTGTGGATACCATCAAAATTGATAAAGGTTCGATTTGAACAAGAGAGACCTCTTAATTAGAGGAGGTGATAGTTCATCAACCAGCATGAACATCCAATTTAAACTAACTTGTATCAATAACACATGCCTTTTCATTTAATCAGATAATAACTTGTCAAAAGGAAACATCCCCAAAATTAGTCTTGGGGAAAGGTTTTTGTTTTTGTCTTTTAGGAGAATGAAGGTTAAGGAATCTGAAGAACACTGGACAAATGAGACAACTGAAGAAAAGGGACAAATCATCTATCCCAAGAAACAGAGTGAAACGGTGTATGGGTATATATTATCTAAAAAATTTTATGTCTTCCTAAATGTTTGTTTCTGCTTTTCTCTAAAGATTTAACACTATTGGTCTTCTAATAGTCCCAGTTCAATTAAAATTTAAAGCTGACTTTGGAGTTGGAGAATGGCTCTCTCCTTCTTTAAACTCAAGCATGTTGTTAAAAGGAAAATGCAAACTCCCTGTATCATGCCAGAAGAAAAGAGCCATCTTCTGCTATGGTACAGGACAAAGGCAAAATTAATTAAGGGACTATTCTATTACTAATCTCAACTCTTTTGATTCTATTCTGATTCTTTAAACTTTTCTTAAAGTATAAATTTTATATCAAAATTTACAAGATTAATATATATATATATACATTTTAAACATTGTTAAGCTATGAATGGTCATATAGAGTACTAACTAATTCTAGAAAAAAGGCTAGCTGCATATATATGTTTTTGTGTTCGAGTCTCTTATCAGTTTTCTGCAGGAAATCACGGCCAGGCCTAACATCAACTGAAGTCTCCAGAAAGAAGATGGGGCCCCACAACAACAACAATTCCACGTGGACAATAATAATATCATTAAGCTGACAAACATCATCCACAGATCAGCTCTGAACTACAAGGTGCTCAGAGCAATTTTGAGATGACTAGCTGAGATGATCCAGTCTCAAAGACTACTTGAATAAGGACTTGAGATAAACCCTGAACTTTGGCATTATACACAGACTGGATAATGAAGGATATAGTTACCTTTCCTAGAATTTGACAATTAACCTTAAATTTTTCTTTCAGGATAAAGAAACTTCACCCATACCCAGCAGGAAGCAATTTTAAGAATACGACGCCCACATTCCCAAAGAGGTGGTGTGGGGCGGGTGGATTTTTGGTCCTTTTAATGGGTTTTGGTTCTGGGATAATTTTCAATTTTTAGGGGGGTTGGTTACAAGTTATTGTCAAGGGTTAGGAAAAAGGCTAAGCAAAGGAGATTAGTTTAAATAAAAAAAAGGGAAGGAAAAGAAAGAAAGAAAAGAAAAAGACAATTACTAGTTTTAAATACTTTACATTGGATTGGATTGTTTTATATTGTATACAAATTTGAAATTGATTTTGTTAGAAAATGCTATATGTATATTTCTAATTGTATTCATACCATTTGTTTAACAATGTAATACAAATTTCTGATCCTTGAATGTTATTATTACCAACTACTAGGATATAAAGAAATGAAAGATAGTAGTTAGATATTACAATAGAACTTGTAGTCATATTAGATATGTTTTAAAAATTGAGCAGAGATGTTTTAGACAGGTCATCTTCAAACCCTTCAGAGATCTACAGAATATGGCATTTAAAATGTTTTAATAACTTAGAAAATTTTTCTTTTTTGAGACATGTCGGCTCCTGGCAGTACCAATCTACTTCAGAGAAAATATGGGCATTGAAGAAACTGCATATGGAGTCAACTTTCATTGTGGCAAAAGTTAACCACTGGACAACAAAGTATCCTCGCATCAACAGGAAAAAATGGACAGACAGAATACGAAACAAGGGACTACTGATTCTTGCCAAAACAAGTGTGGCTATGGCTTTATCAAAAGGCATCTTCTGAGGCCAGGACAATATGGCCCCATCCCTGAAGTGGCCTTCGCAATCCGGAAAAGATACAGAGCCCTTTTCTTTGAAGGCAGCTTAACAGGCAGAGGGTCGATGGCTTCTGTTGTGCAATGGAACAGCAGTTGAAAGCTCATGCCTCTCGAAAGTAGACTGGCATTTAATAGAGGGATGTGGAGAAGAAGGGGATGCTGAGATGAAGCCATATATACACAGCCAAGAAGAATGAACAGCTGAATTCAAAAACTGTCAACAATTTCCAGAATTTAAAATCCTGAATCATGACAGGACACTAGTGGAATGCAGGTGTTTCTGGTACATGGACTGCTCTCACCCAATGTGAGATTGAACTGTTGACCTTGTATACATCCTACTTCACAAATGAGTCTGTCAGATACACTAAGCCTATAGGCTGAAGATGATGCCCCAACACTGCGAAGAAACCTCAGGTGACTGCCCAGGTAGCTGGCTGTTTCTGTCAACTCACAAAATTTTTTAGAAGTTGCTTGCATGCACTTCCTGTTTTTATTTTTGTTAGCTAATATTATTTCCTTCTTGGGTCTCTGAGGGAGTTGAAGATTAATTAGTTAGTTATGGTTGAAAATTAGTTAGTTATAGTTGAAAATTATTAGGATAGAAAGTGCATTAGATACATCTTGGATTTACTAAAATAGGATAGATAATGGATTTATTTTCTCTGATTTGTCAAATACCTGTTTAGGTATTTATTACTTGTATATATTGTATATAGTTATTATACTTTTGTATATAGTTTTTCTTTTGTTAGTTATAACCTTTTGCTTTTTTCTTTCTATTAAAATAGAAAAGGGGAAATGTGGTGGTATTCTAATTATACTGAAAAATGATTTTGAGTGTATGTTAATAAATAAAGTTGCCCGGGGGTCAGAGCTATTAGAGCCATAGACAGAGTGTGGCGGTGGTGGCACACAACTTTAATCCCATAGATCTCTGTGTTTTCAGGGATACAGCCAGCATTGGAGACATATGCCTTTAAGACCTAGGGGGCTGTACATTCAGACAGTGACGAGGCAGTCATGTGTTTGGGTTTACAACCAATGAGAAGGCAGAACAAAAAGACTATGAAAAGACATACACACAGGAAATAGCTCTCTTTCGAGAAGCTGGGACACAGCAGGAGGAAGGGTGAGATTTTAGCTCTGAGCTCTGACCTCTTGGCTTTCTCTTTTACATTGTTTCTGTGTTTCTTATTTAATAAGACGGTTCGTTACATCTACATTTGACTATCTCCAGTCAAGTTTTTGGGGCATTTTCATGACTTGTGATTGAGGTACAAAGACACAGCCCACTCTGGGCAGTGCCACTTTTGGGAAGATGTTACTGAGTTATACAAGATGGTTGACTGAGTAAGTCCTGGAGAGTAAGTCAGTAAGCAATATTCCTCCATAACTTTCAGTTCTTGCCTCCAGGTTCCCAACTTGAGTTAATAACTTGCTTTCCCTCTCTGATGTACTGTGATGTGGAAATAGAAGACAAATAAACCCTTTTTTTGGTTGCATTTGGTCTTGATATTTCTCACAGAAATACGGAGGTAAAACTAATGCAGTGAGCATTGTGTTAGTATGAGTGTATGAATCATTCACTTAATAGCAGCAAGACAATTGTTACTAAGTGAATGCAGAAATTAAATCACTGAATTCATGGGTCGTTGTCTAGACTTCCACAGAATTTGTGACTTGAAATGCATCCTTAAATATGCTCATTATTGCTACTTTTTCAATATGACATTAAAATATATTTATTTTCCAATATTATGCATTAAACCTTTAATCTGACAAGTAGAAAAGATATCTATCTGGGAAAACACTGGATATTTTTTTTTTAATTTACTTCCTTTATGTGTCCTCAAAGTTAGCTTTTTACCACTCAAGGATGATCTACAAATTAGAATCACTTTTATCTGAGGTCCTCAAGCTCAATCTTTCAAAAATAAGTTCAAGTTTTGTCAACTTTATATGTAGGGAAGTGCAGGGAGGAGCCTGAAGCATTTTTAATGCTTGTCAAAGGGCACTAGGAACAGGGAGATAGAATTAGGATATGAGAAGTTGCAAGTCACGTCAAATATGCTCCAATTAAGTGGTACTGACTTCCCCAAGGAACTCCTTCTTCCTGGTAGGAATTTAATAATGTTTGGTGACTTTATTCCTCAGGCTAATGATGGAATTTTCAGACTTGCCAGAAGAAAGCAGATTTAAAAGAAGGTATGTCTCTTTGTGTGTTGGAATTCAAAAAGTTCTTGCCAACCGAAGTCATCTTGTGCTCAAGCTGACTTTCTTATTAAATTATCCTAAGCAAAACGAAAGCTCAAGATTTGCATTTCCCTTAAGATAACAAAGTCATCACCCTGCTCTAGTCATCTTTGTGTCTCCAAAGACCCTGTCCTTCTCAGGTATGATAAAAAAAAAAACTGCTGAAAATATACTAGGTTTTCTTTATTGACTAAAATTTAACTATTTCTAGAATTTCTAATTTCCAATAGTAATTGTTTATAGAATTATTATCCCTTTACAGGATTCAGAGATTGCCATTGACACATGTTAAAGTGATTCTTAACTGTATGTGAGACATATGAATCTACCTTAAACAGACAGCTACCCATTAACTAATGCCAACTGAAGAAGGACAAATCAATCTTCTTCAGGACATGTTTTAATTTGTCTGCTCATGGGCTTGTGCAGCTCCAGTCCTGACCATTGTCCCTGAGTTTCTGCAGACCTACAACTCATTCTTGTAACTCAGCTCAGTTGTGAGGCTAAGGTTTATTATGACTGGAGTTGCAAGTGTCTTCCCATCTCAGGAGATCCTATTAGATATCCTACTCACTTCCTGGTTCTATCTTTCTGTGATGCTGCTTTGGGAATTCTCAAACTCTGTCAAGTACTCTTGAACCATTTGTAGAGAGTCTTTAGTATGTGTAAGTGTGTGTGTGTGTGTGTGTGTGTGTGTGTGTGTGTGTATGTGTGTGTGTATGTAACTGTATTAATATGTGTATTCATATACATTTATATATGTATGTATATATACACACATACATGTGTAGATACACATATACATACATAGATGGCAGATGGATCTTGTTGCCATATGTGATCTGTTCATCAAAATTAGTAATTTATTTTGGAATAAAAGTACTGATTTTTGCCTAATTCTGATATCAAGAAAAATCAGTACTACTAGACATACAACTTCTAATGAAACAATGTAGCTTATAAATCTATTTTCATTTGGCAAATTTTGATCTTGTAGAAAGACATCAACATGTTTGTCAATATTTCTGTCATTGTGTTCGTGACAACCACTAATTTTTCATAATTATGTAATTTAATCTGGACCTAATTAAATATTCTCTAGTACAGATATGATCAAGAAATATGCCAAAGTATTAACAATATGTATGGAAATCTTAACTAAATACTTGTAACATTTAACCAATACTTAGCTAAATATAGATACTTTATAACATATTTTAATCTGGTTATGTCTGCCCAGATCTTGCTTTTTTATGATTATAATTCCATCATTTTGTGTGTTGTTAATATATAATTTGTGTGCCTGTAAATATGTAGCTGAAAGTAATTCTTTTTAAAAAAGAAACTTAAAAGATAAACAGTTATCATTCATACTTGTTGAAATTTACCAGATGCTCTTCAAGCATGGCCTCTCTTTTTTCAGGCGCTGACACTTGTAGTAGCATCACTAAGAGAACTTTGATACTCATTTATTTTTGTGAGTTGAAATGATTAAAATACATCAGGTTGATCCCAGTCCTCGGGGGAGACCTTGATCTGGAGGTGGTGGGAATGGGGGATGGGCTGGGGGGAAGGGGAGGGGGACAGGAAGGGAGAGAACAAGGGAATCTGTGGCTATTATGTAGAACTGAATAGTATTGTAAAATAAATAAATTTAAAAAAAATACATCACAAGTGCCAAGTGTCCTCTCTTTGTCCTACATCTATGACTAGCTTTGTTTTCCTCCTAGCAGTGGTTTCTGACATGCTGAAGTGGATCTCCAGAGGACAAAGGTGAACTCCAACATAGTTTCCTAATGCTAGGTTTTAGAACTCTAGTAATGTCTGTTGCTTTCAATTCTATGGCCGTGGTAGTCACTGGGGCAGCACAACAACAGAAGGATATGAAAGAGGTTTTACCTCTTGATTAGAGAAAGTTGAGGTCTTGGGTTCTACGGAATGGAGTTATTTTTGTGCTGTTTTAAGAGGCTAAACCCTTTCAAGTTAATTGCTGTGGGAGATGAAAATTCACCTAGAAGAGCTAGTAAGACAGATGTGACTTGACTCACTGACAAAGCTTGCATTGTTATTGGAGTGTCCTGAGCACAGGGCCTTTCACTAAAATTCATCTCACATACGTGCAGGTCCATTTCTTACCATATGGGAAATTGGGAGAGATTTGTAGGTTAATGAAACTCCACCAAATAAAAGCACCATATCTGAAGTGCATAGATTAACTGAAGCAGAGACCACTTGCAGGCATTTCTTTTATAGCTATTTTTCCTGCTTGGTATCACCAGACATAAGGAAACTGATATGTAAGTTCTGGCTTTGAGGATTGTGCGAGTCATTTCCGGTGGCAGAGACAATGTCTTCCTCAAGGATAATCCAAACACTAACAATGAGTATGTGAACCTAGTAACTCCAATGTTAACCTCCTCCTGGTTCCAGATTCCTGAACACTGTATTGAGTCTGAAAAAATCATTAAAATTGGTCAACAATCTCTTCTTCTAATCCATATAATGTTAGTACCAACTCTAAATGTATGTCTATCTCTATATTTCTAGCCATATAAATACAACTTCATAGGCCCTATAATGTTACTCTTATGTATAGGATTACCTGTCAGATCACTTGGTACCAGATAACAAATTAGGGGCTATGGGGTTCTTCCCTATGGAAGACTATTCCTCATGATTTCAACTCTCTTTAATAGCCTGTAGCTTTTGTTCAGGTTTGGAGTCCCATGAGATATCTCTCTTCAGTGTTAGCATGTCTATGTCTATTGGTGTACTTGTTTATTTCTAACTAATGCCTCAGTGTTGTTGAAAGTTCATTGGTGCAACTTCACTGACATTTCTAGGAGACACACTTTCACAGGTGCCTTTAGGGTACTTTAACTTTTATACAGTATTTTTTTTTTTTTTTTTTTTTTTTTTGGTTTTGGTTTTTCGAGACAGGGTTTCTCTGTGCAGCTTTGTGCCTTTCCTGGAGCTCACTTGGTAGCCCAGGCTGGCCTCGAACTCACAGAGATCCGCCTGGCTCTGCCTCCCGAGTGCTGGGATTAAAGGCGTGCGCCACCAACGCCCGGCCATACAGTATTTTTACATCCTACTTCTTCAATATTCCCTATCCACAGGAGAGAACAATTTTCTGCTATTTGACCAGTTTGGGGTAGTCAGGATCTGTAGCTGGAGAATTTCTCTCCAGCTCCTACATCCCACCAGTCCCAGAACCCACTTATAAAATAAAGACACAGACTCTTACATTATTTAAACTGCTTGGCCATTAGCTCAGGCCTATCATTGTCTAGCTCTCAGTCTTATATTTAGCCCTTTTCTATTAATCTATACTTTGCCACGTGGCTCAGCTTACTGGTACCTTACATCTTGCTTGTCCTGGCGGCGGCTCCAGGCAGTCTCTCTCCTCCTTCCTCCTACCTCAATTTTCCTCTCTGTTAGTCCTGCCTATACTTCCTGTCTGGCTATCGGCCAATCAGATTTATTTACATATAGCGATATCCACAGCAAGGATCTTTGTCTGTTACAAAAAGAAAGATTTTTAATTAGGATGTAGTGCCTACATTTTTCTATGGGTATAAGATGAATATTTATAATGCTGTTAGAAATTACATTGTTTTAGTAAAGTAGTGGTTGTAGGCTGTCCTCCAAGATCCAGTGCCTCACTAACCACAGGCAATTGTTTCCAGTAACATGCATAGTTTCTCATTTGGTTGACCTTACGTTCATTAAGAGAGCTACAGTTATCTAACAAGATATTTGAACAACTATTGCACTTAGGGGTATCATGAGAATATAAACATTGTTAGAGTTTTATGTGTCATAGGCAGGTAGGACTATCTATTGCTTCCCTTATTTGGAAGCTGGTATGCCATGGAGGAGACTTTCAAGTCAGAATCAAATTGGATTCCTCAGATCCTATATCCAAAGTGCATGATGTTCTTAGCAACAGGGGCTTATCTTCAACCTCTAGAAGGCAATCAAAAGCAAGAGTAATGAACTGCAATGTTTGGTGAGTCTCTTGGACTCCCCTGAACAACAACCTGAAAGTATCAGGATTCTCATGCCTGATATTGGTTATTGTGCTAATCTTGGGGAACATTGTCAGACCATGTAGGAATTTTTCTTAAATCAGATATGTGTACATATATTCATAGAGGTATATGTATTAGAAAGAAACTCATTTTCCTCTGTACTAAAATATATGAACCTAAAAGAATGGGTTAGAAATTAGCCCATCTGGATTTGAACAGTTACTTGTTCACATGTAGCCAAAAGGAAGACATAACTCAAATGTATATTAACAGATTAACAGATAAACAATGGATTACCATTCATCTTTGAAAATGTGTGAACTTCTTATGCATGCTACAACACAGATAAACTCTGAGGCTATTGTGCTAATGAATAAGTCAAATATTGCAGGTACCTAGAAATTCATACATACATAGAAAGTACAATCGTATTTGCTGATACTGTGGTGGGTGGTCAGGAAGGGGATTTATTGTTTATACGTACAGGTATTCAGCTTTGTAAGATGTAAAGTGTGCCGCAGCTGAGTGATGGGAATGGTTACACAATATTGTGACTTTACTAATTCCACAGAACACTGTACATATATGTGCACATGTTCTTATAAATAGTTATAAATAGGTTGATAGATAATCCTGATTTGATTGAGAGACACCTAGATATTAGTAACACATGCATCCAGACATATCTATGAGGGATCTATATGTTTTTATGTGTCCATCATCTCATTTCTAGAGACGATTTGTACGTAGGACAGCAGCTAAAGGGGTAAGATGTACCCTGAGTGTTGGTTATATCGTCCCACACACTGCAAGCAGAGATGAAGTAGAAGGAAGGAGCCAGCAAGGGTGCGTGAGCACAAACCTTCCTTAGTAAACTGTCCATTGCTGTTGTCATCAGCAACGGACATCAGACTCTACCCTCCCCTGCCTTCCAAAATCCTTCCACACTAACGACCTTCCACACTAACGACTGAGTTTCTAAACCAATACCCTCAGACTGAGCCTCCAGCATCAATCCTTCCTGTTGTAAGGCTTCTAGATCCTTAGATGAAGCATCTACTGAGTCCTATGTCTCTGGCACATGTATGCATTTATAATACTCTCTTGGTTCTACTTTCATAGAGAATGGAGACTGATAGAAATGACAAATATTATGTTATAGTACTAAAAAGATTTGGTACATCTATTTTATAGTATTTTTAAAAGGAATAATAAACTGTGTTAAAACAATTGATTTATAATCCTTAAATGGACGATCAGTATGGTATATGACTTTGGATTTTAATAAAACTTTTTTTTTATTTAAGAATATTGTAAATATTTAGATAATATAAGATACAAGGCATTATTTTTGTTAGTTTTATTTTGTATCACTGTGTGTTATTATCAAATATTGTAAGATAATCAATGTTGATTTCTATAGATAATTTAGTATGTGAAACCATTTATTTAACACTGTTTTTAGTCAATATATCCTATGACTATATTATAGTGATGTATTGGAATAAGACCTATGGTGAAGCAAAGGAGAAGGAATAAACTATTTCTTCTTGTTCTCTGCTATTTTCAGTGCTCACCATGGAACACATGACCCTACATCATCACACTCACTCTAAATGACAAATGCATGAATAGGAGCTATGATATCCCTGTGCTAAGCTTATAGACATGTTTGTTTAGATCATTTTAATGTAAAAATTACTTTTTGAAAATAATTGTGAAAGAAAACATACTTATCTGAGCAGGAGAGGAAGATATATACAATCAAAGGAATGCTAAGACAGTCTGTTGGTTCTGTATGTTTTAAAAGTAATCTACTGGGTCATATTACACAGTCGATAATGCAACTTTTCCCTATTTTTGTTTTCAATCATTATACTTTAACTGCTAGTACCCAAGTTTATAGAAATTATTTGACTACTATTTAATATTTAATATTAATATTAAGTAACATTTAATATTACTTCTGATAATTTCATTCATTAATATTATATTTAAATCACATCCAACCATTTATCTGCCCTTAACATTATTTCTGCGTCTCTCCACACTCTCTTTAAAATGCCTGACTTTTTAAAAGCTATTATTTGTATGTGCTCACACACATATGCAAAGTTATATTTAGTTAGTTTTTGTGTCTATTCAGGTATACACATACATGTGATTGTCAGAAGGCAACATGTGGGTATCTGGGATCAAACTCTGGCACTCATTTTTGGTGGCAATTTTCTAAAAATCTGCCAAATAATTTTCATGCTCATAATCATTGTTTTGTAAAATATTCATGGTAAATTCCAATATCTGTTCATCATATTTTAACATCTTTAAGAGTTTGTGTACTTTTCTGAAGGATGATTTCTTTTTATTATTAGATAAATTCTCTAATTCTTACAAATAATATTATTGCTTTCATTGTCTAGTTCATAAACATAATTAGACATTATAAACAAATGGGATTAACTAAAAGGTAATATAAATTTCAAGTTACTGTAGATCATTTTATGATGGAGGGATGAATGTCATGTTTAATGTATGTTTCCTCTCTTGGGCAAGGCTAGTGTATGATTTCAATTCAATTACTAGAATTGAATCATGCATTGCATTAAAGATATATGAAGGTATCCCTGTACATATTTTATTATAGTTGTCAGTTTTACCCTGATGTTCAGTAATAAATGTCAATTTTAAAAGAAATACAATATGCAGAAACTTTGTCATTAGAAACAATTATCCTTGCTCATTTGACTGGCATTATTTTTTATGTTAATCTGATGTGGGGTTCAGGGTAGTGTCATCTAATTATTAAGGCTCTTAATAAAAGCGTATTTTCTTTTTGTAAAGGCAATGTTAGTAGACAGATTATCACATCTGAACAGAAATGCATACAACAGAACAATTTTATAGTTGGGTATTCAGAAGAATGTGGAAGCAAATTCAAAGTGAGATATTAAAACAAGAAAAATTAATACTATCAATTGTATTATACTCAGAATATAAAATCAAATATACTTTTCAACACATGTGTATTAATATTAAGAGATACATCAAGTGCATTACTCTAATGAGTTGTGCAAAATATCTGTCTTTTGCCCAGATTTTTTTGTTTCCTTCTGAGAAAACAATTACCATAAATATCTCTGGATTCTTTTAGCTAGCAAGATAGTGAATTACATTACTTGCAGATTCTACAAAAATACCCTAAACTACTGTTACCTTATGTATTTTAAATTACTTGAATGGCAAAGGTAAATAATGTATTCAGATATTTGTGTGTGTGTGTGTGTGTGTGTGTGTGTGTGTGTATGCACACATACACAGTGAAGGGAAAAGCAGCAAGAGGTAGGAATGTGAGGAAGGCATGACTTCAAGAGGACCGATAGTATAAAAGCAACATTCCTATGTATAAAGTAGTAAGCTTTAGAAAATAGTTCAAAGAAATCTAAAAGGGTTTATGGAAAACTGATTTAGGGAAGACACCCTGGGATGATTTTATCCTAATACTTTAACAATGTTTAGGCTATTTTTAAATTGTACACTAGACAAACACTGACAGAATATCAGCTCACACCAAAAAGAGGAAATTCTGATGCAATTGGCCCACTACATGGGGAAAGAAAAAATTCCTAAGGATGAGTAAGTCTCTGTACTCACATGAAATGAAATCGGTTTTAATGGTAGTTTCATTTTCCAAGTTCTCTTAAAAGAAGAAACAAACAAAGGCAACATCACAAGTGTGAAGCATGACTGGAGTAAATGGGAGAAGCAAACCCAATGTCTCTCAAGGGGGCTGCACCGTCAGTGGAGACCACAGCCAATTCTGACAGAAATAGCCCCGTGCTTATAATAAAAATTTCCATAAGCACTGGGAAATGTTCCAGCAAATATAAGTGCCACTAACACAAATTAACAGCCCAATTATTCCACAGTTTCTCCAAATGATGGGATTAGGAGACACACAATAAGAAAATAAATATGAATAAACAATTAAAAATGTAAATGAACTTGAAAATGGGAAGACAAGTTGTAGAAGACCATCTGAGGCAGAAAAGCTACAAGGAGGATTGGGGAGTGTCATCAAATCTGTAGAACAATGTTCTGAGATTAAAATTTATTTCTAAAGGAAAAAGGTGTAAACAAAAAGTATGTGAACATTTTCAAAATGCAATGGTTACAAGTTGAAAGTAATAATGAGAAATATGCACTCAAATGTCTACAAATACTTTTGTTTAGGTCAGGTAGACTTAACTTTCAGTAGTTTTAACAATTAAGAATGAGGCAAAGTGCAGACATAATTTGTAAATTAGTTTTAAATTTTGAAGTATTAACCATGTATTGCATATAAATGACAAAACGACATAAACTCTAAAATGTGACAGTGATCTTTTTTAAGCACAAATAAATGACAGATGGGTGTGGTCATACACATGTGTAATTCTACTGATTGTAAAGATTAGGCTCAAAAATCACCACAAATACAAAACCAATATGTGCTATATAGTGAGTTCAAGGCTAATTTGGGATGAACAGTGAGATCTTATTCAAAGGTAAAATAAAGCAGATATAAAACAAAACATAGCGTGGTTGGGCAGGCTGGAAGACAGCCTCAGGTTGAGTCCTTGTCTTCCACAATGCTCACGACAGGATCTCTTGCTGTTGACCACTATCTAAGCCAGGGTAGGGTAGCTGGACCTCGTCACCAAGAATGCTCCTTTCTCTTCCTTGCAACTGACATAAGAGTTTTGAGATTATAGCCCTGTCCTACTGCAATCTGCTCCATACGGGCTCTGGGAGTCTGAGCTCATATTCTCATGCTTGCACAGCAACTCTTCCCCCGAGGAGCCATGTCCCCAAGCCAAAATGATAACTGTAACAGTTTCACTAAAAAGCCATCTAAGAAGTATATGAAGTAAGAATGGAAGTGATATATTCAGAAGGTAATGGAAATTGCATTGTATATGAAAGAAATCTTCACATTAGTAGTAACAAAGACACAAAGATAAGGTAATGAGGCCATGGCAATGTAAATTACAAGAACAACAGCTTCAAGCGCAAATTATTTTAAAAGGTTCTGAAAATAACATAACAGTTACTCAAAAGAAATCCATTTAGACTAACAGCCAATTTCTATGTCACACAAAATAAAAACACTAAAAATTTGCACTGTATGTTCTGTGTCTGAGGAAATGGAAAATATTTATTGATACCTTTTCACTATAGATGATTGTTTGATTTATTTAAGGACAACAGAAGACCAATAACAAGAGTATGAAAAAAATACTTCTCCATCTCCTTGGCAGAAATGTTAGTCCTTTTTTATCTTCTTTAAGTGGCTATTCTGAATGAAGAGACAGAAATTGAAAGTAGTTTTAATTTTTATTTTGCTATTGGCTTAAAGTACTGAGAATTTCAAAAGTATTAATTAGTCATTTGTGATTCTTCTGAGAATTGACTATTCGGTGAATGCACCTTTGATTGAAATATTTGTTTCTTTGGTATTTAAAATTTGCAGTAATTTGTGATTTGAAATATTATGTCCCTCTCAGAAACACGGCAGTAAAGATTTTCTCCTTTCTATAAGCTGTCCCTTTATTGCACTAATTGTATATTTTGCTACCTGCATTACACTCTTTTGCTCGGGGATATTCTATCACTTCACCCTCTATTAACTCCCCTCAAAAATGAATATCAACTTTTAATTACAGGAACAAAATCATGACAGGAAATAGCATGAACTGGAAAGTTGATTGATTAGCTATAATGTATCTATATAATGAAATAAATAGTCCCTGAAAGTAAATGAGCTAGAACTTCATAATTTTATGGGTGACTGTGAAGTAAAATATGAGGTTCTCAATAAACTATTGATCCAAAAGATATTATTAAATATACAGAAAATTTAAAATATGCAAAAACCTGGTAGTGTCTAAATACATAACCACATGAATTATATTGAAGACATACCTAAACATCAATTTAGTAGTGTTCTTATCTCTTTTAGATGTGGGATACAAGCTTGAAATGAATTTTAGTACTATGTAGTTCTATGTTTCCTATGCCAGTGAGTAGAATTTGAATTAATGTTACACAATGCTACTTTTTTTAACCACTAATGTCATTTGACACATATTTTATTTTATTTTTTTAATTTTAAAAGTAGATTATTCTCTCATAGGATACATTCCGACCACAGTTGCCCCTCCTGCTACCATCTCAGCTTTCTTCTGCCTCCCCTCTGCCCCAGATCTACACCTTGCTCCATTTCCCTTCAGAGATGAGCAGGCTTCCAAGAGACAACAACCAAGTATGAGAAAGTAATGTAAAATAAGTAAAGGCAAAAGCCCTCCTATGGAGGCTGGACAAGGAAACCCAACAGGAGGAAATGAATCTCAAGAGCAGTCAAAAGTGTCAGAGACACATCAGCCTTGCTGTTAGGAACCCCATAAAAACACCAAGCTAAAAGTCATAACATACACACAGAGGACCTGGTGCAGACCCATGCAGGCCCCGAGTTTGCTGCTTCAGTCTCCATGAGCCAATGTGAGCCCCACTTAGTTGATTCAGTGGGGCAGGTTCTTCTGCTCTATTAAAGTAGGCTGTCAGTTGATGACATTCACCTGCTTGTAATGAAAGTTAGCCAGTAACTGGCCCATCTTAAATTTTCTCAGTATTCTGATAGAGTCATGCTCTTTTCTAGCTGCTTACCCAAAGCCAAAGTAAATTGTGTGTAAAAGATAGAAAAGAACATGAGAATTCAAGATGTGGTGAATATTGAGGAACATGTGTAATGAAATATCCAGATAAATAGAACAGAGACAATGAATAGGAAGCATAGAAATACCCAATTAGATCCCCGTCAACGATTATCTACTATATTTCCTTCTTTTTCTCCATATTCACTGATAGCAGAGAATCATGAGGCGCATTAGGGAGAACAGCACAAGAGATTTTTGGGAAAAGATATCTGGAAGAGACAGGAAAAGATAGATTTCAGTTTATGTGGTTATCATTAGAAACTAGGACAGATTTTTTCTCCAATACAAGCAGTGGCAAAAAATATAGATAAAAGGGTGTAGTTCCTTTAAGGTAAATTTCAGTATATGTATAAGTTTACTTACATAGATAAATAATTTAACTCATGAAAATTATAGGGAATTCTGTACTTCCATAGTTTTATAATATGTGAAAACAATTTGATGCTCCAAAATCTCTTTGAAGAGATTTCTATGTTAGCACTGAGTTTAATTCAAATATTGAGCACCAACTTTTATAACATATTGTTTTTAATTTCAGAATCACATTGGGTTTATGATCACTAGAGGAACTAAGAACACAAATAAATTTCCCTTTAATAGGGAAAATATCAACATTGTAAGAATTTATTAGATGGAGCGTCAATGCAGCAAAATGCTACAGTTGTAAAAAAAGGTAAAATGGAGTTTTAATTATTAAAACTAAACAAGATTTCATTCAACATAGAAAATGAAGTTCAGCAAAAGCTCAAAGGTAGCCATGCAATACTGTGTGAAAAAACAGTAAAGGTATCCCTAAAACTGTTTCATACAGGAATGAAAGATAAAATGAGAAGTATGATTTCAAGGCTGCGGTGTTACTTTTTATTTTACAATAGGAAATATTTTTAAAATGATGTGGATAATTTTCTTATAGGCTGAAAGTCAATTATAATATTTTAATTTTTATTTAAAATAACTTATTGCATAAGTTTATGAAAAATACACTGAAACTATTTTCTTTTTTTTTTGTTTTCTTTTTATTAATAGGTTTTACATATCAACCACAGATTCCCCTGTCCTTCCTCCTCCCACCCATCATCCTTCCCCCTAACCTACCCCCCATTACCACCTCCTCCAAGGCAAGGTCTCCCCTCGGGAGTCAGCAGAGCCTGGTACATTCAGTTGAGGCAGCTCCAGTCCCCTCCTCCCTGTACCAAGGCTGAGCAAAGTGTTTCACCATAGGTACTAGGTTCCAAAAAAGCCAGCTCATACACTAAGGACAGGTGCCGGTACCACTGCCTGGGGGCCTCCTAAACAGTTCCAGCTAAAAAACTGTCTCGCTTATCCAGAGGGCCTAGTCCAGTTCCATGGGATCTCTTTAGCTATTAGTTCACATTCATGTGTTTCCACTAGTTTGGCTAGTTGTCTCTGTACTTTTTCCAATCATGGTCTTGATATCTCTTGCTCATATAATCTCTCCTCTCTCTGTAATCGATTGGATTCCTGGAGCTCCGCCTGGGGCTTGGTTCTATCATGACAGGGTGTTCGGCCATCCGATCACCAGAGTAGGTCAGCTCAGGTATCCTCTCGACCATTGCCAGTAGTCTGAAACTACTATTTTCAAACCACCTTACTAGAAGTTACAACATATATAGTAACACACTTTATTTAATTTGCTTATATGAGAGTGCCAAGTGTATTGTACTGTTCCTGTAAAATTGATTGTTTACTTTCTCAGTGCTTACATTTCAAAGAAATCATAATGATTTTTTTAATTGTTCTATTTTATAATTTAATTTAACTTTACATATCAGCCACGGATTCCCCTGCCCTCCCCCCACCCCACCCCACATTCCCATCTGCTCACTCTGATTATCTATTTTTTTTCTTATACTATAAGGATTCATACAACAAGGTATTTATGTATTAAGTTATAGTCTAATTGTAATGCAATTGATAAGTTAGTTGGGTGAGGCAAAGTGTTCTCCATAGGTGAACAATGCTGCTTCCGGAAGACATGGGTTATTGAATGAAAATCTTAGTGTCTAGTATGATATATTCTGTCATTTTTAATGAATTACATTATTAATTTGTTTACTGTTTCAGTTGTTTCTACTATAAACACTCTGACACTTTATTATTATTCTGCATTTATAACTTTTTAATTTATTTTTGTTTGCCAGTATTTGCATATTTGTGGGTAGGCCCAAGCCATAAACTGCATTTGCATAGGAAAGTCAAAGGTCAGCTTACTGGAGTCACTCCTTTCACTCTGCCATGTGGGTCCCAGATATTAACCCGGGTCGTCAGAAGAGGTGGAAAGTGCCCTTGTGCCTTGAGGTACCTCACTTGAGCACTTGATTATTTTTATTAAAAACAAGTGTGTGTGTGTGTGTGTGTGTGTGTGTGTGTGTGTGTGTGTGTGTGTTGCCATAGTTTGTGTGTGGAGGTCAGAGGACCACTCTCTTCTTTCTATCATTTGAGTTTTGAGGAGCAAACTCAGTTTATCAGGCTGGTGGCATCTTTTGTCACTGAGGCACTGGACTTCACATTTTCTTGTTGATATGCATATCTTATTGTTTCCTCCAGCTAAATTTCTATGTAAAACTGTGGATCATCCAGGTTTGGTGACAAGTTCCAATTATCTCTGGATTTGAGTTGAAGATTAAGGCAGACTAGAATTTAAGGTCATCCTTGAATACAGAGAAGCAATAGCCTACCCTAGTCTACCTACATGAGATCCTTAATGAAAATAACAGTAAGAAAAATAAGAGGACAATAAAGTAATTAGTTTTTACATGTTTTATACATCTCTCCAAATTGAATATAGCTACAATGGTCTATATTTTAGTGGTGGTTTGAATGAGGTGATTTGCTATAATTAATATATCTAAGACTTTGTCCCAATTGTACCACTACTGCAAGTTACTACTTAGGTCATTGAGGTCATTGCACAAAGGGAATACTGTTTCATTCCCTTCTCTCTTGCACTTAATAAGATGTGCAGACTTCCTTTATACACATCTGTTATGAGGGGATGTCGTTGTCAAAGCTGTAAAGTCATGGGGCAA
The DNA here is from genome assembly GCF_004664715.2 of Peromyscus leucopus. Lineage (NCBI taxonomy): Eukaryota > Metazoa > Chordata > Mammalia > Rodentia > Cricetidae > Peromyscus > Peromyscus leucopus. The sequence continues at coordinate 11,821,119 of NC_051070.1, read as the reverse complement.
CTTATCCAAAGGTCAGAGATTGTCACAGCATGGAACAGCGCAATCCTTACTCTTACAAGTTAAGTGCTTCTGGTATTTATAGTGAAAAAAAAAAGAGTATTCTTTATGGAATTGATATTTCTTCAATGCAAATTTTATAACCTCTCCACACAAAAAAAGGAATGGTAATCTAGGTGGACTGCTTATGAAAGTTATTCTTTTAACCATTGATCAATGGCAAGTGTCCACCCTTCTGTCTCTGTTTACCTAATGCAAGGACAGTTTTAGCTCTGGCCCATTACTAAATATGTCCTGCCATTTTACCTTCCTTGCTATCCCCACATTTGAGAAGCAAACTTTTATTGCAAAAGTAAGAATTAATTTAATTTGTTTATTTTCTATGTTATTGGATTGCTAGAAATAATTCTAGTTTTGAACATAAAAACAAATAATAAATCATATCATAGTTTGCAAAAAAGCCATAAGCACAAATGTATTAAAAGTATTTTTGCAAGATACATTTGACATCTTTCATTACTAGATCCCATTAAATTTGTCATTATTTAACAGCAAATAACTTGGTCTTAACCAGACACTAAAAGTGATTCCTGATATAGCTCTTTTTTACTTTTTGGAACAATATTTGATATCTAAAACTTTTACTTGGAATATTACCATTAAACAAATTTGGGGTAAAACATTTTTTCAGTAATAAAGTATTTATAAAATGTCTCTGTTCTAAAGTTTAAAGTTAGTTATTACATTGGACATTCTGTATGATGAAGAGAAAATTGTCATAGGAGTTGTGAATATAAATTACTGGATATGAAAATTCTCTACAAAGTAGTCCATGTTCTGCATTTATTTCCAATGAGTTATTTTCTGAGGTTTCTTTTTATGTTTTTCTTCCATTGCTTTTTGTTCTCCACCCTAAGAAAAAGGAGAAATGGAGTGTTCTTTTAGAATTCATATACCCTTAGCATATCTCTTGAACATAGGAGCAAGGAAAAAAATGAAGGCTTTCATTTGAATAAGAATGATTTGTCTTCTGATTGTTGAGGGACATGAATGCATTAAAGATACCTTTTGCACTTAACATGTGCTTCTCTTAGCAATTAGATGATTTCAGAGAATGCTTAAAAACAGTTCTAAAACAGTAGCTTACATTTATTCCTCTAAATGGCATAGATTTTCTTTTATAAAATTGAATGGGTGATACATAGAATTCAAACTATATTTTTAATATAAAATCCATTCAAATAAGTTATTATTTACTATGAGATAACAAATTCTCTGTATATTACATACACACACAGTTGTTAAGAACTTAATGCTAAATTACTATTAATTATAATTTTGATGTAGACATAACAAAATCTTAAGAAATAATGGTTTAGATTTTATTTTTTTATTTTATAATTTAATTTAATTTTGCATATCAGGAACAGTTTCCCCTGTCCTCCATCCTCCCACTCCTCCCTCTATCCCCCCAGCCCACCCCCCATTCCCATTTCCTCCAGGGTATAGACTCCCCTGGGGATTCATCTCATCCTGGTAGATTCAATGGAGGCAGGTCCAGTCAACTCCTCCCTTCACCCAGGCTGAGGTTCCAAACAGGCAGCTCATGCACTAAGGACAGGTCCCGGTCCCACTGAACTACTCTGGTGATCAGATGGCCAAACACCCTAACTCTCGTGGTAGAACTCTCATCCAATGACTGATGGAAGTGGATGCAGAGATCCACAACCAGGCCCCAGGTGGAGCTCCGGGTGTTCTATAGGTGAAAAAGAGGAGGGATTGTATAAGCAAGAATTGTTGAGACCATGATTGGAAAAAGCACAGGGACAAATAGCCAAACTAGTGGAAACACATGAACTATGAACCAATAGCTGAGGAGCCCCCAACTGGATCAGGCCCTCTGAATAAGTGAGACAGTTGGTTTTGATTTTGTAATGTGGCTTTAATAAGGGACTTGAGAAAGCCAGGCAATTATTTTACTCCGTCCACCTTTGGTTTTCTGAGACTTAGTTGCATTCTGTATGTAGTTCAGGAAGGCCTTGGACTCTGCATCCTTTGCTTTCAGATTTTTGTCTGCTAGGACAATGTGCATATGTGATCATGCCCAAACCTCGATTTAAAATTTAAGAATGAGTTTGAGAATTCATTATCTGACATGAAGTGTTTTAGATTTCAAATTTGTTTAGGTATTTCAATATTTATACATAAATTATGAGAAGCTTGATTGAAAATCCTAAATCTAAACACGAATTCATGTTTACATACACACATAGCCTTATGAGAAAAATCTTACAGTATTTTAAGTGTACTCTCATTTAAATCTGACACATCACATATGAATAGAAGCAGGATTTTTAAAAATGACTTACCAAAACTAATAAGGTTTTAGATTTTTGAAGCATTTCAATACTTGGATTTTCAAGTTAAAGCTATTTAGCCTCCATATTATGTGGAAAAAATCCATCTTACATATTATAGATCGACTGGCTTAATGCTTACAAAATTATAAATCACATATGCTATTACATCTGAAATCACTATGTATGTTTTTCTATGTCTATATTTTAAGGAATTACTTTCACATAAACATAAGCAGATTATGTTGATTATCCACTGTGAATACACTGCTTAGCATAGCAGTTTATTACTATTTTTACCCTTACTGCATTCACTAACCCAATTGCTGTACATATTCCTGAGGCAGAGCTTTATGCAAATTAATATTCTGAGTCATTTTGAAGAAAGAAAATCTAAAATTTGTTGGAATATATGTAATATTGCAGATTTATGAAGAGACCAAGATCCTTTTCACAATAATAAATCTATGGCTGAACAAAATCCTCTGATATTCAACTTGAAGTTTTCAATAAGGAAATCAGATAATTTGTGATTATTGCCTTTGATGATAATGTGTTCTATATCAAGTTTTGAGGGTGAAGTATGTGGTGGTATTGTGTTCCCCAAAATATTGTGTATCCTAATAAGCTTATCTGGGATCAGGGAACAGAAAAGCCACTAGCTACTTAGGATAGGCAGTGGTAGCACACACCTTTAATCCTAGCATTCCAGAGGCAGAAATACATCTGTTCAAAGATACAACCAAGCATGGTGACTCACGTCTTTAACCCCAGAAAGCTATTCTTTAATCCCAGGGAGTGATGGCTGAAAGCAGAAAGGTATATAAGACATGAGGGCCAGAAACCAGAAGCATTTGGCTGGTTAAGCTTTTAGGTTTTGAGCAGCACAGTTCAGCTGAGAGTCATTTGGATATGAGGACACAGAGGCTTCCAGTCTGAGGAAGCAAGATCAGCTGAGAAGTTGGCCAGGTGAGGTTAGCTGTGGCTTGTTCTGTCTCTCTGATCTTCTAGTGTTCACCCCAATAACTGTCCTTAGGTTTGATTTTATTAATAATAACTTTTTAGATTCATGCTACAGAAGTATTATCCATTTATATAAAAATGAGTTGAAATACAATGTAATAAATAATGTACTAGGTAATTATGGATACAAACAAGGAACACGTGGGAAGTCAGTTGACATTCAATGGCAATGAAGAAAATTGTATACCCCTTAGCAAAGGGGCAGTTAAAGAGAAGATCAGTGGATAGTACTGTAGCTTTAATAGTTGTGGGCTTTTTCACATATTTTTCCAGTATTTTGCTCTATATGCCCAAGGAACATAAGGATAAGCTTTTTTCTCTGTCTTGCTAAAAACAGTAAACTTCAATATAATATGAAATGTGCCTAATAGTAGAATCTGTTTCCTTGAACATTCCTTTCTAATATAACTCTTGTTGTGTTAAATCTCTCTCATACTACTTTTATAATGCATACTTGAAGTCTTTTATTTTCCTAATCCCTAGTGTATATATACTCTTCTTGTGAATATATAATGTATTTGTGATTTTACTATTAATGACAATATTTACAGCTGTGGCCTTAATTTTGTTTGATCAGTGGTTGTGATTATTCAGTTGGCTTAAAAATCAAACATTTGATCAAATCATCAGACAAACTAGGATTTACAGAACATCAGTTTCACTTAGCTTTAAAAAATGTATGAACCTCAAACTACATCACATCAGAAATGACAACAGTATAATGAAAAGGATATCATGTGTACTTACAGTAACAACAGCATGGTTTCTTTGTCATGGACATTGTTAGCTCAAAAGTGATGAGACATGTGATACAGACAATCTCACTGCAGGAAACTAGAATGCTTTATAGTGCTATATATAGGTAACTGCAATGCTCCACAAGGGCACGTGCATATTTCACGTTATCAAGTACATCTACATTTGATTCATCCTGATATTTATTAATCAACATCAATAAAAAAGACAATTTGTGTGTTCCTGTAGATGAGAACATAGCCAGGATAACACTTTTCATAGATTTTAGTTTACAAACATATGCATTCTTGTTTTATTGTGGTAGTGAACATCCTGCTTAGGATCCCATTTTTAAGGTTATCTGAAACCAAAGAAAGGACAACAGATTTTATTGATACACTCTCTCTTCTATCCACTAAATCAGATGGAAAATTACTGACAATTGATATGTAAAGTGGACACTTTAAGTGAATATCTTAGCGATAAATTTTTGTTTCCAAATTTACTTTATTAAATGTAAATCCTCCACATTTGATGTTTACAGCAAAATCTATGATGCTGTAATAATGCTGAATGATATAGAAACTGTAAATTGCTACTTACTTATTATATAAAATTTTAGATTTTACAACATATTTTTCAAAAGAAAAAATATTCTAAGATTATTAAGTAACTTCCTTAAAATTCCATGTTTTCAAAAAAGGACTGAAATTGAAAACTAGATGAATCTATAAATTGTTGTTGCAATTCCTGGAGGGTAAGTGTTCTATACATAAATATACATACCTAAAATAACTGCTAGTACAGATATTATTAAATATTTTCTGACTTATATATGCCAATTTAGGTATCATTTTAATGAAAGGCATACATCAAATTAAATGTTTGAAATCTAAGGATAATGTGTGTTTCAACGACTTCTGCATTATTACTAATATTTTTGTTTATTGGTTAAACATTTACCAATATGTTTGAAAAATTGGTTGATTATTGAGACAGTAACTGAGCATATGTCCCCTCTTGCCTTGGATTATTCTTTGTATCTCCATCTGGCTTCAAATGCACGTTCCCACTGTATCATCTTCCTGTATGCTGTGTTTACATGCATGTGTCACCACATGTGCTCTATATAATTCATTTCAAAATAAGAAGTAATTCAGTACCTTTCAATTTCAATGACAGATTATTCCAGAGAAAGCAATAGAAATTAAAGGAAAATAAAACCTTCTTCATTCTTGTGTTTTAACTTATTTTCCAATGGTAATTATCTTTTAAAGTTGAACATATCTAAAATGTAATTCATGATTCTGATTTTCGTTACTGAATACGAGTATTTCTGAAGTCCAAATATCAGTTAAAAGCTGGTGATTGATGACCATTTTATAGGATCTACATATTTACATAGAACCATATATCAGTGCTATACAGTTAATTAAATATAAATACATCTGCTTTTAACTCTGCTGACATAAAGAAATTGCTGTGACTAATAATTTTTCCCATTGCCTTGCAATTGTTCAGTTTATATGTGCTAATATTATAGAAATATATCATTTAAATTTTCACTAATGTATTTTATTATGGTAATGAAGATGTTTCTTCTATAACTGGATATAGTAAATAAGAAAGGGGAAATGGGAAAAAGGTGAATAGAACTCTGAGAGTGGAAGTCAGAAGAAAATCCATATGGAAAAATGGAGGAAAAAGAAGAGCAAGGTTATCTGAAATAAAAACAAAAGAAATCACAGTATTGTAAGTTTTATGTTTACTTAGTATTTGATGACATATATCTTAAATGAAGGCATGATGCTGCATTCCACAATTGGTGCAGGCAACCTAAATAAAAGTCCAATACCAGGCATGAGAAACTCCTTCCATGTACTTGGTCAAGTAAGGCTATGCAACTCCAAAACAAGTCTATTGTTGTTATCCTCAGTTGTCACTTAGGGGTTGAGATAATTTCTATGGCTGAAGACACCACATATTTAGACTGAAGAGTATGCATGATGCAGCATTGACCTAATATGGATGCATCTTTCCTGTGGTCTAGCTTCCATTGTGCCTTGCAATCTGCCAAGAGAAGGAAATATTCAGTAGCCTTAGCTGTGACGCTTACATAGCACAACAATGCCCAATATGGGATAATATCCCCTAAAGTGTAATAGTGTCACTTATATCTACGTGGTAACAACAGCTGTCTAATAGAATTTAAACCCTACCAAACGGGAGGGAACTTATGTCTGCTACTAGAAACCAAGCCGACTACCTGGGGGACCTATGACTACCTGATGAAGTCATAGATGAAGTCATAGATGTTAGAAGATAACCTACTTACCATCATTTTAATAAACCATCGTAATTCCTAACTACCTTTTAAAACTTATTCCCACAGATAGGTGTAGCTCTCATCAACTCGAAAGAAGCTTCTCTTTTTAAACAATTATCTTTGTGGGAGTAAAATTTTAACTCATATTTTGGCTCTAGGCTATATTACAGGCCATCATTTTTGCAACATGAATTTCTTTGAGTTTTAGAAAATATATAAGAACATCTTTTGGATTGAGATAGAAATGTGAACATTCAATGCCAGTTGAAAATTGATGTACTAAAGCAATGTCTTTGCTCCTGAAAAGTGAAAAGGGAACTGGAGTTTGAGATGTGTTCTGTGCAGAAAACTGTCTCTCTGCTCTTCAGACATTGCATTTAACTACGACTTTAGGTCAACTAATTACAGCTTAGTTTTACTCATCATTTTCAACTTTGAAGTCTTCCCAGAAGTATATTTTATTTTATTGTATGAGAAAAACCAATGAGATAAGTATTTAAACTAGAACTTAGGTAGCCCTGAACTGGGATTATAATAAGTGATAAATTGAGCATAAAAGTTCCTATTCTTGTAAGGAAGAGTGTTTACTCTTTGTTAGAAATGGGCATAAAGTGCTGTGATAAGAACCTTTTATGTCTAAAGACCAAATGTCAAATGACCCATTACCTACATGACATGCTTATTATGTGTGTTCTCAGTGATTTTATCACAAATTTCTTTCTTTCAGAGACCACTAAGGGAAAGTGGAAATTATAGAAAAAAAAATAACCCAGAAAGAATCCTTCATTTAAAAATGCCAAAATGTCAAACTTTCAAGTTTTAAGTTAACTTTATCTCATTAGATTTCATGACCCTGGAAATAAAGCTATGTGAAAATCTGTATGCTCATATGACACATTATGGAAAAAAAAAACATGTGATTGAGATATTAATATAGATTATGGTGCAATATAGTTGATCCTCCAAGTGTACACAGGACTACAATTTTCTTTTCTTTTCTTTCTTTTTTTTTTTTTTTTTTTTTTTTTTTTTTTTTTTCAAGACAGGGTTTCTCTGTGTTGTTTTGGTGCCTGTCCTGGATCTCGCTCTGTAGTCCAGGTTGTCCTTGAACTCACATAGAGATCTGCCTGACTCTGCCTCCTGAATACTGGGATTAAAGGCATGCACCACCACCACCACCACCACCACCACCACCACCACCACCACCACCACCATGGGCAGGACTACAAATCTTGTCCGCAGAAACAGAAAACTGTCTGTGGGGTGGGTATGCAATACTGAGGGATGATATTTGGGTTTGCAGGCCTTTTTTCCTAGTTACCAAAGTGGATTAAGTTTCACCACCTGTTGTCATGTGAAAGGCAGCACAAGCCAGTGGAGAACACAGCAGAAGCCTTCTGGTCTTGGCTCCCCTCTTCCTCTGACTTCCCTCTGCACAGACACAGTTCCTAAATCACAACCTCTCTGAAACAAAAACACACACTTAGATTTCATTTTTGAAAAAACAAAAGCAATAGAAATTTATGTTATGTGAAAACTTTAAAAATTTAAATATATTTGTAAGAATAATTGCTAACGTCTTTCAGCTAAATGGTATCAGATAACAGTTGCCAATCTGTTAAGATTTTCTGCACAGGCTTTCAAACCAATGAGTCTACATTCCTTACTATGAACATTTGACAGGTAATTTGAAACCATGATTTAAAGCAGTTTATAATTTAGTACATGGACAACAATGGCTAATAAGATAACAAGGATTAGGCAGTATGGCAGCCTAAGTTTTCAACTCATCATGGCCGGCTTTTTCTTAACTAATCTCTCACTAGCTATTAGCACTCGAAAGATGACAGAGTGCTATTTTTATCTAACTCTTTCTTCTAAAAAATTGTAATATTACTCAAAGTATTTCAACTATAGAAACTATGTTTTACTATTATCAAGCATATTTGGAGAGACTTGATATAGTCTATGTGTACCTAAGGCAGCCATTTTTTAAAAATCAACCCTATGTAAGCTGAATGCCTTTCTCTAGTTTTTTTTTTTTTTTTTTTTTTTTTTTTTTTTTTTTTTATTCTGAAGAACTTCATAATAAGGAGAAACTTGTACATGACTCCACAGGAAGTTCTGTGGTAAAGAGTTTCTTAAGGAGATCTCACTTCAAAACTGAACAATTCGAAAGCCCTTGGCTGAAGCACAATGAGCAGAAGTACTAAAAACAGCTTTATTATGGTTGACTTCTCATATACAATTCAGTTACTATGGATATCAACTGCTGGATACAAACTATTGGTATAATCATACAGTGTTTAGGTATAAAGTAGCTCATTTTATTTTATATTTTGTAGAATGAATTTTATTTGTTATAACATCTCAGCTCTAAATGAACTTAAATGTACAGAGCATATTATCTTTTCTTCACTTTAGTATTTTGCTTTATTATAAACACATATAAGCATAAAAAACTTCACGGTGAAATAAACACTAATTCAACTTCAAGTACAAGGAAGCAACCATTGGGATTATTTTTCATAAAATTCCATGCATCACTTATCTATTTGTTTACACTAATTCAGAAATACCAAAGTTTATTTGAAGCAGATGCTCTATGTCACTATATTAAATAAAATATTCAGAAATTAGATACCTTTAATGTGTTAAAGTATTTTGACTTTCAATAACGCCTAACATGTATACTTAGTTCAATATATGCTGACCTTGTTTAAATAAAAAAAAAAATGTATTAAACTTGCCATGAGGCTCCCCACAACTTAAGGAGTATTCTTTTTTCTTCAGAAAGAAGTCATTGTATGAGATCATGAATGAGTGTTGTGTATAAGTCACATGGACAAGAGCTGCTTTTACATTGTTTAGATAGTTTTGATTATCTCCACCGTAGGTTTATGTGACAGCCACAATCCCTAGAGCTGTAGTCCTGAGAGGCACTATGCTACTTGAAGTTGTCTTGAGATTGATGTGGGCAGTGTAATGTAGCACTTGGGAAACTGCTTAGCTCTCCCAAGTGATCCCCAAGTCAGTCTCTTGACATATTCTGCAATGTGACTACAACTTCTGAAGACCAGCCTGCCCTGAAATGTCTGCTTCAGCATACTTGGAAAAGCTAACCAATGGTGCTACAGACTCAGAAATTTCTACCTCACAAACTGTTAAGTAAGAATCTTATGTTCACGAGGTGCCTTGTCACAGTAATGAACATAGACTATAAAACTTCCAGGGCAATATTTTATTTCTTAATTTAAATAAATCAAAATTATAATATTAATATATTTTTAAAAACAATATTTTATTATTATGCTTAAATATACTCTGGTATTTTCTTAAACTCACTGTTTAACTATCAAGAGGATATCTACTTTATTAAAATTAGGACATGTAAAAAATTGTATTTGTAGGATAAAGATTAAAAAGGTTTTCATTTATTTATATTTAGTGTTTAAATAAATGACATAATTTTCCTAAGACAAATTTATTAAGAGTTTTTATATAGCTATATGCATGAGTTGGCCTTTCTGACTATGTTTCAAGGAACAAAATTGCAAAGTTTTAAGCATCTTACCCCATATCATTACACAAGAATGTAAACAAATACACATTTCCAAAAAAAGATGTGTAGTTTATGCACACAACTGCTTTACATGCTGTGGCACACAGATGCACACACACAAATAAGTGAAAGAATAACTAATAATGTATATCTTCCTCAACTTAAAAATGCAGTTTGAATTTTGGGAACTATTTAAGAGATAAAAGAAACTGAACAATGTTCATTAGTGAATGATAACTTTGTCCATATAAGAAGCAGCATGAAATGAATGAACTCTGTTTCAAAAAGTATAGAAAAAAAGACAAATATCTCTCTTCATAATATTAAGAAAAATGGCATAAAAGGGAGATCAAGCAAGTAATTATGAAGCACATTTATAATCTAATTAAATATATTATTTTCAGTTTGAAGATGAGACATACTTACAAATTTTAATGTATAAATTTATATTTACAGTTAAGAAATCATTTCAATAACTGTATTAAATTTCATAAATTTTATATTTAATACATACAGAAGATTGAAATTGCATTCATGCATATGTTTTTTTGTCATGACCTGATTGTAACATTTAATATATTCCGAGAAGCTCTGCCAATGTTAAAAAAATGTTTGGGAGAATGAACCAAAGAATCAATCATGGTGTATTTAAAGTGCCATTCTGGAAAATCCACTCATAACCCTTTACAGTAATTCTGATACAATCTATAAACAATGGAGTATAATTTGTTTAAACAATAAAGGCTTGGGCCCTTTCTATGGAATGACTATTACTTAGTGTATCTGATAGCAAGGGCCTTATGAGTTACCAGGAAGCATTCTGAGTTTAATTCTCCTTTAGTCCAGACACAATTACCGCTAATACTTTTTTAGTGCTTTCTTTCTGTAAACTACATTATTAAGGTTGGTCTTTAGTATTCTTGAATCTGTGTATTGAGAACAAATATTTAAGACACAATTCCCTTTAGTGGCTTGGTAACTTGACCTCCATATATCTTAGAACATAGTTGTCTTAGCACACCATGAAGCTCAATATTAGAGACTTCTAGTATAAAAGCTTTAGACAACATGGAATTGTTTCCTATTTTTTGAAAACATTGCATTATAAAAACTTTCAGAAGAAGACTAAAGAGAATGCTCAGCTGATAAAATTTTTGTGTTTAAAACATAAATAAATGAGTTGATTTCCCCAATATCCAAATAAATTATCTTCTAGGGTACAACAGCATACCATATCTGGGGATCTAGACAGAGGAAGATGCCTGTTGCTCACTGGCCAGATGCCGTGCTGAGCTGGTGAGCTCTAGGTTTAGTGAGAGACTCTCACTAAAAAGTAAGGTGAAAATGATTGAGGAAGACACTTGACATCTCTCTTTGGCCTCCTCACATACATGCATATGTTCATACATACTATAAACACATATACACATCAGCACACATATCTATCCAAAACAGAAGGAATTAATACATGAATTTCATACATTCAGGCCTAAGACAGATGTCAGATTTATGTTACTTATACCTGTCACCATTATTTTATTGTACTATGTGAACTAATATAGTACTAGATCATGTGGTCACAATTGTACCCTGGAGATGTGACTTAGATCACATTTTAACCTTAATCAACCAGGGATAACAAAGACTTCCTCTGCTGTGTCATGATGTAGTAAACATGTCCCAGATAAAGATTGCGGTCATCTCTGAATCTTGTGCAAGGAGTATATTCTTAGTTTTCTTCAGACTTTGGGTGGGGGGTGTATGATCTAGACCTGAGCTGCAGTCTTGGAGTAGTTCTGCTGTTTTCTTCCCATAGCAACTGATGGTGCTTATGAGGTCAGGGATAAGTTTCTGGAAATGTATAATACATATTTCACTTTGAAGTCTATTATTCTTACCCTTTACAGATGGCCTTGAGTCATAGAAAAACAAGAATAAATGAGTATTCAGGAGAAGCTATACAAATAACTACATTGTACTGGAAGACCTGATGGTTCTTTTTCTGTGAACTGAAGTACTGCATTGACTCAATAGACATCAATCTGCCATGTGCCACATATAGGGCCTATTGAAACACCACACTTTGTTGCAGAATCTTCACACCAATCTCCATGGTGGCTTTATTAATTTATATTTCCGTTGACAATGTGTAAAATTTATTATTTCATCACATCATGTCAGCTTTTTTTCCATTGACAAATGAATTACCGTTGTTGGAGATTTTCATACCTGAGTGTAATATGTTTTGATCAAATCCACGTCCCATTTCAATTCTTCTTTTTCCCTTCCAATTTTAAGTGATATCTCTTGTATCTCCCTGATTCCTCTCAGTGCTGCAATGGATACATGGTGTGGGGCCACTCCACTGGATCGTGAGCAGCGTATTGTGTGCAGTACATCCTTAAAGAAAGCTAATTCTCTGTCCCATATGCCAGATCCCATCCAAGTGGATATTTAACCAAGTGAGACAAATGTTTTTTTTTCCTCACACTCTTGATTTCATGTCATAGATTTCAGTGTTAGTCTCTTCCAGAAGGACTCTCAGAGAAACATCAGAAAATATATATTTTTTTTAAAGAAAAACATTACTGGGTCACTGAGTAATACTTAATCCTGTAAACTCAACTTTTAAAATTAATCATCAGCCGGGCGGTGGTGGCACACGCTTTTAATCCCAGCACTCAGGAGGCAGAGCCAGGCGGATCTCTGTGAGTTCGAGGCCAGCCTGGGCTACCAAGTGAGCTCCAAGAAAGGTGCAAAGCTACGCAGAGAAACCCTGTCTCAAAAAACCAAAAAAAAAAAAAAATTAATCATCAAAGTATACTTTTATATGAGTAATAAGAAGACAGCCTGAATAGGAGTAAACACATGCCCCACACAAACATGTATGTATATAATTTTAATTGAAAAAAAGACATAAAAATGAATTACAACTTAATAAATATTTGAATGTTATGAATTATGGAAGTTCGTGTGCCATATGCATGTATATGTACATGTGTGTATAGGTACATCAGTCCAAGGAAAATGTCGGATGTCCTGCTCCTTCACTCTGTGCCTTACTTTCTTGAGAAAGTCCCTCTTATTGAACATCACTCTTCTTCAAGCTCACTGTTTTGGTGAGCTTTGCTGTCTAGTAACCTGCCAGCATCTGTCTGTTTCATCTACCTAATCTCTGTTTATAGGTTCTCACTGCCAAGCTGGGCTTTTGCATGTGTTAGGTTCCGAACGCAGATCCTCATGCTTGTTCAGCAAGTGTTCTTACCCTCTCAACTGTCACTTGGGCTGCATGCATCCTAAATTGTTGGAGCCCATGATTTCAGAGTAAGGTTCCGCAGGGATATCGTATTTTAATAGTGAATAGTAGAGCACAGTGTTCCATTGATTAATTTGACTCTTGAATCTCAGCATTCTTCCTTTGCTATAAATATTGTAAATAATCATCAGATATACCGTATTTCAGTGTTGTAGTAGGTCATATATTATTACTGCTTATGGTATTGGATTTTATAGTGGTGCACACATAGGAAGAGAAGCGTCCCTTGTATCTCTTGCACTGGAATATATTCCTTCAAGGAGAGCACTGGGGTGTGTTTCTTGATCCTGGAAATAACATTTCTGTGAGCTTTCTGGTGATGGTAATGTAATCATTTGTGAATGAACTAAAATCCATATTAAGTCCACTATTAAATTACAGTGAGAATAGATGACTTGCTTTTTCAAAAGGGAGAATGATTCCATCCTCTGCTACATAGTGAATAGCTTCCCCATATAGGAAAGATATCACATCAGAATGCCAAGTAATGGTCCATTTTGATGTTTATTTACTAACAGTTGGAGGGTCATATTACCCCGAGCAAAGAATAACCTAAGTTGCTGGGCTCCTGGTTAGCATCCATCCTTGGCGTTATATGTGCTTTTTTTACAGACAATTGTGAAAGAAATAAAATAATGAGAATGAGTGGTATAGAATTTATGAACAGCCAGATTTTTGACTAACATTGTTTGGAAAACATTTAAATATCATATAGCTGCATTTGTTAATTCCAGATGCATGTTGTCAGGAAGCAAACCTGCAAAATAGCTTTTATGGCAAGCCTGAAGATTGCTTTGAAGCACTGGTTCTAAACCTTCCTAACACTGTAACCCTTTAATAGAGTTCCTCACGTTGTGGTGACAGTCAGTCATAAAATTATTTTATTGTTACTTCATAATTGTAATTTTGTTACTGTTATGAATTAAATGTAAGTATCTTATGTGTGTCCCCCGTGAAAGGGTTATTCAACCCCCAAAAGGGTCATGACCCATATATTGAGGAGCACAGCAAAATCTTGTTTCATTGTAACTCACACACAATGTGATTATCATATTTATGCACTACAAGAACACATACATGTATATAATTATGATTGTCTTAGAATTTCAAAACTAAGTTGTGCGAGTTATATATGTCTAGGCAAGAAACTTAAAAGAGATGTCAGATCAGGTGTTGAAACAGCTTGGGTTACATAGTGAGTTTAAGACTAGACTGTGATAGAGACTGAGCCCAAGTCTCAAAAACCAAAATTAAATAAATAATTACATACAAAAAAGAAAAAAAATTACCAAGTCCCAGTAAGAATTGTTGCTATGTTCCCTGAGCTTGGTCTAATGTTCAGGTGTTGGTCTCTGTATCTGTTTCCATCAGTTACTAGATAAAGGCTCTATAATGACAGTTCAGGTAGTCACCACTCTATGAGTACGGCGGAATATCATTAGGCATCATTACACTGACATTTTTTTTAAATCTCCAATAGTGTTTGGTTATGTCCCAGTTCTCCTGGCCATCCAGCATCTAGGTCCTGGCACTCCAGACAGTTTCAGGCACAGGGTTATTCTAGTGGCATGGGGCTGGGGCTGAACCAGTCATTGGTTCGCCACTCCCATGATATCTGAACAACTCCTACCCCCTACACTTCCCATAGGCAGGACAGACTGTAGGTCAAAGGTTGTGTGGCTGAATTGATGTCCCAATCCCTCCACTAGAAGTCTTTTTTTTTTTTGCTTTGCACCTTTCCTGGAACTCGCTTTGTAGACCAGGCTGGCATTGAACTCACAGTGCTGGTATTAAAGACGTGTGCCACCACCGCCTGGCAAAGATGTATTTGTTTATACAGTGTTCTGACTACATGTGTCCCTGCAGTCCAGAAGAGGGCACTAGGTCTTCCACTGGAAGTCTTGCCTGGTTATAGGAGGAGGAAAGATTGTATGAGCCAGGGGTAAAGGACATCACAAGAAAACCCACAGAAACAACTTACATGGTCTCATACCAACTCAAAGAGTCTGACCTGACAACCAGATAGCCTGCATGGGACTGACCTCTACATGTATATGACAGTTGTGTGACTTGGTCTTCTAGTGAGATTCCTAACAGTCACAGGAGAGACTATCCCTAACTCTTTGGCATATGGGAACCTACTCATACTGGATGTCTTGCCTGTGGTGATGAATTGTGTCCCCTAATATACTGTGTCCCCCAATAAAATTTACCTGAAGATCAGAGGAAAAAGCCAGCATAGTAAACATAGAAGTCAGGCAATGGTCACACATGACTTAAATCCTATCACTTGGGAGTCAGTGATCTGGATCTCTGTAAAGTCAAGGCCACACTAGGGAACAGAGCCAAGTGTGGTGACACACGCCTTTAATCCTAGCACTACCCATAGAGGTCTGGACATCTGTACAGACAGACAGGAAGTGACAGAGCTGGGCAGGAATAGGAAGTGATGTAGCTAGGCTTAGAGAGCCAAGAAGAAAACAGAACAGAAAGGCATATAGGTGTGGAGATATAGGAAGTAGCTCTCTTTGGAGACTGAGGTGTTGGTGAAGTGAGGTTAGCTTGTGTCTTTTCCTATTTCCCTGACCTCTCAGGTTTTTTATCCCTGTATCTGGCTTCGTGTTTATTTATTTATTATTTATTTATTTAATAAGACCATTTATCAACTCATCTACACTTGCCCAGCCATAAAACAAGGAGAAGAACTTAGCTCTACTGCAAATTGATATGTCATGCTGTGTTAATACCCATGAGAGACCTGGCTTGTTCTGAACAGAAACAGAGGAGTGAATTGGGAGGAGGGGTAGGAAGGGAATGGTAGGAGAGGAGAGAGGGAAACAGAGGTTGGGATATACAATTAATTAATTAATTAATTTTTAAAAAGGAATTGTTCCTATGTTTTAACCCTATCACATAATGAAATAAGGTTTTCACTCCAGAGAGTCTACTCTTTTCAAGATGAGATCACTAAACAAAAATTTTACTCACATTATTGATTTGTCTCTATTTATCTGATTCCTGTGATACACATCTTATGCATACATTATCTTTTATTGTTTTACTAGTCTGCATTATATCATGAATTTAATGCCTTCTCTACAATAGCCCTGTGTTTGTGTGTGTGTGTGTGTGTGTGTGTGTGTGTGTGTGTGTGTGTGTAGCTTATGAGTAAATGGCTGCATGTAAGGTATGACAATTTGTATCCGTTCTCCTGGATGCCAGCAGAGGGCATCAGATCTTCCGGAATTGGAGTAGTAAATATTTGTTTACCTACCAGGTAGGTGCTGGATACTGAACCCAGGAACTTTGTAAGATCAGCAAGTTCTCTTGAGCACTGAACTAACTCTCTAGCTCCAAGAGCATGTACTTTTATCCTAAGCTTGTTTGTGTTTTTTTTGTTTGTTTGTTTATTTTTAATAAGTTAATGCAACTTTCTCATTGAAACAAAGGGTTGTAAAACTTGATTAAATTAAGAGCAATAAAGTTTTTAAAAACTTTATTATTTACTGGGGCAAATAAATAGTGTTTTGTTTAAAACTTAAATGCAATTTCTGAAATATGCTTCCAGTATTAATTTGGTATTTGTTTGCTTCAAGATAATGTAGTAACTCATCATGAGGTAGCCACTATAATAATGGTGTGATTCAAAATATTTTAATGACTATTTCTTCTTGATGACACCTCCTGTGTTCATTTTCAATCTGATTACAAGTATGAATATTAGCTCTCTGGTGTTCCAGATATATTCACACACGTGGATTGTATGTCCCCATCTCAACATCAAAGATCTCTTTGGTCTACAAAACGTATGATACAGTCTTGCATTAATTAGGAATCCAATGTTTCCTACTTAATGTTATACAAGGCTAATTGCTTAATATACTACTCAAAAAACAACTTGTATTTTCATCTCAGCCATCAATTGCATAACACTATTAATAACATGAGTCTGCCATTTGCATGAAAATATCAATGATAGTGGCCATTTACATTTCATAGTTGCAGAGAGTCCAGCTTTCTGCAGGTCAGAAAGAGTGGAACAAGATACAGAGTCAGGGAGAAGAACACACAGACTTCTTTTCTGAGGGATAAAAGCTTTCTTTCTTTTATTATTCTTTCTCCTGACTGTTCTTCTCTACTCTTTTTGGTTTTGTTCTTCTACCCTGATGTTTTCTTCCTTTGTCTTTCTTGACTTCTTCCTTCTACATCTTGCCTGGTGTTTTCCTTCTACTGTGTCTTTATTTTGTGCCTTACAGCTCATCTACCCCAGCAGAACCTTTCAAGCAGTATAAAAATTACAATGTGGTTACATTCTACTTTTAAATGAATGAATACAAGTAAAAAAAAAAAAAGCATGTTTTCCAGATCCCATACATGACTAAACATTTTACATATTACAGGTGAAAAAATCATTTCCAATAATCCACATGCAATTAAGCATTTATCTTTTAGACTTCTCATAGGTCAGGAACCTTTCAGCCATAACCATTTACATATGCAGTAGTTTTTATAATTGCCAGAAAAATAGGATACTTGTTTTACTTTTTATATTTTAGAACCCTGCCCAATTATCTTAACTAACCATCTAATTCTTTGTTTTTACATACATGAAGTCAATTGCTTAAAGGTTTATTTTAGGTACGATGCACACCAAAGCCCATGGACACATTTCCCAATATCAAAAAGAACTTAAGCTAATTCCTGGGACTCAGTTGTTTTGCTTAATCATTAACCTAAACCATAGTCTATATGGATGCTTAAGAGAAACTCATATATCCTAGCTGTGTGACACTTCCTTGATCTTATTTTCTATTCTTTACCATCTCTGCTTTATCAGGGGCAAGGGTAACACTTTCAACACTACAGCATAAGAGGAAATCACCTTCATAATAATCCAAATGTACAAATGCCCAGTTGAAAGGAATATTTCCATGAGATAATCACACTACAAAAAAGGCAGTGGGGATCCCCCCACACCCATTCACACCATGCCAGATACCAGAGAAAAATGGCAGTGGCAAACAAGGAAAGGCACACCAGTAGCAAGAGACATGTTGGAGCTGAAGCCCCCTCAGAGCCTTGCCTATCTGTTATTCACCCATCAGTGCCTTGCACTCAGGTGGGCCATACTTCTGAATTCAAGTGCTCCCCGTTGATCCTCTCCCATGGCCACCAGGACGTAGTATCCACTCTTGTAGTGCTTTGTTTGCTTTATTACACTACAAATGCCACACTACTGTTGGACTAGCACAGCCACCTCTCAACTTCATCCCTATCCTTGTTCCTATAGTCTTAACTTTTACACGAGATTTTTGGAAATGTTCCATTTCAAAACAGAAGTGCCAGAGTTCTTAACACTAAACTACATATTTTTGTTATTTCTAATGTCCAATTTGGTTACTTTTGCAGTTCTTCAACCTCATGACTTAAGTTGTTAATCTCATACAAATTTGTGTCTATGTCCTCATTTATTTCCTTACACATTTTTTTTCTGTTTTTCTGCATTTATTTATATATGTTGAACTATAATATACAGCAAAAATGGTTCTAATACTGAGCCACTGCAGCTGTTTATTGATTTGTTTTAAAATATAAGACTAATGAAAATTGTGAGAAGGTACTCCTCAGTATGGAACCATTGTATACACTGTACACTACAGAGGACATTCAATTTGAATGAACCATCAAAGCTATCCTTATCTCTTAATTTTTTCACATAGCATCTCAGACATCTAAAAGTTTCTCTACTCTGTATATTGCATGTCTACAACACAACTTTACATGTTTACAAGATGGCCTTGCTATTCAATCTAATAAGTTAGAGATTCTTCTATTTTTTTGAGCACTTTCTCAGCATTCACAATTGAACTGCAAAACTATTCACTTTTGCACTTACTTTTGTCTTGAAAAGTAGAAGTATCCTTTCTGTATTCTTCTTTAGTCTGTGAAAAGGTCATTAATGCATAAATATCTCTTGATCATACACACCCCCAATCTTTCACTCCAATCCTTTATTGTATAATCCATGAAACCAAAATAGTGTTTGGGTTTCCATGAACTTAAAAGTGTGGTCATATACTGGAGCATGGGTAATGTATTAGTAGCCCACCGCCAGAAGAATATCAGTCTCTCTTTCATAGCAGCAATCAACTGACAATAGCTCCTCAGCAAGGAATGGGGGCACAGATGCTCCCTACCCCCATGATTGATTTGTATGTGACTCTAATCTTGTCCATGCTTGTAGGTTATCATTGCTAATGTGAGTTATTTATGTAAAAACTATGTTATGTCCAAAGGACATATGATAGGATTCTTTTCTATTTGCACTCCTGTAATTTCTTTCTGCCTAAACTTTTGCAACTTTTCACAAGTCTCAGATGGCAGAAGATTGTAATACATATCACCATGTATGGCTGGGTAGTCACTTAAGCCCTGCATTTTGAAAAGTTATAAGTCACTGCATTACACACTACCCACTGCTATATGAAGCTTACCAATGTTAAAAGCAGCACAAATCTATGTACAGAAACATAAATGTTTTCAGGGAATTTGACAACATGACTACTTTGCAAAACGACATCAATATGCTTTCCCTTAGGCTTATAATTGCTATAGCCTTGGCCTTTGATCATGTTTTTATTAACAGACTAGTGTGAACATCTTCCCTGTTTGGTCAGTTTTGTAATATACAGGGTCAAGTGGTTGTTCTCATCATCGTGCCTGTTTACCCCCAAAAGTCTACAAAGTACTTTCAATTCTAGTCAATAAAGTAGTCCTTGGTTAGGTTGAATTCTTTGTGTCCTGCAAGCAAAGTGTGTCATGACTTCAACAATAGAGTCTAACCATCTAGTATTTATAGGATACCAAGAGCAATTGAAATAGTAGTCTGTATATATCTCTGGTAGTGGTGGAGTCAATGAGAAACGGCTTAAAGGTAGGTTGCTATAGATTGGCAGTGTAATTTTCATTTAATAACCTATGTCTTCAAGGAAGAGCATTGTTTACTCTTGTGAGGTACCTCTGCTGAAACTCCATTTTAATGTTATATTTTAATTAGCTTACAAACTAGTTGTTTCATGAGACCAGAGGTTCTCTGTGTTGTTCCAATCATGTTTTAAAGTATGATTCATGGTCATACTTATGTAAGAGATACATGGGGAATTTATTCATTATATTGGTTGAGTGTAAGACTTTCAGTACCCTGAATATGCTTTTATAAAGGATCTATTTTTGCTATATTAAGTACCTTTTCCATTCATAAATTCGAAGTTTCTACCTTATTTGCACATTTGATTTTCTGTCTTTTACTTTAGCAAACAGCTTCATAATAATTCTTTTCCCTGTTATTTATTTCTTGCTTGCTTATGCAAGCTCCATATGAACAGAATTTACAACAAATTTTAAAAGTAATTTCTCCCAAGTTATCTCCCAGTGTTATTGTAATCAGATTGTTATGTGTGAAGTTGATAAACTCAACATTGCATAAGTACCAAAAATAAAAACCTCTTAGAAATTTTCTTTTTTTTTTAAATCTTTTTTCCTTTTATTTTATTTTACAATACTATTCAGTTCTACATAACAGCCACAGATTCCCTTGTTCTCCCCCTTCCTGCCTCCCTTCCCTTTCCCCCTGCCAGCCCCCCATTCCCACCTCCTCCAGGGCAAAGCCTCCCCCGGGGACTGAGATCACCTGGTAGACTTAGTCCAGGCAGGTCCAGTCCCCTCCTCCCAGATTGAGCCAAGCGTCCCTGCATAAGTCCCAGGTTTCAAACAGCTAACTCATGCAACAAGCCCAGGACCTGGTACCACTGCCTAGATGCCTCCCAAGCAGATCAAGCCAATCAACTGTCTCACCTATTAAGAGGGCCTGATCCAGTTGGGGGCCCCTCAGCCTTTGTTTCATGTGTTTCCATTCTTTTGGCTATTTGTCCCTGTGCTTTATCCAACCTTGGTTTCAACAATTCTTGCTCATATAAACCCTCCTCTTTCTCACTAGTTAGACTCCCGGAGCTCCACCCGGGGCCTAGCCGTGGATCTCTGCATCTAGATTCCTCAGTCCTTGGATGGGGTTTCTGGCACAACTATTAGGGTGTTTGGCCATCCCATCACCAGAGTAGGTCAGTCCTAGCTGTCCCTCGACCATTGCCAGCAGTCTTTTGTGGGGGTATCTTTGTGGATTTCTGTGGGCCTCTCTAGCACTTTGTTTCTTCCTTTTCTCATGTGGTCTTCATTTACCATGGTCTCCTATTCCTTGTTCTCCCTCTCTGTTCTTGATCCAGCTGGGATCTCCCACTCTCTTTCCCTCGACCCTCGCCCTTCATTGGTCCCACTCATGTCCAGGTTGTTCATGTAGTTCTAATCTAATGCATATTTGTCATCTTGTTCTTATTTTTACTGACCAAGGACACATTATTGCCACTCTTCTTCACTAGATATCTGTATGTTTCTTCTGCTTTTAACTTGAACATGCTGCAATCTTACTATTCTCTTTTATACTTTGTTGATTTTTTTTACTTACACACTAAAGCCTTTTTTTCTAATTATTTTGTGATATTGTTATCTATATATTTTGTTCCTCTATATAAAAATGTTTATCTTACTTGAAAGCCACAAATTGCTCTCTCAAGAAAGATATTTGAGAAGTTTTCGGGAAAAAAAAAAAAAAAAAAAAAAAAAAAAACTTTAACTTACTCTAGGTGCATTTAAAACAGGAAGGAAAATTGAATGGAAAAAAAGAGGACAAAAAAGAAGAATGGGTTGAAGAGACAGACTGATGTTCCTCCTGTTCTTAACGAGTGCTTGATTAACCTCTACTTACATAAATTGTTGTATGAATCTTCCCAAACAGAAAAATCTCTATCACTATATAAAGATGCATAGGTTTTCAAACTCCTTTGGCATTATCTCCTAATTCTGTTAAATGCATGACTTGTCTAAGTAGCACTTGCCATTTCTTCATTTGTAGCATCATTACCATTAATCAATTAGAGTCCCACATCCATTGCAATCTCTTCTAGCTACTGCTTTTCTTCTCTCCCACAATCTGTATTTCTTAGTGAAGACATAAAAATGGTTCTAAAATGCAAATATTTCCATTCCATTTGTCTACCTAATTGTATTTGAGAGCTTCCATTATCCTCAGGAAAGAGTACAGATGCTTTAAGAGTGCCATATGTATGGGCAGCCATTTATAAACTTCCCTGTGCTCATCTTC
This sequence comes from Peromyscus leucopus, assembly GCF_004664715.2. NCBI lineage: Eukaryota > Metazoa > Chordata > Mammalia > Rodentia > Cricetidae > Peromyscus > Peromyscus leucopus. The sequence goes on along the minus strand of NC_051070.1, from coordinate 11,798,589 downwards.
CCAGTCTTTTATAAACTGCGATTACTTTGGGTTAAAATTCAGTGCCTTTCTCCACACTCCTCCAATGTGTCATTCTTTATTTTCATTATAGAGATCATTCATGTGATGCTCTCCAGGAATCACTCTCCTTAAGTCTATATTTTCTGTCACAAATTTCACTTGTCTTCAAGATCCTCAGAGTTACCAAACCATACACAGTCATTGCCATTCAGTCTCTCTATCCTCAAAGAACATGTAACCTACAATGTGTTTTAGATGACAAGAGAATCGTGTTTCACTCAGATACCTTAACTTCTGCAAATTCTTAAATTCAGAGAGTATAATTTATCATTCTAACTACAACTGGAAGGCCACACCTCTGAAAAGCATATGTCACTGCACATATATCAAGGTCAGAAATATCTCACTAGCCTCGGGTTCAAATTTGTAATTAATGTTGCTGATTCATTACTTATAAGACACTGTTGTGATTCAGTGAGAACACCCCTGTCGGTCCATATTTTGAATGCCTGGCCCCCAGTTAATGGAATTGTTTGATAAGAATTAGGAGGTGAGGTGGTGTGGGAGGTATACCACTTGGGCGTGAACTTGGAGTTTTCAAAAGCCCAAACAAGGCCAAGTCTCTCTCTCTCCTTAGATTGTTGCATGTGGAACCTGATGTAAAGCTTTGAACTACTCTATAGAGTCATTCATGTCTGCCTCCTTCTTGCCATGACAAGCATGGAGTAACCCTCTGAAACCGTAAGCAGCCCCCATTTAAGTGCTTTCATTTATAGGAGTTGCCTTGGTTGTGGTGTCTCTTTACATCAACAGAATTCATAGTCACCAACAATATTACAATTCATTCTTTAAAATTGTTGATGAATTTTGACCAGTTATTAAACATATTAGTATAAAGCTTACAAAAAATAGTTTGCAATAGAATATTAAAAATCACTGTAAACTTCCTTTTCCACATTTTCAGTCTTTTCTTCCACCTATCATTCTTACTCCAGTTTTTCCTTTTATTATTTTTTCTCATCCTTCTCTCAATATAACTCTTTGTGTTTTACATAGTAACAATGCAAGAAATATAGCTCAAATGTGAGTCAATTTTCATATTATTCAAAAGTTAAAAAATATTACAATATGTACTTGGACTATAAGATATCATATAAATGATTTACTTGTATGTCTGATGGACCTGATAATGTAGAAACTATTTGGTAAATTTGAAAGTGTAAAATTATAATCAAGTAGTAAGAGGGAGTTTTAAGAAAAAATTGGATGATGTTTTACAGATCTTGGAGGATTATTACAATTCAATGATCATGAATATGCCAGTGTTCTTCAACTAACCTACTCTTAGAAGGACTTTACGCTTTTATCCACTTTTCTTATTTAATTTTTTAGATATTTGGAGAAATGCTATCAATAATTAGACAATCATGAGAAATATTATTTTGCTCTCTGGATTCCAGGGCATATTCAAGAACAATATTCATAAGTACATTTTGTACATCAAGTAAGAAATGTATAATATTTAAATAAATTGTTAAATTAAGAAATAGTGAGGGCTGTCATGAAACTTAAATGCAACCATTATAAGACTGTTATAAGACAGTCTTTCTAATGGTGCTACTTTGGGGAAAGTTAGTTATTAAAAATGTCAAAATCTAAACTGAAAATTCCAAGAAGTAAGGCACTTTAAAATATGTAATGATCTAAGCTGTATATTTGACAAATTACTTCATATTTATTTTATATATTTTAATGAATATTAAATGTGCAATATTTTATATTCTATATGGTATCAAGTCTCTAGCTGTTCAATATTTTATTATGAAATTCAAGTACATATAACTCTATGAGTAAACATAATAAATACATATTTATTTACCATGTAGCCATTTATTGTAAAAAATATCTGTACTTTAAGGTTTTGTTAAATTTAAAATTGTTGTCACTTTTCTATACTTTAAATTGATTTTAAATGGTTCACCAAAGAATAACAATAAAATAGTGACATTTATTGCATTATTATACAAAAAGCTGTGTACCTGTACTTTTTTCATTTTTCATGATATGATTCTTTGAAACACTTATGGTAAATAAATATAACTTTAGGTGATATTTAGCAAAATGAGTTATCAGCTATACTAAGCTGTATTCAGAGTAAATCTAAAGTCAATCAATTATATTGGAAACCCATTCTAGGTAAAGACCTGCTGGCAGTCACTTAATGACATTGGACTACATCTAAAACAAATCTCCCTCAACAGGGCAAGTTACTGGATTAAGAAATCCTGACACTTATAAACTCCTACTTGATGAGCACTAAAATATTGGGTATACTGAAATTTCATTGACCAAGGATTAACTATTTCCTTTAGGATAAATCTTTACATCTTCCATTGCAGAACTACATGATCCTATTAATTATTCATGTTTAATAAAAGGAAAAATATTAGTCCATTTTTAATATATATATATATATATAATTTGATACAATTTTGGATTTTTTTCCATTTTTTTTACTTTCTCATAATGTAAATATGCAACAATATTTTTAATGTATTCCACAAATGTTCTTTTATTGTAGAGAAAATAATTTCATAGTATTTTATGTTACTGTTGATTTTTGTGCAAGTCAATTATAAATGTTTTGTCTACTTCCAAGATTTGAAATATGAATTATGAACTGCCTTTAAGTATTTTTGTCTTCAACATATATTACATCTAAATTTCTCTTTAATATATAAAATTTAAATGTATGTCATGTTAAAATATATAGTAAGGAAAGATAAATACAGTAATGACAAGCTATTTTTTTAGCCTACTTTAAAGAGCATGATAATTGCAAAGACCTACATATCCATTCTCAGTTAAGTTGCATGTGTTGGTATTGGTCTGTGTTTAGTTTTATTTATCTTAGATGCAAACGTCTTGAGAGAAGATGTGTTTGGGGAATGAAAAAAATGAGTGGGCTTTATGTATTTGCTAATTTACTTAGTTATGTAATAATTTTCTAAGTTGTGGGTGTCAGATACAGGACATTTTTTCATTATAGAAATTTCTTATACCATTTACTATGAAAACAATGGTAAATTATTTTTCAGAGATAGTTTATAAAAACCACATTCTCATAATAAATATATTGTCATATCAGTTTCTTTGGTTGTGTTCATGAAATGTACTAACATTCTTATTTCTACTTCACAATACGAACTTAAAGTAATAGATAAGGTTCTCTAGACATAGGGTTTGTATCTATCTTCTATATGTTATTAGCTCCATGTACACAGTTAAATTCAATTTACTCCTGATTTCTGAGTGCATAATCTCTAGAAATTAAGAACATATTTTAGTTTAGCTATTCTAAGATAAAATTCATGATTTGTGTCTTCTATAGTAAGAAACAAGAGATAAAGTCATTTTTGAATAAAAATCCTAAAATGGTTTGGGTTAACAAATTATAATTTACTTGAAATTATACATTTATTTTTAAATTAAGAATGATATTTTCATTTAATGAGACACTGACTCCAGTGTCATATACATTATAAAATAATTCATTTTAATAAGCATTTCTAATGTTGCTTGTTGTATCAAATAATTTTTGAATTCTTCTCAAAATCAAGAGCTCATGTCTTGATTTTGAGAAGTGTCTGTTGAAGAGCTGGTTATTTTTTTCAGTGAGATAGTCTTTCCCATAAAATACTACATTTTATTTGAACATCACACGTACTCATTTGAAATATCTAAAAAAAATTAATAAATATACAAAACACTAAATAGCATGATTTTCATACTTATATTTACATGCTGTGTAAGATTTTGATTTTAATTTTGGGAAAAATACATCTATTAGTGCGTGCGTGTGTGTGTGTGTGTGTGTGTGTGTGTGTGAATATGTGTATGTGCACATGTGTACCTGTGTACATATCTGTGTGTATTTTATGGAAGTCAGAGGATTGCCTGTGGATGTCAATTTTCTCCATCCACCAGTACTAGATACTGGTGTAAGAAAAAAAATATTACTCAATTTAGATGAACTTTTTTTTGTTGATGTTTAATAACACTCAGGTTCCCTTCTCTGAGATATTTAATAGTGCCTTTTAAAGTGAGCTTAACATAAAACAACATACTTATTAAAAATTCAAATATTTACAGTCAACTCATTTCAAAAGTGGAAAGTACATATTATTTTATATCATTTTATAAATTCCCATTTTCAGAAACATCCTAGTGTTCCCTCTGACATGGAACTGGATTTATTCACCATTTTACATTATTGTTTCATTCCACTTACATCCAACAAGGTTTTTGAAATTGGTAATTCATTGTTCATTTCATTGATTGAGCTTCAAACTGATGCTGTATTTGCTTATTATTTATAGTCTGCCTTGAAATCCATTTACACTATCATAATTTGGTGAAGTAGCTGTGCTCTTTAATCTATTCATATCTTCTGATAATTTTGAGCTGAATCACTTCCTCTATGATTTTCCATATACTAAATAGAAAACCAAATAGAAGCAGCAGGGATTATTTTCTGTGGGTTAGAAAGAGCGAGTAAGTGGCCTGAAATTTAAAAACAAACAGAAGCAAAATATACTATGATTTATGATTCCATCCATGTTAATATGGAACAATGTTTTTATCTGTAAATATAATAAAGATAATTTATGACATTAGTAGATATCTCAAGTAAACAATACAACTTTTGTATTACCTGCAAGGAACAGTAACATCAATAGAAATTTTGGACATTAAAAGAATGCCCCAAGAGAACAGTATTCTCAATTACTCTCTATTATGTTTGTCAGGGAGATCTACTTCCTCTGATGGAAGTGGGTACCTTAGATTATTTAATTCATTTCTACTTAAATGAGATAATTTTTAAATAAGATTAAAATTTGTTCCCAGAATATAGCAGTCATGTTTTAGGTTTGTCACTCAAATTACTGACTCAAAGTTCACTTTATATGGAAAGAATAATGATTGTTGATGATCTTTATTTGAGACAAAATTAATGACTGAGTGTGACTGGTATTTCCTATAAATTACTAGGTTATGACAGGAAAGAAGCAGACTTACTGGAAGTCAGTTTTACATGGAACTTCTGTAAATTTTATTTCTTACTTAAAGCTAATGTAAAGCAAAGTATCATAGTAACAAAATGACACATTATAGTTATTAGAAAGCAATAGGAAATAGCTCTTTATGTTCAATATATACCTCTTCAGTTGACTTGCATCCCCTTTTAAAAACCTTCCTAATCGTATCAAAACATCATTTTGTTAATAATTCAAGATAATTGATTTTCATTCAAAAGCAAAACTTTATGATCCCTTCCTAATTATGCCAATGAATTTACTTTACACTGTCACCTGGAACTACTAGTCACAAAGTTTGAAACAGCTAGTAACATTAATGACTTATTAGTCACATCAAGTGAATGAAGTATCATAAATCCTATGTACTTCAACTGTTTTAGTTTCTCTTTGTGACTGGGGGCACGACCTTATATTCCTGATATTAGTGAGAATGATCTCTTTCCTCCCTCTTGAGTACTAAGATTACAGGCACACAGATACCTCATCTTCTGCTGTTACTGGGCCTCCATACTGGTGTTTGTGCATGCTCGGTATATTTTCTAACAACCAATATACATCCAGTGTTCTTTCATCCAAGTGTGATCAGATGCTAATATTAATAAAAAAAATCACAAGAAGAAAGGATTACATGCTTACCTGTGAATATACAGATGGTTAGAAGTAAGTGACTGAGAGATTATGAATAAATGCTCAAACTACTACAATCAACGTATTGGTACTATCGCATTTTGTTAACTGTTACCTCCACTGCAGGTCACATTTTCAATTAGCTTAACACATTAACATATTTTCTAGGATTATGGCATATTTGATCCCCTAATATCTTATAATTTCTCAAATTCAAAAAATGCAAAATACATTTTAGGTAACCATGTTTTTGATATTTCATGGGTGTAGTTTTATTTGACATATCTAGAAGATGCTATCTATCATCTTGTTCTTCAGGATCTTATAATCACCTCCCCCAATCAAGATGCTAGGTGTAGGGATTTCATTAAATATATACTGTGCAAATTATTTTTGGATATCCTACTGTCACTTAATTTCTGTGTTTTGACTAGTTGTATATCTCTGTAGTTGATATTCCAACATGAACAGGAGAAATTTCAAGAGGTCCCACAAATAAATGAAGAGCTAAGAAAAAAACTGCAATGCAGATTACCCTGAAATCATAGAAAATTCCACACTCTCTGTCTATTATAATCAACCGAGGGAGGAGCAAAACCTCAGAAGCTCTCCCAAAAAATTAAAAAAAAAAAAACTTTAATAACTATGGTTAAATTAAAATTACTCTGTTACACAATACAATTATGACTGAAGCAAAAATATGTCTGTTTTCATTTATCTAAATCATTCCCTGAGTCTTGTCCTCCCTCCCCAATATTTCCATGTATATAAGAAAATATTGTCACAATAATTGCAAGCTTAGTTGATTGGAACCTTGGTTCACACACTAAGACAGAATGAACTTTTACTCCATGTAAACTATCATTCAGAATGGTGTCACTGTGTGACTCTGACAGGGCATGGTTCTCCTATCACACTTTACGGCCACTGTTTCTCAGCTTTAATTTAAAGCCATTACTGCTTTGAGCTACATATAATCCAGCTTTATGATACTTTGTACATTCATGCTATTATCTAGTAACTACTTTTATCAAAATATTTAATAACACACTTAAATCATTCTATTAATATGTTTCAATCATTACAGATGACATAGTCAGAACTCACATACATACTGTTAGTGTGTCCTTAACAGCAAGCTTGTCTTCTACATGGTTTCATGCATGCTCTCATGTCTTTGCAGCAGTATGTGATGACTTTTTTTATAATTGGTATGCCATCATTGGACACTTTGATGGCTGCTGTGGGATAATGTTCTTGCACCCTGGTTTAATAAAACACTGATTGGCCAGTAGCCAGGCAGGAATTCTACGACAGAGTCAGGAAGAAGAAAGCAGAAGCAAGAGAGATGCCAGCCTGGCCCCACTGGGAACAACATGCCAGCAGGCAGGTAAGCCACGGAACATGTGGCAAAGCACAGATTAATAGAAATGGGGTAATTTGTAACTTAAAAGTTATAAGAGCTAGCTAGCAAGAAGCCTGCCATAGGCCGTGCAATTGGTAATTAATATAGGCCTCTGAATAATTATTTTATAAGCAGTTGTGGGACCACAGGCCAGGTGGGACCAGAGAAGCCTACTGACTGTAAATGACACCCAGATGTGGTAGCAAGACTTTCCACCTAAAACTTGAGGGAATTTTAAAAAAGAAATTCTAAAATTGAGCTAAGAACAGCTTTCTATTTCTTGTCATATTCTATCCGACATATAGAGACACCAAGGTACAGAGACGCCTTAGCATGAGTACTTGAGTTACAATATGGCAGGTTCACAGCATGTGTACTTGAGTGCAGCATGGCAGATTCCCGCCACAGTATACAGTGGTATCTCCAAGCTGTGCAGTACACTGCGTGGTGGATTTAGCTTTTGCTAGTATAGAAGAAAGAGGAGGAGGAGGAGGAAGAGGAAGAGGAGGAGGAGGAGGGTTTCTGGGCTACACACTGCTGGATGGAGGCATGGACCCACTGCTTCCCAGAATCAGCAGAGAACATGGCTCACAGAGCAGGCAGTGAATTACCTCAGCCATGTTGGGAAGCTGAGGTGGATGGAGTCAACAGGCAAAGCTGCTCTTTCTGTCCTAGACATGCTGTAGTTTAAAGAAATAGATTCACAATAAGACAGATTCAGATGGCATAAAGCCTAAATGGTTTACAATGTCTTTTAAAATGTATGTAAGCTTGGAAAAAAGTGGAAAAAGAGAATAGACAGTTATATAAAGAAACAGTTTTTAAAAAATAAAATTTTTAAAGAGATAGTAAAAGTAATATAAAATAAGCCACATAAAGATAGAAATTACACAGACTGGATTATACTGTCTTTGGGATTTTTAACTGCAGAAAGACATTTGATTATAAAGGCTGCTTAGTTAAACCACTATGTATATTTTAAAGGTATCTTGACTTCAAAATTTGGGTATAAGGATATGTTGCTTTGAAAAGGAGACTCTGCTTTTGTTTCCACAGGAAGCAATAGGTTATGAATTTGTTCCAGGTTAAGATACATCATGTTTGATTAGCTAAGACCCCCTGAAAGGTCTCCAGATGATGCAATATCCAGGACAGATTCAAGGCAACTGGCACAAAGAATACAGCCTCACAGACTACTCCAGTCAAGATTTGACAATAATTCTTAATTTTATCAGAATCCCCTTAAGATTACCAGCACCCCCATTCAGAAGGAAGTAGTAAGAGAAGCTACACACAAATTCCCAAAATATTGTTTATAAATGTTTATTGTTATTTAAAGATGGTTGATTATAAATGCAATCTCTTTCAAAAGAAGAAAAGGGGATATAGATATGATAGAATAAAGAGTAACTTGTTTAAAATGTTTTACATTGCTATGGATTTTAGATTATTGATATAAATTTGAAGTTAATTTTGTTATATTGTATATTGCAGTTGGAACTTTTTTATGTCCCGGACACCCGGAAGTCAGGACAAATCTCTCCCACTCTCATCCCCCAAGTAAACACACAGAGGTTTATATTAATTTTAACTCTTCAGCCATTAGCTCAGGCTTATTACTGACTAGTTCTTACACTTAAATTAACCCATAATTCTTATTTATGTTTAGCCATGTGGCTTGGTACCTTTTCTCAGTTCTGCCTTGTCATCCTGTTTCTGCTGTTTCTGGCTGGTGACTCTTGATAAAGCCTTCCTCTTCCCAGAATTCTCCTTGTCTGCTTACCAAGCCTACACTTCCTGCCTGGCTACTAGCCAATTAAATCAGCATTTTATTTATCAACCAATCATAGTAACATATATTCACAGCATACAGAACAACATCCCACAGCAGTATATATGTTTCTATTCTCTTTTAAAATACGTTAAATCAAACAGATCAAGCCAATCAACTGTCTCACCTATTCAAAGGGCCTGATCCAGTTGGGGGCCCCTCAGCCTTTGGTTCATGGTCCATGTGTTTCCATTCATTTGGCTATTTGTCCCTGTGCTTTATCCAACCTTGGTTTCAACAATTCTCGCTCATATAAACCCTCCTCTTTCTTGCTAATTAGACTCCCAGCGCTCCACCTGGGGTCTAGCCATGGATGTCTGCATCCAGATTCCTCAGTACTTGGATGGGGTTTCTGGCACAACTATTAGGGTGTTTGGCCATCCCATCACCAGAGTAGGTCAGTCCCGGCTGTCTCTAGACCACTGCCAGCAGTCTTTTGTGGGGGTATCTTTGTGGACTTCTGTGGGCCTCTTTAGCACTTTGTTTCTTCCTTTTCTCATGTGGTCTTCATTTACCATGGTCTCCTATTCCTTGTTCTCCCTCTCTGTTCTTGATCCAGGTGGGATCTCCCGCTCTCTTTCCCTCGACTCTCGCCGTTCATTGCTCCCACTCATGTCCAGGCTGTTCATGTAGATCTCATCCATTTCTCTGTCATTGGGTGATCCCGTGTCTTTCTTGGGGTCCTGTTTTCCATGTAGCCTCACTGGTGATGTGAGCAGCAGTCCAGTCATCCTTGTTCCACATCTAGTATCCTCCTATGAGGCATCTAGGCAGTGGTACCAGGTCCTGGGCTCGCTGCATGAGATAGCTGTTTGAAACCTGGGACTTATATAGGGATGCTTGGCTCAGTCTGGGAGGAGGAGACTGGACCTGCCTGGACTGAGTCTATCAGGTTGATCTCAGTCCTCAGGGGTGGCCTTGATCTGGAGGTGGTAGGAAAGGGGGGTAGGCTGGGGGGAAGGGGAGGTGGCAGGAATGAGGAGAACAAGGAAATCTGTGGCTGTTATGTAGAACTGAATAGTATTGTAAAATAAAATAAATAAAAAAATTTAAAAAAATACCTTAAATCAGATACCTTATGTTCATGTAACTCATTTAAATTATAATGGTAATTAAGAAATACAGTTCAATAATTAGTCTTCTATGATAGTCAAACTTATAGTCATGTTCAGTTTTCTAGGTATAGATAGATACAATAAATTAAGTAGGTAATCTTCAAACACTTCAAAGACATATAGAATATGGCATTTAAAATGTTTTAAAAAACTTAGACTTTCTGGACATTGAGACATGTCTGCTCCTGGCAGCACCAATTTACTTCAAAGAGGAAGATGGGCATTGAAAACACTCCTTATGGTTTTCTTCTTCTTCTTCTTCTTCTTCTTCTTCTTCTTCTTCTTCTTCTTCTTCTTCTTCTTCTTGGCAAAAATAGCCATTTGGGCAAGAAAGTGTTCTTGCTTGGACTGATGGACAAAATGTTGTATAAACTGGACATTACAGAACTGACAGGAAAATGACCACTGATTTTTTCAAAACAAGGCAAAATGGTCCATCAGGTCCCTGCTTTGCAGAGGAGACTACCAAACATTCTACAGGATACCAGGAAAAAGACTGAAAGACTCTAGGCCTATGGGCTGAAGATGAATACCCCAACATTACAGAGGAAATTTGGGTGACTATACAGGCAGTCAGCTGTCTCTGTCATTCTAGATTTTTGGAAGATACTTACAATGCACTTCTTGTGTACTTAGATAATATTATATCCTTCTGGGGCTATTAATGTAGTTGAAGACTAGTTATAATTATAATTTTCCCTGGTTATGATAAGAAATAAGGTAGATATGAAATCTTAGACCCACAAATATAGGATAGATAGAATATTTTCTTTAATTTTGCCAAATAAACATAGACTACATATCATAATTGTAATTGTTGCTTGATAACTGTGTTATATATAATTTTACTATGTTAAAATTAATAGCTTCCTTTTTAATTAAACAAAAAGAGGTAAATGCTGTGGGATAATGCTCTTGTACATTGGTTTAATAAAACACTGGCCAGTAGCCAGGCAGGAAATCCAAGACAGAGATAAGAAGGAAGAAGCAGAGGCAAAAGAGACGCCAGCTGCCCCCCACGGAACAACATGCCAGCAGACAGGTAAGCCATGGAACATGTGGCAAAACATAGATTAATAGAAAATGGTTAATTTAAATGTAAGAGATAGTCAGGAATCAGTCTGAGCTAATGACCGAGCAGTTATAATTAATATAAGCCTCTGAGTGATTATTTTATAAGTGGCTGCAGGACGCAGGGAGAGGTGGGACCGGAGAAACCATCTGATTACAGATGACAGTTTTCTTTGTTTTGCCACAGTGTTGAAGCTACCCTTAATGGTAACACATAGCATCTCCATATCATATTTACTCAATCTAATTCATAACTCCACATATTTTACAACACTCATTTTAACTTAAATTCATCATGATTAGACATGTCTCATTCTAAACTTTTGTTATAGATATTGAAGCAAAGGAGGTTATATCATGTATTCATAGTTACTCTGTCAATAAGACTTTGAACAGAATTTGAGATCAATAAATTTTGATTAAATATTTATATTTCAAGTAGTTATAATCATATTATAGCATAAAAGTCTTCGAGGATATCTATATTTATTTTTATCAAAGTTTTTGAATTTTAAAATATTCTCTGGTTTGCATTTTAGCATATATGTTACCAAAGAAAGACCCAGGTAAACCTTTTCAATGTCACTTAATTTGTGGTCAATTGAAAGGTCACTAATATTGTAGATCATACACGTGAATATCATATTATTTTCATTTTCATTAGCACGACATAGTGTCTCCTTTCAAAACCACAATCTAACTCAAGTCTATCTGTTCTAATTCATTGATATCTTCACATATTTTTAACTTAAAATAATTTTGTCTTCATCTATATTAGTGTCCATTCAAATCTTAGTGTGACGACAAAACAATGAGTTTCACAAAATCGTTGTGCTAATTAGTCCTCTGTCATGTTTGGTGAATTGTAGTCAATCCAAATACCTACTTGCATTTTTCCTTTATGAGTTTTTTCCACAAGCACAAATTATCTCCAAGAGTCTGATGTTTGTTGTTGGACTTGAATTGATCTTTTCTGTTTTTTTTTTTTTTTTTTTTTTTTTTTTTTTTTTTTTTTTTTTTTTTTTGGTTTTTCGAGACAGGGTTTCTCTGTGTAGCTTTGCGCCTTTTCCTGGAACTCACTTGGTAGCCCAGGCTGGCCTCGAACTCACAGGGATCCGCCTGTCTCTGCCTCCCGAGTGCTGGGATTAACGGCGTGCGCCACCACCGCCCGGCCGTCGCCGCCGCCGCCGCCGCCGCCGCCACCACCACCCGGCTTGAATTGATCTTTTCAAGAACTGTTGCTATATCAAAAGCTGGGGAGAGACTGGTAGAGAGAAAGTAAGAAAAAAATTACTGTGTTTCAATAAACAAGAACAGCTTCCCAGATACAGTTTGCCTGGAGGAAACAGCGGGTTATTACTGTAGTAATAGCTCCAGGCCAAAGGCAAATCTCTTCAGAAGTCCAAAAAGAATGAAGCCTAGGCTCCGTGTTCCAGTGGTTGCATAGTTCCATAGCTTTCATTGTAGAGTTTCAAACATCATTTTCAGTAGATTTATACAAATTGAGTCTAGCTTCGTTATTCTCTTGGTAGCTATGGAATCATTTGAACACTATAAATTAAAAGCAAGAGTCCATTGCAAATTATTTTATCAGAACTCATTCATATAAATATAAGCAAGAAGGTAAAATATGTGTGTAATAATTTACAAAAGCCCAGAAAAGTTGAAGCACATGATGTCATACATACTTAGAAAGACCTTACATTTTCATATTTTAGAAGAAATATTAACATGTCAAAACTATTCAGTTACTTATATATTTAATGAACACTAATAAAAATAACAGTGACATATGTACACTTTTTAAAGATTAATGTGAAAACAGAAAACATTAACACTGAATGAAAAGATCAATGCTTAAGGTTTTACAATACCTACTTTTAAAACAATGAATAGACATAGGAACTATAATAATATGGTGTCAAAAAGTCAGCCATTTAGAATGATGGGACAGAACAAAAATCCCAGAAATATGAACATCTAATGAGCCAACTTATCTTTTACAAAATTATGTGTTACTGTTTGAATTTAACATATCTACTAAGATCATCAGTTTGGACTCTTGGTTACCAAGTGCTAAGTATACCGTGGGGAGTTGTGCCATTATTAGGAAAAAGTGCATTACTACAGGAAGTTGACCATTTAGGGTGGCTTTAATGTCTGTTAGCCAAATGGTACTTCCTGAGGGAGAAAAGAAGTCTAACAGAGAAAGAGTCCCTAATCACCCATGTTTCATCGTAGCAAAGTATATAGCTGAATTGTGCATGCAGCCTAAAAATTTGAGGCTGAATTAAAAAGTAGTAAATGAAAATGTTGGGTAGAGAAATTCCCCTGACAATAAAAAATTTTAACTGTATCATTGTTATTCTTCACTGCATTTACTAAAATTTACAGGAAGAAGAAGCTGAAACTGTAGCAGAAAGATGTGAAAAATGTGGAGTATAATAATGAAAAGACCATGAATCTCATTATAATTGAAAACAAGAAAAGTGAGGGAAATTATCCATAGATTTTAAATAGAGTTTTGTGATTAAGAATTAATCACATACGTTGTAATGAGAAAATTAAAAAGTACCTCGAGAGAAAAACAATACTTATTGAAAGCTCTGGAATACAATAATGCCAATTCATTTGAAAAGTTTTAATTTGGAAAGACAATACCTGATCAAAGAGAACTTTGAGGGCATTCTGCAGGGACATTTGTTTCCTAGGCATTTATTTTCCCTAGTGTAGTCACATAGCACACAGAGGACATTGCAGCTGTGAGGGCAGAGTCGCCATTCTATACAAGAAGGAGAATTTGGTGTCAATATCCATGTGTTTGCTTATCAGGTATGGAGAATTCAGGAGAAAAGGAGGCCCTACAGGCTTGCATTTGATTTCTAGAAAATATATGATTCTACACAACAATGAGCATGATCAGATTCTCTGCATGGGGCTCCTGAATGGGTTGTATATGAAGCTAATGATGTGAATTTGCAATAAAACTTAGCAATTTTGGAGAATCCAGAAACAAAGGATGTTTACTAAAAACAGCTGCAGACTCTGATGGGAGCTAGCTTAAAAGAGAGGATATTGGCACCAGAGCTGAAGGATGTGTTTTAGAGCAAATATGAAAAGTCTCAGATGCAAAACATGGAGCAGCAGAATTTGATGTTTTCCTTGCTAGCTTTTGTTCTTGCTGTGGTCAGTGTTTCCTCTTATCTGTAGAAATAGCTGTCTTATTCAATAAGAAACACAGAGTCAATACATAGATAAAAGCCAAGAGGTCAGAGCAATAGCTAAGAGCTAAAAACCTTACCCTTCACTGCCGCTGTACCTCTCCAAAAGAGACCTACTTCCTGTGTCTGTCTTTTTTTATAGAGTTTCTGTTCTGCCTTCTCATTGGTTGTAAACCCAACCACATGACCTCCTAGTCACTGCCTGTCTGTGCAGACCTCCAGGTCTTCTATGGTTGGTATTGAGATTAAAGGTGTGTGTCTCCAATACTGGCTGTATCCTTGAACACACAGAGATCTACCTAGCTCTGCCTACCAAGTGCTGGGATTAAAGGTGTGCACCACCGGCCAGCTTTCACTATGGCTTGCTAATAGCTCTGACCCCCAGGCAACTTTATTTATTAACATACAAATTACATTTCAGTACAAATAAAATATCACTATATTCCCCTTTTCTATATTAATAAAAAGAAAAAAGGAAAAGGTTATAACTAACATAATAAAAACTATATACAAAAGTACAATAACTATATACAATATATACAAGTAATAAATATCTAAACAATGTCTAGTCCATTTGTATTTGACAAATTCAGAGAAAATAATTCCATCACCTATCCTATTTTGGTAAGTCCAAAATGTACCTAATTCACTTTCAATCCTAACTAATCTTCAACTATAACTAACTAATCTTCAACTCCCTCAGAGACCAAAGAAGGAAATAATATTACCTAATAAAAAATAAAAACAGGGAGTGCATGCAAGCAGCATCGAAAAAACAATGTGAGTTGACAGAAACAGCCAGCTGCCTGGACAGTCACCTGAGGTTTCTCCACAGTGCTGGGGCATCATCTTCAGCCTATAGGCTTAGCATATCTGACAGACTCATTTGTGAAGTAGGATGTACACAAGGTCAATAGTTTGACCTCACATTGGGTGAGAGCAGTCCATGTACTAGAATCACCTGAATTCTACTAGTGTCATGTCATGATTCAGGATTTTAAATCCTGAAAGTTGTTGATGTATTTTTATATCAGCTGTCCATTCTTCTTGGCTGTGTGTGTGTGTGTGTGGCTTCATCTCAGCATTCTGTTCTTTTCCATATCCTTCTATTAAATGCCAGTCTACTATTGAGAGGTGGGAGCTTAGTTACTCTTCAAGAATAACCATTTCAGCTGCTGTTCCACTGCACATCAGAAACCATCAGCCCACTGCCTGCTCAGCTGCCTTTGAAGAAAAGGGCACTGTACCTTTTCCGGATTGCGAAGGCCACTTCAGGGATAGTGCCATATTGTCCTGGCCTCAGAAGATGCCTTCTGATAAAGTCATATCCACACTTGTTTTAGCAAGAATCAGTAGTCATTTGTTTCTTGTCCTGTCTGTCCCTTTTGTGCTGTTGTCAGCAGCTGATTCGAGGATACTTTGTTGTCCAGTGGCTAACTTTTGCCACAATGAAAGTTAACTCCATATGCAGTTTCTCCAACGCCCATATTTTCTCTGAAGTAGATTAGTACTGCCAGGAGCCGACATGTCTCATAGTCATAACAATAAAGAAAAATTTTCTAATTTCTTAAAACATTTTAAATGCCATATTCTGTAGATCTCTGAAAGGTTTGAAGATGACCTGTCTATTTAAAATATATCTGCTCAATTTTGAAAACATAGTAATATTACTACAAGTTCTGTTATAATGTCTAACTACTAACTTTCATTTCTCTATATCCTAATAGTTGGTAATAATAACATTCAAGGATCAGAAAATTGCATTACATTGTTAAATGAATGGTATAAGTACAATTAGAAATATACACATAGCATTTTCTAACAATATCAATTTCAATATATATAATTTGTATACAATATAAAACAATCCAATCCAATGTAAAGTATTTAAAACTAGTAATTGTCTTTTTCTTTTTATTTTCTGTAGTGGGTAGACATTCCAGCTTGGATCTGGAAGTTCCGACCCCCATTGAAGCTTCTTTAACTGTCATGCCTACAAGGCGGGGCCAAGGGAGGCGCCTGGAGACCCAAGATCTGGATGGGCCAGCGCTCTCTCTGTCCTGGGACCCTAGACAGTGGAGACTGACCAAGCAGAGCTCCATAGAACACCGCTAGACTTCGATACACCTTCCCCAGACCCCACAACCTACCTTTCCCTTTTTTGTAAGTTGCTCACTAAATAAATCTTCCTTTTAACTACGTGGAGTGGCCATAATAATTTCACCAATGCTTTTCTTTCTTTTTTTTTTTTTTTAAACAAGAACCTTAAACCTAACCTCCTTTGCTTAGCCATTTTTCTAATCCTTGACAACAACTTGTAACTAACCCCCCTAAACAATGAAAATTATCCCAGGCCCAAAACCCATTAAAAGACCAAAAAACCACCCACCCCCTACACCACTTCTTTGGGAATGTGGGCGTCATATTCTTTAAAATTGCTTCCTCCTGGGTATGGGTGAAGGTATCTTTATCCTGAAAAGAAAAAATTTATGTTAATTCTCAAATTCTAGGAAAGGTAACTAGATCCTTCATTATCCAGTGTGTTTATAATGCCAAAGTTCAGGGTTTATCTCAAGTCCTTTTCCAAGTAGTCTTTGAGACTGGATCATCTCAGCTAGCCCTCTCAAAATTGCTCTGAGCACTTTGTAGTCTAAAGCTGATCTGTAGATAATGTTTGTCAGCTTAGTGATATTATTATTGTCCACATGGAATTGTTGTTGTTGTGGGGCCCCATCTTCTTCCTGGAGACTTCAGTTGATGTTAGGCCTGGCAGTGATTTCCTGCAGAAAACTGATAAGAGACTCGAATACAAAGATATATATACAGCTAATTGAAGCCTTTTTTCTTTCTAGAATTAGTACTCTATATAATCATTCATATCTTAACAATGTTTAAAATGTGCATATATATATATATATCTTGTAAATTTTGATATAAAATTCATACTTTAAGAAAAGTTTAAAGAATCAGAATAGAATTGAAGAGTTGATATTAGTAAGAGAATAGTCCCTTAATTAATTTGGTTTTTCTCCTGTCCCATAGCAGAAGATGGCGTTTTTCTTCTGGCATGATACAGGGAGTTTACATTTTCCTTTTAACAACATGCTTGAGTTTAAAGAAGGAGAGAGCCATTCTCCAACTCCAAAGCCAGCTTTAAATTTTAATTGAACTGGGACTACAAGAAGACCAATAGTGTTAAATGTCTCTAAAGAAGGGCAGAAACAAACATTTAGGAAGACTTATAAATTTTTTTAGATGATATACCCATACGCCATTTCACTCTATTTCCTGGGATAGATGATTTGTCCCTTTTCTTCAGTTGTCTCATTTGTCCAGTGTTCTTCAGATTCCTTAACCTTCATTCTCCTAAAAGACAAAAACAAAAACCTTTCCCCAAGGGTAATCTTGGGGATCTTCCTTTTTGGCAAGTTATTATCTGATTAAATGAAAAGGCATTTGTTACTGGTATAAATTAGTTTAAATTGGATGTTCATGCTGGTTGATGAACTATCACCTCCTCTAATTAAGAGGTCTCTCTTGTTCAAATCGAACCTTTATCAATTTTGATGGCACCCACAGCTTATCTTCTCCTGTAGAAACAAAAGCAAAACCTCATCCCCAATGTAATACATACCCTGGTTTCCATTCTGAGGTTACCACATCCTTAAAGTATACAGGCTGATTTAAATCTGTAGTTTTTTCTATTGTCCAATGTCTCTCTGCAGCTATTGTTCATTTCTCATTGGCACTGAGAAAATTCAAAGTTAATAGAGCATTATGTAGTCTATTTCTGGGGGTTTTTGTTACCCCTTTCTGTTTATTTAGCATATCCTTTAGAGTTCTGTTTGATCTTTGTATAACTGCTTGGCCTGTAGGATTATGTGATATACCTATAATATGCTTTATATTGTAATAAGCAAAAAACTGTTTCATTTTAACAGAGACATATGCTGGAGCATTGTCAGTTTTGATTTGTGCAGGTATACCCATGATGGCCATAACTTCTAGCAAATGAGAGATTACAGAATCAGCTTTTTCAGAACTCAAAGCAGTTGCCCACTAAAATCCTGAATAAGTATCAATGGTAAGATGTACATATTTTAATTTTCCAAACTCTGCAAAGTGAAACACGTCCATCTGCCAGATTTCATTCCTCTGAGTACCCTTTGGGTTACATCCTGCTGGTAATGGTGTTTGATTGTAGAAGGAACAAGTAGGACATTTCTTTACTATTTCTTGGCTTGTTGCCAGGTTATGGAAAAATCCTTTTTTAAACCTTTACTATTGACATGATGTTTTTTTTATGAAATTCTGAGGCCTCCAGCACATTTCCTATCAATAGAGGGCCTGGCAGACCAGTATGAGATCGGATGTGAGTTATATATAAAGGATGACTCCTTTTCCTGATTGTATCTTCTAATTGAAAAAATAGTGAAGTAAATTCTGAAGCATCAGGGATAAATTCTACAGTCTCAATATGGAATACTACTCTTTCAACATACTGAGATTCAGTTACTATGTTGAGAGGTTCTGAAAAATCCATTAATACCAACAGAATAGCATGCAATTCTGATTTTTGAACTGAACTATAAGGACTTTGAACCACTTTACTTAAATTTTCTGATTTGTAGCATGCCTTTCCTTGTTTGTTGGCATCTGTATAAAATGTACGAACTCCAGACATGGGTTTTTGCCAGACAATTCGCGAGGCAAGATCCAATCAGCTCTCTTTATAAGATCAATTCTACTGCTTTTGGGATTTTTTTTTTTATAATATAATTTAGTTCTACATATCAGCCACGGATTCCCTTGTTCTCCCCCATCCTGCTTCCCTCCCCTTCCCCCCAGCCCATCCCCCATTCCCACGTCCTCCAGGGTAAAGCCTCCCCCAAGGACTGAGATCAACCTGGTAGACTCAGTCCAGGCAGGTCCAGTCCCCTCCTCCCAGATTGAGCCAAGCATCCTTGCATAAGCCCCGGGTTTCAAACAGCCAAGTCATGTAATGAGCACAGGACCCTGTCTGACTGCCTGGATGCCTCCCAAACAGATCAAGCCAATCAACTGTCTCACATTTTCAGAGGGCCTGATCCAGTTGGGGGCCCCTTAGCCACTGGTTCATAGTTCATGTGTTTCCATTGTTTGGCTATTTGTCCCTGTTCTTTATCCAAACTTGGTCTCAACAATTCTTGCTCATATAAATCCTCCTCTTTCTCACCAACTGGACTCCCGGAGCTCCACCCTGGGCCTAGCTGTGGATCTCTGTATACAGTTTCCTCAGTCATTGGATGGGGTTTCTGGCACAACTATTAGGGTGTTTCACCATCCTATCACCAGAGTAGGTCAGTTCTGGCTGTCTCTCGACCATTGCCAGCAGGCTATTGTGGGGTAACCATTGTGGATTTCTGTGGGCTTCTCTAGTACTTTGCTTCTTCCTATTCTCATGTGGTCTTCATTTGTCATGGTCTCTTATCCCTTGTTCTCCCTCTCTGTTCTTGTTCCAGCTCGTATCTCCTGCAGCACCAAGCTTTCTTTCCCTCAACCCTTGCCCTTCATTACCCCCACTCATGTCCAGGCTGTTCATGTAGATCTCATCCATTTCTCTGTCATTGGGTGATCCCCATGTCTTTCTTGGGGTCCTGTTTTCCAGGTAGCTTCCCTGGTGATGTGAGTAGCTGTCCAGTCATCCTTGTTCCACATCTAGTATCCTCCTATGAGTAAGTACATACCATATTTGTCTTTCTGAGTCTGGGTTACCTCACTCAGGATGATTTTTTCTATATCCATCCATTTGCCTGCAAACCTCATGATGTCATTGCTTTTCTGTGCTGAGTAGTATTCCATTGTGTACATGTGCCACAATTTATTTATCCATTCTTCAGTTGAAAGGCATCTAGATTGTTTCCAGGTTTTGGCTATTACAATCAATGCTGATATGAACATAGCTGCTCTTGTGGTATGATTGAGCATTTCTTGGGTATATGCCCAGTAGTGGTATAGCTGGATCTTGGGGGAGATTGATTCCCAATTTTCTAAGAAAGCGCCATATTGATTTCCAAAGTGGTTGTACATTTGCATTCCCACCAGCAGTGGAGGAGAGTTCCCCTAGTTCCACATCCTCTCCAGCATAAAGTGTCTTTAGTGTTTTTGATCTTAGCCATTCTGACAGGTGTAAGGTGGTATCTCAGAGTTGTTTTGATTTGCATTTCCCTGATGATTAGGGATGTTGAGCCATTCCTTAAATGTCTTTCAGCCATTTGAGTTTCCTCTGATGAGAATTCTCTGTTTAGTTCTATAGCCCATTTCTTAATTGGTCTGTTGGGCATTTTGATGTCTAATTTCTTGAGTTCCTTATATATTCAGGCAACTTTACTTATTAACATGCAAATCACATTTCAGTACAAATAAAATATCACTATACTTATCCTCCTATTTGTCCATTTTAAAATGATAATATACATGCAGTTAGATGTTGGAAATATGCTCTATGTCTTTTAATATTACAGGTGATCATAGTTAAATGATTATCTTGAGTCCTAAAGGGGATTTTCTACTTAAAATGCTTGTATAGTATTGGAAATGGTAATGACAATAAAAATTGTTAAAGTTGAGTGAATCATTTTGTGTTATGAGATAGCTATGAACATATAATGGCAAAGGGAAGAAATTAATGATCTGAATAAAAAATTATTCCTCACAGGATTAAGAGTATCACGTGTTCTCACCTTTGGTCCTTAATTGGTGTTTTTATTTGGAGATTATAATCTAGCTACCAAATGGATCACTAAAAGGGGGTAGTCTTTATCTTTTACATCCTGATCTTGATGCTGTGGAATAATCCTTTTGTGCACTGTGCAAATATATGTTGCTATGATTGGTTTAATAAACAAGCTTATTGGCCAATAGCTGAAGAGGATCAAGTTCAGTGAGAAAGCCAAACTGAGAATTAATAGATAAGGAATGAATCTCCAGGCAGATAGAGAATGATTTGGACACACAAAATGGGATAAAGGTTTTAGCCATGATCCTTAGAGCAGCACATAGACTAATAGAATTGGTTTAAGTTGTAAGAGCTTGTCAGTAATAAGCCTGAGCTATTGGCTGAGCATTTATAATTTATACTAAGCCTCTGGGTGATTATTTGGGAGCAGGCAGTCAGGACAGTAAAACCTTGTCTGGTCCATGCTTATTGTTTGACTGAGTTTTGAGAAAGTATCTTCACAATCCTGTTACATAAATAATAAATCACTGCCACAATAATGTGATACCTTCCATGATTAACTTAATCATCTCAAATTGCATCCCTAAATAAAACTTTCTTCCATTGTTGTGTTTCTCTTCAGGTATTTATTGGCAGGAATGACAAAACCTGCAGTTAAGGACCAAAAACCTTGCTGTACACACAGAATATCTTCTTCCATGACTGGAGCTCAGAAAATGTGATGTCCATAAGTAGAAAAGGGCCATTTGAACCACAGTTCTCATCCTGTTAAAAACGCAGTTCAGAGTCGATCAAGAGCTACACATTAAGACCAGAAAGAACAAAACTACTTGAAGAATATGCAGAACATTTTAATACTGTTAAATGAAGGGAATGAGTTGAACATGACACCAAAAGCATGTCAGACAGAATCAAAAAACAAAACAAAAATGTAGACTGCATCACACTGAGTTTCCTAAATATCAAAGAATTAATAAATGACAAACACACCACCTGCAAAATGGTTAAATTTATGTGCTACCTAGACATTTGATGGACAATCAATATCCAGAAGTCATAAATAACTTAAAATGATTAACAATGTAAAAAAAATGCCTTGCAATCCACTTTTTATAAGAAAAAGATAACCAATTTGAATAGACACTTCTCAAAAGAAGCAAGACAAAAAGGCCAATTAATATATGAAATAAAATCTTAATATCATTAACCTTTGGAAAGATGAGTCAAAAAAACTTCAATGAAATATTTCATCCTAATTGGAATGACAATTATTAAAAAATAGTATGTCATCCAGGATGAGAAGAAAAAAATCTGTGTCATACACTATTGTTGAGAATGTCAATTAGTATAACTATTATTGAGACCCACTTTAAAGTTCCTTTAAAAATCTAATTATATATAGAACACATGTCCTAGATATTTCACTTCTGGATATATTTCTAAAGTAAATGAAAATCTCATACAATAGACACACACAGGCATATGTATATGTATACATATATTATTTCTGAGAGCTATAGTATATGATATTCATTAACATATTAGTAGATAAAGAATACATTCTAAATATAGAAGACATAATTCAAACACAATGCAGAATAAAATATCAATTGCTCACAAATAGAAAGAAAATAGAATACATCATTAATAGTGGCCAGATCTGGTGGCACACCCCTTTAATCCCAGCACTCAGGAGGCAGAGGCAGGTGAATCTCTGATTTTGAGGCCAGCCTGGTCTATAGATGAGTTCAAAAATAACCAGGGGTACAAAGAGAAATCTTGTCTTGAAAGAGCAAAACAAAGAAAAAAAAAGAGTGCTGGTTTAGATCATCATTCATTTTGTGCACATGTTAAATATACTATACTCAATTGAAACCCTTGTTTAGAACATTTTAATTAAAAAGGAAAACTAATATATATTTTTATGTAGTGTATTCTGGATATGATTGGTTGTTTGTCTTATAGCAAGCCAATAAATGTTACAGTAGAGATATAGGTGAATGGGCTTCTGAAGTACCAACCTGAATTGAGGAGCTACTGACAACTGAGTACTGCTGGAAGAAAGTGAGTCAGTTCTGTCCAGGGGTGAGGACTGTGTCAGGTTGTCTAGTGGATGGTTGGCCCTATGATCATGAACATAAGGACAGTGTTTATTGCAATATTTTTAAGAACAAAAATTTTGGAGTGGTACATAACTAAGCACCTCTAAAAGGAGTACAAGGAGAGTTGGGTGGTGGATATGATCAAAGTACAATATATTAATATTCAAAATTCTTAACATTAAATCAATTTTAAAATGGAATTTTTACAACATTAAGCTGTTTCATTCATATTTCAGCACAGATAACAGAAAGAAAGCTTTCAGCTTTTTTGAGATAGGAGATTATGTAATGATGGCTTATAATACATAATTTTAATTATGTTTGCTTTATAAACAATTTGTTTAGGATTTTTACCATAAAGACATGGTAAATTTTATAAAATTGATTGTTGATTGAAGTCATCACATAGTTTGTCAAGATGGAATGTTTAAGTCTTTGCATTAAAAAAAAAAAAGAAAAAATGTATCCCCAAAGCACTTTAATTTGCCTTTTCAAATACACTTTCTTGAAATTATTTCTTTTATGTTTTGATATGGTAATATAAAATTATATCAATTCCTCCTTCCCTTTCCTCCATTCAGAACCTCACTTATATACCTACTTGCTCATTTTCAAAATCATGGCCTTTTTTAAATTAATTGTTGTTCCATACTTCTATGTATACTATATACACGTATATTTCCAAATACACAAACACAGTTTGTTCAGTCTGGATAATGTTACTTCTATGTATGTCATCAGGGCTGACCACTTTGCATTTAGAGGCCAAATGGCTTGCTCTTCCCTGTGGATGACTATTTCTCAGATCTTAGCATTCCTAGGTTGCCTATAGTTATTTTCGCATGATTGAAGCCTCTTAGGTTTTCCTCTTCTCCATGTTAGCATATTTATTTTTCATATGAAAATGCTTGTTTATAATTTGAAACTATACAAATTAATAAATCTCTTAAGGTATGAGAAACATATTCACAAGTACTGATTTTCTTGAGGCTCAGTAATTAGTAGTTAATGTGAATTGTTCACATTGGCCAGAGCAATTTTGAAATGTTGGAAAAAAAAACAACTAGATAGCATTATTTGAACTTCAGAAAAAGTTCTTCATATATTACCATGTTAGTTCTAGCTATAAACTCTTACTTGTTTGAAATAGTGTCCAAATTCAAAATGTTGCCCAAAGAACCACATACAAACTCCCTTTCATTGGCAGACCATGCAATGAGACACAGTGGTGCATATTCATAGAGTACGTACACATTCACGTCTGAAGTTGAAGTTGCAGTGAAAGACATTTATTTTTCCTATTTCTTCAGCAACATTTCTAAAAACGAATCTACATGTCAAATGATCTTTAAAAGCTGTAACACAAATTCCTAAATGTTTCTTCATAGAATGAATACCCAGAGCCAGATATTGGAGCAAATGCTAAAAAACCATGCTGCCATGTCATACCTCTAGGACTCCTCAGGTGATAGGCCTCTAGCCGATTGAACTTCCTCAGCTGAAAAGGCTCCAGCTGAAAAAGCCTCTAGCTGAAAGGGAAGATTCTGCTGAAAAGCCTTTTGTGGTTGATATGTATTGTGCATCCCAATAAACTTATCTGAGAATCAGACAGAACAGCCTCTATATTAAACATAGGTTTAGGCAGTGGTGGCACATGCCTTTAATCCTAGCATTCGGGAGGCAGAGTTCCATCTAGATCTTTGTGAGTTCAAAGCCACCCTGAACTACATGAGACTGATTTACTCTAGGAGAGAAAACAGAGCCAGGCAGTGGTAGCACATACTTTTAATCCCAGTACTGGGAAACACGCATGCCTTTAATCCCAGGAAGGGATGGCTGGGTGAAGAAAGGCATAAAAAGTTCGAGGAGAAAGGAACTAAAGGTTGTAAAAAGAATCTTGCCAACTTCTCAGCTAATCTTGTTTCCTCAAACTGGAAGCCTCTGTGTCCTCATCTGAATGGATCTCAGGTTTGTGCCACAACTGTCTGGCCTCTATGTTTAATCTAGTAGTTTGTTCTGTTCTTCAGGTGAATTTTACTTGAGTACACAATATATCACTACAAAAAGCCTTGAATAAGAAAGCAAACACACAGATTTATTGGTACTAGACATGTCTTGTGAACATATAAAGTTTAACCTTGCAATTTTTTTTTAATTTAATTATCTGTATGAGAGGACAGGGCAGGTTTCATGAGTGAAGGTGCCTATAGAGACCAGAGAGTATGTCATTTCCTCTGGAACTAGAGCAGTAGGCAAGTGTGAGCTTTCCCAATGGGTTTCTGGAACCAGGCTTGGATCTTCTAGAGAAGCAGTATACGCTTTTAACTCTGAGCCTTCTCTCAAGTCTTGTAAAGCTTGGTTTCTAGGTATAAATTTAATATATGATGAACAAAAGTTTATTGTTGCTCTATTCAAAACTGCCAGATATTGGTAGCAGACTAGTTTTCCATCTACAAATGAAAGGATAACAAAAATGTGGTATATTTGCAAAATAATATATTTCTCATTTGAAATTTGCAGGAAATGGAAAGAGCTAGAGGTAATTATTCTGAATGGGGTAACTCAAACTCTAAAAGAAAAAAAATATGATATATATTCACTTATATATGAATGTTATCTGTTAAATCTTTTGTATGCAGGCTACAATCAACATTGCTTCAAAGGTGAAGTAGAGATTAAGGAGAAGGGGCAGTATAAATCTCCTTAGGAAGGTAAAATAGGGTTATTTTGGATAGATGGATGGGAGGGGTGGAATGGAATGGGGGAATCAAATGAAGAGGAGGGTAGAGAGGTGTGAAGGAGGGACTAAAGGGAGGTCCAGATGAAATTAATGGATAATTGAAGGCTCATTTGGAAACCTAATACAGTATAAGTTTTCTTAAAATGTATACATATACAAAGGTGATCTAAATAGAATCACAAATACTGGATAATACAGAGGCCCAGGTGGACATCTCATCACCAAATGAAGCCTCCTATTCTGGGACTGGGTTACATCTGATCCAATAGCTGGTGAAGGATTTCACATGGGAAACCCCAAACAACCCAGAATGTTCCCGAGACTATTATTGCTCTGCACAAACTGACAATAAAGCCCCATTGCTGAAAAGAACAGCTACACAACTCGCTGAACACAGATAAGTGGGTCTGGTGCCTCCCTAGACCCTTCACCCCTCCTGACCTAGTAGAAGGTGCCAGGCATGTTATCAAAGGGAAAAATTAACAGAAAGCCAGATGTGAACCCCTGAATATGCAAGGTGAGTTAGTAAGATAAGTGCATAAAGTTTTTGAAAACAACCAACTAATATCTGACTTAAGAAGCATTCAGTAAGCTGGAGCCAATAACAGACACTGCTTGGGGGACCAAGAACTTGAGATTAGATAGGTAAGGGACCCAGGAGAAAATCAAATGAAGGAACATAGTAATGTAGAGCCCCACAACTGTACAACATGCAAAATGAAGGATCTTGCAATACTGAGTACCTAAAGAAATGTCTCCAGCTGGGCAATGGTGGCCTTTGCCTTTAATCCCAGCTCTCAGGAGGCAGAACCAGGTAGATCTCTGTGAGTTCGAGGCCAGCATGATCTACAGAGCGAGAGCCAGAAAAGGCAACAAAACAAGGAGAAACCCTGTCTCAAAGAAACCAAAAAGAAAAAAAAAGTCTCCATCAAATCCCTTCCTCAGTGCTCAAGGAGCCTTGTAGTAGAGAAGGTGAAAAAATGTAAAACCTAGAGGGGAAGGAGGACAGCAATGAAGTGAAGCCCTTTAAACAGCAAAGGACTGATATACATATGAACTCACAGAGACTGTGACAACAGGCAGTATCTGTTCAGGTCTGGGTCAGATGGGGTCCCAGCTCTGAGAGGGGAGTAGACACAATACCCTACACCTAACCCAGAAGCTATTTCCAGTTGATAACTTTCAAATGAAGAGTAAATTAGTTTTCCCCAGCAGGGTGTCACTGGGTATATAAACCACTCTTAAAGCCAAGTCCTATGTCCTGTAGTAAATGACAATAAAAATGAGCTCAGTCGTATTTTTGGAGATTCTTCTACTTTCTTAATAACTGGCAAGACATTTTTTATGTTGTTGGTTTCTTGCATTTTTGTTTTATTTTTGTTTTTCTTTTTTTTCTTACAGTTCTTTTGCATATATTACAGCTTTAAGTTTTGTATTTTTATGGAATTCCCATGTGTGCGAATGTGTGTCTCTGTGTCTACATTCTGCATTTGCATATGTTTCTTATCCCTTTTTTGCCCCCTTTTGTTTGTTTTATCTTATTCTTATTTGTTTTTATCTTACCATTTTTATTATTCTTTTTTATTATTCTTTTTTAAATACCTGTTTGTATTCTAATGAGAGAGAATATGAATAAAACAAAAGAAAAATGAATGGAATTGTTGGTAATATGAAATGAACATACATGATTTTATACCTCTTAAATTATATGTCTTCTCAGTAGAGGTTTTAATTATAGAAGATGTGGAAATAAATTTTCTTCTTATGGAATATTATAAAGACATATTATAACTTTTCTCAATGAATCCAAAGGAAATATTTACATTGAAACATAACTTAATACACACATTGAACAGGTATATAAACTTTATTCAAAAATATTTTACTCTCTATTAACTTATTTAAATATATTTACATAAAATGAAATTTTACAAACACTGGAAATTTTTACCTAATTAGAATGTATTTTGTTTACTAATGTAAGAGACAGCTGAATTACCAAAGGAATACAGATCATTTTGTAAACTAGGATATTTAAATGTATTTGTTTTCAAATGTTGCTAAAGATGCTGAATTTTAAGTTTTTGTCCCACTAAGTACTTCAATCTGTATAGTTCCTGACATATTCTTTCAGGTTAAATTTAAATGAGTTAGAACAATTCTATTTAGCCTTCTAGAAGAAGAGTACACTAAAGAGGGATGACCTAATTATGGCTGAAGTTGAGGAGGTCAAGCTAATTAAGTTAGAGCAGCTGTTCTTCCTTCAGCATAAATAATGATATATCCTTTAAGTTTCCCCTTACTAATGGCGAAACTACAAATTGATAATGCTTCATGCAGTTTTAATACATGTTTATTTTATTTGTCTTATTTTCATGAGATTCAGGAAGACAGTACATATCTCAAAACAACAAAAGGAAAAGATTGATGAATACATTTTAGTTAAAACATTAAAAAAAAATTAAAGCGTAACTCATTACAATTTTCAGAATTTACTGACATACTTTTGCATGTAGGATGTACACATACACACACATTCACACTGACTTTGTAATATTGTATTCAATATATATATATATATATGTATATATATATATTGAATTTTCCTTTTTATTTTACAATAACATTCAGTTCTATATAACAGTCACAGATTCCCTTATTCTCCCCCTTCCTGCCCCCCACCCCTTCCCCCAGCCCACCCTCCGTTCCCACCTCCTCCTGTACAATAAAACAACCTCTGGAGGCATCACAATCCCTGACTTCAAGCTCTACTATAGAGCTACAGTAATAAAAACAGCTTGTTATTGGCATAAAAACCGACATGTAGACCAATGGAATCGAAATGAAGACCCTGACATTAACCCGCACACCTATGAACATATAATTTTTGACAAAGAAGGCAAAAGTGTACAATGGAAAAAAGAAAGCATCTTCAACAAATGGTGCTGGCATAACTGGATATCAACATGTAGAAGGCTGCAAATAGATCCATATCTGTCACCGTGCACAAAACTTAAGTCCAAGTGGATCAAGGACCTCAACATAAATCCAGCTACTCTGAACCTGCTAAAAGGGAAAGTAGGAAGTAGTCTTGAATGCATTAGCATAGGAGATCACTTCCTAAATATAACACCAGTAGCACAGACACTGAGAGAAACAATCAATCAATTTGACCTCTTGAAACTGAGAAGCTTTTGTAGAGCAAAGGATACGGTCAACAAGGCAAAGCAACAGCCTACAGAATGGGAAAAGATCTTCACCAACCCCACATCTGACAGCTGTTTGAAACCTGGGACTTATGCAGGGATGTTTGGCTCAAAATATATTTATGTTCCAAACAAACTGCTTTAAGATGAATGGCATTCACATTAATTGACAAAAATTTGCTTCCACATGGTAACAACTGGCTACATTATTTTAATATGTTGAATGGTTTTCTTTAGTTTAAGATTTTATTCTTATGTTTTGAAATAAATATATATCTTTTGTTGTTTGGGTATAACTTAAAAGAACAGAACTGGGAGCAGAAGAAGCAACTCACTGATAAACACACATTTAACATGCTTGATGCTATTGGGTCAATTTTCAACACCCCAAGGAGAAAATGCATCAGGCTAAAACATAAAATATGGACAATTTTACTACAATTTTTTTTTTCTTTTTTACATGTTTTATTGATCCTTTTGGAATTTTACCCCATGTATCCCGATGCCACCTATTTCTCAGTCCCTCCAAATCTGCTCTTCATACTTGTAGTTCCTCCCAAGGAAAACTAAAAAATAAATAATAAAAATAAGATAATGATTTTTAAAAAGAAAAATAATCATAAAATTAAAAAAATGAATAAATAAATAAATAACAAGAATATCAATTTTAGTTTTAAAAAATCAACATAAAACAACAATAAAAAAGAAACTATTTTTCTCCTCCATCATTGTCTCTTCATTCCTCTCAGTGGCATTGGGAGCTGTTCTATAACCTGTAGTATGCCCGTTATTCAAATAGCTTTTCTTGCTAAACATTTCAGGTGCAGGGCACAGGACTCCCAGGGAAGCTCCAGGCTGTTGCTCTGAGTCATGCAGACTGTGCAGCCATGGTTCTGCAGGAGCAGTCCCTTCAGGCACTCCAGCAGGTCACCGATGGGGTAGATGTTAGAGTGTGCCAACTCAAAGTCCTGGATGTGATCTGCTGAGCTGCTCGTTATGAACCACTAAGTATATGTGTGTGTTTGTGTATGTTGGTTTGTGCATGTGAGTGCAGTACCCACAGAGGACTGAAGAGGACATTAGATCCCCTGAGATTAAAAGTTTGTGTGCTCCTTGACATAGGTGTTAGAAACTGAACTTGGGTCCTCTGGAAGAATAATATGAACCATTAATACCTCTAATAAATAAATTATCAGACACATCAGGTTAAAGTTTAAAAACTTCCCTTCAAATTGTGTTCATTAAATCTTAATTGCTTTAATATATTTTTATTTATTTATTGCTATCATTAGATTTCTTTAGATCGCTTCTTAACTTATATTTGCACAATGTTCTTGCCCATATATGTACAAGAATATAGTATTCCTATGGAACTTGAATAATCAGTACTGCTATCGAAACACATTTTTGTTTGTTTGCTTTTAATGGCAATACTTTTGTTGACCATTTTAAGGGGCAAAGGCAAACTTTTAAAATGTAGACTTCTTCAAACTAAGAGATATATTTACAAATAAATACAACAAAGTATGAACATGTAAGAGAAACTATCAATAATGGAAAGATAGATCATGGGATAATTACTTTGGTTAAGTTCATCATTTCTTTATACATATTAACATAGTTCTTCTGAGGGACATTGAAAATATTAAAATTACATATGTGTGTGTGTGTTTACTATAACATTTAGGTGATTCTACTTTAGTAAAAGCTGTTGATAGTTACATTCTTAATTATATTTAAGAAAAAATTACTATGTTTCTATAAAATACAAATTTAATGGAAAAAGTGAAATAACAAAAATTTAAAAAAAATATATTTCTCAGAAGGAGACATAGATTATCAACAATATTATGGAAGAATGTAAACCATGAACTGTTAGGGAAATGCTAATGCAAATTACAGCAAATTAACCCATACTCTAGTATGAAGAATTCTTACCCAAACAAGGATTGAAAACAAGTACTGATGAGGAAGACAATGCAGACTTGCATATGATTGATGGGAATGTTAATTAGCATAGCCATTACAGAAATGAGGATGGGGTCTACTCTGCTAAATGGATAGAACTGAAGATCACTATATTAAGTGAAACTAACCCAGGCCTAGAAAACAAGTACCACCTGCTCTCAAGGTAAGGGGCATGTGATCTCAAAGAACTTGAATATAGAATGGTTGTTTCCAGATACCATTGTAGTCAGATGTTTCTCAGATCCCACCAACCCTTCACATTTCCATGGCCTGCTTATACAATAATCACTCAGAAGCTTATATTAATTATAACTGCTTGGCATATTAGCTAAAACTTATTACTAACTAGTTTTTACACTTAAATTAACCCATAATTCTTATCTATGTTTAGCCACGTGACTTGCTACCTTTTCACAGTTCTGCATCGTCATCTTGTTTCCCATGTGTCTGTTTGGCAACTCCTGACTCAGCCCTCCTCTTCCCAGCATTCTCCTCATCTGCTAGCCCCACCTACACTTTCTGCCTGGCTACTGGCCAATCAGAATTTTATTTATCGTCCAATCGGTGCAATACACATTCACAGCATACAGAACGACACGTACAGAACAACATTCCACAGCACTTTCCCTTTTCTGTCTAATCAAAAATGAAGTTTTAACTTTAACATAATAAAATTACACATAATAGAACAGTTATCAAGCAGGAATTACAGTTATAATATCTAGTTTATTTGTATTTGGCAAAATTAAAGAAAATATTTTATCATCTTAGATGAGTCTAAGGTTTCATGTCTAAATTATCTTTTATCATAACCAAAGAAAAGATTATAACTTTATAATCTTCAACTATATCAAAGACCACAGAAGGATACAATATTACTAAGTAAAAAGGAAATGCATTGTAAACAGCTTACAAAATTCTGGAAATGACAGAGACAGCTGGCTACCTGAACAGTTACCCAAAGTTCCTCTGTAATGTTGGGGCATCTATCTTCAGCCTATAGACCTAGTCTCTTAGTCATTTTTTTCCTGTGTCCTCTAGAATGTCTGGCAGTCTCCTGTGTGAAGCAGGAACCAGAAGGACCAGTTTGCCTTATTTTGACAAATTCAGTGGTTATTTTCCTATGGGTCCTGTATGTCCAGTTTATGCAACATATTATCAGCAATCCAGGCAAGAGAAGTTTCTTGTCCAAATGGCTATTTTAGCAAAGAAGAAGTTAAACTCCATATAGAATGTCTTTGATGCTTGTTTTTCCATTTGAAGTAAATTGGTGCTGCCAGGAACAAACATGTCTCACTGTTCAGAAAGTCTAAGTTTTTAAAACATTTTAAATGCCATATTCTATATGTCTTTGAAGTGTTTGAAGACCACCTATCTAACTGATATATATCTATGTATATCTAGAAAATTTTAATTAATCTGACTATAAGTTTTATTATCATAGATGACTAATTATTAATCTGTTTCTTAATTATACATTACAATTTCAAGTGAGTTGTAAAAACATAATACCTTAAACAAGAGTAGAAATAT
The DNA here is from genome assembly GCF_004664715.2 of Peromyscus leucopus. Classification (NCBI taxonomy): domain Eukaryota; kingdom Metazoa; phylum Chordata; class Mammalia; order Rodentia; family Cricetidae; genus Peromyscus; species Peromyscus leucopus. Next base: position 11,765,953 of record NC_051070.1, on the reverse strand, counting down.
ATATAGTATAACAAAATTAACTTTAAATTTGTATCAATAAACTAAAATTCATAGCAATGTAAAACATTTCAAAAAGTTTAAAAGTAGATTCAATAATCTACCCTTTTATCCCATCATATCTATACCCTTTATTTCTATATCATATTCCCCCTTTCTTTTATTTAGAAAGAGATTGACTATGACCAATAACAGTTTGTAACCAACAACCTAAACAAAGACAAACATCAATAATCCATTTTGGGGGGGAATGTGGGCATAGTGTTCTAGGCTACTTCCTGATGGCAGAGGTCATGGTAGTCTTATGGGGTTCTTGAGAAAATCTAAGATAATGGTCAGGTCCTAGGAGGACCAGCTATAACCTTTGTTGATAGGTACTATCTGTTAAAGTTTAGGAGGTCTGGCTTTATCAAATCTGATCCACCTTAACCTGGAATAAATCCATAGCCTTTTGCTTCCAGTGGGAACAAAGGCAGAATCTCTTTTCCAAAGCAACATATGCTTAGATCCAAATTTTGAAGTCAAGATACCTTTAATACACACACACACACACACACAATTAAAAATCCCAAAAACAATATAATCCAGACTCTATGTGATTTCCATCTTTAAATGGCTTATTTTTCATATTACTTTCACTGTCTCTTTAAAAGACTTTATTTTTTTAAATTATTTCCTTATATAACTGTCTATATTCCTTTTCCCCTCTCTTCCAAGCTATGTACATTTTTACACACATTATAAACTATCCCATCTGAATCTGTCTTGTTGTGAATCTATTGCTTTTAATTGCAGTGGATAGCACTGAAGTGGCAACCTTGGTTGCTGACTATGCCCACCTCAGCTTTTCAGCATGGCAGCTGTTTACAGCTATGTTTACAGCCAGCTTTCAGGGAATTTAGAATCCCCACTAACTTTACATAGGTACTATAAGTATTCTGAATATTCCAAGGGTGTTGTGTAACATGCTGGAATCATATAGTTAACATAATGTCAGTAATTTCATGGTTGTGAATTACAATTTAAAAAGAAAAGAAAGTGAACACTTTGTAAAGTGAACCTCTGAAGGAGAGTTAGAGGCATTTTGGAACAATACTGAGTTAACTGGGCAAAAAATAACAAAGGATGAGCCATCATTATCCCTTCATTAAAGCAGGTCTACGGGACCTTAGCCAAAGTCAGCATAATGATGCAGTAATAAAGAAAAGCTGGCTTGACCTATTCCTTTGTGCCCTTTCTTCTGAATGTTTGATATTTTTTTCCTGGGGAGGTCAATTTAGAATCAGGTTTTTTGTTATACAAAGAATTCTCTCTCTCTCTCTCTCTCTCTCTCTCTCTCTCTCTCTCTCTCTCTCTCTCTCTCTCTCTCTCCCTGTGTGTGTGTGTGTGTGTGTGTGTGTGTGTGTGTGTGTGTAATATATTATAATTCTACTTAGAGTTAGTAAATAGGTATTTCCTGAGGTAAAATTGACTTGCTTGGTACCTAAATGAGTAAGGAAATGTTCTATGAAGGAAACAATTAGTACTCTACCAGGAAATCTTTGCACCTCAAAATGAAAGAAAATTAAAATATATTGTTGAATATACACAATTTTGAAAATGAGACGGTTTTGTCATTTTTTTAATATGGGAGTATGTATAAAATTGGCATCATTGATAAATTCTAATAGAAAACATTTCATTAATATTTAAATGACAGGTGTAATCCAATACAAGACACCTGTCCAATAATTGAGTCATTGTTCATATAGAGTTGAAGAAACCCTTGCAATTATTACCAGATATGTCAATATCCAGCTTATTTCATTTTATTATAAATAACCATAAGCATAAACATATCCAAATTCATCTTTCCCAGGAGCAATATGATACTGAAATGGCAAGCAATCAGGACTTTTTCTATATGTATTAAAAACCTAAATGCCATTGGTCTGTAATCATTTGGCCTTAGACAAGTCATTTTTCATGTTTGAGCATTACATTATTGTTACATAAAATTCAAGCAAAATATTTTAATATTTTAAGTATAATATAAAGTTGTTAACAATACCTACTACTGTAAATATTTATTTTATCAAGTTTATTAATTCATCATACAACTCTAAGTATTTCTCCATAAACACTTGATAAGAATATCATGCACTGAATTTCTGTTAGCTTCCTCTGAACAAATGTCAATCATGTCCTGACACTGTTTCTATGTAGAGTGAATACCTGTTAATCAGTTATTTTACTTAAATGAGGTTATTCATAAGGTTTAGATTTTTTCTCTTATAAGAAATGACCATTCCATTAAATAACAGTCAATGTTATGATTTTATCTAAATACAGACATTCATTTGGCTTGCTCACAATAAACATCATCATTACATTTCATCTTATATTTGAAGTGAGGATTTTCAGCTCTACAAATAGACTATAAATTGTCATTTCCCACTACTTTATAAAATTTTCCTAAAATTAGGAGAGCCAATTTTTAAAGTACATAGATATCAAAGTTATTTTTACTATAATTATTTATTTATTGATATATCTGTCAACACATAGATTTTTAAGTATAGTTTGATGGTTGACATAGTTTGTCACAGTTTTTTTATTTTTTATTATTAGAAATTTTCTATTTATTTTACATACTAATCACAGATACCCCATCCCTCCTTCCTCCCACCCCCGCTCCCCATTCCCACTTCCTTCAAGGCAAGGTCTCCCATGGAGAGTCAACATAGCCTTTGATATATGAATGTTTGATAAATTTTTATCTATTTCATAGATTATCACTACCTATTTTTAAATTATTTTTATTCTTTGTGGTTATAGTACAATTGCATGACTTCCCCTGTCTCTTTCCTCCCTCTAAATCTCTTATATCCATCCTTTTTTCTTTTCAAACTCATGGTCTCCTTTTTGTTATTTTTTTCCTCAGAGACTCACAGATATGTATGTACAGTCTGCTTAGTAGGTATAATGAAACTTGAATGCATGTCCTCAAACTTGAATGCATTGTAGCTGGAAGTTTTCCTGTGTGATGCCTGGTCCTCAGTCGCTCAGACCCAAGTAAACACGCAGAGGCTTATATTAATTTAAACTACTGGGCCATTAGCTCAGGCTTACTAATGACTATCTCTCACACTTAAAGTCAGCCCATTTCTGTTAATCTATATGTTGCCATGTTTTCCGTGGCTTTACCTGGGTGCCATTACATGTTGCTCCCTGGACTTTGTGGGCTTATGTGTCCTGACTCAGCCTTCCTCTTATTCACAGCTCTGTCACTTTCTGTCTGTCTGTACAGACATCCAAGTCTCTATGGTTGGTACTGGGATTAAAGGCATGTCTCACCATGCTTGGCTCTGTTCTCTAGTGTGGCTTTGAACACACAGAGGCCCTGCCTGCCAAGTGATAGGAATAAGGGTGTGTGCTACCACTGCCTGACTTCTATGTTTACTTAAAATGGCTGGGCTTTTCCCCTCTGATCTCCATGCAAGCTTTATTTATTAATATGCAAATAAAATATCACCACATTCTTGGAGATCATTTGGTATTGGACAACTGTTTGGTGTGTTCTAACCTGGGGGAAGTTATTTCTCCAGTTTTCCCACTCTCAGCACCCCTCAGTTACCTGTAGTTCTTTGTGTAGGATTAAGGTCACCAGGCCTTTCCTCAGTCCACAAAAGCATTTTTATTATTGTTGTCCTTGTCAGCCCATGTTTAGCTATTCGTGTTGGTAAGATTTTATTGCTATTGGTTCTTCATTCCTAGGAGACATAATGTTGTAGCAAACACTTTGTATGAATTTAGAATTTAGAATTAGCCTAAAATCATAGCATACATAATATGAAGCCATTCCAAAGGTGTTTTATGTTTCTTGCAATCAAGTTTAATTTGTTAAAGCTAACAAGGCTATAGTTAATTTAAAGAACACATGACATCGTGCATTTTAGTGTATTATTGAAAGGTTTTAGCAAGTACATGAATATGCAAATTATTTTCTAAGGCTAACATACTTGTTTCCACTAATATATAGCTGAGGTGGGTAATCATACCTTAAACTCAAATGCGGATCATGTTACCTTTCATTTCCAAATCCTCAAGTTGTCTAAAAAGAAATGAAGGCCACAGAAGGGGGAAACTCAATTTTTTTTTTGGTTTAGGTAAAGTAAATTGTGGGAAAGTGTGGAATGAATTAAATACAAGAGTCACTTTGAGGAAACTTGTCTGCATGGGATGCCTGAGGTATAATGCCCCAGTAAAGGCTTCTTCTCTTCTCCTCTTGCGCAGTTGCATCTTTCACGAGAATTCTTAACCATCTATCTAAGAGGAAAGTGAAGAATTGGGCCCTCCATGCATCTGCTCTTTTCTGGGTATCAAGCTTCAATAGCCTCACAAAAGTGACAAATTTTCAGGAGTTAATGAAAACCCCAAATATGTGAGAATAGTTGTACAGTGGGTTCCTACAACACTTTTAATGTGACATAGACTCTGGTTCACTCATTCATGAATTAGTCACTGTACTAACGAAGATTGTTTTGATGGTGCACACTTTCCTCTGTAAATCTCAGATAAGCCATACTGATCCAATTGAAAGACTATGTGAATATTTTTGAAGGTGCACTGGAAAATTTTATTTTGCTGATTTTATCAGACAATTAGTTGAGTGAAGTACTGAAAATAGAGTACATAATTAGAGTACTGAAAATAAGTACTCTATTTAACCCCAAGTGTTACAAAGGTTTTATAGTGACCTTGCAGTCTTTTGTGGAAGATTAATGGGTACATGCCTGAAAGCATCTATATATTTTAAACACTCTACATAAATAATTTAATTTTCTGTGTCCGGAACATTTTCATGATTAATTTAAACTCTGAATATCTTCTTGAGTATTCTTACTAATACAGGTAGGTCCTAAATCATAATGATTATACACTCTGCAAACATTGCAAATGACAAGAGACACACTGGGACCTTCTATAATATACTGTTGATTTGTTCACAATTCAGTTCATGCAGCAATTTTGTTAACTTTTCTTGAATAGATTGCTATTAGTTCCAAATATAGCATTTTCTTTCTTTTGTTATTGAAAATATATTCCTCTTTAATTAAATACATACCACCCATAGTTTCCATTCCTCTACTCCCCCCAGCTCCCTCTCATCTTTCCTCTCCTCTAGATCTACTTCTTCTTCAGCAAAAAGCAAGCCTATAAGAGACAACAGCCAAACATGACAAAATAAGACACAATAAGACAAGGCAAAAACCCTCATTTCAAGTTGGGAAAGCAACCCAATAAAAGGAAAAGAGTCCCAGTAACAGATAGAACAGTCAGAGATGACACTGTTCCCATTGTTAGGAGTCCCACAAAAGCACCAAGTAAACATAATTTGTACACAGAGGACCTGGTGCAGACCCAGGCAGGTCAGTTGATTTTTGCTTGTGAGTCCATATGAGCCCTGCTTAGCTGATAAGGTGGACCATGTCCGACACAAAGAAACAATGTCACCTGTAACATGAATTGCTAAATAGTCTTATTAATACAAAAGAAATACCCAGACCCAGATATTGGGGTGAACACTGAAAGATCAGAGAGTCAGAACAAGCTACAGCCAACATCACCTCACCAGCTCCTCAGCCGATCCTGTTTACTCAGACTGAATGCCTCTGAGTCCTCACCTGGAAGGGATCTCAGCTGAATTGTTGCTAAAACCTTCTAGTTCCTGGTCCTTATGCCTCACATACTTTTCTACTTCCTGCCATCACTGGAATTAAAGGCATGTGTCCTTCTCAAGCAAGGACATGAGATCTCAAGTGCTGTAATTAAAGGTGTGTGCCACCATGACTGGCTTTGTTCCCAGTGTGGCTTTAAACTCACAGAGATCCACACAGAACTCTGCCTCCTGAATGCTAGGATTAAAGATGAGTGCTACCACTACCTAACCTCTAAGTCTAATCTAATGGCTGTTCTGTTCTCTGACCCCAGATAATTTTTATTAGGGTACACAATATATCACCACAGTCACCAAAACCAAACTTAGGGAACCTTGAATTTGGGGGAAGGTTATTTATAAGAATATCAATGTAGTACCAAAAACACCCATGCTTTTAGGTATGATGACTCAGGAAAGATGCATTCTGGGAACTCTCTGTACAAGTTATAGGCAGCAAGGTTGGTATGATTTTATCCTCTTCCCAGTTGTTACTACTTATAAAATCACCTTGATAAGTGGCATCTGTATTGTTTTAGTTTTGGGAATTTCCTGAGCTTTGTGAATTTCATTTACTTTCTGAGTGTTTTAACTCCTCCTCCAAGCCTGAAATGTTTCAACTGGGAGTAAATAGGTGCACAGAAACCTTCTGTCTCGAAGTGAGTATAGCTGTGCTCATCAGAGTGCTCTGTTGTTCTGATTATAATTTAGAGACAAACTTATGTCAGTATGAAAATGGAAAAGGTACTTCTAAATTATTCAATAATTTATATTATCCATTAAATGGAGATTGAAAGTTAAACCCTATTATTTTACCAAATGAATACATCAGCTCAATTATTTCTTTAAGCCATGTCTCAAACTGTGAAATAGCATCACATGCTTTTACGTCACATACATTATATATGTGCGATTGTTAATTTTCTTTTGCCTATTGACAAATCAGAAATTTCAAAGTTGAAACAAGTAAAAAAAAGTATGTTGTTTTATTATTTTAATGTTGATTCAGCCAACACTAACAAGAAAAGAGTATCAAGTTTTTCCATTTAATTTAAATAGTGAAGTATACTCTGTTACCATTAAAGAATAATTAACTTATAAATTATAATTGACATAATTAAATAAGGTCAATTTTAATATTTCACTACTTAGTTCCAAGAAATTTCTTTTTGTAGCTGAGTTGTAATCTCAATTGCTTTTGATTTTCCATCAAGTAAAAACATCAGAAATAAAATCAATATGCAGTTTGGTTTGAGCTGTTGTATTTTCTCAAACAAGTAGCACACAAACAAATTTTCATCCTGATGATTACTTTTTTCTGCTCTGTAAGCTTATTAGCATTTGATAAAAGAACAATGGCATATGTTATTAATCACAGTAAGTCCAGCTTTCCAAAATATTAATAATCTTAAAGCATAAGTAGCAACATCTAAATTCATATGCCTCTTCTTTTTCTTTGATGGGACATGCATCCCTCTCTCTCAGAGTGTGTATGCATGAGTTTGTATGTTGTGTGTGTGTGTGTGTGTGTGTAAAGGATTATGACATGTTTTTCTTTTTAGTTTCATATTAGAAACCAGTAATAAATTTGCTCTTTGGCAAAGATTTTGATGCATATGTTCATATAGTTAAAGAAACAGCATTAGTACCCACCTAAAATATGGCAAGCCATATGGCAGATATAAGGATACAGATATTTCTTGTATACGAGCAGTTTCCTGAAATGCAACCAATATCCAAATAGTAATTAAATATTATACTTACAATTATATAAATCACCAAAAACATAGTGATTTTTGTATATTATAGTGGCATCCACTTTTTGAAATGTACAATTTCCCCTTTATAGACATGCTAAACAGGTTTTTTTTGAGCACAGATAAAACCTGCACTCACATTCCTGTTAACATTCCCCAAACTCTTTTTTTTTTTTTTTCATGAAGCATGGCTTGGTTGTAATTTTGGTCAGTGATAAAATGCATAGCTCATTTTATTTTATTGATTGTTCCTTTTTATATTATGTGTATGGGTGTTTTGAGTAAATTTATTAAAGGTTAATACATATGTGACTGGTGTCCACAAAGGCAAAAAGAGAAAACTGAAACCCATGAAACTGGAGTTACTAAGAACTGTGAACCTCCATGTGGTTTCTAGGAATCTAACCTAGGTCTCTCTAGAAGAGCAGCATATGCTTTTCATATCTCAACCATCTTGCTAAATATTATCAGTCATTTTTTAATCTTCTAAAATTATAGTGTATCAAGCAATATTAAGTTTGTAATATGAAAGTTTTTAAAAATATTTACAAAATTTATATTTTTCTTTATCACTGTGAATAACACAGCATCTCTATTTTTAACTAGTTGAGAGTACATGAGTTGGCTGTTTGAAACCTGGGGCATATGCAGGGACTCTTGGCTCAGCCTGGGAGGAGGGGACTGGACCTGCTTGGACTGAGTCTATCAGGTTGATCACAATCCTTGGGGGAGTATTTGCCCTGGAGGAGATGGGAATGGGGGCTGGGCTGGGGGAAGGCAGGGGGTGGGTGAGAGGGGGAAGAACAAGGGAATCAGTGGCTGATATGTAGAATTAAACTATATTATAAAATTAAATTAAATTAAAAAATTTGATCACATTCTGCCCTCCTCTTTCTACTTTTTCCAAATTCACCCCCTTTCCTTAACCACACAACCTCCAGTTTCCACACATTCATCAGATTTTCATATCCTCTGACCTCCATATGACTACATTATTACATATGTGACTGCCCTTTCTCAAACAAACATGCATATACAAACATACATGTGTGTATAACACACACACATATATATATACTAAGATTTGCAACACAAGTTTTAAAAATATAACCTATGTGCAAGTGTTTGAAAACTAAAATAAAGCTGTCCATTTTGAATAACTAAGTTGCCAATCTTGATTCTAAATGAATGAAGAATGACTTAGTTGGAAAGATCTTGTACAATGTTGTCAGCTCCATGGTATTCAAGAAAGCATCAGGTTTCACCTACTAAAAAGAGGCTTGACTGGAGCACAATAAATCACAATAATAGTTTCTATTGAGGGTTGAATTGGTAAAAATAAATTATACTATTCCAGGGAAGAAAAAAAGTGATATTTCCATTGAAGTAGGTCTGAAGAGCAATTTCCCTTTACCTACAGCATCCTCTTTGCAGGCTGACATAGTTCAGTCATAAGACAGATTGCCTCTTATAGCAGTTCCAGCCTTAGGAGATGGAAGTGTAGATTATATACATGATTTCAACCTTTCTGTGTACTGATCTTTGGTAATGCCTTACATGGTCCATTGCTTGAAATTCTGTAGGGTTGATGCCTAGATACCACTACAAATAATTCAGGTAGGTAAGTGGCTGTGCTAGAGTCATGCTATAACATGGGGAAGGATCAAAACCTTTGGTATTCTCTTCTAGAAGGCAAGAAGAGGAACATCATATCCAGCAATGTTCACCAGTTCACACAGCAGTCATGAGAGGCTCTCAAACTTCTAGTTGTGCTAAGTGATGAATGTTTTGTTTTCTATTAAAATTTTCTGCAAAGAGTAGGAAAAGTAGTTATTTCTTGAAATGCACAAAGCGCAGTTAAAATGTACTGGGAAAATAGATAATCAAGGTAAAGGAACTAGCAGAGAGCAGAATGGAGAAAACAGGAAGGTGGAGAGGAGGAGACGCCAGTCTGCCATCCAGAGAGCATCATGTAGAGGCAACAGGTAAAGCCATGGAACACATGGTGACATATAGATTAACAAAAATGGGCTGAGTATAAGAGTAAGAGCTAGACAATCGTAGGCCTAAGCTAATGGCTGAACAGTTTATAAGTAATATAAGTCTCTGTGAACTTACTTGTTTGGGTCTGAGTGGTGATGGGACTGGCAGGTGAGAGAGATTTGTCCTGATCATGGGCCAGGCAGGAAAACTCTACCTACAATCAAGAAATTTCATGCAAAGAAATTTGGGATAAAATTTCCAGTAATCGACTATAGAATAATAAAGAAAAAGGAATCCAAATAGTCAAAAAATCTCTTACACAATTTCCATATTGATAGACTTCTATTAAATGTGTACTTCAACAAAGGATAAATGTGGAAATGGTGTAAGTCAGATGTCCAAGAAATGATATAAACATTTCAGTAATAGATCCATATGTATATAGTATGTTGTTATGGTACAAAGGCAAACAAAAAGTTCACTGTAGAAATGAAACTTGTTTCAAAAGAATTTATCACTGCATTAACTAGTTACTCAATTTTCTCTTTCTTGTACAAATTTTACAGACGACTCCAGAATATTCACTGGTGATCAGCCTCTTTGCTTTCCAATTTTATTCCCTACTGCCCTAGTGCTATTCACATTCACATCAGCACTGTAAAATTCTATCATCATTGCTAGTCACAAGCTACATAACACAACAACAAACAAATGCAATAAATCAGTCTATTAAAATGGAACCATTTCCAAAACATATGGCTGGATAAAATAATACAAAAAAAGTAAGGGTTATGAATGTAAGTCTAGGACTAGGGAGATGGATCATTAATAATGGCAAAGGAACTTGATGTCATTAAGCCTGAGTTCAATCTCCATGGCTCACAGAGTAGAAGAGAACCCACCCCTAAAATTATCCTCTGACATTCGCCCAGGTGCCACGGCAGACACAGACCCACACACATACACACAAACAGAAACAATAAATACATGTGATTTCTGAAAATAAGTAAATAAACATAACCCTGTATACAAGTAAAAATGAAAATGGGAAACATTATAAAATAATATGTATTGTAGTTGTTAGTATTTTATTGATCTTCACAATTTCTTTTGATGAGATCCTGAAACTAAGAGTGGAGACCAGACAGAGCTTCATCCCTAACCAAGAAACTGTCTTCAATTGACAATGGCTTTCAAAGAAAAACTAGTTTTCTCCAGTGAAGTCTCAGTGTCTAAGTCACACCTAAGAGCATGTCCCAAACACCTATTCCCAGCATAAGAAGGTCAACACACAAGCATGCCAACTTTTGACAATATTTGGAAATACTTTGTTTGACTCAATGAGAGGTTCTCCAAACAGTTACCTAATATATGGAGACTTGGAATGTTACTTAAAATTGAATAATGTAAAGGTATTTCCTCTCACAAATAATTATCCAACTAAAAAACCTATATGATCATACTGATGAATTAAGCACTACACTAAAAATGTTTTAATATTGAATGCTATGTTCACAGTCTAAAATGTATCTTAATATCAATATGCTGGAGAAGAAAATTTGAGCAATGTCTTATAATTTCTCTCTAAATTTAGTTCATGTGCATCTGTACAGGGTATGTTCATATTGCTGCTACTAAATTTGTCTTGTTGGAAAAAACTTACAAATACAAACACCAGCATAAAATATACATATAAGTACCAGTATAATTGAGAACAAAATCTAGAAGATAATTTTTTTGTTTGTTTTCTTTTGAGATAGGGTTTATGTGTGTAGTTTTGCGCCTTTCCTGGAACTCACTTGGTAGTTCAGGTTGGCCTGGAACTCACAGAGATCTGCCTGGCTCTGCCTCCCAAGGGCTGGGATTAAAAAATATAATATTTTTTTATAGTTACAGTATCAATTACTTTTCTGTCATTATAATAAAATGTCATGACCAAAAGCAATTTAGAAGATATTAAAAGGTTTCAACTATAGCTTATGGTTACAGAGGGGATACATTCTATCATATAAGTGAACACATTGTGTAAGAGCATAAGGCCTGACAGAACACCAAGGGGTCACGTTTTATCAGCACACAGGAAGGTGAGAACAGAGAGAGGGTGCAGGTTATAAAAGACCAATGCCCGTATCCAGTGTCATACTTGCCTTTTCAAGGCTCTGCTCTCTAAAGAGTCTACTGCCACCACCAATTGAGGGTCAAACTTTTAATGCATGAGCTTAAGGGAAATATTTCTCATTCAAAGCACCATCAATGTTGACAAAAATATATGAAACATTTTATTAAAAGCATAAACAAATGACTTTGTAGTATTCATTCTCAGAATACAATTCTTTTCTGAACAATTACTGCAGAATCTTGGAAGCAATATTTTAGAATTATGGATATCCTACTCATGTAAACAATCAAAAGGCAGTGGTTTAGTAAGTAATTACTGTGCGGACTCACTTCTGTGACACACACAAACACTGAAACATTGGGATACAGGAAAAGGAGTGGAAACTGGGAAGTGTTCATTCTTATTACTACATAATGGATTTTATAAACTCAAAACAAAATGAACTCTGATGGTAAAAGATCCAATCCTGCCTTTGTAGGATCTTGACCTAAATATATCTCCAAATAGCCAAAATGGCTTAAGAATTGGCAAGTTTAAGGAGAGTGGGCAAAAATATTTCATATAACAATATAGTTATAAATTATTGACCACACAAATTTGTTACCAATTTCATAAACTGTATTATTGTTTGATCCTAATAATCTGTGTTGATTCTAATTGTTGTGTTTTGGTCAGCTTAGTGGCCGCACCTGAATCTACTGATATTTTAAGTACCATCTGTGGCCCCTGTGGCTCTGCAGGCAGTTAGTCACCAATCATGCCATAGACTAGTGGGATTTCTGGTTACCCTCCACCATGCACTGGCTTTTCTGCTGCCTCCAGATGCAGATTTTAGCTAAGTGTCTATTGTTCTATTTACCAATAAAGACTCAGGAGTCAAATGTTGCTGGGAAAATCTGCTGGATTAGAGAGGCCAAGAAGCAATCAGTTAACCTTTCCTTTTGGCCAGAGACCAAGCAAGAGAGTGTCTCTCTAGCTGTGCCAAACCAAAAGGACCATCAAACTCCAAGTCCTTCCCTACTCTTTCCTGTGTGTCTTTCTATATGTCTTCATGGCTCATCTGTACTCTCAAGGGCTAATTCCCATCAACTGACTGCTAGTTACGCCTCTTGTCTTAGTTAGGGTTTCTATTGCTGTGAAGAGACATCATGACCATGGTAAGTCATATAACGACAATATTTAATTGAGGCACCTTGCTTACAGTTTCAAAGGTTTAGTCAATTACCATCATGGCAGGTAGCATGGCCACATGCAGGAGAGGAGGTGCTGAAGCTGAGACTTACATTTGAAGGCACCAGGAAATCAACTGACTGCCACACTGAGTAAAGCTTGACAAAAAGAACTCAAAGCCCACTCCCACAATGACACACTTCCAGCAGAAGGTGTGGCACAGATTAAAGGTATGTGTCATCCTGCTTCTGCCAACAAGACCACACTTCCTCCAACAAGGCCACACCTCCTAATAGTTCCACTCGCTATGAGTTTATGGGAGCCAAATGCGTTCAAACTACCACATAGTTATGGGTTCTACTCCCCAGCTCCTATAAACCTTTAACAATATCATCATGCAAAATGCATTTAGTTCAATTTTAAAAGTCTCTATAGTCTATTACCATCTCAACAATGTTTAACATCCAAAATTTAAAGTCTCTTCTAAGATCCGTGTAATCTCTTTACTATAATCCCTTGTAAAGTCAAATCAAAAAGCAGATAACATACTTCCAACATATAACAGCATTAGATATAGATTATCACTCTAAAATGTGGGGAAAGGAGCATAGTGGGGAAATACTGTACCAAAGCAAGACTGAAACCATGATGGGGAAACTTACAGATACAACCGAATCAAGCTAGTGGGAACGCATGAACTTTGGACCTATAGCTGTGGAGCCTGCATGGGACTGGACTGAGCCCTCTGCATACCCTTTTGGAGGAGGGCATAGGGGGTGGGCTGAGGAGGAAGACGAGGGGGGAATGGGAGGAGGGATTCGAGAGGGATCTGTGGTTGGTATGTGGAATGAATAAAAACATATTAATAAAAAAAGACTAATTAGAATCGTGCTTCATTTGGACACAAAACATCAATAATAAGGAGCCTCCCTGGGGCTGGAGTAGGCCCTCGGCATAAGCGAGACAGTTGTATAGCTTGGTCTGCTTAAGGGACTCCTGGCAGTGGGATCAGGATCCATCCATCCCAGGTGCATGAGCTGGCTTTTTGGAGCCCACTGCCTATGATAGAATACCTTGCACAGCCTTTACATACAGGGGAAGGGGCTTGGGCCTGCCCCAACTGAATGTACCAAACTTTGCAGACTCCCCAGAGAAGGCCTTACCTTTTTGGAGGAGGGAATGGGGCATGAGTTGAGGGGAGCGAAAGGCTGTGGGTGGAGTATGAGGAGGTAAGAGGGGGATTTGTGGTTGGTAAGTAAAATGAATAAAACATTTTGTAATAAAAATAATCAATAATAATTCATGAATACAAAGATGAGATTTACATTTGTGTTGTGAACCTATCTGTACTCAAAGAGAGACATTCCATCCCCAGTACAAAGAAAAGTAGTCTGCCTTTATTTCCATCCATTCTGGTTATTTGGCCAAAACTGGTAGTATGTCTGAAGGCACAGAAAGAAAAAAAGGAAATAAAAAGAAAATGTAAATGGAATTTACTCACATTAAAGTATCTCTCAAAGCAATCTTCATCAATCATTTCTAGACTATATTAACATGTTGAAATTCTGATCCTTACAGGAATTACTTGACTTCATTCTTTGAGTAAACAAATCTTCTTAAATACTTTTATTTACATGAAAAATAATGCTGTTAAGTTTTAATTGTAAAATGGAAAGGCTAGGTTTCTAATCTATCATATGTTAATAAATATTCAATGAAATACCGCCAACATTGGATGTACATTTTCACAATGCATTACTTCTTCTTTGAATAAAAACAATTACTAGTTTTATTTGGAGTCACTGAAAGATTTCTGGATAGATATATATGTTTTCTTTATTTTTAAATTGAATTGTTAAAAATATTTAAAATCTATAAAAATTGAAAAATCTTGAAATCTTAGCAAAAGATAAAAAAAAATATATTTGGTCCATTCCCCTCTTTGATGTTTTCTTTGTGATGGACAGTGGCTAAATCACATTTCAAGAAACCCAATCTTACACATGCTTCTTTCTTCCTATAATAGATCTGAGAAGGAAAAGTGCATCAGAAATGTTCTCTGTAAAATTCCCAAAGAGTTAGACAGGTGTAGCTGTTATTCATTCTTATAAATAAAGATAGCAAGAACCCCCCACTGCTAATACTATTATAAAATTCATTCCTCTACAAAATGGCAAAATTTCATAGAATCCCTGTGGAGCCTCCCAGTGTTACCTGAAATGAGCACAGGAAGCAATTTTAGCATTTGTTCAGAGACTTCTTTTCAGCATAAATTTTCTTATAATTCAACAATAATAATAGAATTACTCTACCTGTATTAACTATGCTCATGTACACATGACTAGATCATAGTGAAATTTTTGTTTTATTTTAAAATAGGCTCATCTATAACTTAAATGGTTTGAAGTAAATTCCTAGGAACGAGTATTTTAATATAGAGAAATTTAAAAGCTATCCCATGAGCACTTTCATCTACGTTCTTTGTAAAAGTATATGACTCAAATCAAATGGTTATTCCAGAAGATATCTTGCCTGTTGCTTTTAATAGTCTGCAATTTAGAAATGAATTCAACACTTAAATTTTAGATCTGCAATATTCTATAGGACTGGTTAAAATGGCAGTGTGCTATCCAAAATGGAAGCATGGATAATCTTTTGATTAAGGTAGTTACCATTGTAGATATCAAGGCTAATAATTGTTTCCATGTTCAAACATGTATATTAGAGAGTTTTATAAAATAAAGCTCATTAAACCATCAGCATTTTAAAGGAAAACTTCGTGGAGCATTAATGACACCTAAAATTCCATGCAAACTCAATTCTGAAAGAAAATGCCTTATATTGAAGTGACATATAAGTAAAGGTAAATGTATCCTTACCATGCAGAATCTGCAACCCAATATTAAGCAAGGGATAAAGTTAATATTTAAAGTACCATTTTAATAAATAAATCAGGCTATTAAGAATATTATAGTAAATACAAAACAACATTACTCTAAAGGAAATCATTGGGAATCTGTGACACTCAGAAAAACAACATAGCTCATACAGAGTATAAAATGAAATAATATACAGCCCAGATTAACTATTCATAAAGAAATACAACATGTTTTAGGAGATTTACTATTCTGTTGATTTAAAACATTAAGTGAACATATTCTCTCTTATATGTGGAATACAACTTTGAATCTTTTCTTACCTTAGAATACATGTGTAAGCCAGGTAATTACAAACAGGCCTGTAGATGTAACCAGCCGTCTTATTAAATAAGAAACACAGAACCAATACAAAGAAGAAAGCCAAGAGGTCAGAGCTAAGAGATAAAACCTTACCCTTCTTCCTGTGGTGGTCCTACCTCTCTGAAAGAGAGCTACTTCCTGTGTTAAAGTCTTTATAAAGACTTTCGGTTCTGCCTTCTCATTGGTTGTAAACCCAACCACATGACCTCCTAGTCACTGCCTGTCTGTGCAGAACTCCAGGTCTTCTATGGTTGATATTGAGATTAAAGGCGTGTTTATGCAATGCTGGCTGTATCCCTGAACACACAGAGACCTACTTAGCTCTGCCTACCAAGTGCTGGGATTAAAGGCATGCACCATCACTGCCCAGGTTTTCTATGGCTTGCTAATAGCTCTGACCCCCGGACAACTTTATTAATTAACATACAAATAACATTTTAGTACAAATAAAATATCACCATACAGGCCTTTTGGGGTAAGTACTTTATGGGATTGGATATAGGAAACTACACATAAAATGAATATAGACATGGAGAATAGTGGATGTAGAAGGCTAAAACATGCAGGTGAGTGGGGAAATGAAAAGGTGAAGGAAGTCCGGACAAAAATGAAGTCTGGCTAGAAAGATTTGAGGAAACCTGTGATCTTGCCACCCAAGTAAAAATTTTAAGTAGATAGGAGAAGATAGATAACACAAAAGAATGAGAGATGTTTCGAGTTAAAGATTTAATGGGAACAGAGCGGGCAGATATGGGAGAGGATGTGACAGGATTTAACATAAACTAAGGATGACTAAAGAACACATAGACACTCACAAGTTTGACAGCTAATTAAAGTTTCTACACAAAAAGGGAGTGTGATAGGAACTATACTGCATGAACAGACAATACTGCTCCAAAAGACATAGGTTCCTTAATTAAAATACTGGTACCAGGTCAGAGGTACCTGCCTATGAGTTAATAATAAGGGATAAGTTGAGAACCAAAACAGCCCAGCTATCCCATTTGCTCTTGCTTATTCAGTATAACTAAACACTATTACCCTGATGTTCTAGACACTACACATTTTTGATGTAGGAATCAACAAATCAACTCAAATTAACCAGGAAAATTTCCCTACTGTCTAGATTTCATGGGGGTAGAAGGTGGTATGATGTCTTGATGGGGAGGAAGTGTTACCCAGTATTGGATTCTGTGAGCTACAATATTGACCTACCTAGAAAGTTTTGCCCACTGGTGCAATAGTTAAAAGAATGTTCATGAGTGTACTAAAAAATGATCTTGTTTATTTTTGAAGCCCATTCCACAATCATAATTCCATGGGTCGTACCCTAAATCTGGCCAAAAGCCCATGACTGGGGAGATCATAGCCAAGGGAGGGGGTTACCTACTGGCTGTATTTTACTAAATGAATAATGTATTCAACTATTTTCAAATATTTATGATTATCCTTAGATATATCTTGTTCTCAACCTTGATCAGACAAGTTCTCTTTGTAGTAGGTAGTAGTTAATGTAAAAATCCATACTTTTTCAAAACGCTGAAAATAACCAACTGTGAGTTCTCAGGTGAACTATTGAATGTTCAGAAACTTTTGAAAAAATGGGGAAAAAAAGAAGCTAAGAGCTTGAGGATGAAGGGGAGAGCTGTGAACTGCTGTCTTCTAGACATGACATTAGTAATGGATGCATCAACTTGATAGAAGCAGCAGTGGCTTGCAAAATATCTACACTAGCTCAAGCTGATCAATCTGATATGCAGAATAGCTGGGTGTTGTGGTGTGAATAAAAATGGCCCCTACAGGTTCGTAGGAAGTGGCACTACGAGGAGGTATGGTCTTGTTGGAGCAGCTGTAGTCTTATTAGAGGAAGTGTGTCACTGGGGGTGGGCTTTGAGGTTTCAGAAGCTCAAGCCAGGCCCAGTGTTCTCTCTTTTCCTGTTGCCTGCTGATCCAGATGTAGAACTCTCAGCTCGTTCTCCAGCACCATGTCTGCCTACATGCTGTCATGCCCCCAGCCATGATGATAATGGACTAAAGCCCTGAACCTGAAAGCCAGCCCCAATTAAATGTTTTCCATTATAAAGAGTTGTCATTGTCACGGTGTCTCTTCCAGCAACAGAAACCCTAACTAAGAGAGAAGTTGGTACCAAAGGCTGGGAATGCTGTGATAGGCCTGACCATGTTTTTGTTCAGAGAAATAGGGACTTGGGAGTTTTGGTTATGAAAGAATGCTTTAAGCAAAATTTAGTAGGTTATACTAGTAGGCGCATGGGGGATGAGGGTGCTGAGGGAGATCAGAAATTGGGGGCCTGGCTCAAGAAGGTGCAGAAAAGAATATCAGTATGTGGCCTAGAAACCATTCTTGTGATAATGTTGTGAAAGTTCATGGCTGCTTTCTGTCCTACAGAAATATCTACATACATACATGCATGCATACACACACACACACACACACACACACACACACACACACACACACACACACACATACACATATATGTATGTGTGTGTGTATATATATATATATATATATATATATATATATATATATGAGACTAAATTGAAGAATTGTGGATTAATAGCTTTAACAGATGACATTTCAAAACAAACTAGTATTGACTATTTGGTATAGCTATTAGTGGCCAGTCTTATGCAGATTTATAATGAAAGGGAGCAATCTGAGCAATAATCAATACAAAATGTACAGTTGGAGGAGGAAAGGCACACCAGAAGAGCAAACAGATTAAAGAAAATCTCAATGATAAGTGGAATAATGGGAGTGGTGATTTAAGAGCAAGACCCTACCCAGCTAAACTTGCAACTTGTGAAAAGGAATTAAAGAAAAGATTAGAAGCCAGGCGGTGGTGGTGCATGCCTTAAATCCCAGCACTCAGGAGGCAGAGGCAGGTGGATCTCTGTGAGTTCAAGGCCAGCCTGGTCTACAAAGCAAGTTTCAGGAAAAGCACAAAGAAACACAGAGAAACCCTGTCTCAAAAAACCAAAAAAAAAAAAAAAAAAGAAAAAAAAAGAAAGAAAGAAAAAGAAAAGATTAGTGCCAGGTGTAGTGGTACACACCTCTGATCCCAGCACTCAGGAGACAGAGGCAGTCTGATCTCTGATGTGGAGGCCAGCCTGGTCTACCAAGCAAGTTTGAAGCATTGGAATAAAATGTAATTTTACTAGGGAACCATATTTCATCCCCAGAAAGCAGTAGAATTGGACAACTGAGGCCATGTGGTTCTGGATTTAAAGTCAAGGATACAAGAAAGGGGTAATGGGATCGTCTTCAGTGACTGAGCAAAGCCACTGAGGCCAGGCATGTGTTAGAGGTATCCCTGCATAAAAGCCAGAGAGACCATTGTGTGAATATGTGAAGATGAAGCCTGGATTACCTTGGAGACCCCAAGCTCTTAGAGATCCCGGCATCATGGGATACTTGCAACGGAGAGCTGCTACAAGGGAGTGGAGCCAGCCAAAAGGAAAGAAGTGTCAGGCAGTCAGCAAAGCTAAAAGAAGTTCCAGCTCTGAAGGGTGCTTTGACATCAGACATGTAGATGCATAATTTGAAGTTTGCCCAGCAGTTTTTCAGTCTTGTTTTGTCCAGAATTTCCTTACTGTGTGGTCTCTTCCTATCTTTTGGAACAGTAGTATATTTTCTGTGCATTGTATGTTGGACATATGCATCTGCTTTTCGATTTTGATTTTACAGGGGACTACAGTTGAGCAATTGCATGAACCTCAGAGGAGGGTTGAACTTTACTTTTTAACAAGGTTGAGACTGTTACAGACTATGAGGATTTTGAAGTTAGACTGAACACATTTCTCCCTTATATATAATATGGCTATGAACCTATGAGGACTAGGGAGTAGAACTTGGTTGTTTGAATTAAAATGGTCCTCTTAGGCTCATAGGGAGTGACATTATTAGAGGCTGTTCTTGGGAGAGTAGGTGGGGTCTTGCTGGGAGAAGTGTGTTACTGGAGGTGGGCTTTGAGGTTTCAGAAGCTCAAGCCAGGCCCAGTGTCATTCACTTCCTGCTTCCTGTCTATTCATGTGTAAAATTCTCAGCTACTTCTCTAGCACTGTGTCTGCCTTCATGCTGCCATGCTTCCTGCCATGATGAAAGTGGCCTAAACCTCTGATCTGTAAGCCAGGTCCAATGAAATGATTTTCTTGAAAGCTGTCACCGTCATGGTGTCTATTCCCAGCAATAGAAACCCTAAGCCAGTGAGGAAGGAGCTCCTGTAGCCTCTCAAAAGCTATGGGAGCTGTTGCCACTGCTGGCTACTGAGGGAAGGACAGGCTTATACTTTGGGAATGTGACCTCCTTTAGGTTGCTCATTCCCATCAAACAGCCCAACACTCATGAGCATATTGTTAGCACTAATTGGAGTTAGGAGACTATTAATAATAATAATTGTATTAATGAAGTAAGGAGGTAGATTGGCTGTTGGGTCCTAGAGGGAGGGTTAGAGAGTTAGAGTGGGGAGAATAAATCAATATATATTTTGTGCACGCATGACATATTCAAGTAACAAATTAATATATTATTAAAAATTACTTGGTCTTATTATCAGGAAGGAAAGATAAAGTACCACTGTGCTTCTTTCATAGATACATATTATTATTTCAGCCTCTTGAAGAAATTAGTTTTTGGAGAGTACTGTCACAGTCAGGACACTAAAGTGTTGGAAATAGAATTAAGGGACCAAAGTCATTGCAATTGAAAACCTGATTTTCAGATATCTTTTTATCAAGCTTTTATATATCATGTAATAAACAAACTCTGCTGTGAATGATGATGAAGTATTTTACTTGGACAATGTATGTGTGTGTGTGTGTGTGTGTGTGTGTGTGTTTTATCCAATAAATGTAAACACTCAGGTAATGTTCTTCTTGACAGAGTTGAGGCTGTAGGACATAAACATTAAGTAAATAGTATTTGTTTTAAATACCAAAGTGAGTTCATATAAAATATTAAATGATTTCCAACACATATATAAGTTTGATTTCATGACTGTCCAAACTATAGTGCTTTGTAATTTAAAATTCCACAGACAAGTTAAGGTTTAAAGTCTCCTCTTGAGTGACTATCAGTTATCAACTCTAAAGATGTAATATTTACAAATTTCTTTCAAAGAGAGTGAAATATATAAAATTTATAAGAAAGTGCCCTTAGTGAATTTCTTCTTAGGTATGAGAATTATATTATGTTTTCCAAGATTATATTTTCAAATCCCCAAACCAAAAAATTCAAAATACCTATCATAAAAAGAAAAAATCTTTTCATGTGTCAAAAAGAATGAATAGGAATGCAAATCATCACAATTAATATTAATCTTAAAATATAGTAATAAAAGCATATGTTATTTATGAAAATCTTCTATTTTATTGCAAATAGATTTATTAAAAAATAAAGTCCAAGATGTTGTTGGATATTTTATTTATGTACAAAATTGTTTAAAACAACAGGCTTTGGTAAATTTTAATATATATTATTTTACATGATATTAAAAAACATAATGATAAATTTTGTAGAAAACAGTGCAAGAAGTCTAATTAATGACTGACTTAACACAAACATCAATTTAGGCACCCCACATATGTGTGAGGCATTAAATGATACTTCACATCCATTAACACATATTAATTCCATCAAACAATGCAACAATCAAAGTCTGAATGACCAAATAGTACTAATGTGAGAATTCAGAGAAGGAAATTATGAATGTATCTAAGTTCTTAAAAGAAATTATAATGATAGGGCAAAAACAATAAAATACTGACAATGTCAGTTCATTTGCCTTTGGAAGCACAGTAGAGTATATATTTTAAAATCATTTTAAGGGACTAGAGATTGCTCAGTGGCTAAGAGTGCTTGCTCCTCTTGCAGATACCTGGGTTCAGTCATCAGCATCCACATGGTAGCTAACAAATATCTTTCCAGCTCTAGGGTATCTGATATCTTCTGACATATATGTACTATGTGTGATTGAACACTCCAGAAAGTAAGTAGAGACAAAAATGAAAACAAAATTGTATGAAAATTTAAAAGAATTAATAAAAAGCTACAACAAGGTAATTTTAAGACAGACAGAGTGATGTCTGAACACATATCAAAAACTGCTGCAATTCTCCAGACTTTTTGAGAAACTTCACAGCACAGTTTCTGGGTAATACTGTGAAATAAAGGGGAGAGAAGAAGTATTCTAACAGGAATTCTCTCTAACACACAGGCTTGTAATTGGCTTCTGCTCACACCAACCTCATGCAAGTCTCTTGAAGGTGTAGTAAGAATGGCTATGTGCATGGAAATCCATGCCTCAATGTGCCTGCTGTCTGGATTCCTATATTCCTCCTGATCCTCTCAGGGTCTGGGAGAAAGTGTGTAATTTTTGCAAGCTTCTAGTACCTAATTACATCTGTCAGTCACAAAGTGACTGAAGATATCTTAGAAGAATACCGCAGCTTATCCATCTCAGGTGCTTTCAAGAAGCATTCTACCCGACCGCACAGTTTAAAGTCCGAGGAAATATTCTGGAGGGTCAAGGCCTGTTGTACAGTTCCATAGTACTTGGCTATGAATTTAAAGAAATACAGATTAAATGGAGGCTGGTATGGAAACCCAGAGGTCTTCGAAGTATATGTCACTTAAGTCGACTTTCAAGACATAATATCAGTATGCCATCATTGAACTCTTAGAAACTCCTCCTCATTTAAGCTCCCTTGGTAATAGTCTATTTGAGCTACTAGGACAAGTTTGTTTTCCAAGATGATCTGCCTATTTGCTAAGTCTAAACCAACAAATGCAATCAAAATGATGCTGTCAATGTAGAAGAGGAGTGTGTTGCCTAAGGTTATAGAATGTAAGAGGTGGTAAAGCCTTTGGGCTTCCATTTTAATCTTCACTTCTGCCTCCAAGGCAGGAATGATAAACGTGAACAAAACTAAAAACACAAACAAACAAAACCACATCTTCTATTTCACAGCAATCTCATTTTCCTTTTATCTGGTGAAATCTATAGCTGCAATCATTTACTCAGTGTGAACACAAATTGCCCTCATGGGGATTAGTATCTAATAAAATGAATGACAGGTCTCAGGATACATTTGCTATGCCGGGCACATAGGATATGTACTTGTTTAAGGAGGGAAACTGCCATTTAGCTTGTCAAATGTTTTTCTGCTATAGATGAATCGGACAGAAAAAAAAAAAAACACACACAATTAAAAATAAATGCAATTAATGATGATAGATATTTGCCAGTTCTAATTTGGGGCTTATTAAATAAAATAACTATTATGACCATTTATTATGAGGCTTTGCAAAAACATTTTTTTTTATTTTTATTATAAACATATTTAGACATAAGGTCAGTGAGTAAATGTAAATAAATGTAAAGCTTCTGAGATATATAGTGGTTTTTATTTTTGTTGCAATCATGAGTGAATACCTACCAAAAGCACGCTCTGTTTTCATCACTAATAAAATTATTACACTTTTTTTCTCTTTTTTTATTGAGACCATTTTGTTGTAGTAGATTTCACTCCCTCTCCTACTGGGCCACATCTCCTCTGCAATAATGCTTTCTGGAGGATAAAGATATTCAGTTAATTTCAGGGAAATAGGGGTTGTTCTCGATGGCAAAGGCAAAATTAGAGATTATCTTCAACATGGGAAATATTGAGAACAGGCTGGAGACAGAACATATAGAACACCCACAATTAGGAAAGCATGCAGACAGTGTGTCAAAGTTCTCCGAACGCGTAGTGATAATTGCTGGCTAACAGCACTTTCCCTACAAGATGTTCAAGGACAGGGAGGGTGTGAGCTCAGGCGGTCAACAAAACCAATGCTGGAAATTCAAATTCCAGGAGAAAATATTCAATCAGAACCCTACCAAGACCTCTGTGGTCTGGTGCTTCATTCTTCTTCCTCATCCTTGCCTGATAGAGGACAAAGTATCACAATGAAGATTTGATGAAGTAAGATACAATGTCCGGCAGCATTGAAAACCGAGCAATAAAATAAGTCAGATAATAAAGGTCAACATATGGAATCTTTATATTGGATTTTGTTTTTACCGCAAACCTATATGCACCTGACCTTTTAAATGACACATAGACCAGGTTAAATGGCTTTTCAAATCACACCCCCAATTTCACTAGACAATGACAGTAAGATGAATACCATTTTGATGTTTGTGGTCAGGTTTTGTTATGATCTGAATGCCTGTGAGAATAAGTATTGTCAGCACTACAAACCCAGTGAAAGTTTACAATAAAGTTTTTTTTTTTTTTTTTTTTTTTTTTTTTTTTTTTGTGTGTGTGTGTGTGTGTGTGTTTGACATAAATGGACTATTACATGGTTATTAGTTACTAATGTATAAATATTAACTACCAAACACAATATGAATTTTTAACTTATTGTATTTTATGATAATAGCTTATGCCAATTTTTCTATGCTTTTAGAATTGTATAATTATATATAAAGTTTGAAGCAATAATTGTTCCATTGAAAACACTATTTCCCGTTTTCAACTGTCCTGCTATGCAGAGGGCCTAGTCCAGTCCCATGCAGACTCCACAGCTGTTGATCTAAATTTCATGAGCTCCCAGTAGTTTAGTTTGGTTGTAGTAGGATCAAAATTCATCCCTGTTGCATGAGCGGGTTTATTTGAGCCCACTACCTATAATGGGACACCTCTTACAGCCTTGAGGTAGGGGCTTGGATCTGCCTCTACTAAATGTACCAGGCTCTATTGACTCCCCATGGGAGGCCTTACCTTCTTGAAGGAGGGAATGGGGGTGGTTTGGGGGTGAGGCTAGAGGTGTGGTATGGTGGTATTGTGTTCCCCAAAATATTGTGCACTCTAATAAACGTATCTGGGGTCAAAGAACAGAACAGCCTCTAGATAGACAGAGACCAGAAAATGGTGGCACACATGTCTTTAATCCTATCACTTGGGAGGCAGGGATCCATCCGAATCTCTGTGAGTTTAAAGCCACACTGGAAACAGCCAGGCATGGTGACTCAAGCCTTTAATAGCAGGAAGTGAGCCTTTAATCCCAGGATGTGATGGCAGAAAGCAGAAAGGTATATAAGGCATGAGGACCAGGAACTAGAGCTGGTTAAGCTTTCAGGCTTTGAGCAGCACAGTTTTGCTGAGATCCATTTGGATGAGTACTCAGAAGCTTCCAGTCTGAGGAAACAGGATCAGCTGAGGAATTGGCAAGGTGAGGTGGCTGTGGCTTGTTCTGCTTATCTGATCTTCCAGAATTCACCCCAATACCTGCTCCAGGTATTGGGTATTTATTTTCATTAACAAGACTCTTTAAGATTCGTGCTACAGGGTGGGAAGAAGGATGAGGGGGATCTTTGATTTGTATGTAAAATGAATAAAAAAAATTTTAATCAAAAATGAAAAATAAAAGAAAACACATTTTCCCATAATCATTATGTTATTTGGCATCTTTAAGTAACATGCTCATTTGTTTTGTTAGTGAGCATGAAGAACAGAACCCAGCTTCATTGTCCACAGTTGGCCAAAGAGTTTTCCAACAATGCTGTCCTCTGCCATCCACAGATATCACCACCTCTTAGGGACCTCTGCATAATTAACAATTTGTGAATCTCACTTTTGTTTTACCACCATAAAACATGCTTTCTTCAGGCCAATTCAATTGGAAAATAGCTCTTGTCTTATAAAAGAAATTGCAAAGCATGAATCAGTAATTAATTTTTATTTATATATTTCTGAATGCAGTATTTTTTATTCCTTTATTTGACTCATAGTAGAATAAAAACAATATGGTAAATTGTGATTTTTCCCCATCATAAATTCAGTAGTTTTGCAATATAATAATTATATAAATATTGTTTAAAAGTATATGTTCATGAATCTGTGAATCTGTGTGTGTGTGTGTGTGTGCATGTGTGCAAGTGCACGCACACACGCACATGCACATATATGCGTGAAAAGGAGAGGGAGAGACAGAGAGAGAGAGGAACTGAGGTACCTCGTTTATTTTGTCTGAAATCTTTCTAGCATGTAATTTTTCAAGTGGCTGAAAAATTTGAAGATGTGAAGATGACTGTCTTGTGAGGAAAAACAGATACATTTTTCCACCTTTTATGAATCATAAAAATTGTATAAATTTTTTCTAATCTAAAATGCATTGAAAACTCCAGAAAGAAAAACAATACAATCTATAGCTAGAAAAGCATTGTCCCTAAGGGAGAAACCACTATTATGCAGTTAAGTGGATATAGCACTAAACTGATTCCTTGTATATCCTTAGACCCATAGATCAATTCCTATGTCAGTTCTCATTTGAGACTCTTCCATTTGTAGTTGATAGTGATTAACACAAGACACAAACTGGTTAAGGTTCACAGAATAAGAGACTCCAGACAGTTCGGCCCTAATGGAAACATATATCAGGCACCTCCCAACATCCAAGACTCAAAGATGTTGAAGATGAAGGGGTAGAAATAATGTAAGAGCCAAGTGAATAACTGCATGGAAATGTCTTCAGGACACAGCAGAGCAGTTTCACTAGGAACTCATAGCACACACCAAACTTGTGAAATTCAAGCCAGAAGAAAATTCTAGCATGAAGAAGGGAAGTGGATAGAAAACAGGGGCATGAAACATGCAAAGAATCAATACTTTAAAGCTTTAGAAAATTTCCTATGTACTTTTTACAATTCAGATATTTTCTTCCCTTTATGACAAAATAAATGAAATTATTTAAAATACTTAGTAATATTTAGATAATTGGATTTATAATGCTTTCATTCCAAATAAAAGTTGATGTATGTACTGTTTCAAGTAATTTGGAATATTTGATACTTTCACTTTGAAATGCAGAGCTAAGCAAATCATTTCTGATTTTTTCATCACTTCTATCATTAATAAATAAGAAAAAAGTTAGTTTTGTTCCATTTTTGAACTATCTCACTTCATAAGTGTGCAATTGTGATCCTTTCTAAATGATTTTTAGAAAAATTTCATCACTAGTTTGAGTTGATAAACTACACAAATTCAGCAGAAAACTGCAATGAAATGACTTTGTGCCTCCAGGACTGCATGAACCAGGCTCAGCAGAAGGAAACAGAAAGCATAGGTAAAAATGGATATACAGCATGCACCATGCCACAGAGAATTTTCAGTGCGATTATGTATGCAATTTGCTATGTTGAATGTATTTTAAAAGGGAAAAACATAAGAACAATTATATTTTATCAAAAAGAAAATGCTGCTTGAAAGCATTTGTTATCAAAGCAGATAAATATTGAATACATTATTGCAATCAGTGATAAAAAAGAAGCCCTGAGCATGGTCCACTGTGGCTGGAAAGGGAAGATGGGTTTGGAGTGCTGCAGAGACAGAAATAACCATGGGATCTACTCTCTACTCTTAGAATAAGGGAGGAATGGCGCCTTACTATAGAAGATCAGGATGTTAAAGTTATAAATTATGCCAGTTCTTTGTAAAAAAAAAAAATGCTAGGTTTACATTCTAAACTTTAAAAGAAGGGGAAATGTATTCTGTGTGAAATTCATTTCCAGAGTTTGTGGTTTTGTTAAGCTGTGAGTATTCAGAAGAAAAAAAGTACCCTGGAGATTAAAGATTGATTAGAATTCTTAAAGGGAAGAAGTTGGCCAGTGGGTAAAGATTTGTAGTCAGATCAAGGTGAAGGTTTTGTTTAATAGTAGCATATGTTGTACTTCAAAATACCAAGAAGAAAACTGACAATGTTTCTCATTTAGGAAAAAAATAATCTTTTTATTAATTTTAATTTTTAATTGAAATATAATTACATAATATCCATCTCTCCCTTACCTACAACATATTCCAGCCATTTACTCCCTTGCTCTCCTTAAAATTAATTATTTTATTTAATTTTTAAGTCACACACACAAAATCTTAAATATGTGTCTATTTGTATTGTTCTTGTTAAAGTCTTATTTAAGAAGCCGTATTGTCAGCTGGCAGTGATGGTGTATGCCTTTAATCCCAGCCCTCAGGAGGCAGAGGCAGGCAAGGCCAGCCTGGTCTACATAGAGAGCTCCAGGATAGCCAGAGTTATACAGAGAAACACTGTGCCGAAAGGAGAAGGAGGAGGAGGAGGAGGAGGAGGAGAAGAAAAAGAAGAAGAAGAAGAAGAAGAAGAAGAAGAAGAAGAAGAAGAAGAAGAAGAAGAAGAAGAAGAAGAAGAATGAGAAGAAGGAGAAGAAGGAGAAGGAGAAGAAGGAGAAGGAGAAGAAGGAGAAGAAGAAGAAGAAGAAGAAGGAGAAGAAGAAGGAGAAGAAGGAGAAGAAGAAGAGGAGGAGGAGCTATATTTTCTTTATGGGATTAGCTTCCTGATATTTCTAGAAGACACAGATTTACAGGAAACTTCCTATTATCTGACTTTCCTTCTCCCTCCCTACCACTAAGTTCATTGAATATTTACTGCAGATGTTCGACTGTTCGACTGCCCATTCATCCATTTGGAATGGCCACCATACAACCTCCTGTTCTGTGAACTTTAATAGTTGTAGTTTTCTGTAGCATTCTCCTTCTATTGCTAAGAGAAATTTCTTTGAAGAGGGATGACATTTACACTTGTCTGTGGGTTCAAGAATACAGACATAGAATGCAGTTAGGACATACATCTAGTAAGTATGTTGGAAGTTCTCATTTGTGATACATGACCTCTCTAGATTCCAGCATGTAGCTAGCTTTACAGTACTATGACATAAATTCCTTCTTGTTAAGCAGGTCTTAACTTCAGGTATAGAACTGAAGATTTGAGGTTAGGAGCACAGATTACAGAGACATTTGACATTTTTCTTTCTGGGTGTGGATTGCTTCACTCAATAATCTTTTCTAATTTTATCCCATTACCTGCTAACTTCATGATTCAGTTTTCTTTGCATCTGAATAGTATCCCCTAGAGTATGTATGCCACCTCTTCATTAACCAATCTTCAATTGAAGGACATTTAAGTTGTCTCCGTTTCCTAGCAACTGTGAATAGAGCTGTAGTAAATATGACTGATCAAGCACTGTAGTAAATAGTGCCAGTGCTTTGAGCATACGTATTGGAGTGTCATAGCTGGTTCATATGGTAGATTTATTTTTAGCTTTTGAGAGTTCTCTATACTGATTTTCAGAGTGGTTGTACCTCTTTGCAGCCCAAAAAAATATAAATGCATGTTTTATTTTCCACACAGCCTTGCCAGCATTTGTTGTCCTTTGTTTTGTTGACCTTAGCCATTCTAACCAAGGAAAAATTAAATCCAAAGTTGGTTGGATTTGCATTTCCTTAATTTCTAAAAAAAAATAAAAATTTAAAGATATTTCTTAGCTACTTTTATTTATTGTTTTGATAACTCCTTGTTCATATATATGTATGTATATATATATATATATATACATATATATATCACCTTTCTTGAATGTGTCTTCTGTTACCTTTTTTTTTGAAAAATATTTTTATATACTATACTCTGATTATGGTTTCTACTCCTACAACTCCTTCCAGACCCTACCAACTTCTGCATTCCCCCAAATCCACAACATTTCTCTCTCAGAATATAAACAGGCAAATATAAAAATAATAACGATAAATAAATAAAACAAATCAGAATAGCACAAAATAAACAAAGGGAAGAAAAAGCGCTAACGAAAAAGAAAAAGGAACATACATAGATGTTGAGACACAAGAAACCATAATAGGTCTTCAAAAGTATTGTAAGGAAAACACAGAGGAAGACCCTGACAAGAACCTCTCACATGCCATTCAGTTCATCTTGTGTTGACCACCAACTGGTGGGCATGGGGCCAGTCCTGAAGAGTGCTTTGTATACCCAGTGAGACTCAGTTGGAGAAAAAATAACTCTTTCTCACTTAGAGATAATTTCTGGGATAGGGATAAGGGTGTGTGTTTCCTTCCCCTTTGGACACAGGGCCCTCATCTGGACCAAACACAAATAGGCCATGTGCAGGCTACTACAGTCTCTGTGGCTTCATATGTGCTTTGATCCTGATCTATTTAGAGGGCCTTGTTTCATATATGTCCTCCATCCCATCTGGCTCTCATAATCTTTCCACCTTCTCTTCAGCAGGGTTCCCTGAGCCCTGAGGAGAGGTATTTAATGGTGATATCCCTTTTAGATATGAGTGTACCAAGGTTGCTCTGTCTCTGGATAACGTCTGATTTGGGGTCTATGTATTCTTATCTGCTTCAGGAAGTGCTTTCTCTGGAAGTGGCTAAGAAAAGCTTGTGAGTATAGAAGAATGTCATTAGGAGTCATTTTACTGTTATGTTTCTTTAGCTGAACAGTAGTGTTTGGTTTCCATCTAAGTGACTGGTCTGGCTAATCTAAAGTTCTTGGCCAACCAAGTAATGTCAGGGTTGAGCTGCATCTCAGGAAATGAGCCTCCAATACACTTAGATATTGATTGATTACTCCAACAGGCTTTATGCCACTGGTGCAGTAGATCATCTTGGAGGCAGGATGTCATTGTACATTGACGGTTTTGTAGCTGAGTTAGTGTCTAAGTCAATGTGGTATTGCTGTGAAGAGACACCATAACCACAACAACTATCATAAAGAAAAGCATTTAATCAGGGTTTGCACTAAGTTTCAGGGGTTTACTCCATTATCAGCAAGGTGGGAAGCATTGTAACACATAGGTACACATGGAACCAGAGAAGCTGCAGTTTCTACATCTGGATCCCCATGCTGCAGAAAGAAACAGAGTCTCACTGGGCCTGGATTGCACTTCTGAAACCCTCAAAGGCAACCTCCAGTGATGCATTTCCTCCAACAAGGCCAAACCTACTCCAACAAGGTCACAGCACCTAAATCTGAGTGGTACCACTCACTGATGACTAAGCATTCAAATATATGAGCCTATGGGGACCACTCTTAACCAAACCACCACAGTTGGTGTTTACATTTTTTTTTCTTTTTGTATCATGCAGAGTACCTTATAGTACTATGAACACCAGTCAGGAGGGATGAAGGCTCTAGGTAAGCACAAGCTAGACTTCTTCATGTTCAATGAGTTGTATAGGTGTTTTCTTCAGTAATAGGGCTCAAAGGGGCTCACAGAGATCAGGGAGTCTATAGGGGTCTGACTTAGGTCCTCTGCATATATGCTATGATTGAGTAGCTTGGTGTTCTTGTGGGATTCCTAACAGTGGGAGATAGGACTGTCTGTGAGTCTTTTTTTTTTTTTTTTTTACTTGTAGGACCCTTTTTCTCCTACTTGGTTGCCTCATCTTGACCAGCCTTGATCAGGAATGTGCCTGGTCTTATTGTAGCATGTTATACCATGTTTGGTTGATGTCCCTGGGAGACCTGCTCTTCTCTGCTTTTTGTTGTGTTGTCTTATCAAAGCAGCAGTAACCCTAAGACAGGTAGACACAGGCATTTTCCTCTGAATAGTTATTAGCAAGAAAATTCGAATGAGAGAGATGATTAAATGATTATGTAAGTGTGTAGAAGTGAAAGAGTCAGAATAAAATGCTATATAAATATGAATGTCAGCATCTCTGAAATTCTGTGTGGGTTCTGGTTATGAAGATTCTTGTATCTGAATGTGTTAGTGTTTTTTATGTAGTGCAAGTGGGTGACAATTTTTTAAATATCCATAAGTCTAGGTGCAATTGAGAGTTGTGGGGAGTGTTTGAAGCAGAGAGCAGATGGCAGCGGGAAGATAAGCAGGAGAAATCTCTCATGACTAAACCAGGATTGACATGAAATACTCTACTGACTTGTATCTCAGTTTTAGAGAATAAAATATCCCAGATAGAATTTCAGGAAAAGTTCTATGAAGTGATATTAGAAACTAAAAAAATTAAAGCTTAGAAAGTGATTTTATTTTAGTAATGTTGAGGCAAAAGAACAAATCTTTATTTGTTGACAGTGATGTCCATTTAGAAATATAAAGATACCCATATGTTTAGATATAGAGAATCTGAAAAGTGGTGATATATATTAATATGTCAATTGATGTCTATCAGTATATATAAATTTATTCTACTAATGTTTTATGAAACATTTACATTAATTGAAATATTATTATGCCCACTTTTTCAAATTTTATTAGCAAAATGCAAAATTCTTAGGTTTATAATTAAACTAGTTGGTAGCCAAGAAACTATACATTCTAACTGATTTTGTTCACATGACTTCATTTTTTATTTTACTTCATTAAGAATACACAATATCTTCAATGATTGATTTTACAGATAGGAAGAAAATCTATTTCCTCATAAAAAGATAGTATTTATTCCAAAGAATTTAATTAAATATTCTGTTCCTGTTAATTTGCCTTATGATGTCTGAAATGCACAGACAAATTTGGACTTACTCAAAACACTAACTTTCCATATGTCTGCATAGCATATTATACAAATATAATTTTGAATAATTTAAACTTATGTACTAGGAAACAAGATTTTAGTAACTGGGCCTACTTTAAATGTTAGAAAGGGGTAAGAGTTGTAGTGCATTCATTTGTTTATCCTTTGGGATTATAATTTATTTACATGGCCCTCTTGCCTTTCTTCCCTCCAATCTCTCTCATAAACTCCTCCCAACTCTCCTTCAAATCCATATACATATATGAATATATATTCTTAAATATAACCTGTTCAGTATGTTTCTTGTATGTATGTTTTCAAGTCTTACGTTTTAGCACTGGAAAAGCAATTGATGTGCTCCTCCTAGGGAGGACCATTTCTGCTTCCAGTTTTCTTCACTTATCTACATACAGTTCTCTATACAGGGCTGAGGCCTGTGGGCTTCTCTTTCCACTTTGGCATGCTAACTGGTGTCCTTATTGTTCAGTTTCTGTTTAGGCAGTCATGTTAGCATGTGTTACTGTCATGCAGGAATCCTAAGGTGATGGTGAGTTTCCTCAATCCCAGTATTCTAGAAGTGAAGGCAGAAGAATTATGTCAGTATATTCTTTGGACATATACCACGTTTTGGTCTAGCCTTGGCTACATGAACCTTGTCACAAAAACAAACAAATAAAAATAAAGTACAATGAAAAATGAAGTGAAAATTACTGGAAATGGCTGGGAAATAAATAATTTAGGGATGTGTAAAATCAAAATTGCCACCGGGCAGTGGTGTGTGCCTTTAATCCCAGAACTTGGGAGGGAGAGCCAGGTGGATCTCTATGAGTTCAAGGCCAGCCTGGTCTACAGAGCAAGATCCAGGACAGGTACCAAAACTACACAGAGAAACCTTGTCTTGAAACCCCCCCAAAAAATTATCTCTACTTTCTTATTTTGTGTTGTAAATAAAATATTTCCAATATATTTGGTTTGCATTTATTCCACTAGAAAGGCATATTTAATTTTAATTTGCCTATTCTGTATATTATATGTATTCTAAACTCATATAAATAGAATATTTATTACATATTTTATATATTTATATATTGGTTATGTTTCTACTAAATAAAAGCCTATCCTGGTTTCAAAGCTAAAAAAAAAATAGAATATTTATTGCTTACTAAAGTCAAAAGTTCTAATATTAGAATTAAAATATTGGTCAAGTAGAGTAGGATAAACATCTTTACAGTACATATTTTTCTACTGAGAAACTTTTTCTGGTAATTTCAATATCACTTCTTTTATTTTTTAGTACTGGTTTTGAATCTAAGGCTGCATGCACGCTAGGGAAGCACTCTTACACGGAGATACCTTTAGCTCTCTCTTCTCTCCCTCTCCCTCTTTTCAGTTTCATGAGGCCCCACTTATTTTTATTTTATTTCATTTTTAATGTTCTAATTTATTTTACACCCCACTCACAGTTTTTTCCCCCTCTTCTCATCCCAGTCTCTCCCCTCCACCATACCACTTTTGGATGTTTTACTCTCCAGTGCTTCACACACACACACACACACACACACACACAAAATCTATGCTCTGTCCCTGTCCCCACCAGCACATCAGATATAAACAAAATACCTGATACATTGCAGGGTAGAGGACATGCCATCCACTGACTTTATTATATTATAGTAGACATCAATAGGAATACATGTCCTGTTTCTATGATTACAAAGTTGCAGTGTGGATTTCTTTCTAAATAATAAAATTAAGTAAAGCTCTCCACAGTCAAAATGTTAAAATGAAATAATAAAACATACTCTTGTAGCTATTTTCATGTCAATTTGGCATAAGCTGGAGTGTTCTGAGATAAGGGAAACTCATTTGAGAAAATACCCTCATAAGATCTGGCTGTACAGCATTATCTTAACTAGGGATTAATGGAGAAGAGCCCAGCCCACTGTCAGTGAGTTGGGCCATCCCCCGGTTGATGGCCTTGGGTTTTATAATAACATAGGATATGCAAGATATGTGGAGAAAACCAGTAAGCAGTACTCCTCCATGGCCTCTGCATCAGCTCCTGCTTCTAGGTTCCAGCTCTCCTTGAGTTCCTGTGCTGATTTCTGTCAGTGATGGTCTATGATGTGGAAGAAGAAGCCAAGTAAATCTTTTCTTCCCCAACTTGACTTTACCTAGTGTTTCATCATAGCAATCTTAGCAATAGTAACCATAACAAGGACAGAAGTTGGTACCAGGATTGTGGGGGATTGCTGCTATTGACATACCATGGTTTTTGGGAGGACTGTGGAAGAACTTCAAAAACCTCAAGGTACAATAAATAGCCTTTGAGTATTCAAAACTTGGTGAGCTGTTTGTTCTATGGAAACTTGGAAGATGAGAGTGTTGAGAGAAATGTAGCTTGAGAGTTTTCCTGCCTTGCCCAGTCAGGACAAATCTCTGCCACCCACCAGTCCCACAGCCGCTCTGACCCAACCAAGTAAACACAGACACTTATATTGCTTTCAAACTGTATGGCCATGGCAAGCTTCTTGCTAACTGTTCCTTTACCTTAAATTAACCATTTCTTTTTATCTATGCCTCGCCACATGGCTGGTGGCTTATCAGCGTCTTCACATGCTTCTTGTCATGGCGGCAGCTGCAGCATCTCTGGTCATTGCGGCGGCTGCAGCATCTCTGGTCCATCCCCCAGCACAGCCAAGTGCAGACCATCTCAAACACCTGCACTCAGGCCCATGGTCCTAATCATCCTCTATACGGACCTGCTGGGTAACGCCACAAGGAACCCAAGAAGGGCTCCCACAGGACATACAGAACATCCCACAGCACTTCCCCTTTTCTTTTTTTTAAAAAGGAAGGTTTTTAACTTTTACACATCTCCAAAGTCAGCTTGGTATATTTGGGAATTTGGGCGTAGCTTCTCTTAACTACTTCCTGCTGGAGGGGGGCGCTGTATCTTATGGGGACGCAAAGAATATTTAAGGATCATGGAGTAGTCCGTGAGGCTGTATCGTCTGAGCCAGTTGCCTTGAAACGATTCTGGATGTCAGATCATCTGGGCCATGGTGTCATCGGAGACCTTTCAGGTGGTCTTGGCTGGTCAAACCTGATGTATCTTAATCTGGAACAAATCCATAGCCTCTGGCTTTCTGTGAAAACAAAAGCAGAGTCTCCTTTCCAAAGTAACACATCCTTATATCCAAATTTTAAAGTCAAAGTATCTTTAATATATACATATTGGTTTAACTCAACATCTTTTACGATCAAATGTTTTTCTGCAGTTAAAAATCCCAAAGACAATATAATCCAAACTCTCTGTGTGATATCCATCTTTACATGGCTTATTTTTTATATTACTTTTACTTTCTCTTTAAAGACTTTATTTTTTTTTAAACTTTCTATTTCTTTATATAACTGACTATGTTCCTTTTCCTCTCTCTTCCAAGCCTATGTACATTTTTACACACATTGTAAAGCATTTAAAGTCTTGTTCCATCTGAATCTGTCTTATTGCAAACTTTAATGTGCCACTTGCAGAGGCCTCATTCCCGCCATACTGCAGGTCAAGCACACATGCCAGGAACCCGCCAGTAACTCAAACCAGCGGCTGCCGCTCATTTGAGAGAGAGAATTAGGAACTGTGGGGCGTTTACCGACGTCACCGTTCCTGGAGAACTTAAAGACGTCACCGCTCCGTGTGTTGAGTTCTGAATCCTCTTTACCACCACGCGAGGATTCTTCTCAGATCACACTTTATTGGAGCGCCTCTTGGTTAAGGGACTTTGTCTTTAGTATTTTTTTCATAACACCGGCCTTTATCCCTGTTCATTT
The DNA here is from genome assembly GCF_004664715.2 of Peromyscus leucopus. Lineage (NCBI taxonomy): Eukaryota > Metazoa > Chordata > Mammalia > Rodentia > Cricetidae > Peromyscus > Peromyscus leucopus. Next base: position 11,729,791 of record NC_051070.1, on the reverse strand, counting down.
GTCCTTTTTCTTTAGTCCCTCTTTTTTTTTTTCTTCCCTTTTTTTCTTTAGCCCTTTTTTTCTTTAGCCCTTTTTTTCTTTAGCCCTTTTTTTCTTTAGCCCCACGTTCGGGCGCCATTTGTAGCCGGAGTTTTTTCTGCCTTGCCCACATTCAGGACAAATCTCTGCCACCCACCAGTCCCACAGCCGCTCTGACCCAACCAAGTAAACACAGACACTTATATTGCTTTCAAACTGTATGGCCATGGCAAGCTTCTTGCTAACTGTTCCTTTACCTTAAATTAACCATTTCTTTTTATCTATGCCTCGCCACATGGCTGGTGGCTTATCAGCGTCTTCACATGCTTCTTGTCATGGCGGCAGCTGCAGCATCTCTGGTCATTGCGGCGGCTGCAGCATCTCTGGTCATTGCGGCGGCTGCAGCACAGTCCTTCTGCCTTTATGTCCTTTTATTTCTCCTCTCTGTTAGTCCCGCCTATCTTTCCTGCCTAGCCACGGCCGATCAGGTTTTATTTATTAACCAATCAGAACAACTTGACATACAGACCATCCCCCAGCACAGCCAAGTGCAGACCATCTCAAACACCTGCACTCAGGCCCATGGTCCTAATCATCCTCTATACGGACCTGCTGGGTAACGCCACAAGGAACCCAAGAAGGGCTCCCACAGGACATACAGAACATCCCACAGCAGAGAAATGCGGATGATGGAGGCCTGGCTTGTGAAATTCCAAAGAGAAGTTTGAAAGTCACTTGAGGCTTTATCATGGCTATTACATATTTTGAGTTAAAAATCTGTCATTCTGATTAGTTGGGATTGAAAAAATAGAGATCTGAGCCAATAAAGTAAAGTCTTTGCTTTACTGGGACAATAGATGCTGGTCAGCAGGAGCTAAGAAATTAGAAGTGATTAAGAAGAGACCAGCATCATTTAGGTAAAATCTTCCTGGAAGTGTTTCTTCAGAATCCACACAGAGAAGCACTGTTCCAGAGGTAACCTGTGCTATCAACTGAACTTGGCAGTGTAACCTAAGTGGCACTGGTTTTGGAGGCATGAAGGGGATCAAGAAATGCAGCTGAGACACATACACACACACACACACACACACACACACACACACACACACACACACACACACAAAAGGACTGTGAGAGGCCAGGACAAGACATTGGAGAAGGTAGCAGTTGAGGCCCCAGAACTGAAGGGATCATGGAGAGAAGTTGAGGCTTGGCACCATGAAGAGAACCAAGAATAGGCTATTAGTAAAGGTATAGCCCAGTTGTTGCTACAGAACACCACAGCATTTTGAAGATGCCAATGCCATGAGATGACCACCAATATTAGCAGCAGCAGTGGAGTGGAGCCAGGGAGTCTAGAAGACAAGCGGTGTATGCCACACATATCTGAGCCAATGAAATGACCCAGGTGCCTTCAAGGAGCACACATGATAATGAATGAACCCCAGACACTGGCGATTGGGTTATTTTCACAGTTTGAGTTTGGTTTTTGCTTTGATTTAATTTTGACTGACTCTTCCATCTTAAAGTATAAAGGATTCAATTAATTTATATGTTTTTTTTTATTTTATAAGAGCCCATAGTTGAGAGACATTAAACTATTAAAGAGATTTGGGAGTTTTACACAGACTTTGGATTTTAAAAGAAAGCTTGGCTATTTTAAAAAGACTTTGAACTTTCAAGTGTTTGAATTTTTAAAGACTGTGAGACTTTAAAATTTGGAATATTTTACATTGTGGTGTTCACATTAATGTGAAGTCATTGAGATGAATAGAAATGGAAAGGTTGTGGCTTAATATTGATGCTTTTGTGTGACAAGTTGACAAGGGGTCAGTTGTGTTTGCTTATTTTATGACAAATGACAAACCTAGAGTCATTGGAGAAGACGGAGCCTAAATTGAGTAAATATCTCCATAACATTCAGCTATAAGAAGGCCTGCAAAGCATCGTCTTAATTAGTGATTTGTTGTGATAGAGACCAGTCCAGTGTGGTGACATCCCTTGGCAGGTGGTCCTGGGTTCTATAGGAAAGCAGACTGAACAGGCCATAGGGAGCAAGCCAGTAACAGTAGCGCTCTATGGCATCTGCTTCTTTTTTGAGTTCCTGTTCTGACTTCTTTCAGTGATGAACAGTGATGTGGAAGCATAAGCTGAATAAACCCTTTCCTCCCCAACTAGCTATTTGTCATGATGTTTCATTATGTCAGTATTAACCCTAACTAAGACACATATTAAATAAGAAGTTGAATTTAAAGTGCTTTTAAAAATCAAGGTCCACTTGGGTATATGCCCAGGAGTGGTATAGCTGGATCTTGGGGGAGATTGATTCCCAATTTTCTAAGAAAGCGCCATATTGATTTCCAAAGTGGTTGTACAAGCTTGCATTCCCACCAGCAGTGGAGGAGAGTTCCCCTAGTTCCACATCCTCTCCAACATAAAGTGTCTTCAGTGTTTTTGATCTTAGCCATTCTGACAGGCATAAGGTGGTATCTCAGAGTTGTTTTGATTTGCATTTCCCTGATGATTAGGGATGTTGAGCAATTCCTTAAATGTCTTTCAGCCATTTGGGTTTCCTCTGTTGAGAATTCTCTGTTTAGTTCTAAAGCCCATTTCTCAATTGGACTGTTGGTCATTTTGATGTCTAATTTCTTGAGTTCCTTATATATTCTGGATATCAGTCCTCTGTCACATGTGGGGTTGGTGAAGATCTTTTCCCATTCTGTAGACTGTCGCTTTGCCTTGTTGACCGTATCCTTTGCTCTACAAAAGCTTCTCAGTTTCAAGAGGTCCCATTGATTGATTGTTTCTCTCAGTGTCTGTGCTACTGGTGTTATATTTAGGAAGTGATCTCCTATGCCAGTGTGTTCAAGACTACTTCCTACTTTCTCTTCTAGCAGGTTCAGAGTAGCTGGATTTATGTTGAGGTCTTTGATACACTTGGACTTAAGTTTTGTGCACGGTGACAGATATGGATCTATTACTTGCTCAGCTATGTTCATATCAGCATTATTTGTAATAGCCAAAACCTGGAAACAACCTAGATGCCCTTCAACTGAAGAATGGATAAATAAATTGTGGCACATATACACAATGGAATACTACTCAGCAGAGAAAAACAATGACATCATACGGTTTGCAGGCAAATGGATCGATCTAGAAAGAAATCATCCTGAGTGAGGTAACCCAGACTCAGAAAGACAAATATGGTATGTACTCACTCATAGGAAGATGCTAGATGTGGAACAAGGATGACTGGACTGCTACTCACAGCACCAGTGAGGCTACCTGGAAAACGGGACCCCAAAAAAGACAAGGAGAAATGGATGAGATTTACATGAACAGCCTGGTCATGAGTGGGAACAATGAAGGGCGATGGTCGAGGGAAAGAGAGCGGGAGATCCTATCTGGATCAAGAAAAGAGAGGGAGAACAAGGAATAGGAGACCATGGTAAATGAAGACCACATGAGAAGGGGAGGAAGCAGAGAGCTTGGGAGGCCCACAGAGATCCACAAAGATACCCCTGCAAAAGACTGGTGGCTATGGTTGAGAGACAGCTGGAACTGACCTACTCTGGTGATGGGATGGCCAAACACCCTGATAGTTGTGCCATAAACCCCATCCAAGGTCTGAGGAATCTTGATGCAGACATCCACGGCTGGGCCCCTGGTGGAGCACTGGGAGTCTAATTAGTGAGAAAGAAGAGGGTTTATATGATCGAGAATTGTTGAAGCCAAGGTTGGATAAAGCACAGGGACAAATAACCAAATGAATGGAAGCACAGGATCTATGAACCAAAGGCTGAGGGGCCCCCAACTGGATCAGGCCCCCTGAATGGGTGATACAGTCATTTGGCTTGATTTGTTTGGGAGGCAGCTGTGTGTTGGTGTTGGGTCCTGGGCTCATTGCATGAGTTGGCTGTTTGAATCCTGGGCCCTATGCAGGGACGCTTGGCTCGGTCTGGGAGCGGGGGACTGGACCTGGCTGGACTGAGTCTACCAGGTTGATCCCTGTCCTCGGGGGAGACCTTGATCTGGAGGAGGTGGGAATGGGGGGTGGGCTGGGGGAGGGGGTGGGGGCCAGAGTGGGAGAACAGGGGAATCTGTGGCTATTATGTTGAACTGAATGGTGTTGTAAAAGAAAGAAAGAAAGAAAGAAAGAAAGAAAGAAAGAAAGAAAGAAAGAAAGAAAGAAAGAAAGAAAGAAAGAAAGAAAGAAAGATCTCCCACAAGAATAAAAAAAATCAAGGTCCACAATATCCTACTACTATTAATTTCATAGTTTCACTTAAATTGCAGAACAATGCATTCTTCATGATTCAGGAATACATAAATGTAACATTAAGCTGGTAGTTTCATATAAACCAATGTTCACTTTATATCCCCCACCCAAAAAAAAAGGCAAAATCCTAATCCTATCATGTCAACATTTATTTATTGATTTGCTAAAAACAACAACTGGTTTTCTCTGTTAATTCTTTAGACTGTTCAAATATTTAATGTAAGACTCCAAAATTTTATCAGCATTTGGCTTTTGGGAGCCTACAACAGAGGATTTTTTTTTTTTTGAAACAGGGTTTTCTCTGTGTAAGTTTTGGTGCCTGTCCTGCCTGCATCTCGCTCTGTAGACCAGGCTGGCCCCAAACTCACAGAGATCTGCCTGACTCTGCCTCCCGAGTGCTGGCCAACATAGGATTTATTAAGCAGGAAAATTGTTGGATAAGGTAGATATTGAACAGTTTTCATAGTCATGTAAAAGATTTAAAATGTACATTTACAGTTAAATAGAATATTGTTTTTATACCTACAGAGAGGAAAGGATAATGATAAGTAGTAGATTTCTTGCGGTGTGTGTGTGTGTGTGTGTGTGTGTGTGTGTGTGTGTGTGTATGTGTGTATGTGGCCTTCCTGCTTTCAGAAAATCAAATGAGAGTGGACATGTCAAGATGATTATCATATGCTTTTGTTCTGGGATTACAGGCTTGGGGCATTACTCCTGTTCTATGCAGTACTAGGGATCAAGTATAAGACCTCATACCTGCTAGCCAAGCACTAGCTACACCCCTACCTTACTATGTGCATTGTTATAAGTGACTGTATTTTAGAGCATGGATAGGATCATTGAGCTAAGCAAAAAATGTAGATATAAATCATAATATGCAACCTCTGCAACCTGTTTTATTAAATAAGTTCTATATGCATTCTGAATTATTGTTTAAGAATCCACTCAGTGTTTGCATTTTTCATACTCTACAAAGACCTACTGATAATTTAGTTCATATAATGTATCAGATTATGATCGCCATGAATTCCCAGTTTTTGCTATATTACTACTTTAAAAGGTGGCTACTTCCTTTATCCAGTGAATAGTCTTTTAAAAAATTGTTACTTATTGATGATATGGGTAACTTTTACAGATTTTATTTTATTCCAGTGTTATATTTGTTTATATTTGACAATGCCACACTGTCTTTGTAGTAATGTTGATATAGTGTTTTATCAACCATCTAACATTTAATGTTCTTCTTCCTGACAACACAATTAACAAAGATTAAGAACTATGCAGCTGAGAAATGAATATATTTCAGAAATTTCATATTCCATGATAAAGAAAAATATAGCAACAGAAGGTGTTAAAGGTATGCTTAATTGAAATATGAGAGACAGATGAGGGTCTAAGAGGACTGACTTCTAGACTGGGACATGTTTTTCCAGCTAGTTCAGCAAGTTTCTACAGAGCACCCATCTGCTCCATACCTAAGTGTAGACAAAAGAGGACTATACATATATGTTAATATTGTTTGGATAGCAATGTACTTTCATTGTTTGATTACTGTTTCTTTTTATTGGTATTATTATATTTATGAATATGGAGAAGTATACTACTTTATTATGCATTTTATTTTAGTTTAATGTAATTAGACATGTGTGTATATGCAAATATACAATTATATAACATCCCTATTACCACAGATATTCTGACACCTAATTTTCTAATATTTATTCATTTATAACAATTTCTAATTTCAATTTATAATTATCTTTTTCCTGACATCAATTAATTGATGGCTTAAATTTAAATTTCCATTGTTTTACCCTTATAAGCACACACACACACACACACACACATATATATATGTATATATATATATCATATTTTTATCTTAATACTTTGAATACTTTTTGTGATTATTTATAAATAAATAGGTTAAAAATCATAGGAATTGAGAATGAGTCTTTTTCTTGTTGAATGCTATTTATTTAATTCAATTTTATCTATTTATTTTCATTTAACTGTTCTCAGCATTCATAGGCATCAGGTGGTATATAATTGCAAGACAGAAAAAGTAACCACAACTTTACTATCATCTAACACAATATTTCTGCATTTACATGACATTGGTGAGTAAAATGAAGGTATAATTAAATAAAGAGCTGTGAGATATGGAATGTGTTTTCAAAGTTATTTTTTTTTAATGTGTGTGTGAGTTGAGGGTGCGTGAGTATTGTATGTTTGTATGTGTGCTACAAGTATGCAGGTTCCCATAAAGGACAGAGAGGGTATTAGATCCTTAGGTGATAGCTCACAGCAGAAAGCTGCCTGGCATGGGTTGTGGGAACCCAATCCAGATTCTCTGGGGTAGCGGCAAAAGTTCATAACCACTGAATCACCTCTCAGTCAATCGGTAGAACTGTTGATTGCATACTTGTTCTCAATTACATACAGAAGAAATGAGTACTATGAATTGTCAATAGCAAAGGAGCATGTCTGGTTGTCACAGGCTACATGAAAGGCAAGAGACACCAACACTGTGTCATATAAAAGATTTAAAGAAAGTTAGAAGGGTCAAGAACATAGACCTTCTCCTAGGACTTCCGGTAAGGATCACAAACCTGATGGTGCTTTGATTTTAGACCATTTAACAGTGTTAAATGTCAGCCCTCAAATAATGCAAGAAAGACAGGCTTCCTCTAGCAGCTGACAGGAGCAGATAAGAGACCCACAGCCAAATGTTAAACTTGAGGAACTCTAGAAAGGGATGGAGGTGGATTGTTAGAGCCAGGAGGGTCAAGGACACCAGGAGAATACTACCCACAGAATCAACTAAGCAGGGCTTATAGGAGCTCACAGATACTGAAGTGGCAACCACCGGGCACGCATGGGTCTGCACCAGGCTTTCTGCAAACATGCTGTGGTTCTTGGCTTGAGTGTGAGGGTATTTCTTACTCTTTCTACTGCTCTTAGGACCCTTTTCCTCCTACTGTGTTGTCTCATCCAGTCCTGATATTAGGGTTAGTGCCTAATCTTATTGTGTCTTATGTCGAGTTTGGTTGATCTCACTGGAAGTCCTGCTCTTTTCTGAAGGGAATAGGAAGGGCAGTGAATCTGGGAGAAAGGAGAGTGCATGGGGATTGGGAGAAGAAGAGGCAGGTAAGGCTGCAGTTGAAATGTCCTGTATGAGAGAAAAATAAATAAATAAATAAATAAATAAATAAATAAATAAATAAATAAATAAATAAGTGAAATACAAAATGAATGTGTTGTTATATAAGATTGTTGGTATCATATTTAAAGTAACATTAAAAGCAGACTATGTTTATCATTTACACTTTCTAATTTCCTCATGCTATTTGAGTAGATCCTCATTTATATAAGCTAATATTATATTATGTACACAATAAATGTGTATAGCTGTTTAAACATTAGACGTATCGTTTTTGACCATTATAGTTTTCTACTAAGTTGGCTAGTGGTGTTGATTTTTTTAACACTGCTGACTCTGCTCTTTCATTTACTTTGCTGATCTTGGCATACACATCTCTTGTCTAGAGATATACATCAATGTTGTGCCAGTTTTACTTGGTATTTTGCTTTACATTGACCTTATATACCATCATATAGCTGCAATTGTGTAAAATTTAAGTTTGCTATATTTTTCTTACCACCCAGGTCAGGCAGTTCAGAACTGTCTATAACTCTAATTCCAGACCATCTGATGCCCTCTTCTGGCCTTTGTGGGAATCTGCTACTTGTTGTACACTTACATAAATACATACTTATGAAATACTGTAAACATTTTAGCTTATTTTTTTAGCATTTCATTTTACATTTGCTGCTTGGAGGCAAATCTGTTTTATGTATATGCCTCTTGTCAGGTTGATGTTCTAAAATAAATTCTCTTTCAAATGGGATTTAAATGTTATTTTTACAGACAATGGTGATTTGTACTTAAATATATTTTGGAGAAAGAATAAACAATATGGGAACCAAAGATCAAGAAAGAGTTCTTGTTGTTGTGAAATCTACCTTTAAACCATGGTGGTCTGATAGAGTACAGGAGGTTATTCTAATTTTTTTGTATCTGTTGAGATTTGCTTTGTGACTGAGTATTTTAGAGAAGGTTCCATGGGGTGCTGAGAAGAAGGTATATTCTTTTTTGTTAGGGTGGACTGTTCTGTAGATATCAATTAAGAACATTTGAGTCATAATATCAGTTAAGTCCCTTATTTCTCTGTTAAGTTTCGATCTGGCAGATCTGTCCCATGGTGAGAGTGGAGTGTTGAAGACTCCCACTATTACTGTGTGGGGTTTTATGTGTAATTTAAGCTTTCTGATGATCGGATGGCTGAATACGATAACTGTCATCATAGAACCCTCATCTAGTGACTGATGGAAACAGATGCAGAGATCCAAGGCTGGGTCCCAGGCAGAGCTCCAAGAGTTCAATCAACGAGAGAGAGAGAGAAGGGATTCTATGAGCAAGAGATATCGAGACCACAATTGGAAAAAAGTAGAGACAACTAGCCAAGCTAGTGGAAACATATGAACTGTGAACCAATAGATGAAGAGCCCCCATGGAACTTGACTAGGCCCTCTGAAATAAGTGAGACAGTTGTTTAGCTTGAACTGTTTAGGAGGCCCCCAGGCAGTGAGACTGAGACCTGTCCCTAGTGCATGAGCTGGCTTTTTGGAACCTAGCGCCTATGGTAGGACACTTTGCTCAGCCTTGGTGCAGGGAGGAGAGGCTTGAACCAGCCTCAACTGAATTTACCAGGCTCTGCTGACTCCCCAGGGTAAACCTTGCCTTAGAGGAGGTGGGAATCGGGGATGGGTTGGAGGGGAAGGCTGGGGGGTGGGAGGAGGAATCTGTGGGAGGGGAATCTGTGGTTAATATATAAAACAAATAGAAAAATCTCTTAATTAAAAAAAAAGAAAAAAAAGACATTTAATCTCATAAAAAAAAGAAAGTGTTCTTGAAAGTCTTCTGCTCTACTAACTTCCATTCAGCAAGAGAATCTTAAGTCTGTCCAAGTAGCATGCTGAACACTTAAGAGATGAAACACAGCCAGTGCTGCCTGTAGGTCACATTTTACTTATAAACTTTACTTGCATGACCAGTGCATAAATAATTGCCCAAACTTTTCACATATGTATTACTTAATATTTCATAGTAGAACAAATTTTATCTTTTATCAATTGTATTTATTTATATTGAGTGTAAAATTATTAATAATATGATAAGTTGATTTTGATTTTATTAGTGAAAAATACTTCAAAAGTTTAAATGTTTTGGCTGGTCAACATGTGTTTTAATTTCATATTAATCACATGTAAGTAATAGCTTGTTTTTGAAGTCACCCAGTTTAGATTATTGGTTCTAGTGTCTGAAACAAATATAAACATAATAGCAGTGAGCAGAATAAGATACTTAATATAGAAATACATTTAAGGAAGTTAAAAATGTCTTCATGTGTAAAATCTACAAAACATTGATGAAAGATTAAGGAAGATACACACAAAAGGGAAAGATTCCCCTTCATAAATTAGAGGCATTAATGTTCTTATGCCTACCACACTATCTAAAAAATATACAGACCCAATAAATATCCTTTCAAAAACCAGGTACATTTTAGAGAAGGGAAAATAATTTTGCATTTATTTCTATTCTCAAAGAATTTCAAACAACTAAAGCAATTGTGAAAAAGTAAAACTAACTTGAAAGCATTGAACTTTGTAATTTTTAAAATAAATGTAGTATTTACTGTCATATAAACTGACAGCAGAAAAATGGGAAAAAAAAAACAGAGTCCAGAAATGTATGGCTAGCTAATGATTCAACAGGTCCCAAGCATACACAATGTGTAAACAGTGTATTTCAGTGCTGTGAAAACTGATATCTACAGAGAACACACTGAAATGGGGCTGATATTTACCACAAACAGAAATCAATTTAAAAGAGATAAAAGAGCACTATGTATACTCTCAAACTACATAACTTTGTTGTGTATGACCCTAAAATCACATAAACAAAAGCAAAAGTACAGAAATGGAACTAACACATCAATCAAAGATATAGTGCAAATCAAACATGAGAAGGGCTGACAATATCAACAAATCATTTATCCTACAATGAGCTGATGCAGAAATCCCAAATTTAAACAGAAAAAAAAAACCATAAAATAAATGAATGAACCAATTTACAAATGAAGAAGTTTTAAGTTTTAACTTAGTGACCACTTAGCATTTTTTTTATTTTCAATTTTGGCCCCAACAGTGCAAAAAAAATAGTAGAGGGGAGAAAAAAGTGCAATTAAAAGGCTACTTTTGTAATAAAAATATATAAATTATCAAAGATATATTAAATTTTTTACAATATTTCTAATCATGAGAGCATGAGTATCAGAAATATTAAATTATTTCTATTCATATAGTAAGTTATCCATTTCAAAAGAAGTAAACAAAAAGAAGACCAAAACAACAACAACAACAACAACAAAACAATGTTTTGGCAACTAAGTGTTGAAATTGGAACGCTTGTGTTCTGTTTTTCAGAGGGTCAAATGGTTTACATCATCATGGAAGAATATGGATTCCCATGGAATTTTTAAAACATAACTATCATATCATCTAGCAATTCTTCTTCTGGATATTTAAACCAAATAATTGAAAACATGGTGCTCAGAAGAACAGATACAATTCAATGTTCATTTCAACATCATTCCCATAAACCATGGTGTAGAAACTAATTCCCTTTCATGGGTGAAAAGGAGGGGATTCGTACATACCAAAGGACTATCATTTAGGCTTGAACAAGAGGTAAATCTTAGGGTGTTTATCATGGAAAGTTACCACAGAGAATATGCCAAGTGAAAGGTGTCAGTAAAAAATGAAATATACCACATAATTTCACCTATACAATGTTTCAAAAAATAACAATCAAAATACTAACAGCAATAAGAAGAAGATGCAGAAAAGGTAAAGTATGAAGTTGCTGTTTAGGAAATACAGTGTTTCAATACAAAGATGAGTAAGTTCTGGAGATGTCCTGCAGAGTGTTACTTCTGTAGTTAACAAGAGTGCATTATGCACTCTAACTTTATTAATGCAGTATATCACATTAGCATTCTGCACTCCACAATTTACATCTTTGGATTTGGGGCAAGGGTATTTTACCAAATATAATTTGAATAATACTGTACTGGATTTCTTCAGCTATGCGTTTCATGCATATTTATTCATACCATGAATATTTCTAACTTGTGTCTATCTTTTACACATGTCAGAAATAAAGTGAGTTTTCATATGGAATCTGGATACTGAGCAAAGAAAATATCTATCTCTGCTTATTTGCAGGAAATATTGGTATGTTCCATTCAATTGTGTTATTTTGTAAAATGTTACTAAGTAAAATGAACATGGGAATTATCAGCCTGCTTAATCTGGAATCTATGGCTTTCAAAGTGTATATATTAGGGAAAGGTTTCTCACATCAGGTATGATGTGCTTGTGGTGAAGAATTTACTCTGTACATGTGCAGTAAAGAAACACAGCAAACTTGCAATGGTGTATGCCCCTTGATCTATGGGAGGCATCAATCCATCTAATTTACTTAAGGCTCTTCTCAAACAAAGTCCACCCTGAAGGTACAGATACACCTATCAATTACCCCATAAAGTACAAAATCCTTAGCTTCACAACCTTCCGGGATTGTTACCTTAGCTAGTTTCCCTTTAATGATTTGCAGTATGTGATTCCTTGGCATATTAATATGCATGTTTTCACTAAGAGCATCCAATACTGTACCCAGGTTTCAAAATTCCCATGAATGTTTGTGGTCCTGGAACCCAAAGTGACCTGTAGGCTATTTGTTTTCATTCAAAGGCAAATGGAGAGTGTTTCAAATGGAGACATTGCCATTTTTTATCATTTTCAGAAAATATTCGTTGACAAAATATCTGATTTGTAGATTAAAATCAAATCAAAGCTCTGTTAAGTATTCTTTTCAAGTGTCACTTTTTCAAAAGATTGGAAAATAGGACATTTCTTTGACTAGTGAAGTATTGTTGGCTTTTCATTCATTGTAGTTTTGAAAATCATTTGTGTATTTTTCTGCTAAATTCATCAAAAGGACATTTGAAAAAGAATTGGCTTTTCTCATCTGAAAGACATTGTATATGTCACTTACCAGATCATATACTACATTATACACCTTTCATGAAACTCAATGGTAAATACTTAGATCCATACTATCATTTGAGAAGAGATTGCCAGGTTTTACAAATCTATCCTTTATAAAAGTTCAAGTAATATATTGCAAGTAACTGCCTAAATCCACTAATTTTCACATTAAATGGAAAGAAAAAAAGTCAAGCCAATAATGAATAAATTTGTCAAATTTCACATCACCATTTGTTTTCATATGAAATAAAATTTTTGAATTTGGTAAATATGAATTTTTGAATAAGAATATATAATATGTACATATATATATTTCAATGGAATTTCATTCAGCTTTTAAATGAAAATAATAGAATTCACTAATAAATGGATAAAAATTGAGGGAAAAGTACTCTTCTGAGATAACCCCCACACAGAAACGCACACACTTGAGATTAACTCTCATATGTGGACCCTAGGTTTGCATCTTTAACATTTCTGTTTTTAACATGGAATATTTGTTGAAGCCAGGATGATAGAAAGGACAACTGGACTACTAGAAGATACATTACTAGAGGAGGTTAGCAGGTACATATCTCATAAAAAGAAATGGAATTGATACTATTGTGGGGGCCCATAAAGTTTTCATAGTGTGGCCTTATTCCATCGGACTCAAGGTCAGAGAGTCTGAGCTTGTTTTGCCCCACAAGGCTACATAATAGGATGATTTGGCCAAAGGCTTGGTTATCAGGTATCTTGTACTTCAAGGCCTAATTAGAGGATGTTTTGCCATAAGGCGTGGCCACTAGATGTTTTGAGAATTAAGGAAATGTTTATACTTGCCTGTATTTTGTACCTTGAACCATGGTGTTCTTGAGAGAGAAGGAGGTCTTTTGCCTCTCCCCTTGCTGATGTATAAAAGTTCATGAGGAATAAACTCGGGGCAACTGTTTTATTGACTGGGAGCCCCCCTCCCCAACCCCCCAGTGCTATTCTGTGTCTCTGTCTTTTTTTTACATCTACTTCTCTATTTTTTTATAGCTATTATTTCTTAATCCTCACTCCTCCCTTCAAGGACTGCTCAATAGTCTGGCAAGAACCGACATACTATGAGTGGTAAGTTGAAGCAAGGATGTGGTAGGTTTGGTGGGAGAATTGAGAAGGGTATGAAGTGTTAAGCTCAATGAAGGTTTTATGAAAATGTCCATATGAAATTCTAATGCTGTGTGTGTGTGTGTGTGTGTGTGTGTGTGTGTGTGTGTGTGTGTGTGTGCGTGCGTGCTATGGAATGTCGTTCTGTAGGCTGTGAATGTATGTTGCTCTGATTGGTTGATAAATAAATGCTGATTGGTCAGTAACCAGGCAGGAAATATAGGCAGGATAAGCAGACAAGGAGAATTCTGGTAAGAGGAAGGCTGAGTCAGGAGTCATCAGCCAGACACAGAAGAAGCAAGATGTCAAGGCAGAACTGAGAGAAGATACCAAGCCACGTGGCTAAACATAGATAAGAATTATGGGTTATTTTAAGTGTAAGAGCCAGTTAGTAATAAGCCTGAGCTAATGGCCATACAGCTAAAATTAATATAAGCTTCTGTATGTTTACTTGAGGGATGCAAGTGGGAGAGATTTGTCCTAACCACTGGCTAGCGGGGCACAGGACATCTTCCAGTTACATGTCTATGTGTAACAGAGAGATGGTGGACATACATATGACAGGGTTGGAGATATTCTTCAAGGCTGTGTAATGCTCTTCCTATAACCCACATTACTAAAACACACACACACACACACACACACACACACACACACACACACACACACAAGTACCTGGTCTGGATACCTCTGCATAAACTCTTTGTCAGGGAGGTATCATACACTCCTAAAACTGTGCAGTTTCTTGCCTCTCCTTAAGTAATGGTGGTAAATATGGAATGATGGTAAAAACAGATGAATGGCTGCTTGAGGTGCTAGGAATATGTGACTGCTGAGTTCTTAGTCACAAACATGACATTTATGCCACCACCTCAATGGTTCAGGGAACATCATTCAAAAGAAAGAGAGAAGAAAGGTAAGAAGACTGGTCAAAAGTAAGTGATATGTTATCTCATTAGGATACCACAGCCAATGTAATCAGACTCTAATAGCAGCTTCAGCCATCTGAAACAGATGTGCACAAGAATGAGCTGTCATGCATCATGGATTGGGAAAGAACTCACAGGGACCTATTTCTTTCTGTTGAACAATTGACTAATGATGGATTATTGTATAAGGAAGGGGTGGTTTACAGTTATGTTACCACTGATGAGTCAACCATACTCCAACGATTAGTTCCAAACTCACTGTGCTGGTTAAACAGAGGGTGAAAAGAACAAAGCATAGTAAATAGAAAGTCTTACAGGGAGATCTCAGTGGTAAAGGGGGTTGAGAGGGTGCTATGGAAATGAGAGTAATAAGAATTCACTATGTTCATATATGAAATTACATCCAAACAGGTTTAATAAGAGTCAAAGAACAAATAAATAAACTATTTTTCCATTAAGAAGTTATATAACCTTAACAGAAAGAAACTGGGACCTCCATAATTTTTTAATATTTATTAATAGATTCCATCAATCTACTTGATTTCTACAATATATTGAGATTAAAATAAAAATCCCATTCCAAAAAACTTTTACCTGTGTTAAAGGATAAATTATTATCTCAATATGAATATTGTGTTTATTACAATAATAAGTAGCAGTATTCCCAAGCCTTGAAGAACAGATACATATTCAGAACGAACATAAATTGAATTGGACCAATATGTATGTTTAAGAAGGAAAAAATTCTCTAAAGAATTTAAAGTCGTGGCAGATGAAAATTAATAACAGCTGTGTATAACTTGTTTTCTCTGATATGTCTTTAAATTTTGTGAGAAATCTGTTGAGATTACAAATGAAAAACAATTTATTTCCCTGGGACACTGATATGGTATTATTTCCCATTGTGTTAGCTGATACAGTGCAGGCATTGGTCTACTTATTAAACTTATGGTTAAACTTACTGACAATTTTTGAATGTATGTGAATTATTTATGTATGAATATTTTAATGTTTAAAATGAATTATTTTTATTTTATTTTGATCACAGTTAAGTTTGGCAAAGAAAAGACATTTTAAGGTCAATTATTTAATGATTCTTAATTTAATTCTACAAATCAAAAAGACCCTTGCAACTGTTATTTCTCAAAATGCAGATGTTATCCTATAATCAAAGAATAAATTGATGATTTAGTGTTTGCCACTTTCTTTATGGAACATTTTTTTTTGTTTTGGCATTGATATGTGTATGACCTGGAATGATAAAATGGAACTTATTAAATTTGAGTAGTATAATAAGTGAAAAAAATGATCTGTTATAGATTTTGAAATTGACATTCATCCAGCAGAAAAATCAACTTTTAATTACAGAAATTTAAATCACTTTCAGTGTACCAGAATATTTGATATCTCCTTTGAATAATGTCCTCTCTTTCATCCCAAACAAGTTAGTTAAATACAACCTTTCTTTTTTGCTGGATTCATTTTCTCTGTGTCTCTGTCTATGTCTGTCTCTGCCTCTGACTGTCTGTCTGTCTATCTTTGTGTGTGTGTGTGTGTGTGTGTGTGTGTGTGTGTGTGTTCTCTAGAGAAAATGCAAATTAAAGACAAAAACACAATTCTCTTTGAGTATTCTATTCTCTGTTACAGGGATTTCTGTAGAGACAATTTCAATTTGTTCCTCAAAATTAGGCATCTGTCCCTATAAAATGTGTTTAATTTTTTAAAAAGGAAATGAGCTTCTGTCAGTTTAGAGCTCAGAACTGTCTTTCTCAAGTACTTGTGAAACATCTACTTGAAATGCTTTTTATCTACTATCCAAACAATAACCATATGTGATCCTGCTTTGCTTCTTAAAGACAGGGAGTTAACATGTTCAGAATATATGGTATAAATGGGAAAATACAGTATCAGGACTAGGTTATCTATGATTTTTTAACCAGTATGTCTGGATAGACCCTCAAACCTTATGGACTATTGTCATTGCAATTAGTTAAAATTTAAACTCAATGGTAATGTCCTACTTCTACAGATACCTTATGCTTGAGTCCTAGAACATATAGAAACTAAGATGTTATTGATCTGCAAGCTTTATTCCTACTAGCTAGCTTTTACAGCAATGGGAGATGTTATAAATACTACCAGAAGAGAAAAGTAATCTTTTCTCTTAATGAACTATTGTACCCTGAGAGCTACAATAATGTTTGGGCTGAAAGATGTATATATATATATATATATATATATATATATATATATATATATATATATTAGAGAAATAGTGTTATAGTGGCATGAATGTCATAGGAGTAACCAAACACTTTCTAATTGGTTTTAAGTGCATATATGTACAATGAAACTCATTCTTTTTTTTATTAAGAAAAAAATTTCATTCATTTTACACACCAATCAAAGATCCCCCCTTTCCTCCTCCCACACCCAGTCTTCCCCCCAACCTGCTCCCCACTCCCTCCACAAGAATACAAAGGCCTCCCATGGGAAGGCATATCCACTAGAGGCAAGTCCAAGCCCTTCCTCCTGCCTCAGGGCTGCACAAAGTGTCCCATCATAGGTAGTGGGCTCCAAAGAGCCACCTCATGCACCAGAGATGGATTCTGATTCTATTTCCAGCCCACCCACCCCCCCAAGATAATCAAGCTACATAATTGTCTCCCCATGCAGAGGTCCTAGTCCAGTCCCATGCAGGTTCCACAGCCACTGAAACAATTTTCATGAGTTCCCACTAGTTTGATTTGGTCATCTCTACAGGTTTCCCCATCATGATCCTGATACACTTGCTCATAGAAAACCTACTCTCTCTCTCTCTCTCTCCACCTGGACTCCTGGAGCTCTGCCTGATGTTTCGCTATGGATCTCTGCATCTGCCTTCATCAGTCATTGGAGAAAAGCTCTGTGATGACAGTGAGGATATTCACTGATCTGATCACTGTTGCAAGCTAGTTCATTTCAGGTATCCTCTCCACTATTCTAGTAGTCCAAGCTGGGGTCATCCTTAGGGATTCCTGGCAACTTCCCTAGCACCGAGTTTCTCTCTGTCCCCATATCTCCCTCCATCATGGTATCTCTTTCACTGATTTCCCACTCCATCCCTGTTCCAGCTCAACCATCCCATTCCCTTATGTTCTCATCCCCACCCCCTACCCTCCATTGCCCACGCCTCAATCATTATCATCATTATCACAGCTACTACCAATTGTTAGGTAGGTCATAGATTTTAGCAAAGACCCTATTCCTGTTATTTTCTTTAATGAAATGAATATTAAATAAATTTTAATGGCCTAATACTACAGCTGTAGATGAGTGCATCTTTCAAGCCTTACAGAGAAACTCCGTTTTGTAGTAGATGATATTTAACATAGAGTAAAATCATTGTTTAATTTATAAAGAATAATGCATTTTAAAGCAGCCGTCCTAATTGAGGTATCTATATCAAAACACTCTCCACATGTCTCAAGGATTATTGTGAAATAGGGGGAATAAAAATTTTAAGACCCAGTGTAATGGATAACTATAAGAAAGCAGTGTTTTTCCAGACCATCTAGGGCAGTTGCACATTTAACTCCCAGACATGTGACATCTTACACAAGACAGAAGCTTATGCTGAATACAAATTAGAAAAAGAAGTTCATATTATAAAGAACAGTCATTTATTTCAAAAGGAAGAAGTCCAGAGTCTCAAATTTGGTTATTGATAGATTTTTCCCAAACCCATATTATTGGGTTTAGGTTATACTATAATTCATTATGATTTTAAGACTTTCATTCTATCTCATTCTTATTTCTGCATGAGTTATTTTAAGTCCATAGTTCTTATAATATTACTGAAATTGATAAATTGCAATTACTATTAGGATGAATATACAAAGTGCAATTAGGGGAGAGATGCCTAAGGCATGTAAATTGTGGAGATGATATACAGCCAAAACATGGTTAGGGAGAATACAGGGAGAACAAACAGTATGTGCCTTTCATTATTGTAATTATATTTGAAGGAACCGATCCTCAGTACATGGAGAAAATGACTTTGCCTGTTTGAAACACATGGACAGAATCTGCAGGTGTATACTCTCAAACCATTTGGGATTGTTGCTTTGATATTTGTTTCACTTAACATTAACTACATGTTAATTATGTGCCATATATTTGCTCTCTAAAATCTCTTTTTTTATTTTCCCTGTAATTACCAAGAGTGGTTTGAATTTAATAATAGTAATAATAATAATAATAATAAAAATACACTTAGATGAAAAATTTGAATTTTGTCAGTAAAAATTTCATTGAGACAAATTCTTCATGTGTGGCATAAAAGATCCTAAGCAAATATGTAGAAATGGTTGTATCACCTTCTCCATACATTATTGTTTTAAATTTGAATTGTATATATCTATTTTCCAAGAATTTCATGTAAATATACACTATATTTTGATTTGATTTGTCCAGTCTTCATCCCTGATATAACTTCTCCCAGACCCTTCATAAATACTTTTGATACTGAACTTCAGGCCTGTTTAAATAACTTTTTTAATTTTTCTGATTCTGCTGTGACTATTTCAGGAGGTAACCATTGCTGTGTCTCTAGCTTTCTTTAGCACTTGAAACTTAGGTGAAAATTCCTGTCTTGGGTAATGTACCTATTTGGACAATTTGATTTCATAAAGAATAATATATTAGCACAATATTATATGTAGCGTATACCACAGAGCTTTTGGTTCTTAGTGGAAGTGTGTAGCCAGGTTTGAATAGGCAACCTCTCATCGTTCATTTGTTTCTGCAATTGTATTTGACATGCTTACATTATGCAACAAATTTATTGACTAAAAAGGATAATATGTCTCAGTAGGCCTTCAGATTTGCATATACAATTAACTAGATGTGTAATTCTGAATCTGAGGCTTTATGAGTTTCTCTTAAGCATGAGAGGAGTACTGCCAACAGCTCTGATATTCTAACATAACACTACAACTGAGAATGCATGCATTTTACTTGGTAGTGATCACCTCATCTAGCATAAGAAAATAACAGATGCAAAGCTATGAATTTTAAATGTGACTCTTTTTCAGAGTGCCATACTCTGGGACTTTTATCATTTATTGCTGAATGATAAATCCATACAAAATACAAAAGCATATAATGTCTAGTGTGTCCCTCACAATGTGGCCAATAGATAAAATTTAACAACAATGTTTTTAAAAATGTTTATACTTAACACTTGTTGAATTTTAATAATGTCAATTTCATAAAAATATTTTATTTTCTAAAAACGACAAAATTAATGCATCTGAGTTTGGTTGTCTGTTGATATTTGTCTCTGTCTGCTAAAATTGAAGAAATATAACCAATTTACAATGATCTTCACAAGTATAGTGAATAAAACTTTTAATTTATCCACTTATAATAATAAAACAAAATTATTATAGCAACAATATTTAGAAAATTACTTATCATCAATGTGTTTCAGTGAAATCTAAAATAATACAGTGCTCACAAACATCTCACAAATCCCATGGTCTATTGTAATACATTGCCAACATTTATTTTACTGTGTAGAAATTCAAATTAATTTGATCATAATGTTTATTAATATATATGACCTGGAAGAATGCAGTCAAAATGGAAACATGATACTCATTTTTTTCTACCACAGGTATACCATAATGATATATAAATTGTATCATTATATATTGATTTATTTTATATGTATGTGTATTTTACCTGCATGTCAACTGTGTGTGTGTGTGTGTGTGTGTGTGTGTGTGTGTGTGTGTGTCCTACAGAGGACAGGAAAGGGCATCATATTCCCTGAACTGGATTTGCAGATGTTGTGAGTTACCAATGTGGATGATGGGAACCATACTAAGGTCCTTTGTTTCAGCAGAAAGTGTTAACTATCATTATGCACTTTTTATATCTTAATTTAAATTATACTAAAGTCAAACATTTTGAGATATTTTTATTTTATGTGTCAAAAATATCAGATAACATGTTTGGAACATAAACTAAACTGTAACAATCTAGAGCTTAGACAAATATCCCATACATTTGTACTGTGTGTTTTTTTTTTTTTTTTTTTTTTTGCTTTTACTATCTAAATGTAAATTCTCTACAATGTAATGAGATGTAAAATTTCTACTTCTTTGGATGTATGTTGTAGAAAAGAGTAGAACTGCGTATTACATACAAAAGTGTGTGATAAATATTATTATTGTATGCAATGTTAAAAATGCAGTGGTGATGGAATATTCTTATATATAGAATATTAAGCCTGTTATATTTTCTTTATTCCATGGTTTTTTCTTCTCTTGTTTAATTCTTATAATATAATTGATTTTATAATCAAATAAATCCTATGAACAGGAAGCTTTACACCATGAAATACATGGTGCTTAGAAACTCTTGAGGGCCTTCCCAGAGACAAGATGAAAATTGGAACTAAAGACACTTTTTGAAGGGCTATACACAGCTTGAGGCTGATATTAGATCTAAAAGAAATGTGATGGCAACTGATGTGAAGTGGCTTAGCAGAAAAACAAGTAAAGAAACTGAAATTGAAAAACTAAAATCCAAATTCCATGTCAACAAAAGTGATTTCGGTGAAAAAGAGATGAAAACTCTATGAGGAAAATAAGAACATAATAACAGATGATGGAGGGCACAGAGAAATCCAGAGGCTGCATTTTATGAACTGTATAAACTAGCAACTGCAACTTTCAACATATCACACTATGCTCGACATGACTATCCATATTGGAAGTAGGTACAATCTGAGATATTACTGTGGACGAGTTAATTGAAAGATGAACATTGAATTACTTGTGTGGACACTTTGGATTCTGCACTGCTACTATTTAATCTTCAGCCACAGCAGAATTCTCATCTACAATTAAAGTTTGAAATCACAGCTCCTAGTTTCTTTTGGTTCTCATGTATGAAAATGATGTTTCATATTTATCTTAACATTATAGGCTGCAGGAGAAGTCAGTCACAACCTTAACTGTTTATAGGTTGGCACTGTAGCTACCCATTAAAAATATGATAACAGTCATGGATGCCTGAATCTGTACAGAGTACAACAACAACCCGTTGCACATATATTCCTTTTGAAGTGTTCATGTAAATATACACACAAAGCCACATTTGTCCTATCCTAGCAGAACATTGCTGGCTGCTGTAGGCTCAGGTGAAATCAACTCTGTAATGATAAAGATCAACCAGACTCTAGTTTGGTTCAGAAATTAGTGCTCTTCGGTACTTCTGAAAAGGGAGAGACTCCCAGAAACTGTGGAAAATCATAGATTAAATGAAACTGCTAAAAATTTTTAGAATCACTAAGATGTATAATAATTAAATGTTCATTTAGAAACTATTTTATAAATTTGAATATAGGTAAGCAGAATTATAGGAACTAAAGAGAGAAATGGTATTTGTTTAACACAATGAGAATAAAGAAGTCATTATTTAAAAATGGTTTCTTGAAGAGACTTTAAGCATTGGGACATTTGAGAAATGTTAATGGTTTTTCACAGCCTTTGGAGCTCTCACTTAGAAATCTCTTGTTGCCCCACCACATTTTTCAAGAATTTGTTAAAAGTAGATCTTAAAATATGGGCATCAAAGATAATACAGACTTCCTGGATCATTATTACATATTTCTTTCTTTGGAAAAATTTTCTTTATTTGGGTTAATATTTAATCTAGCAATGTGATTGGTAATTAAGGAGCTACAGTATTAAATGTAGGGAATTGTATCTATCTACTTTCACACAACAATTTGCATTTGGTAAAATGATAGCTATGTATTAACCAAAATATACTTGAATTGATATTAAATTTATATGTAAAAAATAGAATTCTAGCCATTCCCTCTCTTTCTTTCACTTACTAAATGTGTGATATAAGGTATTATGAAACTTTGCCACTTGAAATGATAAATTCTTAGGTTTTAAAGTATCTATAATAATTTATAAATTTGTAGGATTTATTGTATCAATTATTATTTAAGTATCCAATGAAGATGAAGGCAACCCTAATTTGAATTATTCATAGATTACACCATTTACTAAAAAGTTATCAATAGTATTTATAAAACAATTCAAATTGTGCTTTTTCTGTTATTTACCTAAATTTTTAACATTTTTGCAGTTGGTCATTATGTTTTTATCAATATGATATTAAGTGGTGACAAAAATCTATTCATATTTCAAGCACTCCACTTGTAAGCATGAATAAAAGTTTGGGTTACATTTTTGCTTGACTGCTTTCCTGAAATGTATGTCATAATAGTGTGAGCGTTAAATACCAACAAGTAAATATGAATATTCCTTTAGCAAAGCTTTGATCCTATTAAATCTGTCTACACTGAAAGTGATTAATATTGGCCTTCTTTCTTGTTTTCTAATTTGTATTAGCGGTAGTTTTCTATCATAAATCATTTAAAAATAGTCCTGACTGCTGGGCAGTGGTGGCACACGCCTTTAATCCCAGCACTCAGGAGGCAGAGGCAGGTGGATATAATTGAATATAATTTAAATTTCAAATGTAAAATTTAAAATAAAAATTTTAAAAATCATCTGTTTGTACTATAGCTACAACTAATGTCAGTGATGATTTTTTATTTATTCACATCATATAACATAAACTAAGAAAATATACAGATACATTTAGATATAAAATTCTAGAAAAAATTACTAGGCATAACATCTTAATAGAGAAAATGCATTGGAACTAATAATATACCAAATGCTTTAGGCTTTTTAGCGAAAATAACTGTTTCATTCAAACTAGAATGAAAGGTACTCAAGAATTTGTAAAATCTTTAGCATGCCTAATAGCTATAGTGAAATATCTTGTCATCAGCAGTGAACTCATGACCTTTTCATTTCTGAACCTCATGAGCTCTCAGCAAAGTATGTGCCAGCTTCATCCTCTTTAACTTAAGTCTAACAGTTACTTGTAGCTGGAAGCAAACCACTGCTAATTAGTGAAACAACAAAATTAACACCTAGCCTTTTAAATCGCTGTGTTCATTCATTTATTTATTTATCTTTTGGTTATTTAAATGTATAGTCAAGTGCTTGGTAGACAAGTTTTAATGGAAAAAAATCATAGAATTTAGTTCTTGAAAGGAGGGCAAAAAAAAAAAATCAGTGAAAATTTACCAAATGTCTTCTTTTATGAGAAACAAGTGCATGTTCTGTTGGCAAAAATAACATTATTAATCCAATTTCAACAAAAAGAGGAGTTATTTAAAAGAGTAGAGAAATATATTTCAGTTGAGATATTATGATTTTTTTTTTACTATTTTATGGAAAATATAATTTTTGTCATATAGTACATTCTAATTATGGCTTCATCTTGTGCAAATTCTCCTAGCTGTCTCTCCATATTTCTTCTCACTGACGTCCAACTGCTGTTTTATATTAGAAAAAAAATAGACATTAAAGGTATAATAATTGGGGGAAGGAATTGGGAGAGACCTTATGCTCACAGATAAGTACTAGGGATAACCAGCATTGTTCAAAACATGGGGTTGTTTCTTCGAAAGAAGGGATTCATAGGATATTATCTTCCCAGAAGACTGTGAACAGACATGTTTAACAGCCTGCTGTCCTTTGTGCTGTGTGACCGAGGCCAAACTTGATCCTCCAGCAGCCCTTTATCATGTGTTTCCTTTTCCCAATCAATCGGTAGAAGCTA
This sequence comes from Peromyscus leucopus, assembly GCF_004664715.2. Classification (NCBI taxonomy): domain Eukaryota; kingdom Metazoa; phylum Chordata; class Mammalia; order Rodentia; family Cricetidae; genus Peromyscus; species Peromyscus leucopus. The sequence goes on along the minus strand of NC_051070.1, from coordinate 11,705,548 downwards.
TTATTTATGGAAATCATCACATGCCGTCAGTCGCTCTAGACCTATAATGTAATAATACTAATAGCAAACCAATCAGAATTGGATGAAACAGATGGAAAAGGGCCAAAGAAAAAGCAGAAGAAATACATATAGACACAGAGACACAAACATTGCTACCCACAAGAATCCCATAAAAGCAAAACAAAACAAAACAAAAAACCCCAAAAGGCATAATACATGCCCCCAAAGGTTTATAAGGTTAAAAAAAAAGGTCCTAAATGCCCTGACACAACATTATGAGAGAAAGAAATACCAAAGATGCTGTTGTGTTCATTTTCTTTTGGCCATCTACTGCTGGGCATGAGCCTATGGTTTGTTTCCCCCAGAGATTCCCTTGGAGAAAACTCTTTTTTCTTATCACTTGCAAATGGATCTCAATTGAAGATAGTTCCTGGGTCAGAAACAGGAGATTTTGCCCATTTCTTCCTTTGGTTCTAGGGCCCCACTTAGTGCAGAACTGTGCTGGCTGGTGCTACACAGTCTCTGCCACAGTTTCTATGAATTCATGTGTCCTTCAGTCCTGGTGTATGTAGAAGACCTTGGTTCCTTTGGGTCCCCCTTTCCCGCTGGCTTGTATGCTCTTTCTACCACCTCTCCTGCAGAGTTCCAAGAGCACTGAGTGTAGGGGTTTGATGGAGTTTTCCCATTTACAGCTGAGTGTTCCAAGATCCCTCACTCACTCTCTACATATTTTCTGGCTGCGAATATCAGTATTTTGTTTGCAGGAGGATGGTTCACTGGTGATGATTGGGCAAGGAAGTAATTTATAGCTGAATGTCATTAGGAGACATTTTATTGTTACTTTTCTATGTAAGAAAAGTTTTTGCCAAGGTCACTGGACTATTTAGTCTCAGGTTTGTGGGCATCCAAGCCATGTGGATTCTGTCTCATGGAGTGGGCTTTGGATCATACCAGACTGTGTTTTGGTTGTTCCTGCCAGGTTCAGCCACCATTGCATCAGCACATTTTACAGGTGGCACATCACTGCAGTTCAGGGGGTTTGCAGCATAGTTGGTCTTTACTTTTCTCCTTTGTTAGCAGGAAGAGGATGTTCCTCCACCAATAAAAGTAGCCCATAGGGGAAAGGAATCAGGTAGTCACTGGGTGAATTTCCCCATGTTTGGTAAGTTGTGTGAATGTTGTCTTCAGCAATGGGGAATTGCCATTGCTTTGTAGAAAGCAACATGTAGCCTTGGCAACAGCAATTCTTGTTTAGAGGTCTCCACAGGTCTTTTTTGGCCAACAATGCAGTATGTTGTTTGCCATTCCCAGTACTGGACACTTCATTTGGTGATGAGAGATATTTAATTGGAGCCCTGTCTCGCCCATTATTTGGCAATTTCATTTAGATTGCCTTCATAGATGTTTTTATTATATAAAGATAATATTCTATTGGGTTTTCAAACAACCCATCAAATGGTGCATAATTTTAGTTGTCCCTCCTCATATTCCCTCCTTGTCTGCCTCTTCTCTCTACCACATCACCTGATCTTCCCATTCCAGTCTCCAGTGTCCAACCATAATTATCATCTATTCTACTTCCCTTTCCTAGGTAAATTTATCTGTCACCTTTAAACCCTATACTCTATACCTAAGCTCTGTGATTCTATGGGTTGTAGATTTTTTTAATATTTTTTATTACTTAACAGTTTTATTTTTGAATTAACAGTTAATACACATATAAGTAAGTAAAAAATGGCATATTTGTCTTTCTCTGTCTGGGTTACCTCACTCAGGATAATTTCCTATTTCTATTAATTTATTGGCAAATTTTATGATTTAATTTCTTAAACTTCTGAGTAATACTTCATCGTGTAAAACTAGCACCTTATTCTAAATCCATCCATCCACTGATAGACATCTAGGTTGTTTCTAATTTCTGGTTATTGTGGGTACATCAAGGGTGATCTTGGTTGAGCAACTGTCTCTGCAGTAGGATGAAGCAAATTTTGTATGTATGGCTAGGAGTGATATAACTACACTTTAAGATATATATATATATGTGTGTGTGTGTGTGTGTGTGTGTGTGTGTGTGTGTGTGTGTGTGTGTATGTATGTATGTATAAATTTCTGTCTTCCAGAGTAACCACCACAGTGCTTTCTATAGTGGCTATTCAAGTTTTATACTTCCACCACCAATGGATGAATTTCCCCCTTACTTCACATGCTCACCAGCAAGAGCTGTATATTCTTTATTAACCTTAATCCTTCTGATAGGTAAAAGATCAAATATTAAAGTATGTTTGATTTGTGTTTTCTTGATGTCTAAAGATGTTGAATATTTTCTTAAGTGTGTTGCAGCCATTTGATTTTCTTCTTTTGAGAATTACTTGTTTATACATGTACCCTACCATTTTTGGGGGGGTTATTTACTTTCCTGATGTCTAGTGTTTTTAAGTTTATTCAATATTCTAGAGTTTAATCTTTCATCAGTTGTTTGGTAGATGTACCTTGGTATATCTATTTAATATTCAGCTAGAGTTATTTCTTTGGGTCCCGCCAAACTCTGGCAGTCTGACAGTCCACTTATAAAATAAACACACAGATGCTTATATTATTTAAACTGGCCTAATGGCTCAAGCTTTTATCTATCTAGTTCTTCCTTCTTAAATTAATCCATTTTTATAAATTTATACCTTGCCACGTGGCTGGTGGCTTACTGGCATCTTTACATGCTCCTTGTCATGCCGGTGGCTGGCAGTGTTTCTCTCCACCTTCCTGTTCTCTCAATTTTCCTCTCTGTTAGTCCTGCCTATACTTCTTGCCTGGCCACTGGCCAATCAGTGTTTTACTTATTGACCAATCAGAGCAACACATTTGACATACACAACATCCCACAGCACATCTCCTTTTCTTTTTAAAAAGAAGGTTTTAACTTTTGTAAATCTCTAAAGCCAGCTTGGTATGTTTGGAAATTTGGGGGTAGCTTTTTTTATTACTTTTTGTTGGAGGGGGACACTGTATCTTATGGGGACATAAGGAAAATTTTATGATTATGGAGTAGTCCGTGAGGGTGTATCATCTGAGCCAGTTGCCTTGAAACAGTTCTGGATGTTGGATCATCTGGGCCTTGGTGTCATCAGAGACCTTTCAGGGGGTCTTGGCTAGTAAAACCTGATGTACCTTAATCTGGAACAAATCCATAGCCTCTGGCTTTCTGTGGAAACAAAAGCAGAGCCTCCTTTTTAAAGCAACATACCTTTACATACAAATTTTGAAGTCAAGGTACCTTTAAAATATACATTTTGGCATAACTCAACAGCTTTTTTAATCAAATGTTTTTGTTTTCAGTTACGAATATCAAAGAGAACATAATCCAGATTTTCTATGTGGTAGCCATCTTTATGTGGCTTATTTTTTATATTAGCTTGAGCCTATTGCTTTAAACTGCAACATTCTAAGACTGAAATGGCGCTCTGGCTGCTGGCTCTGCCCACTTCAGCTTCCCAACATGGCAGTGCTAAGTTTTCCACTAGCTCTGGGAGCCATCAACTCTCAGAAATAGTAGGTCTATGCTTCTATCAAAGCAGCGTGTAGCCCGGAAACCTCTTTTTTTTGTTTTTTGTTTTGTTTTGTTTTGTACTAGCAAAGGCTAAATCCACCATGCAGCTTAATGTGTCACTTGCAGAGTCCTTATTCCCTCCATACTGTATGTCGAGTGCATATGCCAGGAATCTGCCATAGTAGCTCAAATATGTAGGCTGTCATTAACTTGAGAGAAACAACTAGGAACTGTTTTAGCTTCATTTTAGAATGTTTTTTTTTTTTAGGTTTTAGGTGGAAACTTTTGTCCCATGTTGGGCACCATTTTGTAGTTGGAGATTTTTCTCCAGGTTGCGCCAAACTCTGGCAGTCTGACAGTCCACTTATAAAATAAACACACAGACGCTTAGATTATTTAAACTGTTTGGCCTAATGGCTCAGGCTTTTATCTATCTAGTTCTTCCATCTTAAATTAATCCATTTTTATAAATTTATACCTTGCAAGTGGCTCGTGGCTTACTGGCATCTTTACATGTTGCTTGTCATGGCAGTGGCTAGCAGTGTCTCCCTCCACCTTCCTGTTCTCTCAATTTTCCTCTCTGTTAGTCCTGCCTATACTTCCTGCCTGGCCACTGGCCAATCAGTGTTTTATTTATTGACCAATCAAAACAACACTTTTGACATACAGATCATCCCACAGCATTAGTAAATATATTTTTTCATTCTATAGTGTGATACATTTTCCAAATGATGGTGTCCTTTACCATACAGAGGTTTTTCAGCTTTAAGTAGTCCTATTCATTACTTGTTCTTATAAACTGTGCTATTATGGTTCTGTTCAGAAGGTCATCTCCTTTGTTAATGTGTCTAAGGCTATTCTCCAATTTCTCTTCCATCAGGCTCACTGTATCTGGTTTTTGTGTTTAGGTCTTTGATCCACTTTGGGTGAAGTTTTTTGCAGGGTGATAAGTCTGGATTTATTTGCATATTTCTACATGCAACACTTCGCTTCAGTTTGATCAACACCATTTGTTGGAGATGTTATCTTTTTCCATTGTGTATTTTGGCCTTCATTAAAAATCAGATATTCATAGCTATGTGGACTTATGTCTAGGTCTTCAATTCTTTTATGCTGATCAACCTGTCTGGTTTTTGGCAATAATATGCTGTTCATATTACTATAATTCTGTACTAAAATAAAATCAGGGATAGTGATGACACCCACAATTCTTTATTATTCAGGGTTATTTTAACTATACTGGGGTTTATTGTGCATCCATATGAACCTGAAAATGTTCTTTTAAAGATCTGTGAATAATTATGTTGGAATTTTAATGGGTATTGTACTGAGTCTATAGATTGCTTTTGATAGGCTGTCCATTTTTTTTCATTATTAATCATTCTGGTCCGTGAGTTGTAAGATCCTTCCATATTCTGATGTCTTCTTCAATTTCTCTCTTTAATGTCTTAACGTTTTATCATAAAGGTCTTTTACTTACTCAGATTTATAGCAATAGAGTTTATATCATTTGATGCTATTCTGAATGGTGTTGTTTCCCTGATTTTTCTCAGTCCTTTTCTCATTTTTATATAGGAAGGCTGCTAATTTTGTGAGTTAATTTTGTAACCAACTATTTGGGTGACAGCGTTAATCAACTGTAGGAGTTTCTTGATGGAATTTTTAGGGTAACTTGCATATGCTATTATATTATGTGCAAATAAGGTACTTAGGCTTCTTCCCCTCCTGCTTTTATCCCATTGATCTCACTCAGGTGACTTACTGCTCTAAGACTTCAAGTAGAGCATTGCATAGGTTTGGAGAAAATGGCCAACTTTGTTTGGTGCCTGATTTTAGTGGAACTGCTTTGAATTTCTTTTCATTTTAGTTGGCGGGTTTTTGTTTTGTTTTGGCTTGCAGTACATTCCCTTTATTAAGTTGAGGTATGTCCTTTGTATCCTGAATCCAGGACCTTTATCATGAAGCAATCTTTGATTTTTTTTTTCAAAAGCAAACATGTTGACACTGAAGATCAACCATCACAGGAAACATATTTATAGTAGAATAGTTTTTTTTTTTAATATAATCTGAAAGGAAACTGAGAACGTGTTTATCTAACTGAACATATGCTAGTGTTTCTCTGATACTCCATCTGTGTTATTTTTTTATTTTAATTTGATAAACTATTAGAACAAAGCTTGCAAATGGTTGCTCTTTAACATCATCACTATTGCTTATACATTTTTTATTTCCATTTCTTTAATTACTTGAGGTTGAGTAAATTGTCATATGCATTGTTTCCCTATAATTTTGATGCAATACATTTATTATTTTCTTGAATTTTTCAGTATTGCTATAAAAATGTAATGTGGTACAAGTATCTCATATACGTTATTTTGTTGTAATTTTTTGTTTAAAAGCAAAAATCCACATATTCATTAATTCACATTTATTGGGGCCCTTAATGGAGAACCTGCTGTAAGACGACCTCCAGGATAATGCAAGAAAATCTATGAAGGTGGTGAGGGCTAGACTTTTTCTATTTGAAGGTATTTAGAAATAAGTTTCTATCTATCTGACTGGTAAAATAAGAAAACACACATGCTCTCTAATGTTAACTTTCTCTTTTACTCCATCTTGAGAAATGGTCTCTGACTCTTTCTGTCTCCACACAGCTACATATCTCCACACTGCTGCACACAACTACATATCTTTACATACATACCTCTTTTTCCCATGGCTACATATCTTTCTGATTTGACATTATTCACTCACTCTTTACTCACTGACTCTTTCACCCACACTTCACATTTCTCTCATGCTTCTTCTTCACCTCTCACCCAGCATGCGTGCGTGCACGCGCGCACGCGCGCGCGCGCGCGCGCGCACACACACACACACACTCCGCTCACATTCTACAGCAGCTCTCACAATAGCTGTCTTTCTCCACACTGCTGCTGCTCCACAGCCAAACTCTAGACAATTATACATTACATTTTAAGGGCCCTACCCAGTATTAAAACACAAGATAAGTCATTTAGATTCTCTAGGCTGGAAATGTCATATTGACCCATGCATGTAACTCTAAGTTGGTGAGAGGTCCCAGACATTAAACAGTTGGCTGAACCTTGAGTGGTCAGGGTACCTTCAGAAAGGGAGCTACTGCAAGGACTATGTCTTGATATAAACAACCTGGCCTTGATTTAGCAATAAACAACACCTGGGAATTAGTCTTTGTGTATATTCTGTAGGGGTGATTTAGTCTGTTTAGGACTTGTTCTAAGGTCTTTGCAAAATGTGTAAAAGGCCGTCTTTAAGACTGAGGATACTGTTACTTTACTGTGTCAGTAAAGAAGAATATTCTGGTAATATTTCTGTTCATCAGAATTATACCGATTAAACAGAAATCCACAGCTAAGTTTGTACCCAGAGAAGTAAAACACAGTACTAAAGGGCTGTGGAAAGCACCCTACAGCTGTACTTATTAGGGAGGCATAACCGTGGCACCCAAGAAAGTTATAGACAGAAAATAACCAGTTTCCATAGCCAGTGACCGCACAGTTTTGCCAGATGTAGCTCCCCATCAGGGAGTTATACATCTGGTTGGTCAACTTCTCAAACACTAGTTGTCACCTGCTGTATACTCCCATAGCCCTCTGCACACATGAACAATAATTATTAAGATCACAACACAGGTTTCACAAAGTCATTATAACTGTGGTATCACTATGAAACACATTATCAGAAAGAGCCATTTCTTTTAAATGACAGTATGTTGTTTTAGAATGTGTTTCCACCTTTCCTAATCATATTTTCAAATAGCATGACACCCCACAGCAGATCATTTCCCAGCACTCGGGAGGCAGAGCCAGGTGAATCTCTTGTGAGTTCTAGGTCAGTCTGGTCTGCAGAGCAAGATCCAGAACCAAAAACCACATGGAGAAACACTGTCTTGAAAAACAAAACATAAACCCACATAATACAGTTTTGAAATGAAGAAACATCTCAGAACTCTAAAATTCTATATGTGCAGTCTCATATATAAAAGTTGAATGATTGATGAATTTTAAAGAGTTAGGAATTATAATTCCTATATGTTTTGTTGATTGGTGATAGATGTAGTCAAATTTGTTTTCATCTTCTTTAACTGGAGACACTGACAGCTAGGATAATACAACCCCAGTTTATTTTATGTTCTCAGAAGAGATCAAAGTTGATGATTCATTGTACAGTTTTCTAGGGAAAATATACGTGATAAAGTTTGATGACCTCTGAGGCTTAGAAATATTGTGTAGTTGTAGAGAAACATAATTGTATTGAGTTTAGTAAAATCCCTGCAAAATGAAATTAAATAAGATGATATAAATGTGTGCTATTATTATTGAGGTCCAGTGGAAATGCAAAAGTAGAAGACATGTTACAAATAAAGGTGTTTTTATTTTATAATCTATTACCTAGCCTATCAGCAGCTTCTATCATCAAGCCATGAAAAAGAAGCTACTGAAACCAATAAAGCAGCAAGTCATTGGATATTTCTGATGAAAATGGAAGTCACTAGCATGAGTGTTCAGTGGCTGCCTGAGCAGAACTGTCACGTTCTGAAAGCCCATTAAACTAAATAACACACTGACATCTAGAATTGTCCTCACCGAGTTAGGGTTCCCAGAGTTTTAAATTGCCTGCCTTCTATTAACTAGTGAATTTTCTCTTTCTATGGATGAATAAAATACTTGGTCATCAAGACCCTTAATTCCCACAAAAGGGAAACATGATGTTAGCTCTCTTTTCTTTTAATTTAAGATTCCTGTCAAGTCAAATGGGGATGATATTATATAGTCAAGAATGGGTTACCATGGGAAATCTGAGGATTTGAATTTAATGAAGAGTTCTATATAAAATCAAAAGAGAGTGAAATGATTTATGTTACCATATTGGAAGCTATTTATATGTTATGAATAAGAAGCAGATCAAAATAAGTGTTTTAAAGTTTTCATATCAAGTAGCAATATTAGCAGAATTTTCCAGGACAGAACTATATTTTTTTTACTAGGCATGAGTGACTAATTCCATCATGTTTATAGTTAATAGAATGTATGTACTTTTTTATATCTCTAGGTTTGATTTTAACCTTTAACCTTTCTCCTCTCTGTACTTTAGTGTTTAAGAATCAATAACTCAAATTAACAAATAAGTGTATTTGTGAGTGGTAGATTGGATTCCATACTTTGGAGTACTGGCTGCTACTTAAGAAGACCTGTATTCAAATCTAAGCACCCAAATGGTGACTAATAATCAGTTGAAGAACACTGACAAGGGATCCAGTGCCCTGTTCTGCTCTCCATAGACACTCCATGTATGTAGCACACAGCCTGAAGGTGAAAGACCCATGCAGATAGGATAAAAATCAATAAATGTTTAAAAAATTTAGAGATAAATTGTATTTAATATAGTTTAATTTTCCTATGGTAGGGTTTTATGTGATGTTGTATCTGTTAAAAGTCAAAAACATGTAAGTAATATGTCTTTTGCTGTTCATTTTTAAGGATATTATTAAGTATAAGTCTTAAGAATGTTAAGTAATTTGTAACTTTATCTCTTATGAATTCTGATAATATAACTTTTGTTGAAACACTTCAGGTTTCTGAAGTCCTATTCTTCATTTTTGATTTTAAAAAGTTAATGGTACATCACAGGAGTGGGATGCAGAGAACAAATTGTCCAAGTCAGCTCTCTCCTTCCACCTGAGTAATTGATCTCAGGTAGTGAGGCTTGGCTGCGAGCACGGCACACGTGAGCCACTTCACCAGAATGATTCTCTCTCTCCCTCTCTCTGATTATTTTTCCCCTGTTTATTTATATCATGTTTCTTCATCCATGTTTTACTTATACACATTTTTACAGAAACACAACAAGCAATCTTTCATCTTAATAGCTTTAAGTGTATACTATACAGTTGATTACTATAGACCAGTTCTCCAAATTGTACACATGGATTGTTATGACAGTTGAAAGCAACTCACGTTCACATTCATTTTTAAATGTATCTTCTCTTTGTGCTTTGACTCAATGTTTTTGTCCCTGTTTTAAATTTTCCTGATTTGTCTAACCCTCTAATTCACCATTTTGTTCTTCTTACCTTTGATTTTTAGCATTCAGACAATGTATTATTTACTATAAAATTTCCATTGCAGTCTGATTTATATTTATATGAAAATATATTTTCATTATTTCAAACACTCCCATTAAAGAAATTTTACTATTGCTGCTTTAAAACAAGCCTTTTGATATTCTAAAATATTTTTAATCCTGCTGTTGACAATTCTTGGACTGTCCTTTTAAATTAAATTTAGATGTTCAGGATGTTGATATATAAAATGATTTTCCAGTCAACCTGGATATTTCCTCTCTTTTACTCTAAGGTTTGAATACATTTTAAAGATATATTTATTATGATGTGGCTCAGAACTCAAGTTGTCTCACACATAAAAGATTTCAGAGTCTCTTTAAGTTCCCCTTTTGGGTGTGTGTTCATGTGCATTTGTGTGTGCTTTTGTGTCTATTGGGTATGTGTGTTGGGATTGAGGTTGCTTGGGGCCTTTCTGTAGGTAGTAGAAAGTCTTCTTTCTTCATTTGGTATTCTTTTGTTGTGCTGATGGGAAAGTAGAAGTTTAAATAATACACTCAGTCTTAAAAGTGCATGCATGTGAGAATACAATTTTATTCTCAGTGGTTGTGTGTTTATTTCTACAGATTTTTTTTTTCTTGTTAGAATGCTCATTTCCTTCTCTGTATTTTTTAATGCATACTGGGTTATTCTGGTGGCTTTGGCTATTTACATTTTTGCACTTTGGATTCCTGTATATTTAGATTTTAGATAAATGAAGTAAAAAGAAAACATGATGAATTACCACCAGATCACTATTCTGTCACAAGAACCCATGCTTGTCTGCCTATTTTCTCCAAAATTGAGTGGTTCTCATAAGTGGACTTTATGCGTAAAGTACATAATTTTTTGTCTTAAGATGGGCAACTGGACTCCAGAAAAGGAAGAGGGTGTGCTAACTCAGATCTTCATTTCACACTTCTCTCTTCTAAATTCAATCCAACAGTCTCACCTCAGCTGTACAGAGAAGACCTGCTGTGTCTGCCATGTCCCTCTCTCAGGTGGAGCACACAGATCTTCCCCTCCAATGATCCCTTTATCTCAGCCATGAAATCCAGCAAGCATTTTCTGTGAACCATCAAGTCATTCAGTCCAGGAAATCAAATAACCTAAATGCACATTTTCATCACTTCCTCCTCTCTTCCAAATCCAATCTCCCAGTCTCACTCCATCTCCGTAGAAGACCACCTTCAGTAGACTCTCTTTCCTCTATGCTTCCATCTCCAGATGATCACAGAAACCTTCTCCTCCAACATTCCTCTCCCTCATCCTGTTATCCCAGCCCCCAGCTCCAGGAGGCTTTCTCTGGGAGGGAGAAAAGTCAAGACAAAGAAGCAGTCATGCCAGTGAAGCAGGTAGTGAAGCTTTAGATTTCCCAATGCCCCTGCTCTCCTCCACATCATTCCCAACTCTGCAGCAGACTACTTGTTGTGGCTTCTCCTCACTCTCTGGATCAGTGCCCAGGAGAGCAGGCAGATCAAGGGTGAGCAGCCTGCTGTTGTTATGCTTGTGCAACCCCTCAAATCCCCCCTCCCAGCACATTTCTGTTCATAAACCAAAGAATGTGGGCACTAATTAAAGTTATAAGCCAAATGGAGCTAAAGAATATTTACAGAACAAAAGAAAATACCTCCTTCTCTGCACCCGATGGAACTTTCTCAACAATTTACCACATACTCAAACCCAAACAAAGACTCAACAGACACAGGAAAATTGAAACAACACACTGCATCTTACCACCATGGATTAAAGCTGAATATCAACAATAGGAAGCATACAAACTCGTGGGAACTGAACATGTTACTACCTAATGAAAGAATGGATTACCGCAGAAATTAAACACTTTCTAGAATTGAATTGCAGCAAATGAACAACATACTCAAATTTATGGAATATCATGAAGGTAGTTCTAAAATGCAAATTAATACCACTTAATGCCTACATTAAAAAATTAAAGAGATCTCATACTAGTAACTTGACAACACATCTGAAAATGCTTGAAATAAAAGAAGAAATCAATCCAAGAGAGTAGATGGAAAGAAATAATCAAACGCGGGCCTAAAATCAATAAAATAGAAACAAATTAACAATAACAAGAAAATATCAATAAAAAGAGTCAATGAACAACAAAAAAGAAAAAAGAAAGAAAGAAAAAGTTGGTTCTTTGTGAAAACCAAAAAGATTGGCTAACCTTAATACAAATTCATTAAAAGGAATAGAGAGAACATCTAAATTATCAAGATTAGAAAGGAAAAGAAAGACACAACACCAGTCAATGAGGCAACCAAAAGAATGCTAAGAACATACTTGAAAACCTAATCTCCAGGAAATTAAAAAATCTAACAGAAATGAATAATTTTCTCAGCATACATCATGTACTAAAGTTAAATTGAGATCAGATAAGCAATTAAAAAAGACTTATAACCCCAAGTAAAGTAGAAGCAGTAATTAAAATTCTCCCAATAAAAAATAAACATCCTTGACCAGATGGTTTTAGCACAGAATTCTAGCAGACTTCAAAGAAGAACTAATGACAATAATACTCAAATTATTCCACATAATAGAAACAGAAGGAACACTGACCAATTCATTTTATGAGGTCACAGTTACCCTGATAACCCAAAACATATAAAGATAAAGATCTAACAAAGAATAAATATTACACATCAATTTCCCTTTTGAACATAGGTGTGAAAAATACCAATATAACACTTGCAAACTATATCCAATAACATATCAAAAGTTTTTCTATATAATTAAGTAGGCTTCATCCTCAGGAATGAAGGGATGTCTCACCATGCATAAGTCAATAAATGTAAACCACCATATAAACCAACTAAAAGAATGAAAATGCATAATAATTTATCTCATTAGATTCTTAAAAGTCTTTTGACAAAATCTAACACCTTTATGATAAAATTCATGGAGAGATTAATGATACATGATATACAGTTACATAACAAAGCAAGTTTATAGCAAGTCTATATAAAACATCAATTTAAGTGGAGAGAAACAAATCAATTTCAGTAAAATTATCCACAATACAAGTTTTTCCAGTCTTTCCATACCTATTAGAGTATTGGAAGTCTTAGATAGAGCCAAAGGATAACTGAAGGATAACAATTAATACATAGTGGAAAGGAAGAAGTCAAAGTGTTTCTATTTGAAGATGATATGTTAGTATACATAAGTAACTAAAAAGTTGCACAAGGAAAATCTTACAGTTGATACATACTTCAACAAAGTAGCTGCATTCAAAACTCATTCAATTTCAAGTTGTACTACAGAACTATATTAGTAAACCATCATGGTATTGTCACAAAAATACATGTTAATCAATAGAACAGAATCGAAGACACAGGCATAAATCCACATATCTATGGACAACTGATTTTTATAAGACATGAGAAATATACATTGGATAAAAATGCAGCATCTTCAGTAAATGGTGCTGGTCAAATTCAAGTAGATCCATACTTAACATGCTAGATAAAACTCAACTCAAAATAGATCAAATACTTCAACACAAAAATCATTTGAACTGCATTAAGTGGAATAGAAAGTGGGGACTAATCTTGAACTCATTGGTACAGAAAAAGACTTTCTGCACAGAACACCATTAGCACACGCATTTAGATCCACAATTAATAAATGTGACCTCATGAAACTGAAAGCTGTACAGCAAAGAATACTATCATTTGAGCAAAGCAGCAGGCTTTGAAAGGGCAAGAGAAAAGAGAAGAAAATAAAAATAAAAATAAAATATTTATTTTAACCAAATACACATCTGAAGAAGGGCTTTGTATCCAAAATACAAAAAGAACTAAAAAATAGCAAGAAAAAACCCAGTGACTAAGCAGGGTACAGATCTAAACTGAATTTTCAAAAGAGGAATATCAAATGAGGAAGAAACACTTAACTAAACGTTCAACATCTTTAATCATGAGGGAAATATAAATTAAAGCTACTTTGAGATTTCATCTTACACTCCTCAGAAGAGCAATAAAACTAGTGACAGCCCATGCTGCAGAGGACACACAGTGGGGGAAGCCACCATCCACCCCAGGGAGGAGTGCAGACATTTGCAGCCACTATGGAGAGCGGTGTGGCAGTTCCTCAGGAAGATGACAATGGATGTAGCTCAACATCAGCTATCTGACTCTTGGGCAAATACCCAAAGGAGGCTTCATCCTACTGAGGTGACACTCAGCCATGTTCGCTGGTGCTCTATTCACAACTAGAATTTGAAAACAATTTAGATGTAATATAACAGAACAGACAACAATTAATAAATATAGTTTATTTACACACTGGAGTTTTACGCAGCTGTTTAAAAAAAAATGGAAGAATGAAATTCTCAAGTAAATGTATGGCAGGCATTTGCTACTATGTCAATGTCAGCTGTTAAGTCAATGATAACCTAGCTACAATCCATAGAACCACAGAGTGTATGTATAGAGTAAGAGACTAGAGGATACAGATTGGTCTCATTAGGTCATTAGGGAAAGGAAGTAAAATAGTTGTAGATGGATGGAGGGTTGCTCCATTGGGAATGTTGATGGAGTAGGGGTATGAGGTCACAGTATGTGAGGAGGATGAGAAGGCCAAAAAGTTGCAAGGCAGCTAGAATGATGGCTGTTAGAGAGAAAATATGGAAATCTATCACAGTAGACATAATCTGTGAAATGAAACCCACATTGGACACTGCTTAGCTGACCAAGATTCTGAGACAACATAGGCCAGAGACTTAAGTTAAAACCAAATACTACAGTTCTACCTAGAAATAAACGTGGGAATAAAATGACTTCTAATCACATTCTGCTATACTCAAATTTCAGTGCCTTGCATATCCATATCAGAGTAGCTTTGTCTTGCAGCAGATGGAAACAAATACAGACATTATGCAAAGTGTGAGGGACCTCAGAACTCTCAGCTCTAAATGGGATGTCTCCATCAAATATCTACTCTCAGGGCTTGGGGAAACCCTGACAAAAATGGGGAAGAAAGAGCATAAGGGCCAGAGAGGATGGAAGACATCAAGATAACAAATCCATCTAAATCAATATAATCAAAGCTCATATGAACTCACAAAGATTGAAGCAAATTGTCTAGAACCTACAAGGGTCTGACCTAGGTCCTCAGTGCTTAAATTATGGCTTGCAGTTTCTTGAATTTTGTGGAACTCCTGAGTGAGCTAACAAATGGGTCTCTAACTTGCAGGCCTTCTTTTGGGTTCTTTCCCTCATGCTTGTTTGTTGTATGCTTTGTTGTTTGTTTCCCATGCATGCTTGTTCAATTCCAGGGTGTTAGTTTCTGTTTCATCTATTATATTTTATTTAATTGTGTTATTATCCCAAAGAAGACTTGATTTTCTAACGAGACAGAAAGTGTGTGTATCTGGATGGATGGTAGGTGTAGAGGAGGTGACAGAATTAGAAAGCGGGAAACTATAAGCCGGAAACTATATTACATGAGAGTAAATGTCTTGCCAATATAGGTGGAGAAAGATGGAATACAGAAAAGAAACATTAATAATCCATTTCATAGAATTCTTATCCAGTTTCTTTTTATACAACTACTTCTATTTATGAGCAATTTCCTATATTTTATTTATAATATTACAATAATATACCGGAATACATTTCAATAAATATAACTCCAGTTCATCAGACATGAAGATTAGCAATTAAAAATGAGTCACCATGAAACTATAATATTCTAAATAATGAATTACCCCAAATTGAGGGTAAAGGAAACCTACAGAACAGAAAAATATCTATCTACTATATATCAGACTAAAAATAGCAATCTATAATTATAAATATCTAATAAAATGAACAGCACAAAATGGCTGAATTTAAGAATACATAGTGGAACTGAAGAGAGATCTCTCAGAAGTTATGTGGGTGGCTGAGAAATAATTTCAGGAAATAAGATGATTCTTGTCTTTTAAGTTTGGTTTTGCTATTTGGTAAACATTATAGCATTTGTTCAGTGAATTAAATAATTTTATAGTGACCATCACTGTCAACTCTTGTATGTAAGTCTTTAAGTCATTGTTTTATTTATTCTTTTTGTTTGTTTCTTTTCAATGGATATTTTCTATTGACTGCCTACTTCACTTTTTTTTCTGCTATAGTCTTTATTTGACTATATAGTTGTTTATGTTAATGTGTATTCTTAAATCTGACCTATAGCATCACTACTTTTTGTCATTCAATTTTGCTTTGAAATCATTATATTTTTATTAAGATAATGTTTTATTTAAAAAATAAAATAGGTGATGCATTAAATAGAAAATTTTCAAAAGAAGAAATATGAATGGCTGATGTTCATATGTGTGCTTGTTCAATAATATAACCATTAGGTGAATTCAAATCAGTGCAACTTTGTCAGTGTTGTTAATAACAAAAGCTAGATGAAAGCAAATACTGGCATGGGTGTGTGAAAAGGATAACTTTATATGTGCTGTTGGTATGAGTGAGAACTGGTGCAGCTGCTATTAAATTAATGTGGATGTTACTCCAAAGTCAGCAAGAAATCTGAGATAAGAATCAGCTATATTCATCTTGAGTCAATTTCCAAAACATTCTATATCTTACTACAGAAATATTTGATCATCTATCTTCAGTGATGCTTTATTCACAATAGCTAGGAAATGGAAACAGCCTAGATGTTCACAATCATATGAATAGACAATCAAATCTGCTGGATATACACTGTAGAATTACATTCATCTATAAAGAAGAGTAAAATTATAAAGTTCACTCACAAATGGATGAAGATGAAATAATAATTCTCAACGAGGTAACCAGACCCACAAAGACAAATTCCACATGCTATCTTTTGTATATAGATGCTATCTTTCAATCTTTAATATGTGTTTCAATTGAAGTACCCATAGAAACCAGAATACCATTAAGGGACATGTGGGAAATGTCAAGAGAAGAGGGTTATAATGCACACAGTAAAATGGGGATAGAGTGGTGAATGGGAGGGAAGGGCAGAGGGAAAAAGGGTCTTAATAGTAAGACCCTTTTTGTCAATATACAGCATACTTGAATTTTGCAACACAGAGAACTCTAACTCGTACCACTCTGAAAACTTTATCCCTACTGCTGTCTTTTCATAGCCATAAGCTCTGTCTCTGGTACTAGGACGAAAAATAATCAACATTCTCAGAGAGTGTAAAAGAAAAGGAGCAGGTGAAGCAGACAGAGAAAAGAAGTAAAAGGTGGATAGAGGGCAGATGGAGGGGAGGGATAGGAGACAGATTTGAACAAAACACATTATATTCGTACATGAAATTCTCAAAAAATTAGTAAGAAACATTTTGGGGAAAGGCCCAGTAAATGTACATATTAAAAAGATCATATGCAGTAAATTTATAAAATATTTTATGACATTTGATTCTGATAGTTATCAAGTTTTAGCTATATTATATTTCCTTGATATTGCTGTTATCTTACTGTGATTCTCATTCAAATTCATGTATATGCATAACTTTAGTTATTAAATTATTTCCCATTATACTTTCTATATTTGTACTTTCCTATTAGAAAATATAGATCTCATTTAAAATATTCTTTTAAACATTGTTATGTTCTATTTCATTTCAAGATGTAGGTGCTAATAATTTTAGAGGAATACTCCAAAACATTAGATAGTTTGTGTACTTCCCCTGACAATATCATATTTATAAGCTACACATGTATAGTAGTCCAAGAAAGGCTGATTTGTCCCTGTTGGGGCAATATTCTGTAATAGAGATATCTATGATCATTGACCTTGTTCATCTGTGGGAGGACTTGTTCAAATCTACTAGGTCAGTGACTCCTCTTGAAACTGGAGAGGGAGGAAGAAGAAGCAGGATTTTATTGCTGCTACTTCTGCCAGGTCTACTGCTGCTGCTATTGCTATCAAAAACTTATTCTGCCTGCTGTGACCCATGCTATAGAGCAGAGGAAAGGGTGTCTCATAAACCCTCTGCTGCTACATCTGCTCATCATATGACCTGCACTAGGTCTGGCTTATAGAGATTGCCTGGGGATGACCAGGATACCATGGAATTTTCTGCTGCTGCTGACAGGTCAAATTGCCCAGTGGTGATCTGAATGCTTTACAGGGGTGAAATGGATTCCAGGTTTAATGTTACTACTGCAAACAGAGGAGTAAATTATCAAAGATGCCACATGTGTAGTCATGAGTGGAATTTTTGGCTTATTGTCTGTTTTGATTCAGCTTTCTATACCCTCTAGTCAGAGAAACTATTCTTATTTTTTTTTGTTATGGTTATTGCCTCAGTTAGGGTTTCTATTGCTGTGAAAATACACCATGATGACAACTGTTATAAAGAAAAAAATTCCCGCTTAATTGGGGTGGCTCACTTACAGTTTCAGAGGTTCAGTTCATTATTATTATTATGGTGGGGAGCATGGCTTCGTGCAGGCAGATGGTAGCTGAGAGTCCTACATCTTGCAGGCCACATGAAATCCATTGACATGCTGTGCAGTATCCTAAGCATAGGAAACCTCAAAGCTCACATCCGCAGTGACAAACTTCCAACAAGGCCATGTCCACTCCAAAGAAGCCACGCCTCCTAATAGTGCCCCTCCCTATGAGATTATAGGTGCCAGTTACATTCAAACCACCACAGTTATTTTACCAATTTAAGTTTGTTGGTGGTCAACTGTTGTCACCCTCTTCTTTTTATTTTATTTTATTTTATTTTATTTATTTATTTATTTATTTATTTATTTATTTATTTATTTATTTATTTTTGGTTTTTCGAGACAGGGTTTCTCTGTGTAGCTTTGCGCCTTTCCTGGAACTCGCTTTGGAGACCAGGCTGGCCTCGAACTCACAGAGATCCACCTGCCTCAGCCTACCGAGAGCTGGGATTAAAGGCATACACCACCTTTCTTGATGTAACTTGGAACTATAATCGAGACTAAATCAATATTGAAGGAATTTACCACATTGTCGTTTCTCAGCTCTCCATAACCAAGCCTGTCAACAGCTTTAAGAGATTTAAAATTTGATTTTTATCTCACCATAATTATTTTTATAATATTCTAGGTATTTGGTTGTATAGAGAAGGAATTGTAGGGAAAACTACACATCATCCCCTTTAGTATTGAAAGTAGGCCAAAATAAATTGAGATATATCTTTGAGAGAGTGGTTTAATTTTTGTCTCCCTCCACCAAGCTCCATTCTGTCCAAGACGTGCATGCAGTCATACCACCATGAGTTCCTTTGTGCAACTGCCCTGTCATATACAGAAAACACTGTTTCTCTGTGGTCACCTACTGCTTCTGGCTATTATGCTTCTGTATTCCCTGTGATCATACCTGAGAGGAGGGCTATGTTATAGATGCACCATTTATGGCAGAGAACTCATCAACTTCTTGTTTTTTGCATATTAACAAGCAGTGATCTCTGTGTTAACTGCTATTTACAGCAAAACAAAAACTTTCTTTACTGAGAGATGAGAGATCCACTAGTTTGTGTATATATGGATAACCATTAGAAGTCAGTTTAATGGTATGTTAGCACAATAAGGTAGTAGGTTAACCTATAAGGCAGATTCATTGCGGATCATATGATAAGCAATTAGAATAAATGTTACAGTTACAGAGACTCCTATGAACTGCTAGGGTAAGATGAAAAACTATAAAGCAGAACAATAGCTGCTTTAACGGAGACTGATTCAGAAAGTCCTCTTTGGATTATTGACATCCTAAGAAACATTACCTAATGAGCTTTAGATAGAGTCTTTGGGAAAGAATAACATAGACCAGTCATGGTACAATCTTTGTTCAGTTTGAAAAGCTCATGGTGCATGCCAGGATAAGCCTGATGATTCAGAGAGAAAACCCAGTGAATAAGTGAAGAAGACTACATGTAGATTTATTTTTTATGCATTGTATTGGTTACACTAAAATAAATTCCTCTTAAAAGTGGATTTTAGAAAAATATTGAAGCCCTAATTCTATTGCCTAAAACACTTTGTTCATGTATATGTTCCTTTTCTAATGATTTATTTTATTATATAATACTACAATGTAATGACACACTTTCTCTCTTCCCGTTCCTCCCTCAACCCCCATATACCCCTTATTGCTCTCTTTTACAACTCATGATCTCTTTTTTATTTAGTATATATTCATGTGTGTGTGTGTGAATCAGATTGTATACAATCTGATCAGTTTATATAGTGTTACTTGTATGCTTTCAGGGATGTTCATTTGGTATTGGATGAGCAACAGGCGTGCACGTTCATGGGGAAGACTTTTTCTCCATCTCTGTTAATTACTTAGTTGTTTTAGTTCTTTGTGCAGGGAAGCTCATAAACTGTCCGTCTCACCGTAACATACACATTAGTATCTTCTTTATCTCATGTTAAGGAATTCATGTTGCTCTTACTCCTCATCAAGGAAACTTCTCTTTGCAACAGACAGAAGGGACCACTATAGAATATTACAATTGCCAGGCAGCAGTGGCTCACACGTTTAGTCCCAGCACTCGGGAGGCAGAGCCAAGTGGATCTCTGTGAGTTCAAGGCCAACCTGGCCTACAGAGTGAGTTCCAGGACAGGCACCAAAACTACACAGAGAAACCCTGTCTCGAAGAAAAAAAAAATAGAATACTACCATCATTCAAAATATAGAATAGTTAGCCTGAATCCAACTGATACATATACAGCAGATTCCTGCACCTAAAGCTCAATGTTCATTGAGAAGGGACAGAAAAATTGAAAAAGGGTAGGGGATCAGAGAGCTTAGTGTGAGATTGTGTTTGTTAGAAATGTCAACACGTTCTTTATTAAGCTTACATGCATTTGAATTGGGCTTTCCAGAGAACAATTGTGTCTTTTTTCGAAGACTATTACCTTGTCAATATATCCACTTGTTTCAGTAAAATTAATAGATTTCAAGTATCCATAAAATATTTTCAAATATTGAACACAGTTTATTGTAACTTTGACGTGGTTACTAATGAAACATATAAATAAAAGGATGGGCTGTCATTTGCAGGAAAATACTCCACTACTAATAAGCCAAAATGCTACTCTTTCTAACAGTAATTTTGCGTCTCTTTAAAAAAAAAACATGAATGAAAAATAAAATACTAAAAAAAATCTATTTCAAAAGCATATATGAATTGAACAAAAAAGAAATAAGGAGGCTGAAAGCCAAAATCTTAAAGAAAGCTTTAACACAGGTATAAAATAAGCCCCCAAAAGATGACATTAACCTTGAAAGCCACGTCAAATTTCATGAAATCATGAATTATTTTTCACAGTGTCTCAAGCATTGTGGGCACAGAGACAAAGCCTAGGACCCATGCACAGAAGCATAACTAATAGGAGATCCTGAAAGCCTGGGACCCAGAGGCAATTTCCTTATAATTTGAATTTGCATCCTTAAAAACGTTTGATCTCTGCTCCTGCAACTATCACTGGATTTTGAGAACTCAGTCTTTGTCACCAACTGTGAAGTTAAAAAAAAGAAACTGGAGCAAACATAAAAATTCTTTAGCAACCAGGTATTTGCTAGAACAAGAGGTATTATTAGAAGCGCATGTGCTATGTATATGACTCAGAGAGACAGTATTGGTTCTTTAACATAACCTCCCATGGGTGGGTCATCTTAAATTTCTGTAAGTAAAAATAAAATAGTTTTAGAAGAAAGTATTTCATACCTAGTCTTCAAAGACAAAGGGATAAATAGATGAGAAGCAATAGTTATATGAATAGTCTAAACAGAAGAAAATATAGCTATGATTACAATCATAATCTTATTTGGTAGTCATGAAAATCCATAAACAATTGGAAGCATGCAGCAATTTTTAAAAATCATATTTTCTATCATATCAAAACTCAGAATATTGAAATTCTAGAACCTGTGAAGAACTTGTGAAAATCAATAAATTCTTAGGTTTTAAATTATGGAACAAATTCTTTACTACTATGTTAATGTTAACAATATCATTAATAATGAGAACACAATCAGGATCATTACATCAACTGTGAATAACAAAGAAAATGACAGTGGAAATTAATAAAACCACTTATAATTAAATCATTGTAAAAATACATATTGCAATTTTCAAAAATAGCAAAATTACCTATGTGTAATGTATGCTGTACAATAAAACCAGAGGAAAGAAGGACATCTATCAATCAGAGATATATC
The DNA here is from genome assembly GCF_004664715.2 of Peromyscus leucopus. Lineage (NCBI taxonomy): Eukaryota > Metazoa > Chordata > Mammalia > Rodentia > Cricetidae > Peromyscus > Peromyscus leucopus. Next base: position 11,683,667 of record NC_051070.1, on the reverse strand, counting down.
TAAAATATTATTTGATTTAAAACTAAGAGAACTAAGCTCTCAGCTTTCTCTCATTTACTTCTCAATACATGCTTGGTTAGACATCTATTAGATAGTGGTTCTGGAATCATCCAATCAAGGTACAACATGACCTTAGGACAGAGAAACATAAAGAAAGATGATACCTTAATAAATCAGTTGTCCAGTAAGGGACAAAAAAAAAAAAAAAAAAAACCAGCATTCATATGGTGCTGGGAATAAAAAGTCCAGTGTCTCCTTCCTGTAAGTACTCTATTACTGTAAGAGCTATTATTTTTCTCAACAGAAATCAAGAGTTAAGCAATCTTCTCAGGTTACAATTATTTTGTTCCATACATCTGATTACTATAGAAAAGGTTTGGAGGCATAAGGATAAAAGGGGCTGCCATAGATATATAATATATATCAGGTGTTCACTCAGATTTCCCCTAGGCTGACATTGGGGAAAGTGTCTGTTTCATATATGTACATAATTCCAGGCTATGAGGGTATCAAGTGTCCATTGGAAGAAAATCTACCAATGCTTTGTTTACTGGTTTATTTACTAGTTATCCAATATTCAATTTACTTGTGAAAAGAAGTAACAAATCAAAGTGTTTACACTACTGGATATTAGAGTTCAGAGTAGATTATGGTTTTTAATTTTAATTATGATAGTTATGATAATGGCTCTAAGGAAGGCAGACATATTTAACAGAATAGAGCCTAAACAGATCCAAATGCAAGGAGATATTGGGTTTTATTACAAAAATAGGCAGTGAAGAAAAAGGTAAAAATAACCTCTTCAGTGAATGGTGCTACATACCACATGCATCAAAAGAAGCAAAGGAAAGTCACTAAAACTGACACTGACAGAAATATCACAATAATATATGCAAATTTTAAATGTATCAAGAATGAACGGAATATGAAAACTAAAATGTTTAATTTAATTTTATTTTTTTTAGATTTTTACTGGGCAAGCAACATATGAACATGCATACAGGTGCATATAGCGTTCAGCAGAGGGCAACAGTGTCCCTGGAACTGAAGATGGAAGTGATTTGGATGCTGGGTACCTAACTCAGATCCTCTGAAATATGTGCTCTTGCACATTGAGCCATTTTTCCAGGCTCAAAGATGCTACATCATTTGGGAAGCTATTTGAAGGACCGTTTCATGTCTTTAATGTGAGAAAAGATTATTTTTGAAAGATGTAAGTGCATGACCATGAAAAATGATAAATAAACTAGGACATGATTCTAAACTTAATGACACAACTCTTGAGTAGAATGGTTAAAAATAAGTAAAAACAATAATTTTTAATGTGTTAAATTAGACTCTTGAAATTATGAAATTAAAGTTATGAACACTTATTAATGAAAAGATTTGAGATAGAAAATCGACACTATGCACATGAATGTTACATATTTGTGACATATGAACAGTGGGAAGAAAATTTGTCTCCAACAATTGGAAGTGGAATAGTCTACCTGAATAGTAGTGATAGAATTTGTGTTGTATATAGGAAACTCTATAGAAGAAAATGTAAGGAAAATAATCTTTATGCAAATAATCTTAAGTCTATCCACTCAGGCAGATACAATTTATAACCAGACAAAAGCCATTACCCGTAGGAACGTCTTGAATGCCATTTTCCTCTGTATCAGGAGAAACTAAAGGGTGTTAATTAAGGTGGTTTTCACGCGTTTCTTGTACTGAACAGTGTCTGTGTTGTCATTCATTGTGTCTCGCATTCACCCCTCTGTACTTTCACATATATGTATCTCATTAAAGAGAACGCTGATGGATTTGGGAAATTTATAAAAAAAAAATGGTTATACACGGCTTGATTGCAGCCACTTTTGCTAAAACACTCAATAATGTTGCAACTTTTGTTTTCCTTTTGCATTAACCATGCCGTAATTACTGACATATCATGAAAGTCTAAGGCTCCTGTATACCCCTGTGTGATTCAATGATAGACACATAGCCACATTCTGAGTAGCACACTCTTCAAGGATTTTTGCCCTTGCCAGAAAACAGTAGAATATACTTATATAAACTAAGATGTAAATTACATCACTGGGTGACAGAATTTTGTGTCCATACATGCACACATAGTAGATTAAATGAAAAGTGCTCTGTGAGGTACATCTCTCTTCTTTTGTGTGTTTATGACACATACGGCAGAAAATGAAAGCACATTTCTCTGTAGTGGGTAGCCATTCCAGCTTTGGTCTGGAAGTTCCAACCCTATTGAGACTTAGGTAACTATCACACCTACAAGGCGGGGCCAAGAGAGGACCCTGAAGACCCAAGATCTGGATGCACCAGCTCTCTTGTTTTCCTAGAGCCTGGACACTCGAAATAGACCAAGGAGAGTTCTCCAGAGAACACCACTGGACTGTGCTGTGTCTTTCCCAGAACCCGCAACCTACCTATCCCTTCATTTGTAAGTTACGCCGCCACTAAATAAATCTCCCTTTTAACTACGTGGAGTGGCTTTAATAATTTCACCATTATTTCTCCTAATTCCCAAAGAAGAAATCTTGATATTCGGTGTAAGTGCTGGATCCTCATCACATGTTCCAGTCTGTACCAAATGTTGGGATGAAAAGGAGGGATGGAATAATGGGTTCATGTATGTTCAGGTTCTGTGTATGTTCAACTTAAACACAGTCACTTGGGGTGTTGAAATCAATAGAAATTGTCATTGAAATAACAATGGGATAAAAAGCTTCTATAATTCACCTGATAACTGACTCATTTAGAAATGGTAATAAATATAACATTTTAAAATATTATACTGATTATAAAAACTTAAAAGATTATATTGACCATATTCTGATAGTCTAATATTTATCAGATATATATTTTAATGTATTTAGTTTTATGATTATACTCATTTAAAATAATATTGTAAATAGTTACAGAAGAGAAAATTTCCTAATCTTACATATGCAAGAAATAATACCATTATGTTCTTTAAATGACTCTTGGGAGAAGCAAGTTTCAGTATTATGCCTTACACAACTATGTTAACTGGAAACTAGCACTATGGAAAAATAATCAGTAAGGACCACAATGATAATTCACATAGGAAACATTCAGAATATTCCAAATTAATGCAAGATTCAACACTGGTGTAAAAAGTACCCACATTAGAGGCTTTAATGGACTGTGCACAACTAAGCCCTGTTTTCAATCTAAGTACTTCTTTTTCTAATTAAGAAAAAATTTTAATTCATTTTACATACCAATCAAGATCCCCCTCTTCCCACCTCCTGCCCCTCCAGCCTACCCATCCCAATTCACCCCCCATTCCCTCCTACAAGAAGGAAAGGCCTCCCATGGGGAAGTACATTTAGTAGAGGCAGGTCCAAGCCCCTCCCATTTTTGAAGGCTGTGTGATGTGTCCCATCATAGCTGGTAGGCTCCAAAAAGCCCGCTCATGCACCAGGGATGGATTCTGATCCTACTGCCATGGGGCCACTTAAGCAGATCAAGCTACACAATTCTAAGTATTTCTTATTTACTGGAGTATTGAGGAATTAATCAGGAGTCATACTGAGCAAATAGGATAGAAACACTGGTTATGCTAATAAATATTGTGCAAAAAAAAAAAATTGAGAATCCAAATACCCAAGCATTAGTATGGGTTGTTCACATAAAGAAAAGAATGAACACACACAATATGATCAAAACAAACTCTTTTTTTAAATTTAATTTTATTTTATTTTACAATACAATTCAGTTCTACATTTCAGCCATGGATTCCCTTGAATGTAATATACATTTCAATTGAAAGATTTTTCAAAATAGCAAATAATAAGAGTCCACAGAGTCAAGGGAGTACTTACTTCTCAAAGCAAAGTATTCGGGTCCAGTTTCGTTGAGCTGTGTTTGACAGAGCTGTATAAATGGATTGTGTACATAAGTGATTTGACAAACCTATATATTTTGATGTGACTATTACAACCAAGTTAATTGACTTTTCATCATCTCACATAATCACTCAATTTTATACCTGTGAAAACATTTCAGTTCTATTGACTTGTCAACATTTAATTATACAGGACACTATCAATAACCATATATTGATGCTATATGTTTTATTTGCCAAATTTATTGTCTTTGTGTGTGTGAAATATTAAGAAAACATTATTTGCTAATATTTTTTAATTTTTGAGAGGTGTGAGACGAGAGGTGAAAATTATTAAACTATATTGCTGGAAGTTCTGAAAGTACTAATAACAATTGTAAAAATGCTTATGATGTCATACATTTCTTAAAACCACATCACCATGTTACAGTGATCAAAACATTATTAAAGTGCCATGGTTGACACCGGATTTCAGACATAATATCCAAAGCACCGACAATACCAGAATTAAGCAAATATGGTCTCATGAAATGAAATAGCATCAAAGTTTGTATTCTTCAATTTGACTTAAAAAAAATCACAATAGGGCTGCATGTGGTTGCAGATAAAGGGGAGGACAGTAGAAGCCTGAAGACCCGAGTTGAATCTCGGACCCCCATGGTGGAAGGCGAGAACTACCTCTTCAGTTGTCCACTTGTGTGTATGTGTGCACCATAGCACCTGTGTGCTTGCATTCACACACACCATGCTCATATAACATTGATACATAAAAATATTTTAAAATTAGAGAAGCAAAAGAAAAACAATAAGTTACATAATCAGATCAGGGTAATAAAATAAACTTTAAACAATTAAAAGTACTATGGCTTGTAGTACTGGATCTTACTACTGGATTTACAGATTAAGATTTTCATTATGAGTGTGATAAATAAAGGAAATTAGTTACAATTAAATCTGTAAAAATGAGTTCATAGGCTCAAAATACAAATTTAATATTCTTCAGAAAGTTCTGTGTAGTAAATCTTTTATCCTATAGATTAGTACAAATACTATATCTTGCATTATTCTCTTTTGGATGCTTGACCCAATGTATCACTCAAAAATCATTTACCAACAACCAGTATTTCAAAACTACAATATTTTAAAATATTATTTGGAGTGTGAGGTTCACTATGTTTAATTCATTACACAGCTATTCTCTGTCTTTCTCTTTTACTGTCCCTCTGTCTCTGTCTTCTGTGTGTGTCTCTGTGTGTGTGTGCGAGAGAGAGAGAGAGAGAGAGAGAGAGAGAGAGAGAGAGAGAGAGAGAGACAGAGAGAGAGAGAGAGAGAGAGAGAGAGAGAGAGAGAGAGAGAGAGAGAGAGAGAGAGAGAGATTTATGCATGTATGTGTCCCTATTTATGTGACATGCTGGTGTACCTGCATATATTAGCAAGTGCATGTGGATAACAGAGATCAATATCAGGTTACTTCTTGAGTGACCCCACACTTTATTTTGGTGCAGTATTTTTCATTGAACTAACTGGGAGCATTGAACAAACTGATTATCCAGTGAGGTCCAAGCATCTACAACTCTCTGCCACTCTGGGGCTATAGATGTGTGCCATAAACAAGGATTTTAAAGGTGCAGAAGGTGAAAGTCAGGAGTTCAGGCTAAAGCACAATGCCTTTAATTGACTGATCCATGTCCACATCCCTCAACAGCCTTTCTGTCAATGATTAAGGCTTTAAAAAGATTAACAGGTGATAAATCTCAGTGTTAAAGTGCTACCTAGCATGCATGAGGCCCAAGATTAAATTTTGAGCAGTGAAAAGAAAGAAGAAAGGAACAAGAAAGATAGAAAGAAAGGTAGAAAATAAAGACTATTTTAAATAGGCACATTTTTAGTAATTCAATCAGAAATTTAACAAGTAAAAATAATTAAATATCTTGGATAAAATAACTTAGCAACTGGAAATATATTAAAAAATAATCAAAACAAAAACGGAAGACAAAATTCCGCACAGATTATTGAGTCCCAGAGGATATAAACACATTCAAGCATTCATGCATATGCATTATATATGAACACAAGAGAAAACAGTAAAGAAGTATACTGGGCAGAGTAAACATTATTTAGCCTTGGTAAAAAGCATAACAGATTTCAAAAATATTCCCACTTAAAAAAAAAAAAAAAAAAGCTCAAATAGCTACATCTCCAACCCTACTGAGACAAAGCACGTGGACTCATTGTTTTAGGGAATTCCATTTGCTGTAATAGTCTCTAAACAACATTATGTATTGACTACTACTTAAGCTATCTACTTGCATGAGAAAAACATGGATAGTAAATTTAAGAATGCTTAACAAGATTCAAAATCAATACTCATAATTGTATTATGGGAAATGTACATGAACTGCTGGGCCATATGCACTTGTTTTAGATTAGAAACACAATATTGTTGTATAAAACATGTTTTGATCGTATGTGAAATAAGCATTTGAACACTCCTTTCTTAGTTGTTGTTCAATTGCTGTGTGGACGCTGTGATCAGTTCATAACAGAAAGAATTTAGTTGGGGGCTTGCTCACAAATTCTGATGGTCATGATGATCATGGTGGGAAGCATGATGGCAGGCTGGCCGCCATGGCGCTGGAGCAGAGAACTAACATGACCTGCAAGTTTCAGACGGTGAGAGAGAGGCAGACTGGGCTTGGCATGGGTTTTTAAACCTCAAGGCCCATGCTTAGTGGCATGTATCTCCCAACAAGGCCATACATCTCTTAATCCTTCCCAAAGAATGCCACTAAATGGAGACCAAACATTCAAATGTATGAGCCTATAGAGATTGTTCTCATTCAAATTACTATGTACTTCGAACATTTAAATGTGTCCCTTAGATACAGACTTCAAACTCAGCCTTCTTGCTATTATAAACACAAATTGTCTTGGTATTTTCCATTCTTATACACCATACTCTGCCCTGTACTCAGATATTTTCCTAGTTCCAATTTTGTAATTCATATTGATTTGTATTATAAATAAGGAAATTGTGAACAGAACTCTGGATCTACCATGATAAATAATGTTCACTATAAAAATAAATGAAGGATCTAGTGTTTAGATCACAAGTGCTCTGGTATCCTAGGAAGACTTGCACTTCCTCAGGGAAGAAAAAAAGGTTTCTTTAAGCAACTTCCACAGCGCGTTCACTCCACACTAATCTGTTCTTTAAAATATTCTATTATACTTATGTGTGTGTTTGTGGGTCTGTGTGTACATGTATGTATGTATGTATGTATGTATGTATGTGTGTGTGTGTGTAGAGAGGGAGGAAATTTATATATATATATATATATATATATATATATATATATATATATATATATATATATATTCATGTCTAGGTGTCTAAGGAGACCAGAAGAGTATGTAGGATTCCCGTGGATCTGCAATCAAAACTCTAGACTAACTCATGTGGTTGATACTTGACACTTATCAATGGTACAAAACCCTTTATTTCTGAACTTCTCAGTAAAAGGCATTGCAAGCTCACTAAGTGACATTGAGGAGTCAGAGACACAGCCAGGTATCACAGTCTGTTCTGTAACATAACAATTATTAGAGTTAACTTCAGTGTTGTTGGAAGGGCAGGAGACACAGTATTACTCCTACTCACATTGGTTCTGTCCTGTCCTGAGAAATACTTCATTTGGAGATTGCCTCTGTCTTTCTACTATATGAAAAAAATATGATGTTGCAGCTCTGATTTTGACCAAATTTTTGAGAAGTTAGGGTGCTGAGGAGATAACTTAAACTCATCACGCCGAGTAGTTGGCCTAATTCAGCAAACCTGTTTATTTTCTACATGTAGGGGATATGTAGTATTAGGCAGGAAAGGGCTTGTTTTTCAGAAGAACTAAGGAGTTGAAGTTTAAAAAAAAAAAAAGATTGTGAAGACATAAAGGACTGTTCAATTTCTGCCATTCATCAGCAAGCCCCAAATACCAAATGGCCCAGAACTCTATATAGACAAAATACAAGGGCCTGACAGTTCCATGAGGAGGAAGTCACCCAGACTTCTATAGAGACATAATTCACAGGCCTGACAGTCACATGAGGGAGCTTTTTGTTTTGTTTTTAACTATCTACAGACGTCTAAAAGTTGCACAAAAAGACTGACACCTAGACATCACAGTTAGTGGCCTGTGGGTCTGTTCTACATCTGCTTAAATAAACTCACTCTGGTCTGTCAGGTGAGTTCTCTTCCCCATGCATACTGGGCTTACATGAGCTCACCTTGCTGCCTGTGAATGTAACCTTCTGGCCCAGCTAGGGTTAGCTGTGGGCTTCTTTTCACAGTCCTTTTCTTCTGTGAAGCAGGGATTCTTCAGTTGCCAGAGAAAAGAGCTCAGAATAAAACAGTAGAACCAAAGTTGGGATTGATGAGGGAGAAAGCTTAACACAAGTTTCTGTAAACATGTCTTTTGTTTTTCTGAGATTATCTTATAATTTATGTACAGAAGTTGAAAGAGAGAAATTTAGCAAAAGAGTAGGACATACTCTCTCAAGTATGTGTCCTGGTGCATGCTTGTTTCCCAGTTGAAAGTCAAACTTAAATGTCTCCGAAGCTCTAAATTCTATGATTTCAGTGGTTAGTAATTTACATCTCAAAGTATTAATAAGAACCTTTTTCTTTTTCTCTCTGTTTCAATAATTTTCATAAGAGGGTGGTTCTGTAGTGCCTGGAACTGGATGGTAATCTGATATAATAACGGTTGAACTAGAAGGTTAAAGCCTGATTTCTAATATAAAATGGAATTTCTTGTGCTACTTCTAGAAAATTTTCAGTTATACAGCTGGGAAAGAAGAAAAATCTTAAGCATATATTTCTAAAGTAAATATTGCTGTTTTAAAATTATTTGAAATATTTTCATGACGTAGCTTCTATAAAACCATGACCAAAAGCAACCTGAGGAAGAACGGGTTTATTTCTTTTCAATTTTGGGGGTAACAATTCATCACTGAAGGAAGTCATGTCAGGAAATCAAGTAGCACAGGAACCAGGAGGCACGAACTGAAGCCGACAGCATGGTTAAATGCTGCTCACTGTTTTGTTCATCACAGCTTGATCAGATTGCTTCGTCGCCCAGAACTATCTGCTCAGGAGTGGCACTTCCACCAGTAGGCTGAGCATTGCTTTATCAATTCACAATTTAGAAAATGTCCCACAGACTTGACTATAATCAATCAATCTGATGGAGAAATTTTCTCAAGTAATGTTCTTCCAAGATAACTCAAGCTTGTGTAACTTGACATTAAACACTATTCACCCCCCAGGTAACAGTGTAAAAGCTTGTCACCAATGCTGTCTTTCTTGACTCTCAGCTGGAGAGGGCCTTTCTCAACTCCAAAGTGAGGGATTCCTTTCTCTTGCCATGTCCTGTTTTTAAGGCTTGCATCAAACTCAGCCTCATTGGGTAAATTGTTAAAACTCTTTATGTTATAGCATCAGTTCTAAAATACCTCCTTTATATGGTTTTATTGTGTGAATTTATAACTTCTTGCTCCAGTAGAGCAGGCTGAGATAGTTGTTCTAGGAGCTAGACCACTAAAATCTGTTAACACAGAAAACAGTCACTGTTGTATGTTGAAAATACTGAAGACAACAAGCACCATTAGAGAACAATGAATGATGATGAAAAGCTACTAGCTCCAGTAGCTAAAAGAGTTCCAAAGAGCTGTCCATCACTGTTGGCTGCAGCTGCTAACCACTACTCTCAAAGCTCAGAGCAGTGACTATGAAGGGATCTGCACATTGCATTTTCTGATTTATATTAAAATATATCAATAGAATGTCAATTTCTGAGAAAATGGGGAAACACCTTAGTTGAGTAAGGCATAAACTACAGAAACTTAATATTTATAATACCAGGGGCTAGTATATATTAGATTAAGATAATAGATTTAATTTTGGGGTGCGGGCTCAGTTTCTGTTGAAAATGTATTTTCTTCCTGTGTCTTCAAATAGCCAAAGTGGCAAACAAACTCCTTAAAGCCATGTTATCAGGACACTAATAATTTATGAGAGTGTAGTACTCAAAGCCGAGTCTAATCTCTTAGTGTTGTTACATTAGGATTTGGTTTCACTGTAGGAATTTTGGAAATCAAACTTTCAATAGTCCTTACCTTTAGCTCCTTTTCCCTTTATTTGCTGTGAGATATGACCAAAGATAGTTAAATGAAAATGTATGTGTTACTGTGTCATGAATTTCATGTTCAAGACTAGTTAAGCATAAAACATCCTGTCAATGTCCTTGTTCACAGGTCCCATTTGTCCTTGGGTCCTTCCTTCATCCTCAGTGTTAGATTTGAGTCTTAGTGTCTCATTTACTCATAAAGTGCATCCGCTAAAGTGCGAAAATACACATATCCTTAAAAATTATACATATGGGTATTCTGAAGAAATGTGATTTTAATTTACATAGAATATGATAACAGTTGTTATAAAATCACATCACCTTTCATAACCCTATGCTTATTTTTTATTAATTCATATGAAATGACTTTCACTAAGTAAATATGTGACCTTTTAATACAATTCCCAATATTTCATATCTTCTAGTTCTCATTTTTCCAAGGAATGTAATTTTATAGATGTTAATAAAGCCATGCATACCCAGGGCCGAAGTCTATTCTGTTTGCGCCCTTCTTTTACCGGTCACAAAATAATGACTTCATAGGTTTTTATATTAACTGACTTTTGCTTTATCCTTATATTTTACAATCTAGCTGTATTGGTGCTTCACAAAGTTCATAATTATTAAAAATTCTAAGGCAATACTAAAGTTCTAATTCACAAATGATTGTTGGGTATATATGTATGCTATCAGAAAGAAATAATAATCAAGACAATATTAAATTACTGACTTTAGGATTCTGAATGAATTTACCTATGACATGTGAACAAAAGATACTGGGTAATGGGACTGATATGGAGATACAGAGGAAGATGGAAATTCAGGGGGAAAAGAGTGGGAGATGAAGAAAGTGAGGTTTCATTAGTTTAATCTTTGTAAAGTAATATGAATACTTCATCCATAACACCTCTGAAGTTTATCCACTTCTGTTTCTTCATGTGGAGTTAGAAAGAGTTGTTTTCAGCAGGTTTATTCATAAAATGTAGTGGCCTTCATGGCTTGAGTTCTGGTGTCTAATCAGAAAGATTTTTAAATAGAATTAAAGGGCTTATTGAGTTTCCTGGAAATTAGAATTATGAGAAGCTACTACCAGGTCATGAGAACATGCAATGAAAATCCCCATTAAGCAAGAATTGATCACACTGTGACATGGCTCATGAAAGTACTATCAAGTTCTACTTCAAAAGAGTAGCTGAATCAAGTGAGATGATCATGTTTAGCCTGTTTATATGGCGAGTTATATTTATTAATTTGCATATGTCAAAGCATCTTTCAAAACTGAAATGAAGCCTACTTGGTTATGGTATATGATCTTTGATATATTAATTGATTTTGTTTGGAAGTATTTTATTGAGAATTTTTGTAACTCTGTTCAGAAAATAAGTTGATCTGCAATTTTCTTTCTTTGCTAGATCTTTGCATGGCTTAGGTATCAGGGTAATTGTGGCCTTCAAAAAAATTCAGTATCGCATATGAGCTCATAGAGACTGTTGCAGAATTCATGAGGTCTGCAAATGTGTAACCAGAGAGACTCCAGCACTGAAAGTCCTTGATTTCTTAGTAGACATGAGCTCCCATCTCTTACCCAGAAGCTATCTCCAGTAGACAAGCACTCCTAAACAAAAAAGTAATTTTCTACAATGTAGTATCACTGGCTATTCAAACCACAATTAAGATAAATCCTACATGTATTAACAGATGGCCAACAGAAAACAAACTCAATGATATTTTTGGAGACATTTTGTCTAATATTGCTTTATTTGAACATTTCTTTTTACCTCACTTGTCTTGTGTTTGTTCAAATGATTTTCAATTTTCTGTTTGTATGGTTGTGTGTGTGTGTGTGCATGTGTGTGTGTGTGTGTGTGTGTTGTGCTTTACTTTTATATTCTTTTAAAATTTTGTGTGTTTGTTATATTTCCTTCTGGCTTGATTGGTAGTTTGTTGGCATTTTAGTTTCTAAACAGACAGAGAAAGAAAGTGTGTAGTTGCATGTGTAGATAGTATGAAGGATTTAGGAGAAGATATAAAAGGAAAAATGCAATCAGAATATATTGTATGAAAAAATATTTTTAAAAATGTACTATGCCGGGCGGTGGTGGCGCATGCCTTTAATCCCAGCACTTGGGAGACAGAGGCAGGCGGATCTCTGTGAGTTTGAGGTCAGCCTGGGCTAACAAGTGAGTTCCAGGAAAGGCACAAAGCTACACAGAGAAACCCTGTCTTGAAAAAACCAAAAAATAAAAAAAAAAAAAATTAAAAATAAAAAATGTACTAAGAAGGGGGCAACTCAAACACAACATAATTCAAATGATTTGAGGAGTGGTCAAACATCAATACCAGAGTTGGAAAAGAGGCAGATATAATTACCCATGACATTTGCAATATGAACTTAGCACTGATAAGCAAAATATTTCCATAGAAAGGCTCCAAAGAGACTCAGCTAGTGCAGGTAACTGCGGTATTGTAACAGCATTTGTCCTCCCTCTAAAACTGGAGTCTCTCTTGTTTATTGGTCTGAAAAGTCTCCATTCTAAAGGAACAATTAATAAGTAAGAAATAAAAGAGGCCCAGAGACAAATGTGGCAATGATGGCTGTGACCCTATCATTTCACATAGATGAACCTCAAATTGCTGACAGGCTAGATCAGAAAAAAGTAGTATTTATCAAGTTTACAGCTGTGATAGTAATTTGGTAAATACATATTTAGATTGTGATTCTATTTGAGCCTTGAAATGCAAGTAGGACTTTGAATGAAGAGAAAAGTCTATTGATCTCCTTAGTGAGCAAATGGAGTTAAGAAAGTGTCATTATTGAAACAAAGAATGAGTGAAAATAAAGTGATTTTTGACTTCATTGACTGAAGAGAATGATCACGTTATTTAAAAGTTGTATTCCTTTTCATTTATAAATTGTTCTATCATGTGCTTATTATGTATTTTTTAAAAAGAGACCTTTTTGGTCTCATTTGCAATGTATTTTCTAAAGATAAATGTATAAAATGTATAAAACTTTCCCACTGTTTTCATTCCCTCCCCCTTTAATTTCAGTTTTAAGAACAGTGTGTAATATTTTTTGAATTACAGTTATTAAAATACATATACACTAAGATGTTTCATATCTAGTCAACATGATATTCTTTTCAGAGTACTTTGAAGTTGAATCTTATTCCTCACAGTCTTGCTTATGCTTGGTGTATCACACATATGTGCACACACAATTTCCCTGCATGCACATGCAAGCTTTATGTATAAATGATAGAATTCTGCCACAGTCCAATATTTATTGAAATGTTCAAATTCTCTTTAATAGTCTTAATTTCTTTTTATTTATTTATTTATTTTATTTATTTTACAATACTATTCAGTTCTACATAATAGCCACAGATTCCCTTGTTCTCTCCCTTCCTGCCCCCTTCCCCTTCCCCCAGCCCACTCCCCATTCCTACCTCCTCCAGATCAAGGTCTCCTCCGAGGACTGGGATCGACCTGATAGACTCAGTCCAGGCAGGTCCAGTCCCCTCCTCCCAGATTGAGCCAAGCGTCCCTGCATAAGTCCCAGGTTTCAAACAGGTAACTCATGAAATGAGCCCAGGACCTGGTACCACTGCCTAGATGCCCCCCAAACAGATCAAGCCAATCAACTGTCTCACCTATTCAGAGGGCCTGATCCAGTTGGGGGCCTGTCAGCCTTTGGTTCATAGTTCATGTGTTTCCATTCATTTGGTTATTTGTCCCTGTGCTTTATCCAACCTTGGTTTCAACAATTCTCACTCATATAGACCCTCCTCTTTCTCACTAATTAGACTCCCAGCGCTCCACCAGGGGCCTAGCCGTGGATGTCTGCATCCAGATTCCTCAGTCCTTGGATGGGGTTTATGGCACAACTATTAGGGTGTTTGGCCATCCCATCACCAGAGTAGGTCAGTCCAGGCTGTCTCTCGACCATTGCCAGCAGTCTTTTGTGGGGGTATCTTACAGAACGGATATGAAAGCAGGACCCATCTTTCTTCTGCACTTAATAGTCTTAATTTCTTAATACATGTTAAAAATTTACTCTTGCCGGGCGTTGGTGGCGCACGCCTTTAATCCCAGCACTCGGGAGGCAGAGTCAGGCGGATCTCTGTGAGTTCGAGGCCAGCCTGGGCTACCAAGTGAGCTCCAGGAAAGGCGCAAAGCTACACAGAGAAACCCTGTCTCGAAAAACCAAAAAAAAAAAAAAGTTACTCTCTTGGCAGTATTCTGAGGTTTCATTGTTCTGTTTCTACAATGATTTCACTTTTTTCTCTTCTGAATTAGTTCTTGCATTGGTATGGCAGACCATTCTGACTTAATCATAAATCATACTTATTTCTGCCTAAATAATCTACTTTGAGATTACATTTCTGGTGACATTTAAACACATAAAGTTTTGTATTATTTATTTCTGCCCAAGCTTCCTGTGACTGCATTAAGGTTTCACATATCACTGTGTCTGATTACAAGTGGAAGTGGATTGTATAGGATATTGACTGGAATATTACAAGGTTCACGAGGACTTAGAGAACACTTTTGGTTTTGTGCATGCTGTCTCATGGATAGAAGCATTGATAACAGTACAGCAGAATCCAGAATTCTCTAACAACCTTCATCTCCAATGTCGCAGTTACTTTGGAGAAAAGTAATCTAAAGCACCTAGCAAAGTTAAGGTTAAGTTACATATACTCTAGTGAAATAATTGAAAAGTTTATTTATTTTTAAGTTTATAAGTAATCAACACTGTTCCTATATTGAATAGAGAATTATTCCCTTTGATGACATGTATTTATTAAATAGCTTAAATACAATAATATAAAATCTACTTAATGACACTATTCTGTACTTCTGAAAATTAGTTGAAATGAACAGAAAAGTGGTCTTTAACATGGAGAAATGGATGAGATCTACATGAACAGCCTGGTCATGAGTGGGAACAATGAAGAGCGACGGTCGAGGGAAAGAGAGTGGGAGATCCTAGCTGGATCAAGAAAAGAGAGGGAGAACAACGAATAGGAGACCATGGTAAATGAAGACCACATGAGAAGGGGAGGAAGCAGAGAGCTAGGGAGGCCCACGGAGATCCACAAAGATACCGCCAGAAAAGACTGCTGGCAATGGACGAGAGACGGCAGGAACTGACCTACTCCGGTGATGGGATGGCCAGACACCCTGTTAGTTGTGCCATAAACCCCATCCAAGGAAGGTCTGAGGAATCTGGATGCAGACATCCATGGCTGGGCCCCTGGTGGAGCACTGGGAGTCTAATTAGTGAGAAAGAAGAGGGTTTATATGAGCGAGAATTGTTGAAGCCAGGGTTGGATAAAGCACAGGGACAAATAGCCAAACGAATGGAAGCACAGGATCTATGAACCAAAGGCTGAGGGGCCCCCAACTGCATCAGGCCCCCTGAACGGGTGAGACAGTCATTTGGCTTGATCTGTTTGGGAGGCAGCCGTGTGTTGGTGCCGGGTCCTGGGCTTGTTGCATGAGTTGGCTGTTTGAATCCTGGGACATATGCAGGGACACTTGGCTCGGTGTGGGAGGGGGGGACTGGTCCTGGCTGGACTGAGTCTACCAGGTCGATCCCGGTCCTCGGGGGAGACCTTGATCTGGAGGAGGTGGGAATGGGGGGTGGGATGGGGGGAGGGGGAGGGGGTCGAGAGTGGGAGAACAGGGGAATCTGTGGCTATTATGTTGAACTAAATGATGTTGTAAAATAAATTTACTTAAAAATTTAAAAAAAAAAAAAAAAAAGAAAAGTGGTCTTTAAATTTTTAATTTACTTTAAAATGATGGTTAAATTTCAATTAATGATATAGAGCTTTAAGAAATATATAAACATTTTATTATCAAAATTAGGATATTTTTCTTCCAATATAATGCAATTGTAAAATAAAGAAGGCAGCACAGCGCATGCAAGAGATTAAAACACTGGGAACTAAGATTCAATTATTTTTAACATTTCTAATACCAGGGACCAAATGTCAGACCCACAAAATCTAGGCTAACACTCATCTACTGAGATACAATACCACTCCTTAATTGATTTATTTTATACCTTCTATTTCATAAGTCCACCCGATCACATTGTTAGAGTGGTGATACTCACTCTTTTGGAGGACATCTACTCCTACTATCCCACCCTGAATCTTAGCTTGTTGGTTATGTATAGCACAGGGAGGCGGGCTTAGCTAGTCTCAGTGGGGCTACTTTGTAGGGCAGGAGCTTCAAGCTGTATGGACCTGAAAGGAGTAGACTGCAGGTATGTGATGCTTTCTCTGTACATGTTATCAGCATTAATCCTTGGCCAGGAGAAGGCTTTTCCGCTTCCATGAGAATGACCTATAGAAGGCTTTACTGTTCTGATGTGCCTGAGACATTGAAGTCCTTGGTGTAGCTATACCCAGGTCAAAAACACATTCAGGATTTCATCTGCTCACCACACTATTGTGAACCTGGAAGAGCATGCTGAATCAGTTTTTTTTTTTTTTTTTGTTTTTGTTTTTTTTTTTTTTTTTAAGAGAATGATATTGATTCTCATTAAAACATTCTAGTATTAGAAGAATAGAAAAACATCCCTGTCTTCGGGGGAGACCTTGATCTGGAGGAGGTGGGAATGGGGGGTAGGGTGGGGGGAGGGGGAGGGGGGCGAGAGTGGGAGAACAGGGGAATCTGTGGCTATTATGTTGAACTAAATGATGTTGTAAAATAAATTTACTAAAAAAAAAAAGAATTATAATAATAACAGCAATAAAAAAAGAAGAATAAAAAAACAGAAAGAATAACTCAAAACAATGTTTAAGAAAGTTCAGAGTAAAATTGCAACAATCATTCATTAGTTAGAACAGTAACTTCAGAATCTATATCAATAAAGTCTCACCAACAGGACAGCCTCTACATAAGGTGAACAAGGACAGCAACAATAGAAATGCTAATGTGAAGAGAAGAAAGACTACTGAGGGCTACTAGATCCCACACAAAGTACTGAAGGCAGCTAAGATTGCTGACATTGAGAGAAATTGTCTTAGCCAGGGAAGAGCATACCAATTGTTTATTCAATACCAAATGATCAGCCCTGAAAACATACATGTGAGTAACATTATATTGACTGAACAGACTGAACACCCATACCTACACCCCCCCGCCCACATACACACAGGTTATAACTTGTGTGTAGCAAATTTTAAGTTTTTTTTTTTTTTTTTTTTAAATAGGCCATAAATTTGAAAGAGAATGAGGGGAGAATATGGGAGGATTGAGAAGGAGAAAATGGAAGGGGAAATGGTGTAATTATATTATAATTTCAAAAAGTGAAGCAAATATCAATAAAAAATAAAACTAATTTTAAAAGTTTCAAGTAGATTTCAAAAGATTATTTTTAACAATGCATTAGAAGGACATAATTACTAAGTTCTTAATATGCCTTATTTGACTTAAAGCTACTGCAAATTTATACGATGAAGCAGTTTAGTAAACTTTGAATATAATTAGAGTAAATAATTGTGAAAATTGCTTCTATATAATGTGAGTAATAGTTAATTTGAATATGTAATATAGTAACCTGTTTACCTGATTGTTATGTTCTGGATCCTATATTTCCACAAAGGCAACTGTGGCACTTTTACAAGATGGTAGAGTGTAGGAATTGCTTAGAGATCCGTAAAGGGCACAATGACAAGTCATTCCATTGGGTTGTCTGTTCAGACTCTGGCTGCCAGGAGATGGGAAGCTTTCCTCCTTCATGAGCTCCTGAATCATCCAGGACAAAGCAATGGGTCTGAGGATCAGGGAGGAAACTGCTGAAATGGGGGCCACCATCAACCTTTACCCTTTGTAGAGTTGCTAATCGTGGGAATTTTGTCACAATGACAGCAAGCTAAAACAGAATAACAGAGACATTGACACAACAGGAGAATGAATCGCTTTTGTCTTAAGTTCAGCTATTGACTACTTTTGGAATTGTAAATACTCACAGGTCTGCTGTTAAATATTCTACAGATCGTTTCTTAAATCACTCATATTTTATTGATATGAAGTAAAATGTTTTTCTTCAGTCAATCTTCAGCACTCAGGAGGGAGAGTCAGGCAAATCTCTGTGAGTTTGAGGCCAGCCTGTCTACAGAGCAAGGTCCAGGACAGGCTCCAAAGCAGAAGCCCTATTTCGAAAAAAAAAAAAAAAGAATTTTTCAGATGAATATGAATATTCCTTGCATGTGGTGTGTGTGTGTGTGTGTGTGTGTGTGTGTGTGTGTGTAGTGGTGGATGAAAGAATTTGCATCGACTTTATCCATTATTTCTAATTGACTTAAAACATTAGTCAGTTCTAATGCTACTTTAGCTGCTAATGTAACTCTTGTCATTTTGGTCGGTTGTAATAAGGAAATCTGTTCTGTTCTGTAATATTCATTTACCATTTGAAGGAATCAGCACATCCCTGTTCCTCTATTCAAGTCATACTGGTAGAAAAAAGTCCTTAAACTCATTATAGTTTAACTTATTTAGGGTTGTCTCCAAATGCTTTGCATAATTTTTCACAATATTTTGCAATGACTTAAAACATAGCAGAAGCATGATGACATTGGTTCTTTGTAACAATCTGTGTGAACAGGTACTCATATTAAAGTGTTACCTTTGCAATGGACTACAAGTCAACAAGGCAAATTAATAAAGATATCACACATTAAATATTGACATGTAAGCTAATACATCCTAAAAATTGTATTCATTTATAATGACAAGTATTAAGTACATTGGTAAATTTGTCTTGTTTCTAGTACTGACTCCATGAATTCAGTTATGCTACATATGGATGGAATTGCCATAGTTTGGATCTAGAATCTCCCAAATTTCAGGCAAGAATGATTTGATGCCCAGAGTGGCACTACTATTATCTGTCAGAAACTGGATGAGATGACCATTGCTTATTGGTTGTCTTAAGCCAAAGAGGGCATGGCCTTGAACATGGATATGGGATTCATTCTTGTTTTTGGTTTACTTTTACTCTTTTGGGGGGCCCACCACCCATATCCAAATAAATCACACGTGGAACTTATTTTTAATTATAAATACCTGGCCTTAGCTTGGCTTGTTTTTAGCCAGATTTTCTTAAATTAACCCATCTACCTTTTGTCTTTATATATATTTTTTTGCTTCTCACTCAGTGGTTTTATGTGTAGCTGGGTGGCTAGTCCCTGGCATCCTCCTCTCTGTTCTCTTGCCCCTTCTTTTAATTCTTTCTGCCTGTAAAACCTGTCTATACTTTCTCCTGCCTTTGTATTGGCTGTTCAGCTCTTCATGAGACCATTGGGTGCTTTAGACAAGCGAAGTAAAACAGCTTCACAGAGTTAAACAAATGCAACATAAATGAAAGTAACACACCTTAAAATAATATTCTTCAGCACATCCTATCTTTTTTTTATACCCAGCCTTCCTGCAGAGACTCAAAAGTAGTGGGTTTAAGCATACAGGCTGGAACCTCCCCAGTGTGTAACAAAGTCAGCACTGCCTTTTAACATGGATTATCTTGTGCGTTTTAAAACAGATAGTGAAATCTTAGTAGCATATAATTATATTACAATATTTGATAAAACAATAGTATGAATGACATTCTCTCTGTATCTAATGATGGAAAATAGGATGTCCATGCTCTCCATCCTTTGCTATCCAGTTGGTGAACACAATGTCACTTTAGGTCTCATCATTTGGAATTTTTATCCTGAGTTTCTCAGCTCATATCTTCTGATAAAACACTTTGGACTACTCACCTGTGACATCAGTGATTGTCTGAAGAAGACAATTATTGGGTAGATGTTGGGCACTCTTCAGTTTATACGTTTAGGAATTGTTTGTTCTATAGATTATTCATGTCCACAAGGATCTTTATTGATGTGGCTGACTTTTTCCTCCTGACTGTAGGATACACCTCATTATCCTAGACTCCACCTGAGAAAGCCAATGTGACAACAATTTCCTTCGTATGATTTTTTTTATTTCACTGTAATTCTGTTCATTTTGGTTTTATTGTTTTCTTCATTTCCTGACAAGTTTACTAAACCTGCATTTTTGTGTCTTCTTTATTTCCAAGTAGAGTAAGAGGGAGGAGTCATGATTGTATTTTGAAAGATTGTAACATAAGCACACCATTTCACCCTCCTCTGGTCCATCCTAAGCTTCAATATACCCTTCTCCTTAGACACTGTCTTTTAAATTCGAGGCATTATTTTCTTGAATTGGTGTATGTGTGTGTGTGTTTGTGTGCATGTGTGCCTAAATTCATAAATACAAATTGTGTAAATTCATGTATCAAACATGAGTTTGATTTTTGTGATAAAACTTAATCTCAAAATTATGTATATATATATATATATATATATATATAAATGTATATATATATAAAATGAAATAAAATAAAATGTAAGCTTTCACATTAACACAGAGAGTAAAGGTGCTGTCGCCAAGCCTAAGGGCCTGAATTTAATCCCTAGGGGTCAGATGGTAGAGGAACAAAACAAATACTCAAAAGTTTTCGCTGACATCCCTAGATTTGAATAGGAATAAATCGCTGAACTTTAAGCCAGCTCCAACATCATTTTTTTTTCCTTTATAAGAGTTGCAGGGGTCATGTGTCTCTTCCCAGCAATAGAACACTCATTAATACAACCTCCATACATGCACTGTGGGGAATATCCCTTCCCATAAGTATGTATTTACACAAAATACAATGGATTTGTAGCTTCATGATAACACTAAACTTACAGTGGATTTAAAATATACACAATCACAGCTGACAAAATAATTAATTTTGAATTACCTAAACAATGAAATAATCTGCCTAAGAACCATACTGCTTCATCTCAGATGCAGTGTGTTACATGTGGGTTTTTTTTTCTTTTGTTTTGTTTGTTTAATGGTAAAGTAAATAAGTTTTATTTCTTTTTAATTATTGGTCCAAACTACTGCACATGTGACATTTGTTTTAGCAGGTGGTAATTGTGTTGTCATTGACCAGAATTAATTGTGAAATTTTATTTCAGATTTTTAATAACTATTATCTAGGAACACTGGTATTTATTTATTCCATGAAAATGTTGCTTGTAGTTGAGATATAATACAGAAAACTAGTTTTAAAACCCTCATGAATGGAAGTGCACTTCTTATTTTTTTGCCCAGAGCCCAAGTTGAATGGCAGTGAGACACTTTGGAACTCTGCATTAATTATTCTTTAAAAGTAGATTAAATAATCTACCCTTTCATCCTACCATATCTATATCTTATCCCCATTTTTTGTTTTAGAAAGAGATTGACTATGACCAATAACTGTGTGTAACCAACAACCTAAACAATACAAACATCCATAATCCATTTTTTGGGGGGGAATGTGGGCATAGCATTCTAGGCTACTCTCTGCTGATAGAGGGTGCTGGTAGTCTTATGGGGATCCTGAGAAAAATTGAGATAATGATCTGATGGGGGAATGTCTTTCTGTACAATGTGAATATGTGTTTCTCTGATTGGTTGATAAATAAAGTTTTGGCCTATGACAAGGCAGCTTAGAAGCAGGCAAGAAATTCAAAGAAAGAGACAAGAAGAAGACTGGGGGGCGGGGACGCCAGCCTGCAGCTCAAGGAGCTACATGTAATAGAACACAGGTAAAGACAAGAAACATGTGGCGATACACAGATTAATAGTTATGGGATAATTTAAGATATAAGAGATAGTTAGCAAAAGGCTTGAGCCATGGCCATGTAGTTTTAATTAATATAAGCCTCTGTGTGTTTCCTTGGGACTGCAGGGCCATAGGAGCTGGTCAGGACCAGAAAAACTTCAGCTATAACGATCAAGTCCAGGGAAGGCCGGCTATAACCTTTGTTGATAAGTTCCAGGTGTTAAGGTTCAGGAGGTCTGGCTTGATCAAATCTGATCCATCTTTTTTTTTTTTAATCTTAACTTAAAAGTTAACTTTAAAATATACATTTTTGTTTAACTGAGCAGTCCTTATAATTAAATGTCTTTCCAAAGTTAAAAATCTCAAAGACATCATAATCCAGACTCTGTGTGTGATTTCCATCTTTATGTGGCTTACTTTTTATATTACCTTTACTGTCTCTTTAAAAGACTTTGTTTTCTATAACTTTCTATTTCTTTACATATCTGTCTATCCTCCTTTTCCTCTGTCTTCCAAGCCTGCATCCATTTTTACACACACTGTAAACTGTTTAGGGTTTATTCCATCTGAATCTTTCTTACTGTGAATCTATTGCTTTAAACTGCAAAGTGGCGAGGAGAGAAGCCACTCCTGGTGAAAATTGCCCACTTCAGCTTCCCAACATGGCAGAAGTATGTTTACAGCCAGCTCTAGGGGAACCATGCTCATTGCAGACTCTGGGAAACAGTGGGTCTATGCTTCCATCCAGCAGCATGCAGCCCCCAAAAACTTTTTATTTATTCATTCATCCATCCATCCATTCATTCATTCATTCATTCATTCATCCATCCATCCATTCATTCATTCATTCATGCTAGCAAAAGCTAAATCTGCCATACAGGGCTTGCAGACGCCACTGTGCACTGCAGTGGGAAATCCGCCATGCAGCTTAGCTCACGGCAGCTGGCGGCCAGCTCCACCTTGCAGGCAGCTGTCAGGAGATGAGTTTACACTGCTGCTGGCATGAGACTGTGAGACTAGCAAGCCCAGTGTGGCTTCGTTTCTGTGCATTCAGAATCCTTAATCTTCCTTAGTTTTATGTGGACCAACACCCCATGCTGTAGCTGGAAGATTTCCTGTGTCCCACCTGGCCTGCAGATGGGACAAATCTGTCCCACTTGCATCCCCCAAGTAAACACACAGAAGCTTGTATTAATTATAACTTCTTGGCCATTAGCTCAGGCTTATTACCAATTAGCTCTTACACTTAAATTAGCCCATAATTCTTATTTATATTTAGCCTCATGGCTTGGTACCTTTTCTCAGTTCTGCCTTGTCATCTTGCTTCCTTCCTCTGTGTCTGGCTGGTGACTTCTGACTTAGCCTTCCTCTTCCCAGAATTCTCCTCGTCTGCTTGCCCACTTACACTTCCTGCCTGGCTACTGGCCAATCAACATTTTGTTTATCAACCATTCAGAGCAGCACATACCGCATACAGAATGGCATCCCACATCTCACTTTTTTTTTTTTTTTTTTGTGGTTTTTCAAGACAGGGTTTCTCTGTGTAGCTTTGCGCCTTTCCTGGAACTCACTTGGTAATCCAGGCTGGCCTTGAACTCACAGAGATCCACCTGGCTTTGCCTCCTGAGTGCTGGGATTAAAGGCGTGTGCCACCACCACCCGGCATGATTTGTAGGTTTAACAATATTATTTATAACAAAAACAGAACTTTCATTTAAGGTTACTATACCTTGAATAGAATAACATAAATTTTAATTTACATAAATCACCTATTTACCATATTATTGTGCATGTCTTTTGCACTGACCATTTCTTGTAGAACTAAGTAATAGCTATAGCTATTAATATATATATATATTAATAGCTTATATATATATATTACTTATATACTTATATATAAGTAATATATATATATTACTTAGTAAAAGCTAAGTAATATATATACTAATATATAAATTATATAATATGTTATAATTAATAGCTCTTGCACTTAATATGCAGTCATATGCTTCTCACAACTAACAGTAAAACAGACTTACTAATTAGCATTTATTAAGGTTTTTATCTTTATATAATGCATTTATTTGCATAATTACATCTTTAATTCCATAGTTATATACAAAATCATTAATCCTATATAATTAAAATTTAAAATTAAATTCTATTTACTCATAGAATGTTTTTATACCTTTCACTGATTTTGACATAATGATTATTCAACAGAGGAATAGTATTTATCTCTACTAGTAGTTAAATAATACTAAGTGATAAGAGAATATCATTTTAAAGTCATTTATGTTTCAGAAACATTGTTTTAGTTACTTTACTATTGTTGTAATCATATTCTAAGACAAAGGCAACTTATAGATGGAAATCTTTATTTGAGGCTTACAAGTGTAGAGTGTCAGTGTCCATGACCAACCACCATGGCTGTGAGCATGACAGCAGGTAGGAAGTCATGGTGCTGAAGCTAAGGCTGGGAGCTTACTGGAAATTGCACCAGTGTTTGAAATGTCAAACCCCATCCCTAGTGACATACCTCCTTCAACAAGGCCACACCTACTAATACTTCCCAAATAGTTCCACTAACTGAAGACCAAATATTCAAACATAGTAGCTATTCTCACTCAAACCACTACAATTATCAACATTTTCATCTAAAATATTACTTTCTAGTTCATATAAAGTATTACATTGAAACATGTGTTATATAATACTAAATTCTTATCTTTATTGAAAATCACTAATACAATGTTAATTTCATAAGCATTTATATCAATGTGTGAGCATGTATTTGTGTTATATATGTGTATACATGTGTGATGTACAGAGACCTAAGATCTATGAGAATAATTACTAAAAGTTCTATAATATCCAAAGATCTAGAAGTGCTGCATAGCAGAGCTAATTATAGAAGTTCCGTGAACCCTGATAACCTACATGCTGCTCATATGATTAGAATCATCAGTCCTCCATCATCACAAGAAAGGTATTTGATAGGATTACATCTTAGAGGAAGTTTATCAAGCAAAGTATATGAATACAAAATTTATCTTTCCTTCAGTCTCAATGATTAGAAACCAAAAGCAAGTCAGCATCAAAGTGTCACCTTGACAAGAGCAGTAATTGAATCCCTTTATATTTCTATCCATGTAGATGCAAACAGTAGAGACCACTGTAAGAAGATAGTTGCTATATAAATTTGGCAACACAGTAATGAAACAACTGATTCTATAAGCAAAGTAGTTTGGGAGTTGAAAGAAAACATTTCAGTTTTATCTATTCTCCTTGGTGATAGTAAAATATGGACATAGTTGTTGAGCTTTTGAAATATTAAAATTGACATCTATAATAAAAATGGAACTGTTCTATAAGAGAACATCTACTACCATTTGAACCTTAGTGAACAGGAGATCCATTAAGCAATTCATCTTCAGGTAATTATAATTGGTTCTATTAGCTTAATCATTAATTTCTTGAAAACTGAACATTTGGAACAGAAGTGGACTCAGAAATTGATTGGCATTTCCTCAAAATACACAAAGTTACTCTAGCAGTGGCAATGCTTTTCAGGAAAACTCATTCTCTTTCTCCCAGCTGTGGTGATATATTGTGTACCCCAATATACTGTGTATCATAATAAACTTATCTGGGGATAAGAGGACAGAGCCAGCCACTAGATTAGACATAGAGGCCAGACAGCGGTGGCACACACCCTTAATCCTATCATTCAGGAGGCAGAGATCCGTCTGGATCTCTGTGAGTTCAAGGCCACACTGGAAACAGAGTGAGACAGTGATGGCACACACCCTTAATCCCAGGACTTGAGATTTCATGTCCTTGCTTGGGAAGGACATATGCCTTTAATCCCAGGAAGTAATATGGCAGGACTAAAGAAAGGTATAGAAGGAGGCATGAGGAAACAGGAACTTGCTCTCTTTCAGTGGAGGATTTCATAGGTGCAAGAACCAGTGGCTTGCTCTCTGCCTCTCTGATCTTTCAGCTTTTACCCCAATATCTGGCTCTGGGATTTTTATTAAATATGACCTTTTAAGATTCATATTATGACCAGCAACTATCAGTTGTTAGTAGATCCTCTCTGCTAGGTGTGGACCTTCATGTAACATTTCCTCCCATACTGACAACTGTTCTCATTTAATGTTGCATGGGAATTTATGTATGATATCTTAACTGCTGTATTAGTTGAATGAGAGGATTAACATGTTCATAACTTGACTCAGTGTATGAAATGCTCAATTAAAAAAAATCATGGCTCTATTGCAGTCCAGGTCTCTGTTGATGTCAGTGGCCTGTGTTACCAGTAGGAGCCATAGGTATTCTTATTGTCTGGGCTCCCACCTGAGGCTAGGTTAATGTCTGAGGACCATACTAATCTAAGTTACCTGTACTCCTGTCTGAGGCCATCGTAACAGTAACACCCTGGTTTGAGCTTCAGTTGAGGGAGGGCCATGTCTGGGTCCATGGCCCTACTGCAGACTGAGTTTGTGATGATGTCCATAACCTGTGTTACCTCTGAAGGCAGTATAGGTGCCTGGGCTCTGGGCTGCCCACTGAGGCCACATTGGTGTCTAACCACCATGCTGTCACTGAGCCCATATATATCTAATTGGCCTGTGAAGCCACCCAGAGCCATTGTGATGTCCGAACCTGAACTGTGGATGAAGGTCATACCTGGGCCTGTGGTCCTTCTGCAGCTGGAGTCTATGTTGATGTCCAAGGCCTGTGTTACCACTGGAGACCATGAGAGAGCTGGTCCTGGTAGTCTGGACACTAGAGATCTGGTCCTGCCCCTTGCTGGCAGCATCACGGGGGAGAGCTGTCTCCCGACTCCCAGGAGAACTGGCCCTAGTGGCATGGGTGTGGGATAGCTGGCATGGGCTTAGGAGAGCTGGTCCAGACCCTCCAAAGCCCTGGGAGAACTGCCCCCCCACAACCATCTGCCACAACAGGAGAGCTGGCCCTGTACAGAGGAAAGCTGACCCACCCCTCACCTTATGCCCTGACCCTTGCCAGAGACCAACTCAGGCTCACTTCCAGAGGTTTGAGTTGGCTCACCCTGACATCTACCCCATCTATGACCTGCAGGAGCATGTGTAGCGATTGGTCCTGGGGAACCATAGTTGCAGGATGTCCACGACTCATGCAACAGTAGGCTACCTGAGGGGAGTCTCGGTGAGGATCCAGTATTGATGGTGTATCAGAAGCCGGAGGCTGTGCACCAAACCGACAGTTCATTACAGCGTTCATTTGGAAGTAAAGCTCTTTGGGCAAAAGAGTCTTCTGCACGGCACACTGAAACTCCAAGGCCACTATGACAAATAAAATGACAGGGGGAGAGAAGTGATTTTTTTTTATTTGTTTTGGTTTGTGTTTTGTTTTGTTTTTCTTCTAAATTCTTTTTTTCCCCCCCGGGGGAGACTACAGGGATGTGAGGCTGTTATGGAGAGACCGAGAGTTAAGTGGGATTGGGGTATAAGATATGAAATTCCTGAAGAATCAATAAAAGTTATGTTAAGGAAATAAAAATAAAACAAAACATCTAGCAACAATTAGGCAGATGAAGTAGCGAGAGCCAAGATGCCTAGGGACACAGAGCTCACTGAAAAGAGATAGTAAAATAGAATGGTAACAAGAGCTTCCCCAAGACACTGGTGGTCTGAGCTTTCAACAAACTAGATTCTGTGGCATGGCCCATTATGTGACAGTGCTCTATGTAACAGACAGGATAAAGGCTGGGCGATCGGATTCTATAATCCCCCAAATCACTACTCTCTAGATTGCTTGCCCTTCAAAGAAAATCACAGAGGACAAGCCTTGTACTTTACTATATCTTATAATGATTTTAATACTTATTTATTATGAATAATCCACACACCGTGCAGAGGTCTACATAAATACTCTAGAGAATAAAGCAAATACTGTAGGGGTTTAGAATGGTTAAAAGTACTTGCAGCTCTTTCATGAGACCTGGATTCAGAAAAAATCACCCATACAAGAGGCTCACAGATACCTGTAACTTTATTTCAAGGGATCCAAAGACCTTCTGTTGCTGGAGGGCTTCTCTCCAGGTTCCACCAAGCCTGCAGTCCCACATTCCACATATAAAATAATCACTCAGATGCTTATATTACTTATAAACTGTATGGCCGTGGCAGGCTTCTTGCTAACTGTTCTTATATCTTAAATTAACCCATTTCTATAAATCTATACCTTGCCATGTGGCTGGTGGCTTACCGGCATCTTTGCATGTTGCTTGTCCTGGTGGTGGCTGTAGTGTCTCTCCCTCTCCTTCTTCCTGTTTCCCCAGTTCTCCTCTCTCCTTGTCCCACCTATACTTCCTGTCTGGTCACTGGCCATCAGTGTTTTAATTATATAGAGCGATATCCACAGGACTTCCCCTTTTCTTCTTTTTTTTTAAAAGGAAGGTTTTAACTTTAACATGGTAAAATTACACGTAACAAAACAATTATCGAGCAAGAATTACAGTTACAGTATTAAAGAAGATGTCCTATGTATTTTATATTTGTGAGTTTAAGGTTTTATATCTAACTTATCTTTTATCATAACTGAGGGAATTACAACTATCTAGTCTTCAACCACATCAAAGACCTCAGAAGGATATAATATTACCTGAGAAATGGGAGAAGGATGTATGTAACTTTCGGGAGTCTTGCAGGGTAGACAGAGACAGCTGGCAGCCTGGACAGTCACCTTATGTTCCTTTGTAAAGTTGGGGCATCTGTCTTTAGTTTACAGGGCTAGAGTCACTCTGTCATTTTTTTTTTTTTTTTTGGTGTCCCGTAGAATGTCTGGCAGTTTTCTCTGCAAAGCAGGAACCTGAAGGACCATCTTGTCAAGCAAAGTTCAGTGGTCATCCTTCCATGGGTCTTGCATGCCCAGTCGATCAAGCAGTCCAGGCAAGAACAGTTTCTTGTCCGAATGGCTATCTTTGCCAAGGTGAAGATAAACTCCATATGGAATGTCTTCGATGCCCATCCTCCTCTCCGAAGTAAATCTAGTGCTGTCAGGAGCAGACATGTCTCACTGTCCAGAATGTCTAAATTTTTTAAATATTTTAAATGCCATATTCTGTAGGTCTTTGAAGTGTTTAAAGACTACCTATCTATCTGAAATATATGTATGTATACCTAGAACACTTAACTAACATGGCTACAAATATGATTATCATAGATGACTAATTATTAATCTATTTCTTAATTATCCATTACAATTTTAAATGAGTTACATAAACATAATACCTCAAACAAGAATAGAAATATATATATAGTATAACAAAATTAACTTCAAGTTTGTATCAATAAACTAAAATTTATACCAATGTAAAACATTTTAAACATAAGCTAAAATCTATACCAATGTAAAACATTTTAAACAAGTTGTTCTTTAAAAGTAGGTTCATTAATCTACCCTTTTATCTTATCATCTTTATATCCTATATATCTAAATCATATCCCCTTTTCTTTTTTAGAAAGAGATCGCATTTATAATCAACCTGTTTTAAATAAAAATATTGGTTTTTCTCTGTCCCACATCAGAGGGCTCTTCTGATTTGGGACAGAAGAATCTCAACCATTTTTTTTTTAAATATTTCTGGGTTTAGAGAGGAAGTGAGCCAATTCCACCTCTAAAGCCAGCTTGGTATATTTGGGGATTTGGGCATAGCATCTCTTACTACTTCCTGCTAGAGGTGGGTGCTGTACCTTATGGGGATGCAAAGAAAATTTTAGGCCTATGGGGTAGTCCGTGAGGCTATATTGTGTGAACCTGTTGCCTTGAAACTGCTCTGGATGTTAGATTATTTGGGCCATGGTGTCATCGGAGACCTTTCAGGGGTCTTGGCTGGTGAAACCTGATGTATCTTAATCTGCAACAAATCCATAGCCTCTGGCTTTCTGTGGAAACAAAAGCAGAATCTCTTTTCCAAAGAAACATATCCTTAAACTCAAATTTTGAAGTCAAGGTACCTTTAAAATATACATATTGGTTTAATTCAACATCTTTTTCGATCAAGTGTTTTTTTGTAGTTAAAAATCCCAAAGACAACATAATCCAGATTCTCTGTGTAATATTCATCTTTACATGGCTTTTTTATATTAATTTATCATTTTTTTGTCTCTTTCAAGCCTACGTATATTTTACACACATTGTAAACGATTTTATCTGAATCAGTCTGTGAATCTATTGCTTTAAATTGTAGCCTTCTAAGCCTGAAATGGCGCTGTGGCTTCTGGCTCCGCCCATTTCAGTTTACCAACATGGCGTTTTCCGCTAGTTCTGTGAGTCATCAAGTCTCAAAAATAGTGGTTCTAAGCTTTTATCAAAGCACTGTGCAGCCCAGAAACCTTTTTTTTTTTTTTTTAATACTAGTAAATACTAAATCTACCACACAGCGTAATGTGCTGGCACACACCTCATTCCCGCCATACTGCCTGTCAAACGCAAATGCCAGGAACCCGCCAGTGTTCAAACCTGAGTTTTGCGGCGTCTAGCTGCCCGTATGAGACATGAAGCAGGAACCTGTTTTTGGCTCTGTTTAGAATTGGTTATTAAATATTCTCAGGTTTAAGGTGGAAACTCGAGCCCTTGGGCGCCATTTGTTGCTGGAGGGCTTCTCTCCAGGTTCCACCAAGCCTGCAGTCCCACAATCCACATATAAAATAATCACGCAGACACTTATATCACTATAAACTGTATGGCCGTGGCAGGCTTCTTGCTAACTGTTCTTATATCTTAAATTAACCCATTTCTATAAATCTATACCTTGCCATGTGGCTGATGGCTTACTGGCGTCTTTTCATGTTGCATCTTGCCTGGTGGTGGCTGCAGTGTCTTCCTCTCCTTCTTTCTGTTTCCCCAATTCTCCTCTCTCCTTGTCCCGCCTATACTTCTTGTCTGGTCACTGGCCATCAGTGTTTTATTTATATAGAGCAATATCCACAGCAACCTTCTAACTTTTTTCAGGGTGAAGTATGCAGTTCATCTCCACACATACAGGTACACACACACACACACACACACACACACACACACACACACATATTAAATAACAGAATAAATCTGTAAAATAAAATAAATAAACAATAAATTTTAGTCAATTGAAAATTAAAATCAATAAAACTGTGACAATGAAGCAGGCTAACTTAGCATTGTATACAATATTTATGGAATTTTTCTGGTACTGAAACAACTATTGGATTCTGTTACAGATACTTGTGTACAGAACAGTTAATATTAATGTAATTACCATGAAAAACATACACAATGCAACTATTTTCAAAATTCATTAGATATTTTTTCCTTGCCATTCATAAAAAACAATAAAGTAAAACAAACAAAAACAGGTAAGAAGAAATGATAGTATTTTGAGTGTACTGAATGCAATTTGCTTGCATGGAATTAATGAAATAAATGTTACCTCTAGGTGCTGCTGGGATAAACCAAACATTGTAGAATTGTAAGTTAAATTGTAGTAAAATAGAGTTCTGTATAAATACATTATCTTTAATGTTATACTTTCTTGGGCATAATTAGTATTTGGGATTTCAGAGACTTTATGATTAGGTTATATATGTAAATATTTTTTAGGCTTAAGATTTATTTGGAGGGAATTTAAGTTTATCTACTTTATTAAGCAAACTCATCAAACTCCTTAAGATCTTGTAAATAAATCATGAATGTGAAGGAGTCTTTAAATAGTATGCTGTGTATAATAAGCATGTTATTAGAAATATTCATATATCATTAAGAGATTTCTAAGATAAATATTTTAAATGCTTAGACTTTAAAATGTCAACATTTATATTCAATGCATGTGTTCCTTATTTTCTAATTAATTTGCTGAGAAACATAATTACATTGATAAGAAAACAAGCAAATGATTGTTTGGCAAATG
The DNA here is from genome assembly GCF_004664715.2 of Peromyscus leucopus. Taxonomy (NCBI): domain Eukaryota; kingdom Metazoa; phylum Chordata; class Mammalia; order Rodentia; family Cricetidae; genus Peromyscus; species Peromyscus leucopus. The sequence continues at coordinate 11,651,985 of NC_051070.1, read as the reverse complement.
CTTGAGAGCTAATTATACACATAACTAATAAAGACATATATGACAAAATGTTTGTTAACCTAGAGAAGACATATAGCACTAATATGTTCATAAATCTCTCTTAACATACTGGCAATAGAAAAAGAAACATTAAGCACAGTAAATAAATATCAATATAATCATGAAAATAAGATATAAAATCTATAGATATTAAAATTAAAATGAAAGTAAATTTCTTGGTAATTAAACAAGCTATTTTATAAAAGAAATTGTAAAATTGACTAGAAAGCCAAACACAAGTAAGGATATCAGTTTTCATTAGAGTGATACAATGAGGAAATTAACAAAAAATGTTTTTGATATAAAGTCTCACTATGCAATGGTGGGTAACCCAGAACTCTTTCTGTAGACTTGACTGGCCTTGTACTCACCAAGATTCTCTTGTCCCTCCTTTTCTAGTGTTAAAATTAAAGTAGTGTGCTGTCACAAATAATTGATATGTATTCTGATGTTTACTTCAAATAAAGATCAATTCGCACATCTATAATAATTATATATAGAAAGAAACATGTTTAATTCATTAGTTGCAATTACAATTCTACTTATTTGTGATTTATTTTCAATATTTCAATACAACGAAAAATTGTTATCACATCAGGCCAAAGAACAGTTTAAGAGTATTCATTCAATGGTATAATCTCATGTAGTTAATTAATATTAATAACAATTAAGTTAATTAATTACTCTAAGTTGTTTTATAATTTTGGAGATGATTCTCTAGTTGTGACTCAATGTCCCTGATGATTGAAATATAATCTGGGAACAGAATCTAGTTGATCCTTGGATCATCTAATGACTTACTGACAATTTTGTCTCTATGATGACCCTGTGATTTTCAGTATGAAAGGATTGCTTTTTGAAAATTTGTGTAGTTGTTTGGCATGCAGGAACATATGTCTTGTCCTCTGTTTGAGAATTCATTACATTGCATTGTAGCCATAAACACATGCTTTACATTTTAATTAACATTCTGTTCATATAAAGAGTCTTTGTGCTGTTGCTTATATAAATTGCTCCTTTGGATTTAAATAAAGAAGTACATATTTGGTCTGAGTTTAGGTTTCCCTTTTAAAAACGAGTTAAGATATTTATTGAAAGTATAATCTAATTTGAAAGTATAGAATTTCCTTTCTGTATTTATTTATTAGCTACTTTCCCTATCATCAGTAAGGAGATGTATAGAAATTGTGATTCCTTTTGCTATTTACATAGAAATCTATTCTCCAAATCCTTTCTGTATCACCTTAAAATCTTTAATTTTAAATAATAATAATAATAATATATAATTGTGATGTTAAATGCCTAGTGAGAATACTTGACATATGTTATCAGAAAGGTATAAATATAGACCCATTAGTAAACCATGAAGCTTTCAATTTTTTTTTCTGAAATCACAGTAGTCAAGCTGTTTGGAATGATCATGGTTTTTACCAATTTTCTGTACATTAAACAACAAATATTAGATCAAAGGCTGATAAGGAAAATTGCAAGATTATTTTCTATTAAAGAAAGACATTTTTCTGAGGCAAATTCATTGGGAGGTAGAAAAGCCATATGTTAAATGTGATCAATGTGGGTAATAAATACTTGTAATGATATTATCTCATATAGCATTGGCTGGTTTAAAGCCTTACATTTAAGTTATCTCCTTAAATCTCTAAGTATACCTTCATTGGTCAGTCATTATTGAAATCACTCTTGCATAATTAAAAACTATAAGTAGGCATAGAGTAAATATACAAATATTGAACTTTGTTTTATGAGCATGTGGTTAATAACATCACCGTGGAGAATTTTGATTAATGTTATATTAATCTAAAAATATTCCTCTAAATAAATAGCTGGGCAATCTATACACAAAATATCAAGTGTCAAACAGGAGAATCATCATAGAGTGACATAGAAATTCATTTGAAAATTTAAGCACTCAGCATTTATTTAATTTTTCACAGTGATCGTATCCCCTGTTATCCTCTCTTATGTTCTTTCCCATCCCACTAAACATTTTCTACCTTCCTAGTCTCCATTTTACACTCATGACTCTCTCTCTCTCTCTCTCTCTCTCTCTCTCTCTCTCTCTCTCTCTCTCTCTGTGTGTGTGTGTGTGTGTGTGTGTGTGTGCCACAATATTTGATCAGAATTGCTTGAAAAGCATGAGTTAGGAGTTATTTACACACATAGCTTACCAGTGACACACTACTGAGAAAAATAACTCCTTCTGTTACCATTAACTTTGTCATTATTATTTTTCATGAAGGGATAAGCCTTATTAGTAACTTCTTTACCCATAATAAAACATTGATCTCAGTACTGTGCAGGAATCATTTTGAATGTGAGGTCATTAATACAATGGTCATAACATGTCTAGAGGACAGAGTTTCAGAACTCTTCTCATCCTGTAGCTCTTACATTTTTTTCTGTCCTTAAACAACTTAAAAATTAATTTTTATAATTTGTGCCATTGTGGAACTAAATCCAAAACCTTGTTAACTATCTTCAAGATGTATTAAATATTGTCTACAATGGAGAGATATATAATTGACTTGTTGCTATGCAGTAGATTATGTTTATACTTTTGATAACATTACAGTGGTTGCAGTAAGAAAATAAATGGAGGTAGGAATATATCTAGACATGGAGTAGATTTATTTTTTTAGCTTTTCTTTTTTAATCTATCAAATATTAATGTATTTTTTATCTTGTCATGGTTATAAGAGAAAAAGTTTAGTTTCTCTGAAAATATGAATTATTAGTGTAAGGAAGGGTGAAAATTTATTTTTATAATTATGCTATCAAAAACTGTCATCATTTGCTGGGCGGTGGTGGCACACGCCTTTAATCCCAGCACTCGGGAGGCAGAGCCAGGCGGATCTCCGTGAGTTCGAGGCCAGCGTGGGCTACCAAGTGAGTTCCAGGAAAGGCGCAAAGCTACACAGAGAAACCCTGTCTCGAAAAACCAAAAAAAAAAAAAAACAAAAACAAAAAAACAAAAAAACAAACAAAAAAAACTGTCATCATTTAAAAGAAACTTTTTCATGAAGGTAAACAAAATAAATTTGTTATTTTATTCTTTTCTATTAATTTCACAAATGAATGCAGTGTACTTAGGTAATATCCACTTTCAATGGTCCCCCTCTGGCTTTTTCTTGTCTGCTACATCATATGTCATTCCAACTTAATTTTTCTCTGCTTTTGCTTTTTGTTTTGTAATCTACTATTTGTATTTAAAGTTTCCATATATACTTGGATGAAGGACCCTCAGCTTGAACATGGGAAATATACCATGAGCCACGGTTCTGAAGAAGACTGATTCTCCTTCCGTGGCTCTAAATTTCTGCATATCCTCAAGAAGTGGTGAAGTTCGTAATCTCCCCTTACCATGCTGTAACATAGGGCTTGATTTTCAGAGGGTCTTGTGCCAGCCACCACCGCTGTTGTGAGTCTCAGCTGCAATTGCTCTATCATATTCAGAATACAGTTTGTAACAATCTTCCTAGCCAAATGTCTCTAATATCTTCTCACTTTCTTCCATGACAAAAACCCATTTTAATTGTACGACTTTTAGGCATTTGTTTGCTATTGTTATCTCTCTCTGTGTTCAATGAGATTCCCTTTTATAAAGTTAAATATCCTTTTGCTAACTCATCTCAAGAGTACCTTATCCTCCATTCCATGATGTTTTTGTTTTTTACTGATTCTCTGTGCAGTTTCTCTAGGTTCTGTACACATGTCTGAAGATTTGGAGCCAGATATCACAGATGAAGAGAACATGTTGTGTTTTATTTTCTAGGACTGGGTTAATTCACTCAATATAATATTTTCTAGTCCTATCCACTTATCTGCAAATTTCATTTTTAAATATAAAGAAATTATGTTGTATGTATGACATATATTTTTCTTTATCTATTCAGCGGATGAAGAAAATATAAGCTGTTTCCATTTCCTAGATATTGTGAGTGTATTAGCAGTGAACATGTCTGAAGGAATAACTGTGGAGTAGGCTATTGAGTCCTTTGGATATATGCTAAAGAGTGGTTGGTACACAGGTTCATATGGTAATTTAACTTTTGGAGAAGTCTCCACATGACATTCACGGTGACTACAGCTGTTTTCAGTCCTGCAAACAGTGAATGAGGGTTCCCTGTCTTTAAATCCTTGCCAACAGTTGTCAGTTTACTCCTTCTGTCCTCCCTTGCTTCCTCCCTCCCTCCATCCATTCATCCACCCTCCCTTGCTTCCTTCCTCCCTCCATCCCTCTCTCCCTTCCTTTCTTCTTTTTTCAGCTTTGGCAATCTGATGTTGCTAACATGATCTCAAAGTAGTCTTACTTTCTATTTATCTAACTTTCAAAGGTACTGAACACATTTAAAGATATTTTTGACCTTTTTAAAATTCTTCTTTTGAGGCTCTACGTTCAGCTCTGTATGGCATTTTTTAAAAATTAGATCATTTTGTCAAGAATTTTTTTAGATCTTTATATATTCTGGATATTTCTCCTCTACCAGATATATAGTTGGTAAATGTTCTCTCCAACTCAGCGAATATCTTCAATTGGTGGATTCTTTCCTTTGCTGTGGAGCTTTTTAGTTTTAAGATGTTTTATTTTATCCAGTATGTGTGTTTTGGCACATTTTAAAAATAATATATAGTTTTAACTACTTGTGAAAACATTTGACTATTCTATTTTGTTCCATTGATCTACGTGTCCATTTTTGTTGTTGTTTGTTTGTTTTTGTGCCAGTATGAAGTTGTTTTGAAAGACCCCCGAAGGTAGTCTTCCTTCTGGAGAGACCCTCGCCCAGAGATCACACTGAAACCACAAGTCAGATGCAAACAGCAAGAGGCTTTATTCAGGAACACGGGTACCCGGGGCGACACAGTCACTCAAGAGGCTCAAGAGACTGGCGCGCTGACGGGCTGGAGTGAAGGGTTTTTATAGGGTCGGGCAGCAGAAGCACGAGAAGCATGGTTTACAGGGTTCTGATTGGACGATTCATATGAGGCCAGGTTCAAACTCAGGACAGTTCGTGGTTTTTCCCTGAGCTCGACACGCCTGCTGACTTGGTTACAAGTTGTTTTCTGACCTTTAGTTCCCTGTTCTGGGGCCAGGTGGCCGACTGTAGATACCCTGTTTATTCCTGTGCCCATGTCCTCTAACCGAACTTCCCCGTACTTTTCAGGCCTTGCTCAAAATGGTGTTAGGCTAAGCAAGTATGCTGGGGTCTTTCATTCCCCCATTTTCTTATCTCAGGGAATGGAATCCTCCATTCATGGGGAAGAATAGGGATGTGGCCCCATTTCCACCTGGTTGAGTCTTTGGTATTGTTGGGTCAATACCAAGGTCTGAACAATAGAAACGCGTTCCCTGATAAATTGGACAAGTCTGTTTAAGATACAGGGCCCGAACGTCAGAAGGAGCAATAAAATCAGAAGGGGTCCCATAAGGGTGGAGATGAGGGTGGTGAGCCAGGGGGACTTCCCGAACCATCCTTCAAACCATCCCTGCCGTTCTTCAAAGAGTTTTTGTCTTTGTTCTAATCTCTTTCTTAATTTAGCCATGCTATCTCTCACCACCCCAGTATGATCCGCATAGAAGCAACATTCTTCTTTAAGGGCGGCACATAACCCCCCCCCCTGCAGGAAGAGGAGGTCTAATCCCCTCCGGTTCTGCAGAACTACCTCAGACAGGGAGGTGAGTGACTTTTCCAAGGCACTCACTGATTCCTCTAGTGCCTGGATATCGGTATGCATGGCAACCTGGAGTTGTCTGAACTGGTTGGTTTCCATGAGGGCAGTGGTACCTGTGCCTATTCCGGCGGCGACTCCTCCCATAGTTAATCCACCTAGTATCAGGGCCAGGGTTAGCGAGACTGGCTCTCTTTTTATGCGGGGGACCCCTGTTTCATACCGGGCATAGATATCTTCAGGTGTATGGTAGACTATCTTGGGGTACAGTTCTATGAGCACACAATAATCAGCCGTGTTGGCTAGTATTGAGGGGAGAGGCATGGTGTAAGTCCAGTGCTACAGGCCCAGTAAGTCCCGTTGGGAGCCACGAGATAGTGGGGTCCTGGAACAAGTGCCTGGTTGCGATTACACAGGTGTTGGTGGGTGTGGGGTACTGTCCCCAGACATAGTCCTTGTCCTGACACCTCAGAGATTGTGAGCTTATGCTGAAGTGTCGAGGCACATTCTGACGAGGGTGAAGAAGAATTGGTGAAGCTTCCGACCACGGCCACCCCCTCATAATAGGGAGGTGTGGAGACTAGGCATAACCAGCACTCCTGAGTCCGATTTGGGTTGGTAACATTGAGGGCTGAGTAAGCGCCCTCTATAAGATTCAATAGCCGGTCTCCTGTCCCGGGCCGTGCCGCCATGGAACCAGTCAGGATCCCAGTGGGCGTCTGGGGAGTGGGCATAAATCTGGATGGAGGTTTTTGATCTGCAAGGACCGAGCTGGGCCCCACAGAGTTGGAGCGGACGGCGTCTACCTTGAGTTTGATGGTGAACCGTAACCCTCGATCGTAGCCATCCTCATATAGCCTGAGCCCCCATGTTCGACCCTGCTGCCAGCGTACATAGGCCTTACCTGGGGCGGTGAAGGTTATCTTCAAGGGGAGTGAGAGTCCAGGGGTAAACTTGTCCTGCCCTGAGTATGGGCGGAGGCCGGACTTGGGTTCGCAGAACCAACTGCCTGCGGCTCTGGTGAAGTTCCTCTCAAGTTTAATCAGGTCCCAGCTGGAGCTGGGTTTCCACCATACAGAACCGGTGGTCTCACAGCCCCAGCTTGTGCAGAAGAAGTCCCCCCTTCCCCCGCACCTCCTGGCAGTGACCATCCCCTGGACACACATAAAAATCATGTTGTGCCCATAAGCACCTGGACAGAGGAGTGCGACATCCCGAGGTTTGGACTGTGCCGGAGTGGGTGGATGCGTTTAGGTCCCTCAGGTTTACGTCCTCGATTCCCCAATCCCCCGAGCCCAGCGCCAGGTGGCAAAAGTCGGGCGTAAGCGTGGGCCACCAGGTCCATAGGGCATGGTCTTGGGTAATATTCCAGACAAGGGTGCCCTCCTGGTTTAATATCTGCCAAGTAGGCCTCTTAACTAGGTGTGGGCTCTCTGCCGCCCTAGTCCCCTGGGGGTAGGCAGAGATTAAGAGGAGGGGGAGGAAGAGGAGCCACGGGCCAATCTTACTTTTAGGGGGTTTCATGTGCGGCGCACTGTCCATGTTAACTTTCTGGATCCTGCTGGGTCGGGTTCCCTGGCAGCCTTCACATGAGAGGCGTGGATCCATACAGCAATCCCGTCGACCTTGAGTGCAGTGGGGGTGGTCAGCAAGACAGTGTAGGGCCCCTTCCATCGTGGCTCTAGGTTCTTGGTCTGGTGGCGCCGGACCCAGACGGAATCTCCAATCTGGAAGGGGTGGGGGACCACTGGCCTGTCCAGTTGCTCCTGATAGGCTCTAGCCAGAGGCTTCCAAATTTCCTTCTACACCAGCTGGAGGGCCTGGAGATGTGCTTCCAAAGTGGGGCTGGTAGTAAAAGATGAGATATCAGGGTGAAGAAAATCTACAACAGGAGGTGGGGCCCCATACATGATCTCAAAAGGGGTTAGGCCGTGTGGGCCAGGAGTATTTCAGGCTCGATAGAGAGCCAAGGGAAGTAGGAGCACCCAATCTCTAGTGCCAGTTGCAAGCGTTAATTTGGTTAAAGTCTCCTTGATTGTCCTATTAGCTCGTTCTACCTGTCCTGAGCTCTGGGGGCGGTAGTTTCCAATCAACCCCCAATAGTTTGGCCACCTTCTGACTTACCTGAGAGGCGAAGGCAGGCCCGTTATCCGACCCCAATACTTGAGGCATCCCATACCTGGGGAAGATTTCTTCCAACAGTTTCTTCGTTACCACGTTAGCCGTCTCATTCTTGGTTGGAAATGCCTCGATCCATCCAGGAAAGGTATCCATGAAGACCAGGAGGTACCGGTACCCGTAGAGTCCGGGTTTTACTTCTGTAAAGTCTATTTCCCAATGAACACCAGGACGATGGCCTCTTTGCGGGCCCCCTTGTTTAGATGAACCTTTCTATCGTTGACTTGAGCACAGGCTGGGCAGGTAGAAGTTACCTGCTGGAGTACCTGATACTGCCCAGGTGTTTTCTCTGTCTAATAGGGTCTTCATCTTGCTTTTGCTCAAACGGGTCAATGCATGGAGGAATCTCAACATATATCAGGTATGGGAGGTTGGCATGACCATCCGGTCCCCTAGTATATATGCCTGTCTTCTTTGTTCCCAGTCCGCCCCCATTTTCTTTGCTAGCTCATGGTCTTCTGGGCTATAGGGCACGGGGTCTCTCTCTCAGGCTGTGGTTCTTGTATAGCCATCAACTGGCTGCTTCCTGCTGGCTGGGAAGCCACTGTTCGGGCAGTCAGATCTGCCAGCCGATTCCCTCTGGCTACCGCAGAGTCATCCTTTTGATGCCCTGGGCAGTGGACAATACTGAGTTGGAACAGGGCCTTTAGGAGGTCTAGGATCTCTTTTTTGTTTTTGATTTCCTTACCCGCGGACGTCAGCAGGCCTCTCCGTCTGTAGATTTCCCCGTGGACATGCGCAGTGGCGAAGGCATATCTGTTGTCAGTATAAACTGTGAGCTTCTTACCTTCTGCCATCCGGAGGGCTTGGGTGAGCGCAATCAGTTTTGCGCACTGGGCCGATGCCCCGCGCAGGAGCGACGATGCCCATACCACTTCCGATTCAGTGGTTATAGCTGCCCCGGCTCTGCGTTCCCCTTCCTCCAGGAAACTGCTCCCGTCTGTGTACCAGACAGCATCTGGATCCTTAAGCGGCTGATCTGTCAGATCAGGGTGGGTGCCATGTGCTTTGGCTAGAATCTGGAGGCAGTCATGCTCCTCGGAGGGGCTAGGCAATGGCAGCAAGGTAGCAGGGTTAAGGGAAACTATCGGCCCAAAATTTACCCGGTCCGAGTCCAGTAGTAAGGCCTGATAGTAAGTCATTCTGGCGTTAGAAAGCCATCTGTCCGGTGGTTATCGGACCAAGGCCTCCACTGCATGGGAGGCCAGCACAGTCAATGGCTGTCCCAGAGTCAGCTTTCCGGCATCCTTGAGTAATACGGCAATGGCTGCCACCATGCGGAGGCATGGAGACCATCCTGTAGCCACCAGGTCCAATTTCTTGGACAAGTACGCTACAGGTCTCCTCCAAGGTCCCGGCCAATGCACCAGTACCCCTTTGGCAAAACCTGAGTTCTCATCCACAAACAGCTCAAAGGGCTTGGTTAGATCTGGCAGACCCAGAGCCGGGGCCTCGAGTAAGGCCTTCTTGATCTGTTGGAACGCTTTCTGATGCTTCTGTTAACCATCTTTGCCCCCCCCCCCCCCCCCGCTCAGGGTGTAGCCTAGGTAGGTGACCTTGTCTCGGCATACTTGGGCCTTTTTGGCTGAGGCTCTATAGCCCTTTTGCCCAAGTCTGGCCAGTAAGGCTCGAGTGCCCTCCATGCACTCGGTTCGACTCCTGGCTGCCAGGAGTAGATCATCCACGTACTGGAGCAGAGTCAGGGTTGGGTGTTCGACCCGGAATCCGGCCAGATCTGCATGTAGGGCCTCATCAAAGAGGGTTGGGCTATTTTTGAAGCCCTGAGGGAGCCGGGTCCAGGTCAATTGTCCCGAGAGCCCTTTTTCTGGGTCCCTCCATTCAAAAGCGAATAGCAGTTGACTTTGAGGGTGCAGTCTTAAACAAAAGAAGGCATCCTTCAGGTCTAGCACAGTGTACCAGACGTGGGTCGGTGGGAGGGTGCTCAGAAGGTTATAGGGTTTGGGCACCGTGGGGTGTATGTCCTCCACCCGCTTATTGACCTCTCTCCAGTCCTGGACCGGCCTGTAGTCTCCTGTCCCCGGTTTCTTAACAGGCAAGAGAGGGGTGTTCCAAGGTGACTGGCAGGGCTTTAACACCCCTTGGTCCAGGAGCCTCTGAATATGGGGCTTGATCCCCTCATGAGCTTCCCGTGACATTGGGTACTGTCTGATTGAAACGGGAGTCTCGGAGGCCTTTAGTGAGATCATCAGCAGTGGCTGATCGCGTGCCAGCCCCAAGCCCCCAGTCTCTGCCCAGGCCTGAGGAAACTCTCTCAGCCAATTCTGTAGCTCCTCAGGTGATTTCTCCGGGGGTTCTGCCTCAAACAAACGGTATTCTTCCTCTAAACTGAGGGCAAGGATTTGTAGGGGGTCTCCTTTAGGACCCGTGACCCTTGGTCCCTTCTCCTTACAGTAAGCACATTGATCTTTATCAAGGGGTGGCCTCCTTCGCTCTCCCGACCTATCTCCCTCTCTCCACTGTCCCTGAGACACAACTGCGGCCAAAACCTTTTTCATTTCCCTATGCTGTTTCTTGTCCCTTTCTTCTTGTTTCTGCCATCTCCTTTCCTCACGCTCCTCAGGAGTTTCTCTCTTATTGAACAATTTCTCTGCTTCCTTCAATAACTCTGGCAACCCTAGCGCCTGTAAACCTTCCAACCGCTGCAATTTGGTTCTGATATCTGAGCTAGACTGGTAGATAAATGATAAGATGACACGTGGTGCTTGCCCTGGGTCTTCTGGATCATACGGAGTGTACATCCTATAAGCCTCTCTAAAAATGCAGCGGGTGATTCTTCCTTTCCCTGTATCATATTCCTTACCCGAGCCAAATTGGTAGGCCTTCTGGCGGCCACTCGGAGACCCGCTAAGAGAAACTGGCGATAGAGACGTAGATGCTCCCTACCTTCAGGTGTATTGAAGTCCCAGTCTGGGCGGGTCAAGGGAAAAGCTGCATCGATGATATTTGGGAGTTGGGTTGGCCTCCCGTCATCGCCCGGAACCTGCTTCTGGGCCTCCAGGAAAACTCTCTGCTTTTCCTCTACTGTTAAGAGGGTCTGCAGGAGCTGCTGACAGTCGTCCCAAGTCGGCCTGTGAGTCACTAGGATGGACTCAATTAGGCCGGTCAGGGCAACAGGATCCCTGGAGAAAGGGGGATTATGTTGCTTCCAATTATAAAGGTCTGAGGCAGAAAAGGGCCAATATTGTAACTTTGTAACTGATGGTTGAGTCCTTCCCAAAGGGGGAAGGCTTTGGATTCAGTGGGGGGCCAGCTCGGCGGCCCCTGAGGCGGCCCGCGATGGGGGACTGGACTGTTTCTTCTTCTTCCTCCAAGTCCTCAGCGAGCGGGGTCATCACAGGGGGTGCGGCCGCCGGGGAGGTCGCAGCCGGCGTCGCGACTAGAGCCACAGCAGGCGCAGCCGCCAGGGCCGCGGCCGGCACCGCAGCAGGGGCCGCCGGTCCCTCCGGCGCTGTCAGGGGGAGGGGCTGTAACACTCGGGGCGGGGTGACTCGGCGTCCACGGGTGACGCCGCCCCAGCCACCTTTTCCATACCAGGCCCTCTCAGCTGTCCCAGTCGCGCGGCGCGCGGTGCGCTGCCAAGGTGGAAGTGCGCTCAGCGGCTGTCACCAGCCGGGGGCAGTCCCCCGCCGACCCCATCCCTAGCCCCGCCTGCGCGCCCCCGCCACATCCCGTGCCCGCCTGCGCCGCCGCGGGCCTTCGCGATCAGATTCTCCTGGTCCACACCAGTTCTAAGTCGGCTGCTAGGCGCCAGTCGAGGCGAGGCACCGCGGCCCAGCGGGCGGACCCGGCGGGGAAAGACTGGCGCAGCCCCGACCCTCCGCCCGCGCAGGAGACGCGGACGGCTGGGGAGAGCGGGGAGCGAGGAGGGGAGGCTCCCCCCAGCGCCGCCCCGGACCGACAGGAGGAGGCGAGGGGCGCACCGGCGCCCACTGCCGCCGCCGCCGCCAGAGCGGCGGAACGCGGGGAGAGGAAACAACACGCTGGTGGAGGGGTCAGGAGGAACGGGGAGCGGGAGAGATCCGCTGATCCAGCTCCCTATGACTGTTTCTAGGAGGAGAACGGTTAAACAGAAAACAAAAGACAACAGACAAACACAAATGAGACTAACACACGCTGTGCGGCTTCGGTTCCAAACCGAAAGCAAAACCAGAAAGACCGTGCCCCAGAAGGGACTTCAGAAAAACCGTGCCCCAGAGGGGACTTGAGACACCCGTGGAACGTCTTCCAGGGTTTCGGTGGGTGAAGTCCGAGCTCATCAGCTCCTTCAGCCCCCACCGACTCAGACCTGACTTAGGACGCCCGACGAAAACGAAAGACAAGTAAACAGACTGAGACAATACAGACAGACAGTGGCCGGCCAACTTACCTCCTGACAGTGGGTCGGTGGTCCCGAGGTGGGGGGTCTCCGATCCCGGACGAGCCCCCAAATGAAAGACCCCCGAAGGTAGTCTTCCTTCTGGAGAGACCCTCGCCCAGAGATCACACCGAGACCACAAGTCAGATGCAAACAGCAAGAGGCTTTATTCAGGAACACGGGTACCCGGGGCGACACAGTCACTCAAGAGGCTCAAGAGACTGGCGCGCCGACGGGCTGGAGTGGAGGGTTTTTATAGGGTTGGGCAGCAGAAGCACGAGAAGCATGGTTTACAGGGTTCTGATTGGACGATTCATATGAGGCCAGGTTCAAACTCAGGACAGTTCGTAGTTTTTCCCCGAGCTCGACACACCTGCTGACTTGGTTACAAGTTGTTTTTCTGACCTTTAGTTCCCTGTTCTGGGGCCAGGTGGCCGACCGTAGATACCCTGTTTATTCCTGTGCCCATGTCCTCTAACCGAACTTCCCCGTACTTTTCAGGCCTTGCTCAAAATGGTGTTAGGCTAAGCAAGTATGCTGGGGTCTTTCAGTTTTTACTGCAATGCCTCTCTAATATATCTTGAAATCTGGCATAGTATACCATCCAGTCTTGTTCTTTTTTATTAGGGTTGCTTTAGCTATCTGGAGTCTCTTGTGGTTCCATAAGAATTTTTAGAATATTTTCTATTTCTGTTGAGAAAGTCAAGGGCATTTTGTTGGATTCTACTGAATCTTTTGCTGTGGAATGTCTTTCCGTAGGCTGTGAATATGTGTTGCCCTGATTGGTTGATAAATAAAGCTCTTTGGCCAATGGTGAAGCAGAATAAGGTTAGGTGGTACATTCGAACTGGAGAGAGAGAAAAAAGGAGAGTGGGGCAGACACAATGAACCACAGCAAGGAGAAGCAAGATGTGAAAGTACCATATGCCATTAAGCCATGTGGAAATGCATAGATTAATAGAAATGACCTAAGATGTAAGAGCTAGCTAGAAAGAAACCTGATAGATTAGGCCATACAGTTTGTAAGTAATATAAACCTCTGTATGTTTTCTTGGGTCCAAGCTGCTGTGGGACACAGAAAAACTTTCAACTAGAATCTATAAATTGCTCTTGGGTTGCTGCCGGATATTCTTGGTTGGTAACTTGATTGGGTCCAGAAAGGACTAAAACTGAAATGGCTGAGTGCACCTATGAGGTATGTTTTTCTTTCATTGAGGTAGGAAGATCCACTTTTAATCTAGCACCCATTTTTTCTGACAGCCTCTATAAAGGACATTGAAAAAGGAATCTTGCTTTTTTTTTTTTTACTAGCTTGCTTTCATTGGCAAGTCTATTCCTTCACTGACATTAGAACCTATTTCCTCAAGACTGTCCATTGATTCATTTTATCAGTTCTTATCCTCTAGAAAACCCGAACTAATACAAATAGCATGTTCATCTTTCATGATCATAGGTTGCCTTTCCATTTTCTAGTGTCATCCTCCATCTCTTTCTTCAGAGACTTAGAGTTTTCCTCATGGACGTCTTTAACGTAAACTTGGTTAGTTTTATTTGGAGATAATTATTGAGCCTATTGTAAATGTGTTTGTATGATCTTCATTACAGGGTGTTTATTACTGGTATATGGACAAGTTATTAATTTTTAGTATTGATTTTGTATGTAACCAGTTTGCTGAAAGTTTAAATTATAATAATGCACTAAGATATTCAAGCATTAAATCTATAAAAATATTATGCCTAAAAACTTAAAAAATAAATTTTTAAAATACTTCTGAAACACATTTGAGCTCTTCAAAACTTATTTTTATTTTTATCTGTTTCTAAGTTTCTCATGGTATTTCCTTCTACAAGCTTATGGCTCACATTTTCTTTCTATAATTTATTCATCAAAAGCATTTGAGATATTATTTGTCAGAGAAAGCTCCAGAAGCATGGAAACAAATGCAGGGCAGATTCAGTTTATTAATGATATGACAGAAGAGAAGTGATGGAGTCTGAACACACCGTGACAGGCAGGATGTGGAGTCCAAGGGTCACTGGTAGATGAACTACAGGGGCAGAAAAGGAAAATCATTCTTTAGGGATAGAAAAAAATATTGAGCATCAACATGTGCGTGTGCGTGTGCGTGTGCGTGTGTGTGTGTGTTGGGGTGTTGCTCAAATTTCTAAAGGTGTTTTAATAAAAAAATAAAAAAAAAATAAAAAAAAACAAGGGGCCGGATATTGAGGTAAATGCTGAAAGTCATGGAACATCAATGAAAAGTCTCTAACCCAAAGGGTCTATTCTGCCAAAATGCCTTTATTTCCTGTCTCCTCAGGCCTTGTACGCCTTTCTCCACCCAGCCTTCACCTCCTGGGACTAAAGGCGTGTGCTTCCCAGTACTAGGATTAAAGGTGTGTGCCACCACTGCCTGACCTCTATGTTTAATCTAGTGGCCTGTTTTGTTCTGTGATCTTCAGGCAAATTTTATTAGGGTACACAATATATCACCACAATTGCATGGCTGCTTAATTAATATGGAATCATTATTTCTTCCATAAATAGGGCATGTAGATGTTCACAGATTTCATCATTTAAGGACAAATAAAATAGTTTAAAAAACCAGTGAGTACAGTTTATTATGTAAACATTTAGTTCAGACATATTTTCTTTCTTGTATTAGTATTTTTATAACATACAAAATATAAAGTATAGCAATTATTTTATATATGAATTATAGTAATTCAAGTAACTTTATGGTTAAGGGCTACACAATAACATTAATTATTATACTATCTCTTAGAATAAACAGTTAAGATTGATAATAAAAGAAGGCATTAGTTTACTTAATTGTTTATTCATAGAAAACTGTATACTATTAAAGGCTTATTGTATTTTACAGAACTAAAAGGTACTGTAGATGTAGGTAGGAAAGGAGATGAAAATACATAATGAATTGAGAAGTTCATGATATGATTTAATACTTAATACTTCTGAGTAACTGGCAGGATCTTGTTTGAAAATTGGTGTGGCCTATAATCTTTTGGAAGGTTATGTCGTGAAAGTAAACAACAATTTAGATAAGTTGAATTAATTATATTGTTAGGACTCATAATTGGGAAATTAGTGATAAGGTGGCTGTGGAATGGGTATTAAGCTAATCTTCCTTTTAATAGCACCAATAGGTAGATACAAAGTTTCTACTAATAAAGATAAGGGGATGGGGATTTAGCTCAGTGGTAGAGCACTTGCCTAGCAAGCACAAGGCCCTGGGTTCAGTCCTCAGCTAAATAAATGAATAAATAAATAAATAAATAAATAAATAAATAAATAAATAAATAAAAAGAACATCTCCTTAAAAGAACATACCCCATTATGTGACCACTGCTCATCTTATTCTAGCCACTTGAATGGTGATTATACTGGGGTAGTATAATATGATTGAATGCAAAGAAGTAAATAGTGTCCAAAGGTGAGTGGCAGAGGTATAAGGATTCAATGTGCCCTTTTGAGTGACAGGGTATACATGGTTTTGGTTTTATAGATATATTTATGTCATGCAAATGAGTGTCATGATTTTGTTACTATCTTTGTTTTGAAGTTAAGCATTATTAAAAAGGTGCATTCATATACATGCAAAATCTATAAGAGGTCAACTGAATTGAACTGTATTCTCAGTTTGGTTAAGGTGAGATAGCCTTCTTAGAATCAGCTCCTTTGTATACCTTTTATTTGTATCAGAAGATTATACGTTTTGAAAATACAAATCCTGTTAATCCATCACTTTCTATTATAATTCCAGGAATACAGCTTGCTATATTTTTTTGTCAAATTCTTATGTTCTCACAAAATCGTAAATTTACAAAATGTAATTTCATGATCTCTACCTCAATTTTTCAAGAGTGAGATACTATATTCAGAGTATAAATAAGAAAGCTTTCAAAAGGCAAGGATTTATTACTCAAGCAAACACATCAAAGTAATTATAGTGAAAATCCATTTCAGTGTACTGAAATAAAAATCCATATTCTATTTACAAATTATTTAGTAATTGGGAAAAATGAATGAAAATTCAGAAAAAATACAATTGTAATAACAAAATAATTATCTTATAAATGTTATAAAATTGTGACCCTAATAAACAAGTGAGTATAATTCCATAAGGTAACATTATATATGTATTATATAAAAATGCTTGATAAGACAAAATGCTGTAGTGTAAAATATCAAGATTGTAAGAAATTTGTTGAACCCTTTACATTATATTTCAACATATTATTGTTCAAAAGCATTTGGGAAATACAGTATCTCTTACAAATAAAACTTTTAATCTAAATTTATAACTTCAATAAGTGACCTGAAAAATGCATAGCAATAAAAGCAAAGCAAAACACACACACACACACACACACACACACACACACACACACACACACACACACAGGATGTCTCTATTAAATACCATCTTTATGGAAGTCTACTTGAAATTTAAAGTCTATGAAGAATACTAAATTATGGAATCAATGGTGTATTTTAATGCTTTCATGTGACTCAGTTAATCTTGGACAATTGTGACTTCTTTATCTCTAATCACATTGTGTTATGCAATCTGATGAAATGTCTAGAATTGGGTAAAAAAGTTTCAGAATAAGTTGAGTAAACTTCTTTCAATACCCAAGACCTCTTCAGTAACCTGATAATTTTGTTTAATGTTTATCCTTATTTCAAATAAAAGTGTACTTAGTTTCATTATGATCTAGATGAAAGTGTGAGGTAAGCATGAAGCAATTGTGAGAGCTAAGATTAAAGTTGTAACCAGTCAGACATTTCTTGGTTAAAATTACTCATGCTATATTGAAATGAAATAAAAACATCATTTTAAGCTCCTGTTATTTATTACTAAGCATAGTAGCTCTTATTTATTTACTTACTTAGTCTTATCCTGAGGTTGACTTCTAATTGTCTTTTCATACAAAGCAGTTGGCTTTAGATTCATGTTGGAAATAGGTCAACTTACCCTTCATTAATTACTTCACATTTTCTCAATAAATTTAAAGCTATCTTGTCATTTCCAGGCAGTGAATATAGCAGATTACTTCAAGAAGACGAGCATCGCTTACTCATTTCTCTCTAAATAAGAAAAAAAAAAAAAAACTATTACTTGGGAGTAAAAAGAGGTCCTCAGCAAAATATTAATACAAATAATTTAACTGCAAAATGAGGGAAGGGAAATAATAACCAATGACTGTTTGACAAGGAGACAATCTGTACCAATAAGAACTTTACAAGTCATGACTCATTTCCATTGGACTTGTCCTAAGAAATCAGTAATATAATTTTACCTCCAGTGCAGAACATAAGTGCACAGAATGTTGATTGCTCACTTATTGCTGTGGATTCTACACAAGAGAGTATTCCATGCAACTGAGCCCCAAATTTCTGTTTGAAAATCAATTTATTTGCTGAATATGGTTGTACATGCCTATAATTTTAGCACTCAGGAGTCTAAGGTAAGAGTATGATGCAATGTCAAGGCTAGTGAGGGCTAGATATTGAGTTCTAGGACAGCATTAGCTACAGAACCAGACTATGCTCCCAACAAAATAAAATCAAAGAAAAGAAAGAACAATTCCACAAAAGCCATTTCTCTCTTGTGCTGAGACTCCTTAAAATAAATTTAAAGTAAAATAAACATACATGGTTTAAAGTTTGTCTGTACATTATAGGTAAAATTAATATATTTATGTTGGTAGATGTGGATCAAAATACTGCATATTTCAATAGCCACATTAATAAGATCATATTTTTCATGATGATATATCTGTTGACTAGCAAAATAACTTCTGTTGTATTTATTGAATTATATGGAATGTTTATAACATGATGTCTTATGAATTCAATGTACAACACACCACTGAGGTCATGATGGCTGAGGAGTTATCCCATAATGCTGCCAGGTTCCCCAGCTCAGCAGGGGTGTCTTTGCAGTTCCCAGTATTAGCACTGTGTGTAATGTCTCATGCTGGTCTAGAGCTCGGTGTTCATATTTCCTTCGGGCTTTATTTGTAGAATGAGCCAAACAGGGACAATTGTGCTTTGCAATGATTAATGGCTCCCTGTAGTACAGAAGGGATTGTATTTCTGAAACTTGTACTGTGCTCACAGTTTAGTGAACAATCACCATTTCTTTGCTGAGAACGGCTACTTGCAGTCTCTTTTAAGAAACCATTTATTTTTTCAAGCATGGATCTCCCTGCACACTGCTTAAATAAAAATGAAATGTGAAATTCATGTGATTTTCACTACTTATCAAATTTTATAAGAAAATTATCCAGATGCCATATAAACTACTAATTTGTAACTCTTCTTTTGACTCACATATACAGATTGACAATATTCTAACAATTTGTATTTGTCAAATCATTATAGAATTTAAAATGTTTTAACCTAAAAATAGCACAGCTAAAGGATAATGCTGAAAGTTTCCTTAATTTATTTAACTTTGCATAAGCAATTTAAAAATGGAACATATGATCCTTGTTGATCATTTAAAAGTACAAAGTGCATATAAAGTAGAAATGTAGCATTTAGCCCTTCAGGGATATTAGATACAGGACAGACACATATAAGGAACTCCCATAAGTACACTGGAAAGAACAAATGACTTTAGACATTAATTTATTCATATGATAAAAATTAGAACCAAACTTTAAGAAGGAACTCTAGACAGATTGGAGATACTGGGACGTTTACTCAAACTAATAAATGATAACAATGAGCCAAAAGAATGATCTTTATCCATGCTCTGTGTAACAGGAGACATACAATAAACTAGTTACATATGAACTACTTGAGTTCAAAATTGCAAATACTATTGCTAAAACATTTCTTTGTCCATTTTTTCTTTTTATTTATTCTTCTTTCATACAATAATTCTGACCTCAGCCTTCCCTCTGTCTACCGTCCCACCACCTCCCCCCTTCTTTAGATCTGCTGTTCCTCCATTTCCCTTCAGAAAAGAACAGGCTCTGAGGGATTATTTCAACAGCTTAGCATATCATGGTCACATTAAAAATTATTTTAAATTTAACCAAAATTAGATGACAGTTTCCAGTAGATTCATTAAGCAACTTTGACAACAGAATTTAAATTTCTGTTACAACAACCATCAATGGCAATGTGCCAAACTGCAGATGAAAATTCAAACTGGAAAGTGGGCAAGAAAACAATTTGTTGTGTTGTAAATGGCATCTTTGGAGTTCCTTTTCCTCACTTGGGGAATCGAATTACACCATACGTGGAGAAATGAATAAAGAACAATGTTGTTTTAGAGGTGAATATAAAATTAATGTTCATATAAAGTCAGTAGACTATTTTAAGTTATGTGAGCTAGTATGTATTATTTCTAGGACTATTCTTCTCATTAAGTTCAATTTTGATAAAATAAAATTAAAGCTGAAATGAAAGTATGATAAACTATAAGATATAAAATAATAAAAATTTTATTTCTTTTCTATCAAATCAGATATCTCACTAAGGCAGATAAGGCCTAAAACACTGGGCCATGCCTTAAGCTAACAAAGATCTCTGACATGCGCAGTAGTATCCTGACCCAGAGGACCCTGAAACTGGACCCTCAAGATGACCACTCTTGACATATGACCCAAAGCCAATCAGGTTATACCATGGCAGCTGGAAGAAGAGCCCTCAAAAAAGTACACACATAAACACCTCAGTCCTTTGTTTAATAAACAAGATTGCTTACAACTTCCCAGAGGCTGTGTCGTTTGGCTCGGCGTCTATTCACCCCCTGCCCCCAGGATCAGAGACAGTGGGACCCCAGCTGCAGAGCCAGCAAGGATCCCACTGTCTTTGATTAATATTCTTAGTGCATTTAATATGACATGTTATAAGGCCGTACATTTACATAAGCAATGAAATAGAAGTAACAGTATATAGACAAAGGGTCCAACATCTTAGTTATAATTAATTGGTTGGTTATATAAATATAATCATTAATATCATTACTGTTCTATAAAATACTTGATAAAAGGCAAATGCATAATTTCACAAACTCTTCAGAAGGAGAAGTTTAGTTTCATTAGCTTTTTGTACTTGGATGAACCAAACCAATAAGTGATTTATTTTTATGAGTTGTCCCTTCTAATAAGAGACCTAATCTCATATATTTTTACTTCTATTTAGTATGTTTAATGATAGGAAATATCATATACCATAAAGATGAAAGTAAAAAATCAATTTTATGATTTCTCAGAAGCATTAGTTACTAATAATGATGTAATAGAACAAGGAGATACATGAGAAATGTAATCTTTGAAAATTACTTCTCTTTATTTTTAATAAAGTTATTAATAAAAATATGCTAAATGTTACTTTTAAGAACATAATCTAAAATCCCTGGAAGAATAGTTAAAACTTCCTGAGCTTAGAATTAGTTGAATGATTCTTTAATTGTGTATTACCTATAGAGGAATAAATACTAATAAATATTTGATCATGAAATGCCTTTATTATCATTTTAAGATAATATATTTATACAACAGGATTTGGGTATAGAAAAGATCTTGAATACATTGCCTATGTATTATTACTTCACTTTTTAATGCTTATAAAAGTGTTTAGGCTTTTAAATATGTATTTTAAGTACACTAAGCTATGTTGACCTTTCGATATAATAACTAGGATTTACAGCAAAGATAGGCTCATAAAAATTGTAATAGAATATTTTATATAAATAACTCATTGTCCATACTCAAAGAAATGATCATCCTAGTTATTTTACATAAAACTAATTTTATTTAATCTTCTTCATTTTTACATGTACACAATGACATTTTATCTCATCCACTCTACTTACCTTTTCCAGTGCTCACTAGATTCCCTAATTAACATGTCCTCCTCAAAACATCATGTTCTTCCCCTCCCTCCCTTCCCTTCCCTTCCCTTCCCTTCCCTCTCTCATTCCTTTCTTTCATTCATCTCACTTTCATAATAAGCACCTAAGTATATTTAGTATCTCCCAATGTACATGAGTGTGGAACATATACAAGAGTATGGACAGCCTACCAGTGGCCAAGCTCCCAAATGATTATGATTATTTCTACCCAGTGCCCATCAATTGCTAATATGTCCTCACCTGGGATTAAGGCCATCCACTCCCCATTTTGGAACTTTGACTGGGTTGATTTTGTGAAGGTCTTTCACATATATATTATTAGTGACAATATCATATACAGTAGAGAACAATTCATAGATTTTCTCTATGCCCTCTGCTTTATTTTTTTGTTTCTTTCCCCTCTTCTGAAATCTCCTCTGAGGTCCGAGATAAAGATTTCCTTTATAGGGCTGAGTATTTTCAACCAATTACTTATTATCTGGAATTTGTCCTGTTAAAAAGCTGTGCATGACCTGTTGTCCACTGCATGAAAAAGCTTCTTAGATCAAGGTTGTAAGAATATAGACTTATGGTTAAACGTATAAATATTTAGATTTCATTTTGACACCAGGATCATTTAGCACAGCAAGAATAGAAGTTTCCTCTCTAGGGTCTGTGTCCTCACTAGCTCTGGACTTGTGACCAGCATTGCTTTAATAGGCCTGAATTCCCTTCTGTGAAAGATTGGAAAGAAGATGGTTCAAATATGTATTCCAATTTTATCCAATTTTATCTAGTTATAAAGAAAAGTGACTATGAAGATTGGAAAATATTATTTTTAATGAGTTCAGATAGGAAAATACTTAATGTACTCACACATATAGATATTCTATAATATGATAGATTTGATATTATATTTCTTTTTATTTATAGACAGTGTGTTATCTATTTTTAATTAATTAAATTTATTTTATCATGCATGTCTGTGTATCATGTGTGTGCGTGATACACATGGAAGTCAGAAGACATTGAATCCACTGTAGCTAGAGTTTTCATCTATGGTTGCAAGCAGCCCAGGTGGGTGCTGGAATTGAACCTGGATCCTCAGCAAGTGCCCTTAACCACTGAATCATCAGATCCAATAGTTCACATTTTTATAATAACCATGGTAATTATCACTATTCAATGTTTGTTTAAAACTATCATATAAACTATTTATGTAAGTATACTCAAAGGAATCTAACTTCACATTACACCAAAATATTTACCCACCCATGTTTAGTGCTGCACTATTAATAATAGCTTGGAAACCAATCCATATTGATGTCCACCAGCAAATAATTTTTATTATATAACATAATATATATATATATATATATATATATATATATATATATGAAATGGGATTTTATACAGCCATTAGGAAAATAAGAAATCACAGAATTTCAAAGAAAATAAAAGAAACTGGAAACTGTTACTTTTAAAGAAACAAGCCTGACTTGGATAGAAAATACTGCATTTTTTTTCTTTTATGTGTGAACTAAATTTAAAATTATAAACCCATACATTTTATATTATATAAAATATCTACATTTATATTATATAAAGTATCTACATCACATATTTTTGTATATCTGGAAAACATGTGTTCATGTGGGTCATGATGGTAGATGACAGAAGAAATCCTGAGGGTAAAGGAGTGTGAGACAGGGAAACAGAAGAGAGGAAGAAAACCCACCATGGTTGTGGTTAGTGTGGTTAGCTATTATTAGAGCAGAGTATAATGATTCATACAAATAAAAATGTCACTATGAAAAACCTATTACTATGCATACTGACTTAAAATCAATTAAAAGTAATTATAACTATTTTGAAATTCTGCTGCCGTGAGTCTAGTTGAAGACAAGTTAAATGTAAAATTCTTCCTCTTTCAGAATTATTTGTTAAAAATTAATTCCTTTGGTAATCTAAGTTTTAGGAGTTAAACTTTAATTGTTACATATTCATTACTTGGGACACCAAATAAGATCTGACTAGAATAAATAGAATTAATTTGGGTAACCTAAGAACAGTTTGGGGAATATTACTGATTTTTCTGTGCTGCAATCCTCCCTATCAGTTTAATGTTTGTGAAATATAAACTCTAATGGCAATGCACCAAGAGAGTTGGAGCAAGGAAAGGTTATGAAATGTTTAAAACAAAATCAGAAGGAAGTGTTTCTGGAGAGAAAAACAAAATGAGAATAGATTCCAGAAGTCAAAGTATTTAGAGAACGATTTGACATAAAAAGTATCAGTTAGTAGGTAGATGAAATGTTTTTAATATATGGCAATTGTCACTGCTATTCCATTTTGAAAGATGTCAAAATTGAACTGCAAAGGAGTTAAAAATTTGTCCAACCTCATTGTGATGAATAATAATAAGTTAAAAAGGAATATTATATATTATTTAATTCCACTTGAAATGTTGCTGCAATCGTCATAGAAATCACTATTGTAATATACATTATATTGAATTTTATTGTATATTTAAAAATAGTTTATTGCACTTAAATATAATATTGACTTAGTAAATACGGCAGGTAAGGCAGCTCAACTGGCAAAATTACTTTGACAGCTTGACAACGTGAATATATACCAGCCCAAATTCCTGCCCTTGGAATCCATGTGAGAAAAACTGAAATGTGGAAGCCTGCCTCATTATTCCAGCACTCTTACAATGAGGTGGGAGACAGATACAGGGGAAACTGGCTGGAAGTTGAAGAGCTAGTATACCTGGGGTATACAGGACTATGGGACTGAAATGAGAGACCCCAGCACAATAAGGAAGAAGACAAAAATAGATTATGGAAAGCTGCCCTCTGACCCTGTACACACTTTATCACTTGTGCAGTTACATACATGACATACACACACTCAAAGACCACAGAAACATAATAATAAAATTAGTGAATATATTTTTTGAAATTCCTTCAAGGGCATTCTTCAGTTAGCCTTCTTTTTAACAAAGTTCTTCCTGGAAAAGATATATACTTAAGGTTAATTTTTGGATTAACTTTTAGATTTATCATTCTTTGAATTCTTGATGTTAACATGTATAGACATTGGAAACTTTATCGGATAGAGATTATAATTAGAATAAAGGCTCTTCCATTAACACCATATAACTACATTCAAAGATCTCTCTTATGAGATATCCTGTCCCTTTTAGTGATGCTAAACTTCTACAATGATAAGAAATTGTTCTGTCTTATAGAAATTCCCACTCTTAATTCTGGTCCCCACATTGAAATCCATTCTTTCTTTTGCAATGCTTCTCTGCCTACATAGAATGTTAAACCTCTGTAGGCCTTTATTTTTTATCAAAACAAATCTTCATTCTATCCTCCTTTTTGCCTTCGTTCACCTTGCCTCACAAGCCCATGTCTTTGTACTGAAATGTGTTTATACATAAGTGAGAATTCAGCGAATCTTTCCCCCACCCCTGCTGTCTTTCCACCATGTCTTCGTTGGAATAAACCGAATTAATAAAATTTTCTCTCTATTAATAGGTTATATTGTATTACCTTGACATTTACATTTATTTCTATTACACAGGACATGACTATCCCATGTCAGTTATTTGCATTTACTCAAACATGTTTAAAGACAAATTTATCTGAACTCTTTGTCTTGAAAAGGAAGTATTTTCTATAGCTACTTTCTCACTCTAAATACTGATCTCTCCCCTCAGCGTTTATACAATTCTATTTCTGTGAATGTTTCCTTAAACAAAATGTTGTGATTTCTGTCCTATGTTTCTAAAATGGATTCTTTATTTAATAGTTTGATGAATTTTTAAAAATTATGTAGCGTTTATGTTTCTCGGGATATTTTTCCATATGTAAAATATAAGCAAACTATGTAAAGGAATAAATATTTAGTATCATAATGAAACAGTTTGTCTGAACAATTAATATGGAGTAATTTGTATAATTAATACAATAATGTAAGTAACCAAGTGGATAAATATAAACATAGAATCTTTTATATTTATGATTTAGTTTTCTTTTCAACTAGATAACAAATTTAGCTGGTCCATTGATCATTCAAATGTTAAAGTAACATACAATTTAAAATATATAATATAGTTTATATGATATTCTTTATTTCATTATCCTTTGCTAGTAAGATCAAATATTAATGAGAATCTTAATAGTCACATATATAGTAATATATATGTATATATATCTGATCTGATATGACAATTTTCTACATATAATTTATTTAATATAGATGATATAACCACATCTTTTTATTTAAGTTAATCTGTATCAATAAAAATACAAATAAATCTTCGCACATTTTATGTTATGATATTGCACCATAAAATGATTCTCTAAATTTTTTGTATGAAAGATAAATATCTGTGTTGTCACCACTTAATAATGTTTCATGACAAAGCCTAACAGACACTAACAGAACATTACATTTCTTTTTAATTGTGAGCTATATTTTTTAAATTTTAAATTGTGTAAAATGTTGGAAAGAAGATGGAATTTCAAGACAGAAGATCAAGATTTCCTATGGTTGGTATATTGAGTACCCCAATGAACTTACCTGGGGGTCAGAGAACAGACCAGCCACTATATTAAAGATAGAGGTTAGGCAGTGCTAGCACACGCCTTTAATCCTAGCATTCTGAAGGCAGATATCCATCTGGATCTCTATGATTTCAAGGCCACACTGGAAACTGAGCCAGGCATGCTGGCACACACCTCTAATCCCAGGAAGTAATGGCAGGAAGCAGAAAGGTATATAAGGCATGAAAAGCAGGAACTAGAGCCTTTTAAGCTTTTAGCTTTTAGCAGCACTTCAGCTGAGATCGTTTGGGATGAGTACTCAGAGACTTTCAGTCTGAGGAAACAAGATCAGCTGAGAGGTTGGCAACGTGAGGTTGGATGTTCTGTATCTCTGATCTTTCTGTGTTCACCCCAATACCTAGCTCCAGGTTTGCTTTTATTAATAAGACCTTTTAAAATTCGTGCTACAATTTCCTGTGAAGTATGTTTCAAATTTATTTTCATTGGATCTTTTTAATTATAAAGTATAGCTCTTTATACAGAGTTTGATAAAGGAACAGGATATTTATGTGTGCTCATTCATTTAAAATCACAAAATAGCAAGATGTGGTGGCTCACATCTATAACTATGACCCTTGATAGACTAATTCAAGAAAATGAGCTGTAAGTTAGGACAAGTCAAGCCAACAAAGTGAGGTCAAGCCAGCTTGGCCTACAGTGTGACCCTGTTTCAAATACACACCCACACAGAAAGAGAGGGAGAAATACAGACGAGAGAGAGAGAGAGAGAGAGAGAGAGAGAGAGAGAGAGAGAGAGAGAGAGAAACAAAAATTCACATAACCCAATTTTGTGAAAATTAGTATAGTCAGTCTTAAGCACTAAGTCACTTACTCATTCCCTTGAGTAAGGGTGACATAATTGTAGGATATACATTTAACTTGCAAAGTACACATTGCCTAGCAATCATGGCTTATTGATATTGTTATTTTATAATGTCCTTTTAGAAATCGCTGTAGAGTAGAAGGCCCTAAAGCTGATTCATTCTGTAATTTTAATGAACAGAACAAAGTAATTATCAACTGAACAATACTTTTTAAAATATGTATGTCTGCCTTTATGTCTATATATCTACCATATATCTATCTCTATCAATTTATTACCTGTCTAGTATATTTGTTAGAAGTATTCTGCTTTCTTTTCATTTATCAGGTATAATACTTCCCAATCTTATTCTTGTCCTAGGAATAAAATGTTTTAGGCAAAATGCCTTGTTTTGATTAAAATATAATTGGTTTGCCATTTTAAATTTTGGATGAATTTAAAAGCAAATAAATACAGCTGACATGCTTCCTTGTTGCATTTTCATGATTACCCAGTAACACCTGTCCTCAAGTGTGTATTGTCTACAATGTTAATTGTGAACTGCTTGACTCGTATTCAAATTTCTTTTAACAAGAATAGAATATTTGTTACCAATTTCTACTTCAATGTTGAGTGACTCTCATATTTCCTCTGTATTATTTCCAATAGTTTTTAGTAACATGTTTTGTCCGACTTTCATTCATATAAAGTGTAAATATAATCTAATGATTCTCTAACTCTTTTCCTTGACTGTTTTACTCATTATTTGTTTAATTAACAATGTTTTGCCTGTATGAATTCTATATTGAGTGCCATTTCTTCTCATGTCTATTTACTCTTCTCTTTACCTCTATGTATATGTGTGAGATATATATATATATATATATATATATATATATATATATATATCCTGTATATGACAAATAACAGATAGATGATAGATGATAGATAGATAGATAGATAGATAGATAGATAGATAGATAGATAGATAGATAGATGATAGATAGATAGATTCATTCTACCAGTTCTGTTCCTCTAGAGAACCCTGACTAATACAACCATGGTGGTACTGATCAAGAAACTCAAGTACTACAGAGCTAAAATATGTCTCAGGATGGAATGCAAGGTGATCAGAGAGTTTGCAGTGAGTTTGTGTCTGCTAGCAATGTTTCAAGCTATACTCATATACTTTTACCAACATGGCAGAGCAAATGTGAGGTGAACAAAGACAAGCAAATGGGGGAGATAAAGCCCTTGAGACCTTGACCCTACCCAAAGGAAAACAGGCAACTAATGTTTTAATCAAGCTGAGGAAGGAATAAATAGTCTTTCCAAGGGAAGACCATACCAACTGGTTATCTAATACCAGATGGTAGACCTGAAAACACACATAAAAGTAACATTATATAAATTGATTATACCATATTTTAGAATATATATTTATGTAAATATAAATATATGTAGCAAATTCATGAAAAATAGGCTATGAATTTGGAAGGGGGTGTATCTGAGAGGGTTATGAGGGAAGAATTTGAAAAATGGAACACAATTATAATTTCAAATTTTTCTTTAAAAAAAGTTCATTCTATTAAATTAATTCCCTTTCTCTTTGTGGTAGTTTCAATGAAAGTGACACCATAGAATCATATATTTGAATATTCCAATCCCATTTGGAGGACTCTTTAAAACATTAGGAAGTGTGACCTTGATGGAGAAGTGTAGCAGTGGGACTAAGCTTTGAGTTTTCAAATGTCCATACTAGGCCCAGTGTCTGTCTAATGCACTCTGCTGCCTGTAATTTAGAGTAAGCTCATCTATTACAAGAACATCATGCCTGTACGTCTACCACTGGGTTTTCAGCCATGATGGTCACCCTCTGAAAGTGTAAGCAAGCCTCTGGTGAAATGCTTCCACTTATTAGTGGTAATGGTGTCTCTTCACATTAATAGAATAGTAAGTAAAACAGAACTCAATACAAAGAATAGGGCATTGCTCTAAGAGTCTAGACCATGCTGTTTGTTGAAGAAATATAGACGATCTTGAGAGTTTAAACTATAAAATTGGTTAAATGTTTTGGTCAGGGCTTAATAAGTTATAGTAGTAGAAGCATGGAAGATAGTCAGGCTGAGAGCAAAATAGATTGTTGAGGACCAACTCAAGAGGTTTCATGGGGAAAGACTACTAGAGAACATTCTTAAGATATCTGGAAAATAATATGAATGCTTTTTGCCCTTGTCTGAAGAATCTTCTGAAAGATAAAGAGAAGAATTTTGGGTTAATATCATTGGCAGAGAAAATTCAAAACAACTTAACCTTGACTCTCTCATGTAATTATTAATCATCACTATTATGACTGTCAGTAGATGAAACAGAGACAGTGGAGAGGGAGTATAAAAAATATACAGTTTAAGGAGAAAAAGAGCACCAGGAAATATAATATTGATGCCAATTTCTGTGGTCAAGAAAAACATAGGCAAAATGGAATAAGTGGAGTAGTACCCTTGGGACAAGAACCTACCACGACCCATGACATTTCTTATTATTGTTTCTATTAGTATTATCATTTCCAGGTCTTGTTTAGACATCCATATTGTTGAAGTATCATTGGTGAAGTTTCCATGTTGTTTCTAGAAGACACAATTTCATTGCATATGTCATGATTCCTTGAGTCTTACAAGCTTCCTTCTTCACTGAATTTTATGTGCATGTGCAATGCTGTATATGTATCTGTTTTTTTCTAAACAACCTGTTAATCTATACCCTGTAATCTACATTAGATTTGTTATGTTTTCATTTGCTATGAAGATAGATACACTTATCAGCAGGTATAGTTTTAGAATGCAATTAAGAATTTTTCTGATCTAGTAAATGATGAATGGACTTTCATTTTTAAAATCCTGGCATGAATAGCTCGTTAGTTGCTAGAATTTTTGTAACAGACATGATTTCCCCCTACTTGAGTTAGTCTTAAGTCCAAAGGGACAGCTGTTGGTTTCCATCAAGTTATGAGTGGAATTGTTGAACTTTAGCTCTATCTAGCAATGCTATACACTGTTATAATTCAATGGTACACACATCTGTATGGGACAATTGATTGCTTATATCTCTTGACAAATTATATACCACTATCTAGTACTATGAAAGCTAGATAATAGGATAAGTGCTTTGAGCTTAGATCCAGCTCTAACCTTCAAATTCATCTGTCCAAAATATTGAGCCTCTTCAGCATTTGGGGTTTACCTTCAATCTCTTGGAAGCAATCAGTGGCAGCATCAGTAATATGTATTGACTTGAGAGTCACTTGGGCTACCCTGACCAACACTTTGAAGAGCTTTCTTGTGCTTGTTACTGGAATTTTGTTAGATGGGTATAGGCTCATGTGTAGAACTTTGTCAGCCCAAGTGGCATAACTTCATGTTATTTATTATTATTACTTCATGTATTATACACACACACACACACACACACACATATATATATATATATATATAAAACTAAATACATTTGTATACGTAATACACACACACACATATATATATATATATTATTTATATAGTAAATAGTCACTGTATATATACACACACACACACAAGCATGTTGTAATATTGTATATTTAGGTAAATATGAAATTATATAGTTTGTTGCAACTTCATTAAGCATTCTTCATGTTATTTGTCCTTCCATCTTTCATTTTCTTTTGTATTTACCCCATGTTCCTACTATTTCAATTTACCCCTTCACATCACCTGAAACTCATTATTCCCATTGCTAGGTCTCCTCTACACTGAAGTCCTATTTAACTTTCCTGATTTCTATGGTTACAGAGAGTTCCAAGCTGTGCCTAAATACTTGGAGGTAGGAATCTTGGGAAAGAGACATTGTGCCTACCCAGATTATTAAATGGGTTCTGTGAATCCAAATGCTGATTCTCAATCTACATTAGTATAATCTTTACCAGGTTAAGCCATCTACTCAACCACCCATTACCCTTTCTTCTTTCTTCCAACATATCATAGGGTGTCCCATTGACTGAGGCTTATATTCCCATTTCTTTTCATTGGTGTCATCTCAAGGAGTGTGCCTATAAAAGGGTATCATTTAGGATACATTTTATTATTGCCATTCTATCTTCTGTTCCTTATACTTCAGTGCTCACTGTTGAATTCCCAACCATAAAGGATTCTATCTCTCTTTCCCTTAAAGTATAATACCATCATTTCAAAATTCCTGTCTAGAAGTATTCAACTTTATAAAATATTTTAATTTTTATATTTCTAAAATAGTATGTCTTCTGATAATTATCTGCCTCTTCCTAGATTTTAGAAATAAGTAAGTGGATATAGTCCGGCATATATGTCAAAACACATGTCCTCTAAGGCAGGTGGAATTAGGAAATCATAAAACCTTTAAGCAAATAAGCCAAATCAAAAAAAATTTCATTGTATTGTACCATTTAAATTTATTTAATTTATGCCATTTCAGATAAGATTGCTAGAGTAATTTTTACTCATTGCTTGAGTTTCTTTGAAAAACTTTCTGTTGTCCAGTTAGGGCTTGCTATCTACATCACAGAACTGTGAACAAGGATTGTAAAAAAAAAAATGAAAATTTCATGGTTGGAGACATTCTGCAAATAAGTGAAAAAAATTTATTTGATAACATTTCAAAATTGAACACTACTATCCAAAAAACCACAGTATGTGGTGATGAATTAATTTTCATCCTGAACATATAGTTCTGGTATACACCTAGCAAATCTATTAGAGAATCACACTGTATTAAAAGATTAAATAGTATCCCCATTTAATCTTTTTATTTGAATCAGAAAGTACACTCGAAAAAGTGCAATGCTGTTTTATCATTAAAGCTTTTAATAAACGAAGACTAGTGGGGAACTACTCTAGAGTGAATAATGGATAACTTTTTCAAAACTAGTATAATTATCATATTTAATGTTGTAATGACAGCATATTATTTTAAAAATCCAGGCCACTAGATATTAACAACTTTGCTCCATTTATTCTTTATTGAATAAGAATTCTAGATAATACAGTTTGAGAGTAAAAATATAAAGGATGGAAAGAAAAGATAAATATGTCCTTTTCCAGTAATAATGTAATTGTGCTATAATGTGAGACAATTATTTTTGTCTTAATTAATAAATTAATAGGTCTTATCTTTATTAAAGTGGGTAGTTTGTACTGATAATTCTCAAGTAAGCCTTTTCTCACAGGCTCACAGTGTGCTTTACTGTTTATCTTGCTTTATGGTAGCAAATTAAAACTGATAAGCAAATGTTATACCTCATTAACTAACTTGTGGTATTTAATTTACATTTATGTTGACAATTTGAGTTATAAAGTTATGTGAAATTGGGTAAACATGTGAAGTCTCCTTTTTTTGATAAAAGAATAAGAATATTAGTATACTATTCTAAAAACCTCTAATGTATCATCTATTGATCCCGTTTATACCACCCACACATTCTGTGACAACCAATGATCACTGTTTTATTATCCATTTGTTTTTGTTATTTATAGAATTTTGTGTAATAAGAACTAAGTATAATGTTTTCTGATGAGCTTTTTTTCAACATACATTTATTTTTATGGCACCATAATTCATTTAAAACGTTTGATTACATGCAGTTCCTTGCTTAAATATGACTTTCTCCTGCCTTGACCTTTTCAAGGATATTTTGTTGCCTTTTGTAGTTATGCTATTATGAATAATACTTACAAACATTTGCATGCATGAGCTTATGTGTTGAAATACATTACAACTCATTTGAGTAAATAATAGTGACATGAATGGTAGCGTATATACTGAATTATATTACTAAGACACGGGGCCATTTTGTATTCCTACAACTAATGAATGGCTTCCTGCTACTCATCCGTCCCTAAATTATTTAGTGTTGTCAGTGTTCAGGATTTTCACAATGAGAATATATCACTTAATTGTTCTAATACACTTATTTCATCCATTGCTGCTTTTATTCTAGTAAAACGTTGGGCAGAATCTCCCATAAGTGTGATGCCTGATTGTATTAGTTTTGTCTATTATAGGCTAGTCTGTTTCCCAATTAAAAAAATAATGGCAAAATTAGCAGATGCATTGACTGTATTAGCCCTAAATAAGTGAAGGTGATGATTTAACAAACCAACTTCATTGTTTCTTCAAAACTATTAATCAGATGTTTTTATACATGAATATCCCAATACTTCTAAAATATTAATGTGTAAAAGAATAGTCTCATTTCACAGAAAGAACAATGTTTTTTTTTTCAAAAAATAGATATTAAGGTGAAAAGATTCTATCCACTTTATCCATGTCCTAGTATTTACAGTATAAAATAGTAAGTGTACAAATGAATATAAAAGAAATGGATGATCACACCAAAAGGAATTCCTACGCTTGAAATGGAGAGGATGCCTATTTAAAATGCTATGTCTGTGATTCATATTTCTTTTGCTAATCTTAAGGTTAATTGTAACAACTACAAGAAAGTTGATGGTTAATGATATAGTAAATGATATAGTAATAATAGTAAAGTGATCTTAGAAATTCATCAAAAAGACACCGCAGAAAGCAAAGAAAGGATTTTTAGAGAATGCAGTTTTCTGTAGCCAGATATCTCAGACATAATAACAACCATTGCTAACTTAGATGAAAGGAGAAGTTGGGGTTTGGCACAGATACAAGAGAAAATCATGTTCCTTAATGTTGAGCATGTGATTAAGGTTTCATATTTCTCTAAATTTACATCAATACATCTTGTTTTTGCCATAAAAATAGTGGTAAAATTTATCAAGCGTAAATTGAATCAATTCAATCATATTTTATATCAATGTTAATTCTGTGAAAATATATATTTGTTCTACTTGAGTATTTGAGACAATTTCCTGAGAATTACAGGTGAAATTCCAGTTTTCTAAAATGTAATAAATAGAAAATTTGCATAGTGTGAAAAATTAGAAAATATGTTCTGGTTAAATGAATATTTTGAACTAGTTATAAAAGGTAAAGAAATATATCTGTTACTTTGTTAATTTTAACAAATGGAAATTATTACAGGAAGCTTGCTTTCTAAATTATTTCTTTCTAGCTTTTAGATGCTGTAAAAGTGCTTAAGGAGATATTTATGAGTGCTAGACATAGACATGAGGAATTCTGAGATGGTATCCCTCTCACATGGAGACTACTAAATATTAGTTGATTTATCTCATAACAAGTGACATAAACAGGTGAATTCATCAATAATAGGGAGTCAATGATCAGTTAGGAGAGGGGTCCATGGAGAAACCCCACTCTTAAGGATATACTGACGATTAATGGTAACTGGGAAAGGGAAAGAGATTCCTTTGCTCTTCACCACTAGTAAGTTGTTCATGTTATTATAAATAACTTCCTCACACATAGTCACTTAACAATCCTAATGACACACACAGAAACCACACATACAAAGACTTGAAATCAGATAGAAAACTAGTTGGCAATAGGAAGGAATCAACAATGCTAACACAGAGACAAGAGAGAATTATCGGTATGGATATGACCAAAACCTAATTACAAATGAAAATACCATAATAAAAGCCATTGTTGAGTATAATTATTATAGATTAATAAAAAGTGATGTGTCACTTTAAGAAAACTTTAATTATTAGCAGCAGTCATAATCAATTGAAACACCCAGGTTTGGACAGGTTTTCTTAGTAAAAAATGAGAATGTCACTGGAGTGATATATAAAGGAAAATGGAAAACCATGTCTTCTAGAGAATCACAGAGCTGATGAAACAGCTGATGAAAAAGTATGTTACATACAAAACATTTCATGTTTCTGTAAATTTCCTTCCTAGACATTTTTAATAGTCAACTTATAGATTGACAGTTTTAATAAATAGTATCTTTATGGTCTTTCATTTTAAGACCGTTCCCAGAGGAAAAAATTAATACTTTTGTAAAATTTGACTCCACATTTATTCCATGAGAAGTCTTTTTATAAATGTGAACTATGCAGTGGAAACTCATTAGTTTAATTATTCAGCATAGATAATGTGCAATTTGAAAACATGAGGCCTTTGACCCCTAACCTTTGCAGTCGCTGTTGGAACTAGTACAGCATTTTAGAGTCTATTAATGTCTTTTTTTTTCTTGGATTCTTTCTTAATTTTACTTTGGATGACATATATAATAGAAAATAGAAGCACAAAATCCAGACAGAAATGTTTTATAATGATGCAAAAGTTTAGTCAGGGAAATACAATTTTCATTTAATAGAACTAAGTTTCAACCTTAGATTTATTATAATTATCCCTATAGATCATGTAAAATCCTTTGAAATCACTGTTATTCATTTAAGATTTGGAGAATTTATTATTTGACCATAGATGCAGAAAAAGATAATATATACATAATGCAAGGTGTTTGTACTGACCAAGACAATCATGACATCTTCTCATCAAAAGCAAGCTCCTTAGAGTTCTCACCTGCCTTTTAGTTTTCTCACTCCTGTAGTTATGGAGACAGCCTTACAAGCCCTCATTCTCTTCTTTCTAATATTTTGGAGTATTATTTAGAAAACATTTATAGTGTTTCTCTTGGAAATGTAGATATTTCAAAATAAACTTTCAGTTATTTTTCAATCCAAAGCACCAATAATATTGATGCAACCCTGTCATTCAGATTCTGGGTGGCTGAAGCAGTTGACTGTCATTATAAATTCTAGACAAGCATGGCCTGACTACACCAATAAAATGACAAAGTTGACAGAATTGTCCAAGAAGCCCACAATCCTGCACAAAGAACCCCAGATGACTGAGCAATACTGAGAAATGGAGAAAACAGTCTTTGCCATGGAGCAGTACACTAATTGGTTGTCCAGTAACAAATGGTCAGCAGTAAAAATGCACATACAAGTAATATTATTCAGATTGACCAGTTATATTTATGAATATATATATGTGTATATATATATATATATATATGTGTGTGTGTGTGTGTGTGTGTGTGTGTGTGACACACACACACACATATATATAATTTTCTGGCTAGTTTAATGTTAACTTGACACTAGCTAGAATCATTTGAGAAGCAGGAACTTCAACTGAGAAATTTCCTTCATAATATCGGCCTGAGGGAAGCATGTAGGGCATTTTCTTAATTAGTGATTGATGTGGGCACACAAAAACCATTGTGGGTGATGCCACCCCTGGGCTGGTTGTTATAAATTCTATAAGAAAGTAGACTCAGCAAGGAAGGGGAAGCAAGCAAGTAAGCAGCAATCCTCCATGGTCTCTGCATCAGCTCCTACCTCCATTTCCTGCCCTGCACCAGTTTCTCTTCTGAATTCTTTTGATGATGAACTGTGATGTGGTGATATAAGTTGAATAAACCCTTTACTCTCTAACTTGCTTTTTATCATTGTATTTCATCACACCAATATTAAACCTAATAGTACATATATACATATACAACACATATAACATACATATATATTCATATAGGTGCATATAACAATTAATGGATAGAAGAAGCTTATGAGTTTGAAAAAGAAAAGGAAAGTTACATTGAAGGGTTTAGAGAGAGAGAAATGATGTAGCTATATTGTAATTTCAAAAATAAAACAAATAATAAATCAAACAAGAAAGCCATAAAAGATTGTATTGTATACTGATAAATAATGGATCTACCTATCATGTATCTATCATAATAGTCTGATACATTTATAAAGTGTATAGCCAACTCAAAGCAATAAACATTTCTGCATCCTCAAATATTTACCACAAGAGATATATTTCTGGATGATGATATAAAATATGCCATTACTCTAAAGCATATCATACTATGGTGAATATTTGTTAAAAGCTTGAAAGCATACACTTAAATTTAGCAAACACACATGAAAATTACTATCTAATGAAATGAAAACAGGCTTTTATCATCTGCTGAAAAATGCTCGACTAATGGTAAACCACCCACTATTGTGGTCTACTACATTCTTTTGCTTAATTCATCCTTAAAATAAAAAGAAAAAAAAAGACATCTATTAGGTGCTTTTCAACAGAGTCCAGTAAAGCTCTATTTGTACATTTATTAGAAGAATATAGTCATGAAATATCAAACTTTAAATAAACTTCTGGAAAGTCCCTCATGTTAGCACATGTGAGAGATGCCACAACTTTCATTAAAAATTCTGTAGTATTTTACTAGGTGCTGAGAGTCGACTTTATTTAACTTCTAACATACCTCAACCTTAATAGAAGGAATGAAATTAACTTCAAGGATATATTTAGATTTGAGTAATCAAGTAAGAAATGCTAGCATTTACCAAAAGGATTTCAAAAAGTATAAAAAAAGAAAATAGAAATGTGAAAACAAAAAAGACAAAATCAAGAATCCTGTATGAAATCTTCCACATAGTATAATAGTACAACTTCAAAAAATGATACAACCAATTAAACAATACTCAATAATAAAAAAGGAGTAAAATTTTAGTGATTTCCCATTAGTAAATTAATATGAGTGCATAAGATTTAGTATAAGGAAAATGTTTTTAACCTACAAACAAACAAAAATGAAAGTTCAAAGAGATTTAGGCTGGAAGGAGAGCCTCACTGGGAAAGATTGTGTGTTCCATAAACTCTAGAATTCCATGGAGGCTATTCCATCATGGTCATTTTTAAAAGAAAAGTACAATTATATCCCTAAGCCAAATAGCAATTTAATAATAAGATAGATCTAAGTGATCTCAGAATTTAAAAAAAAATTGTGAAAATCAGCTTCCATTTCAAATTCTCTGTGGAATAATCTCCTACATTTATACTTTAAAATGAGGATTAGAAATAAGAATGACCTCAGATGGTGGTGGTGTGCAACTTTTATCTCAGTATTAAGGAGGCAGAGTCAGGAGCATCTCTGAGTTTGAGACAAGCTTGGTCTACAGTCTTGTAGTCCCTGTCTTGAAAAGAAAGAACAAGAGGAGAGAGAGAGAGAGAGAGAGAGAGAGAGAGAGAGAGAGAGAGAGAGAGAGAGGGAGGGAGGGAGGGAGGGAGGGAGGGAGGGAGGAGGGAGGGAGGGAGGGAGGGAGGGAGGAAGGAAGGGAGGAAGGGAGGAAGGAAGGGAGGGAAGGATAGAGGAAGAGAGAGAAAGAAAAAGAAAAAATGAATAAAACAAAACTTTCC
Organism: Peromyscus leucopus; assembly: GCF_004664715.2. NCBI lineage: Eukaryota > Metazoa > Chordata > Mammalia > Rodentia > Cricetidae > Peromyscus > Peromyscus leucopus. The sequence continues at coordinate 11,614,224 of NC_051070.1, read as the reverse complement.
TTCTGTTAAATTTGTTTTTGTACAATTTCATACATTTATATAATATACCCTCATTACTACTGCCTCTACTCTATTTTCTCTCTTCCACTGCTGTCTACCACCCACCTTCCCACCAAATCTCACATCCATGTCATCTGGCTTTTTGTTGCCTAATTATTGTAGTTAGGACTCTCTGACCTTGGGTGTGAAGCTGTGAACTAGATCCTGATGAGATTACTACTGGCGAAAACCTAAAGCTAGTGACTGTCCCTCCCTAAGAATTCATCAACAGGCAATAGTTTGGAAAAAAAATGGATTGCTTAATGCAGACCATATTGTCACCTATACTAAACAATAAAACAATTTCTTAACAATAATTAATTTACTGTTACATATGAAGCATATAACAGTAACACATGTGCAGATTTAGAAATATAATTAACAGACAGTGTATGCAATACTTTTCATTGAATGTCTGAAACCACACTTGATAATTTCATTACCTATCTAGACAGAAATTAGCCTCAAGTCTCCAAAGTTCACTAATACTTGCTTATGTCTATTTGTTGCAAATTGGTATCTTTAATATATCTATCAGATTTTAGCTGGATATATACTGATACCTCTAATTTCAACAAGTAGGTGATAGCAAATGAACGTTTAAGGCTAGCCTGTCCTATGTAGCAAGATCTTGGCAAGCCAGACCTACATAATGAAACTGTGAAAATGTTCAAAGGTGGGGATGGGAGAGATTTACAATGGAACAAAACTATTCTCACATGAATAAATGCAAATGACTAGGAAAACCTTGTAAAATATGCTCAAAATCATTAGCCGTGTAAAACTACAAATTAAAACTACTTTTAAGATTCCATCTCTCCCTACTTGGAATAGTCTCTGGGAGACCTGTTCTTTTCTGAAATGAAAAGGAGAAAGAGTGGATCTGTGGGAGAGGGGAGGTGAAGTGGGGTGTGTGTGTGTGGAGGGAGGAGAAACTGCTTTGGGGATGAATTATGTGAGAGATGAATAAATAAAAAAAAAAGAATGCTCATTATCAAGAATACAAATGACACTAAATTTTGGTGTTGGTGAAGAGAAGAGGCAATTGTTACATTGGGTAGAGTGTAAAACAGTGCTGGCATGTATGTATCATTCTCGAACTATATCTCACCAGTGTATTCTATGACAGAGACACATACACACCTACATACATTTCTGCTCTGTTCACAATAGCAAGGATATGAAATCGCCTAGTTGTTTATCAATGGATGGCTAAGAAAAGAATGGTATATTTTCTGTGTTTTTTTTCATCAACTGTTTTTTTTTAATTTTTATTTATTCTTCCTACATACATTCCAACCACAGCTTCCCTTCCCTCAACTCTTTTCAGTAACTCTCCCACATCTTTTCAACCCCAGAAAATATAAGATCTCTCAGGAATATCAACCAAACACGGCACAAGAAGATACAAAAGACCAGTTACAAACCCTCACATCACTGCTGGGCAAGGCAACACAATAGGAGGAAAAGGATCTCAAGAGCAGGTAAAAGAGTCAAGGAGAGAATCCCTACTCCCACTGTTAGGAGTCCCACAAGAACATCAAGTCATACATCCATAAAATACAGGCAGAGCATCTAGCGCAGACCCAGACAGGTTCTGTGATTATTGCTTCAGTACTTGTGAGCCCCTATGAGCCCTGCTTTGTTGATTCTGTGGGTCATGTTCTTGTGGTTCCCACGATTTCTCCTCCCCATCTTCTCTTTGGTTCCCTACACTCCAAAATGAGAGATCAGATGGAGACCTCTAATCTAGGCTCTCTCTCCCCTTACTGTTTGGCTGTGAGTCTTTGCATCCCCTCCCATTAGCTGCTGGAAACAGCCTCCCCAATGACAACTGGACTAGGCAACCATGTATGAATATAGCGGAACATTATTAGGAATCATTTAATTGATTTCTTTTTGTTTTTGTTGTTGTTGTTGTTGTTGTTGTTGTTGCCAGTCATGCTTGGTTTTACCCTACGTCCCTGAGCTATCCAGTCTCTGGTTCTGGCCACCCAGCCAGTGTTCAGCATGGGCTCTCTCTTGTGCTCGGAGCCCCAAATTAGACAAGTCGCTGGTTGACCACTTCCAGTTCTGTCTCACCATGGCTCCAACACATCTTGCAGGAAGGACAGATTGTAGAGAGAAAGATTTTTTTTTTTTTGGCTCAGTTAGTGTTACACTCCCACCACTGGATGCCCTGTTTGTTTACTGAAGTTGGATGGTTTAGGTTCTGTAGCAGGAATCTTAAAGAGTCTTTATTAATAAAACAAACCCGGAGCCAAGTATTGGGGTGAACACTGGAAGATCAGAGAGACAGAACAAGCCACAGCTAACCTCACCTGGCCAACTTCTCAGCTGATCTTGTTTCCTCAGACTGGAAGCCTCTGTGTCCTCATATCCGAATAGCTCTCAGCTGAACTGTGCTGCTCAAAACCTAAAAGCTTAACCAGCCAAATACTTAACCAGCCAAATGCTTCTAGTTTCTGGTCCTCATGCCTTATATACCTTTCTGCTTTCTACCACCACTCCCTGGGATTAAAGGCTGGCTTTCTGGGATTAATGGCATGAGTCACCATGCTTGGCTGTATCCTTGAACAGATGGATTTCTGCCTCTGGAAGGCTAGGATTAAAGGTGTGTGCTACCACTGCCTATCCTAAGTATCTAGTGGCTTTTCTGTTCTCTGACTCCAGATAAGTTTATTAGGGTATACAATATTTTGGGGAACACAATAACACCATGAAGTAAACCCAAGCATATTGCTAAAAGAAAAGTTTAAGAGATTCTTCAGTCCCATATCAGAAGAGCCCTCTGGTGTGAGACAGAAGGAAACCAATAAAAAGGGACCATTGTCTTCTAAATTCTAATTCTCTCCATGCTTACTCTTGATTTCTCAGAATCCCTTCTTACATGCTATGTCCTCTTTAAATCCAAACCTCCCATTTTTGATAACAAATAAGTTTTTCCAATAGCAATCTCAGAAGTCACCAGAAGGAAGATGGGGCCCCAACAACAACAACTCTACCCAATCCAGAATGATGCCATGGTAATCATCATCATACTACACTTCTTGCCAGAATTTCAGACAATCTTACCCATTACTCTAAAACTTGCTGCAGAACCTACAGTTAGTCTAACTGAGATTTAACTATCTGAGCTTTCTCACAGTACCCAACAGAGATAACATCACCCCCTAAACCGCAGGAAGCAATTCTAAGAAAACGACGCCCCTTCTCCCTTAGGTTTCATAATTCTCAGGGTTATGGATGACGGTTATAGGGTTGGGGGTGGAAGAAAATATTAACTCAGGATTGTAAAAAAAAAAAAAAGGGGGGTGGGGGGAGAAGAAATGGTATAAGATATGATGGTAAATCATTGTATATACTAGTAAACAAACTTAGTAAAATAGCAACCTTAGATAATTTGCACTGTAATTTGTACTGTTATAGAATCTTATATGTTGATACAAATGTAAACTATTTTTATACTCCTGTTTAAGATAATTTGTATATTGATACAAATACAGAACTATATTTGTTATAATGTACATATATTTCTACTCTTATTTGAAACATTTTTATATTGATACAAATGTAAATTTATATCTGTCATACTTTATATATGTTCTACTTCTGTTTAGGATATTCGGTATATTGATATATATTTAATATTATTGTCATATTGCATATCGCACTATATATTCCTACCTCTGTTATAAATATCTTGTGTATTGTCACAATTTTGAAGTCATCGTTCTTCACCATACATTTGCTTATAGACTGTTTACCTTATTTACGTGAAGCCTTAGTCCTTAGGTTATTTCGATAGATAAGATTTATAAATTTATAGTCGCCTATGCCTGTCATCTCTATAGTTACGTTAGTTAGGTTATCCAGATTTACAGATACATAGGTCAGATGGGCAGGTAATCTTCAAACACTTCATAGACCTGAAGAATATGGCATTTAAATAACTTAGAATTCTGTTGACGTGAGACACAATTGCTCCTGGCTACACCAATTGATCCCGAGAGAATGTTGGGCTTCTAAGACATTTCCATTGGGAAGTTTGTCTTTTGGCACAAAATGGCCTACTGGACAAAGAACTGCCCTTGCCTTGATGGCTGACAGTACAAATGCAATGCTCTCCTTTCTGGACAAGTGGGACACAAGGAAAGCGACCACTGTACTCTGCCAAGACAGAGTAAGATGGTCTTTCAGAACTCCTGCTTCTGAAAATGGTCTGTCAGATACTCTAGGCCTGTAGCCAATTTGAATGCACCAACAATGCTGAGAAACATTAGGTGACTGTCCAGGCTGCCAGCTGTCTTGGTCTACTCTTGCAAGATTCCCGAAAGTTTCTTGCATCCATCTACCATTTCTCAGGTACCATTATGTTCCTTCTCAGGTCTTTGATGGGATTGAAGACTAGCAGTTATAGTTACAACTTAGTATATATAATATCTTAGATAGAACATATTAAGTATTAGATTCAGGTTCTTTAGGATAGGACACCTTTGAATGATCTTTATAACATGCTCTATACTTCTCTGGATTTTAGTATGTGTTTCTTGCTTGATATTGTTTGCATTGGTTGTAGTTACATCTTATCTAGGTCATTATCTCTCATTATTTCTGGACAATATTTGATAGCCATTCCTTTGTATATAGTCTTGTATTAGTTTAGAACCTTCTTAATTAGACAAAAAGGGGGAGATGTAGTGGGTAGCCATTCCAGCTTGGTTCTGGAAGTTCCAACCACCATTGAGACTCTGGCAACTGTCACACCTATGAGGCGGGGCGAGGGGAGGCGCCTGGGGACCCGAGAGCTGGATGGGCCAGCACTCTCTCTGGGCGCTCGCTTGGTGCCGGGATGCTGACCGGTGGAGATTGACTGTGCAGAGCTCCGGAGAACACTGCTGGACTGCGTTACACCTTCCCCAGACCCTGCGACCTACCCATTACTTAATTTGTGAGTTACACCATTAAATAAATATCCTTTTAACTACGTGGAGTGGCCAAAATAATTTCTCCAATACCCTATCCTCCATTAATTGGAGCCCTCTCTACGGTCACCTTCTTAGATTCTGGGGAGTTTCTACTACACTAGGTTTAGACCACATAGACCCCCAAATGCCTGCCAATTCCAAGCATCTCACCCTGTACTCTCTCCTTCCACCTATTTCAGAATGCAATATTACTAACTTGTAAAGAAAAGTGAAGTGAGGCAATTGGCAGATAAATTGATGTGAATGGAAAAAATACACTGGATAAGGGAACTAAGACTCAGAAATACACAGTAAGTTCTCCTATGTGGATATTACCTTCAAATATTCTCTTTGGTTTAAAGTAGGAGCACAAGTGCGTACTGTAAAATTAGAAAGGGGACTTTGAGTGGTGTCTTAGGGTTTTTACTGCAGTGAAAAGACACCATGACCTCAGCAAGTCCCATAAAAGAAAGCATTTAATTGGAGCTGACTTCCAGTTTCAGAGGTTTAGTCCATTAATATCCTGACAGGACATGGTGGCATGAAGACAGACATGGTGCTGGAGAAAGAGCTGAGAGTTCTACATCTTGACCCACAGGAGGCGAAAAGGACCGTGTCACTGGGCATACCTTGAACATAGGTGACCTTACAGCCCATCTCCACAGTGACACAGTTCCTCCAACAAGGCCACACCTCTTCCCACAAGGTCACACCTACTAATAGTGTCACTTTCTTTGGGGGCCATTTGCTCTCAAACCACCACAAGCAAGGGAATATTAAATGAGTAGAGATGGTAGATTATAAGTGAAATGAAAGTGAAGAACTGAAATACTAGGGGCAGAAGAATGAAGCAGGAAGGGGTATGGGAGTATGGGGGCACTGAGGGATGAAGAGAAGAGATAATTCAAAGAAAGGGGTTATGAATAGACATATGGAAGCATGCTCAATCACAGTCCATTTTATATGTGGAAGAATAATAGAAAATAAATGAACTGAAAGACAAGAGGAACATGCCTGGTGTTTAAAGATTAAGTGGCCATAGAAGCAAAGGATGGGTTGATTGATGGGTTAAACAAAAATAAGAATCTATTTAAAAGTCTTTTGGAAACCTACTACTTATAGGTTAATTTCAAAATGTAACTTGTTATTTTTTTAATTTGAATGTAATTTTCATGTATTAGTGGACAGTGTCTCTCCCAGAAGAAATGGCATTTTAATAGAAATTTTGCAGTAACAGGCATTACATATTGTCCTATAAGATATTAGTCAAAGAGCCTACAGATGTCTGCAAAATGACATAGGATAATGCCATTGTGCTGTGGGATGTCATTCTGTATCCTCTGAATATGTTTTGCTTTGATTCGTTGATAAATAAAACACTGATGTCCAGTAGCCAGGCAAGAAGTATAGGTGGGGTGAGCAGATGAGGAGAATGCTGGGAAGAGGAAGGGCTGAATGAGGAGTTGCCATCCAGACACACAGGAAGCAAGATGACAAGGGATAACAGAAAAAGTACCTAGCCATGGGGCTAAACATAAATAAGAATTATGGGTTAATTTAAGTGTAAGAGCTAGCTAGTAACAAGCCTGAGTTAATGGCCAGCCAGTTATAATTAATGTAAGCTTCTGAGTGATTATTCTATAAGCAGGCCATGGGACTGTGGTGGCTTGGTGGGACCCAAGAAACATCCAGCTACACCATTGTTCTTTTTTACCCACCATAACTACATGGTAAGACTCCATTGCTCACAACAATACGTTTTGTGTGCTACATAGAGCAAAGCCGATCTTAAATTGCCAGGAAACTTATTTCTCACAGACTTGATTTCATAGTGATGGAAGGTGCTGTGGAGGCTGGTGCTTGAGAGAAAGCATCGATGGTCTTACCGATCATTGGACCATGCATGCTGCAATACCAATATGCCAGTGGATCTTCCAAGCTGAAATGGCTACCCACTACACACAGTCTTCAAGATCCACTCATTACTGAGTTTGTAGTAACAGTGGATAGGTGCTATGAGAGGGAGAATCGACCTTGTTTTTTGGAAGTCGCTACGGAGAGCTTTCCTGTACTGCAGTGGATAGTCCCAAAGCCATATTCATACAAAAAAGGATCATATAAAAATAGTAAATTTAATCTGATATTTTCCCAGTCACTATGCCAGGCTAAAAGCACCTGTCGTGTATAGTTTCAACATTTCTGTATATTCTGGAGGCAGGGAGTTATCATTTGAAAATATTTTCTCCTAATTTGTAGTTTTTAATTATCTTTTAAACACAATGATATAATTGAAGACGTTTGTGACATTAATCTACAAAAGCTGCTCTTTGTAGACCTTAAGTCCTTTGACTGTTATCAAAGTTGGAAGGGATTTGACACTGCCTTCCCCGAGGTACTCACACTTCCCTCCTCGGTGAAGTTCTCCTCTCCACCCACAGGTTTGATCCTCCCTGTAACAAGAACCTTTCTGTTTTACTCCCTTTTGATGTTTTCTCCTTTTCATCCTGACCTCCTAATTATGAAGTGACTGAGACTCAGTCCTCTTTTTCCTCTAGTCTAACCATACATATCTCTGGGTGATCTAATTTGACTTAATTATGGCCATTTGCATTCATGTTTTCTGATATTCATAGGTTTTATCTCTAACTATAATTAATCACTGAAATCTAGTCCAGAGATTCTCAGTCTTCCTAATGCTGTCACCATTTAATGAAGATTCTTTTATACACCTCATGTTGTGGTAACCTCCAATCATAAAATAATTTTCTTTTCTACTTCATAACTGTAATTAGCCTAGAATATGTTATATATTATATAAACCAAAGTGTAAATTTGAGATCTTGACAACTCTTTCAAACATATCAATATATTAATTTCAATTAATGATTACTGTCCTTCAATTGTTGAATTAAAAACAAAATACCAACAAACCATTACTTTGGGGATATTTCCATGCTATTTTTAAGTCACCTAATATAAAATCTTATACCGATGATTCTATTTTTCACATGGGAAGAATCAAATCTTTTATTCCTCCAGTCCACACCCTGTTTTTTGCATGACAGACACCAAAATATTTTGAATTGTTTACTGAAAAAGCTTTCTACCTGTTCTATCTTTTATAATGTTGTCTTTTTCCCCTATTCCCACTATGTAGCAAAACTTTATATGTGTACATGTGTACATGTATTCATATACATATATGTACACATAATTGATGTTCAAGCAAAAGTATGCTACTCTTTCCAAAATTAAATAACATTTCACATTTCATTCAGTGAGAAGGTCAATTAGCCCTTTGACCAATCTCTTTCTACCTTAGCTTTCCAGACACTCCTGATTCATAGAACTAAAATTTCCCACGTGTATGTGTGTGTGTGTGTGTGTGTGTGTGTGTTGACTTCAAGATCGCTAAGATAAGTCCTGTTATTTCTCAGATTGACAGCATCTAGAATCAAAAGAGAGAAGAGCCTTTTGGTATGCCTTCGGGGAATATCTTGATTAGAAGTGGAAAGACTTAGGGAACCACTCTCTGGCAGAGGATCCTGGACTGCATAAGATGGAGAGAGCAGGGTGAGCACTAACTAAACTGCCTGAGTTCATTACTCTCTTTGGCATAATGTAATCAGCTGCCTCACAATTCTTTAGTCCTGCCTTGAAAGCCAAGTGCATTGTAACTGTGAGCTAAAATAACTTCTTCCTTAAGATGTTTTTGTCAGAGTGTTTAATTACAGTAACAGGAAAAGAAATTAAAATGCCCACACACTGAAGGGAGGAGGGGACTGGACCTGCCTCCACTGAATCTACCAAGCTGAGCTGAATCCCCAGGGGATTCCTTGCCCTGGAGAAGGTGAGGATGGGAGGTGATTTGGGGGGAGGCCGGGGGAGGAGGAGGGAGGACAGTGGGATTCGTGGCTGATATGTAAAATTAAATGTAAAAAAAAAAAGTAAAATTAAAAAAGAAAGAAAAAAAAAAAAGATGTCCACCCACACGCTAGGCAACCATCATACCATTGAGCAACCCTCCCGTCTGATTATTTCACTTGTTCTTGAAAATCATAATTATGCTCTGCCAATAAAAATTTGAAATGGCTGTTTTTCTCCTAACTTTCATTGATTCTGTCTTTTACCTAAAAGGAAAGAAAAATCTTTCCTTTTATGTAACTTTTTTCTCTACTTTCAAACAGAGTAGTATCTTTTTGCATGTTAGCATAACTTTAGAATTCCTTACTCCACAACACTTTCTTCTTTTTTCCAAAGATTATAACAATCTGAACTACAACAAATATAATTCATTTTCACCCATCATTATGTACTGTATGTCTCTGCTCCACTAAAATGAAAGCATTACAAAACTGGGTTAATTTATCTGAATTATTTGCCAATGAGCTGATAGGAAATATTCACAAACTCTATTATCACAGATTCAAACTAATTTTCTCATATGTAACATAAAGGCCTTACAATCTTGTCATATCTGCCCTTGTGAGGGCTACACAATATCTTGTTTGTCAGGTCAGTTGGCTATAGAGTATTTGAAAAGAAATCAAAGAAAATAGAATTGATTAAATGCTTTTGTAAAAAGAACCAAGCCACAAAATTAAACTGACCAGAATTGTTTATCATGGATGTGAGACTGTGACTTAAAATCAATACTAGAGTCAAAGAAAGAAATGAGAGAAGGATAAACTGGTATTTTACATCTAAAGACATGTTTCAGTTCTAGTCAGTGGAGCTGAAGTCAGTATTTTTAGATTATTTAAGTTGCAACCAAGTGTAAAGAAACATAATTAAACTTCAACTAAAACAAAACCCTTTACTTACTAAATACGAATGAGCAACACTCTATTCCAGCCCCATACAAGCTCCTTAACCTTTCCTTTGTGGAAAACTTGCCACCACAAAGACATTAAACAGTAAAATTAGTGTAAGGCTGGGACATTTACACCTCTTATTGAATATGCACTTCAGAATAGGCACTATTACCCAAAAGATTCTAGGAAGCTGCGTACATGTTGAATGACTCCATAAAATTCACACATAGAAGTTAACACAAAAAGCAACTCCTTCTGTTCTGAAAGTAGCAAGCCACTCACTGTTAGTAAGATATAAATCTTTACCCCACCTACATCATTAAGGTTTAGTGTCTCATACTAGGAAAGAAAACGATAGGCTAATCTTCCCATTGTTCTATTCCTTTCCTCTGCCATGTGTTTTCCTCTTCAATGGTTCTCAATCTTCCTAATCCTGGGACCTTTCGATACAGTTGCTCATGCTTTAATGACCCTAACCATAAAATTATTTTTGATGAAACATTATAACTGTAATTTTGCTACCTGTATGAATCATAATGTGTTTTCTGATCATCTTTGGCAACCCCTTTGGAATGGCCACTCAGCCCCCATAGGTTGAGACCCATAGGTTGAGAACCAATGCTCTAAAGCAGCCATCTTACCATAGGAAATAATATTTTCTAAACTGCTGTTGAAGTCAATTTTGCAAATAGTTTACTGAGAGTCTTTACCTAATTTTCTAAACTAGATGGGTATACATTGTCTATAAATCTTCTTTCTTATTTTTATAGAAGGTAACTTTATAAAATGCATTGAAATGATTGAATATGTGCTGTTACTTCTTTAAACTTCTGGCAGAACTTATGAGAGAATACATTTCATCCTTGACTTCTACTGGTGAGGGGACTCTGGTACTGTTTGTTCTTTAAATTTATTGGAATATGTTTTTAAATAATTACCCCCAACACATATGGTGGTGGGAGTGTGTGATCCATATATCCATGCCACAATGCCATTGAGGAGGTTAGAGGTCAACCTACCACTTGAACTCCACCCTCAGTGTCTACCATGTAGCTGTCAAGATGAAGCTCAGGGCATCAAGCTTCATGGTAAACAATTTTACCATCTCAAAAAAACATGGAATACAAAATTATTAATGATCTCTTTATGTTCATCAAAATTTAGTATTTCATAGACTTCACTACCATCTCCCTTTGTATATCTAGATATATCAGTGAACATCTTCACTTCATCTGTGGTTTGGTTGCTTTGGTTTGTTTATAGGAGTGTTTGTGGATCTGGCTTATATAATTTTTTTTAACATTTTATTTCATTGGTGGTCTGTATTTTTAGTTTAATTTTTACTTCATTAATATCTGACCTAAATTTTGTCTACTGCTTTTGTATTTCCTTCTTTCTTCTTCTGTGTAAGATATTGAGGTATATACTTTATTTGCATGAGATATTTCTGATATTTAATATTCCATGCTCTCACTCAAATTTCTTCCCTTAGAATGACATTTCCTCTTTCCTTAAAATTCTGGGAGATATGATTTCATTTTCATTTTCTCTAGTAATTTTTAATTTTCCCTTCTTATTTATTTGTTGTATGTATATATACATATGTGTGCATTTATGTTGATTATATGTTAGTGTACCATATACATATCTGGTGGCTAGAGGTGGGCATCCAGTTCCCTGAAACTGGAGCTGGAGATGTGTGTGAGCCACCATGCGGTGCTGAGAATTGAACCCAGGTCCTCTGGAAGAGCACCCAATACTTTCAACCACTGAGCCATCTTTCCAACACTTCTCTGACTTCTTCATTGTCAAACTACATCAATGTGTGTCAATATGTATTGTTTTTATTTTTAATTTTTATTAAATTGAAATTGTATCACTTCCCCCTTCCTTTTTTTCCCTCCTAAATTTGTTTCATTCCTATTTCCAATCCCTATAATTCCGCTCTCAACTCTGTAATTGGTGGCTTTTCAAAAAGCAGTATTTTTATTCACACACACACACACACACACACACACACACACACACACATTAATGTTTATGTTTAGTGCTTATGTATTATGTGTTTATAATTTCATGTAGTTATTATTTCATTTTAACCGATCAAGGTCTCATCTCAGGAAGAGACTAATTCTCCCTCATTACTTCTTTCTCTAGGTGTTGGACCTCATGAGATTTTCCTCTAAAGTTATAGTATCTTTTCATATGTCATTGTTCAAGTCTTGTTTAGGATGAGATATTAATGATATATCATGTGTGTTGCTTCCCTGTCAATTCTAGGAGATCTAATATTACTATAAATTCCTGGTCCTCTGGCTCTTATAATCTTTCTGCTCACTTTCCCATAATGGTCCCTAAGTCTGAGGTGCAGGAGTTATGTCGTCGATATATCCACTGGGGTTGGGCACTTGGTGCTCACTTGATCTTTGCATTGTAACAAAATTTGGTTTTCTGCAATAATATCCATTTGCTACAAAGAAAAACTTATTTGAGTATTAGTAAAAGCTACACTTACCTGTGGGTGTAAGGAAACATTTTAAAATGTAGTTAGGAATTATGCTAATTTAATGAAATGAATTACCAGGAATGATTTCCTTTCTGTTGAGTGGGCCTTACCTTCAGTTACACTACTGTTGGTTACCACTAAGATATGAGTGCCACTAAAGCACCTTTAGAGATACATTGTCATGTTGGTCACTGTTGTGGATCATGGGCATCAAAGTCATATAGGACTATTGATTGCTTCCTTCTTGGTCAGTATCATAGCAGCTTCCAGAACAATGGAAGTTAAATGGCCAGAATAAGACTTTCAAGTAAGTTCCAGCAGGAATCATCTAAGTCCTGTGTCCAAATTGACTTCAAATTAGGAACTTCTCTTCAACTTCTAAAAGGTATCAAAGGACAAGAACAAAAGCCTATTATGTTTTGGGAGGCAGAACTCAAAGGGAAAATTTCCTATATGAGTTACTGGGATATATATGTATGTATATATATATACATACATACACACAGTCTATGGGCTCTTCTGTATAGACAAATTTCTAAATGGTCCCACCAACTCTATAACTTCCAAATGGCATTACTTCCTGTCTACCCACATCTTTATTGCCTTGTTGTTCTGCCCTCTCAAAGGTTATCTTAGCCCAGCTACCTCACTTCCTCTTCCTTCACAGCTCTGTCACTTTCTATCTGTCTGTACAGACCTCCAGGTCTCTATAGTTGGTATTGGGATTAAAGGCTTGTATCACCACATTTGGCTGTTCCCTAGTGTGGCCTTGAACACACAGAAATCCTACCTGATAAGGGATTAAGGGCATGTGCTGCCTTACTTCTTGTTTACTTAAAATGGCTGGCCTTTTCCCCCTGAACTCCAGGCAAGCTTTATTCATTAACATACAAATAAATTATCACATTTCAGCACAAATAAAATATCACCACACTTCTGGGGAACATTGTCAGGTGAAGGGGTGTGAGTTCACTACACAGTGAAGTTTTACATATAATTTTTGGTAATTAAGTACTCTGATGCCTTGAGGATGTATGAAGCAGCTTTAATCTTCTTTTTTCTTCCGTCCTCCTTTTTTCCCCTATTTACTGCCATTCTCTTTTCCCAAAAGACTAAATGAAACATGTAATTCAAAACATATCCACTCCTAACGTGGTAATGTAAATGGGAACATTTTCCTTAGCTCTTCTATTTGAAAGCGTGGTCATTATGGAGTGGCAATGGTGCCACTTGATGGCATTAGGAAGTGTGGCCTTGTTGGCAGGAATGCATCCCTGGGAGTGGACTTGAGGTTTCAAACGCTCAAGCCAGGCCTAGCGTCTTTCTCTTTTCCTAGTTCCTGCTGATCCGGATGTGGAACTCTAAGATACCGCTCCAGTACCATGTCTGCCTGCATCCTGCCATTCTTCCCACCATGATGGCAATAGACTAAGCCTCTGAAACTGTAATTAAGTGGTTTTCTTTATGAGTTACTGTGGTCATGACATCTCTTCTCAGCAAGAGAATGCCGACTAAGACACTTGCCAAGGCCAACAAAGCTCATTTTAATAAAACCAACTTTCAAGTCTCTAAATTGACTTATCTTTACATGTGGAAGTATGAAATACAAACATAGCTTCTATAGAACCCAAAGAATAAAATGGCAAGAGAGTTCACATCAAACCTTTAAAAGATTAATTTTAAAGAGAAATGATGAATGTAAGGTCCAGTTGAAGACGCCTACCTGCTTTTTCATAATACTTCTAGGCTAGCATTTGAGCTAACTAATCTGTGAATAGAAATAATGCCTAGATAAATTTTGATTCTGTTTTTTAGAATAGATGCTAACTCTGCTTGCATTTATTTCCTTTGAATTTGCCTTTGATATCACTTCATTTCCTCTATACTCCTTAGGAACTCACATACAAGGCCCTGGAAAGTGTTAAAGAATTTCTAGACCTGATTTACATCAAATTTTCAAATCCCTGATTTTATTTTAGCAATTAAAGAAGACACAACACATACATTAGGCTTCAGCAACTGTGTTTCATTAGTATTACTTGAAAACCATTGTGAACTTTATTACCCACTGATTATAATACTAGGTATATAACAGAATCCACACTCATAATTGCTTTCATGCTATGCTTCTCTCTCTGGACTTATTTTGTGCTATTTTGAGACCAGGCTCTGTGTGCTGTGATCTAAAGCTTCCTAGGAGAGCTAGTGAGAGAGCTGAAAGTGTTTAGGAGGCACTGGCTCAATTCTTTAAAGGTCTTGACAGAGCTTCACAACTCTGTGTTTTTATGACCCTCACTCTGAGGTTATATATCATTAGGTAGTATTATACTGGCTCAAGGTAAGAAACAGTGCTGTTTTCTGACCTAGCAAGCCTTGACTCCTCTTGAAAACTGTTTATTCTTTTCTTTTAGTATTCATGTGGCATTCAACTAAAAGAAGTCAACTGATACTTCCAATGTTTAGCCAGAAAAGCTATTTTTCCAATCTCATAGCTTGTTTTCTTTCACATTTTAGTTTAGAGAAAAACACATATTCATTATGTATTCCTCTATACATGACCCATGTTATTAGTTTACCTTGAACAAAATTGGAATCATAATTGGGGTGATATATTGTGTACCCTAGAAAACTTGTCTGAGGAACAGAGAAGCTGAGCAGCCAGCCACTAGTTCTTACCTCTACAAAATCCTCAGTATAAAGAGATTGAGCTCCTATTTCCTCATACCTTATATACCTTTCTCTGCCAAGACATTACTTCCTGGGACTAAAGGTGTGTTTGCTTTCCAGTACTGGGATTAAAGGTGTGTGCCACCTTTGTTTCCAGTGTGGTCTTGAACTCACAGAGATCCAGACTGATCTCTGCCTCCCAAGTGATAGGACTAAGGGTGTGTGCCAGCATTGTCTGGCCTCTATGTCTAATCTGCTAGATTAACATGCTGGCTCTGTCCTTTGATCCTTTGGCAACCTTTATTGGGGTACATAATATATCATATTTCCCCTTTTTGTCTAAAATAATACATGATTCTCAGAGAAGTTTATTAGGGTACACAATATATCACCACACATAACCATGTAAATATTTGCTAGCCAATGTTATTTATTATTATTATTATTTAATCCTATTATGGTATGGAGTCCTGTATTAGGTAATTATTGTGATTATTAAAATATATTGTACAATTTGAACATCAAAGTCTTATAAAAATAAATATTTCACAGTTGTGTAGTATCATCTGCTTGGTGGGGGGCTGCCAGTAGGATCAGAGTCCATCCCTGGTGCATGAGCAGGCCTTATGGAGTCCACTTCTACGAGAGGACACCTTGCACAGCCTTGGGGCAGAGGAAGGGGCTTGGACCTGCCTCTACTAAATGTACCTTCCCATGGGAGGCCTTATATTCTTGTAGGAGGGGATGGGGGTGGGTTGGGAGGGGGAAGCTGGGGGGAGCTGGAGTAGGGAACAGGGGGATCTTTGGTATGTAAAATGAATACAACATTTTTCTTAATAAAAAAAATAAAATAAATATTTATTTTCTCCTCCAGGGAGCAGAACAGGAATATTTTCTGTGCTCGCTATGCAAGTCCTATTATAGGTCGGCTTACTCATCTCATCCTCGTAGCCAGGTCACTATCAAAGTGGGCGACAAAAGTATTTTAACTTCTGCCTTCCATACTACAGCTGCATGGCCACACATTATTTCCCAGAGCCATAGGTCTTACTGTAGAAGTGAATCCTCTAGTTATAGGAACGTGGCTTTTCTATTGTATGAAGAAGCCAAATGCCTGAATTTGGATTGTTCAGATTCAAACGACAGGAAAGAAACTATCTCTCTCAAATTACACAAGTCACGTGGCCAAGGACATGGCGAAAGATAAAATATAATGAGAATTTAATTCAAAGAAATCTCACATTTTCCCACTAACAAATTGAAATATCTCAAAGTCTTTATATATTATCTACAATTGTAATGCTTTAGATGATCATTATTCACTGTAATTCTGAATTTAGAGTTTGTGTTCACACATTTATTTTTAGAAATTATACACCCATATCCAGGCACTCAACATTTCTTGACTATTGAATCACCTGTATTTGCAGAATTGTTGGAGTTTATATGTGAGGTTGCAATGAACAGTGTGGTAAATATCCACACATAACAAGCTTCATATTATATGAGATAACCATATGTGTATAGTATAGGGAGAAAGGAGCATGTGTGATGAAAAGGATACTCTCATGATCATAATTATAGGAGAACGTCAGTAGCCAAGTAGTAAGTGCAAAATGAGTTGGCATTTGCATTAAGGACCATATATCATTATAAGTTAAGAGGCCCTTAAACCAATCAGTAAGTAATTTATGTTGCTTAGATACATACCCCTTTATGTAAAATCTTCATTACTATGAAATTATGTAATAAACATTACAGCAGAAATTTCATGCACTGAGGAATGTGGATTTAGCATTTATCTCAGAATGAATCAACTGAACAAAATATTAATAAAAATTGACCAATCTGTATGATTGCAAATTCAGGGGAAGTTGCATAGCGATCGAGAATCTGTGGAAAGCAAAACTGATGAACCATTTTGAGTAACGGATACCTGAAAAATGAATAGTACTCTCAGGGGATCAGAATTGTAGAGTGACACATTGTTTAAAAATAGGGGATCATGGATGTAGTCATCTGATGTAGTAGAGAAACACTTCTTCAACTTGCTCCATTCATGATGAGTTTAATGGGATATTTTAAATATTAATTTTTCCTTGTTATTTACATATATATACACACTCACTATTATACATTTATAGTATGTTCTGTCTACATTTTCCCTTCTCTTCCCTGCCCCATCCTTTCCTTATCAGCTTCCTGTTTTCTCTATGATACCTTTACAGTGTTTATGTGTTGGTTGTGCTTTGAGACACAGTATGTTTAGCCTTTGGAAAAATGTGTTTGTAACTCTCCATCCATTGCCTCATAACAGTGACTCCCAATTTCCCCAAATTTATCATTTCTCCATAGTTGCTTGGGAGCTGTACTTAAGCCTCTCACCCACCCATTTTCAGCTGCTCACAGACCCATTCTTATGCAGATTTAGTATAGCCAAACTACATCTTGATTAATTATAATAATTGTGAAATTTTATAAGCTCTGTGTGAATGATCACTTCTTAATACTTTCCTTTGTACTGCTGTGCAATTTCACTGTAGAAAAAGTACTTTTTCTACAGTTATACAGTAAACCATAGGGTGCCCATGTGCCCCACCCACCCACATGAGTGTAGAAAGAAAGAGAGAAAAGAGCAAAATCAAGAAAAAACTCTACCTATGGACTCTGAAGTCGTGAATTCAATATTAGTGCATATCACATGAAAATACAAATGTTACAAACACCAATTCTATTATTTTATTTAGCATTTAAGATGTGAGGTATTGGGCACCCAGCTTGAAACTTTTTACTAAATTGGCTATTGTTAATGAATGTATTAGTAAATACATAGCTTCTAACAAGGTTGAGAAGTACATGGAAGTGTTAACAAACAGAAGATTGGCCATTATTACATTCATAGTAATGAAAGCAGAAATACTCCAACTATTATAGTTCAAGATCAAACACATACACATGAAAGTTAGATGGCTGTTAAAATGAACTTACTCCAATAAAGTGTTATAATTTTACTTCTTGATACCTAGAAATCATACTATTTTACAATGAATTTTTCCTATAGAAAGAAAAAAATGTGACTTGCTAATTTGATTTCTTTTTCTCTGTTTTCACAAGAAAACTCATAAATTAAAGAATGAAAAGAATGTGAAAACAATTTTTGTAGCCATTCTTCTATTTTATGTGTGCTTTAGTTTGACTTCTTTGTACCTTCTGAATATAGAAGATAATGAAGCAAATAAAGAGAGGTACTAATTACTTTATAACCTAAAACATCTACCATAAAAGACATTTGTCTGTATCTTCTATTACTGATTTTCTACAAACTATGTCATTTGATTAATATACTAAATCACTTAAAGTCTAAATGTTGTACTTTAAGTAGAAGATAGAGTAAAATTTTATTTCCAACATTCTGGCCACACTTTTCATTATAAACTACAGTGTTGTTTGATCCAGCTCTTCCAAATTGTCTTAATAAATTAAATACTTAAATTACATGAATTATGTTGATAATTATGGCTAAATAGTATATGTTGACCTGGAAGGATGCTTTGTATGTCAATTAAATAAATTTTAAATACATATTTTAAATTTCAGAAGGATATTTGTTTTATATTTTAAGATAATGTATACATTTTGTGATTTCAGCTATCAGAGGTTTACTAAGCAATGACAGAATTGTGTCCATCAGCATCAGTATTATTCCTCTTCTGGAGAACAGAAACAGCATTAAACAATGATTTTAAAATGTATTGTATGTATGGTCTTTCAATACGTACATAGTAAGTTTTAAGCATTTCAGCTGCTATCATTGGACCTTTGAGTTACATATGGCTTGTATTTCTAATTTGTTTTAATTTGTGCTAATACTTTTTTATTTTAATAGTTAATATTGTTTTCTTAGAAGCATTTATTATGTAAATTGTATTGTAACATATTTTACAGAAAATCCAACACACATAAAAGCTGAGTAATATAAATCAGCCCTTTAAAATTACTGATAAGAAATACTAGATGGACTGGTTGAAAGAACTAGAACTGTCTGATCTTCAAAGAGAGTTCCAGGACAGCCAAAGCTGCACAAAGAAACCATGCCAAAAAAAAAAAAAAAAAATCCATAGTAAGGCATCTATGCAATCATTTCAACATAAAACTATAGAATTTGTCTTCTAAAGTTTTAAGTTATGCTAACCCTGATTTCTTTATAATGTTTGGAAGTCTGTTACTGATTGAAGTGGCATTCACTATCCAGAGAAACTTGGTATAATCTTCTTTTATCCCAAATTCTTTGTGCATTTCTTATTGAAGATTACTTATTAAAATGCTAAATAAGATCAGCTTTATCATCTTAATAGGAAAGTGGTATAACTAATCACAAACAGTAGGTAATCCATAAATCATTTATGTGTGACTTTAGAATTATTATGCAAATCACATTCTACAGATAAATTATCATTCTAATACAATTTTCATAGAGTGATATTTAAATTAGCTTCACTCTCTAGCCATTCACAAATTAAAGTGGGATGAGTCAGCACAAATGTGCTCTTGTTGAGACAAATCTGTCTTGGAAAACAAAAATGAACTGTAAAATTGCAGAACAATAGAAAATTCAGGGACATTTGCTTAGAGCAAATTCCCCTATCAATTACTATATTAGAAAAAAAGTTTAAGTAGAAGTTTATTATGCTTCATTATTTCTGATAGACCACCATATCAGTACATCCTGCCAACCTGTCTACTTCAATGTGTCTGCAAATGCATCAATACCCCTAAGTACAGACTTCAGGAAGATGGAATAAAACCCAACACATTGTTTTGCATCCATTAGAAAATAATAGAAACAGAAAATGGCAAGAAAAAATTAGGTCAATTTAATATGTTTCTTTTTTCCCTATACACTGGTAAATTCACAAATTTCAAAAATTGGCATTGTTCTCTAAGGAATTAGTCTGTTCACATTCAACTTTTCCTAAACTGCAACTTCTCAATGTTATCTCACTTACTGTAAACTATAAAAATGATGATACAGATATAAATAAAAAACAAATAAAGAAAGACACATTTTGACTTTGGGTTTCCTGTGCTATGACTTTTGTCTCACCATCACTGTTCACCATGTTCAAATACTTCCACTGAATTGTCTCATTTGTAATGTAAATCTGATTTCTCTCAAACTCACTTTCAAAGGAAGGAAAGGAAGATCTTTGATTTATTCACCCCATGACAACCATAAGTAACAAAATCATTCCAATTTAGCACATAATTGGTAAATGTTTATTACTGAATGGATGACTCCCTTGCCAAATAAATAACATTTATAACCTATAAAAGGAGTTCTAAAATACCTTAATACTTGAAGCAATTCTTTGTAAAAGAAAATAGTGATGAGCACTGGATATCTGAACAACTTTCAATAAGCAATTTCACCAAAAGAATAGAAGTTAAACAATGAATGATGACTATAGTGTGTGGAATCTGAAAATGTTCAGTTAGTGCAAGCAAAGAATGCAATGGGGAGCTATTAGAAGTAAAGGGGGGAAGCCGGGCGGTGGTGGCACATGCCTTTAATCCCAGCACTCGGGAGGCAGAGGCAGGTGGATCTCTGTGAGTTCGAGGCCAGCCTGGGCTACTAAGTGAGTCCCAGGAAAGGCACAAAGCTACACAGAGAAACCCTGTCTCGAAAAAACAAAACAAAAAAAAAAAAAGAAGAAGAAGTAAAGGGGGGAAGGTGAATGGGAAAAGGGAATTTTTAATGAGGTTAACAAAAAGACATGAAATTAGGATCATTTTTTTTTTTAAGTTCTGTGACAAAGCATACTAACTAGAGCATCGTGCATTTTGAAATTACTTAAAGATCTGATTTAAAGTATTCCTTTCACAAAAAGATGACATATAGATGGTATGCTGGTTGAATAGTTAGACTTAATATTCTACACTGTATGCAACTGTATAAATGCAACACTGTATCTCATAAGCATATGCAATTTGTTGTCAATTTAGAAAAACAGGGGCTGGAGAGATGGCTCAGAGGTTAAATGCACTCACTGCTCTTCCAGAGGTCCTGAGTTCAATTCCCAGCAACCACATGGTGGCTCACAACCATCTGTAATTAGATCTGGTGCCCTCTTCTTGCAGTCATACATGCTGTATACATAATAAATAAATAAATCTTTAAAAAAAAGAAAAACAGAAAATTAAACTTCTTAAGATAAAAATTTAAGTTCTATAATTCTACCACATGTACATACTTCGGTAATGTTTGAAATCATAACAACAAACCTGTAATTTTCACATTACTTTGGATTTTATTTCTTCCATTTCTTTTATGATAAACTTTTTTTTAACAAGCAAGAATTATACCCACCACACAGCATAGTATGCAGCTTGGAGATACTCCTGTGTAACATAGCATAGATCAAGCCAGCACACCATGAACCCACCATAGAGTAGCTCAAGCCCACGTGTTGCTTTGTCTCACCACCCACATGAGACATGAAGCAGGAACCTGTTTCTGGCTGTGTTTAGCATTGCTTATTAACTATTCCCAGTTCAGGTGGAAACTCAAGCCATTGGGCATCATTTGTAGCTGGAGTTTTCCTGTGTCCCACCTGGCCCATGTTCAGGACAAATCTCTCTCACCTGCCAGTCCTGTAGCCAATTGGACCCAAATAAACACACAGAGGCTTATATTAATTAAAACTGCTTGGCCATTAGCTCAGACTTATTACAGACTAGCTCTTACATTTAATCTAAGCCATAATTCTTATTTATGTTTAGCCACATGGCTTGGTATCTTTTATCATTTCTGCCTTCACATCTTGCTTCCTCTGTGTCTGGCTGGCAACTCCTGACTCAGCCTTCCTCTTCCCAGAATTCTCTTCTCTGCTTATCCTGCCTATATTTCCTGCCTGACTACTAGCCAATCAGCATTTTATTTATCAACCAATCAGAGCAACAGATTCATAGCATACAGAGCAACATTACCCATCACTCTCTGCTCAATCCTCATATCTGGGGCATGTGTGCATGGGCACATAATTTTCTTTTTTACAGATATATTCTGTTGAAATTGTATTACATTAATCAAAACGTTTATATTATGTCATATTTTTGCATATATTCATATTTAATCACTTGATTCTAAGCCTTTAAAATTATTTCCTTTCAGTAAAAAAAAATTACTGAGTACTCTTTTTTTAATTTCTATTATATTTGTTATAAGCGCAGTACTGAAATTCTTATCCCTTACCTTTTTTATATAAAAACATTTCATTTTACATACAAAACACAGATCCCCCTCTCATCCCTCCTCCCACTCCCCCATCACCCTATCCTTACCTAACCCCCATCTCACCCCTCATCCCCTCCTCCAAAAGGGTAAATTCTCCCATGGGGAAAAAGCAAAGCCTGGTACATTCAGCTGAGGCAGGACAAGCCCCTTCTCCCGGCCTCAAGGGAGAGTGAGGTGTCAGACCATAGGTAATGGGGAACCAGAAAGCCAGCACATGCACCAGGGTTAGATCCTGATCACACTGCCAAGGGCCCCTCAAATAGACCAAGCTATACAACTGTCTCCCATAAGCAGAGGGCCTAGTCTAGTCCCATGCAGGGTCCATAGCTATAGATCTAAAGTTCATGAGTTCCTATGAGCTTAGTTTATTTGTCTCTGTAGATTTCTCCATCATGATCTTGACTCCCCTAGAGGGAACAGGATAGTTGAGCTTGGGGAGGGACAGAGTGAGAGAGCAATGAAAGAGATATCTTGATAGAGGAAGACATTATGGGGTAAGGGAGAAACCTGGTACTAGGAAAATTCCCAGGAATCCACAAGGATGACCCTAGATTAGACTACTAGCAAAAGTGGTGAGGGCAACTGAACTGTCCTACCCTGGTAATCAGATTGGTGAATACCCTAACTGTCATCACAGAGCCTTCATCCAGTAACTGATGGAAGCAGATGCAGAGATCTACTGAATATTCTTGAATGAACAACGCTATTTAAGAAAATTCACAGAATACATGCAAAAGTATATTCCTGCTTGTTACCTCAAAAATGTTACCATAGTAATTTTGCCTTCAGCTTTTAGTAGTTTAATTGTTTGATTCTTATCTCTGTGCTGTTTTTTCAAAGATTATTTAGTATCCTATCCCAATGAATTTGCTGTAGTATCAATGATTGATTATAGTATCTATAAACTATTTTGTATTAAATGAAATCATTTATAATATTATATATGTCAGTTATATTGCAATTTCTCATTTTGTTATTTTCTTGGGATTATCTGTCCCAATATTTAGAGTTTATAGAATTTTCCCAGAGTAGCATCATATTCTCTTTTATAATTTAGATGAAATTTTCATTTTATTTATAATTTGGTGACAATATGTTATAATTTTATTGGATTTTATGTAAGCATTTCTGCAGATACATTTAAAACCAAGTGTTGCAGCATTTGCTTTATATATCACTTAACATTGTTAGTATTCAGAATTTTGTTCTGTTAAGTGGGACAATTTAATGCTCTTTAAAACCTTATTTCTGTGTGTTTGTTTTCTTGCATTATTGATTGGATTAATTTCCAGAATATCATTGAGGAGTTGTTTCATTATGCTACTGCTTCTATGGAAAAACAGCAATCTTTGTTTCACTTTATCTGGTTTTCAGTTCCTGTTGAATTTCTCTTACTCTTGGTTTCTGTGAGACTAGTTTTTATAGTGTTAAATTTTATAAAATATCATAGTACTACGTTATGTTCATTTTAGTTGGTCAAAATATGGGATTACTTGCTTGCTTTTGAAGTATTCTTTATCCTTGACTGAACTCGAGTTGAGTCAAGCTCATTAGGTACATATTCCTTCATTCTTCATTGCATTCATTACCTTGAAAGGTACTATTGTATAATTGTGTTTAGTTTTAATGCCCTTAGCTAATAAGTACCCAGGTTTAGTGACTATCAAATTTATATAAATATTCTTTTTTATTCCCTGAATCTTCTTGAGGTACTGCTATTTATGTTAATTATTAAGGTAGAATCCCGTGAAGGGCTGGTTAGTAAGGGTGGATTTCAGGGTTATCACATAGGTTTAATTGCTTTGGTTATTTTCCTGTTGCTATGACAAAACACAGAAACAGACTAAAGCAATATCCACTTGTCAACTCAAGCAAAAAGAATTAATTGAGTAATCAAAAATGCCAATCTTTCTTTTCTCTGTCGAGCAACATTTCCACAGTGGGGATGAAGAATTTGTTAACTAGAAGGCTTGACAATAATTAAGGCATGGATGATTTGAAACTGGAATTGTCAACAATTATAAATAGCAATCCTTCATTCAGGTGGCTGGAGCATAGGCCATTTACATCTCTCTTCAATTAATTCATTTATAAGAACATTGGCATGGGCCCTGGAGTGATGCATTGTAATTTGAGCATTTCTCATTTCCAATTCAGTTTTAATTTGCTTCCTCATTTTGTTTTGTTTTATATTTTGTCTGTCTAATTTTACTTTGTGAAATAAAGATTCTCTGCTTGAGCCTAATAACTCAAAATTTATCCAAAAATTAGCATTCTTTGATTCAACAGCATGTACTTTTATACATATATATGGCTTGACATGCCATAACTCCTCCTCCTTTTCACTAAATGGAGAGTTAGAAATTATTAACATTTTATATTTCATTTCATTGCTATTTTATCCATCTAGGAAATTATTCTACATACACAAAGAGCATATTTGTTTTCTTTTCTGTCTTTCTTTAAATACTTTATCAATATGGCTTATTTTGGATAACTACTATTTCTATGCCCCATATAGTTTTCCTGAAAGCACTAGACAGAATCTAGTGCAGCACACATTCTAAGGGAAGTGATAAACTTTGTTGACTTTATTACTGTGTTTCTTTAATTTTTTTTGCATCATGTTATCAGCAGAAACTGTTTTGTTTCTTATTTTCATTGTTAATGTCTTTGCTTTCTTTAATATATGTAATTACTACACGTGTATCTTATAATGAACAATTGAAAAATGAGTTATAAAAACAGGCACCTTCACCTGATTCCTTATTTTACATGTAATGTTTGCACTCAGACGCAGAAAGTATGAGGCTATCTTGTTTAAATCAGTGCACTTCTCTCATGTTGAGGAAATGCTCTTATATTCTTAATTTATGGGTTGTATTTCAGTTGAGGCTATTGTGTGCTTTGAATTATCTTTTTCAGCAATGAAATGAAGATTAGTGTTTTTATTTTTATTGCCCTAATATTTTGCATATGAGTATATATACCTTATAATACCATGTTGATATGACATGCTTACTATGATCTCATTTAGTCATAGTATATAATGCTTTTATGCTGTGGATTCAGTTTCCTAGCATCTTATTGATGATTTTTGGATTGATATTCTAATAAGGTAGTAGATTATGATATTTTTTGGACTATCAAGTTTGTAGTAAGGATAATATTGGCTTTAAAATATATACTAGATGTAAATGATTATTCCTTTTAGAGTTTTAGCAAAGGCTTGAGATCAAGTAGCTAAAATTTTTCATTCAAGATTTTACAACATTTTGGAATGAACCCATCTTTTCTTTCTTTTTTTTCTTTCTTAGCATTTGTTTGTTTGGTGTGTGTGTGTGTGTGTGTGTGTGTGTGTGTGTGTGATGACTTCTGACTTACCTGTAGCCTACATTTGTTACAAGTGAGTTCTGATTGGGTATTTCTCTCTGAATCACCTAATGAATGTTTCCAGTAACTTGACCATTCTTCCACATGACCTGGTTTGTTAATGTCTAGATGTTCACTTGTAGCCCAGCAGACTATTGAAAGAAATGTGAATCATGACATTTCCTTTAAAATTAAAAAAGAAAGAGCTTCAAATTATTTAGTATGTCTGTGTTGGTTGCATATTGAATTACATAAAACCTCTGTCTCCAAATGTTTTCTGAACAAATATGTGTATCATTCATGATTAGAAAACAACATGTTTAGTCATAAATATCAAAAATAGATTAATAAGCAGAACATTATTCCAAATTGGGACACAATTGTTTTAACTACAATCTGAAATCTGTGTGATAATATGCTAAGTGACAGAAGTTAGTGCCTGAAAGACATCAGAAGCTCAGTTATTTTTAGATTCCATTGAACTCCCCCCAAAAAAATGAATATTCAGAGACACAAAATAAAATTGTTTACCAGAGTGAAAGAAAATAATAGAATTAATTGGGATAAAATTGTACAAGTAGTATATATTTGTAATGAAAAAATTTAGAGATCTAAGATGTGACTATAGTGAAGAATATTGTATTTTACTTGGTATTTGTTTTAATGTGTACAATTTATTAATCTTAACACATAAAAATAAAAATCACTAATTGGTGGCTGAAGTTTGTCTTTTTCCCAGCTGGCCAATGGTAGGATCAAATCTCTCCCATTCAAGTACCCCAAGTAAACACACAGAGTCTTATATTAATTAAAACTGCTCGGCTATTAGCTCAGGCTTCCTCCTGACTAGCTCTTACACTTAAACTCATTTCTGCTAATCTATATACCACAATATTTTCAGTAGCTTTAGCTGTGTGCCATTGCATGCTGCTCCATGGACGGCAAGAAAATTTTGCCTTTTGGGGGATTACAAATTGCTCCTGAAAAGATACAAAGAGGAGATTCTATTAATTATTTAGGATATAAAATAGGTCTACAAAAAATTAGACCACAAAAGGTGCAAATAAGGAGAGATTAATTATGGACTCTTAATGACTTTCAAAGATTATTCAGAGACATTTCCCATCTATGAACTATTGCTGGGGTAAAAAATGATGAACTGAGTAATTTGTTCAAAACCTTAGAAGGTGACAAGGACTTAAATAGTCCAAGACAATTATCACCTGAAGCTGAGAAAAAATTGGCCTTGGTAGAAAAGAAAGTACAGGAAGGACATGTAGATTATGTGGATCTAAAGCTCAATTGCATTTTGGTTATTTTACTCTCTAGGCATTCTCCTACAGAGATGATAATGCAGAGGGAAAATATTATATTAGAGTGGATATTTCTACCAAATAAACAGAGTAAAAAATTTAAAGTTACATGGAAAAGATCTCTGACTTGATTTTAAAAGGAAAATTAAGACTCTGTCAATTAGCAGGAATAGACCCAGCAGAAATTGTCATACCTTTAACTAAGGAGGACACTGAAAAATTATGGGCAGAAAGTGAACCTTGGCAAAGAGCTTGCAGTAATTTTTTTGGGAGAGATTAACAGCAAATATCCCAAAAGCGATAGAATTGATAGAAAGAGAGCTGATTGGATTTTGCTTCACATTGTATGGGAAAAACCCATATCTTGAGCTCATACATTTTTATACAGATGCAAACAAACAAGAAAAGGCAGATTATAAGTCAAAAAATTTAAGTAAATTGGTTCAAAGTCGTTATAATTTGGTCAAAAGTTGGAATTGTATGCTATTCTGTGGGTATTAATGGATTTTTCAGAACCTCTCAACCTAGTAAATGACTTTCAATATCTTGAAAGAGTGGTATTACTGAGACTACAGAATTTATCCCTGATGCATCAGAATTAAGTTCACTATCCAGTTACAAGATATAATCAGGAATAGGAAGCACCCCTTATATATAACTCACATCTGATCCCATATGGGTCTGCCAGGCTCTCTAACACAAGGTAATGATGAGATTGATAAATTAGTGATAGGAAATGTGCTGGAGGCCTCAGAATTTTATTAAAAAAAAAAAAAACAAAAAAAAAAAAACAAAACAAAAAAAACATCTGTCAATAGTAAAGTTTTAAAAGAGGATTTTTTCCATAACCTGGCAACAAGCCAAAGAAATAGTAAAGAAATGTCCTACTTGTTCCTTTTACAATCAGACTCCATTACCAGTAGGATGTAACCCAACGGGTACTCAGAGGAATGAAATCTGGCAGATGGATGGGTTTCACTTTGCAGAATTTGGAAAATTGAAATATGTACACCATACCATTGATACTTATTCAGGATTTCAATGGGCAACTGCTTTGAGTTCTGAAAAAGCTGATTCTGTAATCATGCCTTTGCTAGAAGTTATGGCCATCATGGGTATACCTACACAAATTAAAACTGACAATGCTCCAGCCTATGTCTCTGTTAAAATGAAACAGTTTTTTGCTTATTACAATATAAAGGTATACCACATAATTACAATTACAATTATAATTATTACAAATTACAGGTATACCACATAATCCTACAGGCCAAGCAGTTATGGAAAAATCAACCAGAACTCTAAAGGATATGCTAAATAAACAGAAAGGGGTAACAAAAATCCCCAGAAATAGGTTACATAATGCTCTATTAACTTTGAATTTTCTCAATGCTAATGAGAAAGGAACAACCGCTGCAGAGAGACATTAGATAATAGAAAAAACTACAGAATTAAATCAGCCTATATACTTTAAGGATGTGCTGATCTCAGAATAGAAACTAGGATATTTGTTACGTTGGGGGTGAGGTTTTGCCTTTGTTTCTACAGGAGAAGATAAGCTGTGGATACCATCAAAATTGATAAAGGTTCGATTTGAACAAGAGAGACCTCTTAATTAGAAGAGATGATAGTTCATCAATCAGCATAACCATTCAATTGAAACTAACTTAGACCATTAATACATACCTTTTCCTTTAACCAGATATAACTTGCCAAAAGGGAACCTTCCCAAAATTAGTCTTGGGGAAAGGTTTTTGTTTTTGTCTTTTAGGAGAATGAAGGCTAAGGAATCTGAAGAACACTGGACAAATGAGACAACTGAAGAAAAAGGACAAATCATCTAGAAAAAAAATGTCCCAAGAAAAAGAGCAAATTTGCCTATTGGTATATCACCTATAAAATTTCATGAGTCTTCCTAAATGTTTGTTTTTGCTGTTCTCCACAGACACTTAAAACAAATGGTCATTTTGTAGTCCCAGTTCAATTAAAACTTAAAGCTGACTTAGAAATTGGAGAATGGCTCTCTCCTTCTTTAAACCCAAGCATGTTGTTAAAAGGAAAATGTAAAATTTCTGTATCATGTCAGAAGAAAGCCATCTTCTGATATGGGACAGAAGAAAACAAAAAAATAAATAAATAAGGGACTTTTCTATTGCTACTAATCTCAATTCTTTGATTTTATTTTGATTTTTTAAAAACTTTTCTTAAGGTATGGATTGTATATCAAAATTTATAAGATTAATATATATATATGTATATTTTAAACTTTTGTTATTATATTAATTTTCTTATAGAGTACTAACTAATTCTAGTGAAAAAAAAAAAAGCTTCATTTAGCTGCCTATACATGTGCTGTGGATATCGCTCTGTACAAATAAAATGCTGATTCACCAGTAGTCAGGCAAGAAGTATAGGTGGGACAAACAAAAAAGAAAATTCTAAAAAATGGAAAACTGAGGCAGAGAGATGCTGCCAACCACGAGAAGATGTTAAGATACCAGTAAGCCACAAGCCACATGGCAACTTATAGATAAATAAAAATGGGTTGATTTAAGATATAAAAATAGTTAGGAAGAAGCCTACCATGGCCATACAGTTTATAAGTAACATAAGTCTCTGTGTGTTTACTCGGTTGGGTCTGAGCAGTTGTGGGACTGGTGGGTGAGAGGGATTTGTCCTGACTGTGGGACAGGCAGGACTAAAAAAAACTTCAACTACATACATGTTTTGTGTTTGAGTCTCTATCAGTTTTCTGCAGGGAATCACATCCAGGCCTAACATTGAATTTGAAGTCTCCAGAAGGATAATGGGGCCCCACAACAATAATGATTCCAAGTGGACAATAATAATACCACTAAGGTGACAAACATCACCTACAGATCAGCTTTGGACTACAAACTTCTCAGAACAATTTTGAGATGGCTACCTGAGATGATTCAGTTTCACAGACTACTCAAACAAGGACTTGAGATAAGCCCTGCACTTTTGCATTATGCAGAAACTGGACAAAAAATGATATAATGACCTTTCCTAGAACTTGACAATCAACTCAAAAATTTTCTTTTCAGAATCGCCTAAAAATGTCTTTGTCCACAAACAGCAGGAAGCAATTTTAAGAACATGACACTCATCTTCCCAAGAGGTGGGGTGAGGTGGGTAGGTTTTGGACTTTCAATGGGTTTTTGGTTTGGGATAATTTTGATTGTTTAGGGGGGTTGGTTACAAGTTGTTGTTGTTAATGGTGATAAAAAGGGCTAAACACTCTGAATAGGTGAGACAGTTGATTGGCTTGATCTGTTTGGGAGGCATCTAGGCAGTGGTACCAGGCCCTGGGCTCATTGCCTGAGTTAGATGTTTGAAACCTGGGACTTATGCAGGGACGTTTGGCTCAGTCTGGGAGGAGGAGACTGGACCTGCCTGGACTGAGTCTATCAGGTTGATCCCAGTCCTTGGGGGAGGCCTTGCTCTGGAGGAGATGGGAATGGGGGGTGTGCTGGGGGAAGGGGGGGGGGCAGGAACGGGGAGAACAAGGGAATCTGTGACTGTTATGTAGAACTGAATAGTATTGTAAAATGAAATTTAAAAAAAGGGCTAAACAAAGGAGATTAGAGCTAAAGGTTCTTGCTTGACAAAAAGATATATAGAAATGATAGAATAGAGGGTAGATTATTGAACCTACTCTGAAAAGAAAAAGAAAAGAGAGAATATAGATGTGACATAGATAAAAAGGTAGATTATTGAATCTACTTTTTAAAAAAAACTGCTAGTTTTAAATACTTTATATTGGACTAGATTTTTATATATTGTATACAAATTATATATATTGAGATTGATATTGTTAGAAAATGCTCTATGTATATTTCCGATCTTGTTCAGGATATTTACTTATACAGTTCATTTAGCAATGTAATACAATTTGCTAATCTTTTAAATTTATTTTTATCAACTATTAGGATATATAGAAATGAAAGTTAGTAGTTAGATATTATAATCGAACTTGTAGTCATATTAGATATATTTTCAAGGCTAAGCAGAGATATTTTAGATAGACAGATCATCTTCAAACACTTCAGAGATCTACAGAATATGGCTTTTAAAATGTTTTAATAACTTAATTTTTTTTCTTTTTTTTAATGACTATGAGACATGTCAGCTCCTGGCAGTACCAATCTACTTCAGAGAAGATATGGGCATTGAAGAAACTGCATACGGAGTTAAATTTCATTGTGGCAAAAGTTAGCCACTGGGCAACAAAGTACCCTTGAATTGACTGCTGTTATTGAAAATGTACAGACAGGACACAAAACAAGTGTGGTTGTGGCTTTAGCAACAGGTATCCTCTGAGGCCAGGAGAATATGGCACCATCACTGAAGTGGTCTTTCCAGTCTGGAAAATGTACAGTGCCCCTTTCTTCAAAGGCAGCTGAACAGGCAATGGACCAAAGGCCTCTAGTATGCAATCAAACAGTAGCTGAAATAGTTATTCTTGAGAGAGTAACTAGGTACACAGAGTCTAACCTCTCAATGGTAGACTGGCATTTAATAAAAGAGATGAAAGCCATCCACAAGCTGAGAAGAATGCATAGCCAAATTCCAAAAACACCAACAAATTCCCAATATTAAATTCCTGAATCATAACAGGACACTGGTATAATTCAGGTGTTGATGTAACCAACCGTCTTATTAAATAAGAAACACAGAACCAATGTAAAAGAGAAAGCCAAGAGGTCAGAGCTCAGAGCTAAAATCTTACCCTTCCTCCTGCAGTGCTCCTACTTCTCCAAAAGAGACCTACTTCCTGTGTGTTTGTCTTTACATAGTCTTTCTGTTCTGCCTTCTCATTGATTATAAACCCAAACATGTGACTGACTCGTCACTGCCTGTATGTACAGCTCTCTAGGTCTTAAAGGTGTGTGTCTCCAATGCTGGCTGTATCCCTGAACACACAGAGATCTACCTAACTCTTCTACCAAGTGCTGGGATTAAAGGCGTGCGCCACCACCGTCACGCTCTTGCTATGGCTCTAATAGCTCTGACCCCCGGGGCAACTTTATTTATTAACATACAATTAAATCACATTCCAGTACAAATAAAATACCACCATATTCAGGTTTATCTGGTACATGGAATACTCGAACCGATGGTGAGGTTGAGCTGTAGGCCTTGTGTACATCCTACTTCACAAATGAGTCTGTCAGATACACTAAGCCTATAGGCTGAAGATATGCCCCAATGTTGCAGAGAAACCTTGGGTGACTGTCCAGGCAGCTAGTTGTTTATGTCAACTCATTTTTTTGGAAGCCACTTGTTTGCACTTCCTGTTTTACTAGGTAATATTATTTCATTTTTGGATCTCTAAGGGAGTTGAAGATTAGATAGTTATAGTCATAGTTTTCCTTGTTAAGAATTTCAGAAAAGAAACTCACTAAAGAGGTGTAAAGTGTATAGATTTGAAAGACATTATAAGATAGTTTTCTGTTAGTAATATACGTTAGGATAGAAAGTGAATCAGGTACATTTTGGACTTAGCAAAATAGGATAGATAATGGAATTATTTTCTCTGAGTTTGTCAAATGCAAATGGACTACACATTGTTGAGGTATTTATTGCTTGTATATATTGTATATAGTTATTGTACTTACTGAATATATTTTTTCTTATATTAGTTATATTTTTTATTTTTTATTTTTATTAGAATAAAAGGGGAGATGTGATATTTTATTTGTGCTGAAATGTGGTGATATTTTATTTTTATGTTAATAAAGAAAGTTTGCCTGGAGATCAGAGGAAATAGATAGCCAGCCATAAACAAAAGTCAGGTGGTGGTAGCACACACCCTTAATCTGATCACATGGCAGGTAGAGTCTCTGCGTGGTCAAGGACACAGCCAAGCATGGTGACACGTGCCTTTAATCCCAGTACCAACCACAGAGGCCTGGAGGTCTGTACAGACAGGCGTGATGAAGTGAGGTGGCTGGGCTTAGAGCCAATGAGAAGGCAGTACAGCAAGGCAATAAAGGTGCAGGTTAGATAGGAAGAAGCTGGTTCACATGGGAAGCTATGGCAACATGGTAAGTTAAGGTTAGATGGTAGCTATTCCTATTTCTCTGATCTCTAAGGTTTTCACCTCTGTATTTGGCTCTGTGTTTCTTATTTAATAGGACTGTTTAGAAATTCATCTACACTAATCAATAGCACATAATGTTTTGATTTAATTGAATACAACAACATATAGGTTAACAAGATGCTCCACACTCTAAATATATTCTGCCGGAAGTTGAATCCAAGGTCTTGGATCTAGTGAACAAGGTCTGTGCCCCTGGGTTGCATCCTTAGCCACAATTGTGTATATTTAGATAAATAAAACAAATAAAGAATTAACTAAAAAAGGTGGGCCCAGGATCTCATAGTGGCTTCATGTCTGACATGACAATGTGAAGGGGTGAAGTCATAGACTGTTAATAAAGGGAAAAAAATGTTCCTGTAGTTTCCCATATGCTCTTTTGTCTATTTGCTGTTTCCTTAAGCACTGTAAGACTTTTATTGCTTTCTAAAGTCATGACAATGTATTACACATCCCATTGGGTCTGTGGGAGGGAGTGGTTTTGGATATGTTATTATTCCATTTTATTAATGTATCCTCAGTAGTACTTAATTGTATCTATAAAACACATTTTTTCAAAGAAGATGCCATAGACATAAATGTGAAATATTAGGCCAGATCTATCAGGCAAATATTGCATATTGAAAGAAGAATTACTGAAGAGAAAATGGTTGTCCTGTGTCATAATAGGCAAGAAAACTAGCTCTATCAATAACAAATTACTGGTTTTTAGGCAATACTATTAAAATCTCTGAGTTCTCTTGATAGTTTCACCAGATGGACAAGTAAATATACATATATAACACATGTACACACGTAGAATGCAGAAATACATATTTTAAAAGAAGTTATTTCATGTAATTAAAATAAAATATGATATTTTCTCTAGTATAACATGAAATACATGCATTTTATTAGGATTCCATGATGGTAATATATATATATATATATATATATATATACAATTACTATATATTACTATTACTATATATTGCTATGATTTTACATATATTACTATAGATAATGCATATATATATAACAGTTTCATTAAGTGTGTAACATTAAAATTTCATGAAGAATAGCCTATAGATATGACTCAGTTGTTGTTCTCACAGAGGATGTGGGTTCTGTTCCCAGCACCCACATGGTAGCATATGGCCATTTGTAACTCAAGTTACAGATCAACTTAAAGGAAATTTGACGCTCTTTTCTGACATTTACAAGTCTGCATGTATATAGTGTATATATGCACACATGCTTGCAAACACTCATACACATAAAATAAATCATTTAAGTATGTGAATAAATCACAATGTTCAAGAGATGACTTAATTTTTAAATCAAATATAAAATACTTTATATGATTATTACCATATACATATGCATGCAAAAATTGCACTTTCACTAAATTTTCTAGTTTAACTAATTTGAAAAAAATAAATGTAATTATGTGATTGTATCTACACACATTATTACTAAATATAAAATACATTGGTATTTTACATTTTATATATATAGTATTCAGAAATTTTTTCCTAAAAACACCTACTTTTCTTTACTATAAGATACAAGGCTGGGCGGTGGTGGCGCACGCCTTTAATCCCAGCACTTGGGAGGCAGAGCCAGGCGGATCTCTGTGAGTTTGAGGCCAGCCTGGTCTCCAAAGCGAGTTCAAGGAAAGGCACAAAGCTACACAGAGAAACCCTATCTCAAAAAACCAAAAAAAAAAAAAAAAAAAAAAAAAAAAAAACAAGAAAGTGAATGTTATTTATTCTCTAGAGAATATAATGCGAAATGAAAAACTTATGTTCATAAAATACGTGTGTCTGAGATTCAAATTAATTCTTAACAAGCAAATGGAATTTTAATATGAGTATGTTTCAGTGAAGCAATTATTTCACTGTAAATGCATTTAAAAAGGAGCAAAATCCTGTTCCAAGCACGTCAGCATAAACATATTCATGATTCATTTTATGAAAAGTAAATTTCTTACTAATGCAATAGTTTTCCTTTGCTCAGTCAATCTGAAGCTTACTTAACTTGCACACTTAATCTGTTCTGATTCAGTTTTAATATATGTTTGCAAGCATAATTGCTTTTAATGGTTTTCCCCTATGGGTAAATAAAAAATAATGTTATTCCAAAGAGAGGGAATTTGTCCTCCATGCAGATTAATCTGCTTATGTAATAAAATTAATAAAATATTTTAGTTTGAAACACACAAATGGACTTATTTCCCAATTCACCATCTTAAATTATAAATGTTGTCCTCCACAAAGCAGAATGCTGCAGAGAGCAGGAAGTTTTTATTCTAAGTCTGAGTGTGTGGGAGGTGCTAGAGTTTGTCCTTCTCCATTTGTATCTGGATGCAAGTTAATGAATGTGCTGCAATCAGAAAATATTCTTTCTTAATGTAAGGAAAAATATATTAAGATTGAATGCTTACTCATTGGATCATGACAGTATATTATTTATTTTTTGCCTTTTGTATCTCTAAAGTTACAATCTTCTCAAGCAGGAGTATCTATTGCTCTTTATACAAACACATGATAATATTCATTACACGCTCAGTACTAATTATCACTCAGATCATTCACAGTAGGTAAGTGTGCTGCTGTTTGATTTGTCCCCTCCAAAATTCTAGTTTTGACCTCATAGTATGAAGTACAGTATCTGTCAAGAACCCATCAAGAAAGGAAGGCTTCTGTGCATGAGTTTTATAACAGACATCATACACATCTCATCTTGTGTGCTTTTCTACTTTCTTCAATTAATCGTGCAGCAAGAAGGCTATCCTTGAACATCTTTGCTTTGGTTTAGGTCTTCTCTGTTTTGAAAACTAAGAGAAATAAGTTTACATTGTTGTAAGTAACTCATTTCAGGTATTTTCTTATAGCTTCATCAACACATGAAGTCTTACATGATAGTAGTAAACACACACATGCCTTGTATTCATTTTTCCCCTCTAAGACGGACTGACTTCTCTGATAGGAAGAATTCACATGGCTTTAAGCCTTATGATCACTGCTATGTTTGTGCTGCCTGAATTAGCAACAGAGATTCTGTAGATAAGGACTTGCATGGATTTAATCAGCACTACAAGAAACATTCTCTAGGTAAGCTTCAATTAATCAAAGAAGAGCTTTGCTAAGCTGAATGTAATAGAAGAATCCTTAACATTCAAAAGAAAGTGGCTTCACTGGAAATACTCTGTCAGAATGAAGTACAGAAAAACCAAAGAACAAGTTTCCCAGAGCGGCCCCTTCATGCTGGGAGTACTCCACATCTGACAGGAAGAAAACAGGTGGGCAGCCCTCAGTCCCTCATTTTCAAGAACTGATTTCTGCATATGCGGGGTGAGCTTAAGGCAGATTCTGAATATGAGGAAAGCAAAACAACAACCCTATCTAGATTCCAGCCTATGCAGGAAACCCAGCCACTGACTTAGGAGAACAGTCTGTCTGTATGTTAATCAGTAAGTACTATTTTAATCTACAAAGTTCATACACTTTGGTGTGTAGAAGAGAAAATCAATCTAGTCTTACATTCATCATTTAGCTTCATTAGGGAGATGGACAATCAAAAGTTGAATATTTTATATTGGCTACCTACAAATATACTGTGCATGTATTGCTTATTATAATTTTTTAATGATGTGAATGAGTATCTGTATTTTATCTGTATCTGTGTTTTATCTGTGCATCATTCACCTCCACTGTGCCCGTAGAGGCCAGAAGAGGGCATCATGTCCCCTAGAACAGAAACTTAAAGACTGTTGTAGACTAATATGTAGGTCCTGGAAATGAAATCTGGGTCCTATGGAAGAACAGCAAGTGTTCTTAAAGGCTGAGATAACCCTGTAGGACCCATTCAGTGCATTTCAAACAAATATATTTCTGATTCTGTAGTCTGAATATAAGGGATTTTTGGTAAAATGAAGTTTTTTTTTTTTTTTTTTTAAATCTTTATCAGGGTCTAATTATTATAATCAACATATGTCTTGGGCTATGTATGGTCTCACATGAAACTTGAAGGATCTTCTGATTATTTCTGGATTTCATTGTTTTGAATCTATACAGGATGGGCGGTGGTGGTGCACACCTTTAATCCCAGCACTCAGAAGGCAGAGCCAGGCAGATCTCTGTGAGTTAGAGCCCAGCATTGTCTACAGAGTGAGATCCAGGACAGGCACCAAAACTACACAGAGAAACCCTGTTTTGGAAAACAAAACAAAACAAAAAAACCCCACAAAACTATACAGTCTTGGTCTTGTAAATGCTCAGTGTTGACAATAGTGCATATCTGATCTCCAGATACTCTATGTAAAAGATCATCTGCTTCTATCTAGAATACTAAGGATAATCTCACAATCCACTGACAGACCTAAAATAAGTCAGGAAACTTTATCGTTGCTTATATTATTAAGAATAAGATTGAGATAGTTTCCTCCTTTTACTTCACATAATTCACTGCCATGCTTTTTTGTATAAGGAAATTATAGGTCATGCCCACCATCTAGGAAATGGTCTTATGTAGTGTCACCATCACTGATTATCATAATTATGAAATTAGCAATGGACTTTCCTTATAATGGTTTTATTATATCTGTTTCCAAATTCCCTCACATACGTATTTTTAAAAAAAATTAAAGGCATTTGTTAAGCATATTTCTGCATGCAGGAGACAAAATGTAAACAAATTGCACACACACAGTTTATATCTGATATGTCAAGGTATCAGATGAATGCACAGACATGATGTTAGATTTAGAAACCTATACAGCTTAGTAAATGATGCTATCTTAGACAGTAAAGACCTGGAGTACCTCTCTGAACAGAAATATTATAGCACTGAGATTAAGAAGTGAGAGCACATGGTGTAGAGGTGAGAACTGTGAGAGGCCTACACACCTGACTGGGGTTACTGGTACTAGTGAAGCCAGCATGATGAATCAAAATGATGGAGAGAATAAACAAATGATGTCATATTCATAAGGTACAGACGACTGGAAACACAGAGAAGGAGACATAACTGTTTAGCCAATGCCTTCATAAGAGCACATTGAACACAGCAGAAAAAAAAAAAAAGAAGCCACATGCAATTTATGGTGCTAAATGAACGAACACATGGAAAAACAAAAAATAAGAATATAATGTAATAGTTTAAATAAGGCTCT
The DNA here is from genome assembly GCF_004664715.2 of Peromyscus leucopus. Classification (NCBI taxonomy): domain Eukaryota; kingdom Metazoa; phylum Chordata; class Mammalia; order Rodentia; family Cricetidae; genus Peromyscus; species Peromyscus leucopus. The sequence continues at coordinate 11,575,973 of NC_051070.1, read as the reverse complement.
TAGTAGTTCTCATGATGACAAAGAATAGATGAGAAATCTGGTATGCACTTCAAAACAGTTCACAAATTAAAGGTTTTAATACTTTGAATGTGTTATAAGACATTCGGACATTTCTTCCTGACTTCCTAAGTGCATCAACTTATTGGTATCTTTAGTCACATTCAGGAATGCCTCTCATTTTGCATTGTATCTGATATCCTTAAAAACACAGTTTGTTTCCTTGCTCTGCCACAAATCCATTTATATTCCTTTTGTGGATGACTGAAACAGAGTTAAGTAGCATAAATTTAGATGAGGGAGAATACATTCATCACAATCTAAGAAGGCATGTTTCATGTCATATGTTTTATGAAGAATGATCGATGGAGAAAGGAATAGTTTGAAATTTATAAAGTAAGGTACACATTTCCCTAGCACAAACATTCTCAGTGCATGCTTTGCTGCATTTTTTTCCTGCTAGGAAAGTTTTAAGGTCTTTTCTTCTTTAAAGGGTTTATAAATATTTGATGAGTTTTTAAGCAGTGGACTATTTTTAGTTTATATTTTTGATATTGCTTTTAGTAGATAGCCCACTGTAAATCTACCTTTCCTCTAAGAGTGAAACAATACAAATGACATGAAACAGCAGTAGGAGTTTGGGCACAGGGAAAGCTTAGCAAGTTTTCAGCCAGTTTCAAAGAAACACTGTGTGGAAACTGGCTTTAGAAATAGTTTGCCCTTTGTGTGAAAATACTTCCTAGTTTATTTTGGAGCTCAGTGGAGTATATTACAATAAGCTCAGTTCTGTCAAGCTTCCAGACTTTGCTCTGATGAGGAATCACTAAAGTTCATTAAAGCAAAACAGCACGGAGATATTAAATGCCCATAAAGTGGAAGCCAATAATGCAAGTCAGTCGGTGTTACATAAATGCATGAGTAAACTGCCATTGTTGTTGGTGGACAGACTGCTCAGGTCTTAAGAGCATCTGCTGTTCTCGATGCTCCCCATGTTTGGTTGCCAGTGCACAGCCATCTGTAATTCCACTTCAGTGGAAACTGCTGTCCTCTTAACAGCTGTGTGACATGTAGTACACTTGTAGGAATGCAATTTCTTATATTATAATGTCATTATTATCATATCCCAAAGGCTTTATGTATACATATACATAAGTGGAAACACACACACATATTCCTAAATACCTAAACAAAATCTGTCCAGTATGTATAATGTTACTAATATATTTATATTTTCAGGGCTGAACAATTGGAACTGATTGGTGTGCTCTTTTGACAAGTTCATTCTTGTATAGGCTCACTGAAGGCCACCATGGCTTTTGTGAGGTCCATTAGCTGTACCATGCTCAGAAAACGGCATTTCACATTCCCTTCTTTGTATTGTGTTGCCTCTGTCTTGATGACCACTGACCCAGAGTAGAGGAAGGATAAATGCCCTGTTTAGGGCTAGGCTTTTATCAGCCTCCTTTTCTTGGCACCATGAACAGCCTTGCATCTCTGCATTCATTTCAATTTATTATAAAGAGAAACTTTCCTGATTAAGGTTGATAATAGCATTTATCAAGGCATGAATATAAATATTTAGAAGACATCTTGGAACCTGAAAATTTAGTTAAATAATAGTAGTAATCTCACCTCTAAGACCTGAGAATAAGTCATCATACTGTTCTGTTGAGATACTCTTTCTCCTCTCAATATAGTAAAGATCACCAGCATCATTTAGATTTGACCCCTTTCTTTTTTAGCAGCTATTCTCCCTGACTTTCATATGACATATTATCTGGTGTTTTATTACTTATATTATCTTCCTAAGTTTCTCATTCTCTGAATCTTTGTCATTTCATTTTAAATTTATTTTCTCTAAAACATTAATGATTATTCTAGTTCCATCCATTTGCCTACAAATTTCATTATGTTATTGTTTATAACAGCTGACTAATAGTCTGTTGTGCAAAGGCTCCACATTTTCTTTATCTGTCCTTCCATTGAGGGACATCTAGGTTGTTTCCAGGTTCTGGTTGTTACAAATAAAGCTGTTCTGAACCTAGATGAGCAAGTGTCCTTATTATGTGATGGCGTATCCTTTAAGTGTATGCCCAAAAGTTAGTGAGGTAACCCAGACTCAGAAAGATAAACATGGTATGTACTCACTTATAAGTGAATAATAGCTAAAAAGTAATCGATAGCCATGCTAAAATCCACAGACAGAGAGAAGCTAAGTAACAAGGAGGGCTCAAAGGTGGATATTGGCATCTCCTTGGGAAGAGGAAATAGAATACATTTTGCAGATGAATTGGGGAGAGGGTGAATATGGGAACAGGAAGGATCAGATGAGGAAGGAGTATTAGAAGAGACAACGGGCTGGGAAAGAGGGTATCATTTCTGGATAAGATGGAAACCTATTGAATGAAAACTCTCAGGAATCCACATGGGTGACCACAGCTAAGCCTCCTAGCAATAGGGTGTACATAAACTGAACTGACCATCTCTGTAACCAGGCAAGACTTTCAATGGAGGGACTGGGATACCAACCCAGCCACATAACTATTTGCTCTGCCTACAAGATGTGCTGTGGTAATGTTGGCATAAAAAAAAAAAATGTGGGACTGTACAACCAATGACTGGGGCAGCCTGAGAATCATGCCACTGAGAGGAGCCCGCCCCAATACTGCCTGGAATGCCAGGATTCAGATGCTGGACACCCCAGAGACATTGGATAGAACAAACATGACTGACAAAATGAAGTCAACATGATGACACCTAATGATATTCTGCTTTACTCACAGATTCATGCCTAGCTCAATTGTCATCAGAGAGGCTCCATTCAGCAACTGATGAAAGCTGGTAGGGACCCACAGCCAAACATTAGGCAGAGTGAGGAGGGTGAAGAAGGATTGTAGGGGTGCCAGAAGGGCTAAGAACATCACAAGAAAATCCACAGAATCCCCTAACCTGGGATCATAGGGTTTCACAGAGATTGTACTGATAATGGGGGAGCCTGTATGGGACTGGCCAAGGCCCTCTGCATATATGTTACAATTGTGTAACTTGGTTTTCTTGTGGGACTCCTAACAATGGGATAAGCGCCTGCCTCTGTTGTGTTGGCTTTTGGGATCCTGCTTATTATACTGGATTGCATCATCAAGCCTTAATATGAGGGGAGTTGTATAGTCTTACTGCAACTTGATATGCCATGCTTGGTTGATATTCATGGGAGAGTTACATTTTTTTTAAATAAAAATGGAGGAATGGATGGGGGTGAACAGAGGGGAGGTAGCAAGAGGGATTAGGTGGAGAGGAGGGAAGAGAAATTTTAGTCAGGATGTGAAAAATAATAATAATGATGATGATGGTGGTGGTGGTGGTGATAGTAAGTCATTTAAAAATAAAACAAACAGGTTTATAAGGGATAACAATAAAATAAATAAAATAAAATGTACTAAGATAAAGCAAAAACTAACATATCAGAGTTAGACAAGACAAACAGAAGGAAATGATCCCAAGAGAAGGTACAAGAAACACTAGTTTGCACACTCAAAATCCCATAAAAACACTAAACTTAAAGCTATAATAAATCCCGAGAGGACTTCCTGAAGCCCTGCTCAGTCCTTGTGCTTAGTGCTTCAGTCTCTGAGTTAGCAGCAACTTTGATTATGTTAATTTAGAGGGCCTTGTTTTGTTGTTGTTCTGCATTCCCTGGTATTCTCTGAGTATTAAGGGAAGGGACTTGATGGAGACCTCTCATTTAGGACTGAAAGTTCCAAGGTCTCTCACTCTCCATATGTTTGGGCATTTTGTCTCTGTATTTGTTCCCAGCTGCTGCAGGAGGAAGCTTCTCTGATGATACAACCAACTTTTTTCAGCCATGTTTGGAGAAGCCATATTATTGCTGTTGTTTTTGCCTTGAAACCAATAATAGGATGTTGCACGAATTCTAATTGGTCCTAATAATAAAACCCAGAGCCAGATGTCAGGGTGAAAGCTGAAAGGTCAGAGAAGCAGAGCAAGCTGCAGTCACCACTTCTTACCTCACCAATTCCTCAGCCTGAAAGAGTACGAGTTCCTGTCTTCTCCCTCTTTATATTCCTTTCTCTGCCCAGCCACATCACTCCCTTTCTCAACCTTTCTAGTGCTGGGATTAAAGGTATATGAGCCCAAGTGCTGGAATTAAAGGTATATGCCACTGCTATCTAGCTCTGTTTCTCTTTTAGACTGGATTAATCTTATGCAGCCCAGTGTGGCCTGGAACGCACAGAAATCCAAACTGATCTCTGCCTCTGCCTCTGCCTCTGAGGTGTGATGACTAAAGGTGTGTGCCACCAATGCCTAACCTCTATAGGTAACTCTGGGGCTAGCTCTGTCCTCTGCTCTCCACGCAAGTTTTGTTTCCTAGATTACAAACAACATATCACCATAAGAGAGTCATTGTTATTCTGAAAATACTCACTCCATCAGTGAACCTGTGGGCATATCTTGCTTGATGGGTTGGTACTGTAGTTCATAGGGTTTGCAGTTAGCCTATTTTATAGCTTCTAGTACTCCAAAAACTTCTAGTACTCCTGGCTGTGTTCAAGCATGATTTCTTCATAACCTACATGTAAAGTATGTGATGTCTTTGGAAGTATGGTACCATCAAAAATCTCTCGTGGATGCTATGGAGAGTGGCAAGATTCTATACAGGTTTGGGGCCTCTAGGGACTCCTTGATCAACAACTCATAAAGAGCCACCTCAATCCCAACGTTGGTAATTAGTTTAGTAACAGTTTGCTTTATTTAGCTATACAAAATATCACCTTTCAAATTTTCCATTTTATTTTGTAGCTCTAAGGTCTAATATACATATATTAGTACTATTATAGACATCAAAAGAAGGAAGAGAATATAAGATTTTACCTTCTAATATAGGAAGACATAGACACACCCATTATTCTAAATTAGTGTAAAAATATGTAGATATCCAAATTAAAAAAAAAAACAGGCATTTATTTGTAGGTATAATCCTTGCCAGTTAAATAAACTATGATGTACAGCAAGAAATGTTACTATGAAATCACTGCCACTTAGAGTCAAAAACAAAGAAAAGAAAGATGAATTAGTTACATCAATGCAATGCATGTGCGATAGTAACACAATTGTCCACACTACATGTCATTGATGTGACAACATTACTATTTACAAGTAAAGATGAAGTCAAAATAATCTGAGTAGACATAGTAATCCACCATGTTCCACAGTATTTTTCAACAGTTACAAATAAAGAAAACTTGCTGGATGGTGGTGATGCATTCTTTTTATCTAGGAGGCAGAAGCAGGTGGATCTCTGAGTTCTAGGCCAGCCCAATCTACAGAGTGAATTCCAGGACAGTCAGGGCTCAACAAAGAAACCCTGTCTCAAAAAACAACAAACAAACACAAAGCAAAGAAAACTGGGGGAAAGGAAGTAACTATTACAGGAAAAAATTCTTGGCAAGTAATCTAATAAAAAGTGTTTTAGTGTACACAATTTAGAGGTCTTTTGATTAACATAAAACATATTTGTGTCTTTTTTTCTCAATATTAACTATTTAAAAAATGAAATTAAATTTTAGTTATATTTGAAAGAAAGAAAAATAATAATATCCAGACAATAACCTCAATGAAAGATACTGAGAAAAAAATCAATTTTCCATTTTTAATAATGGTAATAAAACACAGGAGGATCAACTTTTGATATTTTCTTTCTGTTAGAGCATAGAATGGATATTCTTGGAAATACTCTAAATAGATAGACTCCTATTTTAAAGAGAAGTCTTCTCTAAAATTTATGAGAAGATACTTCATTGATAAAACAGCAATTCATCAATTCTTGGTTAAAACTCACATAGCAGCTAATAAAATTTGATTTTACAGCCAAGAGTAAAGAACTCAGTGTCCATGTTTATGGGTCAATGTAACTTCCTTGAAAGCAGACCACACTCCTGATGGTTTGTGTGATACAGAGTTAACTACAAGTTTCAAACGTACTTTTCAAAGTTCAAAACTTGGTCTTAGCAAATTTAAAGCAAATCTCACTTCACAGGCAATGATGGAGACAAGGAAAAACCATAAAGATATTCGAGTAGGTATATATGTGATGGATGTCCTATTAGTGATATCTTGACAGTGGTAAGACAACACACTTACTTGTTAGAAGCAATAAAGTGGTGAGTTCAAGAACTCTTCGGTTATGTTGTTACATGAAACCTAAAGCTGAAAAGCTGATTTCACTAAGGTGATTATAGCTACTCAGAATTCTCTGTTTCAATGTCAAGACTCTTGTTTTCTATTTTTTATCAACACTACAGTCATTGTTAGAAGCATTATTATCATAATTTCATATCTAATATTTCTATAAATGTTGATGACGTCATTTAATCAACCAAATTCATAGACCAAAAATTACGATGTATTGATTTTGGGGAGACTTTAAGATATACCCCTGAAATAGAAAATGGTAATAGAGTGTGACGTTTGAATTGCTTAGTTGTGGGTTCCATCAGGATGGACCATATTCTCCTGTTTTTTTGTTTGTTTGTTTGTTTGTTTGTTTTTGCTTTTTAAAGCCCTGAAGCATAAATCAAGGTGGCTTAATGGAATTTATGTAGTTATCAATAAAGCACTTTAAATCTTGTTTATTATCACTGTCCCTAATTTCAGATAATTTACAGGTTCAGTTTCAAAATGAAGTTTATAGAGGAAAAAAATACTGGAAAGACAAAGTATATCTTATGAATTACACCTGAAATTACTCTATGTTTAAGGTAATGTTAGGTTTTGTATAGTGGAAGACAGATGGTTATTGATGTAGCCAACCGTCTTATTAAATAAGAAACACAGAAACAATGTAAAAGAGAAAGCCGAGAGGTCAGAGCTCAGAGCTAAAATCTCACCCTTCCTCCTGCTGTCCCAGCTTCGCGAAAAGAGACCTACTTCCTTTTTTTATAGTATGTTGTTCTGCCTTCTCATTGGTTGTAAACCCAAACACATGACTGCCTCGTCACTGTCTGAATGTACAGCCCCCTAGGTCTTAAAGGCATATGTCTCCAATGCTGACTATATCCCTGAACACACAGAGATCTTATGGGATTAAAGACGTGTGCCACCACTGCCACACTCTTGCTATGGCTCTAATAGCTCTGACCCTGAACACACAGATATCTATGGGATTAAAGGCGTGTGCCACCACTGCCACACTCTTGCTATGGCTCTAATAGCTCTGACCCCCCGGACAACTTTATTTATTAACATACAATCAAAATAATAATTCAGTACAATTAGATTACCACCACATTTCCCCTTTTCTATTTTAATAAAAAGAAAAAAAGCAAAAGGTTATAACTAACAAAAAAAAACTATATACAAAAGTACAATAACTATATACAATATATACAAGTAATAAGTACCTAAACAGGTATTTGACAAATCAGAGAAAACAATTCCATTATCTATCCTATTTTGATAAATCCAAGATGTATCTAATGCACTTTCTATCCTAATTAATTTTCAACTATAACTAACTAATCTTCAACCATAACTAACTAATCTTCAGCTATAACTAACTAATCTTCAACTCCCTCAGAGACCCAAGAAGGGAATAATATTAGCTAACAAAAATAAAATACAGGAAGTGCATGCAAGCAACTTCCAAAAAATTTGTGAGTTGACAGAAACAGCCAGCTGCCTGGGCAGTCACCTGAGGTTTCTCCGCAGTGTTGGGGCATCATCTTCAGCTTATAGGCTTAGTGTATCTGACAGACTCATTTGTGATGTAGGATGTATACAAGGTCAACAGTTCAACCTCACATTGGGTGAGAGCAGTCCACATACCAGAAACACCTGAATTCCACTAGTGTCCTGTCATGATTCAGGATTTTAAATTCTGGAAATTGTTGACAGTTTTTTAATTCAGCTGTCCATTCTTCTTGGCTGTGTATATATGGCTTCATCTCAGCATCCCCTTCTTCTCCTCATCCCTCTATTAAATGCCAGTCTACTTTTGAGAGGCATGAGCTTTCAGCTGCTGTTCCATTGTACAACAGAATCCCTCTGCCTGTTAAGCTGCCTTCGAAGTAAAGGGCACTGTACCTTTTCCGGATGCGAAGGCCACTTCAGGGATGGGGCCATATTGTCCTGGCCTCAGAAGATGCCTTTTGATAAAGCCATAACCACACTTGTTTTGGCAAGAATCAGTAGTCCCTTGTTTCATGATCTGTCTGTCCATTTTGTCCTGTTGATTCGAGGATACTTTGTTGTCCAGTGGCTAACTTTTGCCAAAATGAAAGTTGACTCCATATGCAGTTTCTTCAATGCCCATATTTTCTCTAAAGTAGATTGGTACTGCCAGGAGCCGACATGTCTCAAAAAAGAAAAATTTTCTAAGTTATTAAAACATTTTAAATGCCATATTCTGTAGATCTCTGAAGGGTTTGAAGATGACCTGTCTAAAACATCTCTGCTCAATTTTTAAAACATATCTAATATGACTACAAGTTCTATGATAATGTCTAACTACTAGCTTTCATTTCTTTATATCCTAATAGTTGATAATAATAACATTCAAGGATCAGAAATTTGCATTACATTGTTAAATGGATGGAATAAATACAATTAGAAATATACATATAGCATTTTCTAACAATATCAGTTTCAAATTTGTATACAATATAAAACAATTCAATCCAATGTAAAGTATTTAAAACTAGTAATTGTCTTTTTCTTTTCTTTCTTTCTTTTTTTTTTTTAAAACAAGAACCTTAAATCTAATCTCCTTTGCTTAGCCTTTTTCCTAACCCTTGACAATAACTTGTAACCAACCCCCTAAATACTGAAAATTATCCCAGACCCAAAACCCATTAAAAAGACCAAAAAACCACCCGCCCCACACCACCTCTTTGGGAACGTGGGCGTCGTATTCTTAAAATTGCTTCCTGCTGGGTATGGGCGAAGTTTTCTTTATCCTGAAAGAAAAATTTTAGGTTAATTGTCAAATTCTAGGAGAGGTAACTATATCCTTCATTATCCAGTCTGTGTATAATGCCAAAGTTCAGGGTTTATCTCAAGTCCTTATTCAAGTAGTCTTTGAGACTGGATCATCTCAGCTAGTCATCTCAAATTTGCTCTGAGCACCTTGTAATTCAAAGCTGATCTGTAGATGATGTTTGTCAGCTTAATGATATTATTATTGTCCACGTGGAATTGTTGTTGTTGTGGGGCCCCATCTTCTTTCTGGAGACTTCAGTTGATGTTAGGCCTGGCCGTGATTTTCTGCAGAAAACTGATAAGAGACTCGAACACAAAAACATATGTATGCAGCTAGCCTTTTTTTCTAGAATTAGTACTCTATGTGACCATTCATATCTTAACAAAGTTTAAAATGTATATATATATTAATCTTGTATTTTGATATAAAATTTATACTTTGAGAAAAGTTTAAAGAATCAGAGTAGAATCAAAGAGTTGAGATTAGTAATAGAATAGTCCCTTAATTAATTTTGCTTTTGTCCTGTACCATAGTAGAAGATGGCTCTTATTCTGGCATGATACAGGGAGTTTGCATTTTCTTTTTAACAACATGCTTGAGTTTAAAGAAGGAGAGAGCCATTCTCCAACTCCAAAGTCAGCTTTAAATTTTAATTGAACTGGGACTATTAGAAAACCAATAGTGTTAAATCTTTAGAGAAAAGCAGAAACAAACATTTAGGAAGACATAAAAATTTTTTAGATAATATATACCCATACACCGTTTCACTCTGTTTCTTGGGATAGATGATTTTTCACTTTTCTTCAGTTGTCTCATTTGCCCAGTGTTCTTCAGATTCCTTAACCTTCATTCTCCTAAAAGACAAAAACAAAAACCTTTCCCCAAGACTAATTTTGGGGATGTTTCCTTTTGACAAGTTATTATCTGATTAAATGAAAAGGCATGTGTTATTGATACAAGTTAGTTTAAATTGGATGTTCATGCTGGTTGATGAACTATCACCTCCTCAATTAAGAGGTCTCTCTTGTTCAAATCGAACCTTTATCAATTTTGATGGTACCCACAGCTTATCTTCTCCTGTAGAAACAAAAGCAAAACCTCGTCCCCAATGTAATACATACCCTGGTTTCCATTCTGAGGTCAGCACATCCTTAAAGTATATAGGCTGATTTAATTCTGTAGTTTTTTCTATTATCCAATGTCTCTCTGCAGCTGTTGTTCCTTTCTCATTGGCATTCAGAAAATTCAAAGTTAGAAGAGCATTATGCAGTCTATTTCTGGGGGTTTTTGTTACCCATTTCTGTTTATTTAGCATATCCTTTAGAGTTCTGTTTGATCTTTCTATAACTGCTTGACCTGTAGGATTATGTGGTATGCCTGTAATATGCTTTATATTGTAATAAGCAAAAAACTGTTTCATTTTAACAGAGACATATGATGGAGCGTTGTCAGTTTTGATTTGTGCAGGTATACCCATGATGGCCATAACTTCTAGCAAATGAGTGATTACAGAATCAGCTTTTTCAGAACTCAAAGCAGTTGCCCATTGAAATCCTGAATAAGTATCGATAGTGTGGTGTACATATTTCAATTTTCCAAATTCTGCAAGTGAAACACGTCCATCTGCCAGATCTCATTTCTCTGAGTACCCTTTGGGTTACATCCTGCTGGCAATGGCGTCTGATTGTAGAAGGAACAAGTAGGACATTTCTTTACTATTTCTTTGGCTTGTTGCCAGGTTATGGAAAAATCCTTTATTAAACCTTTACTATTGACGTGATGTTTTTTATGAAATTCTGAGGCCTCCAGCACATTTCCTATCAATAATTTATCAATCTCATCATTGCCTTGTGCTAGAGGGCCTGGCAGACCAGTATGGGATCGAATGTGAGTTATATATAAAGGATGATTCCTTTTCCTGATTGTATCTTGTAATTGAATAAATAGTGAAGTTAATTCTGAAGCATCAGGGATAAATTCTGCAGTCTCAATATGTAACACCACTCTTTCAGCATACTGAGAGTCAGTTACTATGTTGAGAGGTTCTGAAAAATCCATTAATACCAACAGAATAGCATACAATTCTGATTTTTGAACTGAATTATACGGACTTTGAACCACTTTACTTAAATTTTCTGATTTGTAACCTGCCTTTCCTTCTTTGTTGGCATCTGTATAAAATGTACGAACTCCAGATATGGGTTTTTGCCGTACAATTCGAGGCAAGATCCATTCAGCTCTCTTTATAAGATCAATTCTATTGCTTTTGGGATATTTGCTGTTAATTTCTCCCAAAAAATTACTGCAAGCTCTTTGCCAAGGTTCACTTTCTGTCCATAATTTTTCAATGTCCTCCTTAGTTAATGGTACGACAATTTCTGCTGGGTCTATGCCTGCTAATTGACGAAGTCTCAATTTTCCTTTGTAAATCAAGTCAGAGATTTTTTTCCACATAAGTTTTTAATTTTTTATTTGGTTTATTTGGTAAAAATATCCATTCCAATATAATATCTTCCCTCTGCATTAATATTCCAGTAGGAGAACGCCTAGAAGGTAAGATAACCAAAATGCAATCCAGCTTTGGATCAATACGATCCACGTGTCCTTCATGCACTTTCTTTTCTACCAAGGCTAATTCTTTCTCAGTTTCAGGTGATAATTCTCTTGGACTATTTAAGTCCTTGTCACCTTCTAAGGTTTTGAACAAATTAGTCAGTTCATCATTTTTTACCCCAACAATAGTTCGTAGATGAGAAATATCTCCAAATAATCTTTGAAAGTCATTAAGAGTCTGTAGTCTATCTCTCCGAATTTGCACCTTTTGGGGTCTAATTTTTTGTAGCTCTATTTTATATCCTAAATAATTAATAGAATCTCCTCTTTGTATCTTTTCAAGAGCAATTTGTAATCCCCAGCAAGGCAAAATTTTCTTTACTTCTTCAAACATTATTTCTAAAGTATCTGCATTTGAGTCAGGTAGTAAAATATCGTCCATATAATGATAAATTATAGATTTAGGAAATTTTTTACGTATCACTTCCAATGGCTGTTGTACAAAATATTGGCACAGAGTTGGGCTATTCAACATTCCCTGAGGGAGGACCCTCCATTGAAATCTTTTAGCCGGTTGAGAATTATTATAAGTAGGCACTGTAAAAGCAAATCTTTCTTTGTCTTTTTCTTGTAAGGGTATTGAAAAGAAACAGTCTTTTAAATCAATAACTATGAGAGGCCATCCTTTTGGTAACAGAGTAGGCAAAGGCATCCCAGATTGTAGAGAGCCCATTGGCTGAATTACTTTGTTAATTGCTCTAAGGTCTGTTACCATTCTCCACTTACCAGATTTCTTTTTAATAACAAATACAGGAGAATTCCAAGGGCTAGTTGATTCTTCAATATGCTGAGCATTTAACTGTTCTTCTACCAGCTCTTCTAAAGCCTGGAGTTTCTCTGTTGTTAAAGGCCATTGCTGGACCCATACAGGCTTGTCTGTTAACCATTTTAAAGGTAGAGCTGTTGGTGTCTTTGGAAGATCATCAGTTATTGTGCCCTGTTCTTGTATAATATGGATGGCTGGTGACCACTCATTAGAACAATATATTCTAATATTTCTCTCAGTAACATGTGCTAGTTTATGATTTGTTTCTGAGATTGGAGGGATGTTAATCTGAGTATTCCATTGTTGCAACAAGTCTCGACCCCACAGGTTCATAGTTATGTTAGCCACATATGGTTTTAATTTTCCTCTCTGTCCTTCTGGACCTATACATTCGAGCCATCTTGCACTCTGTTTCACCTGAGATAATGTCCCAATTCCTAACAGTTGAACGTTTACCTCCTGAAGAGGCCAAGTTGGATGCCAAAATTCTGGTGCAATTATGGTAACGTCCGCACCTGTGTCTACCAGACCAGACAACAAAACACCATTTATTTTTATTGTTAATTTTGGTCTTTGTTCATTAATAGAAGTTTGCCAAAAAATTTTCTTTATGTTTTCTCCTGAATTTTCTATTCTCTCTATTTCATCATCCTGACCAGCATGATTTATTCCAATAGGCATTTGGTTATTTAATCGCTCTCCAGAGCAGGCATTTCCTCTATGGCTGCAGGAAAGGTTTGAACTGGATTTGCACTGGGGGCCTGCGTGAGGCCCCTCTGGGAGTTTCCTGAAGACTGAGGCAAAGGATTACCCTGTCTGTCCTTTGTTGATCTACATTCGTTGGTCCAGTGTTTTCCCTTACCACACCTTCTGCATACTCCAGAAGGAAGGGGCATTCTGTTGCCATTGTTCCTTGAAGAAACATTTTTTCTGGGAATGACCTGTCTACAGTCCCTTTTCAAATGTCCTTGCTTTCCACATCCAAAACATCTAACACTCCTCAAACCTTTTGAAATTACTTCTCCTACCCATGTATCATCATGCTCATCAGCTTCAACATTAATTGTTTCTCTAATCCAATCTTCCATAGGTGCAGATCTTGCCCTTAATGGCCTGATTATTCTTTTGCATGCTGCATTCGCATTCTCAAAGGCCAAAGATTCAATTATTGCCTTACTACCTTCTGAATCCGAGACCATTCTCTTTACTGCTGAAGCCAGTCTTTGTAAAAAATCTGTAAAAGACTCTTTTGGGCCTTGCTTCACCTTTGTAAATGACTCAGATTTTTTTTCCTGGTTCCTCAACTTTGTCCCATGCATTCAAGGCTGCCGTTCGACATAAAATTAAGGTTTGGACATCATATAAACATTGTGTTTGTACTGAAGCATATTGGCCTTCGCCCATAAGCTGATCCTGGCAAACTTGTATTCCTTTATCTCTCCATTGTTTTTCTATGTTTTTAGCCTCCTCCTTAAACCAAGTCAGAAATTGAAGTCTCTGGCTGGGTTCCAGAACACCTTGTGCGAGGTCCCGCCAGTCCTGTGGTACTATCCTATTATATGTTGACCAAGAGTTTAACATTTGCTTTACATATGGGGAATGCATGCCATAAGATACTATTGCCTCCTTAAACCTTTTTAAATCCAACATTTCAATTGGAGCCCAATTATTTTGTGTAGCCATTTGATCAGGCATCTGCTGTACGGTTACAGGATAAATTAAGGGTGACTGTGTGATAACAGGCTTTCTTTCTGCAACCTTATGATCCCGACTTGAAACAACTTCACTGTTAATTTCTTCTGTCTGAATTTTTACAGGTTTAACAAGTTCTTCTAAAGCTGTTATCCTGGCACTTAAATTGACTATCTTTTTAAATATTAAAATGTGGATTATTATAGTGATAAGGTGCATAATTCCACCAATACTAATATTATATAGTTGTTCCATTGCCAGACTGCCTAAAATTTCGAACAAAAACCAATTTTCTTCCAATGTACACATAAAACCTATTTGTTTTTTAATGTGGAAAAAATTCTCTTTTAGATAGTTTCCTTTAAAATATCTGATATGTTATGACTTACCAAATCTGCATAGAACAGTAGAAATCCGAGGGGATTTTCAAAGCAGCCACCTAGTGTCCCAGGTGTAAATCCAAAGAGAAAGAGAGAGAGAGAGAGAGAGAGAGAGAGAGAGAGAGAGAGCAAGAAAGCGTAGCTGGCTAAAGTTTAAATGCAGCCACGTGTTCCCTCTTGTGCCGAGTCAAGGCTTGGGTCTGGCTTCCTTAAGCTCCAACCACGTGCGTTGGCTTTACAGGCAGGGCCCTGTTCGGCAGGGCAACTCTGAGTTGTTTGTAGCACCGGCTTTAAGCAAGCAGGATTTAAGCAAGCAGCTTACGGATAGTCCAGTCTGAGGTCAAGCAGAACTAGACCCAGGCTAAGAAGCTGCTGCTCCAACTAAGAAATCGATTGCCGCCGGCTGCCGCTGGTGCCGCCGGCTGCCGCCGGCGCCGCCGGCGCCGCCGGCCGCCTGCCGCCCTTGCGGGAAAGCAGACCTGCCGCCAAGCCAAGCAGTTTTTAATGGATTCTTGTCACGTTGGGCGCCAGATATTGATGTAGCCAACCGTCTTATTAAATAAGAAACACAGAAACAATGTAAAAGAGAAAGCCGAGAGGTCAGAGCTCAGAGCTAAAATCTCACCCTTCCTCCTGCTGTCCCAGCTTCGCGAAAAGAGACCTACTTCCTGTCGGTTCATTTTTTTTATAGTATGTTGTTCTGCCTTCTCATTGGTTGTAAACCCAAACACATGAGTGCCTCGTCACTGTCTGAATGTACAGCCCCCTAGGTCTTAAAGGCATATGTCTCCAATGCTGACTATATCCCTGAATACACAGAGATCTTATGGGATTAAAGGCGTGTGCCACCACCGCCACACTCTTGCTATGGCTCTAATAGCTCTGACCCTGAACACACAGATATCTATGGGATTAAAGGCATGTGCCACCACTGCCACACTCTTGCTATGGCTCTAATAGCTCTGACCCCCCCCCGGACAACTTTATTTATTAACATACAATCAAAATAATAATTCAGTACAATTAGATTACCACCACAGATGGTTTTTCTAGTCAGTGATTAAAAAAATAAACTTTGAAAATATAATATTAGAGAATATAAAGGTTAAAAATCTTATAATTCACCTTTTGCATTTTAGTTATTTTCCAAATATAGAATTCAATTTAAAACATTATCATATAGGATATAATATAGGATATAATATATACCTAATATTTTGAGTCTTGGAATTGACTGATATACATATTCTGTTTTCCTGAAACATGTCAATTTTAAGTTTTATTCCAAAAATTTGCTTTCCCATATATATACGTATCACCATTAACTCTTCATTTTGACAAAGTTTAACAGGACACATATAGCCATGTTCAAATAAGCACGTTTTAATTATCATAAGCAGTCATTTATATCCTTAAAATGTCTCTGCTGACAATAGACACAGTATAATAATACAACAATAACCAAAACAGAATCTATTTGTCAAGGGAAATGTTTTAAAAAAAACTATATTTTTATATTACTTCTCTAGAGTTTATTGTAGCTTAGTTTCTGTCCAGTATCACTTCCTTCCAAAATCCTTTAAAGTCTTGGGTTCTAAGCCAATAGCAGGAATATTTTATCTTAGGCTCTGTACTTATGTTTGCAATGTACCAAAGGGAAGTTGGTATCTCTTGCCATTTCTTAGATGTGTGGCATGTCTTTCATTTAAACTGCTACTTAGGGAAAATATGTATCAAAACTTCCTTAAGAGGAGTGGATATATCACAAGTAACGATCAGTCTCGGGGACACTTACATACTTGAATAAACAAATACAGATAAAAGGGTCAACATAAGCACACATACACATGAGAATATCATTTAAAATTATTTTTAATTCAAGAGTCTTGTTTTATTTCTAAGATTTTTTTAATTTAGGAATCTTTGTTTTTCTTATTATTTTTGTTAGATTTCTTAGTCTATTCAAGCATACACATACTGAAAAGCATTTTTCCCTGACAAATTCCTGACCTTTAATATATTCAATCATTTAGGGACTCATTTTATTTATTTTCTCATACACATTGTAAGTACATTTCACTGTTGATGCAGTTGCATTAATCATACTTGTTACTCTAATTTCGATCTTTCTGTTGCAAAGTTCAAAATTAGAAATTTATATTAAAGCTCTAATCATTTATTCAGGTTTTTTTTTCTTTTTCTTTTCTTTCTTTCTTTTCTTTTTTTTTTTTTTTTCGAGACAGGGTTTCTCTGTGTAGCTTTGTGCCTCTCCTGGAACTCACTTGGTAGCCCAGGCTGGCTTAAAATAAAACAACAAAAATAAGAATAATATTCACATATATATTTACATGAATCACATTTAAGGGCATGGGATTCATATTATAAAAATATCCAGTCAATGCTGCTAATTTTTATAACTCTAAATTTGAATATATTCTTGATAGACTGAGAAGTTAAGTTTCTTTAAATTCACAATTTAAACACTTTTTTTGCCTGATGAGTTTTCCCAAATCATGAATAGTTTTGGTTTCTGTGATGATTAATATTCAATTTTAACTTGAAAGCATTTAGAATCACCTAGGAGACACCAAATTTTGTCTCTCATGGTCTTTACAGAGACATGTAGCTGAGAAAATGGTCCATGAATATGGCCAGTGTCATCCAATGAGCAGTGCTCCCAGAATGAATAAAAAGGGAATGCCAGCTGAGCACTAGAATTCACCTTCCTCTGCTTTTTTTCTGTGGATGCTTTATGACCAGATACCTTATTCTTTACTGCCAAGCCTTCTCCAGGACTCTGGTCTCAAGCTGAGTGCGTATTTCTCTTGACAGACCTTCTTGATCTATGTTTATGCGATGTCTTCCAAACATCCCTTCTCTCCACAAAATCTCAATCTATATTCCATATTCCATTTGAAGTCACTCTGTGTGTCAGACTGTACTCAAACTCAGGGAGAGTCTCACAGCTAGTGGGATTAAAGCTGTGAGCAACATCTGGTGTAAGTACTAAATTTGAAGTTAGGTGATAGATTTAATTCATTCTAGTCCTCTGATATTGGAAAAACATGTAATCTTTTTTTTTTACATTACAACACACTCAAAAATAAATTGATAACTTCAATGCTTTCTAGGTGATATCGCAATAGGCTATATTATAATTATCAAAGAAAAAAATCCTGTACACCTGATGCCATCATTTGATAAATAGACACATCTAGAAATAAATTAGAAAATTAAATAATCTCCATTATTTTTCATAGTAAAGAATGTTAAGGAATACTGTGTTATTTGCTATTCAATAATGATTTAAAAATCAATCAAACAAACAAAAACAACTACCTTTTGGATTTAAGGTCCTCTCCATGAAATGAAATCCATACCTCACAAAGCTAAAGTGGCCAAGAACCTGAGAACCTCTAGGTCTTGATCCCAGGGGAAAAACCTAATATTAATTCTGCTAAAGGGACACAACAATAGAATTATTCCTAAGAATATATTGATTTTCCCACAAATCAGTGAATCATTCAAGCCTTGTCAAAGAAGTTTCTTTTTGCAGTAGATTGGACCCACAACTGAACAACATGCAGAGGGTAAGAGACTTTGGAGCACTAGGTCTAAATGGAATATTTTATCAGTTTTCTTCCCAACAAGGCTCAGTCATCCATAACAGGACACATATAGCCATGTTCAAATAAGCACGTTTTAATTATCATAAGCAGTCATTTATATCCTTAAAATGTCTCTGCTGACAATAGACACAGTATAATAATACAACAATAACCAAAACAGAATCTATTTGTCAAGGGAAATGTTTTAAAAAAAACTATATTTTTATATTACTTCTCTAGAGTTTATTGTAGCTTAGTTTCTGTCCAGTATCACTTCCTTCCAAAATCCTTTAAAGTCTTGGGTTCTAAGCCAATAGCAGGAATATTTTATCTTAGGCTCTGTACTTATGTTTGCAATGTACCAAAGGGAAGTTGGTATCTCTTGCCATTTCTTAGATGTGTGGCATGTCTTTCATTTAAACTGCTACTTAGGGAAAATATGTATCAAAACTTCCTTAAGAGGAGTGGATATATCACAAGTAACGATCAGTCTCGGGGACACTTACATACTTGAATAAACAAATACAGATAAAAGGGTCAACATAAGCACACATACACATGAGAATATCATTTAAAATTATTTTTAATTCAAGAGTCTTGTTTTATTTCTAAGATTTTTTAATTTAGGAATCTTTGTTTTTCTTATTATTTTTGTTAGATTTCTTAGTCTATTCAAGCATACACATACTGAAAAGCATTTTTCCCTGACAAATTCCTGACCTTTAATATATTCAATCATTTAGGGACTCATTTTATTTATTTTCTCATACACATTGTAAGTACATTTCACTGTTGATGCAGTTGCATTAATCATACTTGTTACTCTAATTTCGATCTTTCTGTTGCAAAGTTCAAAATTAGAAATTTATATTAAAGCTCTAATCATTTATTCAGGTTTTTTTTTCTTTTTCTTTTCTTTCTTTCTTTTCTTTTTTTTTTCATCCATGATGAAGAAGAGGTAGAAAAAAATGTAAGAGTCAAAGGTGAAAGATGATTCCTAGGAAACAGTATCTTACAGGAAAAAGAGGACTAATGCATATATGAACTCATAAAGTCTACGTCAACATGGACAAGATTTACACATGTTCAAGCTAGACAGAGTTCCAGCGCTGAGAGGGGTAAGTTAAATACAGAGAACCACACTAACCATGAAGCAATCTTCAATTAATGCCTGGTGTCAAGAGGAAAATCAATTTTCTCCAAGAATGTCTCACTGAGAATATCAACAACTCTCCAAGGCAGGTCCTGTGCCCAGAAGTTGGCCCACACAAAATAAAACCTACAATTTGTTTGTGGGTATGCAGGGGGCTCTTTGTTTCATTTTTTTTGTTTTGAAATATTTAGTTTGTTATGGTTTTGTTTGTCTGTTTTTGTTTCTGCTTTGAGAGAGGGTATGAAAACTGGTGTATAAGAAGATGGGGAGGATCTGGGAAGCATTGGGGGAGGGAAAATCATGATCAATATATATGGAAATTATTTTTAAATAATTTTTTAAAAACTATATGTTCAGGTGACAAAGACATGCAATTATTCTTCAAAACATTCTGATAATAGGACTTTATTTGGATAAAAGTATTCATATATATATATTAAATAGTTGAGCAAATAGCAAATAGCAATGCTCTCTCAGTTTTCTGCATTAAGCATATAGCTATATCAATGGATTATCTTTGTCTTCTCATTAAAAAACAGACCCATGTAAGGTACCTTTTCAAAATAAAATGCCTTGGAATGTATTTCTCATCCCACCTCAATAAAAAAAAATCTTTCACTGAATTTGGCAGCAATCTATTTATTTCAGGCTTTTTCTTTCTCAAGAACTAAAATGATGGGAGAGTTTTAGTACTTCCTTCAAAAATGAAATTGCTTGCTAAATTGCTTTCTAGGCACTAAGTCAAAAGTCCTTTAAATATAAATTATGTGAAAAATACAAGCTTTCCTGAAAATCAAATGACAACTATAAGCAGTTTCTTGAAAGAAACATTATTAATAGAGGAGAGTGAATTCTCCTTAACAATTTGTTTGTCATGTTTGACCAAACAGTGTAATATTCCCAAACACCTGATTGAATGATAAATAAGTCAGTTGTTGAGACATAGATTATTTGAATATGATCATATTTATTAATACTTGAATAATTTTACCTATTTGATATTGACTGTAAGTCACAAATTGATAAAAATATATTGAATATCTAATGTGTACACATGTTGAAACCTCTATAGCTTTTAACCCATTAGTCTGGTTCATAAAATTCCATGTATGAATGTAGGATATTTTCCCAACTTGTAAAAGATCAAGTTGCTTTGGCAGTTTTACAGTTTATTTTTATTTTTGATAGTAAAGGCTCTTTAAATGAGTTTTCTCAATAGTTAAAATTGTGTTTCAAAAAAAACTGGAGTACTGGTTAGTAATTGAGGAATTCAAGGTCCATAAGACTCAATGCCACATTTACTTTCCCATTTAGTTGCTTTTTGTACCAACAAAATGAGGGAAGAGAAGATATGACAGTGGAAATAGAATAAATATTGAATTAAAATTGCTTCTATTCTGAGGGAAAAAAATACTTGCTAAATTTTTAGCAATTCTATTTAATGTCTTTAAAAAGAAAGCACCAGTTTAATTTCTATTTTATTTTGCTTAGGTGGGTACTGGGGAGCATGGAAACCTCAATTATTCTGTGTTCAGTCCAATACTGGTTGTCACACAGGCTTGAGTGAAAAATTCTTTTCAAGACTCCACCTTAGGACAGGATAAAAACAAACAAACAAATAAACAAACAAACAAACAAATAAATAAATAAGTAAATAAAGGAAAACAGAAAATGGGCTCCACCCATAAACCTCCCTGTGTTACTGTTAACAGTAACAGTATGTACACCGCACACTTCTAGAACTTTAATGAAAGGACTGTCCCTTTGCTACTTTTGTGTGGTCCACAGACAGAACCTAGAACGTCTGGCTGACAGAACATAGCGATGCAGAACTAAGACACTGCCCTCTAAACAGCACAGTGTGCTCAATAGCAGAGCGATTATGGAGCTAAGCAATGCAATAGTTGCACGCTGTTTAAAGCATCCTGGTGGAGAGTGCCAATGGGTGCAGAGAAAGGGAGCTTCTGGAGGGAGAATCAGCCTCTGTCTGCGATCCACACCTTTCCCATGTCCTCGCAAACCGGGTTCCAAGGCGTCCTTCTATCTCTATCATAGGAGAAGTAGTTCACTAAATGGAAGGTGACTGGAAGCAAGACAGGTCTAACATCTAACAGGGAAGATGAGATGTGGCAAAATATCAGCGTTTGTCAGAGTCTATTGTGCACACTCCAAACGCGGGGAAGGCTTCCTGCATCCTCTCCTTGAACTATCAACTACCGCAGTGCAGGAAGCCACAAACGCTTTTGGTCACAAAAACCATTTCTTCACTTTCTTTAAAGGGATGAGTTGGAATGAGCTTCCTTAGAGTCTTACGCTGTCCTTAAATTTCTTAAGGATTTGCCTCTCAAATTTAATCCGCATTCAAATCAACTGAAGATATTTTAAATTACAGATTCTTATTAAGTAATCCGGGTCTTAGCCTGAGTTCCAATACCTTTCACAAATGTAATTTCAAATATTGTCAATGTTCCTTGAACCTCATTTGGAAAGAGTAATTACGTTATTGACAATTATGCTATTGACCAACAGCTGCACACGTGGAAACAATAGTTGGTGTGATAGTAGATTATGGTCAAAATCAGAAAATAGAATTATCCTCCAGGTTTTAATATACTTATATTATTTCTTTAAATTAACCTTCTGGAACCTTTAACTCTGTCAGACTAAATTTGAGTAGGTGGTAACCTGCACTCACAGCCAGTTAACCTGTCTAATAAATGATGAATTTGTATTTATTGTCTTTGAGTTTTATTTTAATCAATGTTTGAGCAAACACATTCACATATTAAAGTAACAAATTATTTGATGTGAAAAAAAATGTTCATGTTAATTTGTCATTAAGTTATATTTCCTGGGGCTGGAGAAATAGCTCGGCAGTTAGGAGCACTGGCTGCTCTTCCAGAGGTCCTGAGTTCAATTCCCAGCACCCACATGGCAGCTCACAACTGTTGATAACTCCAGTTCCAGGGGATCTGACACCTTCACATAATGCATATGAAATAAATTTTTAAAAAATTATATTTCCTTTGCTATTTTATGTATTTCTTCATTTTATATATTCCTTTCTGCTTTTCTGAATAACTTTAGCAATTATCATTTTCTTTTTCAACCGAATGTATTCCTAAACAAACTTAATAAAATATATATGGATATATATGAATGTATATTCATGATTCTGTATGTTATTCTACAGTGTTTTTATACAAAACTGCTTATTAAGAATTTTCTTAGAAATCAGTGCATTCCTTCTCCTGTTAGACCTTCTCTCTCTCTTTCTCTCATACACACATACACACACACACACTCTCATACACACACACACACACACACACTCGGAGGGGTGGAGGAGAAGAATGCCACTAAAATGAATATTTAAAAATGTTGGGATGCATTCTAAAACCAAACAGTTAGAAGCAGGATTATAAATAATACTCTTTTGTTTATAGGGTAACATCTGCTTTTTTCCTTGTAGCTTCAGTGAAGTTAATCACCATATGCAGAAGTGCAAATGGCAAGAAACTGGTGACTGTGCATGGCTGAAAAGTAACAAGGAGAAGAGGTCTTAGTGTGAGAGTTCCCTGAAATGAAATCACAGCAACAGCCATGTGAAACTGTATGCATTTCCTACCCAGTCGAACATCAAATAAAACCTTCATTCTTTGCCAGCCCAGATACTGAAAACTTTATGACAGATCCTGTGGGGGAACCCATCCCTACTTTTTCCCCAGGTTAGTCTTGAGGAGAGAGGGATAAGAGATATTAGATAGAAAGATAGTGGGGAGAGAAACAGAAACACAGGATAGCCTTAGAAGAGCCTGGATCAATATCCACCAGTCCCTCCTGTCTCTTCTAAAGGATCTTCTATTGGAATGCCAAGGGGTGGAGCAAAAGACCTCCCACTAGCACAGCCCAGTGAAGACCCTTTCATTCACCTGGGAACCACACATGTAGTCAAGCAATCCTGTAATACAGCCCTGCTGGGTAAAGCAAGCTCAGATCTCACTAGGAAGCCTTTGTGGGCCTCCACAAGATCCAAAAAAAATCAGTTTTTCCTGGATTTCTCTCAAGTAACTTTGAAATTGTAAATGTGTGTTGGGGTGGGGGGGACTGTTGTTTGGAGCCATTAAAATTTCTTAATTATATGTATGAGTATGTGTGTATTGCACAGCAGTAATGTCTAATAAAATTTGTAAGATATTCCTTACTTTTCATTGTTCCACACACTTATTTTTTCCTGACTTTCTATTTCTTGTTTATTGGCATACAAATCCACTTTTTTGCTCAATAAAATTCAGGCATAATCTTTAAACCCTCTCATTGTTTTATACTTAAACTGAAAAACTGCTTTCCATACCTGAGACATAGGAAAAGTAAGCACTTCTCCTTAACATGTGATTCCAATTTTCTCGTATCTTCCCTCCAGACTCATGCACTGACTAGACTCCCTTAGTCACTGTGCTTGACTCTCTCAGAAATTATCTAATAGTCTTGTCTCAAATATTATTATCTGCTTGTAATTATGGTTGGCTCAAAGAGCAAGTCTTTCTAAGACTTAGCAAAACATATATGCCTCTAGTGGTTTTTCCACTGGCTGTGTAACCTGAAATAACTACAGCTTTCACCATTACCCACTCTCCCCTTGCATCTCTAGCAACTTAATTATTTATGAGCTGTTATTTGCTTAATTTTTTCTTCCCTCTCATTATAGAAAGCAAAGCCAATATTTTTTTAATTCACTCTTAATTCCTATCCATCTCAATATGTGTTTACAATAATATAAGTCCTTCATAAATATTGACTGTTTGTGGATTTATGTATATTGAAAGGCAAAATTATAAAGTATACCTAATTTGATGAAACTATAGAACTATTTTAACCAGGGCTTCTGGTAACCCTCAGCTAGTAATCCTCATGAAATCACTATTTTAATATTTAGCATTATATAAGCTTGTTATTTTCTTCTTTCCTGTTTGATGTGGTGACTTGAACATCTTTGATGATTTAATTGTGATTGTTTTGCCAATAGTAATAAACTATATTTTTCCCTTTTGGATACCATAACTTGTTTTCTTTGAATTATATTCTGCCTTTTGAGTATTCTTTTCACAGTTTAAAATTATGAGAATGAAATACTGAAAGCAATATGTTTTATATCATACCAACTCAAACAAACACTACAAAATCTTAGCTGAATAGAGTCTATGGTTTTATCTGTGCTATTTGCTAAGTATACAGAAATGACTATGGAGCCTTGAGCATAGCAGAAACTTAAACAATTTTCTTACTCATTACAGGAGTTGTTAAACTAAACCCAAACAGTACAGAGCATGAAGCCTGCCCCATGAGTTCTACATTTGTTCTTAACTGGAAGTTATATATTTTTTCATTGAACCCATGTATCGGTTATGTTAATCTCAGTGTTTAAAGGTTTTCCATACATTCTATTTCACATACGCAAACCTGTAGCAGAAATCTTAAAGAGTCTTATTAATAAAATCAAACCTGAGACAGTTATTGGGGTGAACTGGAAGATCAGAGAACCAGAACAAAGCACAGCTCACCTCACCTGGTCAATTTCTCAGCTGATCTTGTTTTGTCAGACTGGAAGCCTCTGTGTCCTCATCCCAATGGCTCTCAGCTGAACTGCTGCTAGAAGCCTGAAAGATTAACCAGCCAAATGCTTAACCAGCCAAATGCTTAACCAGGCCAAATGCTTCTAGTTCCTGGTCCTCATGACTTATATATCTTTCTGCCTTCTACCATCACTCCCTGGGATTAAAGGCGTGTGTCACCATGCCTGGCAGTTTCCAATGTGGCCTTGAACTCACAGAGATCCAGAGGGATTTCTACTTCTGGACTGCTAGGATTAAAGGTATGAGTGCCACCATTTTCTAGCCTTTGTATCTAGTGGCTGTTCTGTCTCTGACCCCTGATAAGTTTATTAGGGTGCACAATATTTTGGGGAACACAATACCACCACACAAACATAATTCAACTATAACAGAATTTACTTCCACGAGTTTTATATTTGACAGGAAGCCCCATATTTGTGTGTATGTGTATCTTGTTGAGTGTATCAAAGGCTCAAGCCTACTCCCAAACTCTTCACACAATAACAGATGGTAATTACTGTACACAGACCAGGTTATACAGCACTTGCATGGAGCAATCCCCAGGTACACTTACTTCCTCATTTACACTCACAACATTGCATTATTATTAGCTTAGGATTCGATAAAGGAAAGTAATAAAGTTTCCTATAAGGATATGTTACCAATGGTCTAACAAAAATGTTGGAATTCTCACAGCAAACTTATAAGAATTAAGGCAGGATGAAAAGTAAACAGAATACTGAGGAATATTTTTGGTGGGACAACTGTGTGTATGTGTTTGTCTATACGTGTGTAGTTGTATTTGTGTATAGGTGTATGTAACCAATATAACTAAAGGATAAGAGTTTATGAATTTGAGGAAAAATAGGAAGACATGTCAGAAATGGAAAGGACAAGAGTAGGCATAGAAATCTTGTAAATACAGTATCCATGAAAGAAAGTCTAGAATAAGATTTTTAAAAAAATATTTTTAAGTCAGGTGGTGGTCGCACACACCTTTAATCCCAGCACTCAGGAGACAGAGCCAGGTGGATCTCTGTGAGTTGGAGGCCAGCCTGGTATACAGAGTGAGTTCCAGGACAGGCGCCAAAGCTACAGAGAAGCCTTGTCTCGAAAAAACTACATATATAGTAAAAGGTCAGTCACCAGTATTAACAATTTGTGTAGTTTAAGTCTAAGAAAACCAATTTAATTTCCATTTGTCCACGTATTTATAAAGGATTTATGCCCCGTAAACTACTTGTAATATTAAGATTATATTTAAGATAATGAAACATGGAATAAATTCTTTTAAAGGACTTATGCATGATCATACAGTAGTACAGTAGGCACACGGGCAATAGCAAATCCCCAGCCTAGAACTATAAGTATAAAGTAATCTACACAAGGATTCACTGGAGTAAAAAATAATCAAACAAATAAAAGTTACTTGAAATTGATTCTTTAGAAAGCTGTAAGGTTACACATCACATCACATATTATTATAAGTGCCTTGTGAAGACCCTTACATATATCAGTCTTAAATTAACCTTACAAATAAAAACCTAATTAAATTGAATGATTTATAGTAAAATGTTATTACGCCCACAAGGAAAGATGTAATCATGAATGAAATTCCTGTGAAATGAAATCATCAAGACTTTAGATATTGGAATTTTTGAAGATTTAAAATAAAAATGATTATGAGAACACAATGGAGAGGCATCATGGTCCCTAAATGCAGAACAACTTGAAGTAGACAAGCCTTCATTGAAAGTCATTAGTGCTTGTATTTCTTCTCATATTTGATCTTAATAAATATATTGTCAGTTTTACTGTATATAAATACACACACACACTATATATATATATACATACATATACACACACACATATATATATCTATATCTATCTATCTATCTATGTATCTATCTATCTATCTATCTATATATATATCATTATTACATGGTAATCGATCTTTAAAAGTAGTTGAATGAAGCAGATACAGAGAAAAGGGAAAGGAAGAAGGAAGGAGATTATAAAGAGGAAAAGTAGGGAAGGTGAAGGGGCAGCGGGCGGAACTGAATAATGTATTTAAAATGAGAACTGAAAACATTGGCAGATTGCTTGAGAATAGAGTCCTAAAAAGTTTAGAAAAATAATTTTAACATAGCAATGATATCTTGCAAAAGTAAGAGTCTGAAAAGCCAAAAGATATATATTTCATTTTGCTACCTGTAGCTAGAGTTTTCCTGCCTTGCCCACAGTCAGGACAAATCTTTGTCACTCGCCAGTCCCACAGTCGCTCAGACCCAACCAAGTAAACACAGAGACTTATATTGCTTACAAACTGTATGGCCGTGGCAGGTTTCTTGCTAACTGTTCTTTTATCTTAAATTAATCCATTTCCATAAATCTATACCTTGCCACATGGCTGGTGGCTTACCGGTGTCTTCACATGCTGGTCATGGCGGCAGCTGACAGTGTCTCTCTGCCTCAGCCTTCTGCTTCCCAGAATTCTCCTCTCTCCTTGTCCCACCTACTTCCCGCCTGGCCACTGGCCAATCAGTGCTTTATTTATTGACCAATCAGAGCAATTTGACATACAGACCATCCCACAGCACTTCCCCTTTTCTTTTTTTAAAAAGGAAGGTTTTAACTTTTACACATCTCCAAAGCCAGCTTGGTATATTTGGGAATTTGGACGTAGCTTCTCTTACTACTTCCTGCTGGAGGGGCACGCTGTATCTTATGGAGACACAAAGAAAATTTAAGGATCATGGAGTAGTCTGTGAGGCTGTATCGTCTGAGCCAGTTGCCTTGAAATGATTCTGGATGTTGGATCATCTGGGCCATGGTGTCATCGGAGACCTTTCAGGTGGTCTTGGCTGGTCAAACCTGATGTATCTTAATCTGGAACAAATCCATAGCCTCTGGCTTTCTGTGGAAACAAAAGCAGAGCCTCTTTTCCAAAGCAACATATCCTTATATCCAAATTTTGATGTCAAGGTACCTTTAAAATATACATTTTGGCATAACTCAACAGCTTTTGCAATTAAATGTTTTTCTTCAGTTACGAATATCAAAGAGAACATAATCCAGATTCTCTGTGTGGTAGCCATCTTTATGTGGCTTATGTTTTATATCGCCTTGAGCCTATTGCTTTAAACTGCACCATTCTAAGACTGAAAAGGCACTGTGGCTGCTGGCTCCTCCCACTTCAGCTTCCCAACATGGCGGTGGTACATTTTCCACCAGCTTTGGGAGCCATCAATTCTCAGAAATAGTGGGTGTATGCTTCTTATCAAAGCAGCGTGTAGCCCAGAAACCTCTTTTTGTTTTGTACTAGCAAAGGCTAAATCCACCACACAGCTTAATATGCCACTTGCAGAGGCCTCATTCCCGCCATCGTGCAGGTTTAGTGCACATGCCGGGAACCCACCATAGTAGCTCAAACACGCAGGCTGCCGCTAACTTGAGAGAAACAACTAGGAACTGTTTTTAGCTCCGTTTTAGAATCTTTTTTCTTGGGTTTTAGATGGAAACTCTTGCCAACAGCTACCTTTAACAGAATTAAGGTAAGACTAAATTTAAGTCTTATTAAATTATTTGAGATTTAAGTTATCCTGGATTTAAATAGTTATATGTAGGAATGTATATTAAGAAAATACAAAAGACATATATCTCACATATATTTTTAAGTGTTAAGTTGATTGAAAGCTTCTAAACTATAAAATGCAAGAACTTCTCCAATCAGAAAGTCTGAAAATTAAAATGACATGTTTAACTTTAAATTACCAACGAAACTTACACATTACAGAATAAATTTTATAAATTTTGAAATTCAAAACTGTAAGTTGGGTTAGGAAATATATTTGCAATCTATGCATATCGAGACAAAAACAAGCAAATGTAAACAAGAAGTGGCAGGTAATACACAAAAAGTACTGTAGTTGAATAATAAAATTATCAGTAATTATAAATATAATGTTGCTCATTTCACCATAAAATACGTTTATATTAATACAAAATAGTACAAGGTATCTGTTACTTAAAATAAAACAGAAATATCAAAGAACAAGAATAATTTAATGTGAACGGATTACAAGGAATTATACACTACTAAGAGAAGGATAATATTTCTTCCCCAGAGATGGGCCCCTGATTGATTATCCAACACTGAATTGAGCAGATTGTATTTGTATATTTATTCATGTATACATACATATATAAAATGACAAGGCTTAAAAAGGAGACCTTGAATTCAGAAAGATGGTGTTAACAGGGGAACAGCAGGATGGAGAAAAGGGAGAGGCAAATGACACAATTATACTGTAAACATTTTCGTTTAGAAATAGCATGATTCTGTAAATTCAAACTTGATCTGTCCTGAAAGCCTCCTTCCTCAGGACTAGCTTTTGTCACAGCAGAATGATTTTTATAAACTGCCAAGAGAGGAAAGCAACACCCATAAATCACAGCAGTGAACAGCATGGCAAGATATCCCTAAAGGTGCACTAGTGGCACTCAAATCTTGGCAGTAACCAACAGCTCTTTCATTGAACTTAATGCCTGCTCAACTGGAGGAAAAACATGCCTGTAAAGGAAGCCTAGTCAACCACCCTGGGCTAGAGAGGGTATATATGTTAGAGGAGAACAAACTATTGCTACTTTACTGGGGCAACATAATTTGTAACTGAATCCTAAACCCTATCCTTATATCTATAAACCCTTATCAAAAAAGCCTCTCTTTGAAGCAGACAGAAATCATTACAGAAAACCACAGCTATCTGAAATGCAGAGATCAACTGATGATGGAGTATTCAGCTCCATTTGATACAACTACAATATAACTCCTGCACCAAAGGCTCAGAAAATATCAACGAAGAGGTGGAAAGATTTCAATAACCAGAAGACCAGTGAGTCTGCTATGAGATAATGTGTCCTATCCTATGACTGGGAAGCCATACTACTGTTACCTCAACATATGACTGTCCAAACAAGGATTCAACAAAGTCACCAATAAACATGAAAACACGAAAAGGGAAAAGTTTCACAGAACCCCACCCAAGACAAAGAACTACAAGCAATTACAAAATGAGAAAAGAAAATATTTTTCCCAGTTATGAGTCTTTTAATTGCTTATCTAATAACAATAGGTCAGCCCTAAAACCGTGTGTGCATGTGTGGGTGTGGGTGTGTATGTGTAAATGAGTATATACTAACAAATTGACTCAACAGGTGGTTTATGGATGTGTGTGTGTGTTATGTGTATTTGTTTGGGTTTGACAATAATAGTCAAAGAAAAACATATAATGCAACTTGTCAATGGTGGCAAATGCCTTTAATCTGAACACTTGGGAGGCAGAGACTGGTGAATATCTGTGATTTCAAGACCAGCATGGTCTATAGAGTGAGTTTCAGGACAGGCACGAGTACACAAGTACACAGAGAAACCTTGTCTCAAAAAACCAAAAGAAAAAAAAAATGTGTGTGTGTGTGTGTGTGTGTGTGTGTGTGTGTGTATGATTTAAGTGGAAATGAGGGGGCACATGAAAGTGGTTGGTTGGAGGGAGGAATTATAAGGATTGGAATAATGTAAATGTATTTTAATTAAAAGTAAAATATTAATAAAATATTTTTAAAAAGAAATTCTCAAAATATGTTAAGACTCCGGGAAGACCTGCCCAACTTGGCCCCAGGTTCTGGCCACCGGGCAGGTCCCCTTCTAGCCCCACCGAGAGGGATCCACTTTTCCAAGCCCTCGGGCAGCCCCTGAAATCTCCATGCCCTGCCTCCACGCCCATCTGCCCAAGACCCCAACCACTTCCTGTGACTTAGAGACCGGCCCCCAGCTCCCATCCTGCCTGCAACTTCCTTTCTGGACCAGAGGTGAGTATCTGGGCCCAACCCGGACCCCATCCCTGGGCACAAGCCACTCTGGGAAGACCTGCCCAACTTGGCCCCAGGTTCTGGCCACCAGGCAGGTCCCCTTCTAGCCCCAATGGGAGGGACCCCCTTTTCCAACCCCCCCCAGGCAGCCCCTGCAATCTCCGCACCCTGCCCCCATGCCCATCTGCCTGAACCCCAGCCACTTCCTGAGACTTAGAGACCTGCCCGCAGCTCCCATCCTGCCCCCGACTTCCCTTCTGGACCAGAGAGAGAGGGCTCCCATCTTGCCCTGGACTTCTCTCCTAGACAAGATCTCACATACTGACCTGGACTTCCCTTCTGGACAAGAGCACACATCCTACCCTGGACTTCCTGTCTGGACAAAAGCTCCCATCCTTCCCCAGATTTCCGGTCCAGATAAGAGGTTCCATCCTGGCCCAGAGTTCCCATTTGGACAAGAGAACTCCCATCTGGACAAGAGAGAGAGACTTCCTGAATCTGTCAGCTCTTTCTGAACCAAGTACAGTGATAAGACCAAGAAGGAACCGCAAGGAGATGGGCAGACATCAAGGCAGAAGTACATACAACAAAATGAAGAGCAATACAGCATCACCAGAACCTAGCCTGCTTCCAACATCAAGACCTGAACATCAAAAATTGGAAGAAGCAGAAGAAAATAGCCTTATGAGTAACATCATGAAGAAGTTAGAGGCTTGTGTAGAGGAAAAGACAAAAAAAATGGGAAGAACGCTGTAAACAACTAGAGGAAAGGGCAAACAAATTAGAAGAAAACAATAAAGTCCTGCAAGAAAACAATAAAGTCCTGGAAGAAAACAATAAAGTACTGAAAGAAAATCATGAAAAAGCAATGAAACAAGTAAAGGAAACAGTCCAAGACCTGAAAAGGGAAATAGAAAAAATAAAGAAGACACAAACAGAGGAAATGCTGGAAATAGAAAACCTGAGTAAGGAATTCACAATGCTGCATAAGCATCACCAGTATATCTCACAGCCCTTTCCACAGTAGAAAATTGACACTAGCAACATCCATCTTCCACCACTTCTGCTTGGTTTTGATGAAATATTTCCTAAATGGAACCTATTACTGATTTTCATTATTTGCCTGGCCTATTACACTAAGACCAGTTTTGTCGAGCCCTGGCCATATGCAGGATATGTCAGAATTTTCAATCTTCTGGAAGATTAATTTGTACGTATAGAATACACTTACTTTCCCATTCATCACTTCCTAAATGCTCCCATTGATTTGAACTATTGTTATTTAATCGTTATTTTAAGTCTTATTAATAGGGTTACAAAGAACATGTGAATTCCTTAAATTGCACTCTACAGCACACTTCAACATGGTAAAGACGTTTAATCTTATGTTATGTGTATGTTATATCAATAAAATAATCAAGGAAAAAAAAGAAAACCTGAGTAAAAGATCAAGAACTTCAGATGCAAATATAACCAACAAAATGCAAGAGATGGAAGAGAGGATCTCTGGCATTGAAGATACAGTAGAAGAAATAGTTTCATCAGTCGAAGGAAACACTAAAGCCAACAAAGTCATGAACCAAAATGTCCAAGAAATTTGGGACACCATGAAAAGACCAAACCTACGAATTATAGGGATAGAAGAAGGTGAAGAATACCAACTCAAAGGCACAGAAAATATATTCAACAAAATTATAGAAGAAAATTTCCCCAACTTAAAGAAGGAAATGCCTATGAAAATACAAGAAGCCTATAGAACACCAAACAGACTAGACCCCCAAAAAAAGGCCCCTCGACACATAATAATTAAACAACTAAATGTACAGAATAAAGAAAGAATATTAAGAGCAGCAAAGGAAAAAGGCCAAGTGACCTATAAAGGTAAACCCATCGGAATAACACCCGATTTCTCAATGGAGACTTTGAAAGCCAGAAGGACCTAGACAGGTGTAATGCAGACACTAAGAGACCATGGATGTCAGCCCAGACTAATATACCCAGCAAAACTTTCAATCATCATAGATGGAAGGAATAAGACATTCCAAGACAAAGCCAGATTTAAACAATACCTATCCACAAACCCAGCCCTACAGAAAGCACTAGAAAGAAAATTCCAACTGAAGGAAGTCAGATACACATTCGAAAACACAGGCAATAGATAAAGCCACAACAGTAAACCCCAAAGAAAAGAAGTACACACACACTACCACCAAAAATAACAGGGATGAACAATCACTGGTCGTTAATATCCCTTAATATCAATGGACTTAATTCACCTCTAAAAAGACATAGGTTTACAGAATGGATACAAAAGCAGGACCCATCTTTCTGCTGCATACAAGAAACACATCTCAAATTCAAAGACAGACACTACCTAAGAATAAAAGGCTGGGAAAAGACTTTCAAAACAAATGGTCTTAAGAAACAAGTGGGTGTAGCCATCCTGATATCCAACAAAATAGACTTCAAACTAAAATCAATCAAAAGAGATCAAGAAGGGCATTACATCCTCATCACAGGAAAGATCCACCAAGATGAAGTTTCAACTCTGAACATTTATGCCCCAAACACAAGGGCACCTACATATGTAAAAGAAACATTACTAAAGCTTAAACCACATATAAAACCCCACACATTAATAGTGGGAGATCTCAACACCCCACTTTCACCACTGGACAGATCTCCCAAATCGAAACTTAACAGAGAAATAAAGGACTTAACTGATGTCATGACCCAATTGGACCTAATAGATATCTACAGAACATTCCATCCTAACAAGAAAGAATATACCTTCTTCTCAGCACCCCATGGAACTTTCTCTAAAATCGACCACATACTTGGCCACAAAGCAAATCTCAACAGATACAAAACAATTGGAATAACCTCCTGTGTTCTATCAGACCACCATGGTTTAAAGTTAGATTTCAACAACAACAAAAACTACAGAAAACCTACAATCTCATGGAAACTAAATAATGCTCAACTGAATCACCAATGGGTTAAGGAAGAAATAAAGAAAGAAATTAAAGACTTCCTAGAGATCAACGAAAATGAAGACACCACATACCCAAACTTATGGGACACTATGAAAGCAATGCCAAGAGGGAAATTCATAGCACTAAATGCCCACATAAAGAAGATGGAGAAATCTCACACTAGTGACTTAACAGCACACCTGAAAGCTCTAGAACAAGAAGAAGCAAAGTCTCCCAGGAAGAATAGACGCCTGGAAATTATCAAAGTGAGAGGTGAAATTAATAAATTAGAAACTAAGAGAATAATACAAAAAATTAATGAAACAAAGAGTTGGTTCTTTGAGAAAATCAACAAGATAGACAAGCCCTTATCCAAACTAACCAAAAGACAGAGAGAGAGAATCCAAATCAACAAAATCAGAAATGAAAAGGGGGACATAACAACAGACATTGAGAAAATCCAGAGAATTATCAGGTCATATTTCAAAAACCTCTACTCCACAAAACTGGAAAACCTAAAAGAAATGGACATTTTTCTGGATAGGTACCACATACCTAATTTAAATCAAGACCAGATAAACTATTTAAATAGCCCAATAACCCCTAAGAAAATAGAAACAGTCATTAAAATTCTCCCAACCAAAAAAAGCCCAGGACCAGATGGTTTCAGCGCAGAATTCTACCAGATCTTCAAAGAAGAGTTAATACCAATACTCTCTAAATTGTTCCACATAATAGAAACAGAAGGAACATTACCAAACTCCTTCTATGAGGCTACAATTACCCTGATTCCTAAACCAAACAAGGATGCAACAAAGAAAGAGAACTACAGACCGATCTCCCTCATGAACACTGATGCAAAAATACTCAATAAAATACTGGCAATCAGACTCCAAGAACACATCAGAACAATTATCCACCATGATCAAGTAGGCTTCATCCCAGGGATGCAAGGGTGGTTCAACATACGAAAGTTACAGCAAGCCAACAACTAACATCAAATTAAATGGAGAGAAACTCAAAGCAATTCCACTAAAATCAGGAACGAGGCAAGTCTGTCCACTCTCCCCATACTTATTCAATATAGTACTTGAAGTTCTGGCCAGAGCAATAAGACAACATAAGGAGATTAAGGGGATACAAATTGGAATGGAAGAAGTCAAGCTTTCCCTATTTGCAGATGACATGATAGTATACTTGAGTGACCCCAAAGATTCCACCAAGGAACTGATAAAGCTTA
Organism: Peromyscus leucopus; assembly: GCF_004664715.2. Taxonomy (NCBI): domain Eukaryota; kingdom Metazoa; phylum Chordata; class Mammalia; order Rodentia; family Cricetidae; genus Peromyscus; species Peromyscus leucopus. Next base: position 11,541,071 of record NC_051070.1, on the reverse strand, counting down.
TAAACACCTTCAGCAACATAGCAGGATACAAGATCAACTCAAAAAAATCAGTAGCCCTCCTATATACAATGGACAAAGAAGCTGAGAAGGAAATCAGAGATACATCACCCTTTACAATAGCCAAAAATGACATAAAATACCTTGGGGTAACACTAATCAAGCAAGTGAAGGACCTATATGACAAGAACTTTAAGTCCCTGAAAAAAGAAATTGAAGAAGATGTCAGAAAATGGAAAGATCTCCCATGCTCATGGATAGGCAGGGTTAACATAGTAAAAATGGCAATCTTACCAAAAGCAATCTACAGATTCAATGCAATCCCCATCAAATTACCAACACAATTCTTCACAGACCTGGAAAGAATAATACTCATCTTCATATAGAAAAACAAAAGACCCAGGATAGCCAAAAGAATCTTCTACTATAAAACAACCTCTGGAGGCATCACAATCCCTGACTTCAAGCTCTACTATAGAGCTACAGTAATAAAAACAGCTTGGTATTGGAATAAAAACCGACATGTAGACAAATGGAATCGAATTGAAGACCCTGACATTAACCTACACACCTATGAACATATAATTTTTGACAAAGAAGCCAAAAGGGTACAATGGAAAAAAGAAAGCATCTTCAACAAATGGGTCTGACATAACTGGATATCAACTCATAGAAGGCTGCAAATAGATCCATATCTGTCACCGTGCACAAAACTTAAGTCTAAGTGGATCAAGGACCTCAACATAAATCCAGCTACTCTGAACCTGCTAGAAGAGAAAGTAGGAAGGAGTCTTGAAAGCATTGGCATAGGAGATCACTTCCTAAATATAACACCAGTAGCACAGACGCTGAGAGAAACAATCAATGGGACCTCTTGAAACTGAGAAGCTTTTGTAGAGCAAAGGATATGGTCAACAAGGCAAAGCGACAGCCTACAGAATGGGAAAAGATCTTCACCAACCCCACATTTGACAGAGGACTGATATCCAGAATATACAAGGAACTCAAGAAATTAGACATCAAAATGACCAACAGTCCAATTGAGAAATGGTCTTTAGAACTAAACAGAGAATTCTCAACAGAGGAAACTCAAATGGCTGAAAGACATTTAAGGAATTGTTCAACATCCCTAATCATCAGGGAAATGCAAATCAAAACAACTCTGAGACACCACCTTACACCTGTCAGAATGACTAAGATCAAAAACACTGAAGACACTTCGCTGGGCGGTGGTGGCGCACGCCTTTAATCCCAACACTTGGGAGGCAGAACCAGGCAGATCTCTGTGAGTTCGAGGCCAGCCTGGACTACCAAGTAAGTTCCAGGAGAGGAGCAAAGCAACACAGAAAAACCCTGTCTCGAAAAACAAAACAAAACAAAACAAAACAAAAAAAAAAAAAAAAAAAAAAAAAAAAAAAAAAAAAAAAACAGAAACCACTGACGACACTTTATGCTGGAGAGGATGTGGAATTCGGGGAACTCTCCTCCACTGCTGGTGGGAATGCAAGCTTGCACAACCACTTTGGAAATCAATATGGCACTTCCTTAGAAAATTGGGAATCAATCTCACCCAAGATCCAGCTATACCACTCTTGGGCATATACCCAAGAATAATCATACCACAAGAGCACTTGCTCAGCTATGTTTATATCAGCATTGTTTGTAATAGCCAAAACTTGGAAACCACCTAGATGCCCTTCAACTGAAGAATAGATAAATAAATTGTGGCACATATACACAATGGAATACTACTCAGCAAAGAAAAACAATGACATTATGAGGTTTGCAGGCAAATGGATGGATCTAGAAAAAAACATCTTGAGTGAGGTAACCCAGACTCAGAAAGACAAATATGGTATGTACTCACTCATAGGAGAATACTCTATGTGGAACAAGGATGACTGGACTGCTACTCACATCACCAGTGAGGCTACCTGGAAAACGGGACCCCAAGAAAGACACGGAGAAATGGATGAGATCTACATGAACAGCCTGGACATGAGTGGGAGCAATGAAGGGCGAGGGTCGAGGGAAAGAGAGTGGAGATCCTAGCTGGATCAAGAAAAGAGAGGGAGAACAAGGAATAGGAGACCATGGTAAATGAAGACCACATGAGACAAGGAAGAAACAAAGAGCTAAAGAGGCCCACAGAAATCCACAAAAATACCCCCACAAAAGACTGCTGGCAATGGCTGAGAGAGACAGCCGGGACTGACCTACTCTGGTGATGGGATGACCAAACACCCTAATAGTTGTGCCATAAACCCCATCCAAGCACTGAGGAATCTGGATGCAGACATCCACGGCTAGGCCCCTGGTGGAGCGCTGGGAGTCTAATTAGTGAGAAAGAGGAGGATCTATATGAGTGAGAATTGTTGAAACCAAGGTTGGATAAAGCACAGGGACAAATAACCAAATGAATGGAAACACATGAACTATGAACCAAAGGTTGAGGGGTCCCCAAGTGGATCAGACCCTCTGAATAGGTGAGACAGTCGATTGGCTTGATCTGTTTGGGAGGCATCTCAGCAGTGGTACCAGGTCCTGGGCTCATTGCATGAGTTAGCTGTTTGAAACCTGGGACTTATGCAGGGACGCTTGGCTCAATCTGGGAGGAGAGGACTGGACCTGCCTGGACTGCGTCTATCAGGTTGATTCCAGTCCTCGGGGGAGACCTTGATCTGGAGGAGGTGGGACTGGGAGGGGGGCTGGGGGAAGGGGAGGGGGACAGGAAGGGAGAGAACAAGGGAATCTGTGGCTATTATGTGGAACTGAATAATATTGTAAAAAAAAAAATGTATGGATAAAGGGGTTTCCTGCATGACTCACTGTGTCACACTGCAGCTTCCATGACAAGATTGTCCCCTTCTTCCCCCCGCCTTTTTCTCTTATTTTTTTTTATTTGTTTTATTTTGGGGTGGGGCAGGAGATAGGTGGGATTGGGACATATGATGTGAAAGACACAAAGAATAAATACAAATAAAGAGAAAAGGCTCCTATAGGCCTTAGTGAGGAAGGAAGACAAACTCTTTGACATTTGTCGGCAGCTTTAGCAAACTGAAAGCACAGGACAAAGTGATGTCCCTATACTGTGCTGGAATGTATTACACACTTGGCATTGAACTTTTTCTCCCTGTCTGACTCTCTGGTCCTTAGAAGGTTCTTTTTTACTGAAAGGATAGTAATTGACTATTATTATCATCATTATTTTTACTATTATTATTATGATTGTTATTGTTTGGCCATGCCACACCACCATGTTATGTTCTAAACAATTAAAATATTTCTAAATATGATGTTGAGGGGAAAAATTATAATAAAGGGTAACCTGAGTGGTTAAAAAAAAAGAATAATTTTATTCTTCCATTGAGAATTCTCTGTTTAGCTCTGTAGCCCATTTTTTAATTGGATTGTTTGATATTTTGATATTTAGTTACTTGAGGTCTTTATGTATTTTGAAGATCCGCCCTCTGTTAGATGTGTTATATTTTAGAAGTAGTCTCCTCTGCTCCAAGAGTCCAGTTGAAGAGAGAGAAGAGGGATTCTATGTACAAGGTGTGTCAAGACCATGATGTGAAACGTACAGAGACAACCAAACCAAAATAGTGGGAACTCATGAACTGTGTACCAATAGCTGTGGAGCCTCCATGGGACTAGACTAGGCCCTCTGCTTAAATGAAACAGTTATGTAGCTTCATTTGCTTAAGGGGCCCCCTCGCAGTGGGTTCAGGATCCATCCCTAGGACATGAACAGGCCTTTTGCAGCCCACTGCCGATAGTGGGACAACTTAGACAGCCTTGGTGCAGGAGGAGGGGCTTGGACCTGCACCAACTCAGGGTTATCAGGCTCTGCTGACTCCTCACGGGAGGCTTTGCCTTGGAGGAGGTGGGAATGGGGGTTGGGATGGGGGGTAGCCTGTGGGTAGGAGGAGGGAGGAGAGGGGATCTGTGGTTGGTATGTAAAATGAATAGAAAACGTCTTAATAAAAAAAATAGACCTGAAAAAAAAACATGTTAAGCTAAAAACACAAGCACAATGCATTCATACAACATTCAGAAAAAATCCTACATGCTGGCTATAATAAAATATCAGTTCTTTATTATAGATTTAATTATTGGCATATGCATGTATTCTCATATGCAATAATTCTCAATTATTTTCATATTCATAATAACAATTAACAATTTTTTTTTACTAATAACAGCTTCAAAAATGAAAATTGGATACACATGAATAAAAATGAGCTGCTATACATCATACTAAAAGAATGTAAAGGCCTTTTTATAAAGTATTATGATAATATACAGCTACATACAAAATTGAAAAATATTTTTGAAGCATAAAGGTTTATTTATGAAAATTATAATGACATATTCATTTAACCTCAGGCAGAACATTTTAAACATTACATCATTTTGGATATGTGATTTCATTGGTGGGAAGGGACAAAAAATTTCTTAGTGGAGACTGATTAGTGGACAGTCTGATGATAAGATAGGGAATGGAGGTATACTGGGAGGGAGGTTTAAGTGGAGAGAGGGATATGAGAGTAAGGCAGAGGAGGGAGTCTGAAAAGTAGAAAAAGAATGGGAAATTGTGTTCTCCATTTTACTTAAAGTTGTACTTCAGCTTTCCACTTCTAGACTAGTCATCTACATATTTCTTTACAAAAACATTCTCACTGGCTGAAGATCGTTTACCCTTAACAACATCACACTGCAATAACCTTCTTCGAAATTTCTTGTCAAACATCCCTGTTTTGCATTCACCAGCATCCACTTGCATCCTGTTACTTATTCCTCTCTTTCAGTTTAGTTTGCAGAAAATGGTTAGACAGAATCATCAACTGAACCTCCAGAAATCCAGCATTCAATGATCACCATTGTTTCGATGTACTCTGTAGCAGGAATCTTAACAGGTCTTATAAATAGAACAAACCTGAGGTATTGGGGTGAACACTGAAAGATCAGAGAAGCAGAACAAGCCACAGCCACCTCATCTTGCCAATTCCTCAGCTGATCCTGTTTCCTCAGACTGGAAGCCTCTGTGTCCTCATCCAAATAGAACTCAGCTGAACTGTGCTGCTTGAAGCCTAAAATCTTAACCAGCCAAATGCTTTTAGTTTTTGTTCTTCACACCTTATATATCTTTCTGCTTTCTGCCATCACTCCCTGGGATTAAAGGCTCACTTCTTGGGATTAAAGGTGTGTGTCACCATGCCTGGCTGTTTCCAATGTGGCCTTGAACACACAGAGATCTAGATGGATTTCTGCCTTGGGAATGCTAGGATTAAAGGCATGTGCTACCACTGCTAATCCTCTATGTTTAATATTGTGGCTGTTCTGTTCTGTGATCCCAGATAAGTTTATTAGGGTGCACAATATTTTGGGGAACACAATACCACCACATTTCCCCTTTTTTGTATAAAATTTAAAAAAGCTTATAACTAATACAAGAAAAACTATATCCAATAAGTATATACAATATAAACAGTCAAGGATTACATTAACAATGTCTAGTCCATTAACATTTGACAGGTTCAGATGAAAAACTTCATTATATATATTAACAATGTCTAGTCCAGTAACATTTGATAAACTCAGACAAAAATTTTCATTACTTATCCTATTTAAAACAAGTAGATCCTTTTTTTTTTTTTTTTTTTTTTTTTTTTTTTTGGTTTTTCGAGACAGGGTTTCTCTGTGTAGCTTTGCGCCTTTCCTGGGACTCACTTGGTAGCCCAGGCTGGCCTTGAACTCACAGAGATCCGCCTGGCTCTGCCTCCCGAGTGCTGGGATTAAAGGCGTGTGCCACCACCGCCCGGCTAAGTAGATCCTTTTTAAAAGTAGATTTAATAATTGACCTTTTATCTTATCATATCCATTCTGCTCTCTAGTAGTTCCTTTACAGGAAGTCAAGTTAGTGTTCTAAACTATTCTCAGCCTGAATGCTGATGCACATTCTCTATGTGATGCAAGAATCCTACACAGATCTTGGTACGTGAAAGGTAAGTTATCTACCACTGAGTTACATCCCAACCTCTACAATCTGGTCATTCACTCAAGTCACATGATGACTTCTCTGTGCCTGTTATTTACCCTCTTTGTCATTTGCTATAATACTGAAACAGACTACAAACTTATTCTTAGTATAGACCATAAAGGCTAAGCCAGGCATTTTTGTTTTATCAATGAGGCTATTATTTTTCTAAGGCTCTATCAGTACCAAATATAATTCTCATTCAAAAGAGGATAAGATAACTTATTGTGAGACAGATATGAAAAAAACTGCCTCAGAAACATGAACTGAGATTGTCCTGAATGACACATGCTATGATGAAAATAGTTAGATGTGTATTTGTAGGTGCAGAAAAAAAGGACAGGTAAGTAGGATCATGCATTTATCAAATACATTGGTGAGGAAAACTGAAAGGCAGGTTACAACAAATTAGTGCAAACTGTTGCATATTTTTTTTAGATACTACTTTTAGACATTGTCTTTTTAAAGTTTTGATGTAGTTGAAAACCAGTGATCTACTAAGAAATAGAATGGTTTCATTTGTTTAGTGTCTAGCTTTTCTTCTCACATAATTTAGAGTCATATTAGAATACAGAACCCCAGTTGAGAAAATGCACAGTAAGATTAACTTTAGCTGACAATCTGTAGCATGTCAGCTCTTCACAGTCAGACAGTCAGTCCTAATCAATCAGTCTTCAGAGTCTTTGACAAAAGGTGTAGGATGCAGGTTCTTCCCATGGGTCTAGTTCATGTTTCAGGAAGTAATGACCACATTTTTAAAACCATTCGTTTACAATGTCATGTTTCATTTCACATGGTCCCTTTGGTCTTAGAATCCTGACTTTTTTTGCTAATGTAGGCTAAGTTCTTCAACATTGATACAAATCTATTTCTTCCTTTAATTAGCTGAAAATATACTTGATTCACTCTAATTTTGAGACTTGACCTAAGTCATGAAGCTGGCAGAAAATAGGGCTAAAGAGGATTTTGAACAGGGCACATATTGACACTCAGAGCAAAAGCTTAGTCACAGGGGTATATCTGCATACCCAGAGAGTGCAGGAAATCATGAGTTCCATTCTAAGTCCAAGGTCTGTCTCTCCCAGCCAGGGCACTGACCTACTAAAAATTCAACCTTCAGTCTTACTTTCCTATCCATATAATTAATTCCTAGGTCTAAAACTTAGTTTATTTGCATTGCCCTCTAGCTAATTGAGATGAAAATTTCATTAATGTGTCAAAGGAAACACTCTAACTCTCCCATTTGGCTTTAATTTGGTGATTAATCATGCTCAGACATTTAGTCTTTTCCAGTGAATCAACAGTACTCAGAAACACCAAGAAGCAGCCAAGTATCCTGCTCTCCTGACATTAAATGATATTTTTCTGAACCTTGAACATGCTCTAGATATTTCACCTATGGCATCTTCATATTGTGTCAACTTGCAGAACCTGGCCAATTTTATTTTATTTTATTTTTTTACCAGAACCTTTTTATTCCTGGATGTTTCTTCTTAGAGTGAGGTAAGGCCAAAATAGACTTTTGTTATGACAGTTGGAAGTCCATATTGAAAAGAATTCATTTAATTCTTTAATAATATATATGTCTGTGCTTGTGTGGTATATGTATATGTATGGTTGTGTATAACTATGTAAGTGGAAGTCAGTGGTCAATGTGGAGTTTTCCTGTGTCACTCTCTACCCTATCTGTTTAGACAGTATCTTTCAGTGAAGCTTGAGCTCACCATTTTGACTAGAATTGACTGTTTCTGTCAATCATCCTTGATAATTATAGATGTGCAACGCCTTATCTAACTTGCACTTGGTTTTAGAGTTCCAAACTCAGTTGCAGACACTTTCCCAGCAAACACTTTACCCACTGAGCTATCTTCACAGCCCCAAAGATATTCTTGTCAGCATTTTATTTTTTCTTTCCCAATAGTGAACATGCATTTGTGGTTCCTATGTGTCATTTCCAGGCTGCCTCACTCAACTGGCATGAAACAGGTACAAAAGCTGTAAATGTTCTTCTTGCATAAGCTGGAATTGTATCAGTGTCTTTCACATCTGAGGCATGCATGAATATAGTTTCTCTATGAAGGACTCAATGGGAACTTTTGCTTGTCCTTCAGGCATTTTTGGCATGCAATAAGTGATAAGATATCAAGAATGGCAAAGAACCTGGGTATTTATCAACCTTTTAGCTACAAAACTCATCACCTATAATAATACTACTGGTAAAAGAAGATATTAGATACTTCAGCAAAGGAAAAACTGTTGCTTCCTAATTCCTTTCTTTCTTTCTATCATTATTTATTGATAGTGGGCATTTTGAGCACAAGCTTAATACCAGCTAAAGCACAAGCCAGTTCCACTTGCCATCAGATTCCATGGAAAAGCACACTGGGGAAAGATGGAGCACTAAACTTTACATGCAATTGGCTGTTATATGTGATGATGCTTCATTTAAAGAAAGTCAGAATGTATATAACAGCAACATACATGACTGTGCTTTCTACTAAAAGATTACATCTCTGTTTTCCAGGGCTTTAAAATCACCTCTTTCCATAAACATGACCCATCTCTTCAGCATACATTAGCTCCATGTACATCTATCCTTAAAAAACAGTTTCTCTACTTGCAAGTTGAATAGAACCAATGGGAAACACGCAACAGCACAGAGTATTCAGATTCTGAAACAAAGTCTCTACAGTCTGTAGTAATTACATACAAACTGTTGGGATTTGTTGTTCTTGTTGCTGTTTAGCATAAGAAAACAATACACACTTAGCTCTAAGTTATCAGTAGATGGAGTTTACAGTAGCTAGGGTAACATTGTCTTATCTGTTTAATAGATCGCCTACAAGTTAATGTATGAATTCATATAATTAATACATAAGCTTTAGTGTTTCTCTTGAAAACATGAGATAGAAAGCCCTGTTTACATTATTATTTGATATACAATAAGATACTGGAGCTAATATAAAATTGACTCTTCACATGTTACTGTGATTTGGTTTCTGAACTAGTCACCATCCAAATAGCATGCAGTGTGACTAAAGTCTCTGCACACAGAAAGCTACAAAGACCGCTTTTCTTCTTACATATTTTTAAGTTCATGGACTGATTTGCTAAGTGTGTATTTGGTTCCTTTACCTCATTACACATAGCTTCTCCATCTGACGTTTATTGTCAGGGTTCACGTTTCTTCTGAAAAGAACAGACTTAGATAAGCAACAGTAATGTGTTAACTGAAGAGTTTGGAGGAAGGAGAAAATTAACTGCTCTTTTATTTGGTTTCATTTCCCTGTAGAATGTATAGGGAGGGGTAAAATAGATAAAATCCAGGCAGGAGCCATGTTACTAAGACTGGCATCATTTTAATCGAATGAGAAGGCACATTATAAGGCACATTCATGATCCTAAATTCAGCTAGATGGGTTCTTTTTAAAGGTATTTCTGCTCATGATTCTCTAGGAAAGTCTAGTATCATTTTTGTCTTTCATTTATAAGGCATATAATTATATATTTTAATTTGCCTTTGTTATATATAAAAGCTGCCTCTGTAGCTACTACTATTCTGCAATTTTTTAAATTGCCAAAAGTAAACAAATGCACATATAAATGATTTACAGCACAATTATGTTAACTCATTGTATATCTCATTTGAAAGAAATTTTAATTATTTTTGAAGTAAACTATTCTGTCTTATTATAAGGAAATATTTGATCAACTAAACAGATTCAAATATCTTTATTTCCTGAATAGAGTTATACCAAAGATTTTATTATTAAAGTATTGAAAATAATAAAAGAATTTCTGTTTCAAAAGATAATTTATCTAAATAAAACATAAAATTAAACTTTTGAAATATCCTTATCCTAAATATTCTATGGTCAATAAAATACTTAGGAAGTACAACTTTATTTCATAAGATCAAATACTTTAGGTTAAAGTTAGGCATAGGTTTAATGTCATGTATTCAGAATTTGAAAACTATACAAATGAAATAGAGGATTTTATTCACATTACTCGGAGTTAATGTCTATAAGAGTTATGATATAAAAATAACATATTAGTTATTACTAAGGTATGAATTTTATCTGACATCATTAACATAAGAGTGTCTCTGAAATTATTAAATATAACCTATTCATGAGACAACTCTCCTATGTAGAACATACTTCTGGGGTTAGAACTGATTGCCTACTTGAATTTGAGGTATAAAGGAACACTTCCCCCTTGAGGTTTAGTCAGTATTCTCAGTAGATCAGGTTCTTTAGGGCATGGAAAAACTCTATACATTTACTAACTCTACTATTATTATTATTGTTATTATTATTATTATTATTATTATTATTTTTTTGACATTATAATATAATTCCATCATTTTCTTCTTCCATTTTATCCCTTCAAACTCTTCCATGTCCCCCTCCTTGTACTCTTTCCTCTTAAGCATTATTAGCGATTGTCAAGTAGATGTGCAGCCTTTTCCTTACAAGGGGCTGATATGACACCAAGGAGGTCAAAGAGAAAAATAAATGAAAATTTATTAGGGGAGTGCAGTCATACATAAATGTGGCCTGGTCCTTAAGCAACTCTGAAGAAAGTTGACCTGGTTTCAATGTCATTATTGCTGTGATACACTCTGCTTTGAAATCACCGCAACTCACCAGATCCTTTAATGAGTACGTACTTTTAAATTAGAACATTGTCCCGTGAAAGAAAGAGATGGCTCATTTATAAGATTTGCCAAGTCTGCAGCCACAACTCAAGCTGATGAAGCAGGTTATCAGCATTATAGAAGGCATTGTGGCTATGTTGTGTTTTTGTTTTTGGTTTTGTTTTGTTTTTTAAGGAAAGAATTAAATAAAAAGGCACAGATTTTTAAAGTGGAGGTTTACTTAGTCAAACAAAGAAAGCAAGCACTCCAATGACAGATTATAGTTGACTTCCCCCAAAAGAAGAACAATGAAGTGGATTCTGCATTATCATGTTAAGGAAATTGTATGGATATTCATGAGTTATAAGGCACATTCATCAAGATAGAGAGGTTCTTTTTAAAAGGCATTTCTGACCATGATTCTCTAGGAAAGCCCCCAAGCCCATTGACAAATCAGTGAGTGATGCTGTAATGACTCTGAGGTCTTTCAAGTTGAGGACCATTCGTTAGTGGACATATTTGGGGAAAGGCATTGACACCTTTGTTTTTCGAGAGTGGAAAGAACCTATCGTCAACCTGAAGGTGTTTTGACAGAAGAATATTCTGACCCTAGGGTACACATCTACCTAGATACAGCCACAGGATTCTTGATTAAATCATATCTAATACCCTTTTACAGACTACCCAATATCCCATCTTATGACATAATTCCAGATATTTCAATTTTAAGTTTGAGGATCAGCACACTGGCTGACTGACAGACAAGAAACAAAGCTTAGGTATGGACTCTTTTTCTCCATGTTCCACCACTCAGGTCTACTTTTAAAAGATATCTGAATGTGGATGGTGATTTTGCTGTAGATCAAATTGGGATGATAACCATAAAAGTTAGTTAGTCATTCAGGTTGGGTTTGCAGATGAAACAGAAACAGTGAATGGGAAAGAAGGCTGTGAAATTGGAGGCAATGACTGTTTGTCTCTATGACAACCAACATGCAAATTATGAAAATAAAATTGCTATGGCTTGAAATCAAGGATCTATGGTGATTTCTTAGAAAGTTTCAACTGTTGAGCTAAGGTGGTGTATGAAAACATGAACTTTTTGATGTTCCAAATATAAAAGGCATTGAAAATGAATATTAAAGGTGGTAAACAAATGTAATAGGAAATTGCTGGGCAATAGAAGAAAGGAAAGAAGTCATTTATTTCTTCAGAAGCATTAAGATGTCTACTTAAAAGCCCACTTGAAACATTTAGAAAATGTCATATTATATATCTATTATTTTAATAAACATCACTGTCTCCTTTCGTTTAGGTATCAAAGAAAAGGAGAAAAATTAGTTGCTTTTACATAAAAGGAGATAAACAAATACATTTATCTTGTCAAATAATGTTTGTGTTAGGAGAAACTGAATGTTTTAACGTAAAATTATGTTACTTTTTGAAGCTGCTTTTTAATGATTTGCTTATTGTTTTATTTATATGTATGTATATTTGCCTGTGTGGGTTTTTGTGCACACAGTGTAGGCCTTAGAAGGCAGAAAAGAATATCAGACCCAGTGGAACTGGTGTTACCAGCAATTTTGAACAACCATGTTGGTATTGGAAATGAAATCCAGAACCTCAGCAAGAAAAGTACTCACTCTTGACCACTAAACCATCACTCCAGACCATAACATTATGTCTTATCGTAAATAAGCAAAAGACAGAATCAAAAACAAAGCTGTAGTTAAAGACAAAGGAAGGAATACAGGGTGGGTCATAATCCTCTTTAATACTAACTATTCTGGCATGAGCACATTTTGTTCTCCTTTTCCCCCTATGTTCTAAAGTGGTTGAATGAGTCAGAAATGTAAATATTGACCCCTTTTTGCAAACAAAGTAGAAATAACAAACTGTAGAGAAAAAAAAAATCCTCATGAAAAAATATATAAATATATACGTTAGCAATGTCTTTACAATTGCAAAGAAAAACAAAATATGCATCTTGTTTGATGTTTTTGTCAATGACACAAACTATATCTATCTGAGAACTGGAACATAACTTGAAGGCTGACCTTCATCCTTTGGCTTGTAGGGTATTTTCCTGAAGAATTCTTGATATTGGAGAACAGTGCTCTTGGTGATTCTGCCCATGTGCGGGTGGTTACTGGGAGTATGAGAAAGAAAACTGAGCAAAACAAGGAAGTAAATAATGTCCATTCATACTTCTGCTTCCTGATTCCTGTCTTGAGTTTCTCCTTGGCTTCTCTAAAGGGACTGTGGCCAGGGTCATGTTATATAAATCAAATAAACCCCTTCAACATCTCATTGTGGTTTTGGTCTTTTTATATTATTATTATTATTACAGCAATAGAACCCAACTAAGGTAATGTATTTCCTAGGACGTTCATTGGACACATTATTGACAAGCCACACTAAGGAAAACATGTAAACACACACATGCATACACACACACACAATAAAAACACACACTCAGCCGGGCAGTGGTGGCGCACGCCTTTAATCCCAGCACTCGGGAGGCAGAGCCAGGCGGATCTCTGTGAGTTCGAGGCCAGCCAGGGCTACCAAGTGAGTCCCAGGAAAGGCGCAAAGCTACACAGAGAAGCCCAGTCTCGGAAAAAAAAAAAAAAAAAAACAAAAAAAAAAAAACACTCACACACAAATATATTTATGCCTCATGGAAAAATAGCAAGAAGAAACATATCCCACCTAAATTTATAAATTTATATTATTTGAGAATTATATTCAAATTCAAATATACAAAATATAATTGTAGTATCTGTAATATATGCATTCCCTTGTACAAAAAGAGTCTTTTGTAATTTTATCTTGCTTTGCTTTTTAAAAATAAAGCTAAATTCATCACATAGAAAGTGTCACCTGGGTACTGAAGAGAGACACTAAATAGAACACTTGTTCTCTTTAACTATATTTCATGCAATTTCAAATTCATAAAAAGCTTTATGATGATAAGGTGTTTCAGTTGACCCCAATCCTTACTGCATGGAGTGAATGTACTTTCTGTTTATGAGCATTAACAACTTTGACTATATCATGTAACTAAGCAGACATGCTAGGATTCTGGGATACTGTTGTACTAATCAATATCTATTTTATACCCCATTCTTTCTTAAATTCTATCTTTTCAGTTCATATGTAATTATATTTGTTTATTCTCTTATGATTTTCAAAAGAGAATCGAATTTTATAGCAAAAAATTATAAAGATCATTTTAATTAATGATGATTGCTCATTACAGGAGGCATGATTGTAACCTATAAGTGACTAACAATATTATTTTATAATATATACCATTTCATAATTTTAATATTAACTATAATCGCAGTAATATTGAGAATCTACTTGCTGGGATTATTTACACATAAAGGAAATGTGTGAATATGACATGCAAATGAGGAATATATGAACAAGGTATACAAAATATGGTGAGAGTAAGTGCTCTGACATACACAGTGAACCATCCACTGGCACTAAACCATGTCTCCACCATAAGTATAGATTTTATGTTTCTGTGCAGTTCTGAATATGATTTAACTATGATAATTATTTGAGAATTTTAAAATTTTAAAGCCTGAAACAGAAAAGTTATCAATCTCTTATATTTTGGTATTCCTGCTGAGTTCACAATATGCGAGGAGCTAACTAGGAGCTGCTCACAATTAGCAGAGTGATATGGAAGCTGTCCTGTGGATGGAAGAATAAAATTACATCTTAATGTAACATGAGTAAAGAAGGAGTTACTCTCGGGATCATGGCTCATGAAACTGCACTACTACCAGAAAGTATGATTTCTATCCTGGTGAATTATTTATAAACAACTTTAAAGGGATTTTCTCATCTCATAAACTTTTATCATTCACAGGACAGAAGATCTCTGTGTACTATGCCCACAGATCCACCAAAGAGCAGCTATTTAGCTAGAAGATCCAGTTTGCTGCCATTAACACTCTAAAGGAAGTAGTGAAACCTAATACTGGACTACACTCTACAAGTATAGATCAGACTATGAGAATATTCCCGTCTTGTTCCAGTAATACAGGCTGCACAGTGAACTCCCTAGAGGTAGATCGTCCTAACAAAAAATGATGTCATTATCCAAGCTGCCTCTCTATCTCAGTCTCTCTTAAGTGACGAAAAGGGAAGAAAAATGAGCATTCAGAGAACGCAAATTTGACTCATATCAAATGGGCTCTCCTATACAGAAAATGTGTGCTTTGTATTCATATGGTTGTAACATGAATCTTAAAAGATCTTATTAATAAAAACAAACCCAGGAGCCAGCTATTGGGGTGAACGCTGAAAGATCAGAGAAACAGAACAAGTCACAGCTAACCTCACCTTGCCAATTCCTCAGCTGATCTTGTTTTCTCAAACTGAAAGCCTTTGAGTCCTCATTCAAATGTATCTCATCCGTACTGCTGCTCAAAAGCCTAAAAGCTTAAAATGGCTCTATTTCCTGGTTCTCATGCCTTATATACCTTTCTGCTTCCTGCCATCACTGCCTGGGATTAAGGGAATGTGTCACCATGTCTGGATGTTTCCAGTGTGGCTTTGAACTCACAGAGATCCAAACAGATCTCTGCCTCCAAAATGCTAGGATTAAAGGTGTGTGTGCCAGCATTTTCTGGCCTCTATGTCTGTGTAGTGGCTGTGCTGTTCTCTGACCCAAGATAAGTTTATTAGGAAGCAAAATATATTGGGGGGACACAATATCACCACATTCTCCTTTTAGTCTAAGTAATAAAGGAAGCTTATAATTAATATAAGTATATACAATAAGTATATAAAATATATATAGTCAAGAATTATATTACAAATGTCTAGTCTGTTAACATTTGACAGATTCAGACAAAAACTTCATTATATAAATTAACAATTAAAAAATTAAAAATTAACTCCATTAACATTTGACAAATTCAGACAAAAAATTATCTTATTTTGGTGAGTCTAATACAAAATTTGTATACAATATAGAAAAATCCAATCCAACATTAAATATTTAAAACAAGTAGTACCTTTATAAAAGTAGAATCAATAATCTACCTTTTTATCTTATCATTTTTATATTTTCCCTTCTTTCCTTTTCAGAGTAGATTCAATAATCTACCCTTTTATTTTATTATTTCTATTTTTTTCAGAGTAGATTCAATAATCTACCTCTTAAAAAGAACCCTGAATCTAATTTTCTATTTTTAGCATTTATTTATTTATTTTAAAAAGACTTACGAAATTTTATATGTGATGTACCAATAGGCCAATTTACTCTTTTTCTTAGGACATTTTTTTTTTCTAGATGATTTATTTTTTTTCTTCAGATGTCTCATTTGTCCAGTGTTCTTAAGATTCCTTAGCCTTTATTCTCCTGAAAGACAAAACCAAAAACCTTTCCCCAAGACTAACTTTGGGGAGGTTCCCTTTTGACAAGTTATATCTGATTAACTTAAAAGCATTTGTTAGTGGTATAAATTAGTTTAAATTGGATGGTCATGCTGGTTGATGAACTATCATCTCATCTAATTAAGAGGGTTCAAATTGAACCTTTACTAATTTTTATGGTATCCACAGCTTATCTTCTCCTAGAGAGACAAAAGCAAAACCTCATCCCCAATGTTTCAAATATCCTGGTTTCCATTCTTAGATCAGCACACCTTTAAAGTATATAGGCTGATTTAATACTGTAGTTTTTTTTTTCTATTATCCAGTGTCTCTCCACAGCTGTTGTTCCTTTCTCATTAGCATTGAGAAAATTCAAAGTTAATAGAGCATTATGTAATCTATTTCTGGTGGTTTGTGTTACTCCTTTCTGTTTATTTAGTATATTTAGAGTTTGATTTGATGGTTCTATGACTGCTTGGCCTATAGGATTATGTGGCATACATATAATATGCTTTATATTGTAATAAGCAAACCAGTAACATCAAAATTCATATTATATTATTTTTCACAATATTAACTTCAACTATTTTGTCAGTTTTTTTAACTTTCATTTTTGTTTGCTTTTGTTTTCATTTCAAATGAATTCTAAGTGAGTTAATTTTCTAATTTTTAAACAATTGTGGTTTTGACTAATGATTTTTTTGTTTGTTTGTTTTTTCCTGATGGTAGAAGACAGCTAATGACTACTTTTACTTAATCCTGAATGGAACAGGAGCCAGCATACTTGTTTGACCGATATTAGTGCTACAAGCTTAGAAGGCGTTTGGACTAAATTCAAGATGATTCTTGACAATAATACAACAAATACTGTGCTGCTGCCTAGCAGGGCTGAAAACCTACTGTTTTTCCCCCTTTTCTTCACAATGTACTTCCCTTGACCCTTCACAAACACTTAAAGCTACCTTTTCCTTGTTTCTTTCTCTTTCTTCTTTCTTCCCTCCTTCCTTCCTTTTTTCCCTCCTTCAATCCTTTCTTTTTTGATGCTTGTTATTTTATTTTATTATGAAAATGACAGTACATTGCAGGATTAATTTCTAGAACAGGCTAAGAGTGTCCCTGGAAAACAGGATGGTGGAAGCTACTATCAGAAGACTCATTGGGCTGCTACCATGGCTGAGTGCCATACTCACCCACAATAAAATCCAATAGTAAGGATAAGCTAATTATCTGAAGTTAAATAGTTTCATTTTATTTCTAATGTTATGACAAGAGCAAAGTTTTAGGAGGGTTTCTCGGGGGGCAAGAATAAGTACTTGCTCTTAAAATTTTAGCTGATATTATCATTCGTAGAATAAATTTTTTGTCTAAGATTTGTTAATAAACATGGATAAATAGTATTACATATGTGAAATTCATACTGTTAATAAGGTATGTCTAATCTAGCTCTGCCAAAATAATTCCAAAGCAATCCATGAAAGACATAGTAGTACCTCTCACTGAAGGAATATAACTTGCTAAACTGATGTGTTTTAATATGCTATATGTTCCAATTAATGCATCAATATAATTGATATTCCCTTAGCCTAAGAAACAAATTGAAGACTTGAATAGGGAGAAAGGGGCATATTTACTAAATTTAACAGGACATTTAAAAATTTGTTTCCTTCCCTCGTTTGGCTACAACTGAGTTGAGGAATCAGCTATCAGAGAATGAATTTTATGAGAAATTAATGACAAATATGATAACTGGAATGTGAAGACAGCCATCTGACTCCTGCCTTTCATGCCATGATGGACAAAGTCAAGGGCATCATGTTTTCTGTCTGATTGTGCTTATACATGAAAAACAGAATTGTTCCTGCGCAATGGGCCTTTCGGGAGTGCTAATATTGAAGCCTGGGCTATTATACACCATGTCATTTAATATCTCTCTGTCTAATGCCAACGGCCGTCTACTGCATCAAATATTCACATATTAATTGTAGAGACTTTATAAGATTGAAGGGTTGAGAGTTTCCTCAATCAGAAAAGAAATCCTGCAAGTAATTAGTATGGGCGGACAGAAAAGAACAATACAGTGAGTATGAGAAGGACTCTTTTACAAGAAGTAGGAAACCAGGAAATAACTTTTTGTGTAGCTTTTCTACTCAATACTTGTATGCATATTTATCTTTACGCACATCACACTCCATTGTACTCACATGTGCAAATGTTTCCTTTGTTTCCCTTCACTCTCTCTTATGTGACATGCTCACACCAAATCAGAGGATATGAAGTTGCAAGGTGCATTAAGTGGTAATACCCAAGTTCATAATATTAAATAGGAATTCCTTGTATATTAAATAATATGAAAAATAATTGGAGAAAGAGAAGATGATAATCAATACAAAGTGAATCTTTTTCATAGAGGAAAATAAAAATGTGTCTTTTTCACACAGTGTATTGTTGAATCATTTTAGTTAGAGAAGTTGCTTTTTCAGTCAATATTATAGTAATGAAACAAAGAGATTCTAATACTCAACAAATTTGAATGTTCAAAGTATCTTCATTAAATAGCATTGACCCTCCTAGATTCTTTCTGTCATAGAATGTAAGAAACCATATCATCTCAAATTGTGAAGATGAGTTACTGCATGTTTCTAAATCAATTCATTGATGACAAATTGATGACTCACAGAACAGATTTATCATCTTCTTAGCTAGAGAGTAGGCTAATTTAATAACACAGAAATGCTAACTCTCTGTGTGTATTTGTGTGTGTGCGTGCGTGTGTGTGGTGCGTGCGTGCGTGCGTGCGTGTGTGTGTGTGTGTGCGTGTGTGTGTGATAGTTTAGTGTTGTCATTTGCGTGGTAAGGAAGAACTTCTACCACTGAAAACATACCTTGTCCATAACTGTTTTATAAGAGGCAGTCATGTCCATGTATAATAGATATTGAATAACAGAAATATTCATGAGGAAGTGATAACAATAATAGATGTCAGTGACCACTGTTCAATGAATAGAAGTTGCTAAGATATAAAAATATTATTTTGTTTTTCTACTGTAAATCATAGGTAGTATGGAAGGTAAATAATAGAATTAATGGTAAATTATTAAAGAAATATTTTTGGAAGAGAATGTAAAAAATAAATGAGAAAAGAAAGCTCTTCTTTCTTTCCTTTTTCTTTTTTTTTTCAGTAAGTTAGTCTAACACTGGTTAACATAACAATAAAGAGAGCAGTTGAAAAGTCAGTGGTAATACATTGATTCTGTAGATGTTTAAGTATAAGTACATTTAAGAGATTAGTGCCAATATTTAGGAATGAAATATGTGGTTTCTCAAGTTAAAATGTACCTGATGTTAAAATGTATTTTGATGTTAAAATGTATTTTGAAGAAAATATTTTGTTGGAAGCTTATTATAAATAAATTATGAAAAGGATGAGATATGATGCAATCTCTCCAAGAAGTTGGCTCAAGTCTTGAAAGAGGTCTCAGACTTTAAGAGTACTGCCTCCCCTTATACATTACTTATTAAAAGCTGGTAGTCTGAACAACCCAGCACCAGCAGACCCAGAACCAGGGCTATGAGTTGGACCACCCCAGTGTCCACCTCATCTCTGAACTGTTGGAGCATGTGAGGGGAGGTACCTACAGATCCAAACTGCAGGATTCCCTTGACCCTGGGCAACAACAGAATATAGAAAAGGAGCCCCTATGAGAGCCATTTCTGATTGCTTGTTTGGTTGCTCACTTTGTTTTGTTTGTTTTTGTTTTGGGTTTTCTTTTAAGTTTTGGGGTAGGTGAGTTTCTAGGGCAGAGGTCAGATGAAGGAGGATGGGGAGATGAGTGGGATTGGGATGCATGATGTGAAATCTGCAAATAATTAATAAAGGTCAAATATAAATATATATATATATATAAATATATATATATTTACTTCTTAAAAAGAAAATTTTTAAATGAATTTAATTCTAGTTGTGAGAACAAATATTTTTCTTGTAAGAAAATTAAAGTGGAGATGATCATGTTAGACAAATTAAGTCAGACACAGAAAAGTAAATATCACAGTTTTTTTTTTCTTCTGTACAGGACAAAAGAAGAAAGAAACTATTTATGAAGTGTATATTGGCCAGCAGAAAGAGAAGGAGAGACATGGAAGAATAACGATGGAGTAAATAGGATAAGAGTATACTATATAACATAATGAAACACCTGATCTTATACAATAAAAAATTAGAAACTTATAATGATATGTAAATGTAAACATTACAGGCATTAAAGATTTTAGGAAAGAAAATTTAAAGTGAAATTACAAAAATTTAGAGCGTGGGAAACTTAGGAAGAGAATATAAGTTATAAAACACTGATAAAATGCCATATAGAATTCATAGAGAATAACTCCATGGAAGAGAAAGGGATTAACATCTAAATGATACTGATGATCTTTACTATATTGAGAAGAAAAAGAATATCTCAAATTTATAAATATTAAATTAGAGAAGTTAATTTTGACTTTAATTTTAAATCAAAAGGAGAAATACAAATGGAACACAGAAGAAATTTGTTTGATGGAAGATTTTACTGTGACCAGGAAGCATATAATAATGGGCTGAAATGACAGAAATCTATATATAGTCAGTCAAGTGAAGTGGATAACACAGGAGATAAAATAGGAGGAAGGAGATATGATGTGGAATGATCTTCTGTACACTGTGAACATGTGTTACTCTCATTGGTTAATAAAAAGATGACAGGTCAGTAGTTGAGCAAGAAACTAGGCAAGAAAGCCAAATTGAGAATGCTGGGAAGAGGGAG
Organism: Peromyscus leucopus; assembly: GCF_004664715.2. NCBI lineage: Eukaryota > Metazoa > Chordata > Mammalia > Rodentia > Cricetidae > Peromyscus > Peromyscus leucopus. Next base: position 11,520,193 of record NC_051070.1, on the reverse strand, counting down.
GACAGAGTCAGGAGTTGCCAGCCAGACACAGAAGAAGCAAGATGAGATTGCCACACTGAGAAAAGGTACCAAGCTTTTATAAGTAATACTAAGCCTCTAAGTCAATTATGTAGTAAGTAACTGCTGGGTATTTGGGAACAGGAAGATGGAAGAGAAACTTTGGAATATATATTCTCCAATATATCCTGAACGATTGGGTATCTGAGATTTGCAATTCATTTAATTATACTTTTCAAGTATCACAGACATTTCTAAGCTCACAAGTACAATGGTTGGGAAATACTAAGTGTTTTAGCTGTAATGATGTGTTGTTTGTCCTTTAGCTGAAGATGTGTCAGTGGAGAAGTCTGTTCCTCTAGCAGACTAATAGTTGTTCATAAACTCTTGGTAAAGTGAAAAAGGATGAAAATAAAGAGCACAAATATGAGTAAGCCATCAAACATAAACATATTTAATCAGTAATTTTTCTGTAAGCTACAATAACTGATGGGGCTTATAAGTAATGGTTTAACAAAAATCATACATTTTCCACATAATTGCATAAATTATATGTACCTGTAGTGTAGGTATATACAATAATTCAATATTTGATTTGAAAGTCTTTACAATATCAATGGTTAATATTTTAAATTTGATCAATTATTACTAAATAATAGAAAGAAGAAACATTTTACTATTTTGTTTCACAACGATGGTATTATATATGTCATAATATACAGTGTGTTTTAAAAGATTAATTATTTGTCTATGTTTTGATTACATAGCAAAGGTCTATATTTGAGGTGATTTAAAAGTTTACCCAAATATAATTATTATACTACAGAATTATATATTAAAATATTGCATATATTTTACATATTTGTTCCATAAATTATGAAAACTTACTTATAAAAATGATAAAGAGTTTTGTTTTGTTTTGTTTCTATTTTGAGTCATAGTCTTTTTATGTAGCCCTGGATGTCACTATGTAGATGATATTGCTTTTGAATTTCATTGATATATCTTCCTGCCTCTGCAAAATTCTGGGATTAAAGGTATATACAAGCACACAGGCCTAAAAATGGCAAATGTTTTATTTGATTTTAGGTCCTGGGTATTTCACTCAGTCTTCATAATTTTGTCTTAGACACAGTTTCCCAGAGACTTGAAATTGTGTTCTGTAACTTTGCATTTCTTGTTCCAATAAAGACAGTGAACAGACTAGTCAACTTTGTCTTAATGAAATCTCCAGATAAATGTATCATAGAAATGAAAACCCAATTATCTAGTATAATTATTCTAAATGTGAAAGTGCAAGTAATTGAAATAGCAAGATCAGGGCTAACAAAGGCTGATATGATTCATAACTTCTGTCTTCATGGAGCAGCTCCTCCCCTTTCCTCCCAAAAAATCTTTGAAAAGAAGATTGAAGTCCAGTTCTTTTTCTCAGTGAAGGTTAGATAAATACTATTTTTATAGAATTCTGATGAGATGTGAGAGCAATGTAAAATAAACATGAAATTGTAAGTGTGAAATGCCTCTCCTATAAACAATTTGACTATGCACATTTATACTAATGCTGAAAACACAAAAAATGACAAATTGCTATTACAAATGTTTTTCTAAATTACACAAGATAATTCTAAAATACAAAATATATTTTCCTTCATTTTGAAACAGTCTACATGGGTAATTCATTATTTTCTTGGTTTAAATTTTATGTAAATGGTTTGCTTGTTTTTTAATCAGTATTAAAATTCAGTGGTTATTCACTCATTTTTAAAATTTATTTTAATTGTTTTTGTTTACCAAGACAAGTTTTCTTTGGGTATCACTGGTTGTCCTAAAACTTACTCTTTAGACCAAGCTGGCCTGTAACTCACAGAATTCCTCATGCTTCTACCTCCAGAGAGCTAGGGTTTAAGGCGTGTGTTGCCCCTGCCTGGCTCCATTCAAAAATTTTAATAAGATTGTTTCCTAGTTCCTTCTAATATTCTCAGTAATCAAAATATCTATTATTTTTTTTCTTGGTAGCTTAATAAATATCAGGAAATTTTCTCTGAGATAGGCTGTCTACTGTGAAATAATTCTCTTGTATACTGTAAAGACTCGTCACTTGAATCAGTTTAATAAAACACTGAATGGCCAGTATTCAGGCAGGAAGTGTAGGTAGGATGACAAAACTAAAAATGCTGGGAAGAGGAAGGGCAGAGTCAGGAGATGCCAGCCAGACACAGAGGAAGCACGAAGAGAATACCATATTGAGTAAAGCTACCAAGCCACATGGCTAAACATAGATAAGAGTTATGGGTTAATTTAAATGTAAGCGCTACTTAGTAATAAAGCCTGAGCTACTGACTGAGCATTTATAAGTAAAATTAAGCCTGCACATCAATTATTTGGGAAGGAGCTGCTGGGTATTTGGGAGTTGCTAGCAAGACAGAAACTTCCAACTACAGCTGTCAGTTGATTACTTTGATTATTATTGAGAATAATCATCCATTAAGTTTTTATTTTTCATTCACATTTGCAAATAGATATATTTGTAATTAACAAATAGTGAATTTCTGGATGGGCTGAAGAGTGTTTACTGGAAAATGCTCGTTTTTATATTCAGACAAATCTTAATGTAAACAAATGCGTTATATTTGAGACATTTTGCTTCACTATCTTTTGAGCACATATTTCTTTGATTATGGAAAATGTTTGTAATACTATTAAATAAGAGAGTTAGATTTTTCTTGGTATAGTGATTCCCATTAAAAGCACTTGTTGCCATAAACATAGTAAAGATAATAAGTTATCTTTTTATCTTTATTTCCACAATTACACATTTACAACATGACGCTATTAAAGTAGTTGGATCTCTGTCATGATTTAGCAATATTCAGCAAGGTGCTAATAATTTCAAATGGAACATTTTTGTAACTAACATACATTGATAGGTAGTCATGATAGAGTTTATGTTTAAATAGCAAATTGTCATCTTACAAATGACACATTCAATGTAAATTATCTTTCCTCAGTTGTTTGAGTTGGATTTAAAAAGATAACTAAGGGTTCTCCATCATATATTGTAAGAAGATATTTCAGAATGTTCAACTCCTTGACATCATAGCAGTATGAAATGTTGCTAACTGCTTCTATTTTCATTTTATATTATTGTAATAGCAATTAAGTTGAATTCTCATTTCTTACATTTTCAAGTATTTAATACAGTATTAACTAAAGAAATGATATTATTGGATCTTACCTTCTTTCTACATCTCTTACAAACGGCCCATTTAGGGATGAGTACTCCATAATCTATCATTCTTTGCACATTGTTCATTTTTGTGTGATGAAGTTGGATATACAATGGTTTATGGGAATAGACATATGCCAATTGGAGACAATTTATTACTATGTTCATTTCACAGGAAAATGGTAGTATGTATTCCTCTGGATCCCATGGCCTACCTGTTTTAGGTTCTTGGGGTCCTTAACAATATCAGTGATAGTACATATAGCAGCCCTTAAATTCAACCAAGTGGCTGGTTACTCTCCTATCATTTGTGGCCCAATTTCACCAGGGGACATGTCTCACAGACAAGTCACTATTGTAGCTAGGAGGGTTCATAGTTTGGTGACATTAATAAATACTTATTATAGTGTGTATAATACCTTCTAACAAAATGAATGCTAGCCTGTATGGGTGAAGCTTCTATTTGAATACCAGATATATTTCTCTATGTTTCATGGCATAAATATGTGGTATCTGCTACAGAGTGTCTTATTGTCAGCTTTGACATGGTAACTAGTAATACTGGCAATATCCTGTAGAGTTGGGGGGTTCTATGGGATGGAACCCCTTTGGACAATGACTCAAAGAGATATTACTTATTCCTGGTACCGGAGGTGTTATTAAGTAGCATAGGATAGCTAGTTTGGGTTTTGTCTTCCCCATTGTATGGAAACTACATTTAAATTATTAATAACAACATATTTTAAATAATAAAATACTAAGTTAATAAAACAAAATGTCACATAAAGTATGAAAAAATTTTACTAGCAATACAATCATTTTTCTATGGATTTATATATGCAGTTTCAAAAATCTTAAATCTTAGAGTCAAATGAGGGTTATAGTTGAGTAGGGTTTTAAATAAACAAGCATTCAAATGGTATCTTTAATTTTTTTCAATTAGAAATTGAATCTTTAAAAATAAAAATTCCCAAGACATAATCATTAAATAAGGTTTTAATTGACTCCAAGGAGTCATGTGGTTAGTGTTCGGTCTTTGCAACACTAGACTTTCAGGCTCTTCTGGAGAAGAAAGCAGTCACAATCTAATGAAAAGACATAAATACTCTGAAATTGCAGAAAATGTAATTATACATAAATAGCATGAATTAATTTGAGAAATCAAAAATTATTTATAATTAAATTGCAAATTATATTACTATACTGGAGATATTTGTAACTTTGGATTATAATAAGAAAGACAAGCTACTGTGTATCACAGAGTCAAGAAAAATCAATTGAAATTAGGTTGAAGCTTGAAAGGGCAGCTCTGTCTAAAATCACCGTTGATTCAAAAATCGATGTAAGTTTAAACAAACATGTTATATATTACCAGTTAACATGCATAACAATAGGCCATGGTAAAGATGGCAGAAGCAAACAACAAAATCTTCCAATACCTTCATGCTGCTCACACATGCATGTGAGGGAAAAGTGTGGATGCATATCAATACAGTAATACTTCATCAACAGTTGTGTGGTCACACATGACTGACTGATAACAAGTCTTATAGACACCTATTCATGCTTGAAGATATGGATTTAAGCCATTTGTTCATCCATAAAGGCAATACAACTAGTCAGCCCTGTTGTAGTACAATTAATTTTCTTTTCAGTCATGTGGATCCTCAGATCCAAGAGCATTTGTAAGATGAATAGTAAGAAAATAATTCCTCGGAGCATTTCATAAAATGATCACACACTCTACTCTAGTCCTCTAAAAATGGAAAAAAGACTGTAAGAGCCTGCACTTGGAGAAGACAAATGGGAAACCATGTCTCTGGTACATGCCAAGGTCATCATCTCATGAACTCTCAGTTTCTATGTTTGTTGACACAAGACCTACACAATATCATGGCAGTCATTCGTTGTGAAGATACTATGATTTAGTGTTTTTGAGGAAGGGAAAGTCAGTTTTCCTCAGGATTTGGTTGCTGATAAATGTCCCATACTCCAGTCAGAGGCCCTTCACAATACACACGTGGAAAGCACTATTTGGTCTCAGTGTGTTTAATAAAAATATGATGTTGGGAGAAGGATGTGGTATAGACTGTCTTGGAGGAGGTGGTGTGTGAATTAGGTATATTAGCAATTATGTTGTATTCATGTATGAAATAGCAACATTGTTTTCCTAATGTGTTGTGTCATAAGTTAATTAGATTTAAAGCAACCATTTTAACATTTATAAATTGTTTACATAAATACATATGAAATTTATTTTCTAATTATAATGTGATTGCTAAGATTTAAGTAATATTTTAAAGATACTTATTACTTATTACTTCTAAATTCAATGTTTTGTTATTCTAATGTATTTGTATATTCATGATCTTTCTACATGCAAATGAATAAAATGTTAAAACAATTACATATAGTTCACTTTACACCCACATAATCCAATAGGGTATTTAAGTTATTAGATGGTTATACTTGCCTACAATGAGCTTGTGCTAATGTTTACTGTGCTTTTAAGTGTCTTAACCTATTACAATTTCATAGACACTGCCAGACAAAAGAAACTTCTAGATCATAGAGGGCCTATACTGATGACTTAACATATAACACTGGGTTCATGTTGTATCAATTTTTTCTATGCTTTATCTCACATGAGATTATGGAGATATTTTGAAATTTGTGTAGAAAGATCTAAAAGGCATGGCATGAGGCAATAAAAAAATCTTGGTTTACTCACTGAGTAAATCTAATATTTAATATTAATTTTAGTTTACACATGAAAAAATAACTTCACAGTGCTAGACACATAAATTGTGCCATGGCATAAAAATCTTGATGATCATATTTTGTTGGTTTTAAGTATAATTTTTAAATGTTGATTTTATAGAAGTCATATGACTGCCTTGGTGAACATGATAAATTTTTTGGTGCTGCAACATATAATGTATGGTTTATAAATGACATATGGAAAAGTACATAAGATGAGTTTAGAATGTTTACTTTAAAAACAAAACCAGTAATTACAACACAGTTTCATTTATTAAGATAACACAATTGAGACAGAAGATGATTTTATCAATGAAAATTTCTCGACAAGACATAGAAAAGCATTCAAAGTACTGTTTACATAAAATATAGGAACACCACAAGGGCAATTGATTATTATGGTAATAGATCAAATATAGGTAGGTAATGATTAAATCTAATAAATCACAGCTATGTTGCTTTGTGTTAATTGTAATACACTTATCTGGGTTGAGGATAGCAAGAATTAGGTATTCCACAAAGCTCTATTGCACTGTCATTTATGATTATGTGGACAGAATCACTATTTCCATCATCATTTTAAAATATAATAAAATGTCTTTTACATGAACCTGTATTCATCATTTCTTCCTTTTTCCTTCCTTCCTTCTTCCGTCCTTTTTTCCTTCTTTTTTCTTCCTTCCTTTCTTTCTTTCTTCCTTCTTTCCTTCCTTTCTTTTTTCTTCTTTCCTTCCTTCCTTCCTTCCTGCCTGTCTTTCTTTCTTTCTTTCTTCCTTCCTTTCTTTCTTCCTTCCTCTCTTCCTTTTTTCCTTCCTTCCTTTCTTCATTCCTTTCTTTCTTCTTTCTTTCTTTCTTTCTTTCTTCCTTTCTTTCTTTCTATCTTCCTCTCTTCCTTCCTTCTTCCTCCCTGGCAGATTGGGCATCAGGCTCACGCATGCCCCAGGACAGGTTCTGCTGCTGAGTTTTGACTGTACCTCTTGCAGTTGTGCAGTTACCTGAAATGTAATTAATAAAACATTGCAGTGAAAACTTGATATGAAATTAATTATTTATACAAATTAGTTCACAATGGTGAGTTTTTATTTGGTCAAAAAAGTTATCTAAATACTGTGAAGAATTAAAATCTCACCTTCTTAATAAGACCACTGGAAATTCAAAGTCTGAAAGGTAAGGCAGGTAATTGTACAGCCTTGTGAAGTTAAGGGTGAGCCCAGAAGGCCAGGCATCCGATTGAATGCAGCAGTTTTTAAAGCATAATCCAAGCAAATCCCGACCTCCTTTTCTTTTTTACATGAATGAGCAAGATGGTTTAGCCCTACATATCACATATATCTTATCTTTCCCTCTCAGCATACATTTGTCTTTCTCTTAATAATAACAATAGCATCAGTTTCTGTAGTGGGTAGCCATTCCAGCTTGGATCTGGAAGTTCCAACCCCCATTGAGACTCTGGCAACTGTCACGCCTACGAGGCGGGGCGAGGGGAGATGCCTGGAGACCCGAGAGCTGGATGGGCCAGCGCTCTCTCGGTGCCGGAACGCTGAACGGTGAAGGTGCACTGTGCAGAGCTCTGGAGAACACCGCTGGATTGCAGTACACCTTCCCCAGACCCCGCATCCTACCTTCCACTTAATTTGTGAGTTACGCCATTAAATAAATATCCTTTTAACTACGTGGAGTGTCCAAAATAATTTCTCCAATAAGTTTCTAAGTATAAGTTCAACTGTATAGGTTACATGCTGTTTTCTTAGAGTTTTATCAGTCACATGACCAGTTCCCATCTATAGACTATTAGGCAAGCTTGGCTTTTAGTAACTTTCTACTAACTTTCTAGTTTGGATCAGGAGATGATTGTGTAACAGTGTTGTGTTTCTGGGGATGCAAGTAGTTACACTATTAGACTCTAGCAGGTGTCCATTGTTTTCTATGTATATGTAGTTTTACCTAAATTTCTTAAGGCACACTAGAAAACAAAACATTAGATTGTATTTCCTATACAATTGTTTGTGTTTTATTGAGGAGACATTTTCACTGGATGCAGATGAGAGATAAATTTTATTTGTGCATTTTCTCCTTTTCTTTTTACCTAAAAGACTATAAAATCACATTATTCAAGTCCAACACCATCTTTTAAACTCAATGGACTCAGGTATTTTAGACTTTCACCTTATCTTCCTTGAAATTATTTTAGATTACTCAAATTCTAAGTTCTAATATGGTAATAATTTCACAAAGTTTTATAGAAAGAGAACAATACCTGACTCCATGGAGCAAACTGCTCAGCCAATTATTAATACGTGTTAAAGTACTAAGCATAGTTTTGAGGAGAAAATCTGTTAGTACAAATGTCAAGAATTTCAAAAGTCTCTTCAAGTAACTGCAATTCTATTCACTTCTCAGTTATGCACTTAGTATTAAAATTTAAGCATTAGACAGTAAGAATGTCTATTATCACATGAACTACAAATTGAAAAATAAGCAGTACAAGGAAAACATAAAAAGTACAAGCATTTATTCCTATTGCAGTGTAAAGTTAAAGAATAATCATGTGCACGATTTTGATACATGGTATCATAATATCAATAAATATATTTTGTACTTTTCTGATGCAAACCCACAAATAGTCCTAAATCCTCTCCATGTTACCATACCAATCGCTAACTATATAAGAAGTTATGTTACACAATTTAAATTTTTAAAAGAAGGTAGAAGTAACCCACATGGGTCACATAGTAACTGGTCTGAAAGACTGGGAGTTTGGATCCGAGCAGAATGATTGTCTAATTGCTTTGGTGATCTGCTTTGGATTTATTTTTTGTTATGTCTTTGTAACAGCTTTCCAGCACCTTGGCATGTCAGTTTCCTCTACATCGTTTCTCTGTATAATGCCTTCTACAAGTGTTTGTAAAACCTGCAATTTCTTGGAAAAGCCTTCTGGATCCTGCTCAGTGAACCAGATGACTGACTTCTTTCTTCTGCTAATCCTGCACTTGGAACAGTTTGAAAGTAAGACACAATGAGGCAACAGGAGGTGTGTAGCAGTTCAAAGATTTTTCTGCACACTCTAATTCTGTCATGCAAACAGTTTCAATAATGACTATGTATGACAAATGCAACTTTTTCTCTTATGCATGGGGCATTTATCTTTTCCACTTGCCCCATTCCTAAGTCATTTCAAAGGAACACATGATGACAGGATATTGGGTAACAGCAAAGTGATCATTCTCTCTGCTTTTGAATCAGAAATCACTGGAAACACAAAAGTCACTCATCTCATATGTGATAAAATGATTTAACGGCAGGATCCTTTGTGATCTTCAGGAGCAATAATTAGAATTTTGAACATTCTTCTCACTGCAACCTTATCAAAGGAATAAATAATTTATTTTCTTTGTAGTTATATTAAAAATTCTGCTATAGTGTAGTCTACAGAGATTAGAGTTGGTCTAAACCAAGAGTCAAAATGCATTATTTACATTCATGTGAATGACAGATAGGAAAATAGATTAATATGCTAAGGCTTTTCAAGTTGGCCATGCAAAACTACAACTCTCGGCTAAAAGATAATTCAACCAAGTGTAACTGATGATGTCCTGGGAACATGTATATGTTATACCAAATTCAATGCCCCAGTGTGGTAGCAATTTGATAAAGTTTTATAGTGATAGAACAAAGCAAGTTAAAAATCCAGTCATGTTTCAAGTCCATTGGTAGGACCCTTAGAAAGGTGGGTTGAAGTGAATGAGAAAAATTTCTGCTAAAGACTTTAGATGCTGTTCAAATCCTTGTTCTTTTCATTGGTAGAAGCTTCTCAGCTTAAGTTAACACATTATTCAGGATTTGACCTGTTAGTCTTAAGGGAATAGGTCAGACATCAATGTTAGCATGGGAGTGCTATTAATGAACTTAAAATAATCCCAAATAAATTGCAATTAGGCTCTGGGACTATAACATTCCAACATTTTCACACTCAGAATAGTTCTAATCAGGGAGAAAGGTGACCTGATTTTCAAGAACTTTCAAAAATCTGTCCATAGAAATATAATTTCTCATCTCATAGAATATTTAAATCAGTCTTAAGGTTTAGTCTAATCTGGGCCAATCAAAAGAGAATTATACAAGATCAAACACTTACTCTGTGTAGAGGTCTGGTATATTGACTTTTTAATCATGACTTTTATTTCTGTTTCTGTTTCAGCTCCTTCAAAATGAAAGTGGACTATTCTTCATATTTACCCTGTTTTGTTCTTTATGTTAAATGGTATTATTGTGGAGAGAATTAGAACTCACAGTTGCTGAAATTTGTTGTTTTATGAGTGTCTGTGAGGTGAAAATAGTTTTTGGGTCCTAAAGCTTTTCCTTACTTTGCAGAGTTCTTCAGTGTATTGAATCTCCAAGAAAAACCTGAGCTCCCTCTGAATTGGAATGTTGCACTGATAAAATGGGTGCAGATACTCCTCCTGTGAGGCCGAACGGAAGAAACAATTGCTGCCTAGAATTCCTTCCTCCTCCAACTCACTGGAAGAGTTGGATATAGTCCTTCCTGCTTATTGATGGATATTTCACTAAAGTGGCTTATTGATGGACATTTCACTAAGGTGGGATACTGAAATCCATTTTTCCCCTAAGTTTTTCTGTGTGCCTCTTCTCTTCTCTCTCTCTCTCTCTCTCTCTCTCTCTCTCTCTCTCTCTCTCTCTCTCACACACACACACACACACACACACACACAGAGCCTCAATCTCAATGTCAGACTTCCATTTCACAGACTTTTCAGTATGCCCAAATCAATATTGTGTCTGCTCTCAAGTTACTTTTCTCCAGTCCACTTTCTCTATATTTACTAACATGACTCTAGTCCCTGAACTAATGAGGTAAATTGTGATTCTTCTCACACTGTTTCTTTCTAATACCGCCTTAATGTTATAAATTCTCACCCTAACAAATTGAGTATTACTGTTGTGGCCCCTCCCACTTGGAAACTTCAGGATATAAAATCCTAGAATGTATCACTTGGTGTAGCAGGAATCTTAAAAGTTCTTATTAATAAAGTCAATCCCGAGGTGAGTTATTGGGGTCCATGCTGGTAGATCAGAGAGACAGAACAAGCCACAGCTATCTCACCTCGCCGGATCCTCAGCTGGTCTTGTCTCTTCAGACTGGAGCCTCTGAGTCCTCATCCAGAATGGGTCTCAGCTGAATTACTGCTCAAAAGCCTGAAGCTTAACCAGGCCAAATGCTTAACCAGCCAAAAGCTTAACCAGCCAAAATCTTCTAGTTTCTGGTCCTCACGCCTTATATATCTTTTTGCTTTCTACCACCACTCCCTGGGATTAAAGGCTGGCTTTCTGGTATTAAAGGCGTGTGTCACCATGCTTGGCTATTTCCAATGTGGCCTTGAACTCACAGAGATCCAGAGGGATTTCTATCTCTGGAATGCTAGGATTAAAGGTGTGAGTGCCACCATTTTCTAGCCTTTGTATCTAGTGGCTGTCTGTTCTCTGACCCCAGATAAATTTATTAGAATACACAATACCACCACAACTTGGATCTGAAACAAAGAAAAGCAGTAGATTTATGTAAACTTTACAAAAATATGCACCACAATGAATTATTTCAAAACAATATGCCATATTCTCATATCCTTTGAGAAATCTATAGTCCAACAGTGACATATTAAAGTTCAATTTCTAATCGCACTTACATACTAGCAAGTATACAACAAGAATGAATAAACCAAGATAATTTTTTTTAAATTTTCTTTTGGTTTTCAAGACAGGGTTTTTCTGTATAAAAGCTCTACCTGATCTGGATCTTGATTTGTAGACCAGGCTGGCCTCAAATTCACAGAGACCTGCCTGTCTCTGCCTCCTGAGTACTGGGATTAAAGGCATGCACCATGACCGCCAGGCCCAAGATAAGATGGTAAAGACTAAGATCTGGAAGGATATGAGTTATGACAAAACCTTGAACAACAGATCTATATGGAAATACATGAGGCACCTGTCAATGCAGAGTAAATATATAATTGAAAAGAGTGTTGTGCACTTATCATCTCAAAGACAAAGAACTCAAAAAGTAAAATGTGTACATAGAAATTTAATATACCCCAGAACTATATAGCTCTCTTGTTCAAGAACAACAACATAAAAATATTTAAAGAGACATAAATTAGCTATTGCCATATTCTTTCTGAAAATGTAGACAATATACACATCTGTCCAACCATTTTTTATTTACTACTCAGAGGGCCATTTAAAAAGATCCAAAATATTTACCATATGATTTAGTATGTTTTATAATAACTGTGGATATGTGGATGGTACATTTATCATTGTGTACTGTTTGTTAGAAAACCCCAATGTATTGGGTTAGCAGAATATAAGATAAATTAAGTAATAAACGTAATTAGATACTTCAGAAATAGGAATGTCACAAAACAAGCTTTTCATCAAGCATTCAGTGATATCACCTGGTTCTCCAAAAATTCCCATCTTCCTTTTCTTTCAATCCAACCACAGCAATGTTTACCACTTCCCCATCCACAAAAGAATATCCCTATTTTTTCACAATTTAATAAATACCTGACATAAAAAAAGATGAACAAACATAGATGAAGGGAAAGATGTTAGGTAAAAGAAACACATGCATATTGCTAGGGCAAATGTGTGTGCACTCATACAGGGTATCCAAAGAAGCAAAAGAGAATGGTCATACGGTTGAATAATTTCTCCCCTGGATACAATAGAAGGGAAATTGAGAGGCTGAAGGGATCTCTGTACATCACATCACATTTACTGAAACTTTTATAGCTCCCATAATATTATTTTATCAAACCTACCATTTTGCACTAAAAGATGATGAGATTAAGAAATTTCTAGCTGGGCGGTGGTGGCGCACGCCTTTAATCCCAGCACTCGGGAGGCAGAGGCAGGTGGATCTCTGTGAGTTCGAGGCCAGCCTGGGCTACCAAGTGAGTTCCAGGAAAGGCGCAAAGCTACACAGAGAAACCCTGTCTTGAAAAACAAAAACAAAAAAAAAAGAAAATAGAAATTTCTAAATAAATAAGAAAAATGTGATATTTATGTAAAAATATATATATGTGATATAATATAATGCATGTTGACATATGCACACATATACCAATATTACTCCAACTATAAAAAGAAGAAAATTCTGTCATTTACCATACTTTTAGGGGACTAAAATTATGTGTAAAGAGATAAATGATCTTACATGTTCAATTTTCAGAGAGTTCACATAGGATAAAAAGAATAATAATTATCATTAGGTCCTAAAGTGTGGGATGGAATTAGGACATATATCATATTCTTGAAAATCATCTAGATAGATTTGGTGTCTTCTCATCATAAAAATAAAATAAGTAAGAGATATAGCATATATTAGGTAATTAGAATAAGCCATTGCACTTTGCATACATGTTTAAAATAACTGTTGTAGGTTGTTTTATTAGTCTTTACACTTTACACTTTGGGGGACCTGTCAGCCTGCTCCCAAATTATTATACATAGAGACTTATTCTTTTTTTTAAATATATATTTTATTTAACAATAACATTTAGTTCTACATATCAGCCATGGGTTCCCCTATTCTCCCCCCTCCCACCCCCTCCTCTTACCCCCATTCTACCCCCCTTTCCCACCTCCTCCAGGACAAGTCCTCCCCCGAGGACTGCGATCAACCTGGTAGACTCAGTCCAGGCAGGTCCAGTCTCTTCCTCCCAGACTGAGCCAAGTGTCCCTGCATAAGCTCCAGGTTTCAAACAGCCAACTCATGCAATGAGCACAGGACTTGGTCCCACTGCCTAGTTGCCTCCCAAACTGATCAAGCCAATCAACTGTCTTACCTATTCAGAGGGCCTGATCCAGCTGGGGGCCCCTCAACCTTTGGTTCATAGTTCATGTGTTTCCATTCATTTGGCTATTTTTTTTTCAATAATTGAGTAAAACTGAAATTTATTATAAGCCACAGTCGTTATAGGGACCTCCATGCTATATATATATAGCCTCTATGGTTCTATGGGTTGTGGTCTGATTGTTCTTTATTTTATATCTAGAATCTACCTATGAGTGAGTACATACCATGACTGTCTTTCTGGGTTTGGGTTACCTCACTCAGGATGATTTTTTCTAGTTCTATCCATTTGCCTGCAAATTTCATGCTTTCATTGTTTTTCTCTGCTGAGTAGTACTCCATTGTGTATATGTACCACATTTTTTCCATCCATTCTTCCGTTGATGGGCATCTAGGTTGTTTCCAGGTTCTGGCTATTACAAATAGTGCTGCTATGAACATAGCTGAGCATGTATCTTTATGGTATGAATCAGCATTCCTTGGGTATATGCCCAAGAGTGGGATGGCTGGGTCTTGAGGTAGTTCGATTCCTAATTTTCTGAGAAACCGCCATACTGATTTCCACAGTGGTTGTACAAGTTTACATTCCCTCCAACAGTGGAGGAGTGTTCCCTTTGCTCCACATCCTCTCCAACATTGGTTGTCATTGGTGTTTTTGATCTTAGCTATTCTAACAGGTGTAAGGTGGTATCTCAGTGTCGTTTTGATTTGCATTTCTCTGATGATTAAGGACGTTGAGCATTTCTTTAAATGTCTTTCAGCCATTTGTAGTTCTTGTTTTGTGAATTCTCTGTTTAGCTCTTTAGCCCATTTTTTAATTGGACTGTTCAGTATTTTGATGTCTAGTTTCTTGAGTTCTTTATGTATTGTGGAGATCAATCCTCTGTCAGATGTGAGGTTGGTGAAGACCTTTTCATGAAGGGGTGTTGGATTTTGTCAAAGGCTTTTTCAGCATCTAAGGAGATGATCATGTGGTTTTTTTCTTTCAGTTTGCTTATATGGTGTATTACATTGACTGATTTTCGTATGTTGAACCATCCTTGCATCCCTGGGATGAATCCTACTTGGTCCTGATGGATGATTGTTTTGATGTATTCTTGGATTCGGTTTGCCAATATTTTGTTGAGTATTTTTGCATGTTCATGAGGGAGATTGGTCTGTAGTTCTCTTTCTTTGCTGCATCTTTGTGTGGTTTGGGTATCAGGGTAATTGTAGCCTCATAAAAAGAGTTTGGTAGTGTTCCTTCTGTTTCTATTGTGTGGAACACTTTGAAGAGTATTGGTATTAGTTCTTCTTTGAAAGTCTGGTAGAATTCTGCACTGAAACCATCTGGTCCTGGGCTTTTTTTGGTTGGGAGATTTTTGATGACTGTTTCTATTTCTTTAGGGGTTATTGGTCTATTTAAATGGTTTATCTGGTCTTGATTTAATTTTGGTATGTGGTATTTATCCAGAAAATTGTCCATTTCTTCCTGGTTTTCCATTTTTGTGGAGTACAGGTTTTTGAAGTATGATCTGATGATTCTCTGGATTTCCTCGGTGTCTGTTGTTATGTCTCCCTTTTCATTTCTGATTTTGTGAATTTGGTTGCTCTCTCTTTGCCTTTTGGTTAATTTGGCTAGGGGTTTGTCTATCTTGTTGATTTTTTCAAAGAACCAACTCTTTGTTTCATTGATTTTTTGTATTCTTCTCTTGATTTCAGCCCTCAATTTGATTATTTCCTGGCGTCTATTTCTCCTGGGTGAGTTTGTTTCTTTTTGTTCTAGAGCTTTCAGTTGTGCTGTTAATTCACTGGTATGGGATTGCTTCATCTTCTTCATGTGTGCATTTAGAGCTATGAATTTTCCTCTTAGCACTGCTTTCATAGTGTCCCATAAGTTTGGGTATGTTGTACTTTCATTTTCATTGAATTCTAGGAAATCTTTAATTTCTTTCTTTATTTCTTCCTTGACCCATTGATGTTTCAGGTGGTCATTATAAGTTTCCATGAGTTTGTGGGTTTTCTATAATTTTTGTTGTTGTTGAGGTCTAACTTTAAGGCATGGTGGTCTGATAAGATACAGGAGGTTATTCCAATTTTTTTGTATCTGTTGAGATTTGTTTTGTGTCCAAGCATGTGGTCAATTTTTGAGAAGGTTCCATGGGGTGCTGAGAAGAAGGTATATTCTTTTGTGTTAGGATGGAATATTCTGTAGATATCTATTAGGTCCATTTGAGTCATAACATCTGTTAGGTCCTTTGTTTCTTTGTTAAGTTTCAGTCTGGTAGATCTATCTTTTGGTGAGAGTGGTGTGTTAAAAATCTCCCACTACTAATGTGTGGGGTTTGATGTGCGTTTTAAACTTTAGTAGTGTTTCTTTTATGAATGTGGGTGCTTTTGTATTTGGAACATAAATGTTTAGAATCGAGACTTCATCTTGGTGGATTTTTCCCGTGATGAATATGTAATGTCCATCCTGGTCTCTTTTGATTGATTTTAGTTTGAAGTCTATTTTATTAGATATTAGGATAGCTACACCAGCTTGTTTCTTAGGTCCATTTGCTTGGAAAACCTTTTCCCAGCCCTTTACTCGGAGGTAGTGTCTGTCTTTGGAGTTAAGGTGTGTTTCTTGTATGCAGCATATGGATGGGTCCTGTTTTCTTATCCATTCTGTTAGCCTGTGTCTTTTTATAGGTGAGTTGAGACCATTGATATTGATGGATATTAATGACCAGTGATTGTTAATTCCTGTTATTTTTTGTGGTTGTGTTGTGTTGTCCTTCTGTGGTGTATGTTGGTGTAGGATTATCTATTGCTTGATGTTTCATGGATGTGTTTAGCTTCTTTGGGTTGGATTTTCCCTTCTAGTGCTTTCTATAGGGCTGGGTTTGTGGATAGGTATTGATTAAATCTGGTTTTATCCTGGAATATTTTGTTTACTCCGCCTATGGTGATTGAGAGTTTTGCTAGGTATAATAGTCTGGGCTGGCATCCATGGTCTCTTAGTGTCTGCATGAGATTTTCCATGATCTTCTAGCTTTCATAGTCTCTATTGGTAGTCTGGTGTTATTCTGATGGGTTTGCCCTTATATGTTACTTGGTCTTTTTCCTATGCGGCTCTTAATATTTTTTCTTTGTTCTGTGTGTTTAGTGTTTTGATTATTATGTGGTGAGGGGACTTTTTTTTTTTTTTGGATCCAGCCTATTTGGTGTTCTGTAAGCTTCTTGTATCTTCATAGGTATTTCTTTCTTTAGGTTAGGAAAGTTTTCTTCTATGATTTTGTTGAATATATTTTCTGTGCCTTTGAGTTGGTATTCTTCTCCTTCTTTTATCCCTATTATTCTTAGGTTTGGTCTTTTCATGGTGTCCCAAATTTCCTGGACGTTTTGGGTTACAACTTTTTTTGTCTTTAATGTTTTCTTTGACACATCTATTTTCTCTATCGTGTCTTCAGTGTCAAAAATTCTGTGTTTCATCTCTTGCAATGTTGGTTATGCTTGTTTCTGTAGTTCCTGTTTGTTTAGTCAGGATTTCTATTTC
This sequence comes from Peromyscus leucopus, assembly GCF_004664715.2. Lineage (NCBI taxonomy): Eukaryota > Metazoa > Chordata > Mammalia > Rodentia > Cricetidae > Peromyscus > Peromyscus leucopus. The sequence goes on along the minus strand of NC_051070.1, from coordinate 11,502,817 downwards.
CAGCATTCCCACAGCATGTGTTTTCTTTATTGTCTCAAATTCATTTTTCAGATCTTGGAATGTTTCTTTCATCTGTTTAATTGCTTTTTCTTGGCTTGATTTGATTTCTTCCCATTTTTTGTTCGTTTTTTCTTCCATTTCTTTAAGGGAGTTTTTTATTTCCTCTTTAATGGAGTTTTTCATTTCCTCTTTAAGGAAAGTTTTTATTTCTTTGAGGAAATGTTTTATTTCTTCTTTAAGGGCCTCTATCATCTTCTTAAAGTCATTTTTAGGGTTGATTTCTTCTGTTTCTTCTGTCTTGGTATGTTCAGATCTTGCAGGTGTAGAATCACTAAGTTCTGATGTTGCCATATAGGTCTTTATGTTGTTGCCTGTATTTTTGCACTGGCGTCTACTCATCTCTTCCTCTGTGCGGTGCAAGTGGTGTCTGTGTCTGAGAGTGCCTCTCTTGTTCTAATTTTTAGTCTTGATTTAGTAGGGGTTCTTGGTTAAATTGGTGCTATTGGGCTATTTCTTCAGGGGCAGCTGATTTCAGTCGGTGAAGTATATACTTATGATTCTGGTGATCTGTTTTGGTGACTGGGTAGCGTCTTCTTCTGTGTTCCCAGTTCACGTTTTGTTCATTCGTCAACTCCTCAGCTGATCTTGTTTATTCAGACTTCAAACTGTAGGCATCTGAATCCTCTCCCAGATGGGTTTCAGCTGAGCAGGGTAGTCTCACCAACACCTCCAAGTTGTTGGGTTTCACAGGATCAGCAGCTGGGCCCTGTGTTGTCCTCAGACGGAGTGTTCAGATTCGTTCTGGTTCCATCCCACCGAGATAGCTTCTTCCCCAGGTGTTGTGGTTAAAGGCGTCCCTGTTCCAAGCTGCGTCTGCTTGTCTCCATCCCTGGGCCAGTCTACCTCTGCAGTCCGCCGCCGGGCCTGTATGTCCCTGTCAGCTGCTGCTGGGTCTGTCTGCTTCTGTGGGCTACAGCCAGGCTGTATGTCTCTGCCAGCTGCCGCTGGGCCTGTATGTCTCTGCCGGCTGCCGCCGCGGGCATACCTACCTCTGCTTGTCACTGCTGCCGGGCCTGTCTACCTCTGTGGGCCGCCACCGGTCCTGTATGTCTCTGCCTGTTGCCACCGGGCCTGAATGTCCCTGTTGGCCACCTCCGGGCCCGTCTACCTCCACGGTCCACTGCCACAGGCCTACCTGCGTCTGCTTGTCTCCGCCGCCGGGCCTGTCTACCTCTGTGGGCCACTGCTGGGCCTGAATGTCCCTGTTGACCCCCGCCGGCGGGCTCATCTACCTCTGTGGGCCGCTGCTGGGTGCATCTTCCAGAGACTTATTCTTATTTATAAATTCCTACCTAGCCTTAGCTTGGCTTGTTTCTTGCCAACTTTTCTTAAATTATCCCATCTATTTTTTTGCCTCTGAGATTTTACCTTTCTGTATTTCTGTATATCTTTTCTGTCCTTCTTAATCTGTGTCTGGCTGTGTGGCTGTGTGGCTGTGTGGCTGGGTTGCTGGGTAGGTAGCCCTTGATGTCCTCCTCTCCTCCTTTCTTGCTCCATCCTGATTTTTGCTTTTCCCAAATTTCTCCTATTTATTTTCTCTGCCTACCAGCTCCACCTATCTTTTCCTGCCAAGTTATTAGCCATTCAGCTCTTTATTAGACTAATTGGGTGTTTTAGACAGGCACAGTATCATAGCTTCACAGAGTTAAACAATTGCAGCATAAAAGAATGCAATACATCTTCGCATCATTTAAACAAATGTTCCACAGCATAAACAAATGACACATCTTATATTCCACAACAAATATGATTATGTACAGAATAAATATATCTTTTCTATTTAAGTCAATAGAGCTGAGTTCCCTTGTCACATGTATAAGATTATCTTTCACTCTATAGAGCAGAATTCTATAAGCAGAAGTGCTGTGGGATGGTCTGTATGTCAAATTGCTCTGATTGGTCAATAAATAAAACAATGAATGGCCAGTGGCTAGGCAGGAAGTATAGGTGGGACTAACAGAGAGGAGAAAAGAAAGAACAGGAAGATGGAAGGAGTCACGGCCAGCCGCCACCATGACAAGCAGCATGTGAAGACGCCAGTAAGCCACATGGCAAGGTACAGATCTATGGAAATGGATTAATTTAAGCTGTAAGAACAGTTAGCAAGAAGCCTGCCACGGCCATGCAGTTTGTAAGTAATATAAGTGTCTGTATTTACTTGGTTGGGTCTGAGCGGCTGTGGGACTAGTGGGTGACAAAGATTTGTCCAGAATGTGGGCAAGGCAGGAAAACTCTAGCTACAGAGAATATTTTTATGAAGCAAATTTTTTAGATGGAAACTAATCACATAAAAATTGGTGAGTTGTCATTTAATTATTACTAACTTTTTAATTAAACCACTGATGCTCATATTAATGCTGTTTATATCTATGCACTAAGTTAATTATAAAAGTTCAAAAAGAAAAATATCACATTGAAATTATGAAAAGAGCTGGGTGGAGGTGGAATACACCTTTAATCCCAGGACTTGGAAGACAGAGGCAGGCAGATCTCTGTGAGTTTGAGGCCAGCCTGGTCTATAGAGCTAGTTCCAGGACAGCCAGAGCTACCCACAGAGAAAACCTGTCTCAAAAAAAAAAAAGAAAGAAGGAAAGAAAGAAAAGAAGAGAAAGAAGAAAAAGAAAATATGAAAAGAGAAATATCACAAATTTCTTCTACATTTGTAGGAATTTTGGAGAAATATTGAATAATCTTACAATAGAGGTATTTTACATATGTTGATGTGAAGACATTTTTGAAATTTAATCATCTTCATTCCTCTAATTGGATTCAGTGCCTTTTCAGCAAATATGTGTAGGTTGCAGTTGGTCCTTCTGCTGGGGGAATAAGGTTGCTGAATACATAGAACTTTTACTAAGCAGGTCTGTGTGTGCCAGGTATTGATCTAGCAATGCCCTGGCTCAGATCCATTTTAATTTGCTTTTCCATTTTTATCTTCCTATGGGGGGCTGCATTTCTGCCTAGTATGCTAGAAAATAAACTCAGGGCTAATTATAGTGCCTGTATTTCTCCGCATAATGAGCAAGGTGGCACTGACATTGAATTTTATTGTATAAAAAATGTCCATATAGAAAATTAATACAATTCAATTTTATGTCCTTTGAGCCATATACTTGCCATTTTTTCATCTCAGAAGAGATAAGAAAATCTATATTCTACATTTCATAATAGGGTAATCCACCATGTATTCTGTAAGTATTTTACATACTATGTCCCACAGGCGTGTATAGCTTTGGTTTTACAAGTGAGATAATTTGAGATATGTGTTCAGAAATCTTTGCCATTTAAACTGAAGAAAACAATCATGCTAGTAACAAAGTTTAGGTTTTTTTTCTTTTATTTAAAAATCAAAAACTAAGTTTTATATAAGTTATAATATTCCTCATCATTTTAATTTTCCCATTTTAATTCACATAAGTGTAAGGGCATTCATTGTGACATTTTCATACACAGACTGATGGTGAGTTCTCCTTCCCTATACTTGTCCCCCAGTCATTGGTCCCCCTTTTTTATGAGTCTTCTTCTGCCATCAATTTTTTTACCATAGTTAAAACATATTACAATCTGAGATTCACTAAATTGTGAGGACTAGCTCTGGACAAGCCTGAATTGGGAGACATATGTTGACATTTTAGAATGTATTATTATGAAAATTAAAACTTAATAGACTTGATATATAACAGTCATTATTATGGTAGTTACATGCACATAAACTCTTGGAATCAACAGTCAACGTACAAATTTCAAGTCAAGAGACAATTTTAATTTTTGTCATCTCTTTAATAGTAAAATTTATAAAACAGTATTTTTTCAATGTTTTATGATGCTTAATATTATTGTAATTTTAGGAAGATTGCCTTTTATATGAGTAGTTACTTAGAGTTCATGATAATTTTAATCAAATTGATTAGTTAAGTCCTTTGGTTTTTGTAAAATAGGAAATATTTTGTAAACTAGAATTAATTCTGATATAACGTAAGTGTAATATAAATACAGATAATTTTGAAGAGGCAGCTCATGCTGTCTGAGTTCCTGGGCACCAGTGGTACCCTTTCAGTGTATTTTTCAGTTTTCTCTTGAGCTGAAGGGGACTGTGAAGCTGGCCCAGGTTGCCCAATAATGGCATTCCTTAGTTACTCTTCAATATGTGTAACCTTTATTTGTAAAATTTAATGAGCTACTTCTACATGTGTAGGAAAACAATTGTTATCAAAGGTTCAAGAGATGTCTCAACAGTTAACATGCTTTTGTTCTTGCAGAGAATGTAGGCTCCATTCCCAGTAAGTGGAAGCTCTCCACTGGCTGAGACTCCCTATCCAGGGAATCCTACACCATCCTCCCCTCCATATGATTCTGTGACTGTGTCAGCACAGAGCTACATGTTCCTGAATATGATCTATTTTTAATGTTAACTTAGCGATACTGTTTGATTTATAACAATTAGCTATCATCAAGTAGGTACACATTCCATATTCCATATTTTTACCATATTCCTTAGAGTAAATGCCACAAGCAGCCTGAAAATATTAGTACATACTTAAGATTAATATATATAACATAAAATAATAAGTGTAATGACTCATTAAATTTTACACAGAAATATGCATATAGATCAAATATAGTCAACATGTTATACCATTTCTTAATTTTATCAAAAGTTACACAAAAATATGATGGTTTTTAGTTATTGTTCTTAAGAATTAAGATGAGTAGCAATTTGTAGAATGCTAAAATAGTATACTTTATTTGTCCAATTGATATTTAATCATAATACAATAATAAATATAAAGCATTTTGTAAATATTTAATGCTATCTAATAATTCTTAAAAATACTAATAATCATGATGAAATATTAAAGTAATATTATTGAAAAAAAGCATGTAACTCATTTTGTTTAAATTGTTGAGAATTGCATTCTAGGCTAAGAAAAGTGTCCTAGCAGTCATGAACACGTGTTGCTCTTCAGAGGACCTAGATTTGATTCCCAGTACCCATATGGTGCCAACTGACCATGTAGAACTGTAGTCTCATGGAATCTGAAACCCTCCTCTAATCTTCATGGGAACCACACATACGGTACATGTACACACATGCAAGCCTAATGCTAACATACATACAATAATTAAATATATCTAAGAATAATTTAAGTATTTAAAGATAATACATCAATATGAATATGCTATCATTACCCAAGGTCTCAGTTAGGTTTTTGTTGTTGTGAAGAGACACAATGACCACAGTAATTCTTATAAAGTAATTCAGTCTGGCTCTCAGAGGTTTACTCCATTATCACCATGGTGGGAAACACGGCAGTGTGTATGGTGCTGCAGAATAAGTTGATAGGTTCAACATTTTGATCCAAAGCCAGAAGAAGGAGAGACTGTGTCCTACACTGGGCGTAGATGGAACACATAAGACCTCAAAGCCCACTTCCATAATGACATACTTCCTCCAACAAGGCCACACCTCCTAATGGTGCCATTCCCTGTGGGCCAAACACTGAAACATGTAGCAGGAATCTTAAAAGGTCTTATTAATAAAATCAAACCTGAGCCAGGTATTGGGGTGAATGCTAGAAGATCAGAGAAGCAGAACAAGACACAGCTTCCTCACCTCGACAGCTGATCCTGTTTCCTCAGACTGGAAGCTTCTGTGTCTTCATCCAAATAGAACTCAGCTGAACTGCTGCTCAAAAGCCTAAAAGCTTAACCAACCAAATGCTGCTAGTTTCTGATTTTCACGCCTTATATATCTTTCTGCTTTTTGTCATCACTTGGGATTAAAGACATGTGTCACCATGCCTGGCTGTTTCCAATGTAGCCTTGAACTCACAGAGATCCAGAGGGATTTCTGCCTCTGGAATGCTAGGATTAAAAGTGTGAGTGCCACCATATTCTAGCCTCTGTATCTAGTGGCTGTCCTGTTCTCTGACCCCAGATAAGTTTATTAGGGTGCACAATATTTTGGGAAACACAATACCACCACAGAAACACATGAATCTATGAGCCATTTTTATTCAAATCACCACAGCCATTTTGTATTTATTTAAAAGAAATATTGTATTTTTATAATTTTAACAAAATTTTTCTTAATTAAAAAAAAAGAAAAAAAAAGATGGCATAAACCAAATCAATGTTTAATGATTTTTACAGACTATGTTTTCTCACACAGTATGTCCTGATTACAGTTTCCCCTGCTACTTTCTTGTTCCTCCCCACATCTGGATCCACTCCCTTTCTGTCTGTCATTAGAAAGCAAAAAGGTTTTAAATAATAACAATAAAATAAAATACAATATGATAAAATACAATATAGTAGTGTAAATGAAAACTGATATTGGAGAATTGTGTGAAACACTCATTCATGTCTTCATCTACTTTTTAAGTATAGAAAATATTATAAAAAAAAACTAAAAACTATCACATCCAAGTTGGATAAGATAAACCAAAGGAAGAAAAGAGCCTGAGAGAAGGCACAAGAATCAGAGACCCACTCATTTAAAAACTCAAGAACTCAACAAAAATACTAAACTAGATGCCATAATATAAACAGTGAGGACATGGTAGAAATCCATGCAGGCCCTGCGCTTGCTTCTTCAGTCTCTGTGAGTTAATGTGAGCTTGGCTTGGGTTGATTAAGAAGGCCTCGTTTTTCATGGTTCCAACCAACTCCTCTGGCTCTAATATTCTTTCTGCTTCTGCTGCTGGGTTCCCTGTGCTCTGCAGGAAGGAATTTGATGGCATCATTCCGTTATGGCTGAGTGTTCAAAGGTTCTCTCCCTCTGCATAATGTCTGGCTGTGAGTCTCTGTATTTGTGCCACTCTGCTAAAGAAGAAGCTTCCCTGATTCTGACTGAACAAGGCGCTGACCAAAGAGTGTAGAAGAATATTGCTAGGAATCATTTTATTGCTACCTTCCTTTAGAAAACCGAATGATTGTATTTGGTTTTCCCCTAGGCCCATGGCCTATCTAGTCTGAGTTTATTTGTCCCATAACCAGTGTCAGAGGTGGGTTTCATCTCATGGGCCTTAAGTCAAATCAGATAATAGTTTGTTACCCCTTCAAGCTTTGTACCACCATTACCCTAGCATATTTTGCAGGCAGGACAGCATTGTAGATCAATTGTTTTGTGGCTGGTTTTTTTTTTTAATATTTATTGTTTGATAATGAATAGACTATCTTCCTGTACCAAAGATGCTATCACACACAGTAGTGAAGGCTCTTATGTAGGCACCACCTTGACTTCTACACTTTCAATGAGTTTTGTAAGAGTTGTCTTTAGCAGTGATGAGTTGTGTAAGAGTTGTCTTCAGTAATGGAAACTTGTTGTCAGTTGGTGTAGAGCAACCCATAGTCTCGGCACATAACCTAGATATTTTTGGATTTTCTTGTGACCCCTTTGGCCAACAACTCAGTTAGGTATACCTCAATTCCAATCCAGGAAGTTTCATCTGATAACAAGACATAGTCAGCTGGGTCTCTGTCTCACCCATTATTTGTTGATTTAATTTAGATCACCTCATAAACATACATATTTTAGGAAGTTTCTACTGTGCTAGTTTTCCATACTACCCCAATGACCCTTAATTTTAGAAGTTTCTCCAGGTATTCCTTTTATAATCTCCCCTCCTTTCCCCATCCCCATTTCATCCTCCCACTTCCATATCTCCTCATCCTTCCATAACTACTAACTCTTAAGGGTGGGGACAGTGGCATGTCTCATCCCAAAGGTAGATTACATTACATTTGTTCAGCTAGGCAGCAGAAACTTTTCTTAATGGGCTTTGAAACCTACCAAAACATCATTTAATATTAAATGAAATGGTGACTTCTGACATTTTAAGAAAATCTGGTATTTACAATATCAGTAAAAAAAAAAAATAGAAAATAAACATCGGATGATTTAAATTGAAGTATTTTCTCTGTGTCCCCAAATCAAAAGAGATAGAGAATAACAGAAATGGAGACAGAAAATCATTAAGATTAGTTTTTGAACAACCTGTTCAAACTGCAAGGTCTTTATGTCCTAATATTTTTTATTGTTAACAATGAAAATATATTTTTGATCCTGGCTAACCCCAACCTTATTTGGTCTACTCAGCTCTGTCAAAGCACATGTCCAGTAAAGTTTGTGACTTTTCAGTTGCTGTCATGTCCACCAAGGCTTGCCCTGGCTTCCTGTTTGCTCTGACAACAAGGAAACCATGCACTATCTACAGCATTCCTTCACTGTAGCATAAGATTTGAAGATAATAGGATCAAGATAAATGTGTATGTCGTTGCTTTTGTTTTTGCTTTTTTCATGAAAATAATTTCAAACCAAGTGGTGGTGGCGCACGCCTTTAATCACAGCACTCAGGAGGCAGAGGCAGGAGTATCTCTCTAAGTTCAAGGCCAGCCTGGTCTATAGAGTGGGTGCCAGGATAGCCAAGATTGTTTAACAGAGAAATAAATAAATTCAAGTTCCAAAATTGATCAATTCATAAAAAAACAAGTTGAACTGAATTCATTCTAGTGTTCAATAACTGTCTAGCTATTTATACCATCTCATTAATGTTTAATGTTTTCCATGTTTTTAATCATAAAACAATGGCATTATATTACAAAGCTACATGATCTACTTTCATTGATAATCAGTATTATCTTAAACTTCAGTTTTCTGTATGACTAATAAAACTACTTGAGAACCTTTGAATTGGAAATAATCCCTTTAGAAGATTTTAGGAAAAAAGTAATTTTTATACTATGTGATGGTCTTGTAGTACCAGTGTAAGAAAATCAACTATTATAAGTTTGTGCTGGATAAGTAATATGAACAGATCAAATAATATTATCACTTAAACTATACGAATAACAACAGATCCCCTTTATGGATCTTACAATATGTAAAACACACCTATCTGTGTTTAACAGAAAGATAAATGCATTATGTCAAATTACCTTTATTTATAGTTGTATACTTCTGTAAATAGATCTTGGGTAACAAAATGTAATTTAAAAATAATAAGTGTTTTATTTCTTTCCTTTTACTTTGATTTTAATAGGTAATTTAAGATTTATGGCATGGCTTGCAGGATGCTAAAGTGAAAAATTGTGCATTGGGCAGGTCCGTCAATGACTCAGCATGAGCTGGTGATAAATAGATACATTTATACTTTTCAGAGTGCTGCAGGAAGCATTCACCCTTAACTTCCTGATGCTGTTCCCTCAAGTTGTTATTCCTCTGTCCTGGGAACACTGTACCAGAAGATATGGAGATCCTGGCAGTCCTTTCTCTTGTTACTAGGCTCCTGCTGTGAACACTGATGCTTTAGTGGGAGCTGCCCACAGAGAAGTTCTCTAGCTGATTTTAGATATTAGTTTTTAAAAGTAAGAACACTAGTAGAATAGGTGAGGAGAATATAAAGAAATCAAATTCTTATCTTTTCTCTACCCTCTAGGTATTTTCCAACAGTGACACGTTTGTTGTGGTTGCTGATAACAATGAAATCCATTCCTCTCTGTCCTGAGCCAGTAAGGTGAAGGTACTAAATTGAGACACCAACGTTCATACTCATATCTAGTTTACCAATGACACCTGCACTTGTTCCTCTACTTGCTAGAACCCCATTTATGCAAGTGGAAATTAAAACCTTTTTAGAACTCTACAATCTTATTTCTATTATCTCTTTTTCCTTAGGAACATTTTTCTCATTTTTATTACCCTATTTATTAGATACATATGTACACATCAATCTGTTTTCTAAATCAGCACATCATAATGGGAAAAGTTATGTCGTTTGTTTGTTTTTGTTGCATGAATGTCTTCCCAACACCTTGAACAGTACCTTCATAAATATCTAGCACATTAAGAAATCAGTACTATAAACTTCCTATTGTCTGAAAAAAATCCTAGTTTCTCATTTGTCTATCCAAAGATAAGTGTAAGTCATTTGTGGTGTGTGTGTGTGTATGTGTGTGTGTGTGTGTGTCATTTATCAAAAGAGAAGGGACAGAACAAGGACCTAGAAGGAACCTGTAATCTTGGGAAAGTTGTTTGATCTCTGTGCCTTCTTTCCCAATGGGATATGTCAAGATGCAATGTGCGTAACTATTTAAGTAAATATATCTCAAGTTCTATTTACTAGGGTAAATACCTGTTTTAGTTTCTCTATAGGAAACATGAAATGAGAAGTCACTACAATAAAGATTGTATATCCTGAAGTTTGTTCTCATGAGAATTAGATTTTGATTTTGGGCACAATCATGTCGCAGCAAAATTAATCTTGTAGTTAACAGCATTTATTTATTAAATAAACTCACTGTTATTAAACTCTAGAAGATGGTGTGAATTTAAATAAGTCAGCTAACCATAACTAGATATTTTATCTATTTCTTTTTCCTTCATTAGTTACTACCCCATCCTTTCCTCCCAAAGAATATGAAAACTAAATTGGAAGCTGAAGTATCGATGGAGTTCTCAGTACACTCAGTGTTTGTGAATTCCCAATGAAGTTTGGGAATACTAATGTAAGAGGCATTTATAATTAGCTCGAAAACAGCAGAAACTGTTATATTTAGTTCTGACTTTATGCATGCTTTACATACTTACTGAGTGTAAGCATATTATGAAATCATCTAGTGCAGTCTATAATTTGCTATGCCATATGAAAGCAAAATACTGGAGAAACTTGGTTTGGAAGTTCCTGTGCTGAAAGGTTTTAGAAGTTTGGTAGAAGATCTTGTGTTTTATACTATATAATATGACAGACTGGCAGCATTTAATTTATGCTGCACAAACTACAGAATTCTGGAGTGGGTAAGACATACAAAAAAGGAGATACTGTAGCTAATTGAAAAATTGCATATATAAAATTAAATACATATGTATCCATCAGTCTCATTTCTAACAGTACATCATAAAAGGAAAATTCAATTTATTCACATTTATTTTTAGATAAATAGAATATTCAGAACATCAGTTTGAATACATCTCATTTTCAGAATTATACAATAAGTTTAGGGCCAACAGAAATATTATTATTACTTGGAGCAAGGAGTAGCAGACTTGGGAATGTAGAATAGAATCTTGATTTCTAAATGGATAAGAATAAGTCAAGACTAAATTCTGGGGTCAAAAAGATGACTCAGCCGTGAAGGGCATTGTAGCTTCTGCAGAGAAATCAGGGCCAGAAATCATATGGTGTCTCACAACTATACACAGCTCCAGTGCCAAGGCACCAGTGCCTCCTTCTGGATTTAATGGGCACTGCATGCACATGATGCACTTAGCATGCAGGCAAAGCACTCAAACACCTAAACAATCAAACTAACAAAACAAACGAACAAATAAATAGATATTGTTTAAAGTGCATTCTGTAAAAAAAAAAACAGAAATATAGTAACAGTAATTTCTTGGTTCAGAAAATACAAATTTCAGGGCTAGAGGGGTGGTTGATCATTTAAGAGCCTACATACTGCTTTTACAGAGGACCTGGGTTCTGTTATCAGAGAGTTCACAGCTATATGTAACTCCAGCTCAATTGTAATTCAAAATGACTCTTCAGACCATTACGTTCTTGCCTACAAACTCGCACAGACACACATACACATAATTAATAATAATTATTGCAAAAATTTGCAAAAGAGAATATACAAATGAATATATAATAACTATCTAAATATATTGTATATATTATGGATATGTATTTCAAATCATACACACACACAAACACACACACACACACACACACACACACACACACACACACACACAACGTATTGGTTCATCCACTAGAGCATGGGCAACTTACCAGAGGTCTCACCTCTGAGGAAAACTAACTATCCCTCCCACAGCATCCACCAACTGCCAATAGCCCTCCATTAAGGTTGGGTCTCCTGATTCCTGTCCTTATCTGTTATTGAATGTTGACGGGATTGGTCTTCTGTAGAACGAATGCTAGCAGCTGCAGGCACTGTGGGTTCATAAGGGCAATAGCCCTGTTCTGTCTGAAAGATACTATTTCCCAGAAACCCCTTTTACTCTTACAGTCTTTCCATCCACCTTCCACAATGTTCCCGGACCCTTGTAGGGAAAGCTGATATCCCGTTTCTGGCTCAGCACTCAGCAGTCACTTGGTTGCGCTCTGGCTAGTGATGAGTCTGCAATGACAGGATTCTCATAGAGAGAGCAAGGGCCACACCAATCTGTGAACATTGCGATGAGGAATGATTTCAACCAACACCAGGTCTTAGACCCCTGCTGACCTCTCCATTTCCTGCAACATAGCTCCCACTTTCATCTTCCTGCTGGCACAACAAAGTCCACAGTTCCAGCCCTTGATCCTCCGCCTCAGGCCGCTCTTCTGCCCATTTGCTACATTGTTTTGTCTCAGACTGTATAACCTTGGGATTTTTCTCAGTGATGATGTCACTGACAGCTTAGTCTACCTTGGGACATATTTTCCTCACTTGACTACTCTACCCTAGTAACAGTTGTATTTGCTCTAACATCTGAACATACAAGGTCCTTCTTTCTGTACCTTGTATGGGAGCTCATTAGCTAGCTTTCCTCCTCTCCTTCACTGTGTGCATTAAAGGTTAAAGTCTCATTTCACTTGCAAGTGCTCTCATAGTTTATTTTAATTTTTTCTGCACAAAGAATTCTTTTAATATTGACTCATTCTAAGAGAGGTTCTACAGCTGTGAGAAATGTATTCAATTAGTCATTGTGTCCTTCCTTGAGTCTTTAGTTTAATGCTACTGCTTGGTTGGAGTAGGGGAAGGCTCGGGGGTGGGAGGAGGGAGGACAGGTAATCTGTGGCTGATATGTAAAATTAAATTAATTATAAAATAAAAATATTTTTTTAAAAAATGTGTATTTATTTTCCCCAAGTTGCCCCCCCCCAACATTGTAATGCTATATTATATACTGGCATGTGTTTGTAGTTCTTGTCTCGAAAATATAAAGAGAAAGAGGTTAATTATAATAGGAGTATAATGATTCTGGTTTTCGCAGATACCATTTTTCCTTATTGTAACAGTTTCATGAACTTCTTATAGTTGCAAAACAAAACAAAATCAAATACATCTGTGGAAATATCTGGTATGCAGGTTCAAAAATTGAGGAAATCACTGCTTTAAGTCTCAGATGCTAGATGATGCCATTTCTTAGCTTTGGGTTGATGGAAACCCATAGTCTGTCAACACAATATGAAAAGGTGTCTCATAGTCTTAGGAATATTAAGTCAGACAGTGGTTGATGGATATTAAAGAGACTATAATTATCCCAAGATAATTTGGCTCTAGATCTGCAACATTCTTACTATTCAAAATACTAACAAAGTCAGTCTAACCAATCAGTTAACCTGTATGTATATTTATACTTTTATTTGTAGAAGAAGTAACTGTATTTGAGAGACAACTTTTAAACTTTAAAGATGAATGAGAATATGTACTGGGTAAATTGTGGTGCACTGTTTAGATTTTCAATCTTTAACCTATATATTTAATATTTTTATTAGCATCATAGCATCAACAAAATCTCTTACTCAGCTTTTGGTAAATTTGTGAAGTATTGCAGATAATCCACAGATTCTTGATAAAAGAATTATTTATTAAGAAATTATAATGAGGAGAACAACTCACTAAACAGGATAAGGCAAATTGATCACAGAGTTCTGGAAGGGTGATGGCTGGTCTCACACTGCTTCTGCTGCCTGAGGCAGTCCCCACCATCCAACCCACGAGGGAGAGAGGAGAGGGGCTGTGTACATGCCACTAAGGTCTCAAGATGGCTCAGAGGTAATGTACTAGGGGCTGATACCTCAAGATCATAGATGGAAGTAGTACCCACTACAATGAATTTATCTTCCAATTTATTTTCCAAATTGTATATTTTGAAATAACATACTGATATAGAGATTGAGGGGCTAATAAAAATGTTTCATTTGTTTTTAAAGCCCTTTAAGATATGCAACAAAGAATACTGGCATCCATCATTAAAGATATTAGGATCACAAACTGATGAAACCAAAGATGAACAGGTAAAACCTGCAGTATATAGACTGTGGTAGGATGCAATAACAATTTGCAAGGCCATATGATGACTGAATTTATAAACATTCATAACAATCTTGGGTTTAGAGGGTAATCTTTGAATATCAATGTGTAAGGATGCTATGTGGTTTCCTTGGACACTTATGTTTTCTCATAATAATTTTAAAAATTGGCAGGAACTGAAAGGGGGGGCAGTCTCAGCAGGAATTCCACCTGCTCTGATAATGAGGAGGTTAGCTTGTATTAGAAAACTCATGGGTCAGAGAAGATTTGAAGTAGAATTTGATGTTAGGCAATCCAAGAGTCTTATAGATTACCAGAGAGTTCAAATGCATGTCATCTCACAGAACTGTATCTTAGCCCATATACTTTAGAGGAGCTTGTTAGTGGGATGCTTTGGGATTATGAAGCCTCAAGTGATTCCATGAAGGCAACTCAAGTTTTTCAAATGTCTACTCTTGCATATTATTAACTAACTTTTTATTGATATAAGACACTCGAATAAGGCAACTTATGAATATAGAGTTTTTTGTGCTTATAATTTCAGAGGGTAAATCTATCACCACCATTGCTGGGAACATGGCAGCAGGCAACTAGACATGGTATTGGAGCAGCAGTTGAGAGCTTGCATCTTGAGACTATGAGGCAGTTGAACAGACTGACATACAGACCAAAACAAACAAACAAAACAAAAAACAAACAAACAAAAAACAGATAGATCACTGAAGCATGATTCTAATTAGTCTTATTAATAAAAACCCAGAGTGAGATTTCAGGGTGAAAACTGAGCAATCAGAGAATCAGAGTAGCCAGCACTAGAGACTTCTTACCTCTATGAATCCTCACACCGAATGTGGTGGTATCCTGTCTATAAATCTTAAGACTGAATGGGCCCAAGATCCTGTCTCAACCCACTTTATATTCTTGTCTCCATCTCCCTAGTGCTAGGATTAAAAGCATGCACCACTACCACCTGACTCTGTTTCTCCTTTAGACTGGTTCCGTTTCCTGTAGCCCAGGGAGGCCTTGAACTCCTGATCTTCCTGTTTCCTCCTCCCACTGCTGGGTTTAAAGGTGTGTGCCACCACTGACTGGCCTCTGTGGTTAACTAGTGGCTAGCTCTGCCCTCTGATCTCCAGGCAAGCTTTATCTGTCAGAACACAAACAAAATATCCACAACAGATAACCTCAAACTCACACCTAGTGACAAACCTCTTTCAACAAGGAACACCCCCCCCCCCCGCCCCCGCTTCTCATTCTTCATTGACTATTTCACCAACTGGTTACCAAGTATTCAAATATATGAGACTAGGGAGGCCATTTGTCATTCAAGCTACCACACCTGGAGATTTCAATGCCTCCTTCTGTAGCACAATGAATGGTTTCAGTCAATGATCTCATTTGAGCTGATTATTCAATTTGGGATGTGTTTAAGTTTGATTAGAGCTAAAGGCTCTTGGTGTATTTCAAAACCATTATCTTTCTTTTTTTACACATTTAAACATTAACAGGTATGAACATAGATCCCTCTTTGCTGTCCTCTATGATATGCTTGTATTTTCAAGTTTGTTGATCCAAGGAGTGTGTTGGTAAAGAACCTAAGGTCAAGTGTTTGCTGAACCCCAAGGTTGATGTCCACTTTAGTCCTTGAAGCGATGTCACTCAACTGAACATGGAGTCTGTGCTTTCACTTAGTGGAGTTAACCACTTCACTCTGGGGTGTCTCTGTCCCTGCTGCCAGAGTGCTGACATTTCATGTGGTCACCGATGCCAACTCAGCATTCATGGGAGTTCCAGGAATTAAAAACTCCAGTCCTCACGCTTGCTGTAGTCTATAATCTCCTCCAATATGAAATTCAATATTCTTATTAGAATTATAGTATCAATATGTCACATGTTTTGCAAAATTTATGAGAATATCATCTTCTAATGCTCTACTCAAATGTTTATGTTTTGAAAGAGTATAGTGGTAGTGAATATCAAAAGGCAAATAAAATGTTTCTTATGATTTTTAAGACTATTTAAAGCTGATTAAGACAAGTCATTAAATTTCAATACTAAAAAGTAAGTCTCTAAAAGATAGTATTAAATGGAAATGGTACAAAAATAAATTGATTCACTGTCCTTAAAATGTTCTATTTCTCCATACCAGGAAAATACTGTCATTTATTTATATGAAATGGAATCTTTGAATGCGATGGGAATTACAGATCCTTGGCCAAAGAGATTGTCCTTGGTTAGTCTCTAATAAAAGCAAAAAGGTTGGCCTGAAATCAATGCCAGAAGTATGTACCTATGGAGAAAGTTTCGCTACAACTACTTTTGATATGAAAATGAGGTCACAATCCAAGAATAGAGATGCATTTAACAAGTTTACATAGAGCGACTTGGCTCCGCCAACACTTGGTGCTCAGCCCAGAATGACTGACATTGGGCTTTTGACCTGTAAAATTGCAGCCTACAAGATTTATGTCGTTTAAAGCACATACAATTTTGTTAATTTGTAATGGCAACAATACAACTTCGGTTAAGAGATGACAGACCTGCTGAGTTTGTCCTTAGAGGTAAAATACTATCTGTCAGCTGTTAGGAACAGAAAATTCGAATTATTTTCTATAATTTCACAAAGAACTAAGCAGCTTTCTTTCATCTTATACTATCTACATTGATGTTTCTCCCTTACTATAGGCCTAAAGAAACAGTGGCATCCCCCATCCAAAGAGGCCTCTGAAAACGTGAGATAAATCGTTCTTTTTTTAATTGATTTTTTTTCAGTTTTGAATTTGTAAAAAAGAAGCCCTGTAACATTTTTTATGTTTGTAACATATATCACACTTAATTTAATTATATGCAGCTGCATCTCTACAGAATTTATTCCTGCATGTTCTCTTTCATGTGGTACTCAAAGCATAACATGCTGTGTTTAGAAATCTTTAACTTTCTCTTGATATAGAAAGTTCAGAATTTGCCAATTAAACGCACCAAGGCATATGTAAATTTTTACTTACACACACACACACACACACACACACACACACACACACACACACACACACCGAACTTTGCAGAATACTGATCAATCTTCATAATCTTTAGAATGATTTAAGCCAGAGTTTCATACAAATTAGTTGGTGTCTAATTTTGGCCAGAACTTCATTTATTTAAACTGTCCTCACAAATTTTCTAAAACCCCAAATGAGCAAAATATATTTTGTACTAGCTTATCCATGCTCAGGATCCACCTGGTTGATACCATTCCCACAGGCCTTCTTTACATTACATACACAGAGATGTCTATTTTCTGCAGCAGAATCTTTACTCTTGAGGCAGCACACCTAGGGTTCATTTCCACAGCAACTAGTTATGAGACAAAAATTTATTAAGCACTGTAATTTTGTTACTCAGTGTTTGTATACCAAAATTACCAAGTTTGTACTTAAATTCCAATTTGCAGCAACAAAAAGCAATTTTGTATAAAACTATAGGGGATTACCAGGTTCTTTGAAGTTTATACAGGTTGGAAGTAACTGATCTGAGTTAGAAAGTGAATGTAAAATTTTTTTTTCCTGGAATCTTGGAGCATGGATAGGATGAAGAAAAAGAAGAAGAGACAAAGAAGGAAAAGATCTTGAAATGGAAGAATAGGAAAAGGGATAAAAGGAGGAGGAGGAAAGAGGAAGACATCAAAAGCTAAAGAAAGAGTGACTAAAAAACACAGTAAGCAGTTATGATTTTCCAACTGTCATGACAAGTTAGAGAAGAAAGAAAAGATACTAAAGATTTTGATTTTTAATAATCAGGCTTAATGGTGCTGCATATCTTTCATTTCTGTGCTCAGGGGGCAGAGCAGGATGGACCTATGTGAGTTCAAGTCCAGAATAGTCTACATATTGCACTGCAGGTCAGCAGGAACTTCTTAATAAGGTCCTATCTCAAAACCAAGAACAAAAACAAATACTTCAAAGAGGGTTTATTTCACATAACTATGGTGCTAGAAACTACAAAAAGTTTATCAGTAGAGGTTTTCTTTTATATTACTGAAAAGCGGGATGCAATGGTGTTTTCTGGTAACACCTATATTAAAAAATACCTAAATTTAGAATCTCATTATGCCATTGTACTAAAGATACAGAATTTTTAGGGATATTGTGATGCTGTATGTATTTGGGAACACACTAATTAGCAATTCTGGTCTACTTTATTAGGATAAAGTTGTTTTCTAAGAGTAAGAATTTCATTCAAAAATTATAAGCAGCAAAATTAACAAAAATACTCTTATTATTACAGTTGAATACCAAACCTTCTGTGATTGCAAATTTATTACAACCATATTTTGCATCACATCACATTTTCAAGTTTATCTTTCTTGAAAGGATTTTATTCTTCTAGTAACAGATAAAAACATTAAAGACCCTTTTAAAATTATTGTTCATTTTGTTATACACTAATGCTGACAGTTTCTGTTTTGTTGGATATTAAATGTTTTTATATGAGTGGTATTTTAAGACATTGACTCCTATTTTGAGCCAGTTGAGGTTGTAATTGGGCTTGCATTCTATCCTGGAAGTTTTATGAAGGACAATATGATTTGAGTTACTATTTCACATCCTCAGCCCTATTTTGTCTGTCTTTTCTGTATAATAAGAATGCTTATTTTGTTCTCATTTCTCTTTTGGTCTTTGTACTCTATTGTCCACAAAACACTGCCTTAAGAACAAAAAGGCCTGACAGAAATGACTCCAGAAGGTTTTATAGAAAGAATACAAATAAATAAATAAGTATATGTATACTTATTACACACACACACACACACACACACACACACACACACATATTCAGTTGGAACCATTACATAGAATTTATAGGTAAGTTTAGATATGAGGTTGCTGTAATGTCACTCCTACAGCATATTCAATGTCCTGTGCATGTAGGTGCATGTATGTATGTAGTTCTGTGCTTGTACATGTGGATACAGCTATATGTGTACTCTTTAATAGCATGCTATCCCTTAATATTTTCTTTCTTCAATGCCTGCTTCTCACAAGCATTGAGACTTATTTTAAGTAGCATATAATGTCAAAGTGCTTCTTAAAAATCTTCATTGATTGTTTCTTACATGCCAGGCTTTTCTTAGGCATCATTTATTCAAAGATTATTTGAATTCCTACTATTCTATTATAGGTCTTAGGGAAAAATTATACAAATATTGTGTGTGTGTGTGTGTGTGTGTGTGTGTGTGTGTGTGAGAGAGAGAGAGAGAGAGAGAGAGAGAGAGAGAGAGAGGAGTGTGTGTGTGTGTGAGCATGTGTGGTGTGTGTGTGTGAGTGTATGTGAGCATGTGTGGTGTGTGTGTGAGTGTGTGTGTGGTGTGTGTATGTGAGGTGTGTGTGTATGTGAGGTGTATGTATGTGTGCATGGTATGTGTGTGTGTGTGTGTGTGTGTGTGAGCATGTGTGTGGTGTGTGTGTGAGTGTATGTGTGAGCATGCGTGGTGTGTGTGTGTGTGTGAGGTGTGTGTATTATGTGAGGTGTATGTGTGTGTGAGTGGTATGTGTGTTTGTGTGTGTGTGTTTGTGTGTATGTATATGTGTGTGTATGTGTGTGTGTGTATGTGTGTGTGTGTATGTGTGTATATGTGTGTGTGTGTATGTGTGTGTGGCTAGAGCTGCTGTCACCTAGCGCACACCCTGCTGTGGCATGCCTGATGCCACCCATCATATATTCACAGTCCCTTTTGTTTTCAGTACCAAGATGGCATTCAAGGACCAGCTGATTATGAATCTTCTTTTTTATTTTTTTTATTAATTTTTACATACCAACCCCTGATCTCCCTCTCATCCCTCCTCCCACTCCTTCCCCCATCCCCTCCTCTGACAAAGTAAGTTTTCCCATGGGGGGACAGATAAGTCTGGTACATTCAGTTGAGGTAGAACCAAATTCCTCCCTGCTTTATCAGGGGTAAGCCATGTGTCCTACCATAGGTAATAGGATCTGGAAAGCCAGCTCATGCACCTGGGATAGATCCTGATCACACTGCCAGGATCTCCTCAATCAGACCCATCTACACAACTATCTCCTGTATGCAGAGGGTGTAGTCCACTTCCATGCAGGTTCCACAGCTGTCAGCCTAAATTTCATGAGTTCCATCAAACTTTCACTATTTGCAGATGATATGATAGTCTATAGAAGAGACCAAAAAAATTCTACCAGGATACTCCTACAACTGAAAAACACCTTCAGTGATGTGGCAGAATACAAGATTAACTCCAAAAAAATCAGTAGCCCTCCTATACACAAATGATAAACAGGCTAAGAAAGAAATCCAAGAAACGTCACCCTTTACAACAGCCACAAATAATATAAAATACCTTGAAGTAGCTCTAACCAAACAAGTGAAAAAGACCTGTATGAAAAGAACTTTAAGTCCTTGAAGAAAGAAATTGAAGAAGATATCAGAAAAAGGGGAGATCACCCATGCTCATGGATACGTAGGATTAACATAGTAAAAATGGCAATCTTACTAAAAGCAATCTACAGATTCAGTGCAATCCCCATCAAAATCTCAACACAATTATTCACAGACCTTGAAAGATTAATATTCAACTTCATATGGAAAAACAGAAAACCTAGGATATATAAAACAATCCTTTACAATAAAGTAACTTCTGGATGCATCACATTCCTGACTTCAAGCTCTACTATAGTTATAGTAATATAGTTATAGTAATAACAACAGCTTGGTACTGGCATAAAAACCGACATGTGGAACAATGATTATGAATCTTCCTGTGGAAGAACACCATCCCAGAATAAGATTACAGTTGTTGGGGGTTGGTGTTCTGGGCATGGCTTGTGCCATCACTATCCTAAGGAAGGACTTGGCAGATGAGCTTGCCCTTGTTTATGTCATGGAAGACAAATTGAGGAGATTATGAATCTTCACCTTTTCCTTAGAAAAACAAAAACTGTCTCTGGCAAAGACTGCAAACTCTCTGGCATGACTGCAAATTCCAAGTTGGCTATTATCGCAACAGTGTCCTGTCCAAAAAAGGAGAAGAGTTGCCTCTGTTTCATTCAGTGAAACGTGAACATTTTCAAGTTCATAATTCACAATGCTTGGAAATGCAGTACAAACTGCAACTGACTTGTTTTGAAGTCAGCAGATATTTTGACCTATGTGGCTTGGAAGATAAGTGACTTTCCCAACAACTGAGTTATCAGAAGTGGTTGTAATCTGCATTCAGCTTAGTTCCATTACCTGAGGGAGAAAGACTGGGAGTTCACCTGCTAAGTTGTCATAGATGAGTCTTTGTAAGCATGGGGACTCCAGTGTGCCCATGTGGAGTGGCACAAATATTGTCAGCATCTCTCTGAAGAACCTGAACCCAGAACTTGGCACTGAAGCAAACAAGAAGCAGTGGAAAGAGGTTCACAAACAGGTGGGTGACAGCACCTATGAGTTGATCAAACTCAAAGATTATATGTCCTTGGTCATTGGTCTCTCTGTGGCAAACTTGACCGAAAGCATAATGAAAAGTCTTAGGCTGGTGCACCCCATTTCCACCGCAAGGAAGGGTCTCTATGGAGTAAATGATAATGTCTTTGTCAGCATCCCCTGTCCAGGGACCAAATGGAATCTCAGATATAGTGAAGGTGACTGACTCCTGAGGAGGAGACTTGCTTGAAGAAGAGTGTAAATACACTTTTGGGGATCCAGCAAGAGCTGCACTCTAAAGTCCTCCAATGTCCTAGCAGTTC
Source organism: Peromyscus leucopus (assembly GCF_004664715.2). NCBI lineage: Eukaryota > Metazoa > Chordata > Mammalia > Rodentia > Cricetidae > Peromyscus > Peromyscus leucopus. Next base: position 11,480,962 of record NC_051070.1, on the reverse strand, counting down.
ACTGTCCAGGTTGCAGCTGGGTTTTAATGGAGACCACACACTGTCTCCTCCTCTGAGTTGTGATTTTTGCAGTTGTGTTAAGGCCGCCTTGGGAAAACCTCCATTTCCCATAGCTGAACCCGGATGTTAAGTTCTTGTTGTGGAGTGGTAACCTGGCTACTGTGACAAGACCACTATCTCTGAGACACACTGCTAATTATGTGCAGGCTTCAGTTGCTCTGTGAGCCTTATGGTTGTGCTGTGCACCCCACCAAACATTCTTAGGACAATGAGTTCCCAGGTAGTCAGACCCTGGCTCCAGTGTGTAAATCCAGATGAATGTCCAATGCATAAATGTTCCACAGGGTCTTATTTTATGCATTCTATGTGTCTGTAATTACAACACAATATTAAGTAAAAAGTAAAACATCCAGGTTGTTCATGTAGATCTCAACCATTTCTCCATCATTGGGTGATCCCCGTGTCTTTCTTGGTATCCTGTTTTCCAGGTAGCCTCCCTGGTGATGTGAGTAGCAGTCCAATCATCCTTGTTCCACATCTAGTATCCTCTTATGAGTGAGTACATACCATATTGTCTTTCTGAGTCTGGGTTACCTCACTCGGGATGATTTTTTCTAGACCCATCCATTTGCCTGCAAATTTCATGATGTCATTGTTTTTCTATGCTGACTAGTATTCCATTGTGTATATGTACCACATTTTATTTATCCATTCTTCAGTTGAAGGGCATCTAGGTTGTTTCCAGGTTTTGGCTATTACAAACAAGCTGATATGAACTTAGCTGAGCAAGTGCTTGAAGGGCAAGGGAAAGAGAGCCTGTGGGAGCGGGAGATCCCAGCTGGATCAAGAACAGAGAGGGAGAACAAGGAATAGGAGATCATGGTAAATGAAGACCATATGAGAAAAGGAAGAAACAAAGTGCTAGAGAGGCCCACAGAAATCCACAAAGATACCCCCACAATAGACTGCTGGCAATGGTCGTGAGACAGCCCGAACTGACCTACTCTGGTGATGGGATGGCCAAACACCCTAATAGTCGTGCCAGAAACCCCATCCAACGACTGAGGGATCTGGATGCAGAGATCCACAGCTAGGCCCCAGGTGGAGCTCTGAGAGTCTAATTAACAAGAAAGAAGAGGGTTTATATGAGCGAGAGTTTTTGAAACCAAGGTTGGATAAAGCACAGGGACAAATAGCCAAACGAATGGAAACACATGAACTATGAACCAAAGGCTGAGGGGCCCCCAACTGGATCAGGCCCTCTGAATACGTGAGACCGTTGATTGGCTTGATCTGTTTGGGAGGCATGTAGGCAGTGGTACCGGGTCGTGTGCTCATTGCATGAGTTGGCTGTTTGAAACCTGGGACTTATGCAGGGACGCTTGGCTCAGTCTGGAAGGAGGGGACTGGACCTGCTTGGACTGAGTCTACCAGGTTGATTTCAGTCCTAGGGGGAGGCTTTGCCCTGGAGGAGGTGGGAATGAGGGGTGGGCTGGGGGAAGGGGAGGGAGGCAGGAGGGGGGAGAACAAGCGATTCCGTGGCTGATATGTAGAACTGAATGGTATTGTAAAATAAAATAAAAGGAAAAAAATCCAACTGCCCAAGTGTCATGCCAAGCAAAACACCAAACAAACATTGGACAATGAAAACATTTTCTTATTACTTAAGTGCATCTTGTGGAAATATTAAAGTATTACACATTTAGGGAAGAGTCTTACATTTTAAATTCTACTGGAAATTATCTACTTAATAAAAATAAACTTAAAATGTGAAGGGTATTTCATAGGATATTCATTTAAATAATATGCTTGAAAAGTGGGGGGATACACTTTTCATTATTTATTTTCATGCAATTCTGAATATAAAAATATTATTTACCAAAGTGATTGAACGTTGGAATACGGAGTCAACCAAGATTTACAAATGCATTCCAAGTGATGACATTTTCACACTTTAGAAATATTACATTATATTACAGTTGAGATCCATGATTAAAGAGGAATAAGTAAACCTGAAAGCTATATAAAACACCACAGAGAAATCTATTAAATTTATAGCATTCAGTACTCTTTGAATATTTCCAGATATGATATATAAAAGCTAGTTGTTAAATAATAATGTGTTCAAAGAGTCCCAGTTCCTTCTTGTTTGAAATCTAAAGACGAATTCTATTTAGGAAACTATTAATAGGAGGGATGAAGTACCTCCATTTTCAATGTCATCATTACATTTGATTAAGACTGATAAGTAGAAATATGTGTGAACCATGCACACAATTTATTTATGGAATGAACTATAATGAACTCTGCTCAGGTCCATGAAGATATCATAGTGAAAACACCATGGACCTTCAAAACTATAGCTATATTTCACTCAGGGTTTCTGTGTGCTTAAATCCAGACTTCGAGGAAGCAGTGAAACAATGGCAGTAGGGTTTTATAAGACAAACAAGTAGACTTAGCAAAAATTCAGCATCTCTTGGTCTGGTGACATCATTATATGTAGGCAATATCAGCAACAGATGTCCAACACAGCAAGAGATTTGAGAAGGTGAAATTCTGTCCTACAACACATATACAGAAGGGTTCAAAGCCAAGTATATGACATTCATATAATTTGTGTGAGTTCTTTAATTCTTTATGTAGTTTCTGTCATTCTCTGGAATTGCATGCTTCAGTTCAAGTAGTAATTATGAATATGATACTATAATAACTATGCTGAGTTAAGAAGAAAAAAATGCATTAAATATCTCCAGTGATAAATTATAACTGGTTGTTAATTCTGGACATTTTCTTGATTTGCCACTTTTATTTCCTTTTTTATTCTTTGAAACTTTCATAGACATATATAATATATCTTTATTATATATAACTCCCACTGACTCTCTGTACTTCTTTTTGGCCCTCTCTGTTACATATATATCTTGTGCCTCAAGTTAAATATACATTAATTAATATATATTATATGTTGTCTATAACTACATTAATGTATATTAATTTATATATGTATGTAAACACTCACTGAGTACAGCTATTATTGCCCTTACTTATATGACTATGGGGTTATCCACTGGCTAATAGAATCCATTGGCTAATAGAGAACCTGCAGTGGCCACATCTCTAAGAAAGTGTATGGTGATATTTTAATTGTAATGAAATGTGATTTTATTTGTATGTTAATAAATAAAGTTGTCTGGGGTGTCAGAGCTAATAGCAAGACACAGAAGAGCTGGGCATTTGTGGTGCATGCCTTTAATCCCAGCACTTGGTAGGCAGAGCTAGGTAGATCTCTGGGTGTTCAAGGATACAGACAGCATTGGAGACACACGCCTTTAATCGCAATACCATAGAAGACCTGGAGGGCTGTACATACATGCAGTGATGAGGCAGTCATGTGGTTGGGTTTACAACCAATGAGAAGGCAGAACAGAAGGTCTATATAAAGACAAACAGACAGGAAGTAGGTCTCTTTCAGAGAGGTCTCTTGGCTGAAGAGGCTAGCTGCAGCAGGTGGGTAAGGCTCTTAGCTCTGATCTCTTGGCTTTCTTCGCATTGGTTCTGTGTTTCTTATTTAATAAGACGGTTGGTTACTTCTACAAAAGTGACTTTCCCTCCTTTAGTAGTTATGCATTATCCTTTTCTACTGAGTTAATCCTGGTGCCTCAGGAGTCCCTTCTATCTCAATGTTAGGGTGTTTTACTGACTTGAGCGTAAGTGTGTCTTGTACAAGTGATCATAATTTCTCTTAGTCCATACATGTGACAGACATGTCTTGTCAAGAGGACAGCATTTCGAAGCACTCCTCCCCCTATTCTGACTCTTACATTCTTTACAATCTCTTTCAGCAATGTTTCCAGAGCATTGTGGTGGTGGACATAGGTGCCCCACCTATGGATATACAAGTGCATATACAATCAATTATACACAGTACTTTGAACATTTTATAAGTTCCTATATTAATGACTATTGACTACCACAAGAAGCTTCTCAGCATAAGATTGGAAGAAATCAGAAATTTATGGACACAAACATGAATATTTATAAGGCAATTTGAAAATGACCATTTAGCAAAAGAACTGTAAGCAAAGTACAGTGAAACCATCAAACTAGACCACTCTTTAGCCAGAAAAAGAAACAGTTATTGGGGAACAGCTGTTGGGAGACCTTACAGAGTACAGCCACTTGGGGGTAAAATCCTGGTCAGTCTTTTTTTTTTTTTTTTTTTTTTTTTTGATTTTTTAAGACAGGGTTTCTCTGTGTAGCTTTGCGCCTTTTCCTGGAACTCACTTGGTAGTCCAGGCTGGCCTTGAACTCACAGAGATCTGCCTGCCTCTGCCTCCCGAGTCCTGGTCAGTCTTATTGGGGAAGCTAGCAAGAGGCCCTGAAATATTGGCCAGAATAGCCTCGGAGTTAGTGTAGGGTCTTAGAACTTAGGTTAGGTTAGCTTAGGTTATTCTGGAACTAAATGTTCTTTGTCCAAGATAATTCGAAAAGAGAACTCTTCTCTGGGTTGGAGAAGAGAAGTAGTAGCTTTCCTGAAAAACAGAAAGCATTCCATGAGATTTCTGAGGAATGTTGAGTTTAGGTTTCTCTTTATCCAGTAAAACCCTTCTGTTTACCTGGAGAGAATAGGGGTTGGATTAGCTCAGGCCTTCATCTTAGGACAGCAGCAGCAGCAGCAGTGGCATTTGGGGATCTGCTTTGTGGCTTAACAATAACAACATCAAAGTTTCTGCACTTGGGCCTATGATTTTCCTAGCTGTGGGTTTTGACCATATTGACCATATCAGGCAAGAATTCTTTCTTGGAGCAGGCCTCAAATCTAATCAAGACAAGAGTTGGTCACTACCATAAACCATCTTGCTATTATTGGCCCAGTGCCAGTTAATACAAATGAAATGTCCAGAATAAAACAAAACAATGTATTTTTCTAAATAAGATATGTCAGCGAATTGTGGCTTTTCCACTACAGATAGAAATGCTGTTCCTTTTGATGACAGCATTTCAAGTAAATGAATTACATCTGTTACACATAAGTTAACCCACTTTAGTGTGTATTTTATTGCCATGGCCCACGCAGCTGGAGCACAAAATCTGGCCAGGGACGCCGAGGTTAAACAGCACTCTAAACACCCAGTTTCAGTTAGTCAGGGAAGCAGCTCTCTTTATTCATACCCACATGGGCTTATATACCCCTCCAACAGCAGGAGTCAAGGAATGGTAACTCTGTTTCTGGAGGAAAGCTGGACACTGTTTTCCAAACAGGAAAAACTACAGGGAAACTGATTCCCAGCACCCTCTGGAACCCAACTGCACATTTTTCACACAAACAACTTAACTGGGACAGGACAAAAAAGGGCATTTAAAATTAAGGCAACAAACTTACTGCTGTGGACATTTTATATTCATTGTTACTGAGCATTGAAATACTAACATGGTACAGATGAATGAAAATGTTCTATGACTATTGAAATCATTATTGGTCAGCTATTTTTCTGGCTTTTGAGATTGTAAGACTTTTTTTTCAAAAATATTGCCAACCACCATTTCACAAGACAGCAATAAATATTAACCTGAGACAGTGTTCTTGATTGCTTTTCTGTAAGCTAATACTTGTTAAAAGTAAATATCCTACCAAGTAATTCATGAAATCTTAACTCAGCATCTGATCTGACTATAGCAAGATTATGATTACAACCTTAAAAAATATGAGTGCACTTCATGATATTTTTGTTCTCTTCTAGACAGATAGTGTATCATTGTATGTCAATTTCAAAAATATTTTCTTAAACTTAACAAGTTCATTAATATAATATTTTTTACCAAGATGGCTTTGCCCAGTGATGGCAAATGTGTTCAGCTTCTATTGTAAGACTGTAGCATGAATCTTAACAGGTCTCATTAATAAAAATCAAACCTCAGTCCTCATTCAGAATGAATCTCAGCTAAACTGCTGATCAAAAGCCTAAAAGCTTAACCAGGCCCCAAACTTTCTAGTTTCTGGTCCTAACACCTTATATACCTTTCTGCTTCCTGTCATCACTTCCTGGGATTAAAGGTGTGTGTCACCATGCCTGCCTGTTTCCAGTGTGGCTTTGAATTCACAAAGATCTGTCTGGCTTCAGAATGCTAGGATTAAAAGTGTGTGCCACCATTTTTTGGCCTCTATATCTAGTGGCTGTCTGTTCTGACCCCATATAAGTTTATTAGGGTGCACAATATTTTGGAAAACAGTATCACCACATAAGACTGCTTGTATTTTTTTTACCCAATCGGGATGATTTCCGTGTAATGAGAAAATGTACTATAGTTCTTGCAAGAATTAAGTGTTTAGTCTAATTTCACTCTATTTGACTTGAGAGATTCAGATGATTCATCTATAAGTTTCAGGGCTTATCACTGGCTTTCTCTCTGATAAAAGTAAAGTTATAGTTGAAACACTTCTAAAAACTCCTAATCATAATTAGTTAATACTTTCATGCAGTTTTATTATTCTAGTCTGCCTGCTGTATTGCTGGTTGATTTGATGTGTTGTACACACATACAAGTATCTTCCCTTCTGCCACGTTATATAAAATAATTTTCCCAAAATCAAGTCTTAATTTTCTTTGTAGTACTTTCCAGTCTGAACATGTTGAACATTAAACTTCCTTGTTGAAATTCTTGCAGCATGTAGTTGGTATAATCCATTATATACAAACAATCAGATTAATGGTTCAAAGTGCTTCTCTCAAAAGCAAAACATTAAATTCATCCATATAAAATTGAATTGTGTCTTGGATTCCAAAATCTTGCATTATATAAGGTGTTGCTAAAATACAAGTTATTTTGTTGGTCTTGGTTTACATATTGTTCTCTAGATAGCTAGTTATATAAATATATTACAACACAGTTCTCCTTTCTGATCTATAAATACTTAGAATCCCTTTAGTTTACATGGATACATATTTCTTGAGTCTCTCATGTAGTAACCCAAGGGCAGTTACTACATTTCTTGGCATTCTCCGACATAGACCTGTCTTATTTTATGAACTACTATTATATCACCAAATCCCTGTACATTTTGTGCAAGCTTTGAGAGTTATAATCCACAGCAGCACAGATGTCTTGTCAATATAATGATGTAACTGTGTATTATTATTCCCCTGCAAGGGTTTCCCCTTAATCAGTTACAATAAATGTTGAGACTAGCTTTGGAAGTAAAAGATACTTTTTATCTTGCATCTTAAGGTCCAGGATCAGCTACCACAGGAAAGCTATACCCTGCAGACTGAGAAGACCATACTCTCATATTTTGCCACTGTTGTTGCCCTCTGCTAGGGTATAACACAACTAATTAGTTTAAATTTAAAGAAATTCTGTAATCATAGCAGTGCACAACCTTCACTGACACAGACCTGCTGAGAAAATGGGGAATGGATAACTAGAAAAATGCTCCATTTCAATCAAGGACACATGCTACAAGGGTGTTTGTTGGTAAATGGCTGATATTAATTCTGAAAATAAAATTCCCTAGAAACTCTTGCCTTTTCAAGAAATAATTTATATATTCTCTAAAGCATTGCTAACACATTTATGTAAAATGAACATCTAAGAGGGCACAATCCCAAGGTCTTCCACAGCGGTAACTGTGAGCACATACATATCATCAATACAGTTACTGATGTTTGTTTCATGACAATCATTATTCTCTTACATTTCCTAAGGATTGCTTTGATACTTCAGGCCTTATGTAATATCAGATTTTAACAACATATCATAATTCATTTAATTATCACAGATAATCCTTTATTTTCTATTCCAAACAAAGCTGTATTTTATATATATTTCTTTACTTTTTTTAAAGATTTATTTCTTTATTATGTATACAGCATGTATGACTGCAAGCCAGAAGAGGGCACCAGATCTCATTACAGATGGTTGTGAGCCACCATGTGGTTGCTGGGAATTGAACTCTGGACCTCTGGAAGAGCAGTCAGTGCTCTTAACTTCTGAGCCATCTCTCCAGCCCTATATATTTCTTAATACAACACAACTTTTCAATTTCATTTCACTATTATTTTTGTGTTTTATTATTTTGTGGTTCTCGGATCAAAGCAATGTGATTATTGTTGATAAGCAAATGCTCTACCATTGAGCTGTACTCTCCAGTCCTCTATCAATTCTATTTATTTACTTATACTTACTTTTCAATAATGTGAATTAAATCTTGTTTATCAAACTTTAAATATAAATTGATAGATTCCCCTACACAGTAACATATGCTCAATATAAAAATAAAATACTATACATATGTATGTATAAAATTACTAGATGCAGCCATGTTATCTTTTTTTTTTTTTTTTTTTAAGATTTATTTATTACGTACACAGCATTCTGCCTGCATGTATCCCTGTGTGCCAGAAGAGGGCACCAGATCTCATTATAGATGGTTGTGAGCCACTATGAGGTTATGGGGAATTAAACTCCGGGCCTCTGAAAAAGCAGCCCTTAACCTCTCTCTGAGCCATCTCTCCAGTTCCCATATTATTTTTCAATGATATTTCCCCATGTCTATATTATAATTATTAAACATTACAAATAGTACAGTTAACACTGAGTGGTTCACACTCAAATCATGATTACCACAGACATCATCAATGGGAACTTAGGCTTTTAATGCAATATCGATGTAAGATATAAATGTCTCCCAGTTTAATTGGAGGGCTAATTACTTTATCCATAAAGTATTGAAGAATTAACTTATTGGATTTCACAGAATTTGTGATTGCTGATCTTAGTGCAAAGCATAAGAACAAAGCTAAGAATATTGCTAAAATTTTGCTAACAAAGAATACCTGTTACAGAGTAGCTATAGCCAAGTAGCAGACATCTTCTTTGCATAGCCAACTCTAATCAGCAAATGTTTTTGATGTGATTAATTAGCTTTTGTTTCATAAGGTTAAATTGATACTTAATTTAATTTTCATAAAACCTTAATAAAATTTAACTAATGTATCAAATTACAATAATTTGAGATTCAAGAGAGAGCATGAAAAAGAAATAATGAATGAAGCAGCAAGAGACTTTCATATCCTCAGAAATATTCAGGTTCCTTTCTAGATCTGACAATGTTTTTGGCCAGTACAATTGATGAATCTATTAAGTGTGACTGTCTTATGATTTACTACAATATGTTAACTTGGCTAATAAAATGCCCTAGTTTTTATATCCTGTCTGTGTATTTCCATGATGTTTTTCAAAAAACACTATTAATACATATATAGATATTAGTGTTTTTAATAGACAGTGGTACTAAATTCAAGAGTATCTCTGTAAGACCCCTTTGTAAGTACAGATTTTTCTCCAAAGAATACCTTTTACTAAGAGATGAGATGTTAACATATTTTTTAAAAGTGAAGAACACTTGGCTTCCACAGTATTTTTTTTTACACTGTGCTTTCCCTAGTGCAGAGTGGGAGATGGAGCAATGAATAGGTGTTTTGTGCTCCTTTCTAGCTCACATTTTGAAGTTGGACAGAATCTACTTAACACATAGCTCTTGAATATCTATTCTCTTTTTCTCTTACAATGTTTCCTTCAGTGTTTGTATAAAAAAAAGTCATACAAGTCCTCAAAATTCTTCAGAAATAGAGCCATCCAATTGGGAACAAGTGGTCTTTCAAATGTCATATACCATGTCAACATACCAAATCTGTTGACTAACCATGCCTGCTTTGTTTTTGCTGTTTCAGAAGCTGTAATTGCTTTACATGTGTGGACAAATAAGAGTATTATACAATTTTTATAAAGCCAAATACTTTATTTCTTGTGCAGTTGCTGTCCAACTAAAATTGACTTTCCTTTGTTTCCCAGAATATTTTCTCATGCCATGAATCACTGTTACAAAGTATTCATTTTTATTTAATTATGTCTATGAGTTTGTAGATGTTTATTGCTATCATGTAAATGTGGCATAGAAATTGAACTTAAATTTTACTTATTATATATCTGCAGCAATTGTAGGTTTACTTTTTATGCTTTTCCTTGAAATACACTTTTCTTATATAATGCATACTTCAGATGATAACATCTGTACCTAGAAGCCAAGTCTTAGCAACAAATTGATAACAATTTTTAATCTTTATTTATCATATGTATTTCTAATATTTAAGGAAACATTTTGTTCACTGGCTTTCATGTGTCATGAGACAGTACCGTATTTCCATATAATAGTAGGAATAACCCAGTAGGGTTCACTTACATTTTCAATCTCGATTGGTTACACAGTCAAGAAATTTGTTTATCCTCTTTTTTTTCTAGGAATTAACGATAAAAGACAAACTACTTAGTATCAGTTTAATTTCTTATTTCTATGGGCAATAGTGTCTGTGAGTCTATTGCTTATCTCAGGCAGCGTCTGATCTCCAACAGTATGAGGTGCTAAGCTGATTTTGATTTTAATATTTAAATGTCATTGTTGATGAGAATGCAATACATTCAACGGTTCTGCCAGGGTAGGAAAATTGATTAGAAGTAACTTTGTTTCCCACCCATGCCAATTTTCAGCCAAATATTTCCTGGAGGAGACATTTTTTATTTCTTTCTTTTCTCTTGCATTAGCAAATGTTTTTCATGATGAAATCAAGTCTTAAGGAATATTATTTCTGCTAGAACCAGAATTTTTACCAGCCCACTATGTGCTTCCCAAATCATTAAACTACCAGGGACTAGTTATGGTCAAATGACCTAGATCAATGCTAATGGAAATCATGCTGTCTGGAAAATGACTTGTACCTAGAAATATTGTATATCCGTGACTCTGATAGCTTTAGACACTCTGTGCCCTAACTACTCTGTCAGTTCATGCTATGAGTGTTACATCAGCATGCTTTGGGTCTTTACCGATTTTATATATGAATAAATATATCTAATGAATTCCATTGGCATTTACTTTTCATGAAAAGTGCTGATTAGAACTCCGATTACACTGAGTAAATAGCCACCTCATACCTTAGAGAGGACACTCCCTTAGCCCTTAACCATGTATCACTGTCATTTCAGTGAGGAGACTTGTCATCAAACCTCTTATGCTTCATACTATTAATTGGTCATAATTTTCTCAGTGCTTATGAAAAAATAACCACAAGGGGAAATAATGTATCGACACTTACCAATGATAATCATAACTGGATGTTGACAAATGAAGATATCTGAATTTTGTCACGTGTGCTTTCCTGATGATACAGAGTCTAGACATGTTGACCTTATAGACAAGGAATAAACTTCTTTCTTTATAGAAAATAGATATTTCTCGATACTTGCTACAAAATTAACTCATAGAAAAATCAGTTTATAGTTTCACTTGATTGCTCCAAGTAAATTCTGTTTGTATAATTGATGCCCACTCTGAAATAAATTCCTTGTCTACTTTTTTGCTGTTCTACTACCACACTTACATTTATTTACAATATTACTAGCACCCCAATTTCTCCCAATGATTGAAATTTCCATATTGACATGAAGATTATTTATTAAGAGAAACATTCAGGGAACATTCAAAGGATGGCCATCCCCCTTCATAATGGGGCAACAGCCATATACTTAATTTATCGAATCAGCAATAAAATTCTGTGCTACATCAAAGAACCACTTGAATATGTTCTCGCACCATCAAAGGTAGTATTCTTATCACCTCACTTCTCTCTTGGTACTCTTCTATGTTCCTTATGTGTTTCCACACCCCTTGAGATCTGAAGTTTAGGTAGTCTTTAATCTGACACACTATTATTAAAGTTTTTATGCCAGATGAATATTGAAGTTGAAGGTAATTTATTTATTATGGGGTGATGAATAAGTTGTTTAATAACAAAATCAGAACTATATTCTTTGGGGGAAAAGTTTATCTTCCAATAACTAAAATAAAATTTGGGTTTCCTAAGTTGAACTCCATTTCCTAAAACTCTGTCCACTATGGTGCTTTCATTTTTGCATGCCCATGTGAATGAGCTTGGATATTTAACTGGTCCCAGATAACACCGTTATAATGCTCATCATTTGAAATATGAAAAATAACCCATGCTATGACATTAGTATCAATATTTTCTTCCTATATCTATAAAAAAGCAGTCAATTAAGTCATTAGTTGATGAGTGTATTATACATTTCAGTTCATTAGAAGTTCCCTATGTAAATCACCTTTCTTGAGTACAGACATATGTAAAACCCAGTCAAATATCACTTCAAAGTAATAATGAATACTTTCTGAAACAATTTCTGAAAGTATGTTTGATTGTTTCTATTTTCTGAAAAACATTTATTCTCTTCTCTTTATGTAAAGGACAATATGGCTTTATTGTATTCAATTCAATGTTATGGTACATTAATTTCACTATTTAATTTTAAGTGCATAAGCTTTTTTGACTTTTTGAGACATGATTTTTCTACGTAACCAGTCTGGCTTTTCTGAAACTTGCTCTGTAGACCAAACTGGTCTCAAAGTCACAGAGATCTACCTGCCTCTACCTCCTGAAAGTCAGGATTAAAGGCATGCACCACCACTGCCTGACGTGCATAAGGTTTTAATGTTTTAGATTTGTTGTAGTTTTTGTAGATACTCTCTCTCTCTTCTTTTCTCTCATTCTTTCTGTCTGCCTTGCTTTCTCTGTCCGTATATGTGCATGTTTATCTTTCTGTCTCTTTCTCTCTCTGTGTGTCTCCCTGTGTCTCTGTCTGTCTCTGTCTCTCTCATGAGTGTGTGTGTGTGTGTGTGTGTGTGTGTGTGTGTGTGTGTGTGTGTGTAAGAGATTGAGATTACACGTGGCAGTGTCACATATTGAAGTGAAGTAGAAAATAGACTCCTGCAGGTCTGTTCTCTTTTTTCACTATCAGTGCTGGGAATTGAACTCAGTTCATCAGGCTTGGGCAGCAAGTGGTTGTTACTCAAGAACCATCTTGCCAGCCACCAGTTCCAACATATTTTCTTATCTATTTTAAATGTTGCATATTCTGCTGACAATTCTGATTTTCAGTGTTAAGCTTGTGCACCTTTACATTTTCTGCTGTTGTTTTCTGAAGAATTCAGAGGTTCTACTCAAACTGAAGCCCAAGGTCTAGTCACTTCAAGGAGAACAGACTGAAGCGGAGGCCTTAAAGGTGACTAGACCATAAGACTGGACCCTTCATCTATGTAATTCGTGCCCTTAAAAAAGATGGCTGAAGGATCTTGTCTGCCTTTATTTACCTGAATATGCCTGAATATGAAGACCAGAAAGTGAGTCCTCGTCGGGCATCAGTACACTTATTACTAGATTGTAGAATTCTCATGCTCTTTTATGGCCACAAATATGGTTCTGCTGTTTACAAACCATGCAGTTTACAGGAATTTTTATAATAAGATACCAGAGAGATGAATTGCATTTTAATTAATTTCTTGACAACTTTAAAATTCATATAATGCATTTTGATTACTTTCACCCTACCATCTTTTCTCCATCCTATATTGTCAATTTCCCCTCTTAGCTACTAGAGTCTTTCTCATGTTCACAACTTTCTATTGTATTACATTACAGTAGCAAAATGTTCCTTGGTTTGAAATATCAATTAAGAATTGACTAATTTATTGATGAATCCAATCATATTCTCTATTTCTTCAAGTGTGGATACAAACAATCCCCTAATCTGTTCATGTGTTAGATAATTTGGTCCCCAGAAGTGGCAATGTTTTGGGAGGTTATGGAATCATGAAGATTATTCAGTGTGGATGAGCCTTGAAATTACAATCTGCTTTTGTTTCCTGTCTAGTGTCTGTTCCCTCTTCTGTAGTGTAAGCAGCTACTAAAATTCAGGATGCTACAGACCCAAATATGGCCATGACTTGTCCCTAGATGAAATAGATCCTCTCACACTGTGGGTCAAAAATAGATGACTTTTCCATGTAATTTTTTCTTGTCAAGTTTTTTACCATAATGATGATAAAAGTAACTAATATAGTAGGTCTTATTATGAAATAAAAACACCATTTTTTGACCCAACTAAACACTGTAACTGACATTAAACAATAAAACATAAACAATTTAGTGTCTAGCACCTTTGAAAAATTTATTACTGGAAAGAAATGCTGCTTCAGAGTTTTGAATGTGAATAAACAGATAGAAAAATAAGTGTGGCTCTTAGCCATCTTTCAAAGAAAGTATATAAGAATCAAATAGGAAACTTATTGAAAGATGGACACTATTTTTCTTCATAATAGAATAATTTCTCTCTTAGAGGCAAGTATCAACTGTGTTTATTTTCCATTGCAAATGTTTCAGACTAAAATTTGACATAAGTACACATTTATACTGACAAGTTCAAATATTTCAGTGATTCAAAAATGTGAAAAACTGTTTAATAGTTGGCTGATAGGAATATGGTGAAAATTGATTTTTTTTTCTCCAACACACAAGTCACATGTTTTCTGAGAATAACCAAAATCCTCTGTGGCAAGCATTTGTGCCAGTTTTTAAGTAAATTAAAAATGTTTGAGCCTTTGCAATTCTCAATACAAGTTTGTCGTCCACTCATAGAATCTTTATGTTAATTTTCTAACTTCTTATGGGTACTCGGAACCAGTGTTGTTAGAACAATTTCTTTATATATACTACATTTATTCCTGGACATGTTTGATCAAAATAGGATCAGTTAATATGCACTTTATTCAATAACTAGTTTATAAAAGGTACTGATGCATTTTAGGGAAATAGGAGTAGATCACAACTCTTAAACTTATATTGTAGAAATGAAACTGATAAACATATGAACAAAAATCGGTTAATATGAATAAATTTCTAAACACCTAGAATTATGTACAGTGTTTGCTTTGTAAAACCTTATAAATTTTATATGATCAGAAACACCAGTTAGTAAAGTTTTTCAATAAGATATCAATTTTTACATGCTTAAAAGCTAGTAAACGGTGTAGATTGAATTTGAACAGGAGAGTTTGTATTCCAAAACACATACTCCAAATCCAAGGTTGCTTATTTATATACCTTTTCCCCCAATTATATTTTTTCTCTGTATGAAAACTATAAGACATTCTTCACTTGAATGATGTAACTTTAAACAGTTGCCCTAAATGGGCCTTAGTTGAAAACTTAAGTGGAGCTGTATAACAAGCTCCTTGTAAGAAGTCCAGTAATATGTAATATTTTAAAATACACTAAATTCCTTACTGTCCTCTCAGTCCATATTCACAATGCAATATTTATTCATAGATAATGTGACAATTTACATGTATCAAGTTCACAAGTATAAATCTATCAGAGTAGGAGTTACAAAAGTAACAGAATATTTGAATTCAGGCATAGAAAACCTGAAGGCAAGCCTGTTTAGACAGGAAGTTAACTTGCCCTGGTTCGTGGGGCCTTCCCATTGTGGATTTCAGAAACACTTCAGCAAATCAGCAAGAAAGAACATAGTTTGCTGAATAAACTATTTCAAGCTCTTTTTCTTGCATTGAGAATTAAGAAAACAGTGGGTTTAATAATGGAGGCAGTATGCTTTGTTATCTAAAAGCTTTGGTGGGTCTAAGGTCAGCCCTGATGAAAACATGGAGGAAACAGAAAACATCAACTCAGTACATTAAGCCCAGTGCTTTCAAAAGAGAGGAACTTAATGTCAAGTGGAAGCTATATCAGTGCAATAAACAAAGAGCACAGGAAATAGACAAGAAGTAGGCAAAAGAGCGAATCATAATTTGCAGTTTCTAGCATAGTCTAAACATTATCAAAACCTTCCTTTAACTTTTTTTAATTTGCTCTAAAACTCACAGGCGTATATTGATGTTGGCAATGTATTCTGTAGTCAAATATGACTACATATAAAGGTGTGGTTTTATAATCAAAGATATTATTAACATTTGTGATAAGAGCTATAGGTTAAACTAACATATTACATATAGCACTCATATAATTCATATTGTGTTGTTATATATATATATATATATGAATATTAACATCTTATCATATACATTTATAAAAATGTTTAAAATTGTTTTCTGAGATGAAGAATTGCTTTAAAATACTCTAGTAAATTGTAAACATCAGTAGGATAGTTCAAATTTTAGCATAATCAGATATTAGCAAAATTTAAGGATTCACTTAAATCCTCTTAAATTGTTACTTCATATTTTCTCTTTCTCTTTCACATATGTTAAACAACACTGGCTTTATTAAAACCTTAAGCTATTGGTCTACATTAGAACTTTCATATAATTGATGCCAAAAGTAGCCTTTTCCAAATGTCTACTTTTAAGAAGTATAACTTTGTTAAAATTTGTTCATATGGATGCATATTTTAAATCATCTCTCTATTTATTAAACATTCATTACCCTTTATAATTCATTACCTTTTATAAACCTATACTCAAATACATGAATTTTCATAGTACCTTACATTGACATAAGTATATATAATGCTACTATAAACATTCGTGTATATGAGTATAGGCTTGAATCCTATAGAAAGGGAAGTTGAAATTTTGTAAGAGTTGCCAGATGGTTTTCACAGCTGTCCATACTCCAAACATCCTCTTCTGGCCTCTGTAGGCACCAGTTTCACTAATAAGAGAAAATAATTAAAATGTTGTGATTTATTGTATATTATTTGCACAAGAGCTAATATCTATTTTCCTTAAGCTGTTCTCTCTAAATAGAAATGTATTTTTCCAAATACATACAGTTCAGACAGTATATATCTGATACCAATTCTGAAAGAGCCACAAATAAGCAAAAATATGTAAGCCATTATACTTGATAAACACAGACACAAGAATCCCCCAAAATAAAACAACTTCCAGCAGTGTATTGTGTAAACTATTAACTAGAGTAAAGTACAGTTCATCCCAGGTAAGCAAGAATAATACAATATTTGCAAATTAATAAACCAAATGCATTATATATAAATAACAAAAAATATCTAGTACTCACCTCATAAAACTTCCTCAGTACAATTCAATGTCCCATTATGATTGAAATGCTAAAAATTTAGTCCCACAAGGGATATGCCTAAACATAGCACAGGGCATCTAAAAGGAACCCATAACTAACAACAGAAGATATCAACAATGAATCCATAATGAACATTGTGCAGAATGAGCAGAAGAAGCTGAGTGTGTTCCCTCTAAGGTTTGCAGCACGACAAAGATATCATATAACCTGATCAGAGAAGTTCGGATAATTTGCTTTATTCTTATTTGCTGCATTGAAAAGCAGATGTTCGCATTTAATTCTACCATTGCAGTAGAGCTTTGGTTGTTATCTGAAGATTTTCTCACTTACAAACTTTATTTCAATGAATTGTTTATATATATATATATATATATATATATATATATATATATATATGTTACACAATTCTCTGACGACAATGCAGTCAAAGAGAGGAAACATATAAAAGAGACATTAATTTCCAGAACTATCTTCTGAAGTAGATGATATTCATTTTTCAGAATGAAAAGCCCAAAGTCAGGCGTCTTCTCATATATATTCCATAGTGGGAACTTGTGGGACAGTTGAAGCTGTTTGGATAACCTAGATGTTTTGTTCCTATGTCTTTTGTTTGTTTGCTTTATATTAATTAATTAGTTTAGTTTAGGTTTTTTTCTGAGATTTCCACACAACGACTGTATTTACATCATTTCCAACCTTTCTTTTTCCGCATCCAACTCCTTCTCTGTCCCTCCCATTCTATCTCAAATTAATAATCTCTTCTTTAATTATTGTTATATCTCCATATACAACTTTTTATAATATACATATATATGATATTCTGAGTCCATTGAGTGTATTTTTTTTTTGAGACCAAGTCTCATGTGCCTAGGTTAGCCTCAAACTCAGTGTGTAGTGCAGAATCACCTTGAACTCTTGATTCACTTGTCTGCACAAATGCTGGGCTTGTAGGACTGAGCCACCTGCTGGACTTTCTAGAGTTATATTAATTATTATATTTTCCTATAATGCTATTACAGGCATCACAACTAAGTAATATCCTTTAGTGTTTCTACAATTGAACTTCACTTTGTACTTTTGTTTCTGGAAAAGTACTATGTCCTAATGTGTTAACTACATTTCTTATAAACATATAGAATACATATTTAAATAACTAATATTTTATGAATTCAGAAAGTAATTTGTTACTGAAAATTTACATATTTAAATTGTTTAAAGTATATGATAAAGCAATGACACAGTTTAATATTAAAAAAGATACATTCCAAACAAACATTATACAGAAATACCTTTATATAAAAGTATAACATTAATATACAGGTGCACTCATATTAATACATTCTGATAATTGTGATCTTAATATCTTTTCTAGACATTTTTGCTTTTGATATGTTAATATTAAATTTAGTTTGCCTCTAAAAGAGGTTTTCTTTAAAAAGATTACTTTCTTATATACCTATTTGAATAGCAACCTCTTTTGATTCTAAACATTTTAATATACTGTAGCTTTAGGCAAACATGAATAAAATGTAACTAATTTTAAGAAATGCTAGCCTGAAAATATAGTCACATTAGGAAGTTAGATACGGTGTTCTACTCTTGGTTTGAGTTCAGCCTCTCCTTTTGATAGGTCTAAGGTATACTTATACATAGTTGAATCTGCAGATTGATTCCCTCTAGCTATCTCACTGTGAGCACAAAATCAATTATAAATGTACTAGCAGGTGCTGTCAAAATGTGCTGCAAAAATTGTAATTGACCTAAATGTATCTGCTCAGTACAATTCTGGTATGATTTGCCTCATATTTACACTTTCATTTTTAATACAATAATATGAATAAAAGTTTATGTATAAAGTTTACAGTTAAGCACATTAAACCAACTGGTACAGGCATGATGCTTTTATTAATGAAATTGGTGTTGGAAATCACTTACCTGTGATCACTAATGGAATGAACATATTTAAAAATATATTGGTAAATTGATAACTAAAATCACTCATGTTTTATACTTCATGGATTTATATAACACACCACAGAGAACTTTTCAGAATTAAAAAGATTACACCCAAATAATTTCAATATTAAAAATGTCTATGGAAATTTCAAAATAATATTTCAAATATATGTCTAGATATACATCAGTACAACTACAAAGCAAAACTTAAAACACTTTATATTATTATATCATTAAACAATATATTTTTCATTTTATCAAGAAGATACATATTACCTTTAACTTGAAAATAAAATTTTACTGAGTTGGTTAAACTGCATAGGTATAGAATATGTACTACATGTGTGGGTATATTGGAGTATTATTACATGTTTTTGTTATACTATTTCTATATAATCCATATGTCCTTCAAGTAAACACACACACACACACACACACACACACACACACACACACACACACACATACACACACCTCATTACCAAATTATTATGTCAAAAAAAATTAAGGAGTCTCTCTATGTCTTTGTTTCAACATACATTTAATTTGAGACAGATAAGAGGGCACTACTAAGACAACATACATCAGCTTTGATTTTGGGGGTGGGAACAAGAAGAGCTCATAGTTCTTTTTTATTTTTATTTATTTTATTTATTTATACATCCATGATTGATTGGTTGGTTGGTTGGTTGGTTGGTTGGTTGGTTGGTTGATACAGGGCTTCACTGTGTACCCCTGGCTGTTCTGGAATTTACTCTATAGTCCAGGCTGGGCTTGAACTCACAGCACTTCCTAACTCTGTCTGCTAAGTGTTGAGATTAAAGGTGTGTGTCACCACTACCCACTGGGCTTGTAGTTCTTGAAAATTTTATAATTCTGGCTATTTAGAATAGACTTAATTCATTCTCAGTTTTTGTGGCCGTTGTAATTAATTCCCTGCGCCCATATTTTTTATGAAGTGAAAAACAGGTATTGGAAGCAAAGTAAAATTTGGAAATATTATCCCTCTCCAAATATCAAAGCTAGTGCTTTCTCAACTCCGGCCCTCCCTCCCTGCGTGTCCCTGTAAGTGCATGTGTCGTCTGCCCTTGTGAAACTCAAATCCCGAGACTTTGGACCAGAACTTTGCCATGAACAGCTGCTTTCTCTGATTAATTACTTGCTCCAGATTTCTTAATAATTCAGCTGACTTCCACTTTCTCTCTTTAAGAATATTCTCATTCATGCTCACATAAATTCTTTGAAAATGTACTTCAGAGTGGTTCAGTACTTTGCTGAAGGTTTTTCTCTCTTCCTCTCACATTTATATTAAAATCTACAGTTAATTGCCTGACCTAGAGACTTTGAATGAATTTACTCTTTGCGACCTCTCTCACCTCATTTCCCACCAATTATTTCCCACTCTCCTTCTACAATGAGCTGCAAAACCTCATTGCTCTTTGTGAGACACAGTACGGCCCAGTCTCGTACTTCCTTCTTTCCTACCTTAAATGTTATTCCCCCAATAACCTCATGGCTTCTTGTCTCATTATTTCAATTATTTCATTGCTTCCCAGATTCCATCTCCTATGTGGGGTCAACATTAGAAATCCTGAAGAAACCAGAATCTTTCTACTCACACAATATTCTTCTATGTAATACTTGAAAAGAGTTGATTCATATCAGTCACTGCTTTGTTGTATAAATCCCCTAATGATAATATTATAGACAGATTAATTTGTCTTTTTTGTACTTTCCTCTTTAGACATTAGTATGAATTGACTTCAGTCAAGGAATGACGGAATGACCAAGTGAAAAACTAGGCTAGAGTTTTTACAGGATCCTTCTCATCTTTCAATATTAATACATAACTCTGGGTCATGGGACCTCACTTGTCTATCATTGTAGCAAGTGCTGTGATGCTTTGGAGATAGTTCATATCTTTGAAAAGCAAGCATTTTGTTCCTCTTCCAGAACACTACACATATGTAACATTTGGGAGCATCACCTCCATCTTCTATAAATAAGTTATATAAGTTTAAAATTGCATTCTAGTATTTCTCATTTAAGATAGAAAAGCATATTTAAGCCCGATTCCACAACAAGTCAGGACCTTATACATTTATTTGTATTCACAATGACACGTTTTTAAGTTTCCAACATATAATTGAAATTTCCATTTTCAGACTTCTACCAGCAAATATATTTTAACAGTACACAAATATTACTAAATACACCTTTGTTTGTTATAAAGGCATAAAATATTCAAGTTAGTGTGTCCTGTAATGATACAGAATAAAACTTCTCACCTCAAAAAGAACAGTAGATAGTTCATTATGGAATCAAAAATGTGTGGCCAGTGGCCCAGGAACCAAGATTCTGATTGCAACAAATACCATGTTCCAAAGATAAGAATTTGATGAAGATTTCATAGTAACAAAGAAAGAAAGACAAAGATCATACACTTAAATACATTGGTAGTGCATCAGGTAGGCAATTACAGAAGGCAGGAAAAACACAGATAAGTTTTTTTCAAAGTTATCCCACTCCATCATATTGGAAAAAAATATTTTTATTGCCTACAGTCATCGCTTCTTTTAAATCTCCATCACTGATCTCTTCTGTGGTTTCTGGGTATAATACCCAGTTGCCTACTTTTTACATCCATCTGCACAGACATCTGCTTTAGTTTGTTTTGAATGTGACAACAAAATATTACCAACTGTGAGGTGCATACATAATAGACATTGTTTCTCACAGCTTTGAAGAATGGTGAGTCAAAGATCAATGATGTGACAGATGAAGTGTTTGTGGTGTGCTCCTGACATGCCTGCACTCTAACCCTGAGAGTGGAAGGGTTGATGTCACACTGTTTGTGGGGTGCTCTTGACATTTTGTACTCTATCCCTGAGAGTAGAAGGGTTAGTGTCACTTTGATGCTTATTTTAGGACACTAAAATAGTCTCTTTCCTGAGTGTTCTACTTTTATGACCTGATTAGCAGTGAAGGCCCATCATTGTATCAGTGTGTGATGATTCCAGCCTAGGAATTGAGGAAACAAATGACATCCCCAACACATTAACTAAACGAACATAAGCCAGGATAAGTCATTTCCACAGGACTTTGTCTTTCCAAATAATTGCTTATTCATATTCTAACACCAATATCTCTTGACTAGCTGTGCAAAATATCAACATAGTCATTTTGTTTCACCTGAAGTAGTGTGTGAATCTAAAGATGTTTTAATATTTAATATATCATTGTATTGTTTTAGATATCTTAGCAAATACCTAAAAAATGTATATATCTACAATGGAGTCTATTTTTCTTAAGTATTCCAGTGAGATGAGCTAATATAAATATTTCTCTGTCTCAACATCAATTACAGATTTTTCTAACAACTGCTCATTGAACTTGCTCAAAAGAGACCAGTGCCTCCCACCCGGTCAGACAACCTGAGTTCTACTCCATATTTTGGAAGAACTAAGGACTTCTTCCATTAGTGGTCCTCTAACCTAAACCCACATCCCTTTGTGTGAAAGCCCACACACATCTGCACAACACACACATACAATCAGATGAATTAAAAAAATAACAAAAAAAAATTAAGTTGTTGAATAAATGAACAAAGCTCTCAAAATGTATCTTTAGAGACATGTTTCTAATGTTAACATACATACTTTCAATTTAATTTGTTTTTTTATGTTTCTTAATCTATTTATTTTTTATTTTTCACTTACCATCTTTGAAAATGTCTAACCATTTTAATAAAACACATACCTACATTTTATTGCTATATTTATTTTATTAGTATATGCTATAATATTGGATTTTGTTCTGCAGGTGTTTCAATAATACCCATTTTACCAATACAAAAGAGAGAAATATACTACTTTGTTTTGATTGAATGATAAAATAAAAAGTATAAAGAAAATGATTGTACAGATAATAAAAATACTAATTATGCTATTTGTGTTGCAATATAGACAATAAGAATGCTATCCCTACTTGATATAGGATATGAGAATAATAGCATTAGAATTATGATCTGCTTGTAGAACTGAAAAAGCCTTTAGTCTTATTTTTTGTTTAATTTCCCATCTACATCATAATCTTGTCTTTTTAATAAATAGTCATTTTGCAATATCCCTCTAGTTCATTCTGAAGTAGATCAGAAGTAAGAAAAGAAGACATTGCCATTAGTTTCCTATTGTGATTTCCCCCCCTGCATGGAGAGTTGTAATGAGAGCTTTTAATGTCCAACTTTCGTGTTTATTGTTAGGAAACTGAATTACAGTAGAAAATTGACTGAAGAATAATAATGAGAATATGTTAGTAGTTTGAAAACTAATCTCTAGTTTGCATTACCTTTTTCATTATCAAATGTAACAATATTTTAATGCTGTACTCTGAGAGATGGGAATTATTTGCTCTCACAGAAATGTATTTGATCCATATAGATTCTAATAACTGTATCCTTGATAATATTTTAAGTTTTGTTTTCTTGGATAAAGGTCATTGTGAATAAACAGTAAGACAAAGATTATTAAGTTAAATATTTATTCATATTAAGAAAAAAACAAAGTACAAAATAATACAATAATCAGGCACATATAAATTACCAATATGCCTTAGCACTATTATATAGGCATTAGTAAGCAAGGTCTTTTAGTTAAAAAATACCTTAACTATGCCATGTGTTTACAAAAACAATTCAGTGAATGAAACATAAAATAAAGTTAACATGTCAAAAAAACCTAAAGATAAATTTCATAATTTTTGTTCAGTATCAATGTATTCAGTAACTTAAATGAATTTGCAAAAGAACTCTCAGCATGATTTGGAGCTACAAATACTAAACTAATATTTTTATTAATTGAACCTTTTTTTCCTAAGGTCGTATCATATTCAATTTTGATTTATTTACTGTAATTTTTAAATACTCAGACAAAAAGCAACTTGTAGAGGAAAATGTTAATTTAGCTTTAGTGTCCTGATTACAGTTATCATTGGTAGAAGTTAGAGTAGGATCTTAAGCAGAAGCAGAGACAAGAACCGTGGCAGGAACCTGCTTACTATGTGTTCCCCACAGATCATTCAGTTAGTGTTCTTATACAACCTGAGACTCACTGCCCAGGAATGGTACTGTTCATAAGGACCTGCATCCTCCAATGTCAATCATTAATCAAGAAAATTCCCATGCACCTGCTCACAGGAAAATAGAATGAAGTGAGATCTTCAGATGAGGTTTCTTCTTTCACTGTGATGGGAGTTTGCATCAAGTTAATGAAAATAGATAGATAGATGGATAGATAGATAGATAGATAGATAGATAGATAGATAGATAGACAGAATGACTAGTCCACAGCAGATATAGGAAATTTAACATAGTTAGTCTAAATATAAGTAAAAGAAGTCTACAAAATAGACTCCTTGAATACTGTTTATTTTTTCATTTTTATTATAACTTTATATTATTTAAGACAATTTTGCATTTGAATATACTTTAATCATATTTTTCTCCTGCCATGAGTTCTTCCAAATTACCTCTTCCTACCCACCCAACTTTAAGTGTTTTTTCATAAAACAAACAAACAAAAACAAATAAACAACAATCCTCCTCAAAGAAAAAATTAAAACAACCCCCCCCAAAAAAAAACCCTCCAAACTTGTTGTAGCATTCTTTTATATTGCATTTGTTTAACTCTGTGAAGCTGTGTTATGGTGCCTGTCTGTAACAGCTGATTGGTCCAATAAAAAGCTAAATGGCCAATAGGGATGCAGTTGGTGGGACTGGATGGCAGAGAATAAGTAGAAGGAGAAATCTGGAAGGCAAAATCAAGGAACAAGAAAAGGAGAGAGGACACCAGGGGCCAGCCACACAGCCACTCAGCTTACGATGGAGTAAGAGTGAAAGTAAGATTACAGAAGTAGAAAAGGAAAAAGCCCAGAGCAAAAGGTAGATGGGACGATTTAAGAAGAGCTGGCTAGAAACAAGCCAAGCTAAGGCCAGGCATTTATAAATGAGAATAAGCCTCCATGTATATTTATTTGGGAACTGGGTGACTGACAAGGCCCCTAAAAGTAAAGAGTCAAAAAGCAGAGAACAGCCAACAACACAAACTGTAGCAAAACAAAAGCACAAATACAAAAAAGGTGGAGTCCATTGTATGTTGTTCTACTACTCCTGTCCTTGAGTGATGGATATACTCAGTATCATTCATAAATAGATTTTCCTTCTCCCAGGAAGTGTATATATATACACCAGCTCAGTTGTTAACTTTTACACCAGTAGCAATGTTTTCACTCATTCATTCACTCATTTTTTAAACATAACAAAACAAAATTTAATATGACAAAATATAGAAAAGGCAAACCAACAGAAGAAAAAGAGCCCAAGAGAAGGTAAAAGAATCAGAGATCCACTAGTTCACATACTCAGGAATACCATAAAAACAATGAATTGGAAACCATAATGTATATACAGAGGAATTGGTACAGACCCAGGCAGGCCCAGTGCATGCCCCTTCAGTCTCTGTGAGTTTATACGAGCTTTGCTCATGTTAGTTTAGAGGCTCTTGTTTTCATATCAGGCTTCCCCTCTGGCTCTTGTCTATCTATGTTCAGTGTTACTCTATTCATAATAGGCAAGGAATTTAAAAAATTCCATATCCATCAACAAATTATTTTATAACAAAAATATAGAACATTCCTGTCATGGAAAGCTAAGTTATTAAATTTGAAGGTAAATAAGTGGAAGACATACTGAGTGAAGGAACCTAGACAAAGAAAGGTAAACATCAGAAGTTCTTTGTCTTTGGTTTTGAGACAGGGTCCGCCTATATAATCCTGGCTACCCCAGAGCTTGCTCTGTATATCAGGTTGGCTTCAAACTCACAGAAATCCACCTGTCTCTATTTTCCAAGTGCTGGGATTAGAGTGCATGACTATTCCTTTGTCATTTGTGATGTCCATATTTAAATCTATACAAAGGAATGTCTTAATTGAAGTGCCCATAGAACTTAAAAATTATTAAAGGGGTATGTGGAGGTATTTCAATGAAAAGACCATAGAATGAGATTGGTTGTTGTTGTTGTGTGTGTGTGCATGTGTGCATGTGTGTGTGTGTGTGTGTGTGTGTGTGTGTGTGTGTGTGTGTGTGTGTAGTTTAAATGGAGTTAATCTAAACACGATGGTACAACTTTTCTCCAAGACATCATCGACTAGTACATGAAAATCCCAATGCCAACTATATATTACCACTTTCAAAACTTTTGATTAGTGAGGTAACATAGAGTAATCAATCTCGATATGAAAATGGTAAGCTGGCACTATCATGGAAGTTTCATAGTGCTGAAAGTTCTGTGTGTGCTACAAGGGGAGAAAAGTAACCATCAACATTACTCAGTTGTGAACCCTGTGAGCTACAATAGCAACTCTCCTGGAAAGGTATGCCTACTTTGGAAATAATGACATCATTATTATGAGAATAACTAAATAGTTTCTGATTGTAGTTAGAAGATTGTTCTTTAAGGCTAGTATCGTTAACCTGATCCCAAACATGTGGATGACCAGTTCATAGGCAGCCCCTGGGAAGAACCCAATACTGTTATTCTGTATTACTCTTGACATAGTGTTAGACCACTCCTATGTTCTTATATTTACACCCAATGATTAATGCATCATTCAACCCTCATTAGAGAAACATCTTTTAGGATTAGATAGCAAAAGACACAGAGACCCATGATTTGTCAATGTACAGAGAATATGAAATTATTAAGGGCACAGTTCTAAATGGAACCTCTATTGCTGACTTCCAAACCAGAAGCCTTAGAGATCCTTATGTAAGAGGTGGCAGAAAGATTAGAAGAGGCTGGGATAGGGGGCATCTGCATTAACATTGTGTCTGCCAGACATTACAGGGCTGTTGCAGACAAACACAGCAGCTGTGACTGGATGTACATAATCGTGTGACCTGCACAAGATTATGCCATGCTGGATGTGAAAGTGGATCATGAAATCCTGCTGTGGGATGTTCTCTATGCTGTAAATGTGTTGCTTTGATTGGTTAGTAAATAAAGTGCTGAC
Organism: Peromyscus leucopus; assembly: GCF_004664715.2. Classification (NCBI taxonomy): domain Eukaryota; kingdom Metazoa; phylum Chordata; class Mammalia; order Rodentia; family Cricetidae; genus Peromyscus; species Peromyscus leucopus. Next base: position 11,453,969 of record NC_051070.1, on the reverse strand, counting down.
TGGCCAGTAGCCAGGCAGGAAGTACAGGTGGGACAAAGAGAGGAGAAGTCTAGGAAGTGGAAGGCTGAGGCAGAGAGACGCTGCCAGTGGCAACTGCCTGTGAGAAAAAAGATGTAAACATATCCGGTAAGCCATGAGCCATGTGGCAAGGTACAGATTTATAGAAATGGGTTAATTTAAGATGTAAGAACTAGATAACAAGAAGCCTGCCAAGGCCATGCAGTTTATAAGTAATATAAGCCTCTGTGTGTTTACTTGGCTGTGGGACTGGCGGGTGAGAGAGATTTGTCCTGACAGTGGGCCAGGGAGGTCCAGCAAAACTTCAGCTACAAAATCCCATCAATAACTATGAAGCTATTCTCATCTGATGGCTGCTGCTACAAGAACTGATAGTTTTCTTCAGGGATACAGAATCTGAGAGGCTACTTGTTCCAGATTAGAAACAAGGATTTTTAAATGATTGTGATATGGCTTTTTTTATTATGGCAACTTATCTACGCCAGTTAATAAGTGTTCTTTTACAACATCTTCACATGTTAGGCAATTTATGGTAAATATAACTGCATGAATAGACTCACTTTCTCCACCGCTTGTCTCACACAAGCTGCTTGGTATTACATTGATATAATATACAGTATTTGCATTTTCAATGTAAGACCTCAAACATGTGAAGGCTTTTTCTTCAAAATAACATTAAATGAACACAATCTAGGTGGAAGTATAGAGAGAATTCTTAGTGAAGATTATCCCTGACATTTTTTAAATTTTGCATCTAGCCAACCAAGGTCATATTGCAATCCACAGAATGATATTGCACTTTTATGTTTCTCAATTAGAAATTTCTCATGAGTCAACCGGCCATTTAAGTGCACTCTTAAGAGTGATTAAAGAGAGAATTCACTTTGAAGTATGATCTTAATTAGTCTTATCAATACAATCCAGGAGTCAAATATCAGGGTGATAACACTAAAGATCAGCAAAGGAGCAGCCAATAGTGACTACTTACCTCTCAGGGTCCTCAGACCAAAAAGGGACTGAGATCCTGTCTCTACCCACCTTATGTTCCTGTCACCACTTCCCAAGTGCTGGGATCAAAGGTGTGTGCCACCACCACCAAGCTTCTATGGTTAACTAGCAAATAGCTCAGCCTTCTAATTTCCAGGAAAGCTTTATTTGTCAGAATACAAACAGAATATTATACAACACCACCTAGGGGAAATAAATGACATGGAATGATCTGAAGAAATAGCATATTATCTCCTCCCTCATTATTATGCTGTAGGAGTGACACAAGTTGCTGTATACGTAACCATTTGTCATGATTTCATTGTATCATTTTTTTTCAGTATTGCCTTATATGCTGAATCCTGAAATCCACACAGATAATTGTGAAATGCTGTCTTGCATTAATTCAGCCAAGTGTGTCCTAGCCGGCCCTTCATATTTATTCCTGTAGAAGGATGCCTCATGTGTCCACAGAGTTACTTCCCTGGTAGCAATTGTCCTGAAGCAATTCTTTCTAAAAGTTTTACAGCACAAATAATGCCAAACAAAGAAAACTATACACTGTTCCAGGAGCTTGGGAGCATGCGTGTCATCAGACAGACAGATCATGATGGGTTCTTTTACATGAAATACAGATATTCTGCCTGTCAGAGAATCCATTAAACTCTGCAGGGAAATATGTACAACAGTACCTTAATGATAGCAATTACTCTTTCTGGCTATTTAATTCATATTTTAAAGGCCTAATAATGTAACTTGAAAAAGTAATGATAAACACATATGTGTTCTCTCTTATGGAACATAATATGAGATTAATATGGTGTTAGACATTATAAAGGTCTTAATAATATCATTTTATCTACTTGTCTTAGATATATAAGTATATATTTTAAAACTTTAGTTTCATTAAATTTTCTGTTTTTAGCAATTATATTAACTGAAAAAACCACATGCTCAAGAGTAATATTTATAACATATTAATATATTCACCATTGTGTCAGCATGAAACACAAAATAAAGAAATTATAGTTTTATTGCATTAGTCAGAAAAAATTCAGTAGGAAGCTACAGCAGATATTAGGAACTATAGTTTCCTAAGACAATAAACTCAGTTTCAGCATTCTCACAAATCTTCTTGGACACTTATACTTGCTGATTTATATGAATTATACAGTTTACATTAGATACAAACCACTGCACTTGTTTTTAATATAATGTTATTTGAAGATCTGTAATAGCATTTTTCTCACTCTTATCTCTGGGCCAGTAATATATTTTAAATAGAATAACAGCGTAATGTCCCAAAACCATAATAAGGTTTTATAAACACAAGCATCAGTACATAGGAAGACTTTACTTGGCTTATATTTTTGTTCAAGACAAGCTGATCAACCACTTCATGTGTTTGTAAGCCAGTGTCTCTCTTTGATTCCTTCTCTCACTACATAGTCTCTGCATTCTCCCCGTCTCTCTCTCTCTCTCTCTCTCTCTCTCTCTCTCTCTCTCTCTCTCTCTCTCTCTCCTTTCTGTCCTCCCACACCTTCAAGCACTATTAATTTAATGAAGTTAATAGTATATTCATTTATGTCAGCACAGGAAAATCCTGTTAAATACGTGAGTAAAAGAAAGAAATTCAAATTGCCTTATGGTTTGCAGTATTATTACAGCATTTTCTTATTTCTTTGATATTTTAGAGTAAAATGTGAAAATTAATATTTAAAGTATGTTAGCATTCATATTATTTTTATTCATATGAAAAATAGATTTTTCTTTCATATACTACATCCTGATCATAGTTTCCTCCCCTCCACTCTGCCTAGCTCCTGCCCAACCTCCCCTCTTCCCCAGATCCACTCTCCTCTTTTTCCTCTTCAGAAGGGATAAGGCCTTTAAGAGACAACAGCCAAACAGGACAAAACAAGTTAGGTGATTTGATTTCAATTTAGCTATATATTTTTTAAGTGAATGCTAAGGAAAGACGTTAGTTAGCATTCATTTTAAAAACTAATACCTGGGCCGGGCGGTGATGGCACAAGCCTTTAATCCTAGCACTCAGGAGGCAGAGCCATTCAGATCTTTGTGAGTTCAAGGCTAGCCTGGTCTACAGAGCGAGATCCAGGAAAGGTGCAAAATTACACAGAGAAACCCTGTCTCCAAAAACCAAAAATAAATAAAAAAATAAATAAATAAATAAAAAAGAATACCTAAGCTATATGTGCTAACAGTTGTTCCCCAAATAATAATAAGCCCCACAGAGTGAAAATATGAGTGTAGATGTAGTAATTCATTAATGTGTCTCAATATTCCTCTAGTAGAAACACTGCAGAATGCCACCATATAGGCCTTGTTTCATTGTTTAGTGTTTTCAGAACTGACAGACATAGTTGGTTTACATCCAGATGAAACAAACAGACAATCTGCTTAAATAAAGAAAAGTGAGCAACAGAATGCCTGCACACTTTTATAAATTCCTTATTAATTATTTCATGTATATGAGTGTTGCTTGGCCTGGATGTATGTCTGTACCCCATATATGTGCCTGCAACCTGAGAAGTGGAGAAGTGGGTATCAGATTCCCCAAAAGTGGAGTTGTACAGACTTGAGGCACCGTGGATGTTCTGGGACTTGAATGTGGCTCTTTAGAAGGAGTGGTTAATGCTCATAACTGCTGAGCCATCACTCCAGATTGTGCCTGCATACTTTTAAATGAAACAAAGCACTGGTAAACTCTTAGAATCCTTAGGAAGATGAGCACTGGACAGAGACAGCACATCTGTCACTGTGGTGTAAAAATTCTCAGGACCTCAGGCATTGTTTCAGTCACTCAATTTCCAAAACATGGACCGTTAGGGTGACTGGGTGAACCTGCATCATCTCCACATCCATTAATGATGATTTTTGTCTGTTTTAGTAACAGTGATAAACAAATCCTATGAGAAATAACATTTGGAGAATTTCCTTAATAGGAATGTTTAAACATAAGGAGGCACAAGATCAAAGGAAGAGAGACAATGGCATATTTAATGTCAAAGGTACATCCATAGCTTCACAAAATCAGGCATTTGTCCTCCTTTCCTTATCAGCTACAAACAGACAGAGACATGTGTTGAAAGCATCCAACTTCAGCTTTTGATGTCTGGGGCACAGGCAAAGAATACTTTACAGCAATAAAATTATTAATAGCATATTGTAAAACTGTTAAAAAGTATAACACTACTAATTCACAGAGATATGATATGAAATAAAATTAGGAGGTATCATTATATAATCAATCTGCTAATGGATTTCTTCAATGTTTCAGTGATTCTCTGAATATTTGAGCTGGTGATTTTTACAATTATTGGGCTCATTTTCCTTTCTTTTAAAAGAGGTAAAAGAGAAATCAAACTTCAGATAAATCAAGGGACTCATTAACACAATTTGAAGCACTATATTTTTGAAATATGTATTTATGTATGTCTATGTATAGATAAATGAACTTAAGTGTGGGTGCTAACAGAGGCTAAAAGGGGTGGGGTGCTGGGTCCAGGAGAGCAGAAATTATAGGCACTTTAAAGCTTATTTGCATGGGTACAGGGAACAAAACTTGAGTCCTCTGCAAGAGCAGCAAGCTCTCTTCAATGCTCAGCTGTCTCTCCAGCTCTTGAAGTGCCATAGTTTTAAAGATATGTTGGGTTGTACAACAAATTCATTTTATTTCTAACTGTTTCCATATTAAATATATCTCTGTCATTAATAGACCATATAAATAATAGTATTTTAAAAATTTAAATCCTTTAATTTTAGTTATACTAATAAATTCTATGAATATTTAATCACTATACATTTAGCAAAATGTTTAGTATATATTAATGAAATACTTACAAAACAGTACTTTAAGTTCACAAAATTAAGCCAATAATGAGTCTTCTTTTCTGGTATGCTTTCCAGTCCTCCTTGCCAGGGGGAATATATTGAGATGTGTTATCACAAGGAACACTGTGCCTGGAGTGGCTGAATTTGATCATCTCTATGAAGTCTTTCGCTGAGTAAAGATTCTGAAACAGAGATTTTTATGGTTTGGATTTTGTTTCAGTAGACAAACAAATACTAATGAATTTTATAGCCAGATTGTTTTCTAGAAGTTAATTACTCCAGATTCCCAATACCACAGATAAGGGAGGAAATGAGTGTTTCCACCACCCCAATTAGTAATATGGGAGTTGTTCTTATACAAAAGGTGTGACTTGGGGTTTCTTTTTTCATTTTTATTTATGAGAAACAACAGGCAAAAACAAAAATAACAAGGCTTGAGAGAGTTTACAAATAGTTACATTATATTCTTATTTCTCATATAATCTACATTAACTTTTACTACTCTTGATATTGTTGAGGTATAGAAATAGCATGATAGTTAAACAGGGGAAATATGTGGTTGGGGACTGATAAAAGAGTGAAAATAGTATAGAAAGAAGTTCAACAAAGGAGAGTATTTAAGGAACAATGGAAAGGTTGAACCTCAGATCTTTAAGATTTATCTCAACACTTAGCACATTTCTTTTGGGAGCCAGGTAATAGTTATATGTTGTTTCCAAAAGAACCACAGGCCACCTACTGGAACACAGGTGGTGGAGAAAAGGTAACTAATACATGTTAAAAGGGAGCATTGGATATACAGGCCCTGGTAGACACAGTGACTTTCTGAGCAAACAGGCAGCTTGAAGAAGGGGCAGCTTGATGGGTAACCAGGCTGAAGAATATAAGCAGATGTATAGCAGAAGGCTATAGAATGACTACAGGTTCCAAAGCGTCAGGCAGTCTCCTCATTGATTAGACTGTATAAGGCCTCTCTGCCCACTCATCCAGCAGAAAGCCTCATCCACTTCGTGTTTCTGTAGGAAGGTTGTTCTCAAGTCTCATACACCATAATTAACAGAACAATCCTTTCATCCTGTCCAAAGATAGTAGTTTGAATCTCTCCAATGAGAAAGCTTAATGGCATGCCATATCAAAGAAGAAATATTTGGAACAATTACATTTATCCCAGAGCAATTATTGAAGGGTGCATTAAGAACAGGGAGACAAAATGGGAATAACTAATAACAGCTAAAATTAGGAAATGCATTATTTGGCTCCTCAACTTCCACTAGAAAATTCTTTATGTATCTTTTAACTTCATACCATAACAAAACACCTCTTCCTAACTGCTCACATCTATCTGCCCTGCTGGAGAAGTTTTCTGCAAAGTGAGATATGTGATCTTAGCCCTTGCAGTGAGTGGTGCATTGTCCTTTGCTAAGATCCACTTACTTGTCTTCAGGATTTCTCTGTTACATTAACTCCTAAAAAGAGTATGTAAAGCATACCAAAAAGAAAGATTAGAGGAGCTGGAAATAGAGATTGATTAGTATATGAAAATAAACACACATCATTATAAGTAAACCTCTCCATTCTCTACTTCTGAAATTGGTCCTAAGTCATAACTGATATAGTAGGCCTCATTCTTCATCTACCTGTCACATATTTTCTTTGATGTTGGCTAGAAATTGAGCTTCTCTGCATTTTTTAACTAGATGAAATGAAATGACTCTCATTTTCGGAGTACTTATGTATTTGTGTGTGTGAAAAATATCAATAGAAAGAAATAGAGAAGAGAATTCATTAATATTTTGCAATATTTTCCAACTATCAGTATGTTAAATTATTAGTAAATCAGTTGGCAATAATAAAACAAATATAATTAGTGCAAAACAAAATCCCCACAAAAGTCTTAAAGATATTGAACTCTGAATATATCTATATATATGACAATATTAGCACATGAAAATCTGGAGAAAAGAAGTTAGTATATGTTATTGAAATGTAGAGACAGTTTCTACCTAATGAATATTTTTTTCCTTGCTTTAGAAAAAGAACTAGATCTAAAGAACATAATGAATGGGATCTTCAATTTTATATGTCAAACAAGCTAATGACAGGGCCCAGGTAGTTGGCCATTCATTTTTCTGGTCCTTTTGTTCATTTAGAATTTAAGTCAAATAGGAATCATGCCATAATAGCACATTTCAATCATGAGCTGACTTGCAAAAAATGAGCATCTACTTTCCTGATTCCTTATGAATATTACATAATTTTGATATTTGCCATGCTAGGCAATGGGTCTCTTGATATTATGACCCTTCACTGTTATTTTGCAATTTTTGATGAACATAACTCTTATAGTTGGAAGCTTGAATTCCAGGCACTGCACATCTACTAGGCACAGCTATTTTATTTATTTATTTATTTATTTATTTATTTACTTTTTACTTTTTGGTTTTTATTTTTTTTCTTAAAAAAATTTATTCATTTTACATACCAAAGATCCCCTTCCTCCCCCATGCCATCCCTCCAGCCTCCCAATCCCAACATACTGATAGTTAGAAAATATTGAAAGATATTAATGAATTCTCTTCTCTCACTGTATTTCTTTCCATCAATATTTTTTCAAACACACAAATACATAAGTACTCTGAAAGTGAGAGTCATTTCATTTCATCTAGTTAAAAAATGAGGAGAAGCTTAATTTCTAGCTAACATCAAAGAAAATATGTGACAGGTAGATGAGGAATGAAGCCTTCTATATCAGTTATGGCTTAGGACTAATTTCAGAAGTAGAGAATGGAGAAGTTTTACTTATAATGATGTGTGTTTATTTTCGAATCCCAGCTTCTAGTGATAAGAGGTCATTAAAATTTATGTTAAAATAAAGTCGTGAAGTTTCGAGTTTTCTTTTTTTTCTTTGTTGGCAGTATTTTGTCTCATGAAAACAGTTTATATTGTTTGATGTGTGTCATCTAAAATGATCTTTCTTTAGTAAGTCGACAGAGGAAATCACCACACTATGCTACATTATTAGTATAAGAAAACTTAGTTTTATAGATAGTATTTGCCTAACTTACATACTGGTGGTACCAAAGCTAATCCTTTAAATACAAGTAACTTCAAAAGAACTAGGTAAAAGTTTCAAGACACACACACACACACACACACACACACACACACACACACACACAGAGAGGGGGGGGGTTCTATGAGTAAGGGCATCAAGTTCATGATGGGAGAAACCTACAGAGACAACCAAACCAAACTAGTGGGAACTCATGAAATTCAGATTAACAGCTGTGGAGCCTACATGGTACAAGACTATGCCCTCTGTATATAGTGTGAGACCGTTGTGTAGCTTGATCTGCTTGAGGTGCTCCCTGGCAGTGGGATCAGAATCCATCCCTGGTACATGAGCTGGATTTTTGGAGTGGACTCCCTATGATAGGACACCTAGCACAGCCTTGATACAGGGGGAGGGCCTTGGACCTGCCTCTACTGATTGTACCTCCCTATGGGAGGCCTTACTTCTTGTAGAAGGCAATGGGAGGTGGGTTGGGAGGGGGAGGCTGGAGGGGCAGGAGGAAGGATGAGGGGGATCTTTGACTGGTATGTAAAATGAATAATTTTTTTTTCTTAATAAAAAATAAAAGACAAAATGTAAAAAGATAAAATGAATAAAATAAAATAGCTGTGCCTAGTAGATTAGATGTGCAGTGCCTGGAATCCAAGCCCAAGCTGAAGAGAGAACTGTGAGGTCTCCAATAACAGAACCCACAAAGGAGTGTTCTGACTGCAACAGGAAATAGAAAAGAGTGAGAACAAAACAGCACCAACAAATTGAATTCTTTAAATAATGGCCTGTGTCTTTAGTGAAAGCATTTATGGATTCTATTTGCATTAAGCTTGGTTAACAATCTACTTCTTAATTTCTGACCATCCCATTCTGCACTAATCCAAAATGGTTGTGTGGAGAGACATAGAAATTTTCTTGAATTTCAGAAACATTCTTTTGGAACATTCTATTGCTTTGCATATTCAAATCTGGCTACATTTTGTTTTGTACTAGCTAAAACATTATCAAGGATCAGCCTCCCCTGGAAAAAATTATAAAGTTGATAGGTCTTATGTTTTTTTCCCCATTTACTACCCAGATTTTGACAGCTGTTAGAGCTCCTTATGAACTAGCTGTTCTGATATATGATATGATATGAAAATGAATATGGGTAGGAAATATTAAGATAACTTTTAAAATCATTTAAGACTGCTTTTCACTTTATTTCTTTATTACTTCAAACACAGTAAAAAAAAAATGCCATCATTATATCCTTGGGAAAAAGTAGAATTTATATTATTCAAGGCTTATTGCTTGGAAAGAGTTTTAGAAAAGGCAAATTCCTTCTGTGTGCCCCTCTGGGAACTTATGCTTCTTAGCTATGGTCGGATTTTGAACAGTGCTGGTCTGTTGAGACACAGGGCAAGAGGAAGAGTTGTCGTTTTGTTTCTAATTCTATAAAAACCAATGCTTGAAACTCAAATTCAAATGCATAAATTATGTTCAGAAGTAAACCTTTAAATAAAAGATAAAGTATTTTTATTAAATCACTCTGATCTCTATAAAATCATTTGTAAATTAAATCCTGTAAGCAATATGTTATACAATTATTCAGTTAAAACAAATACCTGTCCAAGGTATTGAGAAATAGTTGGAAAATGAAATCAAGCTTAAATTTAAACATAAAAAATTAAATCAACCTCAAAACTAAAATATGAAAAATTAAATATTACTATTATAATCTTTAACATAAGCATTCCTACTATACTCATAAAAAAATAACTGTAGAAGCTGGAATAATGGCACAGGCCTATAATCTCAGCACTGGAAAATGAGGTGTAGTCAGAAAAATCTTAAGTCCAAGGTTTTCCTCCAGGGCAAGTTCAGGGCCGGTCTAGGTTCTGTTAGAGATCATACCCTCCAGAAGGGGAGAAAAGAACAAAACGAATAAGTTTTTTAAAAGATGAAAAAAGAAATATAGATATTTATTATCATGTATGGCATTCTAAGCCATGATATCTTAAATACATATTGTGTATCTCTCATACCTTCTAAATGTCAGAAAGTGAAGTGTTGGCCTTCAGTTTGGCACTCTTTGGGAGGGCTAGAGCCTTTGAGAGGATGGACTGAGGTGGTGGTCTTGTGGTTGTAGGGCAAGTCCTCCAAAGAGGGAGGTCATTACTTTCTTACCTCTCGTTTGTTTGCCAGCCGTGATGTGTGTGGTTTTACCTTAACATCTTTTTATTCCTTGACATTGCTATTCTGCCTCCTTTTAAAAATTTTTGACCTCTGATCTCACTGAAATCCCCATGTTCATAGTTTTGCAAGTACCAATTTCTTTCCTTTCAAAATTGAAATTAAATTGTTCAGCAATTTAAAAAATTTCCCAAAACAAAGCCATAACATATATGGACCGCTAATTCTTAATGACAGTTCAACGAAGAGATATAAAGAGCTTCAAGAGGGACTAAAACCAGGCCATGCCTTGATTTTCTTATTAGGAAAAAGATAAATATGGAGCATTTGGTGTCTGTGTAAAGTATGTGTATGTGTCTGGGTGTGTGCATTTGTGTGCCTGCCTGCATCCATGTGTGCATATGTGTTTTGATATACAGGTAGAAGAAACTGAGTCCCAAGTTCTACATCATATAAAATTTTACACATGACTATCCTCAATAAAATCCAGTTAATCCATACTTAAACCTGTAAAAGCCCACTGTTTAAAATGATAATACACCAAGATATGGGATAACCAGAGTTATTTATCATTTAGTAAACTGTATTTGCACCATTATACATTGCTCTGCTTTCAGAAACAGATTGTTGAGTGCATTCCTCCAAACTTTCATCAAATGGGTAGCAACCTCAGCATATAAAGATTTCTAGATTAGGCCTTCGACCATTCTTAACAGTTTTCTAAAATTTAAAATATAGTTACATAATTCCATCCTTCCTCTCCTCCTTCTGACTCCTCTTATGGGCCCCAAATTTATTCCATATTATTCCATAACCCTTATTGTTACCTACAAATATATAAATGCAAACATCTGAATCCATTTAGTGTTGCTTATATGTATATATCTTTAGGAATGATCATTTGGTGTGAGATTACCATTGGGAGAAAGAGGGGGGAAACAATAAAAGAGATATCTTGATAGAAGGAGCCATTATGGGGTTAGGGAAAAACCTGGTGCTAGAGAAATTCCCAGGATTCCAAAAAAGATGACCCCAGCTATGACTCCTAGCAATAGTGGAGAGAGGGTGCCTAAATCAGCCTCCTCCTGTAATCAGATTGGTGACTACCTTAATTGTCATCAAAGAACCTTCATCCAATAACCGATGGAAGCAGATGCAGAGATCCATAATCAAGTAGTGAGCTGAGCACCTGGAGTCCAGTCGAAGAGCGGAAGGAGGGATTGTATGAACAAGAGGGGGTCAAGATCACGATGGGGAAGCCCACAGAGACAGCTAACCCGAGGTAGTGTGAACTCCTGGACTCTGGACTGAAAGCTGGGGAGCCTACATGAGAACAAACTAGGCTCTTTGAATTGAGTGACAGCCGTGTGGCTTGGTCTGTTTGTGGGGCCCCTGGCAGTGGGACTGGGATTTATCCCTTGTGCATGAACTGTCTTTTTGGAGCCCATTTCCTATGGGGAAACCTTGCTCAGCCTGGATGCAGCGGGGAGAACCTTGATCCTGGCCCAACTTGATAAACCAGGCTTTGCTGACTCTACATGGGAGGCCTTATCCTCTCTGAGGACTGTATGGTGGGTAGGTGAGAATCAGGTGGGGATAAGTATGAGGAGGGGAGGGAGGGGGAACTGTGTTGGTTTGTAAAATGAAAACAAAATAAAATAAAGAAAAAAAGGGGGGCTCATCCTTGGTAAAAACAAAGTCTCACTCAGCATTTGTTAATTGCATGTAGCTCTTAATCAGCGATTGAAGTCAAGTAAGACTTCCCCCATTCCTGTATCATTGTTCAGGTTTTGTTTAGGCAGCCATATTGACTCGTTGCAACTACTGTTACTCTGTTAGCAAAAGCCAGCAGTTATTTGTGAAGGAGGTCTTGTGTGCCGCAGCTTGGCCTGAACTCCTGTCCACCTCCTTGTACTGTCTCTGTGTCCTACAGGAACATTTCTCTGCTCTCTTCTGCCCTATCATCCCTGCCTAGAAATACTGGAAGTGTGGGCTAGCACATATCTTTGATCACTCAAATTGCTTTTTCGTAGGTATTTGGTCACCATGATGAAAGACTAACTAAGACAGTGAGTAATTTTTTTTTTCTTTTTTGAAGAAGTGTATGTGGAATTTGCACACCAGAGCAAACCATCAGAGCAGAGGACATCACACTCCAGTTTCATCCCCAGTATGTCCATGGTGACTTAGGACTATCCTCTGCTCTCTACATTCTCTTGGAATGGAAAACCTTCTGAAGCTCTCCCAGAACTAACTTCACTGCCATGCACCGTGGCTGTCATCAGCAAGCACTGCTCATGGGACACATGCTGTGCCTGCCACCACTGCAGACAAATCCATTTCACTTACAGGAGATCGGTGTGCCTGTGGGTCTTCTATCTTGCTACTTCTAGAACCACGAAGGCACAAGCTGACTTGAAAACTGTTGAGTGACTCACTGTGCTGTCTTCCCCTAGGCTTTTTAAAATGTCGTTGGCATACAGCACCTTGATTTGTTTAACTTTCTATTAGAGTAGTTACGGAAGTGGCTTACTTGTGTTTTGTTTTGTTTTGGCAGTCGTCTTTGGTTCTATCCTAGGTTCCTGGGCTATCCAGTCTCTGGTTACTGGCCATCCAGGCAGTACATGGTATGGGTTCCCTCTTGTGGGGTGTGGCTCAAATTTAACCAGTCATCCCTGATCCACTAGCACGTGTTCTGCACCACCATTGCCCTAGAGCATCTTGCAGGCAGGACGGATCATATGTTGAGATTTTGTGGCATGGTTGGTGTTCACTTTCTTTTGCCTTAGCCTGCAGAGTACGTTCTCATGCCAAAGAGACTAACAACTAGTTTAATACTTTATCCCATTTATTGTGTAGTAGAAAATATGCCAGTTTGTTATCAGAGGAAATTTGTCATTTTTCATTTTTTGTTTTTTTTTAAATATATTGCTTTGTTTTATAAATCTTCCTGGAGGTTCATCTTTCCAGGCCTTTAACATATTTTATCTCTCAAGTACTAAAAACATTGTAAGAAAAGCATGGACATTGAATGTTTTTCCTGTTATTTGGAAACTCTTTGATTAAAATTTGGAACATCTTAATTATTATTTTTTGGAAAGATCATGCATATGCTATATATTTTCTGATAGTAGATAGTTATAGTCTGGCAATATTAGATTCTGCTATGAATAAAAGTACTGTATTGTAAGTTGTATGGCAGCCAGGCATCACAGTTCACAGAACACTAAAATTGTACCCTTTATGCTGTCACAGACACTTGTTATGAGCATCCTTGTTGCCAATTACTAGACTCATTCTATCCTGTCAGCATCTATTCCTATTTCCCTTTGTTTTGTCAGAATTTGGGCATAGATTAAATGGCTTATATAAAATTTCTGGCACAGAATGATACCTTTAAAAAGAGTACTTTTGTGAGTGTGCTATTCATCAAATATGGGCTATAAAATCTATTTTACATACAGAAGCTTTGTTCACAGGCTATTATCTATAGGAGTTCAGAATCTCACAGAGAGAAAAGTGTAGAAAATCTGCAATTTAGAGTTGCCCCAGAGGCACTTTATATAACAGTAAGAGCTCAGCTTAAACACTGTGCTTAATCACTGCGCAATATAATGAATCTAACACTGGCAAAGTCATAGAATTCCAATTTTCTGAGCATTTATGAAGAGCTAAAGTCAAGTCTCTCCACCTCAACCAATTTCACTTTCTCTTTCTCCTGCTAGTGCCCCACCTAAATTATCCTGCACCTTGGCCTAAGTCATAGGCTAGAACTCTTAAGAGTGTCAAAATGAGTATGATTGCTGCAAATAGATCAAGAGAATATCTCCTTAGCAGACCAATTCAGAACAAGACAACTCAATTAACTGGAAGGAGGTAACAAGGAAGCCAAAACAAAGAGCATAGGTCTACACTTACTGAGGAAGCTCTCAGCCCTAATTTTGATTTCTTACCAGCTTCTTTTGTTCAATATATCTGACCAGAAATTCTTGTTTGTATAGAACAAACTGCTGTTTTGAAGTAAACTGGTTTGCTCATAAAGAAAAACTTCATGAAATAATTTTATATTAATTTCAGAAACCACTGACTACAGAGTCTGCTAAGTAGGTGCATATTGAATGAATCAAATTTTGAGGGGCCACCTATGTTCATTTAGAGTAGCCCAGTTCTGTATTTTATATCTTTTCAGTGCTTACTCTGAGGGTTTTTAAATAATAGTAAAAATGACATTTAAATGGCTTGTTTTCTATAAGCTGATAAGATAATAACCATTTGAGATTCATTTTTAATGCAAAATAACAAACAGAAAATTATATCAGCCAGTTAGAGTGGCACGTAAGGGTAGAAAATGCTGCAGAGTTTTAGGAAGGATGAGCATGTGTGTGAGGCAAGCCAGGGCTACACCCCCATGATCTCAGTTATGAAAATTATTAGTACATACAAAGTGATGCATTTGTATTTTTAGCCCTAGTAGAAACATAATTAGTTTTAAGCATTTTTGGCAAGTTGGCTAAGGAATATATCTTATCACAGGCCATAAATATCATTTTTATCATTTTATCATGTTGTGAATACCATTTCCCTCCTCAATAATCTTCCACTTTCTTTATTATTCTGCTCCCCCCCAAAAAATTTGTAATATGAGTTAATTTTTCATTTGCCTTCTCCACAGTCTTATTTCATGTGTCCATAAACAATGCAAATTTTCTTCTAAAAATCTTCTCTAAAGAGTGCTTTGTAAAGAAAAGGTTCAAAAACACACCCACCCAGCTAACTGAAATGAAGTCATCTTTATTTATCAGATGAATGTAACAGATTCCATTCAAATAAGCTACTTTTTCTTTTCTCCCAAAAGATTCTCATTGGAATTGTATTTTGTGTAAATTGACAAATGTTTTCCTTTATTGCCTGAAACTGATTAGAAATGATGTAGCTTCACTGCAGCTGTAAAATTATTTTAAATATTTCCTCCAATTTATACTTCTGTGTGTAGTGAATAAGCTGCTCAGCTTGATCTACACCACCATCAAGAGTTGGTGTTATCTGGTCTTGTTTAATGTGGTTTTGTTTTGTTTGTTTGTTTGTTTTTTGTTTTTGTTTTTGTTTGTAACATACTGAAACAAAATTACATAATTTTCTCCCTTCTTATCTTTTCCCTAGCCCCTTCAATGCCCACCTACTCTCATGTTACTGGCCTCTTTTTCTTTATTATTGTTATGTAATATGTGTAAACATTTGTATGCACAAATACATAAATATGACCTGCTGAGTTTGTGTATGTGTGTGTGTCTGTGTATTTCAGGGCTGACCATTCTACACTGGAGGACCAATGAGAGATCCCATCCATGAGAGAGTCTTCCAGCATCCATTAGTTGCCTATAGTTCTTTGTTTAAGGGTATGATCCTGTGAAATATTTTATCAAAAGATTGGTGTTCATACATTTTTATGGCTATGGGCTGCATATCACTACTTTGTGAACTTATTATTCATCTGTTTGACTATTTTTAACAGTAGAATTGTCTCACAAGTTCAAAGGCTATGAGCATGTAGACAAATATGTGTATGTGTCCTATGGAAGTAAATCACAAGTATTATAGTCTGTCTTTCGATGTGCTAATGGAAGTTTTCTAAACTATATATTACTGAATTTTTACTCTGGCAAATATCATGTTTTTCCATCATGAATTTCCTTGCTCTAAATAAATTTCCTCTGACAAAATTTTTAACTTCCTTTCTGTTATTTTATAATTTTAAATGTTTCTCGTACAGAATCAAATTCATAATATACTCAGGAATCCGTTGTATAAAGAGTTAAAAGCAGTTATTCGATTCCTCTAAACAACCATTTTCCTGAAAATCTTTCTTCAGTATTTCCTTATCATCTCACAGTCTTTCACATATTTAAAACTGTCTGTGCATCTCCTTAGGGAGTTTTGTTTGTGGTCCACTGATTCTTTTTTCTGTCTCATGTCAAGATTTGATGTTCTATTAACACAGATTTAGATTTTTTACTTGTGATAGATTAGCCACAATACATATTCTCTTTTCCTTCATGATGTTTCTTTTATATTGAGTTTCTTCTTTTAAAAAATTTCTTGTCAATTGACAACTTCATACATGTGTAATTCATTTTATCATATTTTACACCTGTTTCTCTCCTGTATCCCACTGTGTTTCTCTTGTTTTAAATGTTCTATGCTGTGCTAAATAATTAATATTTACAACTACTTGCAGTCTACTCTAAATGTACAGTCATGTTCCATGAGTCACTTGTTTGGGACACTTACGGTTTGAAATAAGACGAGGGATTGTGTTTGGCCAGAGTGTATCTCTTTTCTTAATGGAATATCCTGCTAGTGTTTTAGATGTATCCTCAGAGACACACACATACTTTCTTTCACACAGGGGTTGCTGGTTTCTTATGTTTTTTCACACTGGATTGCTTAATAACAAACATGGGAAAGTTGTGATTGTTGAGCAATGTTTTCCTACTTGCAGAAACACTCAACAAGAGCACAAACCTTTCCTTCTGTTCCTTCCTTTCTCTCCTTTAACACAATTTATATATTAGTTGCAAAGCCTTTTCAAGTGCTACAGGCACTGGATCATGGTGTTTTGTAGTGTGGCTTCCAGTCTGTGGGATACAACGTTCTCTGTAAAGATTTTATTATTGCTAAAGGCAAGAAATACTTTATTTCCTACATCAAAAGTGAGATGCTGCTCATCTTAGGAGTTCAGGAATGTATAATGGAAGGAGGATTACCTCAGGAGATAGAAGTTAACGTTTGTGAACTCTGAAGAGTTGGAAACTGTTTTTCTTCCTGCCAACAGTGCATAACTTCCTCCAAAACAATATTCTAACTTTTAATCCCTTCAACTGCACAGCTGTGCATGGACTGCTGGAACTAAAAGTGAAAAGCCAGGATCAACAACAGCTGCTAGCAGAGATTCTTGGATGAAGACAGAAGCTTCTGTTCCAGAGGGATTAAAATCCAAGACTCGAGAAAACACGAGAGAAAGTGATAAGTACATTATCTCATAAAAAGATGGAACATAGTTGAAAATTTTGTTTCATTATTCCTTCTAGGTTTTGTTTTTTAAAGAATATTATACCAGCTTCAGTGAAGAAAAATGTGAAATTAAAAGGAGATATTATATATTTGAACTTCAAATGAAGAAATTTGTAGGAATTTAAGACAAGCAGGAGAGGGTCTAGATAAATAAATAAATGGATATTGGCCATATTTATGCCTATGGGTCAAACTTTTATATAAATGAGGTATGCAGATCCTCATTCAATAAAATAATTCTGTCTTTGAACATTAGTATTTTGGTCTATTTCACAATTATTTTTGTAGGTATTTTGAAGCTGGTTTCTCAACTAAAGTATTATTAATTGATATAAGTTCCTATTGTAATTTCATTCTATATTTAACTATCAGATAATATTTTTATAATAAAATTTTATACAGCTGTTAATGTTTATAGTTTTATTATTTATGTTTGAGATTACAATATAATTACAACATTTCTCTATTCCCTGTCCTTCCTTCAAACCCATCCACATATTTTCCTCATTCTTTAAATTAATAGCCTTCATTTTCATTAATTGTTACTGCATGCATATATCTATGTGTATATAAATATATATTCAAAACTATAACCTCCTCCATCTGTATAATGTTACTCATATGTATGTTTTTAGGGCTGTCTGTTTGGCATGGACAATCAATTGGTGTGTTTTTCTTTGAGGAAGACCACCTCTCCTGATCCAGCTTTCCTCAGTTGTTTATAGTTCCTTTAGTAGAGTTGAGGGCACTTTTGCCCATACATTTTGGGTATCTCTATTGGTATCATTCTTACTCAGATCTTCACCACTCATCAAGGAAAATTCTCTTTGCAAGGATGGAGACCCCTAAAGAAAAACACAACTAATCAGAACACAGAGCTGTGGAGCCCAATGGGTACAGATACAAAACACTTCCATATCTAAGGCTCAGAGAACATTGTAGAAGAAGGGCTGGAAAGATATAAGAACCAGAGGATTAGGGAGTTTGCTCTGAAATTTTCTTCTAGCAAAGTCAGAAGCTACACCCATAGTCTTACCAACATGACAGCCCAAATGCCAGCCTATAAAATTTTAATGATTATATTATTTCATAAGTTGTTGACCAGTATATGTTTGGATTAAATTATGTATCACATGAAGGTAATTAAGTTTTTCTCTGTTTAGTGATAATTTAGTCAGCATTAATTGTGTGACAGATATTTGATGAACACATAAAAATGAGGCATCATACTATTTAGATGGAATAATGCTAAGCTCAAACATAGCATTGTTGTAGTGAAATACACTATTTTTGTTTATGTGATATCTGTGTATATATGTACAGATCTAAGAATATTCTTGCATCTATGCATTCATGAAATATATTTGTGTGCATACATATATGAACATATAGTTGTTCATATATGTGTTTGTGTATTTATTAATTGGTACAAGTATATTTATAGTTAATAACCATATTCATATGCAGCTGCATACTATATTTTCTATCATAGTTATTGTCTTAGGGTTTTTTATTGCTGTGAAGAGACAGCATGACCACAGCAACTCTTATGAATAAAAACATTTAATTGAGGTGGCTTGCTTACAGTTTCAGAGGTTCAGTCCGTTATTATCAGAATGGGGAGCATGGCAGCATGCAGGCAGATGTAGTGCTGAAGCTAACAGTCCTACATCTTGACTCAAAGGTGACAGGACATTGACTCACTGTCACACTGAGTGGAGCTTGAGAAAAGAAACCTCAAAGCCTGCCCACACAGTAACATTCTTCTTCCAACAAGGCTACATTTTCTAATAGTGCTACTCCCTTTGGGGGACATTTCAAACAACCACATTCTACTCCCTGGCCCCCAAAGGCTTATAGTCATATCATAGTGCAAAAAATGCATTCAGCCCAACTTCAAAAGTCCCCATAGTCTATAACAGTCTCAAATTTGTTTCAAACTCTAACATCCAAAGTCTCTTCTGAGATCCATGATAATTTCTTAACTGTAATCACCTATAAAAGTCAAAATCAAAAAGCAGATCACATACTTCCTACATATAATGTTACAGGATATACACTACCATTCCAACACACAGGGAATGGAACATAATGAGGAAATGCTGGACCAAAGCAAGACCAAAAATCAGCTGGGAAAACTCCAAACTCTGTATCTCTGTGTCTGAGGTCAAAATGCTCTACACATGTCCAACTCTGTTCAGCTTTGTTGACTGCAACAATTTCTTTCTCTTGGGCTAGTTACACTTTCTCTGTTGGTAGCTCTCTTCAGCAGATATCCCACTACTCTGACACCTTGGGTTCTCCAAGGCAATCCAAGCTTCAACTTCATAGCTTCATGCAATAGCCTCTCTACTCGGCCTCCATTCAGGGACACCATTGACACATGACTGGCATCAGTGGTTGTCCTAAAGTGCCAAGGCAACTTTCATAATCCATCTCTTCTATCTTTCACTCTAAAGGCAGAACCAAGTGCCCAAAGCTGTCAAGTTCTACTGTTTACAGGGGCTAGAATATGGCCTCCTTGTTTAATAACTTCATCAGCTTTATGTTTTCTTTTACTGCCTAAACTTAGCTCTCCTTACACGTGATCTTTAGACCAGGCTGGCCTTAAACTCAGAGATCAGTCAGCCTCTGCATTCTCAGTGTTGGGATTAAAGGTGTGCACCACCACACTGAGCTCCAAACTTTTCTTTAATTCCTTTCCACAAACTGAAAACTTAGCTATGTGGGATCTTGCCCTGAGGTGATGACCCCATTTATTCCATTTCTTAATCTATTTATCTCTTTGAACAAAGAATTCAGCTCCATTCTGCTTTGTGGTGCTCTTCTTCTCAAATATTTTTTCCTTGCTCAGCTTGATCCTTTCATTATGTATCTTCACTAGAGTTACCACTAATTTCCACACTGCAAAGTCTGGTAGGCTGTTTTGAGATTTCTTTGGCCAACAGAATTAATCCAAAACACTTCACTTTAGCCTCAGATGAACTCTTAGGATAAGAGCAAAAGGCAACCACTTCCTTCACCAAAATATCACAAGAGTGATTTCTAGGTAACAAACTAAAATTTTCTCTGAAACCTCTTGAGTCAACTCCTGACATTTCAATCCTTATCAGCACCATTTTTCCCATGCTTCTACTCTTATTCCTCATTAAGTAGTGCTTAAAGCATTCCACTGCTTTCCTAACCCAAAGTACTAAAGTCTATATTACTCCAAACAAAAGCACAATCAGGCCTATCACAGCAATACTCAAGTCCACGTTGCAACTTCTGTCTTAGTTAGGGTTTTTTATTGCTGTGAAGAGACATCATGACCATGTCAACTCTTATAAATAAAACCATTTAATTGATGTAGCTCCCTGACAGCTTCAGAGGTTTAGTCCATTATCATCATGACGGGGAATCTGGCAGTATGCAGGCAGCCATGATGCTGGAGCTGAGAGTGATAGAGTCGGACATGGCCCACCTTTTGGTTGAGTTTTTACCTCTGGTTGGTCTCTGTACCTCAAGTAACATATTTTATCTTAGGGCACATGAACGGGAGATGTGAAAGCTTGTGCTGGTTCTCAGTAATGATTGCCTGGCCAGTACGGTAGCATCACAGGGAAGAGAAAGCTGTGTGAGTGTGCCTGAAGTCATGAGGACATGCAAAGAGAACCCAGCCAACAGTGATACTTGATGCTCCCAAAGTAGTTGTTGGAAAAGATCAGAGAAAAGAGAATGTGTTTGTTTGTCTGTCTGCTTTTTTTTTTTTTTTTTTTATCATGGGGTTTCATCTAGCCCAAGCTGGCATCCAACGTTCTGTGGAGACAAGGATGGCTTTGTGTTCCTAATCTTCACGTCTCTACCCCTAGAATTCTGGGATTATTAGCAGTCACAACCACGGCACCATTTTTCCATTGTTTCACTTTTCCACAGCAGTGGGAATGGAGCGGAGACCTTCCTGGGTTGTCAGTGAGCCCTCTACCTCTTGAATCATAATCACACCATTGGTTTGGTATTCTTGTGACAAGGCTTCATGTAGTCCAGGCTGGCTTCAAAAGTAATCTTGGAGTTCAAATTGTCCTGGTCTTACTGGCCAGCATGGTTAATCTTGTCAAATTAACAGGATTTAGAACGACCTAGGAGATGCTAGAGAGGATGTTTTCAGAGAGGTTTAGATGAGAAGATCTACTCTGAAAGGGTGGCACCATTCTAGGGGTCAGGGTCCTTGGTTAAATACAGAGAGCAAATGGACCACCAGCACTGCCTGTCTCTGCTTCCTGGGTGGGGGGATGCAATGTGACAGGCTGTTGCTTTCATGCCTTCCCTGTTCTGATGGACTGACTGTACCATTAGACAGCCAGCCAAATAATCTCTTCCTCCATTGAAAAAAATAAGACTTGTCCTGTCTGCTATATAAAGAATATCGTCAGACATGGCCACTTAAGAACATTTAAAAATGAACATTTAAAACTGGCCATGTTGTCAAGTATGTAATAATGGTACCTATAAAATATTCTTTAATTTCTATTACATTTCTTAAACTCTGTCTTAGGAGTTTGGAGATACAGTACCCACTCTTTTGTTCCTGGAATATTTTTGAAGCTGAGGGAATGGGAAACATATGAACATTTCTACCATATTAGGGAAATTTTTATTTGATAGAAGATTAATTTGAGAATAAATATATGTAGTTAATTTGATGATAAACTAATCGTTTTTGTTTAGGGGAGCAGTGAACTTTGTTGATGGTATTCAAGAGAGTAGGGCTCCCTAAGCTCCTCCTGTCACTCTGGGAGTGTGGGATAGAAACTGAGGGAGATGCTCAATGTCAGGGGCTGAGTCGGGACAGGAAATGCTCAGCAGCTGAGGGGCTCTCTTGCCCTGTCCTTGCTGGTGTGTGTGGGGGGGTTCAGGGTGGGCTTCTTACACCTTGGAGGCCATGAGGTCCACCACCCTGTTGCTGTAGCTGAATTCATTGTCATACCAGGAAACAAGCTTCACAAAGTTGTCATTGAGAGCAATGCCAGCCCCAGCATCAAAGGTGGAAGAGTGGGGGTCACTGTTAAAGTCGCAGAAGACAACCTGGTCCTCAGTGTAGCCCAGGATGCTCTTTAGTGGGCCCTCCTACACCTGCTTCACCACCTTCTTGATGTCATCATATTTGGCAGGTTTCTACAGACAGCATGTCAGATCCCTGACAGACACATCAAGGGTAGGAACATGGAAGGCCATGCCAGTGAGCTTCCTAATCAGCTCTGGGTTGACCTTGCCCACAGCCTTGGCAGCACAAGTGGATGCAGGGATGATATGCTGGGCAGCTCCATGGCCATCATGCCACAGCTTCCCAGAGAGGCCATCCACAGTCTTCTGGGTGGCAGTGATGGTGTGGACTGTGGTCATGAGTCCCTCCACAATGCCAAAGTTGTCATGGATGACCTTGGCAGTAGGTGGTGAGGAAGCATTGCTGACAACCTTGAGTGAATTGTCATACTTCTCATGGTTCACATCCATCACAAACATGGGGGCATCAGCAGAAATGGCAGAGATGATGACCCTTTTGGCCCCAACCTTCAAGCGGGCTCCAGCCTTCTCCATGGTGGTGAAGACACCAGTAGACTCCAAGACATACTCAGCACCAGCCTCATCCCCACTTGATGTTGGCGGGATCTCGCTCCTGAAAGGTGGTGATGGCCTTCCCGTTGATGACCAGCTTCCCACTTTCAGTCTTGACTGTACCGTTGAACATGCCATGGGTAGAGGCATACTAGAACATGTAGACCATGTAGTTGAGGTCAATGAAGGGATCATTGATGGCAACAATTTCAACTTTGCCAGAGTGGAAGGCAGCCCTGGTAACCAGGCATCCAATTAGGCAAATCCGCTCACTGAAATCTTCACCATCTTGTCTCAGGAATGAGGCTGGCACTGCACTAAAAGATAAGGCTGTCTCTGGAACTGGGAGGAGCAGAGAGCCCAGACTATCTAATCTTAATAGTAGTGACAGAGTTGGGATATGATGTCAGAATCAGGCAGAATGGTATCAGATGAGTCCAGAACTAAACATATTTAATTTAAAAAGATAAACATTCTCTGAAAAAATCTAATTAGTAAGAATAATAATTTACCTTTTCTAGATTTCAAATCAAAGTTAACCTGCTCTTCTGTAAATAACATATGCAACTTGGATTTTTTCCTTTATATACTATTATTGCTTTCTAGATCAGAGGCAACTGATTGAATAGATACTCTTTTCCTACAAAATAGCTTCTTGCTTATTTCTCATGTCTCATTTCTTACTGAGATCTATGTGGTTATGGGATTTGAGCAGACTTACAGGTCCTGAAGAGCTCCAGGAAGAAGTAGAAGTGAAAACATTATTAATGTCTGATCTTACATAAAGATCTTAGACAACCATTCTTCCCTCTTATTGGAGAGGGTCCAGAAAAGACTGTCACTTTCTTGTAGAAACATATCTGTTCTGGAAAGAGGCATAGACTTTTTCCCCAGTACAGGGCAAAGGCTCTGTAGGTGACAAACCTGTGAATCTCTGTGAATCATGATGTGGAAATGTCTATATTCTACATTTATTTGTCAGTATTTATTCTTTAATCCACATTGCTAGTCAGTGTTGTTTGTTTATTATTCTTAGAAAGGTTTCAGAAAACAGCAACTTGATATTTTTATGCAGAAGTGGTGTACTACACAGAGAAAACTAATAATATTTTAAAATATTGGTTTTCAAATTTGATTTGTTTGTGTACCTTCATATACAGTAAAGCCATTTCAAGAGTTCTTTCAAGGACAATATGAAACTCCTAAAAACCACTCAAACAAGAAGAGCATTACATTTTTCTTCACTTTCAAAAATGTCTGATGGAATTTATGAGATTTAAATCTCAAGCTATGTGAGAATAATACTTCCATGGAAATTGCAAGTTCTTGAGTACTAAACCAGAAACCATACTTACAAGAAAAACAAGAACTCATCTTTAGATGTAATACTACTCAGTACCCAAAAATGCATGAAGAAAAAAAGGTAAAATTCTGAAAATTAAGACTTAGAAAGCCATAAGTAAAGTGTATATGTGTAAGTACATTATTTATTCTGCACAGCAATTAATTTACTCAACACTCCATGTCCTATGTGACAACTCAATGAAAAATTTGGAGCTTATTTAACTTAATAAAAATATTAATAAATGATAGTGAATCATAGATGAATTTTGTTAATTTTTTTTCTGCTTTCTGTTTCCACCGAAAATAAGATGGTGAGGAATAATCTGATCAACTTTCCTTTGGGTCTGGTAGATAACTTTGATTTCCAACCTTCATAAAAACATTTATAAGTGTTTATCTTTTTACTAGATAGATATATAGGTTATTCAGTATTTTTGATACTGTACTATGATACTCCACTTTATATTTCTAAGTTGGTTGCAGAATGCATCTTGAGAACTGAATCTGAAGGAAAACAGGTAAAAACTAGTCTGAATTCATTAAACATTTGTTGAAAAATAGCTTATTTAGGAGCATCTTCAAATATTGTTCAATTTCTATGTGTTCTAATGAATATCCTCTATGAAATTAAAACATTTGTTTGACAAAATTTAAGTATTTACGACACCCTCTCTTGAAACTGCATCACACAGAGCAACAGTCACAACAATGACCTAATGACTGAGTGCAAAGTCTGTGGAATAAATGTTCATAACCAGATCCCAGCTCAAACACCTCCTGGCATGATAAATTTTCTTCAACAACTTGATTTTTACCTTTTTCTACCTCGCCTTTTTCACTCTTGAGTCTTCATTCTCTCACAGAGTGGAGGCAGCAACAGCAAATCATTGTAGAATCACTTGATAAATAATAAGTATGTCTTATATTTGCTGAGGCTATTGTAAATCAAATCATCTAAACTGCATTACAAACCAAACTTTACTGACAGTTGAAATTACTTTGTCATCTGATTTTATACCTTTTTTTAAAAATTTCACCTATAGAAAAAAATGTGGATTGTGCCATATTTATTTATTCTTGCTAAAGGTTATACTCTGTTTTATTATAACTTATTAAATGTGTTACTTTCTGTTTCTGCACTCAATTTTCACATTCATTTTGATGATGTTTCTGCAAAGACTTTACTATTGTACTATTAGTTTTATTCATCAGGTGGCTAGAATCTAGAGATGCTGGATGTTCAATAAAGCCTGTGTGTGTGGTCCAGAAGTTATTATATGGGTATAATTGATATGAATAATTAGTGAACTACAAGCAATGTGCATTATTCTAGATTTTCTTACAACCTTATTTCAATGAAGAAAAAATTGAGCCATCCAGAAGAACAACTTATGCTGAGGCAGAGGAGGCTAACCCTGTGTCTGAGTTCTACTGTCTGTGTGGGTGGTGCATTATGTTGACTGTATAACTCCTATCCAGTCCAAACAACAGCATATGCCAAGTCCTGGGAACATATGTGTAAATCACTATATCCTACCTGGTCTTCCTCTGCTTGAATCAAGACTGATACACAGTCACAATGTTACTGGCTTTTGTTAAAATGGGAATACATTGATTATTGGTGGATTCCTCCTGTCCATTTCAATTTCATCTGCTGCTTTCTGGAATTACAGCTACACTTGAACTGTCTCACTTAGCAGTTGACATTAACTCTATAATCATCACCTTTTGCCAACTAATAAAACTAATGGTGAAACTTTTAATGGGCAAATATTGTAATAGAAGGGAAAAATAAAAGCTTCATTCACAACTTATGAATTTTATCTTTTATTGTTGACCTAAATATTGGTAGGAACTGGGATATTTCCCTTTTAAAATTAGAGAGTAAATGTCCATGTAATTCTTGTGTCTAAGAAAGTTTGTTCTCTGAATTGTATTACTATCTTCTTAATAATAAAAAAATCAGTTATTGAAATAATAATATGAAATTTACTGAGAATTTAATGCATTCTTAGTAATGGGAATAACAATATTTTAAATGTTAGGCTTGCTAAACAGTGAATAGGAAATCCACACATGAAAAAATACATTTATTAATTCAATATATATGACAAAAAATAATACACAAAATATAAGTTTTACTTTCAGATGAGTTATTGTAAATGAGTAAATTATATATTAAGAAGATTTAATTTAAAAAGATTAAAGTCCTCTATCTTTTAATTTATTATCATGTGTATTTGTGTGTATATGGTGCATGCATGTGACTATGTAGGGTCACACACAGTAGTACATACCCATTCAGAGGCCAGAGAAGTATATTAGGAATATTCGTGTATTTTTCGAGACAGGGTTTCTCTGCGTAGCTTTGCACCATTCCTGGAGCTCACTCTGTAGCCCAGGCAGGCCTCGAACTCACAGAAATCTGCCTGCCTCTGCCTCTGGAGTGCTGGGATTAAAGGCGTGTGCCACCACCGCCCAGCATTGTCTATCTTTCTTCAATTTACTGCCTTGAAGCAGGGTCTTTCAATGAACTGGAAACTCATTTTTTAGTTAGGATAGCAGGGCAATAATCTCTCAGGATGCACTAGTCCCTATCCCTCAATTCTGGAGTTACAGGAACAGTTGACATGCCAGTCTTTCATGTGGAGACTCCAACTGTGATATTCATGCATATAGAACAAGGACTCTTGCCTGCTGAGTCACATTCCCATAACCTCCTCCAATATTTTATTATTGCCTCAGTATTACATATTTAGTTATATGAATCTATATTGATTTAGGCTGTTGAAATGTAATAACGTGTATGTCTATAAATAATAAAAAAAAAATCTGTAGCATATGGGTGCTTACAAAAGTGTCAGTATCTGCACACTTGTAAAATTTTCGTTGGAAGGCCTTGTTGGCTGGTCAGAGGTTGCAGTCTTTCGTGGTCTGGCAGCTTTTTCCAAGAACTTGGTAACCTGGAGACTCCTTCCCTGCAGCAGAACTTCCTGCTCCATGGATTCCCTTATCTGGAGAATGTCTCTGGGCCCAGAGGACCGACCTTATCTGAAAGCTGTCTCTAAGCGAGATGTCAGGTGTGTCTTGAGCTTGACCCTCGGCACAGATCCCTGCTAAGAGGACTTGGGCTAGGAGCTCTGCTAGAGGACCCCACTGCCGCTAAGAATCCGTGTGAGGGAACCACGCTATTTAACACAAATTAGGGTTTGTCCACGGCCTCCCCAACCCTAGGTGTTCCTTAGAGTCTGGAATAAAGTTGAGCTGATTCACCAAAGTCTATCTTCGGGAGAGCTGTCTCCGTGGTACCCACAGAGGTCCTAACCCTGTTACCTGTTTCTGCTCCCTCCCACTGCAGACCAGTGCAGTCAATGATCCCCAGGAAAAGCAGAACCACGATTTTAACCTTTATAAGGAAGTGCTTTACATATTTATTTTTACATAATGAAGTAACTGACAAAATGAACTTCATAGGATTGATTTAAACTTATAATTTATACCATATCTCAGGGAACAATGATTTGTGTATTTCTTGGTTTTAAGATTTGATATAAACTTCAATTTTTAATATCTTTAAAACTCACTTGACTAGGATAAGCATTATGTACAGCTTTCATTATCCTTATTTTTTTCAATAAGTGTAACAATATTAGAGAACAATAAATTACACATTTATTAGTAATCAACCAACATAGGGATCAGTAATGAAAAAGTGAAGTAGTTCTAAGAAATATTGTTGATATTTATTCTGGTATGTTGAGAAATTGAGGGCCAGACAAGTTATAAAAATAATAACAGAAAATTACATCACAGGAAACTCACTGACAAATAAAAAATAATAAATACATCAAAAGTTGATGAAATTAATTATTGGTATTTTGCAACCATGATAATATGAACATTATTGGAGCATATTTTTCTGTTCAGATAAAATACTTTCAAAACAAGAAAAAAATAGTGAAATATAAAGGAACAGCACTTAAAATTAGCTACATGTGTGCTTACAATGTTGCAAATGGGGAAATCAATATAAGTTTACCAAGTTCTAAAACATAGGGAGATATCCAAAAATAACAGTATGTGTCTGCTAAGATCAATTGATGAACTAGTTTAATTCATGAAAATGATATAAGGAAAAATTATAGACTTTCAAAAGAGAAAAATCAAGTCATTGCTGAAAATCATAAGCACATATCTACATATGTACCCACAATATCTCAACATGTGGCAGACATCTTTATTTTCTACTATTTTTTTTAAATGAGAACAGATTGAATGCTATTCACCACATCTGTGAGACAATGTAATGAGTGATATACTACTGACACTATGATGATATTACTAAAAGGATTTCTGTCATAAAAGGATGTGAAAGATATGTAGGCAAAACAGTCATTGTGTTATAAAGAAGGGAAGTAAGTTTATCTTGTGAGACTACTAGGAAAAGCTTCCTCTAACTTCTCCCAGGTATTATATTTCAGGATGTGTTGTAATAAGAAATATTCACACACAACAAACTAGAGAATTCCAGTAGGATCCTGTAAATCTTCTCTGTAAATCTTAATAGTACTCTTACCAAAATGACAATGTGAGGAGACAAAAACAGAGATAAGGGGCAATAATAAAATAACAAAATGCAGAATGTAACCCTCCTTATTCTGTTGTTTGAAGAGTGTTGAAGTCTATCCTATTATCAAAACTGAATTACAAAAAAGGGAGACTTAAAAACCACAAAAGACAAAATAGCGGGTGAAGAAACGGGAAAGGTTTCAAATAACTATGTCCAATGCTGGCAAGTAGCCAAGATGGTATCAGAGCACAATGTGTCAATTTTCATGGCATAGAAAACCATCTGGCTAGTCTAGAAAACAAATGTCGATGGAAACTTGCTGATTTCTTATAGTGACATTACCAAAGCTTAACATAAAATACTGACAAAGAGATAAAAAAGAAAAAAAATTAGTCTACAAATGTGATTCTAATGAAAAAGTCAAAAGTAACAAACATACTATTAAAAAGGTACACTTGAAGTACATCATTAACTAGTTTAAAAGCAAGTCTTATCAATAAGAACGATGAAGCAAAGTATAAAATTCTTAAAGTAGACTAAAATATTTCAAACAAACAAATATTTTAGGCCCAATCCCACCTAAGGTACTGAAAGTAGATTTATAATTTAGAATGGCCCTTAGCACACTATGTATATGTTTGAAATAAAAGCATACTATACTTAGTTACCTGTGGAAAAAAGTCATTTCAGTTATTATAAAACCTACAGGATAAAACTTTGATAAAGCTATGTGCCACCCTGGAATATTTATACTTGTTCATGCATTTTCAACTTTATTCTCTGGAAATAAAGTGTATTATTTTAAATGAGCTCAATTGTACAAGTTCTTGTGACTTGAGATAATCTTTGTTTTCAACTTTTATTGATTCTTCGTGGGTTTCACATCATGCATTCCAATCCCACGTATCTCAGTGTCCCTTCACCCTTGCAACATCCACCCCCTCCCAAAGAAAACAAATTTAAAAGAAGAGAAAATAAAACTAAACAAACAAAGCAAAATAGAGAGAAAAATCTTATCACAGGAGCTGTAGTGTGGCGTGTTGAGTCCTACAGTTTACCCATTAGTCCATTCATCTTTACTTGCAAGTGTTCATCGCCTGGAATCACTGACCTGGCTAAAAGACTCTGGCTTCTGCTATGCCACCAATAGTAGGCTCTCACTGGGGCTCCCCTGGAATAGCGTGATGTTGTCCTGTGTTGTGGAGATCCTGATAATTTGGATCAGTAGGTTCATCCTCTTCACCTGGACTTGAGATAATCTTATATATTTATGAGCATTTTTCCAGAAAATGTAAAGCAAAAATGTTGGAAGTTTTAAGTAATATATTTTTCTAAATCTGTATCAATACTTGACGATTAAATATTACAAACTACAACTTAATTTTTAAAAGAAGTTGGAAAACCATTCTCCAGAATACATATATTTTCAAACTGTAAAATTTTAAATGCATTGGAAAGCATAAGTCTATTAGTCTTCGACATTTTATTATCATAATATCACGAAACATAATTCTCCTCATTCATATTAGAACATTTCTGTTATATAATATAAATGTGGACCTTGACACAAGATCAGAGATTGTCCTAATGCTGTGATTTACTATTACTCATGTCATAGGCACAACATTTAGAATTGAGAATAAAAAACAAGCAAGGTTTTAAGCAATATTTTTTACTATTTTATGTGTATGTGAGTGTGATTATGTGAATATATGTTCAATATAAGTGAACTTTTATCGGAATCTGGGTGGCCAGAAGAAGACATTAGATTCCCTGGAGTTGATAGAGTTGCTATTATATGCAGGCATAAACCACTCAGTGCAAATGCTGACATCTGAACTCTGTTCCTTGGCAAGAGGAAAAGGTACTTTTAACTGCTAAGTCATCTCTGTAGACCCATAATACAATGCTTTAAATAGGTTGTGTCTCTTCTATATTTCAAATCTCTTTTCTCAGTCTATAGTAAGGTCAGAATTCTTATAAAATTTGTATCTGCATGTCATATTGCTTTAAGTATTCAAAAGTTTTTATTATTTGTATTTTTGAGTGTGTTTGTCTGTGTATCTTGTGTGAGAAGATGCCCTTAGAGACAAGAAGATGCCATTGGATACTTAGGAGCTGAATTTACAGGCAGTTGTGAACCACCCAGTATGGGTACTGAGAACAGAACACTGGTCTTTTGGAAAAGCAGTCAGTGCTCTTAACCACTGAGCAGTCTCTCTAGGTCTTTTGTGTAATAATAATTATTATCATTAACAATAATAATAAATGTTAAAAATTTGAAAGAGTTGTAGTATTAATATGTATAAGAAAGTTAATGAAGGGGCTGGAGAGATGTCTCAGAGGAAAAGAACACCAGCTGCTCTTCCAGAGGTCCTGAGTTCAATTCCCAACAACGACATGATGGCTCACAACTATCTAGGATGTGATTTGATGCCCTCTTCTGGAATGTAGGCATACATGCTGGAATGCTGTATACATAATAAATAAATAAATCTTTTTAAAAAAAGAAAAGAAAGTTAATGAAATAAACTGATGTCATTGACTTGCAAATCTGATTATTTGACAATAATTAAGGAACAGCTTTAAAAAGCCCACAAAAACTGGTAAATTTACAGATTTCATAAATGTTGGCAATGGTTAAGTTCAAAAATACATTAAAACACTTCAAATTCTAATTTTATTTGTGACTGTCTATGAAAAGACTTTAATAACAAAAATTAAAAATCAAAGAGTGTGTGTGCCACGGGTGGGTGGCCTTGGTGTCTTTTCTCCTGCAGCAATTTGTGTGACACTATCAGCTGAAACCAGGGATTAACTTCCAAGCTGAGTGTCAGTTTGATTTCTGTGTGCCTTACAACCAAAATGCGTAGTGTCTTCAGCCATGGGGTGCTATTGTCTAGTTCTGGCAGGCAGCCAATTGACATCATATTCCAACCTCACTTCTCTGTATTATCTATGTCCAAGAATGAGTTATAACTTAAAATACACTTTTGTTATATATTGTTTATTTATTTTTGTTGTTGTTATTACATTCTGACTGCTGTTTCCCCTCCTTCTTATCTTCCCAGTCCCTTCCTCCCCTTCCCCCATCCACTTTACCATTTCTCTTCAAAAAAGGGCTGGCTTCCCATGGATATGTTCTGCTATACTCACAGATTGGTGCCTAGTCCAATTGCCATCTGAGAGTCATTATATGTTCTTAAGAAAGAGGCTACAAGGGCTGTAGTCACTGATCAATAATGAAGAGCACTGCAGTTCTTCCAGAGGACTCAGGTTGATTCAAAACATCTACATGGAGGCTCACAACTGTCTATAACTCCAATTTCAGGGACTCCAATGTCCTTCATGTGGCCTCCACAAGCATCTGGAATACATATGGCATACAGACATATAGGAAACAGCATTCATAAACATAACACAGTACTTTTATTTTAAACAGGGCTATAATATTGATCATTATTTTATTCTTCATGCCATTGTATTTTTGATATTTAGGTCTTCATAATCATTTTTTTAAGGAATTTTGGGTTTCTATTTTCAATACTGCTACATTAACTTTCAATGTTTATAGCTTTCATACCTTCAACTTTTAAAAGCAAATAGATTTCTGTTCTCTTAATATATCTACTTATATTTTAACAATTTCATAAACAAATTTTCAGTGTATATTTATATAGTATTATCAATTCCTATTTTTATTTATTTTAAAATTTTGTATGTGTGTAGATAAGAGCTGAAATTACAGGTTTATGAAGCTTGAGTACTGGGAACTGAATTTAGGTCATCTGTAAGACAACTATGTGCTCTTAACTGCTGAGCAGTATTACTGTTTAGGAGATATTTTGCTATTGTTCAGTAATACCATTTTTCCTAAAATCACCTATTTTTCAGTTATAGTTTGTAACTGTTTTTGAACTTTGCATCAATCTGTCAATTCCTTACTAGGAAATGAGCACATATTGTGAGAAAATATGAAATCATCAAATTTGATGTACATAAGTTAGCCAAGCAAAGATCCTGTGTTTAGCTCTTGAACTATTAATTATTAGATTTGTCCAGATACCATTATTCCTAACTATAAAGCATCTCTAACGATATATATCCAAACTTCTAATCTGTTCTTTTTACCCTCTAGTATTGAGAAAGCCAACACTCTTCACTTGTGCTTATATAACTTCCAAAGAAAAACTCCTGGACATTGTTCTGGACTGAGCCATTCCACAATGTATGAGTGATACTTATATAATTAATACTTGATATATTCCATATGAAATATATATATTAAATGATATTAATGAGTATAAATAATTTAATTTTCAAATATTGAAAAACATAAAATCTATTTTCTTTTTTTAAATTTAATTTTACATATCAGCCACGGATTCCCTTATTCTCCCCCCTCCCACCCACCCCACCCCCCACCTTTCCCCCTATCCCACCCCCCATTCCCATCTCCTCTAGGGCAAAGACTCCCCTGAGGATTGAGTTCAACCTGGTAGATTCAGTCCAAACATAAAATCTATTTTCATTCAACTGTTGCATTATATATTATTTATTAATGAATAGAATTATATAAAGTGAAGAATTATAGAACTGTGAAATATTTTAGCATAGTGGTTTATGTTGTATGTAATCTCTGTACTCAGAAGTCTGAAGTAAAAGTTTCCCTTGAGCTCAGTTGTTCCTGATCAGCCTCAGCAATATACATAGAACCCATAACAAAGAAAGCAATTTTTTTAAATCAAAACGTGAATATAACTTCATAAAAATAAACAAGGATTAACAATGTGAAAATCAACCTGTTATAGCAGTTTCCCATATGCTAGACTTTAACACATTTTCAAAACATAGAATCTTAATGGTTATTTGTAAATTTATAATCTTACTTAATACAGAATTATAATATCTTCTTTTGAATAATGTTAAAAAGGGCAAATACTTAACCCAAGCATCACAAAAACTTCTTAGAAATCTTCTTTTATTTGTCAAATACAGCAGTATCAATGTTTTTAGAGCAATAGAATTTTAGTTTTTTATAAATACAAGTAAAATTAATTGATATGTCATCATGTTGCAATATCAAATAAAGTAGAAGCAGCTTTTCAATTTTGTAGAGCTGGCCTACAGACAGTTGTTTGGATAAATGAACATTTTGAAGGAAGAAAATTCCCCCTTTCAAAAGATGCATTGAAAGTGTCTTAGATACTGCTTGTATTGAAAGTAAAGTGTCTGATGAGGCTTGCCTACAATTAGGAAACATTGAATAAAATCTTCCATTTTCAGAAACAGATTGAAACAACCATTTCAAAGTAAATCACAATTGCACTATCAAGCTATATAAAAAGTTCCTCTGTATTGCTCAGTAAATCATGAAGTGTGACAATAGGGACACTCAATAAGCTTCTGAGAACTGCATAATAAATCAGAAAAGTCCACAGTAAGTTGCACAGTAAGCTCTGCTGTGTTAGTCTAGATAGTGGGATTTTACAAAGAAGTCATGAATCGTATCTCCCTTCTATTCTGTGCCCACTGTTACAGTGGGGCATCTCTCAGTTAAGGGTAGAACTTGCTAAAGAACTAAAGTCATCCCCATATTAGCAACCACCACATTGTGGGGGAAAACCTATTTTTGTCTATATAAAATAAAATCATTGAAGGCCAACAAGTGCTTAAATGTTGAACTATGACTCCAGCCCTTCTTTTTGGTTTTATTTGTGATAATGGGAAATTTTGAGCAACATCTTTTTAAAAGATATTTTTATTCTTATATTTTGGACAGCCAAGACAACTAACGAGGAGCTCTAAAACATATATATGAATAACACAATATAGACTGAGTAGGCTATTGTAGATGTAACCAACTGTCTTATTAAATAAGAAACACAGAACCAATGTAAAAGAGAAAGCTAAGAGGTCAGAGCTCAGAGCTAAAACCTTACCCTTCCTCCTGCGGTGCTCCTACCTCTCCGAAAGAGAGCTACTTCCTGTGTGTTTGTCTTTAATATAGTCTTTCTGTTCTGCCTTCTCATTGGTTGTAAACCCAAACACATGACTGCCTCGTCATTGCCTGTAAGTACAGCCCTCCAGGTCTTAAAGGTGTATGTCTCCAATGCTGGCTGTATCCCTGAACACACAGAGATCTGACTAGCTCTGACTACCAAGTGCTGGGATTAAAGGCGTGTGCCACCACCACCATGCTCTTGCTATGGATCTAATAGCTCTGACCCTCGAGCAACTTTATTTATTTGATATACAATTAAAATCGCATTTCAGTACAAATAAAATACCACCATAGGCTATAATATATATTATGTGTAGATAATATATATCTCTCTATATATATTGTTCCTACATAATGCAACAGTTAATGAAAAATGGGGAATGAATTTGAAAGAGAACAAGTAGGGGTATATGAGGTGGTTTGAAGAGATGAAAGAAAGGGAGAAATTCTGAAATTATAATCACGAAAATAAAACTGCAAAATATTTTCTAACATGAAATGCTTGAAATTTAAGACAATAAATGATAATTGTACATGGCCAAACTTTTTTACGCTCACAAATGTGATGCTTAATCCAGAAAACTGATCAGAGAACTCAATAGAGTCGATGTAGAGAATATTAATGAAGAAAATGGCATAATTAATATTCTCTTAGTCCCACATGTAATATTTCTGTTTAGGCAGAGGTCTCCAGATGGCAAGTATTGCATTTTTATTTCATTTGTTAAATGCACAGAATGTCCCTGCATTTCAAGATAGTATAAAAAAATCATTTATTCAAAATATTTTATCAACCCTCACTCCCTATAATGAATGAAACATTAAAATTAAGCCTATTCACATGCAGCCAAAGCCATAGCAGGTGAGCTCAGGCCTTCAGAGCTTATCCCACTCAGAGTAAAAACCACTGAACACAACTTCAAAACAATAAGTCTAAGTGGACTAGAAAACTGGTAAAGTAGAAGATAGTTGTCCTAACTATGTAAGACTTGAGGTGCAATATAAAAGTCAATGCTAAGCTTCTATTTTCCATTCTACATATCCTTCTTGGCATTATAGAACCATGATTCTCTTTGCAGGAACAAAGAATTTTCTTAGTAGTCAAAGTAGGAGGAAAATGGTGTCTTTGTTACTTTTCTATTGCTGTGATAATATATTACTGCCAATCCAATTTATGAAACATAGATTTTAATTGGTCTTAAGATTTTAGAGTATTAGAGTCCATGATAGTAGAACAGCACATGGTGGAAGAAATAGATGAGAGGTCCCATCTTGATCCAAAAGTAGGAGGCAAAGAGGAACAATGGAAATGGTATACTAGACTTTTGTAATCTCACAGCCTACCCATCTCATAATGACACACCTTCTCCAACAAGCTTAATATTTGCACAATATTTATATGACTGGATTGTAAACTATGTGTTCCAAAGCCTGTTGTTAACTAGTTATGACTGAATGTTCATCCTTGCTTATGCACAGCTTTACAGTTTCAAAACAGAATGAAAAGAAAGTGGT
This sequence comes from Peromyscus leucopus, assembly GCF_004664715.2. NCBI lineage: Eukaryota > Metazoa > Chordata > Mammalia > Rodentia > Cricetidae > Peromyscus > Peromyscus leucopus. Next base: position 11,417,771 of record NC_051070.1, on the reverse strand, counting down.
GGAAAAGGGTATTTCATTTAATCTACCTCTTATCTTATCTGTGAAACTCATCAGGAAGCTGACTATTCCCTCTAACTTGCACAAAGAAAGAATTGCATAACAAGAAGATTCCATCTTACTCAAAACATGTCACCCAACTACAGCATATTACATGTTTCAATTTATGTTAGTACCCATGAAACACTCAGAATAAAATAAGAGAGTGACTATGTATGGTATATTTCAAAGAAGAATTTTTTGAATATTTTTTTACAGCGAATGAATTATAAATGTTTGCAGGGTAAATAAAATTAAAAGATCATATAATGTATACATATGCTGAAACATCACATGGTACTCCATTAATATGCAGTTTCAACATGCCAGTTCATATATTTAATGAAAGGAGGTTACATATTCTATTGTACAATGTATATAACATTATTGAAGTGGCACAAATACAGGGGTCAGGGACACTTTTATTATTTCAATGGATTAGGAAAAAGCAAGTAGGGCTGTCTGAGCTATAAAATGGAAATTAAAAATAATAGAATTGCTCTTTATGTTTACTCTCACACATGTGATTATAAACAATATAATGAAGATATCCACACATGTAAGAATGCACCTATATTATTATTATTATATTATATTATTAAAATGTAAATTAGGTCAGTAGATTAGAATAGTGTTCATTTCTTAGTTTTCTTGGTACAACTAAAAAAACAAAGAATTTCTGGAATTTTTTCTATGAATTAAAGCTATCTCAAAATCTATAAGATCAAATTAGTCCATGTCAATGGTCATAGGTATGCTACATATTAATAAACTGTATGAAATTTAATATTTGATATGACATATTTTAACTGTAATGAAGTTATGATTACTTAGTTTATGTCAGCCTCAAGTCTTGAAGAGAATTATTTTCATTCTTCTAACTGTATTGTGCTATACCTCTGTTATCAACTCATGAAAAATTTGGAAATGATTCAAATAGATGTGCAACTTGTTAACAAAGCAGAACAGAGATAATTGAAAATCAAATGAAACTGTTACAAAAATATAGACAGAAGCTTGCAGAGACACTTTTTCATGTTTAAACTGAGTCTTCAGACCGAGCTTATATAGTGCTGCAAATTTAAATATTACGTACTTACATTGTTCATAGAACAAGCCAAATAATATATTTCAATTACTTTAGGATAATCTTTTCTGAATTTCTTCCTGTGCATATTCAAGAATTTCAATTTATTCTGTGTCAGACCATCATACTTCATGTATTAACTGAATTCTTACTTTCCTAACAAATGACTAAACTTAACTCACGTTAAACTCTTATTAAATATATCAAATACAAACACATGTACATGAGTTTTCTAGCTCGTGAAAATAATGACACAGCACCTTGTGGGGCACACATGAGCCACAAAGATGGTGCCCACAGGAAGTCAGTTTAAGCTGTTAACACAGAGAGTAGATACAAAGGATGGTGTGGAGAGGGTGTTAGCTTAAATTCTATTTGTCTAACTTCCCCTCCGCACCCTCTTTGCTTAAGCTGTTTACCCAGAGAGTAGATACAAAGGATGGCTGAGAGGAAGTTAGCTCAGCTTGTCTATATGGAGATTAGAGGTGAATAGTGCAGAAGGGAGTTAGCACAGGTTGTTTATGGTAAGATAAGATACTGAGATCAGGAGATGATGTCAACGTACAAACAACTCATAAACAAGAAAATGAATATAGGGGACCTTTAAAATGATTGGTCGGTTCCTTCACCCTCTCCTAGAGTTCTGAGGTTTTTGCTGTAAAAGAGGCTTACTGCCTAACAATAACGGAGTTCACCTTTCCCAGGTTCCAGGTCACCTCTTCACGGGTGACCTAAGTTCCCAGTGGGGCAGGACCCCACAGCACCTTTTATAGCACTACCTGCTAGGCTGTTGTTGTTTCCCTCCAGTAGCTACATTGCTTTTTGACATTCCTTACAAATGTCTTCTAACAATGCTGTTGGTCAATGTGATTGAAACAATCCACCCTAAATTGCTGTGTGTAACAGATAAAGAATTCTCTTAATTGATCTAAAGAAGTTTGTTTCTTCATAAACCTAAACAATTGTGTGATGAAATTTGCATTAAAAATAAAATGTAGAGTTGTAGATCATGTTTCTACTGCTATACCTACAGTGTAACCCCCACACCTGCCGGGCAGGGATCATTGTAGAAGATGGGGTAGAAAGACTGCAAGAGTCAAATGACCTGGGTATTTTCTGTGAGAGTGGGCTCCTAGGATTGTCAGAGCTAAGCCGGTAAAGTCTCACCAACATGACTATCTCAACTTGAGCTGAACAAAGACAACAATAGTCATGCTAATAGGGACTTCTACTTCAACCCTACACAAAGAACTACAAGCAACTAAGGAATGCTGAAAGCAGGAGCAGCCTTCCCCAGGCAAGACAACACAGATAATGTACACACAACTAACATACAAACTGAGCCTGATATCTTTACGTATTTTGGAATATATTGTAAAATATATGTGGAATATAATTATAATAACAACTAATGAAAAAGAGGCCATGAATTTAAAAGAAAACAATGAGGAGTATATGGAAGGAGTTGTAGGGAGGAATGGGAATAATGAAATGATGTAATTGTATTATAATTTCAGAAAGTAGCAATAAAAATACAGTGAGATTTTCAACGCATCATTGAAATATATGCCACATGTAAAAGCTTTATTTTTTTTTATTTTTAAGAATAAATAAAAAAATAAAATGGTGTGCAGGATTTATGTTTGTTTCTCAAGCTTGTGATGTAAATGTACAGCTATTAATATTTTCACTGTTTTATGATTAAAAATGTAATCCAAATAGTTTAATACATTCATCAAGGTATCTTCATGAAACAATACAAATGAAAGTTACATCCAAAGGTAATTAGTTAATAATTTTGTGAACTAATAGCTCAAATGCATTACCACCATTAAATTTGTTGATCATTTTCATTTTCTTTTTACTCCCTTCAACACGTACACTTAAAATTATTCTTCAAGTTTAAGAAGTCCATGACTCTATAAATGGTGAAAATACCAGCCACTCACTTTGACACTTATAGTGACATAAATTTCACCAATGGATAAAGACAAAATTATTGTCATTCAGATTGTATGAATTAGCTGAAATTAGTTCCCAATAGAAAAGTACCATGACTAGAGAGTAAAATAACAAAAGGAAGGACATCTGACAGAGAGACTGTAAATGTGATTGATTTTATACTTTAACAAATACATAGCGCACATATATGCACCACTCTCTGTGTTCTGCTGGCACTTATACTCGTGGTTGATAATCAAAAGTTCTGAATCTCTTATGTGAATGTAGGCATAATCATGAAGAGGGACCACGGGCTATGTCTTTATTTTTCCTCACTTGCATTTATTATCGAATTAAATACCCCCCTTGGGATCACAGGAAGGGAAAATTACCACCTAAAATCACTGTTTTGGACAATTTTATCAAAACAGTATTTTATCATCAGTGATGTTTAAAAAACTAAGTGTATATTCTGGCAATTTATGTCATATTGATATTTAGTGAAAGCTACTCCTTTACTAACTCTTGTCTTTGTTAATGAGAAAAAAAAAACTTCTAAGAAAAAATTCAGCTCAGAGGGATCTATAGTTTATTTAAAAACAACAACATCAACAAAATCCCACAAGCAAAAACCAGGCATTTCTAAAAGAGCTCAGAACAGAGTCAAAATTCACAAATTCCTTGATTTAGTTAATGGTTTCTGGAACTGGATTTGCAATTTAGTTATATATATTCCTATATTGTGTACAACCCTTGGGGTACTTGCTTAGTAATGGTAGTTCTGAATCATATGAAAGTTCCATTTTTACTTTTTAAGGGACTTCTATACCCTTTTCCACAGAGACAGCACTAGTTTACATTTCCACCAACAGAATGTAAACAGTTCTCCTGTCTCATATCATCACCAACATTACTTAACATTGTTTTTGGTTTTTTTTTTTTTTTTTTTTTGTATAGATGTTATGAATGGGGTAAGATAAAGTTTTAGTATTCTTTCTTCTGATGATTAAAGATGTTGAACATTATTTTTCCAAATATTTACTGATCATTTGTATTTCTGGTTTTGGAACCTACCTATCAATTCACTACTACACTTATTATTCGAAATGTGTGACTTTGAATGTGTATGGGAAATATGGTTATATGTTTTTTCAATCTTACTCTGATACCAAAGCTGGATGAGAACAGACTCTATATACAAATGTTTAAATTAACTACCCTGATATGCATCTATATACATATACATATCACACACACACACACACACACACACACACACACACACATGCTAGCAACCTGAAAGTAGAAAGATGACTACAAGAGACAAGGAAGATGTCTAAAAGTGGGAAATACTGTACAACAAAGAGAGGAAAAGAACATTTGGAAGCTGGAACTATTTGTGGACGGACAGGAAGACAGCCCTGGGGAGAGTGGGCACAAGCAGGGCAGTAGGCTGAATAAGAACAAAGGATACTAGTAAGTGTGAGAACTATGACTTTGTAAACTACCTAAAAGTAAGAAAATAGAGAAAACTAAGTGAATCGGTAAAACCATTTTGTGTAAGGGCCAGTATTGAATACAGTTGCAAAAATGAAGCAAGAGAATCAACTCAGAAATGTTTACTTCTCTTTAGGAGATTCAACTTACTTTATACTCAAGGAGGATCAATAGGTACACGCTGAGGTAGAATTTTAAAGCAACTGATTTTGAAATTAACAACTAACAATAACCCAAATTTTACAAGAAAGTTACTTCTAAGATCCTCTATATGACTAAATGCAAATTTGCATCCCTTGAACATAGTAATAGATTCCAAACATCTGCTCGGTCAGAAATTGGTTAGAATCTTCAATATTCAGAAATAGTTCATTAAATAAACAGAAGATTTTATTTAAGGATATATACCAACCTGTCAACCAGAAACTTTCTTTTATATGCCAGCAAAAGAATAGATGAAAGCTTCTTTACTGAGAGCAGTTACAAGGTGGTTTTAGAGCAAAATCATGTCCTGTCTGTCTGTAGATATTGACATCACAAAAATGTAACAATGCCACACAACAAAGACTGTTTGGGCCGGAACTAAACTTACACAAAATAATTTAACAGCTGTCATCTCGTTTTCATTCCAATGCATATGTTTATTAAATAAAATAAGCAATATACTGCTACACCTATCTCTTCTTTGTTACATTTGTACCTTTCCTCTTGTTCTCAATCTTTATTAAGTTTTTCCATTTTATTTTGTCTCTTAATACCTAATACATATTTTAAATACACGCAGGTATACTTTTATATTTAAGCATATAATTAATATAAGATAAAACTAATCTGTAGAACAAAAGTTGAATAGCAAATGCTGTTATCTCCCTTCGGTTAATACTGTTTTTATCCCTTTCCTGGGTGATACCTAATACATGATTGTCATTGAAAAGTAGACATCATCAGCTGTCTTCATGAAAACATTCAATCAGTTGCTAATGCAGATATTAAGGAATCTGAAGGGGAACACGTGTTTTGTGTCTAAAGATCTTTCCTCGGTGCTATTTCTCCCTACTTACAGTTTCCACAATATGCACACAGCCAGCCAGAACGTAAAACAGTAGGACAAGTTAGAATGGGTGAGCAAGAGGATTGGAGCTGTTATCCTCACCATCACCTCATTGGGCAGGACGGTGGGGACTTCAGCAGTTTACTTTCCTGCTTCCCTCTGCACCACTGTCATGGTGAAGTCTGTTTAAACACATTTGAAGTCAGTTCTCTTGGAGAGATTCCAAGATAGATGAAATTCTTGCTTTGATTTTATTAAGACAGACATCTCATGTGTGTTTGATATTTCTGCCAGTAAAAAAAGACAAGCAAGGTAATTGATATTATAATTTGGTTTATCATTAAAAATTATTTAGAAATCTAGCACTTGAAATAAAGGGAAGGAAATATGTATATCGACTATGAATGGAACCCATCTGCCTAGTTCCAGTCCTCATTCAAGCCTGAGGTATTGGGACTGTTACCTGACAAAGGCTGCAGTCCTCACGAAGGCTATGAGACCTGAAACCATCAGCAGCTGGAAATCTGGAAACTGTCCACTGTCACAGCTCTCTTGTCACTGGTTTCTTCAGTTCCCTGGAGCTTTTTGCCCTTTCCTGACTTGGCTTCTCTGTATTTCTCCTCATCCTTTTCCCTGACTTGACTGCTCTCCAACAGTAAGCTGCTTCTTCCACTACCAGGTTGGTGGCTGACTGACTCCTTGCTGCTAATGGACTACCCAGTGTGCCTGTCTCCATCCTGACTGTGCTCTGGAGATATAATGTAAGCTGGTGTATTCCCCAGGTAATTTCTGTAGCAGGTGGCTTGGGGGCCAAGGTGCCCAATGTCTGCTGTTCCTGTAGTCAGTCCCCAGCAGAGCTACTGGAATTGTCACCATGATTTTGAGTGAGACTATCTATAGATGTAACCAACCGTCTTATTAAATAAGAAACACAGAAACAATGCAAAAGAGAAAGCCGAGAGGTCAGAGCTCAGAGCTAAAATCTCACCCTTCCGCCTGCGGTGTCCCAGCTTCCCAAATAAGGGTTCTATTTCCTGTCTGTTCGTCTATTTAAAGTATTTTGTTCTGCCTTCTCATTGGTTGTAAACCCAAACACGTGACTGCCTCGTCACTGTCTGAATGTACAGTCCCCTAGGTCTTAAAGGCATATGTCTCCAATGCTGGCTATATCCCTGAACACACAGATATCTATGGGATTAAAGGCGTGTGCCACCACCGCCACACTCTTGCTATGGCTCTAATAGCTCTGACCCCCGGGCAACTTTATTTATTAACATACAATCAAAATCACATTTCAGTACAATTAGATTACCACCACAACTATCATTGCTTCTTTAGGTGACAAGCAGTCATCTCACTAACTACGTTTATAACGTAGTCTGTAGCTCTAAGTAGGCTTGCCTGCTGCCGTCACTGAAGTTCCTCTGTCTACACCATCCCTACTTGTCTCTGTGACTTTGTTGGTTACAATTTGGATGCACTACCAAAAATGGGCAAGGAAGTACCAAAGGATGCAAAAGATTTATTGAGCCTCATGTTTCAAAGCCAAAGGAGGCAGCACAAGAGAAATTTTACCACAGATAACCTATGACATGAGTCTTTAGCCTGCTAACATACCTTGAGAAGGGGTATGTGTATCAATCACAAGCCATATTTGAGATGAACAATAGCCGTTTTTGGACCAATTACAGTCATTTGTTTGGAACTGTTCCAGTCTTGCCTCTCCATACCACTTAGAGTTATGGAAGCTTGTTTTGGACTTTAGAAGCTTGAGTATGGAACAACTAAACATAGTCTTGTCATTATGGTAGCTATCCAGGGACGGTTCTCCCCATCCACTGTCTCCAGGGTAGAAAGAGTTGTAGGGTGATCTAGAGTTCATTGAGGTCTGCAATATGAAAAAGTCTGGTTAAAAACTGAAACAAGCCGGGCGTTGGTGGCGCACGCCTTTAATCCCAGCACTCGGGAGGCAGAGCCAGGCGGATCTCTGTGAGTTCGAGGCCAGCCTGGGCTAACAAGTGAGCTCCAGGAAAGGCGCAAAGCTACACAGAGAAACCCTGTCTCGAAAAAAAAAAAAAAAAAAAAAAAAAAACTGAAACAAAATAAAAAAAGAAAGAAACCTGTTTTCAGCATCCCTTACTGATGTTACACCGCCAGGAGCCAGGGAAGTTTTGCTTTGGTTCAGGATCTATGGAGGGTACCAGGAAGCCAGAACAGAAGCAAAGGTAATCTTGTTGTCTATTTGATTGATAGTCCTTATATTCACAGCAGTCATGTGCAATGTGTGTTTTATTTGGTAAATTGTCTTGTACTGTATGAGCTTATTGAAGGGAGAATTTAAGTGCACGAAGATACTTCTTTGCCTCTTCAAAATCACCTGACCTCAAGCAAGCTGGCCCCTACCTTTGTTGCAAGCAGAAAAGAAACACCAATTACAGTTATTAAAAGCTTTGTGGAACTGGGACTGCTGGAAGGTAAACTGTTTCCGGCTGTTGTTAACCCGGTTCCGGTGGGAGCCTGAAGTTGAAAGTGGACCCTTGGAGAAAACAGAGAAGAACCTCTGCCCAGCACCCTCTCAATAGGGAACTCCAGCTGATGGCCTCAATTTCCCTAGTAAGGTTCTGATATCTAATTTTAAGTGTACAGTTTGAGGATGTCAACTGCTACTGCAGGTCTTTTACTGGAAGCCTTGCCCAAAGGAAAACTGCTCTGCCTGGCAACCCAATCAAAAACTCCAATCTTTTGGGGCTCCCAAATTTTCTGGAAGTTTTTAAGGATCTCATTATTTGAGGTTGCATTTTTTAAATATTATAATATATTTACTAATTCTAGGAGAACCTCATACAATTTTTTAAATAATATTCACTGCCCAGTCCTCTCCCAACTCCTTCCAGACCTATTCCTTTCTTCCTACCCACCTCTAGGTGAAGCCTTCTCGTTTATTTTATTCTTACTTTAATTAATTAATTTATTCATTTACTCATTGGTAGAGAGATGATCTGGCAGCCAATGTCTGGTGCTCTGGTTCCTCTTTTCTCCCTTCTTCTGTCACGCTTCCTGATATTAGGGGTACAGCTGTTCTGCTGTTAAACAGTTGATTTGATGTGGGCACCTGACAGTTGATTTTTCTCTGCATGTAGACCAGCTCTGGCTTTCTGTAATGATCTATGCTTACTATAAAATCTTTTGAAAATATTTTCTCTTTATTCTTTGAAACTATCATACATTTATACAATGTATTTTTATCATATCTACACATCAGTACTCCCTCTAACTCCCCGTATTGTTCTTTAGCCCCCGAAACCGTCCCAATTTCATGTTCCCTCTACTTATTTGTTACTTATAACCCTTTGAGTCTCATTAGTACTTCCCATATGCCCATTTTGTAGGATCATATCCTTGGGCACAGGTAGCCTATCATAAGTCATGTTTCCAAAGGAGACTCTCCCTCTTCTAGGAGTCTTCAATAGCCAGCATCTCCTGCACAGATGGTTAGACTTCTGGTGTTCTATCTCATCTACGTTGTAATTTTGATGAACTAGAACTTGTGCAAGTAAATAGTCTACATTGGTCAATGAATGCACCATTTGTGTCAGGTCCATCAGTCAGCTTTTCACAGATATCCTTCCAATATACCAACTCTTTCATTCTCTCATCTTTCCTGAGCTTTGGAAAGGCAGAAGTTGCTATAAATGACTTACTTACAGCAACACACTCACAGTTACTGACACTCAGAACTTCACGAGTTATGAATCCATCCATTGCCCACAACTCACCTCACAAAAGGAATGCCTCTTTTCTTAGAAAAATAGTTTAGTGGTTAAAAACACTGGCTGCACTTCCAAATGACCTGTGTTTGATTCTCATGAGCTGCATGACCTCTCACAATCATCTGTAACTCCAGTTCTAGGGAATCCAACATGCCCTCGTGACTACTGTGAACACGGTGTGCAGGAGGTACACAGGCATGCCTGCAGGCAAAACACTCATACACATAAACTAACAAAGTAAAAGCAACAAAAAGATTAAAAGAAATGCCTCTGAACAAAATTGAGAGAAACATAAATCTACAGATATAACAGATAGAATCATAAATAATAAGAAAGCAGTTTGACACCTTGACCATTGAATATAACAGAAGTAGGCCCAAACCTTGGGGGTATAGTCAACCCAGTCATGGGTTTTTGACTAGGTTTATAGTAACTGCCATAAAATCCCTTCTTTGGAGCAGACCTTATATCATTTTCACTCCCGACTAGGCTGCTCTATTCCTATCTGTTGGTGTTTTAGCTTTGTTTTGGTGACATATTACTATCATTGATTTCTCTCTATCTGTTACTTGGTATGTATTCTTTTACTTTTTCTTGCCATATACTTGATAAACTTATTCATCCTCAAGGCAATGCAGAACACAATGGCACCTAGGGAAAACATATTAGTTGCTAAATGGAGAGGCAAATTGCTACCTCCTGCCATATCTTCAGTAGTTACAAGAAAATGAACACAAAAAGAGATCTAACAGAACTTATCATAGTTGTATTTAATGATAATTAAAGATAATTATTAATTTATCAAAATCATAAAGTATTTTTCTTTCTATATTCAGTTCATATATTGCTGACTTTCCCTGGAATGCAACCTTTCCTCCACAAGGAGTATATAATTTCTAGAGATTCAGCAATTAGTTCTCATTTCAAGTTCCTTTTATTCCCCCTAGTTCATCTTTTTGTGGTTCTTTCTTTCACTCAACAAAGAGAGTCTAATCTTTTTGTCCATTCTTCATCTGCAAGAAACAAAACAAAACAAAACAAAAAAACAAACTATAATTCAATGCAATAAATGACTTGATTAAATCTTGAAATCTGTCCTTTATTTTACATTAGGAGTGGTGGAATGCAAATGAATGATCCTATGGTTATCAATGCACAAAAATGTTATAACTTTGCTTAACAAGAAACAACTCCTTACAGAAAGAAGCTTTTAATGGTCTTACTTGGGATCACATTTTTCCAAAATGTGTTAGTATTTGTGAACTTCTTATTGTCTTCCTGCTTTAAAAATTCCATGTTGAACATTTTCTTAAATAATTGCATAATGAAATGTAATTATGAGTCAGACTTTTAAACAAATGTTTGTTTATTAGTTATCAACAAAGAAATGACAGCTGAAATTTCTCCTATTAAATATCCCCTACTTGATTCTTAATACAATCCATGATAGAAAATATAATTTTGTTTACTTTCTTATCTACAAAGAGTTTAACAGTGTAAGCATCACTGTTTATTTATAATTAAATTTTTTAAACTTTAATATTCTGCCTATAGTTACAATTGTGGGACATAAATCAGTTTATTGTGATTTTTAAGGTGTTGTCTAACATAAATTTGAGAAGTATATGCAGTATAGAACAAAATGAAAGAGAAAAAAATGAAAAAAAATCAATTGAAATGACTACATTATAATACTCACAATCAGAATAATTATCAATTTTTGAAGAATAATGAATAAATTAGGGATATGACCCAATTTAATGCACATGAGTTACTAAAAAATTCATGATGAAAACAGATTATAAGGACAACTTTATATTTGATGTTCAAAGATATTTCCTTGAATGACAAATGGGTCACTAAAAATACAGAAAGATAAGTATGTGAATGAAAAGAAGGCTGGCCAAGTAACCAAAATGTGTGTAGTCTCTCTTCTGACATGACCCTTTGTATTTCATCTGCTACCAGAAGGCACCACACACATTTTGAATGGGTCTCTTAAATCAATGGTGCAGTCAGAGAAAATCTGTAGTTGATGCTCCATGGTTTTAATTTGTGTCAAGTTGATAATTTAAAAAATCCTATGCACTGTGATAATCATAAAAGTACTATAAGGCATGATTTCTTGTGCCTTTAGTGGAGTCACTGCACATTTTTCTTCTTGGTATTTCCATTTATGCTATCCCTTTTACCTTTATAAAAATCCTTTTGCTATGTTGCAGATGCTGTTTAGTATTTCTACTCAAATGTGGGTTTGATTTTGTTTCACTTAATTTTGTTTGTACTATCAACTAGTGGCCTCAAAATTAGTAGCTCAAAACAATAACTATTACTCACTTGTTAGTTTCTCTGGGATAATTTCCTTGTTGCCAAACAGTACGCTTGGTTCCAGAGAGTGACAGATTGGGGCCCTGAATGTCTCAGGTATCTGGGCTCTTCCCACAGATGTGTTTGCAGTTCCGTTGTGTTGCTATTGGCTCATCATGACAACTTGTTCAAGGGGGTGGGGTAAGAAAGAGAGGAACGACTTGGAACTACTCCCACTTTCTGTACTTCCTTCTTGAGAGTACAATGTCTAAATTAACATACATGAATATAAATGAAAGGAGCTACAGATGGAAAGAAATGTCTTTGGGAAGACCTCTTACAGGCTGCCAACCACACATGGATTCAGTTCTCAGTACTAGATTTTTATTCTCCAAAGTTTCAACAATTTTCCATGATTTAATCATATCCTTCTAACTTTTCTACATTCATCTTCAAATATGTTCTTTTATTATGCCGTTTGTGGTTCATGTTTTGCAGTTTAGGAATTGTGCTTTATAATTTAATTACTGTCAAGGTAAATAGGCACACATTATAAAGCACTGTAATTCTTAAGTATTATAAAAATATTATGCTGTTGCTTTACAGAGCTTCCTGGAGGGATAAATCCTTACAGGCTATACTCAATATCCATTGTATATGATTTTTATAGATATAAGATAAAAATATGATAAAAAGTAGAAGTAGGACAATGATCTGGGTCAACTAGAAATTTCAAGTGACTTAGATTATCTTTATAAATTTCCTAAGTCAACTGTGACTTTTACACTGGGGGCATATTAATGAAAACTAATATGGACTGAATGATTATTAAGAGGCAGACATTGAACTCAGTAATTAACCTATATTATGTTAATCATCTTGAAAATTCTATATGATAGACAGTACTTTACTCAAGTGTTATAACTCATAAAAGTATTTTAAATCTCTTAAGCAAAAGTTTGAGGGTCTGACATATTAAGATACCTAAAGTAGGTTAGAGAAATTATATGACCTGTGTAATGTTTGGTTTATAACAATTAAAGAAAGACCAGCATCAATTTTTCTAGTCAAACATGGTCATTATACATAAGGGCATTAAAGAGTCAGCAGCAAGACATTTGGAAATGTGTAATTAGTAGAATTAATAGATATTATAAATGTCATAATGGTATTAGATTAAAATTTGCCACCAAGAAGTTTCACATTAAATGTACAAAATTGTTTGGCTATAAGAGTGTTTAGATTTGGGTATTACAGATAAGATCACATTCTGTGTGGTTTTCTAGAGGTGTCACTCAAAGCCTCCTAACTGACCGTTGAGTTCTGTGGAGTTGTAAGTCACATGCTCTTCTGTGAATATCCATATTCTCTAATACCTCATTGTTTACTTGGGTGACAATGCTAGCCCCAGTTTGAAGGTATTACATTTAGTCTCCATCTCACCTGGGATCAAATGCTAATTTGTAGCATTGTGTATTTCTAAAAGCTTATATTCTATGATTTAGTAATTATTTAATTTAAGGGAAAATCCATGATGTAGGTTAAGGTTTCCATTGATGTGATAAAATTGCATGACAAAAAAACAACTTTTGGAAGAAAGGATTAATTTCATATTACAGTACACCTCACTGTACATAATAATCAAAGAGAGTCAGGGCAGGAACTCAAGGTGGGGTTGTAGAGTAAGGAACTGATACAGAAACCATGGAAAACTGCTGCTTACTAAGCTTAATAACTTGATCCTTATGGCTTGCTCAGCCAGCTTCAGTGTCCACATGCTATGGGCCCTCCAACATCAATTATAAATCTAGAAAAGGAACAACAGTGACTCACATAGGCCAACCTAGTGACTAGAATTTTCACTAAAAGAGTTCTCTCTTGTATCAAGTTGGCATAAATCTACCCAGTATATATATATATTTACATTTTTAATAAATTTCATATTTAAATGTTGTTAAATTTTGAATGAATAATTGCTAGAAATAAATATGTGCTTCAATGAAGAAGACTTAAGTCGATGTGCTACGTAATAAAAGTTTTTCTGTGGATGCTTCCATGTATGATTCTTTGGTACATATGTGTTTCATACATATGAAGGAGAGTTGTTGGAAGGTACATTTTGTGAAGAATGAATGCTCAACAAAATCAGTTTGTGATATTTCTAAGAGCCTTCACACATCCAATAAGGCTTAGTGGCATTTGGAATAACAATTTTACTGCAAAGAAAATCAATTGACTTCTAACTCAAAAGAGAAATCATTAATTTTAGTCTTTTAATAATTTGTTTTAACATACATTTTCAAACTATGTAAACATATTTATGTTTTTATCAATCCCTAGACTCTTCTCTTCCTTTGATTTAGAGAAAATCATAATGGCAGCCACTAAAATCTAGTAGCATGCAATTTTCCAACATTCCCCTCAAGTTGCATTTGAAAAGGTAAAAGGGTCTCAATCCCAAGTTAATGCCTAAGCAATATGCTTGAGTACAACAAATTCCATCATAAATAAAAAATATGAGGTGCTAGCCATTTTATATGAATTAAAATAATTTGTCCTTTAAAAGAATCTCATGTTCTCATAGTTTAATAGGAGTCATGGATTTTAGTCATAAGCCACAAGAGTAAAAGTGTTTATAGTTAAATGTGCTTAGAAACAAATCATGTTTCTAATTAGGTCAAAATGAACACAAATTTGTATAGTGATTTTTATATTCTATGTATTTCTTTTGTCTATTAACTTTAATGAGAGTAAATTAAAGGGAAATTAGTGTAGTGTGTTTTTGTTGTAGAAAGTATTCAAGATCATATCTAATGTTGATGGTGTTAAGAGGTAGTTTGATTTTACAGAATGTGATAGTTTTCTTGTCAACTTAACATAATTAACAGTCATCTTCAAAGGAACTTACAAGGAGAAGCTGTCTAGATGATGGTAGCCTCTGGGTGTTGATGTAATCAACAGTCTTATTAAATAAGAAACACAGAAACAATGTAAAAGAGAAAGCCGAGAGGTCAGAGCTCAGAGCTAAAATCACACCCTTCCGCCTGCGGTGTCCCAGCTTTCCGAAAGAGAGCTATATCCTGTCTGTTCATTTTTTTTTATAGTATGTTGTTCTGCCTTCTCATTGGTTGTAAACCCAAACACATGACTGCCTCGTCACTGTCTGAATGTACAGCCCCCTAGGTCTTAAAGGCATATGTCTCCAATGCTGACTGTATCCCTGAACACACAGAGATCTATGGGATTAAAGGCGTGTGCCACCACCGCCACACTCTGTCTATGGCTCTAATAGCTCTGACCCCCGGGTAACTTTATTTATTAACATACAATCAAAATCACATTTCAGTACAATTAGAATACCACCACATCTGGGCATGTCCTTGGGGTCATTTCCATTATTTAATTGAGGTAGGAAGCTTCTTCCACAGTGGGTGGCATCATTCCTTAGGTAGGCAAGCCTGACCAGCATAAAAGTGTAAAAGTGGAGAGGAGGCCAGTCATGTAGATCTTTACTCTCTTTCTGCTCTTGACTGGATGTGACTAGCTACAACAATTTCCTTTTGCTTAAATTTCACAAATCAAATAAACTCTCTATCCCATAAGTTGCTTTTGTTAGGGTTATTTTATAACAGTAAAAATTAATGAACCAAATACCAACTAAGATCAGGGAAACTGTTTAACTCTTCTTATCCCACACTTGTACGACTGATACTCCTCATTTAAAACTAGTATGTAGCTTTTTCACTCAATGCTTGATCAGGTTAATATGCATATACAATTATAAACAGTATTATTTATAAAAAAATCAGAAACCATTTAATTTATTATCTGTATGATATTAAATTTCTTAATAAATATTTATTTACAGACATATTTGTATAAACTATCTACATGCCATTGTACTATAAATATCTAAAACTTAAGTAAAACTTATTTAAATCTACTCTAAATTTATAAATAGCAGTTTAGAAGAATGCTTACTATACATACAAATGTTTTACACATATTCAAATTTGGATTGAAAGTTCTTTCAAACAAGTAAGCCTCATGTCATTAAAAAATCATCTCAAAAGTATTTTTCAAACAGAGCATTAGTTATATCTATAAAAATCATTTAGATGAATGAAGTACAATAATAAAATATTGACAGTCAATCAAATAGCCCATAATGTAAAATATAAATAATTTTCTTTACTTTCTCCAAAGATGTGAACAATACTGACATATAAATATAGTAATAAGTTAGTCAACTAATTTATATTTGCTTAATAAAACTAATATCTATGTAACAATACCTATCTAGGCGATTTGAGAATTAAAATGGAAGTGTATCCAGGTAAAAGAGTTCACTTGCAGTCATAGGATATCTATAGATTTTATAGTTTTCTTTAAAAATCCGATTCATGTAAATGTGAAATAAACATTTAAGAAAGTATTTTAACTTTAATAATCTATTACTTGTGCATTTCCTGAATAATGATAAAAATGGTTTTTTTTTTTATTTAAACTAGCAAATTTTAACTAAAAGGAAAAGAAAAAAAATCAAATCTACATTCTAGGAAAATCTTTGTTTTTATCCAATGTATGCCTGTACATACCACAGGAAAACTTTTATAGGTTTTAAGTGCAAGCCTTTTAACTCTTAATATAGAAAAACATGTATACTGATGTACTGGGAATTAGTCAGTTATACTACCACACATTCAGCAATTGGTAAAACTGTGTTGGATTATAGACATGCTTTATTTTGTTGCATCTTGTTTTATTGTGCTTTTAATAATTGTCTTTTTCTCAAATTGAAGATATGTATTTCAAGTCTTTAAGGTATCATTTTCCCCCAACTGTATACATTCAATTTGAATATTTTTGAATATCTATGTCAAATTTTATAAATTTTACAGTGTTTCATAAAATTTTGTTATCATATTTTACGATATGTATAATAAATGCTATTTGCTACTACCTTCACAATTATTTTAGGCCACAATATACCATGACTGCTTCCTCTGATGAATAAACTCTATTATGTGTATTTTGATTACATCAAAATCTGTCTATTCTATCTTTTTCCTGTCTCTGTGCCTTCATTGTCACTGTGGCACAAAATTAAAATCTATAATTAATACCACATTACGTTTTTTAAGTGCTCAAGTGAAGGAGAGTAATGGATGTATGTCTTGTTAATACAGCAGCTGCAATTGATTATGTGTGGTAACAAAGACATGATGGTCTGGGGCAGCTCAAATTGCCTTTTGTATGAAACAGTTATGTTGTACATGTAAAGACAAACTTCAACCAACATTCAAATGATAAGAAAGCAAAACAATTTAAATCAAATGGAGGAAGCCTTAGTGATCTTGGTGGGTGAAGCTGCCACGCTGTCATCACATAACTACTGGTCCATTGAAGTAACTCTTTAATTCCATGAAGTCTCTTGGGGCAAAGAGGCTGTAGATGCAGCACCGAATGCAGAGAGCAAGTGCTTTAAGGAGTTCATATGAAAATTATTTCTCCACAGCACAAAAGTTCAAGATACAGCATCAAGTACTGCTTGTCAGCTTATGCAGAATATCTAGATACTGTAACTGATGAAAGTAATTAAGCACATAATAATTTTTAATGCACATGAAACAAACAGATATCGCACAAGGATGTCATTGAAAACGTTCAAAGCTGTAGCTGACTTCGAAACCCTACAGGGCAGAGTGACTTTTGTCTGTTGCTGATGCAGCTGCCAAATTTAAGCGGAAGCAACGTTTATAAAGCATTTTAAAAATCTTGGGCCCAAGGCCAGCAAGATGGCTCAGCAGATGAAGGTGCTTGTCTTGCAAACCTGGTGACCTGAATATGATTCCCAGAACCCACATAAAGGTGGGAGGAGAGAAATAATTCCAAAAAGATGACCTCTGACTAACTCACATGCTTATTTGTGTGTACACATACAACAAGCACACACACACACATATGCACACACATTATGAGTACATACAAGCACACTAATAACTTACTTTTTCAATTGATACATAAAAGCTTGAACTCATTGAGATTTACACTAAATTTCTTTAACTGTGTTAAATGAATGCCACATAGGTCAAGCCTTGGGTGATTAAAAGTCTGTTTATGGTTTGGTTAGCTATACCCACAACTGAGACATATTGCTGAACAACAAAAAAATGCCTTCCAATGATTATTGCTTATATACATAGTTCCTGTTGTCACAACATGGATATACAAATGTGTGAAATTTTACAGTATCTATATTCAACACATATATGGAGGAGTAATGTTCACTTTCAACTCTTATTATTTAGAAAATGTGTTTTATAAGGTTATAAATTCCCTCGACATTGATGGTTCTCAATACACTAGAAACATTCTGTAAAATATTTATCATTCTGAATGTTGTTAGAAGCCTTCATCATTTCATGAGATGATGTGCACCTTCAACAGTAAGAGGACTCTGGAAGAGTTAGTGCAGATCTTTATTAATGATTGAGAAGTACAAAATTTGGTACAGACTAAATTATTTAGCCAGTTAGGACACTTGCCATGGCCAACCTTGAAGATCTCAGTTCAAATTCTGCTAACCATTTGATGAACAGAAATAATTGCAAGTTGTTCTCTGACCTCTACACATGTACCATGGCAAGAATACTCTGATACACACACACACACACACACACACACACACACACACACACACACACACACTTGAGATACACTGCAGACAATGTAATATAAAACAGAAGTGTAATAATTCAGTTGATGAACATGTACAGATATCAGGAAAATATTAATAATAGTAGAAATAAATTCAAAAGAGGACTCACTCAGAACATGTGACCTGATTGCTTCAATTTCAAGATCAAATATATCTGATATTGAGTTGCAATTGATGGAGAAACAGAGTAGTTGATTGGGATAGAAGCTAGTTCTGTTAAAGATGCTGTGAACACTGCTTAAAGAATGGGAAAACATTTAGAAAGATTACTTGAATGTATTTGATAAGAAAGGATGACATTTGTCAGGTTTAGTTCTAGTTTTGAAAGAAATTCTGCTGTAAAAACTGTGTTTTCAAAAACAGTACACATAGGGCAGAGAAGTCCATGGTGAAGGATTGAATTACATAAAACTTCACTGCTGAATTTTTTAAATTGTCATATCTACTCTCTCTTTCTGCAACTGCCATGATCAATCCATCTCCTTCATCAAAAGAGACCTAACTTCTCAAAAGCAAAAAATCCTGAAGGTTCAGATTATGATCAGCATGCTTTAAGAATAAAGTGTTTTTAATAAATGTAAGCCTGTCTTTAGATGAGATACTGCAATGTCTTTGGTATACCACGGCAGGCAGCTGTGGAGTAAAGATCCAGTGTTGATGCACTGGAAAGGATGGAAGGGGAATACTACTTTACTGACTTCCTCTTGACAGATACTTTACTTCCTCTTGTATGTCATTTGCCTTGCTGTGGTAGTCTAATGTCAAACCCATGCTCTCTCAAGTATCCCTGCATTGTTAGCTATGTTTGTAAACAAACACTCATTTCCATTAGTTTTTCCAGACTGTGACAAGTGCTTTTCTCCTGTCAGTATCTGATGCCGGGTTCACTGGATTGTTTGCTGCTAAGATTGTCTTTAGTTTGGACAATATGTGCTGAGCCAACACCAAAACTTAAAATACGGTTAGGTGTTCTGAGTCTAAATGATTGCACTACATTTATTTATTTATTTATTTATTTATTTATTTATTTATTTATTTATTTATTATTTTGTTGCAATTTAAAAGTGCCCTTTTATTTGTTTTTTAACATCCTAACCACAATTTCACTCTGTGTTGCACTAGTTTTTTTTTTTTTTCCACTGCCTGAGTTGAACTGATTTTTTTTTTCTTTTTCTTTAAATGCAACTTCAGAAAGCTTCAGAAATTTTTTCATTGGAATCACAAGAAAGTAAATTGCCTGTCATATGCAAAATGGTAACATTCAATAAAGATGTCACTTTATGACGAATGTTTTCCTTGGCATATATGTAAACTTGTTTAGGGAAGGCAGTGTAATTTTTAGTGAGTTTCTATGGTGGTTCAGATTACAATTGGCCCCCATAACCTCATAGGGAGTGGCACTATTAGGAAATGTGTCTTTGTTGGAATAGGTGTGGCCTTGATGGAGGAAGTATGCCACTGTGAAGGCAGGCTTTGAGGTCTCCTATAAGCTCACATCTCACCCAGTGTTTCAGTTCACTTTCTGTTGCCTTCAATCAAGATGTGGAATTCTCAATTTGTTCTCCAGCACCATGTCTGCCTGCATGTCACCATATTCCACCATAGTGATAATGGACTGCTATGGGATGTTCTGTATGACAAATGTGTTGCTCTGATTGGTCAATAAATAAAATATTGATTGGCCAGTGGCTAGGCAGAAATTATAGGTGGGACTAATGGAAAGGAGAAAAGAAAGAACAGGAAGGCAGAAGGAGTCACTGCCAGCCGCTGGCAGGACAAGCACATGTGAAGATGCCAGTAGGCCATGAGCCACATGGTAAGGTATAGATTTATGGAAATGGATTAATTTAAGCTATAAGAACAGTTAGCAAGAAGCCTGCCGTGGCCATACAGTTAGTAAGCAATATAAGTCTCTGTGTTTACTTGGTTGGGTCTGAGCGGCTGTTGGACTGGCAGGTGACAAAGATTTGTCCTGACTGTGGGCAAGGCAGAAAAACTCTAGCTACAATGGACTAAATCTATGAAACTGTAAGCAAGCTACCCCAACTAAATTTTTTCCTTTATAAGAGTTGCTGTTGTCATGGCGTCTCTTTGCAGCAATAAAAAGCCTAACTAAGATATGGTGATATATTGGCACCCCAATAAAACTTATCTGGGGATCAGAGGACAACTAGATTAGACATAAAGGCCAGACAGTGGTTGCTGTGGAATATTCTGTATGGAAAATGTGTTGCTCTGATTGCTTAGTAAATAAAACACTGACTGGCCAGTAGTCAGGCAGGAGGAAGTATAGGCAGGACAAGGAGGAGAATAATTCTGGGAAGTGGAAGGCTGAGTCAGAGTCACTGCCAGCCATCGCCATGATAAGCACCATGTGAAGATGCTGGTAAGCCACAAGCCACATGGCAAGGTATAGATTTATATAAATGGGTTAATTTAAGATATAAGAACAGTTAGCAAGAAGCCCGCCACGGCCATACAGTTTGTAAGCAATATAAGTCTCTGTGTTTACTTGGTTGGGTCTGAGTGGCTGTGGGACTGGCGGGTGAGAGAGATTTGTCCTGACTGTGGGCAAAGCAGGAAAACTCTAGCTACAAGTGGTGGCGCACACCCTTAATATTATCACTTGGGAGGCAGAGATCCATCTGGATTTCTGTGAGTTCAAGGACACACTGGTAACAGTCAGGCAGTGGTGGTACATGCCTTTAACCCCAGTACTTGAGATCTCATGCTTTTACTTGGAAAGCACATGCACCTTTAATTCCATGAAGTAACATGGCTGGATGGAGGATGGTATATAAGGCATGAGGAGACAGGAACTAAGCAGCAATGCAACTGAGATCCATTTGGGTGAGGACTCAGAGGCTTTCAGTCTGAGGATTCGTGGAAACAGGATCAGCTGAGGAGTTGGTAAGATAAGGTTGGCTGTGGCTTGTTCTGCTTCTCTGTTCTTTCAGCTTTCACCTCAATATCTGACTGTGTTTTTTTATTATTAATTAGACCTTTTAAGATTTGTGTTACACTAATGCAAGTCATCATCACATTGCTTCCTTCAAGATAATTTATAATTTAAACCTATCTGCAAATAATATCATTTATTTCATAGATTTCCATTTTCTCAGCAAAAAAGAGATGATTTTAAAAGAAAGCTCCAAATTAGTTGGAGGTCTTCTTTGAGATCACAAGAAAACAGGATGCTACACAGTTTTTAAAATATCCCAATGCACTTTCTGCTCAATGTTTCTTTATTTTTTCCCCCAATGAGGAAAGTTGACATTTTCTCTGAAATTCACACAAATATGTTTGGTCAATGTCTCTACATTCTCTCAGTTTAGAATATTGAATGAGAACAGTAAATATTTGTTCTGTGTCAAATATGCTCCCGAAAAGCAATATTATATTCAAATATAAAGAAAGTATGTTTAAACTATCAAGAGAATATACATAGAATTAGTGTAGAAGTTGTAACCACATACCAGAGAGTTGACCTTTAAATGCTACAAAGATTACTGTACGGATAAATCTATGCCTCTACTTACATATTTATATGTGGGATATTGCATTTGAGAAATGCATTTTTATGTAACTAGGATACTGAAAATAAGTGGACACACAAGACACTTTAACTTAAACTTTTATATATCATGATGATGCACAATTTAAGTTGAATTGCTTGAATTTTGTAAATATGTCACAAAAGAGAAGATTTTTAAGTTTATTGGGTCATTGATAAATATTAAGCACTATCAAGCAAGTTATCTATTTTTTACTTGTGAAAATAATGGTTAATAACTGCACCATAAAAGGTAACTCTGTGGAATTAATTTCCAGTTTCTCACTAGTGTTTTGCTTTCTTATTTAAAAAAAAAGTGACAAAATAATACCTAGTTATTTCAGACAGGCACTGTACGAAATAGAATAAAATATAAAGCTATACCAAAATTCATGGCCATTACATCTCACCAGGTAATTCATTCTGGCCAATAAACATTAACTTTAAATGTTTTCATATATATACTATTTTGCTTTTCCCAAATCTAATAACGAACTGAAGAAAATTGGCTGCAGAAGATAAATAGGTTCTACAAAAAAGCTCTTGCTAATGGTATATATCAGCCCATAAAACTATTTTTCCAGGTTGACATCAAGAGTTACTTTTAGTGTAATGGATGTCTGCTGCTAATAACCCATCATGGTAGTGTACTTACTAGAAGGAGAATAAAATTTGTGACTGGCACAGAATTTGGGTCACAGAAATTTGGCTTTAAAGGCAAGTAAAGTAATAGCCAAAAGAATAAATGATAGTTGAAGCAGCATTCTCTAATGAGGGAAAAGTGTGTGTGTGTGTGTGTGTGTGTGTGTGTGTGTGTGTGTGTGTGTGTGATTCTGTCTTCTATATACTAAAGACATAGCAATTGCAATCACATGTAGATAATTAAAAGTGAGAAGGACAGACAGAAAGAGGGAAGAAGAAAATAATAATCTTGATTTTGAAGTCTGTAGTCTAGAAACATTGATTAATATCTTACCAACTGGTTCACATGAATCATGCAAAAAGATAAAGGATACACTGACAGATGAAAGGTCAATGTAACATGAATCTTAAATGGTCTTATTAATACAAAAGCCAGACAGAGCCAGATATTGGGATGAAAGCTGAAAGATCAGAGAAGCAGAACAAGCCACAACCAACTTCTCAGCTGATCCTGTTTCCTCAGACTGAAAGCCTCTGAGTCCTTACCAGGAAGGGTCTTAGCTGAACTGCTGTTAAAAAGCTTCTAGTTCCTGGTCCTCATGCCTTAAATACCTTTCTGCTTCCTGCCATCACTTCCTGGGATTAAAGGCTTGTATCCTTCCCAAGCAAGGACATGAGATCTCAAGTGCTGGGATTAAAGGCGTGTGCCACCACACCTGTCTTTATCCCCAGTGTGGCATTGAACTCACAGAGATCCAGACTGATTAAAGGTGTGTGCTACCACTGCCTGACTTCTATGTTTAATATAGTGGCTGGCTTTTTCCTCTGATTACCAGATAAGCTTTATTGGGGTGCACAAATAAAATATCACCACAGTCCTATGAAATCTTCAAAGAAATAAAGACTATGCCTGGATTTTTATTCCAACTTATATTGCTCTTAGCAGGTTTTCTTTACAAATTATCTGAATTTCAACATTCTTCAGAAACTAATGTGAGCAAAATAATAATCCAACAATCTAATCCAAAACACTCTAGTGAGGACCGCAGGGAACACTTATTTAACTTGCATTATAAACTACAATGTATTTTGTAGGTATCAACTTGAGGAAATAAGATATCAACATGCTAATATAAGAAAATAACTCTCTAATGGTTAATTCTAATCATAAACCAAGAAGCTCAAGAAAAAATGTAAAATCAGAAATATGAATAGCCAAAAGTAAATTGAAGTTATCATTATAGAAGAAATGATGTAAGATGCTATGTTTCCTTCATTATATTACAAAAATAAAATTAACCATAGCATATTAATGAACTGGCTCCCTAGTGATGATTCACAGAACAACTGATGAATTTTTGTTGTTTTGTTTTGTTTTTTGAAACAGGGTTTCCTGGCTGTCCTGGAACTTGCTCTATAGTCCAAGGTCGAATCAAACTCAGAGTTCTGCCTTCATCTGCCTCTCAAGTCCTGGGATTAAAGACATGTGCCACCACTGCCTGGACAATGATAAATTCTTATACCATAGCAAACCACCTCATATTTTTTGTCCATATTTAACCTTGTCTTGTGAAATTCTGCCTCAAAACACCAAATAAATTACAAATGTTAACCCTTTCTGAGAAATGAGTTTTAGATCAACATTAAAGTACAAAGCAAGCATGTGAGTATAAGGTTAAGAATTTCTTTGCATTATTTTTCCTTGCTTGTCTGTGCTTTGTCATGTTTTTAAATCTCTTTAAGTTTGTATAATTAGTTCAATGATCTATATAAGTATTACTGTTAAATTTCATCATGCTCAGGTACTGCAATCTACCTTGATCTACTTTCATTGTTCTATTTTAGTCTTTTTAGTTTTGCAAACCAATTCATAACATTTCTAAATATTTAATTATTAAGTTCAAAATTTTACTCAGTTTACTGTAGGTTTCACTGGCTGAAATATCTGGTTATCATCAGTCTCGAATATTTATAACCTTGTCATCTTAATGCAATATCTATGTTGGCTGTGGGGAAAATGTGCTGTCGCAGTCATTTCTGGTGACTTTGGGACTGTTTTGCCATTGTTTTATGAAGTTCCATAACTTCCACATAAAAACATAATTAACGTCTTGATGATACATTTATCGTCATTAGAAGATTTGCCCTTTTCCCCATTGTACACATTGATATCACACACTTCTTCTCATATTTGTATCATAGAAATTTAGAATATATATATAATGTATATAGAATAAATATAATGTATATACAATTGCTATGTATGATCTATATATAATTACTAGACATATATAATCACTATAGAATGAAAGTTAAGGAATACTGTATAGATAAAGGAAGGAGCTTACTGATAAGGGGACTGGGAAATCCAGGGAGGAGGTGAATATGGTGCATCTTCATTTGAATGAAATGTCTCTGTGAAACATGTCAATATGTACTCTGAGTATTCCAATAAGAAAAGATAAGGGGGAGGAAAGGAGGCAGAGATGGAGGGTAATCCCTCAACCTATTTAACTTTGAGCCATATTTCATTTCTGTTTTGACCTTGCATATGAGATTGTCAACATCCTAATAGAAACCTTTGCAAAAGTTTCTTTACTTGAGTGTTCCTGGAAAACTGTGTTTGTTTCTCTTGAACTGTGAGACTGCAGGTTCTCCAATTCACTTTACAGATTTCTAGCAGCTGGTTTTTATGTTTTCTTTATGTGAGTTATCACCTATACTTACAAATGTAAAACTTGAAAACAGTTTTACCAATCTGCCAACCTCAGCCTGTGAGTGAGGTCATGCCTCTGGCTCTCCTTACACGTGGGTCACTGGGCAGCACTATAGTTTGAGTGAGGATTTTCTTAGCCAAGGGAATGGAGCACTTACAGGCTTGTTGTTCTATTTGCCCCTGTGCCCTGGGCCTAGAACTGCCTAACAGCCGAGAAAGAAAGAGCAGCAGTCAGTGCATTACGCTGCCTGGTAGGAATTTGCCCTACAGTTCCAGCAGCCTTTGTTGTTTTATGAATGCCTTCAGTAATTTTTAAATATTTTATTCATCTTTTGTAGTTCTTTTCAGCTGCAGGTCGGTCTCATGCCAGCTATGGCCTGCTGATGTAGGGTTTTGTGATCAACATCAGCTTTTGTATTTAAGTTTTATGTACAACTTCGTGTATGATATATAAATATATATGTGTGTGTATTATTTAATGTATACAAATTATATACTGCATGTTACTGTACAAAATACAAATTATTCATGAAAATAGATTTTTATAACTGTAGTTATTTAAAATTGTGTTAAAGAATCATCAATTTTTACAGATAAATATGGATTAAGGTAATTTTACAATTTTAGAAAACCACAATACTTTGCTCTTTCAAAAATTGTGTTTATGTTAAGAAAATAATTATGTTAAATTGTTAGCTGAACCACTTTCATAATATTTTTTTTCTACATTAATAAAATGAACTTCTAAAATGTGACTTGGATTTTAAGCTATCAGATAAAAATTCTGCAGCGATTATTATTGCTATTCTCTTGGATTCTTCAGCTAAAATTTGCAATCATAATCACAGAAAATTTAATCATTTAATTATCTATGAAAGTCTGATAGTAATGAAGAAAACTCTGGAAGAATTGTTAGTTTACCTTGCATATATCCTAACGAAGTGCAGGTAAGTGAGCAGCACTATCCTTCTTAGATTGTTCTGTGGGGCAGAGGCTGGAGTCCCAGTGTCACTGACCTGCAGCAGCTGCAGCTGGTGGATCAGCATCTTGGGGGTGCACGGTCAGAAAACAATCGTTTGAAACACATGATGGGATCCCTTAATTAGCCTAAAGGTTTTTGGTTTTGTTCAGTCCAGATTATCCATAATGAACTTCATGTGTATTATAACTCTCCCAAACATTTGCTTCTACTTATAAATTCTTGAAAATCACATCAAGTAAATGTAAAGCTATATTTAATTTTCGTAAATGTAAAGCTATATTTAATTTTCATTATTTATTTAATAAATTTCCAATGTTTTCAAGAGACAGAATACAATTAATAATTATAAATGCATTGAGATTTACATTATTTAACAAAGGGTGAAACGAGTACGCACATAGATAGATTCCACGCATGTTTTACATGACAATACATTGACATAATTTCTTGTAAAAATTTCACCTTTCCATAATGTTTAGTTTTCATGATCTCACAAGGACCCCATAGACTGGAAACCAAGCACCACTTTTCTTCTCGTAAGTGTCAGCACAAGTTTCAGATGTCTCAATGTACTCTCACAGGAAAATGATTTTACTACCGAGGAATCTTCTAAAACATGAGATCATTCAAGGATGGAAAATCCAAGGACAGGAAAACAATCTTTCCAGATTGTTTTGCTGCAAGCATTTGAATGAAGCATTTCTAAAAATGTGGAACTCAATTTATGAGCATTTAATTAGAAGTAAAAAATACTAAATATATTAGTATAATACCAAGGGGAACACAGTATAGGAATTCCTCATAATACTGAGGTAAAATATAACTATTTGTGAAATACTTTAAAGCATTCCTACAATGTAAAACAAAGGAGAAAAGCCCTTAGACTGTTTGAATCATACAGATTCAATAACCAATTAGTTATTATTTAGAACTTTAATAAAATTTTATATAGTATTAAAGCTTTGTTAATTACATTACAAACTTCAATCAATGCATTGAAATCAATGTGAGACCTTTTGGGGAAATATACCAGAAAATAACATTTGAGTCACTAGTTTAGAGTGGAGCAGAAATATATGACATAAATTTATGATCCCTGAACAAACAAAGTAGGAACAAGCAAACTTTGGGAAAGCCACAAGGAAGAATGCAATGCCTTCAGGTGAGTAAAAATAAATACTACACTGTTAGACAAAGATATTGGTGAAATTATTAAGGCAACTCCACGTAGTTAAAAGGGAAGTTTATTTTGTGGGATAACTCACAAGTGAAGGGATAGGCTACAGGGTCTGGGAAAGGTGTAGCACAGTCCAGCGGTGTTCTCTGGAGAACTCTACTCAGTTTACCTCCAGTGTCCAGGGTCCAGGAACCAAGAGAGCCGGCACAACCAGATCTCGGGTCTTCAGGGCTCTCTCTTGGCCCCTCCTTGTAGGTATAACAGTTACTGAAGCCTCAATGGGGGTTGGAACTTCCAGATCGAAGCTGGAATGGCTACCCACTACATCTCCCCCTTTTGTCTAAATAAGAAGGTTCTAACCTAATACAAGACTATATACAAAGGAATGGTTATCAAATATTGTCCAGGAGTAGTAATGAGGGATAATGGAAGAAACCCTCAGGAACAGGAGGATACAATTGGTGTGAAGAGGGAACTGCTAAGAAATGGGAGATGGACTTTAAAAGGGAAGGGGAGGTCACTGCCAAAGAAAGGGAGAGAGAAGGGATCATAATGCTAAGGATGTTTGAAGAAGCCTTAAGGCAAAAACATTATTACTTGTTACAAATTATTGTGAAATTACTTACAACACATGTAAGGGTTTGTGTATACACATAGATACAAGCTTAAATGAAGTTATGTCACCTGAGCTCACAATGCTTCCCAACAGAAGGTGTAGCTCATCTAACAAAAACCTCAGCACCAGGTATGAAAACCTTCTTTTCAAGTTGTTGGTCGGGGGAGTTCAAAAGACTTCCACAACAATTTCAGCTGTTACTGTGGCCCCCAATTACCTCCCAGGGCTTGAAGTGCCATCTCTGCTGCTGAAGACACCATGTGCTTCAGACAGAATTTGGAAGATTCAAGAAGAATCTCACAAGGAAGCCTCCTCCCAGAAGACCAGAGGTGTTAGTTAAGCTACCAAGGAAGGGAAACAGTCAATAGTCCTACCTAGCTGTGATGCCTATGAACCACAAAATAACCACAAAATAAACAGAATGTCTGCAAAACATTTCTAATGGTGCAGTAGCGGCATTCAGAACTTGGCAGTAACCTATAGCTCTCTATACTGTACATAAGACCTGCTTAGCAGGAATAAAATCATGTCTGATACTGGAAACCTGGTCAACTGCTGGAAGGAAATGAAATTATGAATCTCAGGCATGCATCTACCACTGCAATTTTCTTAAACCAGGATAGTTCTTCATACCAATCTACATACTTGTCTTTATGCCCACAGGTAAGTACAGCTCTCAGCCTTCTAAACGGAAACTTCTCTTTTCTTTTTTTTTTTTTTTTTTTTTTTTTTTTTGGTTTTTCGAGACAGGGTTTCTCTGTGTAGCTTTGCGCCTTTCCTGGAGCTCACTTGGTAGCCCAGGCTGGCCTCGAACTCACAGAGATCCGCCTGGCTCTGCCTCCCGAGTGCTGGGATTAAAGGCATGCGCCACCACCGCCCGGCTCTCTTTTCTTTTAAGGTCTATCACAAGTATAGACCATCACAGAAAACCACAACTTTTTAAAACAGAGATCCACAGATCATGGTGTGCCCACCCTCCATGCATATATCTACAGCACAACTCCCACAGTAATGCTCAGAGAACATCACAAAGGAGAGGTGTGATGCATGGAAAAAGCCGGAGGACCAAGAAGCCCACTGAGAGATCGTGTCTTATGGGAAGGACAGGACAGCCCTATCCACAATGTCTTAACAGTGTGGCTGCCTAAACAAAAGCATGAAATGTCAACACCAGTAACCTGTGAATGCTGAAGGAGAAGATGTCTCTGAGTCCTGTGACTGGGAAAGGAACTTCAGGTAACTGATGGCTGAGGGAGGGAGAATTAGTCTCACAGGAACAATCCTGGAACTGGTGACGTAATATCAAGTAGTCATCCCTGACATGTTTTTCACAAGCAACAGTAAATGGACACAGTGTTCTGCCCCACCTCTGTGTTAGTGTGTGTGTGTGTGTGTGTGTGTGTGTGTGTGTGTGTGTGGTGTGTGTGTGAGTGTATATCTGTATGTGTGTGTCAGTGTGTATGTGTGTGAATGTGTGTGTATGCATGTGTCAGTGTGTGTGTGTATGTGTGTGTATATGTGAGGGTATGTGTGTGTGTATATGTGAGTGTATGTGTATGTGTCTGTGTATATGTGTGTGTGAGTATGTGTGTATGTGTATGTGTATATGTATGTGTGTGTGTATGAATGTGTGTATATGTGTATGAGTATGTGTGCATGTGTGTGATTGTGTGTTTATGTATGTGTGTATCTGTGTATGAGTGCATATGTGTGTGTATATGTATGTGTGTGTGTGTGTGTGTGTGTGTGTGTGTGTGTGTAAGGAAAAGAGGACATGAATTTGAAAGGGAGTAAGGGGAGGAATAGAGTTCGCATTTAAAAACAGAAAAAAAAAATGTAGTGACGGTGAAGACGGGTCCTGTACTTTGAAAGTCCGAGTTGGTTCTCTTGGGCAGACCACGTATGTTATCCTTCCTTGCAGGTAACAAAACAGAGTGCTGACCTTGTGTCAGTGGCAAGACCATGATAATAAACTCTAGCAAGGCAAGGTGACACTGTAAACTTAACTAACCCACCAGTGACGTAGCTCTGAATCCATAAAACAGCAGGCCTCCCGCGTTGTCACAAAACAAACAGCAGTTATTTCCATTTTCACCCAATATGAAATTTCCTGTCTTTTGATGCTAAGTTTAGAACAGAACCCTTACTCTTGCATCTCCATGAAAACCAAACAAAAAACCGGAAACTATTCTGAAGCCCTAATTCATGATAGGCTATTTCTCATGTCCTGCCTTTGCAACACTGACTGTTTCACGCAGTGTGGTGAGAGCCTCGCCGTAAAGATGAATAAATCCAGTTTATAGAACCAGAGCTCAGCCCTGGTAGACAATGGCAAAATGTTCTGCCTGGAGCTTCCCTTGGAAAGTGACACCTCTGCACCCACCCTCCTTCTGCTTCAATATTGCTCCCTAAAAATTGTAAAGCAGGAGTTTTGAAGAAGGCAATGTTGCTTCTGTATGATCTATTATCTCTCTAAGTGCTGAAATGGGGACATTTTAAAAGTGAAAAAACTTGTAATCAGTAGCAAGTATTTTAAAAGGACAATTGTTAAGTCCTTTTTAATAGCTAAAATTATAGGTTAATTATCCAAATCTCCTGATAGTATTCACTGCCTGCAGGTATGTTTCATTTCCTTGGGAAGTGGCTTAAATTGTATAACAAAAAGAAGACAAGCAATTAGATGTCCTAGAGGATTTTATCACTTAATCTTTCCATCAAAATAGATTTGAGAGAAAAAAAATAATTGAGAGGATAGTGAGAATTATATTTCATATGATTAAGCACTATAGTTGCAAAAATTGGCATATAGGATTAAAATGTTAGAATGTTTATGAATTGTGGAAAAGGTATTATTAAAATTTTCTCTATGTCTGAAATGATTTCAGATCTCAGTCTCTTAGTCAATACAATGAGCATATTTTATCGGTATTTTATAAATTATTTCACAAGGGATTTTTTTGCAAGGTAATTTTGAACAAATTGAAGTGATTTTACAAATGTAAACAATGGAAGATGCAAAATACTATGATAAGGAATATGCACATATACTACTGACACACCTGTTTTTTATTGTACTAAATGTGATTGATTACCCTCTATAAATCTGTCATTAAAACCAATGAGTATCTACTTGTGAATCCATAAGGACTGCTTGTGCTGTGCATATGTGCTTGATGCTATTGTTACTCGTGATGAATATTCATGTCTACCCTCTGGCCCAATGCACCCAGCAATCCTGTAATACTAAGTATGACCAGAAGGATACTTTATACTGTTTTACTTTCAAGATACTTTACAGAAAACCAGAGAAATGTGGCTGAACTTCTCCCAAAACACTGCTACCCTCTAAAATTCTACAACAATATTAGAACAGCAGGGCAACAGAGCCCCGACATGTCTGATTGGCTGTTAATAGAAAAAAGTTGTCATAAAAGAGCAACAGCAAGCCATTTCTGAGGAAAGTGCAGTGTACACACTTCAGACCTTTGTCCTGAAGACCTCAGAAGTATCCCTCATTGTGGAGTTAACTCTGGATGATACTAAAATTGTGAACGAGTTTCTTTCTAAGCATATATTTTCATAATGACTTGTGAGGAGAGTGAGACATTTTCAGAATCGTAATTTGAGTGATATTATACAGTCTAGATAAAATGTTCATGAAATTCTTTGTGATTTTTAATGAGAAATCATGAAGTTAAGCAAAAATGTAAAATTCCATTCTCTTATAGAATGTCTCTTAAAATGGCATTCTCTTATACAAACAGTAACACAACACCTTCACTAGAACATACTGCTAATATATTCATTTCCTTCAGTTAATTATTTCATGCAAAGGATAATATAAACTATTATTCTGCACATACCAACATAAATGATTCAACTAATTGCCACCTCATTCTTCCTTAAATCTAATATTAATATGACTAAGATTTTCTGGACATAGAACAATTATTTTTTGTCCTAATACTTTTCTTGCATTTTCATTAATATACAAAACAAAAATTACATTTGAGCAATTCCTATTACTTAACAGTTGCTTTTACTTTCTAAAACAATAATTTCTGAGATTTTATTTTTTATTAAGAATGTGCACATTCACAGTATATAAAGAACTCAAGAAACTAGACATCAAAATACTGAACAGTCCAATTAAAAAATGGGCTAAAGAGCTAAACAGAGAATTCACAAAACAAGAATCACAAATGGCTGAAAGACATTTAAAGAAATGCTCAACATCCTTAATCATCAGAGAAATGCAAGTCAAAACGACTCTGAGATACCACCTTACACTGGTCAGGATGGCTTCAATCAAAAACACCAATGACAGTCAATGTTGGAGAGGATGTGGAGCAAAGGGAACACTCCTCCACTGTTGGTGGGAATGTAAACTTGTAATACCACTGTGGAAATCAGTATGGCGGTTTCTCAGAAAATTAGGAGTTGAACTACCTCAAGACCCAGCCATCTCACTCTTGGGCATATACCCAAGGAATGCTGATTCATATCATAAAGATACAAGCTCAGCTATGTTCATAGCAGCACTATTTATAACAGCCAGAACCTGGAAACAACCTAGATGCCCGTCAACGGAAGAATGGATGAAAAAAATGTGGTACATATACACAATGGAGTACTACTCAGCAGAGAAAAACAATGAAAGCATGAAATTTGCAGGCAAATGGATGGAACTAGAAAAAAATCATCCTGAGTGAAGTAACCCAAACCCAGAAAGACAGTCATGGTATGTACTCACTCATAAGTGGATTCTAGATATAAAATAAAGAACAATCAGACCACAACCCATAGAACCATGGAGGAGATTATATATATATATATATATATATATATATATATATATATATCATGGAGGTCCCTAGGACGACTGTGGCTTATAATAAATTTCGGTTTTACTCAATTATTGAAAAAAATAGCCAAATGAATGGAAACACATGAACTATGAACCAAAGGCTGAGGGGTCCCCAGCTGGATCAGGCCCTCTGAATAGGTGAGACAGTTGATTGGCTTGATCAGTTTGGGAGGCAACTAGGCAGTGGGACCAATTCCTGGGCTCATTGCATGAGTTGGCTGTTTGAAACCTGGAGCTTATGCAGGGACACTTGGCTCAATCTGGGAGGAGGGGACTGGACCTGCCTGGACTGAGTCTACCAGGTTGATCTCAGTCCTCGGGGGAGGCTTTGCCCTGGAGGAGGTGGGAATGGGGGGTGGGCTGGGGGTAAGGGGAGAATAGGGGAACCCGTGGCTGATATGTAGAACTGAATGGTATTGTAAAATAAAACAAAACAAAACAAAACAAAAGAATGTGCACATTCATTTAAGACATAGGAAAAGATGAGATAATGTTTTATACTCTATATGAGGAGTAAAGAAACATGATGGAGATACAATGCTTTGCACAAACTTACCAATATTTCATCAGTTTAAAAGAATTTGATTAGCAGAGATGTATGTGACAAGAATAAAATAAATATGTCCTCATTTTTTCACAAGTATTCACAGCATAATGAACAATTTACTATGATGTGCCATACAAATGAAAAAACTCAAAATATCCCATATTATGTTAGGGAACGTTGAAATAATTGTAATTAAAAATGATACAAGTGTGTATTTAATTTAGCACACACAATAAATCACAAAACACACATATATAATTAAACAATCATGCAGCAGGAAGATCACTTGAAATGAAACCCTGAAGATTTCTCCATGAACAAGAAAGAATAGAACGTCTCATTTCATTCTTAATTTTGCTTACAAGAAAGCTTTGAATGCATACTTTTATAATTTGTCTCCAAATACTTGGAAAGCTCTGCAAACTTAGGGTATAAGTGATTTTCTCCACTAAGCCTTAAATTAAACTTTATCTTCATAAGTGAAAGGATTTTGTGGCAAAAGAGTATCTTGGCAATCCGGGACAAAGAATGCCCTAAAAAAATCACACCCTACAACAGACCTCACATGAGAGATCTATTGGAGAAGGGAAAGGACAAGAAAGGATGCTTCTAAGAAAATAGAGAGAGACTAGGCAGAGATCGTGTGGGCTTTATAGGGCTATGGAGCATGTGCACAGGGAAAATATGCAAAGGTAGAAATGTGCGGCATTAGGAAGTAAGGGGCCTCAGCTCTGAGTTATTGAAGGCAGGGAAGAACCTGGTTCTGGGATGTGGGCAAATCTTCACTGATCAGTAATAAGACAATTACATTCCCAGAGAAGCCCAAATAGTCAACAGATTTTTTATTTTTTGACAAAGAGTTAATTGGCAGTGATACTAATGATGGAGCAGACCAGGACTTATTCAAACCTCAGTCGAATTATTTGGCTTTCCAGAGAGCGCAGCACATAGGTAATAAAGTAAGTATTGGCAGTTTCTATGTTTTGAGCCCTCTAAAAGCAAATCATATTAAACTAAATATTAACTATTTTACAAACTTGTTAAAGTCTCAAAGTTTGTGGAGATTTAGTACTTGTAATCACCTTATATAATGAATGTAATAAACTGTTTTGTACAATGAATTGAGAATTAACAGGGATCTGGAGACCAGACTTTATAAATCTTGTATTAACTGTAGAGTAGAAATAATTTGTATGTTATTTGAACTGTGGCATCTCACTCACCCAAACAACAACAACAACAACAACAAATAACCATAAAGCATGTAGCATGATTTTGAGCATAATTAAACCCACTGTTCTTTTTTTAAACAAATGCATTTTATTCTACATATAAGTATGTGGTTAATTGCCACAATAAGCTAAGACTTATGTGAATTTCACAGTGAAATGAAAATAAAATTTTATCTTAAGCTACATTACAGTGTTTTCATATGTGATGAGATTGAGTTTTATACAATATAACTGAGTAAAAAGAATATTGAATGATGAAGATAGGAAAGGAAATCAAATGTGCTTTGATTATCGTGAGTGGGCCACTAATAGTAATTGACTTTGTCTCCAAATTGAACTAATGCAAAGCTGGATTTCCATTTATCTTGAGCACAGGGATCTATATCCCAAAATGTATTATTTTTAATTAAAGAGAGATGGAATCCTACTTGTTTCTCAAGTGCAAAAACAAATCAAGTTTTCAGTAACAGAAATTGTCTTTATATATTTACAAAAGAAGCACTGGGGAATTTTGTAAAGACCACATCATCCCATGAGCAAGTTAATAGTAAACTTATTTCTTATAATTCTCCGTGTTCAATAGCTTAATGCTAACCTTCAGCTTAAAAACTAGTATGGTGGTATTAATGTAAAGTTTTCCAATTCCTCATCACTTCTTCCTGTGAAGTAGTGCCTGACTCCTTTTTCCTTCAAAAGCTTTTTTTTTTTTAATAAGAAATGAATATCCATTTTGTATTAGCATAGCCTTTAAACTTCACAAGTAGAGAGAGCAAAAGGTTGGGTTTTATGCTGACATCAGAAATAACGGTATCTTATGTGAAAGTCTTCTCATGCAGAATTCTCTGGGGTTTCACAGGCTTTGAGAAGTGCTTTGCAAGTACCAATCACAACTTTGTAGTTTAGGAAAAGTCAATTAGTAAAAAAACATGCATTGCATAAGAATATATATTTTGAACTGTTCAGTCATGTATTAGCATTATAATGTTATTTTGGAGAATATTTTATGATCTTTCATCTTTAATTAGCATGTGCCTACTACACTGAACAGGCTAAATACATAAATTTCAGGCATCTTTATTTCAAACTTAAAAGGTTTTTTATGAAAATTATGGTCCTTGAATATAATTTATTTGTAATTTCAACAAGTACATACATGAACATAATTTATTTGTAAAGTCAACAAATAAATACATGAAAACAATACTAATTTCTAAATTGTCACTTTTTCTTCATTTCTCAAATTTTGAAAGTTCCATGCATATGTACAAAGCAATCTGTGCCTCAGTCCACCCTCATAATTATAGATTATTCTGGAGTTGGTGGGAACTAATTAGATACCCACAATTGGACAGTGTACAGAGTGAAAGACTTTGGAGAACTCAGTCATAAGTGGGATGTCTTCATTTACTCACTGCCCCAGGGCTCAGCCTTCTCTGAAGAAGTGGAGGCCAAAAGATTGATTGAGCCAGAGGTGATTGTTGCTGGAGGGCTTCTCTCCAGGTTCCCCAAGCCCTACAGTCCCACAATCCACGTATAAAATAATCACTCAGACGCTTATAATACATATAAACTGTATGGCCGTGGCAGGCTTCTTGCTAACTGTTCTTTTATCTTAAATTAACCCATTTTTCTAAATCTGTACCTTGCCACGTGGCTGGTGGCTTACCGGTGTCTTTACATGCTGCTTCTCCTGGCAGTGGCTGCAGTGTCTCCCCCCTCAGCCTTCCGCTTTCCAGAATTCTCCTCTCTCCTTGTCCCACCTACTTCCTGCCTGGCAACCTACTTCCTGCCTGGTCACTGGCCATCAGTGTTTTATTTATATAGAGCAATATCCACAGCAGGTGATGAATTACTCCATGGGAGGAGGGTATCATACAAGCACAATAGAACTAATGTGTTTTTGCAGTTGACACCTTCTTTCATAGGGAAAATTTTTTCTCCTAATGGAGTCTCTGGCTGTATCAGCCACACTCCCAAATAGGAGCAGCTGGTCAACCCAAGTAAACCTCGCGTTCTGCTGCAACCTTTCCTCTTCCAAATGAATCCGCCTGTCTATGTCTTTATGTCCGGATGACCCAGTGAGTTTAATTAGTTTTACAAAAACAGAGATCGGAGGCCATTTGCTTCAGCCCTGACTTAAAGAATATGACTGAATAGAAGTGGGAAGAATGTAAGAGTCAAATGATGGACCATGGACAACACCAGGAAGTGTTCTATGCAGTCTGTAGCCATTGAAATTACTGCAGCTGTAACTGCATTTTCATACTTAAATTATTCCAACTTTTCCCTTTTAATTTTGTTCATTTTGTGATTAACTATATGATAAGAACTTTAATTTGACGAATGGTTAATTGATTGGTTGGTTGATTGTTTTTCTCATAAGTGGGAGGTGTACCTAGGATCTTGTATATGCTACACAATTTCTATACAATAAATCTACAGCTTGAGAATTATAATAATCCCCAAATTGGCCAAGTCAGTGTATCTTTAATCACAGTGCTATGTATTAAGTGTTTCAGTACAAATGGTTGCACGATTAGGGAACAAAGTAGCAAGGTCTTTGAATTAGGACATCATGACTAAGTTCCAAGTTGATATTTTGCTTTATAATAGTTTTCGTGTGATTCATTTTTTTCGTTCTGTTTTTTGTTTTGTTTGTTTCATTTTGTTAGAACTGGGAGAGACTTTATTTTTTATTCCTTTTATTGAAAATAGATTCTTTGCTCCTACAATCATCTTATTACAGTTTTTCTCCCTCTGTTCTTCCCAGTTTCTCTCCATCTCCCTCCCATCCAGATCCACTTTCTGTCTCTCATTAGAAAAGAACAGGCTTCTAAGAGATAACAACAAGCATAGTGAAATAAAATGTAATAAGACAAAACAAAAACCATCACATCAAATTGTACAAGGCAAATCAGCAAAAGTAAAGGAGCCCCAAGAGAAGACACACTATGCTTAAGGGTTCTGAGAATGCAAATTTTTATTTTGACTACTTTATTTTGCTACTTTAAAATTTTATTTTTGATTCCATGTAAAATCATTGTCAACTTAAAAGAGGAAACAACCATAGAAATGATAATTATATACTAATTTGGTAAAGATTACATCATTTTTTTTTTCTTCTGAGGGCAAGAGAGCTCATCTTATCCACTTTCGAGGCTCTATTTTTCCTGTGTCTATAAAGCTCTCTTAATTGACACAAAATCAATTGTAATCATTATGGGAGAGAGCCTGAGTTTATTCCTATTAAATTTTATTTATGGGCAATTAAATATGAATTGCATGAAAATTTCATTTGTTGTAGAGTATAATTCTTCATTTTAATTTGTTTTCAATCTTTATTTTTTAAATCAGGCTGATAAGTTATGCTGGTAAAGCACCTGCTGAGAACCTGAAAACCATAGATACAAGGATCAACAGGGTAGAATAAGAGAAGAGAACTCACTTCTGTAAATCATCTCCTCCACATTCACACTGTGGCACATGGACACATATAAACATTTGCAGGTGCATACACACACACACACACACACACACACACACACACAAGCACACACTCACACACACTTGTCAGTGTAATAAAAACTGATCAAAAAATTTAAAAAAATATTTGAACTTGTTAACTTGGATTGTTCAAAAAGTCTACATGATTTCCTACTATCACTATAGAAGGGTGTAATAATTTCAGCGGTTCAAAATACTAGAATTGCATTCTCTCAGCGTTCTGGAAAGCACTAATGTGAAAACCATCTCACCAGGCAGAGATGAAGGTGTTGGCAGAGCTTTGATGCCTCCAGAAACGCATCGGAAGAGTTTATTCTTGTCCCTTCTCCCCTCCAGTAGCTTCTGGCATTTGCTGTCATCTCTATATTTTCCTCTTCATAATTGGTCCCTAGTGTGATGTTATCCTTCCTTCTTCCAACAAGCTATACCTTCTACCAACAGTCTCTTTTAGATGACTATTCTGATATGTTTTTCAAAAGAAAAACCATGAAAATTTTCTTTCTGTATTTGATAAATAAGATGATTTTTTCCAATAAAAATGAGACAAATACTCAAAGAACACAAGATACCATGTAGCTTTAGAGGTAAAAATCAAATAAATAGTAACAAATTATAAAAATGCATTTTGGCTATGAGACTGAAGAAGTAAGTAAAACAAAGGAATAATTAGAAGTCAAGTTAAGATTTTTCTAATTGCAATTATTTCAGGATGTTCATGGATCTATGGCTGTGTTGGCGTATTTGTCAGTTCTTTGAATTTATCAATATGGAAACAGTAAAATCAGTATTGCAAATTATCCTATCTATATTTAATGTGTCTTTTCAAGGCATGCGATATTAAAAAAGAGCACTAAATTATATTATCCTTGATTATAGTATGTTATAAATATTTGAGGGAAAATAGTATGAACTTAATTTAGATGGTATTCAGAAAACAGAACACACAGAGCTTGAACAAAATGTATAGTGGTGTGTAAGCATCTGGCAAAGAGTCAAATGCATCTTTTTGTGCATCAATTTGGTTAAATAAATTTGATAGTGCTTAAGTTGTGGTAAACTATATGATTTCCTAGTAGGAGCTTTAAGATGAATAACAGAGAATTTGACATAGCAAAACAGTTTGTTAAAACAACTAGCCCAAAATGGAAGAGTCAAGTGCTCCCACTACTCCATTTTTATCAATATAAGATTATGTGGAGTAGGGGCCCTGGCTTTTGAGACAGTGAAAGCATCCTACACTTTTACACACACAGTATGAATAGACCTAAATGTGGCAAATGACTGGGTATAAATTCAGAATGCAAAAAAAAAATAGAAAAAAAATAGTTTTTTTCAATATACTGGTTCCTTAATTTCAAGAGAAATACTAAAAGAAGGAAGTCTCTATTTAAAAAAGAAAACTCACATGCTTTTATCTAAAGATTGAGTTCCATAAGCTTTAAATATAAATAGTAAAAAAGAGAATGGACCAGGGCGGCCAAAATCTTTGATTGTAGTGCCTTTAGCTAGTATAGTGCATAGAATGACTTTTCCTCAAATCAAGTTCTGGAAGGGCAGGTTTCCCTATAGAGCCTGCCCCTGCCCCCGCGCCCCCTCCCAAAGAAAATTGAAATTGTCAGTAATTCAGCCTGAATAATCACAGACTGAGTCAAACTCTTTAGTGGCAAATCCTATAAAAAAATCATAATTTCAGTTTTATAATCATTGCTTTTTGAGAAGTGTAGCTATATAGTACAAATGTGAATATACTATGGAGCGTAGGGAGAGATTTAAGAATTTTTAAGTCTTTATCAATCGAAACTGAAGAAAACACTATCAATTAAAATTGAATGAAAATGAAAAGATAAGAGAAATAAAGGAAGAATCTTAGAGAACAGTATTTTCAAATGATATTTTGGATGAAGTACTTAAGGAGACAAAGTAGACATTATTTAAAATGTCTGTACTTAACACCATAGTGCCAAGTCAAGAGAACAGAATAGAGTCAAAGAAAAAACAAGATTATATCATGTTGAAATAGAAACATGCACATCCAACAATCATGAAGAATAACAGAGGATGCTTTACTCATAAGCAAATACAGAGGAAGATTGGAACTAATATGACACAATAAAATACTGTAAACTCATTGTGCTTTTTCACGAAGTTTTCTTAATTTAATTTTTAAATCAACTTTATTATAAAACACTGCATTACAAAAAGACCCTTAGTTAAAAGAGCTTAGGTTTAGGGTTTTGACAAGTATTGATAAAAGTAAAGCAAGATTGCTACATCAAAGTTTGAGCACATGCTTAAGGCACAGATACAAAGGTGATAAAATGGGAAGACAAAAGGGATATTGATGCATGAGGAAGTTGAGAGAACCCATACCAAACATGAATTAAAGATTTGGAACCATATTTGGCAGAGTACCTTGAGTCACGGGACAGACAAGCAGTTCCTCAGTCCTTTATGATAATCCATTAACTAAAGGACTTTAATTTCAAGTGCATTTATAAAACAATGCATAACTGATCTCAGCAACAAAACATCCAAAGTTTAGCAAATTACTACTTATTTGAAGTTTGACAAGGGAAAAAAAATCCCTGCTTTGTTCTCCACAGTTTTTCTCTGACTATATTTAATTAAAGAGCCCATTATTCACAGCATGTCCAATAATTTCCTGTGGACCAAGTGTGAAATGTCTTTCTAAAGCAGAATGTGAGGCTCTGGCTATCAGTAGAGATAAATTGGCTCAAGTTGCTGAGAAAATTAAACTCTTTGGTCAGAAAACAAAACAAGTCAATAATTTAATGTGTTGGCATTGATCCATGGGTATTTGCATTTCAAGTTTTATTTTTTGACCAGTTGAATAAGTCTCAAAGAATTCAGATGCATTATTTCTAGAAAAATAATTAAATAACTCAAATTGGCCACAGCAGGAAAAAGTATGGCAAACCATCTTTCAGCAAAAGTGAATTGATAACATCTCTGCAGAAAGCTATTGGGTTTTTGGAGGCATTTTAAATGGTATTTTTAAATTTAAAGGAAGTAAAATTGTTACCAAGGATATGGAGTGCAGACCAGTAACCTTACACAACACAGCCCCCCCCAAAAAAAATTCAAAAAAGTAATTTTGGCAAAGTAGCCTTTCTATAAAGAATTAAATTAATAGGAGATCATAAGGGTGGGGACCAAAACTACTTTGACTGGGGTTCTTCAAAGAAGAGAGACAACATGTATATCCCCACAGAGAAAAATTCACATGAACATACAGAAAGCAGCAAGCTGTCAGATAGCCAAGAAAGTGCTGGGCCATCAACAGAAATGAATGTCTACATTCTGATTGGATGCTGAATTTTCAGCCTCAAGAACTATGCAAAGGAGAATTTATAACGGTGAGTGAAGCAGGTTGCTGAATAGTCTAAATTGTTACTCCTCCCTTTTTATAACTAAGAGAAACAAGAGAAGAAGCTAAAGTAAAAGAAAACAAACAAAAAAAGAAATGAAAGGACACCATGACAGACCGTTTTCTAATTTCTTTAATTAGAAATATTAGTCAAAATATTAGTCAAAAATATGAAACACCTATCCATGGAATCTTTGCAGTGGAAAAGTCATGGTTGAATATTTTCTCTGGAATAAGTCATTTTATCCTCAGCGTAACACAGTTAGACAGACAACGCCATGCTCACATTGCAAATGAAAGGCTAAAAGTCCCGTCTTCCTGAGGAGCATGTGCAAGTTTTCTGACTTTGGGAAACCTAAAATGTGATTCCTGCAATGTGAGTTTGAGATCCCAATCTATAATTTTAATTGTAGTTGTCATTTAACACAGAAAATACTAGGGCTGATTTCATGTGTCTTTTAACTTGCTGTAATTGGTATATAGGATGGATAAAATACTTGAATATATTTAGATTTGTTGAAGGAGGAATAATCTTAATATTTGTGTCACTAAAGGAGGTAGAATTTTTTTCCAAGCAAAGTAAAACCAGTATTTACTATGTCTAATATACTGCAGAGATGGAAATTAAACCCATGGCATTACACAAATATTTTGCCACCAAGATAATTCTTACACTTCTACAATTTTTATAGTAACATTTAATACCATTCAAATTGACTTATAGTAAATTGATATATTAAATTTCCAGATATCACACGGCAAGTTGTTCCCTATTCCATTTGTTAGTCTACTTCAGACAATGTTAATAGTAACAACTTAATAACTAGAGAAATAAACTGGATCCAAAATTTCCAGCAGGGCACTCTAGCCAGAAAAGCAGGTAGGTTAAGTGCAGAACTCAACTTTCACTAATATCCCCCAAATCCAATACCCCAGTCTTTTCCCTGGCTCTGGGTAGCCTACCTGCTGCAGCCTTTCTTCCCTGGCTCCCCTCATTTCCAGGAATCACACAGATCTTCCCCTTCAAACTTCCTTCCTCACACTCACTGCTTTACCTCAGTGCCCAAATCCAAAAGGCATTCCCTGGAAAACCACAGACTGCTCTGGCCAGGGAAACAGGTAGGCAAGGTACAACTCGAGGAGACCTTCTGTAGGAACCCACAGCAGCACCTGAAGGAGAAGCAAGTAGGCCAGCCAAGCAGATGGCTAGCTTCATATCTTCACTCTCCCTCCTCTCCTCTATAGCCAACTCCCTAGTCTCATCCCCAGCACGGCAGACTACAGTTCTAGTCTTTCCTCATCACCACTGCCTTCATTCCCAGGGAACTAAGCAGATCCTGGTGGAACTAGCCGGTTTCCTCCCTCTTGAGCCATCTCACCCTAGCCAATTCTCACTCCTGAGTTTTGACTCCTCATAACTGGGGTCTCACTTTACCCATAACTCTCAGTGGCTACACCAATCAAGATTTCAAAATAATTTCTTACCAGGCAACACACAGCAACCACATTCCCCTAAGAACCAGTGAAGGAAAAGAAAACCAGAGAACAAAACATCAGCCCAAAATGACAGGACCAGAAATCAGCACCTACAGTTATAATCTTCCCAATCATAGGAGCCTAGAAACAAGCATAAAAACAAAATAAACCAGTAACAGCCAGGACAACATGTCTCCACTAGAGCCTAGCAACCCTACCCTGAATATTACAACATATGCAAAACACAAGACCTTAAAACTGTCTTTGTGAATAGATAGAGATCATTCAAGGGGAAATGAATGAATTCCTTAAAGAAATTGGGGAAACAAACAGAGGAAGAAAGTGAATAAAACAGTTCAAACCATGAAAGTGGAAACTGAATCAGTAAAGAAAACCCAGGCTCAGAGAAATCTGAAAATGAAAAAAACTTAGGAGAGCAAACAGTAACCTCAGAGACAACCATCACCAACACATTACCAAAAATGCAAGAGGGAATCTGAGATATTAAATATACCATCGAAGAAATGGGTATTTTGATCAAAAAATGTTAAATCTATAAAACTTCTAGCATAAAACATCCAGAAAATCAAGGACACTATGAACATACTAAATCTAAGAATAATAGGAATAGAGGAAGGATAAGAAGCATAGGTCAAAGGTACACTAAATATTTTGAACAAAATCACAGACATAAATTTCCCTACCTAAAGAAATAGATACTTGTCAAAGAACAAGCTGGTGTAGACATTATAATATCTGACAAAGTACACTTCAAACCAAAACTGATCAGAAGAAATAGGGTAGGACACTACATATTCATCAATTCAAAACCCAACAAGAAGACATTGCAATTCTTAACATCTATGCAGCAAGCAAGTTCATAAAAAACTTGCACCCAAGTTCATAAAATAAGGAAGACTACAGCTTAAATCACATACTGACCCTCTTACACTGTAACACTGATTGTGGGAGAGATTTCAACACCCTGTTCTCACCATTAGAGAGATTATCAGACAAAAAATTAACAGAGAAATGCTAGAGCTAACTAAAGTTATAAAACAAATGGGCATAACATATTTACAAAACATTTCACCTAGAC
Organism: Peromyscus leucopus; assembly: GCF_004664715.2. NCBI lineage: Eukaryota > Metazoa > Chordata > Mammalia > Rodentia > Cricetidae > Peromyscus > Peromyscus leucopus. The sequence goes on along the minus strand of NC_051070.1, from coordinate 11,373,562 downwards.
CAAAATAATATACCTTCTTCTCAGCACCTTTAGGAGCTTTCTCCAAAATGGACCACATATTCAAACACAAAACAAATCCCAACAAATGAAAGATAATGGGGAAAAAATACCCTGCATCTTATCTCAACACCACAAATTGAATCTGAACATCAACAACAGAAACAACAAAAAGCTTACAAACTCATTGGAACTAAACAAGTCACAATTGAATAAAAAATAAGACAAGACATAAATTAGGAAATATGTGGAAGACTTTCCAGAGTTGAATGGAAATAAAAATACACATATCCAAACTTATGGGACACAATGAAGATGGATAAGAAAAGGCAAGCTCATATCACTGTCTACCTTAAAAAAAAAAATGGAGATATCTCAGACTAGTAGCTTAACAGTGCACCTGAAGGCTCCATAAATAAAAGAAGAAATAATAGTCCAAAAGAGTAAGGAGCAATAAATAATCAAACTCAAGGCTGAAATAAATAAAACTGAGAAAAAAAACAGTACAAAGAATCAATGAAACAAAGAGATGGGTATTTGAGAAAAATCAATAAGATTGTTAAACCCTTATCCAAATTAGATAAAGATAGAAAGAGAAGATCTGAACTACTAAATTTAAAACTGGTAAGAAGGTCATAAAAAGAGACACCTAGGAAATCCAGAGAACTATAAAGATATACATTAAAAACCTTGACTCCACCAAATTAGACAAGCTAAAAGAAATGGATATTTTTTTTCAAAACAAACCACTTACAAAGGTAAATCAATGTACAATAATAAACTTAAGCACACCTGTAAGCCCTAGTGAAATAGGAGCAGAAATTAACAATTTCAAACCAAAATAAGCCCAGGGACAGATGGTTTAGCACAGAATTCTACCAGCCCTTCAAACAGCAGGCATCAATACTCTTCAAATTATTACACAAAATCAAGACAGAGGGAACATTAACCAGTTCTTTTTATGAGCCAAATTTAGCCTAGTAACCAAACCACATAAAGAGAAAACAAAGGAAGGGAATTACAGACTAATTTCACCCATGAAAACAAGTACAAAAATTTTCAATAAAGTACTTGCAAATAAAATCCAAGAACTCATCAAAAAGATAATCCACTATGACCAAGTAGGCTTCTTCCAAGATACATAGGGCTGGTTCAAAATACATAAATTAGTACATGCAATCCATCATAAAAACTGAAAAACAAGGCCGGGCGGTGGTGGCGCATGCCTTTAATCCCAGCACTCGGGAGGCAGAGCCAGGCGGATCTCTGTGAGTTCGAGGCCAGCCTGGGCTACCAAGTGAGCTCCAGGAAAGGCGCAAAACTACGCAGAGAAACCCTCTCTCGAAAAACCAAAAAAAAAAAAAAACTGAAAAACAAAAACCATATTTTCATCTCATTAGATACAGAAAAGGCCTTTGACAAAATCCAATACCCTTCATGGTAAAAATCCCAAAGGTATCAGGGATATAAGGAACATGCCTCAACATAATAAAAACAGATGACATCAAGCCCAAAGACACTATCAACACAAATGGAGAGAAATTAAATAGTACCACTTAATTCAGGAACAGGACAAAGTTGACCAACCTCTTCACACCTATTCAATATAGTACTTAAGTGTTAGCTAGAGCAATAAGACAACTGAATGAGACACAAATGAGAAAGAAAGATGTCAATGCATTTCTATTTGCAGTTGATATATGTAAGTGATCCAATAAATTCTACTGTAAAACTCCTACAAGTCATAGGCAATTTCAACAAGGTAGATGGATACAAAATTAACTAAAAAAAATCAATACCTTCCTATATACAAATGGCAAATGAACTGAGAAAGAAATCATGGAAGTAACACCTTTCACATTAGCCTCAAAATAATATAAAATATATTGAGAGAACTTTAACAAAACAAGTGAAGAAACCATATGATTAAAAATTTCAAGTCTCTGGAAAAAGAAATCAAAGAAGATATCAGGAGATGGAAACATCTCACTTGCTCATGCATAGGTAAAATTAATATAGTAAAAATGGTCATCATACCAAAAACAAGGTACAGATTCAGTGAAATCCCCATCAAAATTCTAACACAATTCTTCACAGATCTTGAAAGGATGATCTTCAGCTGCATATGGAAAAAAGCACCCAGAATAGCTGAAACAATCCTATAAAATAAAAGAACTGCTGGTGGTATCACCATGTCCCATTTCAAGTTGTACAAAAAGAGCTACAGTTGTAAAAATCAAATGATACTGGCAAAAAAAAAAAAAAAAACAGGAATGTTGATCGATGGAATACAATTGAAGTCCCAGATATAAATCCACAGACCAATGCACACCTATTTTTTTTTTATAAAGAAACCAAAAATATACACTAGAAAAAAATGACAGCATCTTCAACAAATGGTACTGGTCAAACTGAATACTGTATATAGAAATAAATCCATAACTATCACCCTGCCAAAGATTCAACTCCAAATGGATCAAACATCTCAATATAAAAACAGATACACTAAAAAAACAAACAAAAAATAAAAGTAGATACACTGGATGTGATAGAAGAGAAGGGGAGGAATAACCTTTAACACACTGGCACTGGAAAAGACTTTTGGAACAGAACACTGATAGTTGTAGGTACTAAGTTCAACAAAAATATAAATAGCATCTCATGAAACTGAAAGGTTTCTTAACAACAAAGAACACTGTCATTCAGACAAAGTAGCAGCCTACCTAATAGGAAATTATTCTTATCACCTACTCATCCAATAGAGGACTAACATCCAAAATATAAAAATATAAAAAGAACTCAAAAAACTTGTTTCAGGAAAACAATGCAATTACAGATCTAAACAAGGAATCCACAAAAGTAGAAACCCAAATGGATTGGAAACACTTTTAGAAATGTTGAACACTGTTAGTATTCAGGTAAATGAAAATCAAAACTACTTTGAGATACAGATATCAAAATGGCTAAGATCAACAAAACAAGTAACATTTAATATTGAAAAAGATGTGCAGTAGGGGAACAAAATCCTCCTCCATGTTGATTTGAATTCTAACTTGTGTAGCAACTATGGAAATCAGTGTGGAGGGTCCTCAGAAAGATGGGCATCAATCTACCTCAAGATCCGTGTGTGTGTGTGTGTGTGTGTGTGTGTGTGTGTGTGTGTGTGTGTGTATCCAAATAATTTGCATCCTAATACAAGTTCACTCGTTCAACCATGTTAATTGATGCTCTATTTATAGTATCAAGAAATTGGAAACAACCTAAATGTCCCTCAACATAAGAATGAATAAAGAAAATGTGGTACATTTATACAATGGAGCATTATTCAGCAATTGTTAGTGTAGTTCATAAGTAAATAACTGAACTAGAAAAAATATTATGATAGAGATAACACAGACCTAGAAAGACAAATACAGTATGTGTTTGTTTATATGTGGATACTAGCCATTAAATTAGTGATAATCAAGCCTACAATTCATAGGACCAAGGTTTGGGGTGTAAAGTAAAGAACTAACCAGAGAGAAAGGTAGTTCTCCCTATGAAAGGAAATAGTCAGTTATTGATGAATGGGAGTGGGACAGAATGGGAGGATCAAGTAGAGAGGGATGAGAGAGATGAGAGAGGGAGAGACAGTTAAAGTTAAGGGTCATAGAATGGTAGAATTGAAACCTAATACAGTGGAATCTTCCTAAAAATATATACAGATATCAACGAGATCTAAATAAAATCTCCAAATAATGGGAGAGACAAAGTTCCAACTGCCAGTCTCTTGTTACCATATGAAGTTTCCACTACAAGAGTTGGGTTATATATTATTGAGCATTTGGCCAAAGAGGTGCTGTGAGACTACCAAAGAGCCCATGCTTGCTAGAATGTAGGTTGCTCTCCACAAATTGAGGTCTAATCTCCATTGCTTAAGACATTACCTACATAACTCATTGAAAATGGAGAAGTTAAGCTGATGTCTACCTAGATTCTTCACATCTACTTGCTAGCATCTTTGAAATAGAAGGGCACTCTGCATGCGATCAAAGGAGAAAAGCAAACAATTCAGCCACAGAATTTTCATCTACAATGGTGTCCAATCTGACAGACACATTAGCGCAATGATGGCATACAGTTTGCCAAAGTAACCAACCAATGTCTGATTTGGCTATAGTCCCACTACATGAGAAGGAACCCATAGCCAACACTGTTCAGTTGAGCAAGAGCATGAGACTGAAATAGCCCATGGAACTAAGATAACACCAAATACTACTATTCTAAAATAAATAAGCGGGCAAATAATAAATAAATAAATAAATATTGTTTTGAAAAACAGAACAATCAAATGATTTCTATATATAGAAATATATTATATTTATATTATATTATAGCTTGCTATACCCATATATAAGTACCTTGCTCAGCCATCATTAGAGAAGCTTCCTCCTGCACAAGATTGGAAAAAATATGGAAACACACAGCCTGACATTATTCAGAAAGTGAAAAACCTTGGAAAATTCAGCCCTAAAGGAGGTGCCTTGACTAAACCTCTTCTCGAAGGGATCAGGGCACCCTTTGGAAGGTGAGGTGGAAAGAGTGTAATAGCCAGAGGGGAGTGTGCCAAGTAAACAAAGCCCTCTATATTAACATAAATGGTGTGCATATGAACTCTTCCAGAGACTAAGGCAGTGTGCACAGTGCCTAATATGATCTGCATCAGTGGCTCTCTAAAGCTAAAGGGAGAAGTGGATGAATTCCCCCATCCCTAATCTAGAAGCAATTTCCAATTGCTAACCAATTGCTTATGAAAATTTAGCTTAGTCCCAGGGGTCTCACTGGGGAAACAAACTATTGCTTGGTTAGGTGCCATAGTCAACAGAAGATGAACTCCAGGGCATCTTTGTGGAGTCCTGTTTTCACTATGTCATATCAGGGCATCAGGACTCTTCCCTTTTTAAAACATTTTGTCTCAGTTTTTTTAATTGAGTAACTGAAGGGGAAGCTTAATCAGAATCTATTGTGTGAGGAAAAATATCTATTTTAAATAAAAGGAAAAAGGAATTTTGGGAACACGTTGCAGATCTTAGCTTTGTATTCCTTTTGACAAAGCACTTAACATAATGTGTAAAAACAAGTTAGTGGTATGCTTAATAAATTGCCTTGATACCTAGATCCATGAGGTGGATTCTAACAGCACTTCAGATCCCAAGGCAATGAGCAGATTCCATAGAAACATTGAATTCTTAACTGGAGTCTCTTCCTCCTTAAAGACCACAACCATCCTTGTGGCATCATTGTTTAATCCCAGGAAACCATAGATCAAGTCAGCCCTGTACAGCCCTTTGTGATAGAGAGACATGAGGGCAGTCTAATATTCAGAAAAGTGGGGAATACCTAATTAAATTGTTTGCTGTCATATGTATTTACTAAGTTTCTTTCTTTTTTAATGTATCAGTTTACCTTCTTAATTAAATTTGGCTCAGGTGAAAATTTTTCAGTGGTTGAGTACTTTCCTAGAATATGTTCAAACATTTATCTTCAATCTCCTGCAATTGTATCTTCTTCCATCACATTATTTTCAAAATATATCTTCCTTAATGAAATTTCCAGTATCTCTTCTGTCACAGGCATAAATACATATGGTTCTACTTCTTTCTAAATCTTTCTCTTTCAATGTCTTTATTATCGCTATACAAAATCTTCAGATAAAATTTGTTGTTTCTATAGTCCTAATTCTGCAGTCACTTTTTCATTTTTCATGGTTTTTTTAGTGGATAGTTTTATTTAATTTGGTATTTTATTTTGCTTCCTTTTTTGAAAAATCAATCTCTAATTTTTCTCGAGACTCAGACATGAGAGACATGTATTTCCCTTTACCTTGCTAGTGCTCAATAAAAAGCCTGGTTTATACTTACTGGGAAAAGAACTGTGAGTTGGGAAGAAATGAACAAAGTAATTGGCCATCTGTTGATAGTGATCTAACATCCCAGGGAGGACTTGCCAATATCGAATGTGTCTTGTTCTCTGTAAGCAGGAAAGACAGATTCTCAAAGCAGCTGGCACACTTGTTTATTTGCTAGGATGTGCCAATATTATTCTACATTATATTTAATGGGATGCAATCCACAATATATTTGTTTAATAATATGTTAGATCTAATAAGATCATTAGTGAAGAGAATGATCAATCACAGTGATATATTGTGACCTTTCATGTAGTGGAAGTTGTAATCATCTCAGGTGATTTATGATCTAGACACAGATTGGAAGGAATTTACTGTTCCTCAAGTCTTCTATGGAGGAAAGCACTGTACATGTATAGATTCTCTTCATTAACAAAGCTACAGATAACATGTGTTTTTTGGCTATGGGCAACTGATACCTAATTCATTCAACAGGAACACTGTTCAATGGGTAATCTATGAAAGTGATGAACCATCACCACTTAGTAGTGGTAAAATGTTAACTATTCTAGTTTCTTTTAAAAAATAATGCTGTTTTAATGTTTTGAGTTCCATATAATATTCATCACTCCACCCAAATTCTCCCAGATTCTTGCCCCTCCCTACACACCTAACATCACTTCTTCTTCCTTCTCCTATGCTGTTTCTTTCTCTGTCTCCCACTCTGCCCTTCTCTCTCTCTCTCTCTCTCTCTCTCTCTCTCTCTCTCTCTCTCTCTCTCTCTCTCTCTCTCTCTCTCTCTCTCCTGTATTTAATACAGTTTTTGTTGACTGGCCATTTCTGGGAATAAAGCCTGGCCTGAGGCCTTCACTGAGTCCTGCCCTGGAGTGTTGTCAAAATATAGGTATGATGCCATTGAGGAAAACTGGTTTTTCCTCTTCCAGCAGCAATCAAATGTGAATAGCTCCTCAGCTAGGGTGGAAACTTTATTTCCATCTTCCCTCCTCCACGCTGTGAGGTTTTTCTGGCTTGAGCTTGTGCAGGTGTTGTGCATGTTGGTCATTCTGTTTCATATGTTATGTCTGGGAAAACTGGATTTGAAGCCATGCAGGAATTTACCTTAATGGCTTGCTGAGTTTTCTTTTTTCATAAAATTCATGACCGTCTACCTATGGTTGGCACCATGAGCTTTGCTCTTTCACATCAACCATCAATCAAGAAAATGCCCCACATGTTTGTCAAAAACACAATCTGATGGGAGAATTTTTCTCAATTTACGTTCCCTCCTCTCAGATGTCTCTACCTTGTGTTAATTTCATCCAAATCTGAATGCCCAATTTTGAAGATTTAAGCAGAGAGTGTTGGTAGATAGGAAGTTGTGATATTTTGCGTGCTCTAACAAATATAATTTACCTGGAGATCAGAGGGCAGAGCTAGCCACTAGCTAGCCATAGAGACCAGGCAGTGATGTCACATACTTTTAATCATAGCACTTGGGAGGAGGAAACAGGAATACCAGGAGTTGTAGGCCACCCTGGGCTATACAACATTGATGCAATCTAAAAGAGAAATAGAACCAGGCAGTACAAGCTCACACCTTTAATCCCAGCATTAGGCAGGTGGAAACAGTAATATAAGTCTGGAGGAGACAGAAATGAGAGATTCTGGATTCATTCTGGGTTAAGAAAAATCTAGTTTGATCAAAGAAGACCCAGCTGAAAATATCTGATGGGAATGGATGGCCCAGTTTATCCCACATTTCAGAGTACCTCTGTTGCAGTTTCCTCTGAGTTCTGTACTCAGAACAGCTTCAAGTTTGCTGGCTGAGATCATCCAGCCTCACAGAATACTCCAGTCAGGACTTGACCATAAGTCTAAATTTCGTCAGGGTCCCCCAGAGATTACCAGCACCCCCAATCATCAGAAAGTAGTCTAGAGAACTACATCTGTATTCCCAAAAATAAATTATGAATTTTTGTCATCATTTAGAGAATTTGGTTACAAGCTGTAATGGATAATGATCAGTAAAAAAGTTGAGAAAAAGAGATTAGATTCAGGGTTCTTGTTTAGAAGAAAAAAGATAAAAGGGGATATAATAAATGATAGAATAAAAGAGTGGATTAATTAATCCACTTTTAAAAAGCAACTACTTGTTTTAAATATTTTACATTGATATGGATCTTTGTATATTGATACAAATTTGAGATTATTTTTGTTAGAACATACTGTATGTACATTTCTAATTTTGTTCAAGGTATTGTACCTATATAGCATTTAAAAAATGTAATGCAAATTTCTAGTCCTTGAAAGTTATTATTACCAACTATTTAAGATAATAAAGAAATGCAGGTTAGTAATTAGTCACCTATTACAATTGAACTTGTAGTCATATTAGGTATGTTTTCATGGTCAGAGATAAATTTTAGATAGACAGGTCATCTTCAAACACTTCAGAGATCTACAGAATACAGTATTTAAGATGTTTTGATAACATGGGTTCTTTTTTTAAGAAAATGAGTCATGTCTGCTTCTGGCAACATCAATCTACTTTGGAGAAGATCATGGGCATCAAAGAAACTCCAAATGGAGCTTACTTTCTTTGTGGCAAAAGTAAGCCACTGGGCAAGAAAGTGCTCTTTTCTTCACTGCTGACAGTATGCTGTCCTAACTGGACAATCAGGACACAAAAGAAAGTAACTCCTGAACTTCACCAAGACAAAGTTGGACACCTCTTTAGAATATCCTCCTTCACAAAAAAAAAAAAAAGTCTGTCAGATATTTGAGGCCTGTAGGCCAAAGACAGATGCCCCAATGTTACAGAGGAAATTTGGGTGACCCAACTGTTTCTGTCATTTCTCAAATATTTTGGGAGTTATTTGCTTGCATTTCTTGCTTACTCAGGTAATACCAATTTCTTCTCAGGTCTCTGATGGAGTTGAAGACTTTACACTTGAGTTATAGATTTCCTTGTTACTGATTCAGAAAAGAAACTCACTAAAGAAATATAAAGTGTATAGGGTTGAGAGACATTAAAAGATAGATTTGGTAATGCAAATTAGAATAGAAAGTGAATTGGGTACAACTTTTGGACTCACCAAGATAGGATAGATATGGAGTATTTTCTCTGAATTTTTCAAATGTTTATGGTCTACACATTTTATTGTATTTACTGCCTGTATAAATTGTATATAGTTATTGTACTTATTGTATATAGTTTTTCTTATAATAGTTATAACCTTATTTTTTATTTTAGACAAAAAATGGTGAAATGTGGTATGTTGCTTTTGCTCTAACAAATAAAGCTTACATGAAGATCAGAGTGCAGAGCCAGCCACTAATTAACCATAGAGGCCAGGCAGTGGTGGCACACTTCAATCCCTTCACTAGGGAGGTGAAGACAATAATACAAAGTGGGAGGAGACACATGCTCCGCCCTTTCTGTCTGAGGATTCGGTAGAGGTAAGAAGTCTATCTAATGACAGGCTCCTTTACTTCTCTGATCTTTCAGAATTTACCCCAATATCTGAGTCTGGGTTTTTATTATTAAGACCAATTAGAATCCATGCTACAGGAAGTCATGGAAACTTAGAGTAGGGTAGAACAAATGAAGGGTGCTGGAAAGGTTACATGGAAAACTACTAAGCTGCAAATCTATTAAAAAATATAAAACAAAGTTTGAAGTAGGGTAGTTACCATGGCAGGATAATGCTGACCATACTATCAGGAATTTCCTAAGTCCAATCTCAGAGTTAGGTATGGGATACCTATAGAGGAGTTGTTGATCAGGGAGCCCCTGGAGCCTCTCAAAACACTTTGAACCCAATCACAAGCCCATCCTTAGAGATGCAATGGGTCTTGAGGTTGTATTCACTACTCCTTCTTAGCTGAATTGACAGAGGGTTAACGACCGACTGCCACAGCCATTCTTGTTTGTCAACTTAACTACATCACCAAAGAACCTATACCAAACTCCTTAATAAAAACTTAGAAAGAGAAAAGGAGATTAAATAACAAAACAATCAACACCTACAACCAGTTTTAATAAGAAATGCAGTAATCAGACATGGCCTTGAGACAATCTCTCAAGTAGTGGTATATTTCATTTCATTTCTGGATATGACAGAAATATGGTGAAGATAATAAAGACGGCAGATGAAATTAATGTATTTGATAAGAATATCTGCAAAGTAGGTACTGTGATTTGGTACCTTTTTGCATGGGACCTAAACCAAGCCTAATTTCAAGCAGTTTATCTGAATGATCAGGGGAGCTGAGGGACAGAAGTTAGGGAACTGAGCTACAGATGTGTGTAAGACTCCCAATAAGGCACATGCTCTCTATTCCTGAGTCCCCTGGGATACCTGTAGATCACAAGTAATGGGATATTTTCTCTCTCAGAAATTAATAAAGGTATACTAATTCATGCATGAACCTCCTTAGTCATTAGATGAGGACCATTCTGATGCCATTCACACCAAGGAATTTCAACTTGGCCCATGCTGAAGGTCAGTATGGTCCTCGGAATAAAATTTTCATGAAGTGATAGGTGTTGAGAGCAGGAACACTTCAGCAAACATGGTTAAACTGAATCCCATGGAACCGTCATGCAGAGCAAGTAAGGAATAAAACTGAGTACTCAAAGAACATGTTTCTTTAGTGTTATTTATTCAAATGTTTTATGTCCACCTATTAAATAACTATATCTCTTTACATTTCTATGAGCTATCTTTCTATTAGCATATTATATATATATATATATGTGTGTGTGTGTGTGTGTGTGTGTGTGTGTTACATACATATGTTTAAGTGGACAAAAATGAAAATATTAATATATTTGAAATTTATAGAGGAATATTCTTACAATCTTATTATCCACAAACTTTAAGTTAAATGACAGTTATGTCAATAATAAAGGTCATTTCTAGGCATATCTTGCTTTGTATATAATGGAAGAGACTGATACATGACATTTGCTTTTTCAATTAGTAATTGAAACCTTTGGATTTATTTTAACAACAAAATGCTTCTTAGCATACAGAAAAAAAGTATGCACTTCATAGAGTTTTAACTCATTTCTCTCAAAACTTAGGTCAGGGATTATCCATGACAACATAATATGAGTACTTATTACTTTTCAATTTATGTGAATTTTGTTTTTCACATGATTAAGGTTTCCTTTGACATTAGACTTCATGACTAAAGTAATAAATACTGGTGTTATAAACCTATGAAATATAAGATGACATGCTTATGAATTTAATAGAGTAATTCAATCACAATATTAAGAAATACAAATAATAATTATGTTTAATTTTAAATTTTTATTTTCCTATTTTACTGAGATTATATAGATGTCAGTGAACTTTAAAACCTATATAAACAGTATAGTTAATGTGTGTAGTGAAAGAATCATGAAGTTTCTTCAAGTAGTCCATTCTACCTCATGGAAATTAATACAATAAACCTAAAAACTGCAATTGATCTTTTGGCTTTCCTTATCTGCTCTATCAAAATCTTGTTTTAATCCCAATTTTTATTGTTCACCAGGTTTCTTGGCCAACCTACTTCCTTTGTAGAAATTTAGTAATCCATTGCCCCCAAATTAGTGGGCTTATAACAATGGAAACATATTCACTCAGAACGCTGGAAAAAGAATCCTGAACTGTGTATGAGGGCATCCTCCCTATGAAGGCTGCCCTTAAGAACACCCACCTTCTCTAGCTCTGGGTGTTTGGCCACATCATGGAATATTTTGGATTATGTGCCATCACTCTGCTCTTCATGTGTCTTCTGATATAAGAACCAATCACATGAGATTAGGGCTCATTCCAGTCACTCTGTCTGAATACGACTGCATTTCAATGGCCTAACCTGAAAGCAATTTTACCATCATAACTCCTAGGGTTAGGATTTTATGTAATTTTAGAGAAAAACAGTTTAAACTACAATTGGTCCTGACCATGACTATAAGTTTAGTTCCTGTCAGCCTAGCACAGTGCAGCATATTCTCTCACTATACTTTAAAGACATGTAGGAAGATGCTGTTCTTCCAAGACCAATACACACAACATCAGTGTTGAACTTCCTTAGACCTTTTCCTTGCCAGGTAGAGATGGCACATACTTTAGTCCTAGCACTCAGGAGGCAGAAACTGGTGAATCCCTGTGAGTTCAAGGCCAGCTTGGTATACAGAGCTAGTTCCAGGACAGCCAAGGCTATACACAGAAACCTTGTCTTTAAAAAGCAAAACCATGCACCAGGAGTTGATTCTGTTCCCATTGCCAGGGTCCCCTCAAACAGACCAAGCTATACAACTGTCTCCCATAAGCAGAGTTCTACATACCCAAATTAAATCAAGACCAGATAAACAATTCAAATAGATCTATAACTCCTATGGAAATAGAAGCAGTGAGTAAAAGTCTCCAGACTAAAAACAGCCCAGAGCCAGATGGTTTCAGTGCAGAATTCTATCAGAAATTCAAAGAAAAGCTAATACCAGTATTCCTCAAACCATTCTTCACAATAGCAACAGAAGGAATATTGCCAAACTCTTTCTGTGAGGCTACAGTTACTCTGATACCAAAACCACACAAAGATGCAACAAAGAAAGAGAATTACAGACCAATCTCCCTCACAAATATTGATGCAAAAATACTCAATAAAATACTGGCAAACTGAATCCAAGAACACATGAAAAAAAATCATCCACCATGATCTAGAAGGCTTCATCCCAGAGATACAGGAATGGTTCAACATACAAAATTCTGTCAATGTAATCCATCATATAAACAAACTGAAAGAAGAAAAAATGATCATCTTATTAGATGCTAAAAAATACTTCAACAGAATCCAATATCCCTTCATTATAAAGGTCTTGGAGAGACAAGGAATACAAGGCACCATAGGTAATGGGCTCCAAGAAGCCAGCTCATGAACCAGGAGTCAAGATCATGATGGGGAAACCTACAGAAACAACTGAAGCAAGCTAGTGGGAACTCATGAACTTTACAACAGCTGTGGAGATTGTATGGGACTGGACTAGACCCTCTGTATATCGCGACTGTTATGTAGTTTGGTCTGTTTGAGGAGTCACTAACAGTGGGATCAGGAACTATCCTTGGTGTATGAGCTGGCTTTTTTGAGCCAATTACCTCTGGTGGGAGACCTTGCACAACCTTGATGCAGGGTTAGGGGCTTGGTCCTGCCTCTACTGAATTTATTAGGCTTTGCTGACTCCTCATGGGAGGCCTTACCCTTTCAGAGGAGGGGATGAGAGATGGTGGTGAGGAGGCTGAGAGGCAGCATCGGGGATGAGGGGGAAATGTTTGGTTGGAATGTAAAATGAATAAAATAATTTCTTTTAAAAAACATAAAAAACAAAACAGAAACTTCCCTTGAATATTGAATTTTAGTCTTTACATGTGGAATCTAGTACATTCTCATTCCTAATGATTTGAATTCACTCTAATAGCCGTAAATTGTTTTATTTTCCTCAGTGTCAGTGATCTTCATATAGCTGTAACCCTTGTTTCTATCAATGGCAGCTCATTTTCAATTGTCACAGATGAATAGATATATTTGCTGGCCATTGTTGCTGATATTTTGAGCACATTCTTTTCAGATATCACACAACAAAATTCTGTTGATTCCATGGATATGTAAGCTGTATTATAGCTAGGAACTTTGTTCATCTCCTGATTCCAGATTCCTTCTCCACAGAAATTACCACACGTGATTATTTTTGTTTATTGAATCCCTGTGGTCAGTAAATTTAGTCATTAGTTTACTCTCACTTTCTCTGTTCACTTAAATTGAGTTTTAGTAAGTATCTAAATCTTGTGAAGAGAACTCGGCTGAACTGAACCATCTAATTATGATCATTGTTAATTACTATCTATAACCACAAAAATAAAAGTACACCATCTGATCTATCAATTATGGGCTTACAGCTACCTCAGAAAATATTTTTCTCATTTTTTACTCTTTCTCCTTCTCTAAAGCCCATTTCATGACTTTTCCATTCTTCCTCAACTTTTAATCTAAAGTCAACTATGTCTCATTGCACTTCTGATACCACTTCCTATGTCATGACAAAAAAACCCAAAATCACCCATAAGAATAGGGATGGGTAACTTTTAACCACCCCATCTAAGTATGTTAATGCTTGATAATATAATATGGGTTCATATCTAATAGTATTAATTAGTATTTATGGTGATATTTTATTTGTTCTGAAATATGATTTTAATTGTATGTTAATAAATAAAGTTGCCCTGGGGTCAGAGCTATTAGAACCATAGCAAGAGTGTGGTGGTTAGAAGAGCTAGGTAGATTTCTGTGTGTTCAGGGATACAGCCAGTATTGGAGACATACGCCTTTAAGACCTGGAGGGCGGTACTTACAGGCAGTGACGAGGCAGTCATGTGGTTGGGTTTACAACCAATGAGAAGTCAGAACAGAAAGACTATTTAAAGACAGACAAACAGGAAGAAGCTCTCTCTCGGGGAAGCTAGGAACACTGCAGGAGGTAAGGTTTTAGCTCTGAGCTCTGACCTCTCAGCTTTCTCTTTTACATTGACTCTGTGTTTCTTATTTTAATAAGACGATTGGTTACATCTACAAGTATTTGTAATGTTTTAAGGTTTAATTTTATATTTGTGTTAGAGTAGCATACACTATCACGTGACAAGTTGTAGTGCCAGAATAATTTCATGAGAAGAAAATAATGTTGATGATGTGTGAGTACATGTGTGTTTATATGTGTGTATGTGATATGTGTACTCATGCATATGTATATGAATGACAGAAGGAGGAAGACAGAGGGATGGAGGAACAGAGAGAGAAGGAGAAGGAAGACTATTCTCTGAGTATTTGCAACATGTACTAGTTTAGAGCTGGCTCACATCTCTAATCTAAAAAAAAATTCCATGTATTTCATTGTGCAAAGCACTACACTCATCAAAGGAAATAAAATATTTTTTTTTAGTTTTAAAATCATTACTGTCTTAAATTTTAATCAATAGATTGTGTCACAACATTTTATACCATCTACTTTTTTTTTTCTGTATATGCCTGTGTTTTCTTACTAAGTCTTGTACCTGTTGTTCCCACGGGACAGAATATATTTTATTTTCATTATGATCACAATATTACACAATATTACACATTAAATTTTTAAATCAACAACAAATGAAAATGGAAGAAAATACATTATATTGCATTATGCTGTGATAAATTATTATCTTATAATTACTAACTTACTGTATTCTAAGACAGTGTTTCTCAACCTATGGGTCATGACCCTCACTGGGATCACATATTAGCTATCATGAGTAGCAGTATTTACATTACAATTAATAACAGTAGGAAAATTGCAGTTATTAAGTAGCAACAAAATAATTTTATAGGTGGGAGTCATCACAACATGAGGGACTATATTAAAGCATTAGGAAGGGTGAGAACCACTGTTCTAAGGCACAGCTTACTATACTAAAATTCCTATAGGAAAAGACATCACTTATCTATCTTAGTGAACATTCTCCAATTCTAGTAAAATACTTAATACTATTACATTTAGATTTTAAATGTACTTTTCCAAAAATATAAGCCACTGCTTATTTATAATTTAACTTACCTCTTTATGAGGGACAAATAATACCAAGGCTTTTTGATAAACCTTAAGTAATTGTATTGTCTTATATTTATCTAAAATTATAAACAAGACATCTGTATATGTGTATAATACACACACACACACACAGGCAGACAGATAGACATGCATAGACACACACACACACACACACACACACACACACACACACACATCTTAAAGGAAGTTAAGCTACTTGGGCTGACAATGTTTCCTAGTGGAACCAGATTAACAAAATCCCAGTACGAAGTGTGAGAAACCTCTTTTTGCATGGTTGGTCAGGGTATTCTAAGGTACTATTTGGGTATACCAAAATAATATAGATTATTGATGTAGGCTTTAATTGCTTCTCAGGGGTTGAGAGTGGGCCCATATTTCTGAAGACACAATAAACTTAGAGCACAGACTTGGATGATTTGAGCTGAATTAGACCCAAAAGCCTCATTTTTTTTTTCAGTCTGGTTGCAATGAGTCCAGAAAATACTTTGAAAGCTGCCAATGGAGGAATGCAATTAAACAGTATTACCAAACTGCAATATTTATCAACCAGTATGATAACCAGCATGACAATATATGCATAAATGTGCAAGAAGTGGCTCTTACATGCCAGTTGTAACTGAGAGCATCCTAATTAGACTTAAGGTCCACTCAACTAGATGGAAATCATTTTTAATACCAGAAAGCTAGCGAGGTTCCCCATAATAGTGATGCCCCACGGCTTAGAAAATAATCTACTACTGCCTCTTTGTTAGACCAGCATAATTCTTTCCTACCATCTAATTCTTATTCTAATACTGGCATATAATTGGAGATAATGACCTTCATCAGAGGCATGTCTCTCTACAGAACATGAGAATATTGACAGCACCACAGAAGACCACAATTGGAAACAACGCAGAGATCAACTGATCACAGGTCGGGGGATCTCAGCACTAATAGATTTATGTCCAACACAGTGTTTGCATCTGTTACTCAGGGAACATAGCTGAGGATGAGAAGAAAACATTGCAAGAACCCAAATACCAGGAAGTCATTCAAGAATTTGCCTCTCCTATAAATAGCCTCATGAACAAGATTAAAACAAGGGCAATGGCAATGTCCATAGTAACATGAAATGGCAGAAAATTATCAGGGTCTCACACCTAGACAACAAGCTACAGGCAACTGATGACTTATGAGAGATGGTGAATTAGCCTTTGCAAGGAATGAGCCCCATTATTGGTTGTCCAATATTGAGTGATCGGCCATGAAACCTTCTACACCACCAAAAAAAAAATCACTAACAAAAACAGACTTAGCAAGTATAAATATATATTTACATAAGCATGTATGCATTCATATTTGTGTCACAATGAGATCCAAAGAAAAAGAGGCTACCAACTTGACAATACCAGGCAAATGAGGTTGTGAAGTAAGTATTGGATGTAGAAGTGGGGTATACAGGGCGGTGGTGACACAGGCTTTAATCCCAGCACTTGGGAGGCAGAGCCAGGCGGGTCTCTGTGAGTCTACAGAGTGAGTTCCAGGAAAGGCACAAATCTACACAGAGAAACCATGTCTCAAAAAGCCAAAACAGAAGTGGGTATAATTCTATTTCAGTAAAAAATTAATTTTAGTGAGGTATAAATTATTTTCCTATGATTGTTTTATATTCCTGAAACCTTGAGATTTCATAAGATTATGGCACTGAATTCTGTCAAGATATCTTTTTATGTGGTTTGTTATTGATATTTCATTTGAAATCCCTAGTTAACACGGGAGATATTAGGCATATCAATAAAGCAGAAGTAAAGGTTTTCAGAAACGTGTTATTCAGAACTGACTAAAGCAAATTGCTCATTCCCATCATTAAACATGATTGATGGATGAAGGAATTCTTGTGTGCATTGTCACATTACAGAGTCCTATCAATCCAAAACTTTATTGTTAGTGGCAATGAGCTCCATGTGTAATCTCTGACACATTAGCAGGGAAATGCTTCTGTTTAGTCACAAATGGATTATAGAAGCTGTTTAATACTTGTTTGCTTTCCCATAATGGTGCAAAATGCATCTATAATTACTGTCGTGGGGCTGAGTCTATACCATCTGGTGTGGAATAAAAATGTTTATATCCAGGCTTACTAGAGCAGAATATATATTCTGAACCACTATTACAAAGCCATTCATTCTGTCTAATAACCTGAACACTGTATGGTCACAGAATAATGAGCAGAACCAGTTGAGACTGGAAAACCTTAGAGAAAACATTAATTCTATAACACATTGTCTCCTTCATTGAAAGAAAGTAAAAATACAAATTTTATATCCAATGACGTCACTGAATTCACTAAGATGCCTAATAACATGTGTGGCATTCACTAACACAATGGCCAAAGGTTAAGATATGGCTTAAAAATAAATTGTTGCCTCAATATTACTTACACTTTGTTTTTAAATTTTGATATTTTTATTATTAAACATATTCTGTAATATATTGGACTTCCTCATTGAAAGAAAGTAAAAATATAAAGCTTATATCTAATGACATCCCTAAATTCACTGAGATGACCAATAATGTGTGTGGTATTCATTAACACAATGGCCAAAAGTTAAATAAGAAATGACTTAGAAATAAATTGGTGCCTCAGTATTGCTTATGGTTTGTTTTAAATTTTGATACTTTTATTATATTCACACTTTCTTTAAAAGCTCTTAAAAATATTTTTTCTCTTTTGTGTATGTTCAGTCTCTAGAATGAAGAAAGATAAGAGTGGAGTGATAAACAGAAACAGAATAGAAGATCAAACACCAACGAAAATAATAATTATCTTAGCTATTTATCCATAAAAAGAAACATAAGTATAAAGTTCATGTTCTTCAATATGAAGAAGACATAATGACAATCACTCATCTCTATGGACTTTGATGCTACCTATTTACAACAGCAGCAGCTCTTTGTCTGGATCTAGATAACATATTCAGCTTATTTAGCTGATCAAACACGAAACAAACACAGAAACATGCTGAAAACAGTCAGTTCTGAAAAAGTAAGTCCTTCAGATAGTAAACCATATTTTGTTATTACGTAAATGCATGAGCTCTGCTCAGGCATAAGAATGTTACCCAAGAAAATATGAGAAAAATTTCAGAAAAGGTGCAAATTTGGGATTTCTATGCTAAAACAGAGCTTTCATAAAAACCCACAAATAAGGTTAATAATTGACATTGAGATTGTTAGCCAGCCATAAAATTTAAATAACAACTATATCCATGACTATGCAAGGGTAGATTTCAAATGAATATAATTTAAATGAAAGAATAACTGATGACAAATTATGAATTACTTCCTCTATAATTGGAGAAAATAGTTTGTCATTGTTGTGCACCACAACTCCTAAATTCATCTTACTAAGGTAGCAATAATTTGTGGGGCAGGGCAGAAGTGATCTCAGGCAGGCTTGACCAAATGCTAGAAAAGAGTAGGCTGGTGAGGCCTGCGTGTTTTCAGAAGGGCTTACTAATGTCTGGAGTTTGAGCTAACACCAAGTGAGGGCACACATGTGTCACCAAGCCAGTGACCCCTACCTTGCATGGGCTCACAAAGCAGAAAGAAGGCAGCTTCTGTTTCCCAGGGCACACAGTTGTCACCCTAGTTTTTTTTTTTTAGTTAAGTGAGATCAAAAGATTAAGAAATGAGGTTTCACTTTGCTGCAAACATGGGGAAGATTTTGATAATGTTTATAATCTGTCCTACCTGGAAGTAGAAGGAAAAAAAAAAAAACCTCAAAAAAATGTGTCAAAATCCAACCACTTAAAGAAAATTTGCACACATTGACATATTAATCCTGTGAACATCAAGGGGAAAAGAGATAACAGAGTAAATTAAAATAAAATAATTTGAAAAAAAAATCACATTACCAAATACACTCCAGATAACCGGGCATAGTCCAACCACAAAAAGAGCATCAAAGATGAGGCAGAAACTTCATAACCATGGGCATGAACTGTGAGTAACCACAGGAAACAAGCAATGTCCAAGGAAGGCAGGCCAGAGAAATGGTTCTTCTTAATAGTAAGTCTTAAAATATTTGTTAATTAGATTTAAAAAATTGGTAACAATCTTATAGTTGGAAACTTAAATTGGATATATGATAGGTATTAAAATTTTAATAAATGATAAACACACTAAGAATGACTAGACAGACAGCATGTTAGAGCTGAGAAGGAATTATAAATTGACCCACATACTTACACCAATTGATATACATTGAATATTATTAAATCTCAAGCTATAGATGATACATATACACATAATTAATACTTAGGAGAAATCAAATATATTTAGAAACTAAACATTTTAAAAATATATTTGGTGTGTTTGTATATGTGTATATGTATATAGTGTGTGTTTTTGTATGTGTGTATGTGTATATGTATGGATATATATGTATAGCGTGTGTGTATATGTGTGTGTGTGTGGTGTTGGGAATGATCTCAGGTACTTTTCCATATAAGGCAAGTCTTCTACCATTGAGGTATATACTCAGACTATCAAAATTTCTATGCAAAATTTTATGTGAAATATTTTTTTCTTTTCTTTTTTTGTTGTTTCAAGACAGGGTTTCTCTGTGTAGCTTTGGCGACTTTCCTGGATCCCACTCTGTAGTCCAGGCTGGCCTCAAACTCACAGATATCCGCCTGCTTCTGCCTCCTAAGCGCTTGGATTAAATGCGTGTGCCACCACCACCTAGATTTATGTGAAATATTTAAATAATATTCTATCTAAATTATATTTATATTTTACAAAATAGCTATTTCTGGTAGCTTCTAAAAGTAGAAATAAAATGTTAATGTATTTGACTTTCTAAAGTTGTGATATAGGATAATTTTCCAAGAAAGATATAACCGTGTAAAATCAAATTTTTTTAAACATAAACACTTGATCCTGCTTTGTGGCTCTTAATAAAATAATATAATATTAGTAGAATCTGTACAAATGTAATATATATATGCATTATTAACATGTAAACAGAAGTAAATATATGAGTGGCTACTTATCCTCCCTTGTGTTAAAACAGGGGGACACAATTTCTCATGCATTTGATTAGCTAACTTCCACAATCTGACGGCACTCTCTCTTTTGAAGTTGTGAAGAAAGAAGCACTGTGAAACATTGCTTTTGGCAATGTAAAATGCTAAAAAAAAAGAAAAAAGAAAAAAGAAAAATCAATGAGTGTATATGCTGGTGTCTGTGAATTTTCATTTTGATTCTGCACATTTTCTTCTTTAAATAATCCTTTGCTTGTACTCACATGTATATAAAAATGTTTGTATGTCATTATTTATGGCAGCATTCATTATACTAACAGAATCAAAATACCACTGGCAAACTCTGTGTGTGTGAGTGCCTGTGCAAGTATGTGCGTGTATGTATGCATGTTCATGTGTGAGTGTGTATGTAACGTGTGTTTGTGTGTGTGTGTGTGTGTGTGTGTGTGTGTGTGTGTGTGTGTGTGTGTGTGTGAAGTATTTCAGGAAGGAATCAGATCTCCCATATGGTAAATATGCACTCTTACATATTTCCACTCCTATTCCACTAGAAATCTTTTAAAGATATGCAACACCATACCAGTTTATTAGAATAATTAATAGACTAAAAATGAAGAACTCTGTAGTTATATTGAATATACCTTATATAAGTAAAGTTAGGAGAAGAGAAAAAAATTTTCAAGTTTCAATTTGAAAATTTTTTTCTTGAGATTACAGTATTATTTTTTTATCTCCCACTTCCCTTTCCTCCCCCAAAAATCTCCCATATAACTATTTGATCTATTTCAAGTTCATATGATTTTTTCACTAATGGTTGTACAAGGAATATATGTAGGTGTATACTTATTTTTACCCTAAATACAACCTGCTCAGTCTATAAAATGTTAGCTGTATATGTGACTTCAGAACTGATCACTTGGCACTGGATAACGAGTTGGTATTCATTTTGCAGAGAAGGCAGTTTCTCCCACTCTCTGCCTTCATTAGTTGCCTGTAGTTATTTGTGAAGGGTTGAAGTTGCCTGTGCATTTCAGCATTGTCGTCCTTCTTCAGCTCATGTTCGCACAGTCATGTTAGTGAAGCTTTATGGGTGTTGATTTTGATAATATTAGGAGCGATAATGTGGTTTATACCATGCTGTCTGTTATGGTTCAGATGTCTCAAATGAATTTTCTTCACTGGGCAGACAGTGACCCCTCCAAGATCTGAAGACAATCTAAAAAAAAAAAAAAAAAAAAAAAATCTGAACACCAGGCACAAAAAGCTCTCTTGTGAGTTGTTGGTCTGGAATCTCCTGGACTCTCAAAACTTTACAGACTATGCATATTGCCCTTGATTGTTCTCCAACCATGGAAAGTGGGTTCTTATTGCTGAAGCCACTAAGCATTACAGCCACCAAACGTAGAGATCCATAAGGTGAAGTTTTATTTTTAATAGTTTATTGAAATATAATTCCAGAATATTAAAGAAAAAGTAACTCTTCCAAGGCTGAGAGGTGAATGTGAGTTAGAGAAATGTGGATTGGATAGTTTTCATCTCACACTCTATTATTTCATATTTTGAGCTTTGTAAATGTTTTACTGATGTTTCACTTCATCGGAGTAAGCATGTTTTGAAGAACTTGCACTCAATTACTTGATCGAATGATTGAGGGTGTATATGTTAATTGAGCCCCCAGGCATTCTAATTATTGAGCATGGGGGAAGTGTAACTATCGATGGGTGTTTTCTATTTTCAACTCTTGTCTTGTAAATTGCTCCTCTACCAGTTGCTAATAGTTCTGTTGTGACTCTGACAAAATTCTGGAAATTAATTTGAAGTTTTAGTGCAACTAACCTTAAAATGCCTCCATATAAATCAATGTTGGAAGCGCACTCAATAGTTGATGCACCATAATGGGCAGGACTGCAGAAACAATTATATGTGAGTATTTTTATAATTATATTATAATTTTATAACCTATTTTACATAGTTCTATAAAAATTTCTGCACCATTGGAGTTTGCTGGCAAACAAATGTGAAGAGCAGGGTAGGATGTCATGTAGTGGTGGTTTGAAGGAGCAATATCCCACATGGGCTCATGTGTTTGTACACTTGGTCCCCAGTCTGTGGCACCCTTTGGAATGGTTGTGGGTCCTTTAGCAGATGGTGACTTGCTGGAGGAATCCGGCACTGGAGAGTGTTTATAGCTTTGCTCAACTTCCTGTGCTCTCCCTGCTCTCTCCTTAAAGTGAAGCGTGCGTTTAGGCAGCCTCTAACTGCTGCTGCCATGCTATGATGGCCCTGCCGCTGTGGACACCATCTGGGAAACCTAAGCCAACACTTACCCTTTCTTCCTCATGTTATTATTGGACATAGTATTATTTTGACAAAAAAAGTTGAAAAGTATTATTTCAGTTTTAATTAATTTTGTAAAAATTTTAATGCCATTCATTTTTGCTACCTGACACTGTAAGCTAAGTGTATAGTCTATGTATTGATCACAGAACTTATTGTTATATCCAGATTTTTAAAGAAGTAATCCAAAGTATTTTCCTTTCAAATTTTCTGTTTCCTAGCTCATTGATTTCTGTATTTGCATTCAATAACTGTTGTTTGCCTTGCTTTCAATGGGGAAACTTTTTTTGTTTTTTTTTTAACCTAATAAAGAGGTTTCATGTCTAAGCCAAATGGCTTTCTTATTTATTTTCATTGATACAGCTACATATGGGAAAGCATCTGGAGTTCTATCCTCATCTCATGTCTTTACCTCAAAGGTCCTGAAGTTAGTATTTCAACTGCCATTCCTTTCTAGAATGTTATTCTTTCTTTGAAACGCAGTATATGTTTAGAATCAAGATTTGAAACTGTGCTTAGAGGCATACACCTGCAAACCCTGTGCCTAGGAGGTAAAGGGCAAAATCTAGATTTTAAAGGCTATCTCAGCTACAGATGAGGGCAGTCTGGGCATGAGAGACCTTGTCTCAAAATACTAATTACATTTTTTTAATTTTGAAAATTTTGAAACTTGTTTGTAGTGGGTAGCTCTTCCAGCGTTGACCTGGAAGTACTAACCTCATTGAGGCTTCCCGTAACTGCCACGCCTATGAGGCAGGGCCTAGATGGGAGCCCTTAAGACCTGAGATCTGGATGTGCCGGCTTTCTTGGTTCCTGAATCCTGGGTGCTGGAGGTAGACTGAGCAGAGTTCTCAAGGGAACATCACTGGAATGTACTTCACGTCTCCCGGACCCTGTAACGTATCCCTTTATTTGTAAGTTACCCCCAAAATAAACCTCCCTTTTAACTACGTGGAGGTGCCTTAATATTTCCACCAATACTTGTTTGCTTCTCAATTCATGAATTGTAATACAATTGCAATCATTGAAGAAAATATATTTTGTACTTGGTGGTAGTTTGTGGCAGTTGATGGCTACTGAAGAATGAGAGCCTTTTTCCTTTGGGGATTTGGCCTACGCCGTACACTCCTGCAAATATGATCAGCATTAATTGGACTCAGGGGGTTATTAATGAAAATTTCAAAAGGCATGAAACTGGTAGAGAAATTCAACATAGGTAATATTAGTTATTAATATTAAAAATAAGTTATACAAATGTATGAAATTTTCAAAGAATAATGAAAATCTTTTTAAAATACATATCTTGTGGTAATCATAATATATATTCTATTCTGATTCATAATACATATTTTATTCTGATTCTTCACCTTGCAAGGTGAATAATGCCTACACACATAATACTTACAGTCATATAATCCATACATCTAACATATTTATGTTATTCTTTCCTTTGATATTCAGATACCCTCATTATTTTTTATTTACTTATTTCATGTTTATGTGGATAGCATTAATTAAAATTTTGGGGGGTTTGTTGTTGTTGATAAAACTCTTCTTTCCTACTTTAAGGAAACACTGAATTCACAGAAAATCATAACTTATTACAAGTATAAAAACCTTTAAATATCAAATGTTTGTTTAACAGTCTCTTTGTCTGAGTCTTAGACTGGAATTTGATCCTGGGTTGAGACAGAAAGATTCACCAGTGGGAGAAAAGCAATGGAAATATAGAGCTAGAGAGGAAAGAGGAAAGAAGAAAATTACAGATTAATTCTTCCTAACATAGTTGCAGTTAAAACCCACAGGAAGCTAGCCATTCTTTGTATAATGTATTCATATCACCTTTAAAAGACAAAGCTCTATATAGGTCATGGCTATTATTAGAGCTATTATTGATGCTGTGGGATCTATCTAATAAGTATTATCCTGATGCTGATGTTCCCAGGGTGTCTGGACAAGCATTCATCAATTCCCCTCATGTAATCTCACACTGGTTTTTCTTCTTTTGCTGGGAGAACTTCAGGTAACCTTAATGGAATGTGCACTCTGTAGCTCAATAGCCACTGGTGTAAACAGGTAATTTTGAAAAGATTCATGCTGATTAATGATTAGGTTTGCAAAGTGGGGAAGACAATTATGCATGCAGGGGGTAAAGTAATCATATGGGTCACAGTAAGTGAGTTTTGTATGTGATTGTATTGCCTCTGAGATGCTGCTGTGTGTGATTAGTATAGGCACCTTGACGAAAACAAAATATAAAATAAAGTATATACAAAGTTTTGTGAGATTCTTGTTTTTTGTTTGTATTTTCCTTTATTATTTAAAGTAGATTCTTCTCTCATACAATACATCCCAACCACAGTTTCCCCTCCTGACACTCCTCCCAGCTCCTCCCAACCTCCACTCTCCCCCTAGATCCACTTCCTCCCTCTCTGTCTTCCATCAGAAAAGAGCAGGCCTCCAACAGACAACAGTCAACATGACAAAACAAAATACAGGAAGACAAGGCAAAAGCCCTCACAAGGCAAAAGCCAAAGCTGGATAAGGCAATCTAACAAAAGGAAAAAGAGTCCCAAGAGCAGACAAAAGAGTCAGAGACAATATCCACTCCCATAGTTAGAAGTCCCACAAAAAAAAAATAAATAAAAATAAAAACAAAACAAAACAAAACAAAAAAACACCAAACTAACAGCTGCAACACATAAGCATATGACCTAGCCCTGACCCATGCAGGCCCCATGATCACCACCTGAGTCTCTGTGAGCCCATATGTGCCCTGTTTAATTGATGCAGTGGGCTGTGTTCTCCTGGTATACTAAATCCCCTCTGACTTCCCACAATCTTTCCACCTCTTCTTCCACAAGATTCCTTGAATTCCCCAGGCAAGGACCTGTTAGAGACCTCCAATTTAGACTCTGCCTCCACATAATGTATGGCTGTGGCTCTCTGCACCAGCTTCTATCTTCTGAGTATAACAGAACATCATTAGGAATCATTTCACTGTTTTTGGTTTTGTGTGGTTGTTTGTTGTTTTCTGGGTCATGTTTATTTGGTTTTACCCTAGGTCTCTGGGTAAGCCAGTCTCTGATTCCCAGACATCCAAACAGTGTCAGGCATAGGCTCCTTCTTCAGAACAGGCCTCAAGTTAAATCAGATATTTGTTGGCCTCTCCCACAACTTCTCTACCACCATCACCTGAGCATATCTTGCAGGCAGGACTGATTGTTGGTCAAAGATTTTGTACCTGGGTTGATGTCTATAGCCTGCAGAGTCCCTTCCTGCACCAAAGAGACTCAAATGTAAAGGTGAAGGATCCTTGTAGGCACCAGTTTGTCCTCTCCACACTCAAGGAGCTGTGTGAAAGTTGTCCTTGGCAACGAAGCCTTGCTGCCAGTTTTTAGAGATCAACTCTCTCTCCTAGCCTCAATCTGGGTTCTTTGCCATTTCGAGAGGACCCCCTTGGCCAACAAACAACTCAACTGAATGAAACCTAGTTCCATCTCTGAAATTCTTGCCTGGCTGCAAGAGATGGCTAGTTGAGACTCCATATGCTCCATTTTTAAGAATCCTCACTAGGATCATCATCATAGATTACAGGAAGTTTCCACCAAACTTGGTTGCCACACACCCCCAAAATCCCTACAATCCCAGCCATCTTTTCCCACAGTCTCTCACTCCATCCCATCTCCCCCTGCACAAGATTCTTCCTGTTCCCATGCCCACCCACCCCCAACCCACCAGCAAAATTTATTCTATTTCCCCTTCCTAAGAAGAATCATGTGTGTCTCTAGACTCTTTCCACCTTTAACATTTTTGGGTCTGTAACTGGAGTTTTTCCTGTGTCCCACCTGGCCCATGGTCAGGACAAATCTCTCTTACCCTCCAGTCCTGCAACCACTTGAACCCAAGTAAACATACTGAGGTTTATATTAATTAAAACTGCTCAGCCATTAGCTCAGGCTTATTACTGACTAGCTCTTACATTTAAATTAACTCATATTTATTATTTATGTTTAGCCATGTGGTTTGGTACCTTTTCTCAGTTCTGCCTTCATATCTTGCTTCCTTTGTGTCTGGCTGGCGACTCCTGACTCAGCCTTCCTGTTCCCAGAATTCTCCTCTCTGCTTGTCCTGCCTATACTTCCTGCCTGGCTACTGGCCAATCAGCACTTTATTTATTAACCAATCAGAGCAACACATTCACAGCATACAGAGTGATATCCACAGCATGAGTCTATGGATTGTAGCTTTGTTATCATTTTTTAAATGCTAATATCCACTTATATGTAAATATATACTATATCTGTTTTTCTGGGTCTGAGTTATATCACTAGGGATGATTTTTTTCTAGTTCCATCCATTTACTTGCAAATTTTATGTTATTTTTAATAGCTAAGTAATATTCCATTGTGTAAATGTACAACATATTCTTTATCTATTCTTCTATAAATGGACATATAAGTTCTTTGCAGTTTCTGGTTATTATGATAAACCCACATTAAACATAATTGAGGAAGTGTCCTTGTGGTAGGATAGAGTGTTCATATGCCAAGAGTGGTATAGCTGGGTCTTGATCAACTCACAATTTTCTGAGAAAATTCCATATTGGTTTCTAAATTGGATATACAAGTATGCAATCCCACCAGCAATGGAGGAGTGTTCCCCTTGTTCCACATCCTCACCAACATGAGCTGTCACCTGTGTTTTTGATCTTAGCCATTCTGACAGGTGTACGATGGAATCTCAAGGCAGTTTTGATTTGCATTTCCCTAATGACTAAGGATGTTGAACATTTCCTTAAGTGCTTCTTGGCCATTTGAAATTCCTCTATGAAGAATTCTCTTTTTAGATCTGTCCTCTATGTTTTATTTGGTTTATGATGATGATGATGAGGAGGAGGAAGAGGAGTATTTTGATATCTAGTTTCTTGTGTATTCTATATATTTTGGATATTAGGCTTCTGTCAGATATGGGGTTGGTGAAGATCTTTTCTCATTCTGTAGGTTACCTTTTTGTCCTATTGACAGTGTCCTTTGCATTATATAATCTTTTCTGATTCATAAGGTTCCTTTTATTAATTGTTGATCTTGATGCCTGAACTATTGGTCTTGTATTCAGGAAGTTGTCTGCTGTGCTAATGTGTCTAAGGCTCTTCCCCACTTTTTCTTCTATCAGGTTCAGTGTATCTGGTTTTATGTTGAGGTCTTTGATCCACTTGGACGTGAGATTTGTGCAGGGTGATGAATATGAGTAAATCTTAATACTTCTACATTCAGACATCCAACTTGTCCAGCAACATTTGTTGAAGGTTTGTCTTTTTTTTTTTTTTTTCAAGGTATATTTCTTCCTTCTTTATAAAAAAAAAAATCAAGTATCCATAGGTGTGAGGACTTAGGCCTGGGTCTTCAGTTTAACTACATTGATCAATATCTTTAATATCACTCTACTTATGCCAACACCATGTGGTTTTTCTTATTAAGTTCTGTATTATAACTTGAAAGCAGGGGTGGTGATACCTTCAGAAGTTTTTGGTTATTCATGATTGTTTTAGATATCCTGTTTTGTTTAATATTTAAAATATGAAGTTGAGAATTTGCCTTGCAAGATATGTAAAGAATTGAGGCTTCCTGTGGTAGCTGATGGGAGCAGATGCAGAGACCATGTCCAAATATTAGGCAGACCTCAAGGAACCCCACAGAAGATGAGGAAGGATTGAAGGGGGCAGAAAGTTTGAGGATATGAGAACAACATGGCCCACAGGATCAATTTAAGTGGGTTTCATAAGCTCTCCCTGAGATTGAAGCAGCAATCATATAAACTGTATGGGTTTGGGCTACATGATGTGGTTGTTTAGCTTGGGGATTTTGGTGAACTCCTAACAATGAGAATGGATGTCTCTGACTCTTTTGCTTACTCTTAGGAGCCTTTTCCTCTTCCTAGGTTGCATTATCCAGCTATGATATGAGGGTTTTTATATCTAGTCTTATTACATCTTATTATGTCATGGTCAATTGATATCACTGGAAGGCTTGCTCTTTTCTGAAGAAAAACAGGGGAGCAGTAGACCCAGGGGAAAGGGTAGATGGGGGTGGCATGGAAGAGTGGATAGAGGGAAGGATATGGTTGGGAAATATTTTATGATAGGAGAATAAATAAATAAAAAGAATTGTATTGGAATTTTCATGCTAATGGCATTGAATATGAAGATTGATCTGGTAGGATGGCCATTTTTATTATGCTAATCCTAACAAGGGCATGGCTGTCACTGGTTGGCCACTTCCCCAATTTCTGCACCACTTTTGCCACAGCACATCATGTAGGCAAGACAAATTTGTAGGTCAATGTAGCTGGAGAATTTCTCTCCAGCTCCCGCCATCAAGTCCCATGAGTCCCAGAGCCCACTTATAAAATTAACACACAGACTCTTACATTATTTAAACTCCTTGACCATTAGCTCAGGTATTGATGTATCCAACCGTCTTATTAAATAAGAAACACAGAAACAATGTAAAAGAGAAAGCCGAGAGGTCAGAGCTCAGAGCTAAAATCTCACCCTTCCTCCTGCTGTCCCAGCTTCGCGAAAAAGAGACCTACTTCCTGTAGGTTCGTTTTTTTATAGTATGTTGTTCTGCCTTCTCATTGGTTGTAAACCCAAACACATGACTGCCTCGTCACTGTCTGAATGTACAGCCCCCTAGGTCTTAAAGGCATATGTCTCCAATGCTGGCTATATCCCTGAACACACAGAGATCTTATGGGATTAAAGGTGTGTGCCACCACCGCCACACTCTTGCTATGGCTCTAATAGCTCTGACCCCCAGACAACTTTATTTATTAACATACAATCAAAATAATAATTCAGTACAATTAGATTACCACCACATTTCCCCTTTTCTATTTTAATAAAAAGAAAAAAAGCAAAAGGTTATAACTAACAAAAGAAAAACCATATACAAAAGTACAATAACTATATACAATATATACAAGTAATAAATACCTAAACAGGTATTTGACAAATCAGAGAAAACAATTCCATTATCTATCCTATTTTGGTAAATCCAAGATATATCTAATGCACTTTCTATCCTAATTAATTTTCAACTATAACTAACTAATCTTTAACCATAACTAACTAATCTTCAACTCCCTCAGAGACCCAAGAAGGGAATAATATTAGCTAACAAAAATAAAAACAGGAAGTGCATGCAAGCAACTTCCAAAAAATTTTGTGAGTTGACAGAAACAGCCAGCTGCCTGGGCAGTCACCTGAGGTTTCTCCGCAGTGTTGGGGCATCATCTTCAGCCTATATGCTTAGTGTATCTGACAGACTCATTTGTGAAGTAGGATGTACACAAGGTCAACAGTTCAACCTCACATTGGGTGAGAGCAGTCCACGTACCAGAAACACCTGAATTCCACTAGTGTCCTGTCATGATTCAGGATTTTAAATTCTGGAAATTGTTGACAGTTTTTAAATTCAGCTGTCCATTCTTCTTGGCTGTGTATATATGGCTTCATCTCAGCATCCCCTTCTTCTCCACATCCCTCTATTAAATGCCAGTCTACTTTCGAGAGGCATGAGCTTTCAGCTGCTGTTCCATTGTACAACAGAATCCATCGGCCCTCTGCCTGTTAAGCTGCCTTCGAAGAAAAGGGCACCGTACCTTTTCTGGATGCGAAGGCCACTTCAGGGATGGGCCATATTGTCCTGGCCTCAGAAGATGCCTTTTGATAAAGCCATAACCACACTTGTTTTGGCAAGAATCAGTAGTCCCTTGTTTTGTGTTCTGTCTGTCCATTTTGTCCTGTTGATTCGAGGATACTTTGTTGTCCAGTGGCTAACTTTTGCCACAATGAAAGTTGACTCCATATGCAGTTTCTTCAATGCCCATATTTTCTCTGAAGTAGATTGGTCCTGCCAGGAGCCGACATGTCTCAAAAAAGAAAAATTTTCTAAGTTATTAAAACATTTTAAATGCCATATTCTGTAGATCTCTGAAGGGTTTGAAGATGACCTGTCTAAAACATCTCTGCTCAATTTTTAAAATATATCTAATATGACTACAAGTTCTATGATAATGTCTAACTACTAGCTTTCATTTCTTTATATCCTAATAGTTGATAATAATAACATTCAAGGATCAGAAATTTGCATTACATTGTTAAATGGATGGAATAAATACAATTAGAAATATACATATAGCATTTTCTAACAATATCAGTTTCAAATTTGTATACAATATAAAACAATTCAATCCAATGTAAAGTATTTAAAACTAGTAATTGTCTTTTCTTTTCTTTCTTTCTTTTTTTTCTTTCTTTCTTTTTTTTTTTAAACAAGAACCTTAAATCTAATCTCCTTTGCTTAGCCTTTTTCTTAACCCTTGACAATAACTTGTAACCAACCCCCTAAATACTGAAAATTATCCCAGACCCAAAACCCATTAAAAAGACCAAAAAACCACCCGCCCCACACCACCTCTTTGGGAATGTGGGCGTCGTATTCTTAAAATTGCTTCCTGCTGGGTATGGGTGAAGTTTTCTTTATCCTGAAAGAAAAATTTTAGGTTAATTGTCAAATTCTAGGAGAGGTAACTATATCCTTCATTATCCAGTCTGTGTATAATGCCAAAGTTCAGGGTTTATCTCAAGTCCTTATTCAAGTAGTCTTTGAGACTGGATCATCTCAGCTAGTCATCTCAAATTTGCTCTGAGCACCTTGTAGTTCAAAGCTGATCTATGGATGATGTTTGTCAGCTTAATGATATTATTATTGTCCACGTGGAATTGTTGTTGTTGTGGCGCCCCATCTTCTTTCTGGAGACTTCAGTTGATGTTAGGCCTGGCCGTGATTTCCTGCAGAAAACTGATAAGAGACTCGAACACAAAAACATATATATGCAGCTAGCCTTTTTTCTAGAATTAGTTAGTACTCTATGTGACCATTCATATCTTAACAAGTTTAAAATGTATATATATATATTAATCTTGTAAATTTTGATATAAATTTTATACTTTAAGAAAAGTTTAAAGAATCAGAATAGAATCAAAGAGTTGAGATTAGTAATAGAATAGTCCCTTAATTAATTTTGCTTTTGTCCTGTACCATAGCAGAAGATGGCTCTTATTCTGGCATGATACAGGGAGTTTGCATTTTCCTTTTAACAACATGCTTGAGTTTTTTTTTTTTTTTTTTTTTTTTTGGTTTTTCAAGACAGGGTTTCTCTGTGTAGCTTTGCGCCTTTTTCATGGAACTCACTTGGTAGTCCAGGCTGGCCTCGAACTCACAGAGATCCGCCTGACTCTGCCTCCCGAATGCTGGGATTAAAGGCGTGCGCCACCACCGCCCGGCCATGCTTGAGTTTAAAGAATGAGAGAGCCATTCTCCAACTCCAAAGTCAGCTTTAAATTTTAATTGAACTGGGACTATTAGAAAACCAATAGTGTTAAATCTTTAGAGAAGAGCAGAAACAAACATTTAGGAAGACATAAAAATTTTTTAGATAATATATACCCATACACCGTTTCACTCTGTTTCTTGGGATAGATGATTTCTCACTTTTCTTCAGTTGTCTCATTTGTCCAGTGTTCTTCAGATTCCTTAACCTTCATTCTCCTAAAAGACAAAAACAAAAACCTTTCCCCAAGACTAATTTTGGGGATGTTTCCTTTTTGACAAGTTATTATCTGATTAAATGAAAAGGCATGTGTTATTGATACAAGTTAGTTTAAATTGGATGTTCATGCTGGTTGATGAACTATCACCTCCTCAATTAAGAGGTCTCTCTTGTTCAAATCGAACCTTTATCAATTTTGATGGTACCCACAGCTTATCTTCTCCTGTAGAAACAAAAGCAAAACCTCGTCCCCAATGTAATACATACCCTGGTTTCCATTCTGAGGTCAGCACATCCTTAAAGTATATAGGCTGATTTAATTCTGTAGTTTTTTCTATTATCCAATGTCTCTCTGCAGCTGTTGTTCCTTACTCATTGGCATTCAGAAAATTCAAAGTTAGAAGAGCATTATGCAGTCTATTTCTGGGGGTTTTTGTTACCCATTTCTGTTTATTTAGCATATCCTTTAGAGTTCTGTTTGATCTTTCTATAACTGCTTGACCTGTAGGATTATGTGGTATGCCTGTAATATGCTTTATATTGTAATAAGCAAAAAACTGTTTCATTTTAACAGAGACATATGATGGAGCATTGTCAGTTTTGATTTGTGCAGGTATACCCATGATGGCCATAACTTCTAGCAAATGAGTGATTACAGAATCAGCTTTTTCAGAACTCAAAGCAGTTGCCCATTGAAATCCTGAATAAGTATCGATAGTGTGGTGTACATATTTCAATTTTCCAAATTCTGCAAAGTGAAACACGTCCATCTGCCAGATTTCATTTCTCTGAGTACCCTTTGTGTTACATCCTGCTGGTAATGGCGTTTGATTGTAGAAGGAACAAGTAGGACATTTCTTTACTATTTCTTTGGCTTGTTGCCAGGTTATGGAAAAATCCTTTTTTAAACCTTTACTATTAACGTGATGTTTTTTATGAAATTCTGAGGCCTCCAGCACATTTCCTATCAATAATTTATCAATCTCATCATTGCATTGTGCTAGAGGGCCTGGCAGACCAGTATGGGATCGAATGTGAGTTATATATAAAGGATGATTCCTTTTCCTGATTGTATCTTGTAATTAAATAAATAGTGAAGTTAATTCTGAAGCATCAGGGATAAATTCTGCAGTCCCAATATGTAACACCACTCTTTCAGCATACTGAGAGTCAGTTACTATGTTGAGAGGTTCTGAAAAATCCATTAATACCAACAGAATAGCATACAATTCTGATTTTTGAACTGAATTATAAGGACTTTGAACCACTTTACTTAAATTTTCTGATTTATAACCTGCCTTTCCTTCTTTGTTGGCATCTGTATAAAATGTACGAACTCCAGGTATGGGTTTTTGCCGTACAATTCGAGGCAAGATCCAATCAGCTCTCTTTATAAGATCAATCCTATTACTTTTGGGATATTTGCTGTTAATTTCTCCCAAAAAATTACTGCAAGGTCTTTGCCAAGGTTCACTTTCTGTCCATAATTTTTCAATGTCCTCCTTAGTTAATGGTACGACAATTTCTGCTGGGTCTATGCCTGCTAATTGACGAAGTCTCAGTTTTCCTTTGTAAATCAAGTCAGAGATATTTTCCACATAAGTTTTTAATTTTTTATTTGGTTTATTTGGTAAAAATATCCATTCCAATATAATATCTTCCCTCTGCATTAATATTCCAGTAGGAGAACGCCTAGAAGGTAAAATAACCAAAATGCAATCCAGCTTTGGATCAATACAATCCACGTGTCCTTCATGCACTTTCTTTTCTACCAAGGCCAATTCTTTCTCAGCTTCAGGTGATAATTCTCTTGGACTATTTAAGTCCTTGTCACCTTCTAAGGTTCTGAACAAATTAGTCAGTTCATCATTTTTTACCCCAACAATAGTTTGTAGATGAGAAATATCTCCAAATAATCTTTGAAAGTCATTAAGAGTCTGTAGTCTATCTCTCCGAATTTGCACCTTTTGGGTCTAATTTTTTGTAGCTCTATTTTATATCCTAAATAATTAATAGAATCTCCTCTTTGTATCTTTTCAGGAGCAATTTGTAATCCCCAGCAAGGCAAAATTTTCTTTACTTCTTCAAATATTATTTCTAAAGTATCTGCATTTGAGTCAGCTAGTAAAATATCATCCATATAATGATAAATTATAGATTTAGGAAATTTTTTACGTATCACTTCCAATGGCTGTTGCACAAAATATTGGCACAGAGTTGGGCTATTCAACATTCCCTGTGGGAGGACCCTCCATTGAAATCTTTTAACCGGTTGAGAATTATTATAAGTAGGCACTGTAAAAGCAAATCTTTCTTTGTCTTTTTCTTGTAAGGGTATTGAAAAGAAACAGTCTTTTAAATCAATAACTATGAGAGGCCATCCTTTTGGTAACAGAGTAGGCAAAGGCATCCCAGATTGTAGAGAGCCCATTGGCTGAATTACTTTGTTAATTGCTCTAAGGTCTGTTACCATTCTCCATTTACCAGATTTCTTTTTAATAACAAATACAGGAGAATTCCAAGGGCTGGTTGATTCTTCAATATGCTGAGCATTTAACTGTTCTTCTACCAGCTCTTCTAAAGCCTGGAGTTTCTCTGTTGTTAAAGGCCATTGCTGGACCCATACAGGCTTGTCTGTTAACCATTTTAAAGGTAGAGCTGTTGGTGTCTTTGGAAGATCATCAGTTATTGTGCCCTGTTCTTGTATAATATGGATGGCTGGTGACCACTCATTAGAACAATATCTTCTAATATTTCTCTCAGTAACATGTGCTAGTTTATGATTTGTTTCTGAGATTGGAGGGATGTTAATCTGAGTATTACATTGTTGCAACAAGTCTCGACCCCACAGGTTCATAGTTATGTTAGCCACATATGGTTTTAATTTTCCTCTCTGTCCTTCTGGACCTATACATTTGAGCCATCTTGCACTCTGTTTCACCTGAGATAATGTCCCAATTCCTAACAGTTGAACGTTTACCTCCTGAAGAGGCCAAGTTGGATGCCAAAATTCTGATGCAATTATGGTAACGTCCGCACCTGTGTCTACCAGACCAGACAACAAAACACCATTTATTTTGGTCTTTGTTCATTAATAGAAGTTTGCCAAAAAATTTTCTTTATGTTTTCTCCTGAATTTTCTATTCTCTCTGTTTCATCAACCTGACCAGCATGATTTATTCCAATAGGCATTTGGTTATTTAATCGCTCTCCAGAGCAGGCATTTCCTCTATGGCTGCAGGAAAGGTTTGAACTGGATTTGCACTGGGAGCCTGCTCGAGGCCCCTCTGGGAGTTTCCCGAAGACTGAGGCAAAGGATTACCCTGTCTGTCCTTTGTTGATCTACATTCATTGGTCCAGTGTTTTCCCTTACCACACCTTCTGCATACTCCAGAAGGAAGGGGCATTCTGTTGCCATTGTTCCTTGAAGAAACATTGTTTCTGGGAATGACCTGTCTACAGTCCCTTTTCAAATGTCCTTGCTTTCCACATCCAAAACATCTAACACTCCTCAAACCTTTTGAAATTACTTCTCCTACCCATGTATCATCATGCTCATCAGCTTCAACATTAATTGTTTCTCTAATCCAATCTTCCATAGGTGCAGATCTTGCCCTTAATGGCCTGATTATTCTTTTGCATGCTGCATTTGCATTCTCAAAGGCCAAAGATTCAATTATTGCCTTACCAGCTTCTGAATCCGAGACCATTCTCTTTACTGCTGAAGCCAGTCTTTGTAAAAAATCTGTAAAAGACTCTTTTGGGCCTTGCATCACCTTTGTAAATGACTCAGATTTTTTTCCTGGTTCCTCAACTTTGTCCCATGCATTCAAGGCTGCCGTTCGACATAAAATTAGGGTTTGGACATCATATAAACATTGTGTTTGTGCTGAAGCATATTGGCCTTCGCCCATAAGCTGATCCTGGCAAACTTGTATTCCTTTATCCCTCCATTGTTTTTCTATGTTTTTAGCCTCCTCCTTAAACCAAGTCAGAAATTGAAGTCTCTGGCTGGGTTCCAGAACACCTTGTGCAAGGTCCTGCCAGTCCTGTGGTACTATCCTATTATATGTTGACCAAGAGTTTAACATTTGCTTTACATATGGGGAATGCATGCCATAAGATACTATTGCCTCCTTAAACCTTTTTAAATCCAACATTTCAATTGGAGCCCAATTATTTTGTGTAGCCATTTGATCAGGCATCTGCTGTACGGTTACAGGATAAATTAAGGGCGACTGTGTGAAAACTGGCTTTCTTTCTGCAACCTTATGATCCTGACTTGAAACAACTTCACTGTTAATTTCTTCTGTCTGAATTTTTACAGGTTTAACAAGTTCTTCTAAAGCTTTTATCCTGGCACTTAAATTGACTATCTTTTTAAATATTAAAATGTGGATTATTATAGTGATAAGGTACATAATTCCACCAATACTAATATTATATAGTTGTTCCATTGCCAGACTGCCTAAAATTTCGAACAAAAACCAATTTTCTTCCAATGTACACATAAAACCCATTTGTTTTTTAATGTGGAAAAAATTCTCTTTTAGATAGTTTCCTTTAAAATATCTGATATGTTATGACTTACCAAATCTGCGTAGAACAGTAGAAATCCGAGGGGATTTTCAAAGCAGCCACCTAGTGTCCCAGGTGTAAATACAAAGAGAAAGAGAGAGAGAGAGAGAGAGAGAGAGAGAGAGAGAGAGAGAGCAAGAAAGCGTAGCTGGCTAAAGTTTAAATGCAGCCACGTGTTCCCTCTTGTGCCGAGTCAAGGCTTGGGTCTGGCTTCCTTAAGCTCCGACCACATGCGTTGGCTTTACAGGCAGGGCCCTGTTCGGCAGGGCAACTCTGAGTTGTTTGTAGCACCGGCTTTAAGCAAGCAGGATTTAAGCAAGCAGCTCACCGATAGTCCAGCCTGAGGTCAAGCAGAACTAGACCCAGGCTAAGAAGCCGCTGCTCGGACTAAGAAGCCGATCGCCGCCGGCCGCCGCGTGCCGCCGCCGCAGGCCGCCTGCCACCCTTGCAGGAAAGCAGACCTGCCGCCAAGCCAAGCAGTTTTTAATGGATTCTTGTCACGTTGGGCGCCAGATATTGATGTATCCAACCGTCTTATTAAATAAGAAACACAGAAACAATGTAAAAGAGAAAGCCGAGAGGTCAGAGCTCAGAGCTAAAATCTCACCCTTCCTCCTGCTGTCCCAGCTTCGCGAAAAAGAGACCTACTTCCTGTAGGTTCGTTTTTTTATAGTATGTTGTTCTGCCTTCTCATTGGTTGTAAACCCAAACACATGACTGCCTCGTCACTGTCTGAATGTACAGCCC
Source organism: Peromyscus leucopus (assembly GCF_004664715.2). NCBI lineage: Eukaryota > Metazoa > Chordata > Mammalia > Rodentia > Cricetidae > Peromyscus > Peromyscus leucopus. Next base: position 11,335,719 of record NC_051070.1, on the reverse strand, counting down.
CCTAGGTCTTAAAGGCATATGTCTCCAATGCTGGCTATATCCCTGAACACACAGAGATCTTATGGGATTAAAGGTGTGTGCCACCACCGCCACACTCTTGCTATGGCTCTAATAGCTCTGACCCCCAGACAACTTTATTTATTAACATACAATCAAAATAATAATTCAGTACAATTAGATTACCACCACACTCAGGCCTATCATTGTCTAGCTCTTACTCTTGTATTTAGCCCATTTCTATTGATCTTTACTTTGCCACGTGGTTCGTGGCTTACAGGTACTTTACATCTTCCTTGTCCTGGCAGTGGCTCCAGGCAGTCTCCCTTTCCTTCCTCCTTTCTCCATTCTTCTCTCTGTTAGTCCTGCCTATACTTCCTGTCTGGCTATTGGCCAACCAGGGTTTATTTACCTATAGTGATATCCACAGCAGGTCAAAGATTTTGAGGTTAGGCTGGAATCCTAATCCCTCTACTGGAAGTCTTAACTTTTTATAGGATATGGCTAGCTGGTTCATAGTAGGAGTGTTAGGTAGAGTCGCCTTATTAGAGTCCAGGGAGTTTCCACTGCACTATGGTTCTGTGTCACTCCCAAAATGTACCCCCAATTCCAGTTGTCTCTTCAAGTACCCACTCTTTTTCCCCCAATGTAATACCCCCTTTTCTATCTCCACCTGTCCCCAGTCCATCTGAAAAATATATGCTATTTCCCCTTCCCTAGGAGATTCATTCTTCCTTCCTTGAGCCCTCCTTGTTACTAAGCCTCTCTGAGTCTGTTTAATTATAGTACGATTATCATTTATATTATATCTAATATCCATGTATAAGTGAGAACATACCATTTTTGTCTTTCAGGAATGGGTTACCTTACTCAGGATTTTTTTTCTAGTTCTATCTATTTGCCTGAAAATTTCATGTTATTATTTTAACAGCTGAGTAATAGTCTATTGTGTAAATGTACCATATTTTCTTTATCCATTTTTGGCTGAGGGAAATCTAGGTTAATTCCAATTTCTGGCTATTATGAATAAAGGTTCTATCAACATAGTTGAGAAGTGTCCTTGTGGTAGAATCAAGTGTCCTTTGAGTATATCCAGGAGTAATATACCTGAGTTTGAGGTAGATTGATTCCCAATTTTCTGAGAAACTGCAATATTGATTTCCAAAGTGGCTATACAAGTTTGAGCTCCCACCAGCAACGGAGGAGTGTTCCCTTTGCTCCACACCTTTGCCAGAATGAGTTGTTACTTTGTTTGGATCTTAGTCATTCTGTCAGATGTAAGATGGAATCCCAATGTCATTTTGATTTGTATTTCCCTTATGAATAAGGACATTAAATGTTTCTTTGTTTCTTGGCCATTTGAGATTCCTCTGTTGAGAATTCTCTATTTAGATCTGTACCCCATCTTTCAATTGGATTATTAGGCTTGTTGATATCTAGTTTTTTGAGTTCATTATATATTTTTTGGATATAAATATAAATATTAGCCATCTGTGAGATGTGGATTTGATGAAAATCTTTTCCCAGTCTGTAGGCTGTCATTTTGTTCTATTGATGGTGTCTTTTGCCTGGCAGAAGCTTTTCAGTTGTATGGGGTCCTATTTATTAATTGTCAATCATAGTGCTTGAGCTATTGGTGTTCAGTTTAGGAAGTTATCTCTGTCCCAGTGTGTTCAAAGCTATTCCCCAGTTTGTGTTCTGTGAGGTTCAATGTATCTGGATTTATTTTGAGGTCTTTGATCCACTTGGACTTGAGTTCTATGCAGGTAGATAGATATGAATCTATTTGAATCTTCTATATGTTGACATTCAATTATGCTAGAATCATTTGGTGAAGATGTTTTACTTTTTTCCACTGTATAATTTAGGCATTTTTTTGTTAAAAATCAGGTGAGTTCTATAAAGAAATGTGTTAGAATTTTTATGGGGATTTCATTGAATCTGTAGGTTATTTTTGGTAGGGTGACCATTTTTAACTATACTAATTTCACCAATCCATGAGTATGGAATATATTTCCATCTTCTGATATCTTCTTCCATTTCTTTCTTCAAAGTCTTAAAATTCTTGTCACAAAGTTCTTTCATTTTTATGGCTAGAGTTAGGCCAAGATATTTTATGTTAATTGTGGGTATTGTGAAAGGTATTGTTTCTCTGCCCGATTTCTTTCTCAGCCCGTTTGTCTTTTATATGAAAGAAGGGTATTGATTTTTTTTTTTTAGTTAATCTTGTATTCAACCACTTTGCTGAAGGTGTTTATCAGCTGCAAGAGTTCCCTTGTAAAAAGTTTTGGGGTGCCTTATGCATACTATCATATCATCTGCAAAGAGAAATATTTGGCTTCTTCCTTAATAATTCATATCCCCTTGATTGCCTTATTGTTCCAGTTAGAACTTCAAGTACTATACTGAATAGGTATGGAGAGAGTAGACAACCTTGACTTGTTCTTGGTTTTAGTGGAATTGCTTTCATTTTCTCTCCATTTAATTTGATTTTGGCTATTGGCTTGCTGTAAGTTGCTTTTATGTTTACATATGTTCCTTGTACCCCTGATCTCTCTAAGACTGTTATCATGAAGGGGTGTTGAATTTTACCAAAGACTTTTTCAGCATCTAATGAGATGATCATGTGTTGTTGTTTTTTTATTTCAGTTTGTTTATATGGTGGATTACAGTGACAGATTTTTATATGTTGAACCATCCTTGCATCTCTGGAATGAAGCTTACTTGATCATGTTGGATAATCTTTTTGATGCATTCTTGGATTTGGTTTGCTAGTATTTTTGCATCAATGTTCATCAGGGAAATAAGTCTGTAATTCTTTTTTTTGTTGAAACTTTGTGTGGTTTAGGTATCAGGGTGACTCTAGCCTCATAAAATGAATTTGGCAATGATCATTGTTTCTATTTTGACTAATATGAGTAGTATTGGTATAAGCTCTTCTTTGAAAATCTGGGAGAATTCTATAATAAAATCTTCTGGCTCTGGGCTTTTTTTTTTTCTTTTAACTTGTGAGGTTTTAATGACTGCTTCTATTTCCTTAGGGGTTATTTTCTATTTAAATTGTTTTTCTGATCTGGATTTAATTTGGTAAGCAGTATCCATCAAGAAAATTGTCCTTTTCCAATTCTGTGGAGTACACATTTTTGAAGTATGAACTACTGATTCATTGGATTTCCTCGGTGTCTATTGTTATGTCTCCCTTTTCTTTTCTGATTTGTTAGTTTGGATATTCTACTTGTGCTGTGTAACTGATTTAGTTAGTTTGGATAAGGGTTGTGTAGCTGGAAATTTCTCTCCAGCTCCCACCAAGTCCCACCAGTCCTGGAGCCCACTTATAAAATACACACACAGACTCCTACATTATTTACACTGCTTGGCCATTAGCTCAGGCCTATCATTGTCTAGCTCTTACTCTTATATTTAGCCCATTCCTATTAATCTATACTTTGCCACGTGGCTTGTGGTTTATCAGTACCTTACATCTTCCTTGTCCTGGCAGCGCCTCCAGCCATCTCCTCCTCTGCCTCCCTGTTCCCTCAATTCTCCTCTCTGTTTTTCCTGCCTATACTTCCTGTCTGGCTACTGACCAATCAGTATTTATTTATATAGAGTGATATCCACAGCAGGATTGATCTATCTTGTTGATTTTCCCTAAGAGCTAACTCCCTATTTCATTAATTGCATTGTTCTCTTTGTTTCTATTTTGTTGATTTCAGCAATCAGTTTGATTATTTCCAGCCATCTTCTGCTCTTGGGTGTGTTTGCCTCTTTTAGTTGTAGAGATCTCAGGTGTGCTGTTAAGTTGTTAGTGTGAGATCTCTCTAATTTCTTTTTGAAGGGACTTTGTGCTACAAATTTTTCTCAACACCACTTTCATTGTGTTCCATAAGTTTTGTATGTAGTGCATTTATTTTCATGGACTTCTAGGAAGTCTTTTTTTTCTTTCACATGTGGAGGATCTGCTCACCTTTTACTCTAAGGTAATATCTATCTTTGATGTTGAGGTGTGTTTCTTGTATGCAGCAGAAGGATGGATCCTGCTTTCACATCCATTCTGTTAGCCTGCATATTTTTGGTGGTGAATTCAGTTGATTGATATTGAGAGATATTAATGAGCAATGATTGTTAATTCATATTATTTTGTTGTTGGTCTTGGTAGTGTGGTGTGTGTGTGTGTGTGTGTGTGTGTGTGTGTACACTTTCTTTCTTTCGGTTTAACAGTTATGAAATTATTTATTTACTGTATTTTAATAGGTACAGTTTATCACTTTGGGTTAGCGTTATCCTTCTAGTACCTTCTGTAGGATTGGATTTGTGGATTAAATTTAATTTTGTCATGGAATATCTTGTTTTCTACATCTATTGTAACTGAGAGTTTTGTTGGGTATAGTAATTTCTTAGACTCTGCAAGACATCAGGACAGATGGACATACCCTTCCAGTTTTTAAAATCTCCATTGAGAAGTCAGGAATAATTCTAATAAGTCTGTCTTTATATGTTTTTTAGCTTTTTCCCCTTGCAACTTTCAATATTCTTTCTTTGTTCTATATTTTTAATGTTTTAATTATTAAATGGCAGAGGGTCCTTCTTTTCTGGTAGAATCTATTTGGTATTCTGTAAGCAAGAGCCTAGATTGTCTGAAGTCAGCATACATCATCTTCTGGCAGGTGTGTCCTGTGACTATGCAGGGAATGTCCACCTGAGTTGGGGCCTAGGACATAGCTACAAATAGGGGAAGGGGAGTGGGGAGGGAAAGTCCGTGGAATCCACAGGAGACATGGACAGGGACAGGGGAAGGGAGGCTGCAGTTGGTGTTCTGTTGCAGCATTATGAACTATCCCAAGGATTGGGCCTGTGGGAACAGTAAGAGTGGAGAAGGTTCACAGGCAGCCTACCTAGATTTCTGGCAAGCATGGCTTGTGGTAATCTTATTATTTTTGTGATAATTGCTCTTATTAAAAACAGCATTTGCTCAAATCACCAAAACTATTGAATGAAGTGAGTGTTTGATGCTTACATAGTGATATGCTCAAGAACTAGAGAGAGCTTGGAACAAGTGAGGTAAGGTACCAGTTGTATTTATAGTATGCAGCTTTTTAATAGCACCCATATTCAAATTTTCAAGAATAAATTTATAATTACACAATTATGTATGTTATAAATATTTCCTATAATACATATTTGTACATATAAAAATCAATCTTTAGCTATTTTTCTGAAAGTATATGTATATACGTGCACTCATTTTTGTATTGTAATGTTTTATAGATATTTGCCTTTTATTCTGACACTCAGCTTTTTTATCTGCTCTTAGTTTTAGTACATCACCTGTAAGTACTTATCAATCATTAATCTAAACAAACTGATGCACACTTGCAATGTTTTTACTTTGGGATAACTTGTTGCAGAAAATCTTAATAAGTTCATAAAGTATTAAATCTATTAGTCTTTGTAGAAAATCATTGATGTGTATCTCATGAACAATTGCAAAGTCTTTATCTAGAGACTATCAAATCAGTTGTAATTAATGAGATTAAGAAAACATGAATTATATTTTCAGGCTTTTACGTACACTCTCATTCCAATTAATGCTGCTAGAAGGAAAGATCTGGGGTGAACTACTATATAATGAAAGGTTTATTCTTATCATGGTTATGGTGACAAGAAGGTATGAATAGCATAGCACTGGCATCCTAGTCAAAGCAACTTTGATGTGTCACACTAGTCAATGAAACCAGGAACCAAACATGTTCAGAAGGAAATGGCAGGTGGGTGTCCTGAATTTATGATAAGCTACTTTAATGAGTACCAGTGCAATCCTAGGAGGCTAGACTCATTCCTGCAAGGCAGCTTTAGTCTATCCATAAGAAAAGAACCTCATCTTATAATTACCCTGCTCTTTCTACCACTTCAACAACACTGCACTAGTGACCAAGCTTCCAGCACATAAATCAGTGGAAATAAAGCTTATTCTGTCCAAGTAATCTGCACATATTCTACTGTAAACTGTAAATATCATACATACTTCATACTAATGGTCTTCTTCAAGAATGAATTAAATGACATAACAATAGGCCTTTGTAAATATGTGTCAAACTACTAAAAGTGTATCACTTTCTGCCTCTGGTGACTCAACTGGTATGGATCATTTTTAATGGTGCAAGATCACATCAGCTTTTTGTCATGGTGATTCAAGCCATTTCAGCCAGTCCCTGGACTCTGTCTTTCCCTCTATATCCTTTAACACTATATTTCTTTTAAACCTAGCAAGGCTGTGTCATTGTGTATGTTTTTGAAGCTTTACACAGATGTAGCATAATTACAAACCTCAACCAGTTAGAAAGATTTCAATAGAATATCAAAGAAGAACCTTATGACCCAGAATCCATGGAAAACAAAGAGGAACAACAGCCCAGCTCATAGATGTTTTTCAATAGCATCTTTTCCCACAAAACATAAGTAGAAACCACACACAACTATAGTGGAAATAGAAACAAAATTAGACATTTCTTCTGGGAAAACATATTGAACCATAGATTGTACCACATTCCTTGCTTAGGGAATTGTATGACATCACATTCACTATATGGGAGTATTTGCATGGTTTTCAGTGAAAACATATATCTGCAATATTCTAGCTCTTTGGCTTTCATATGACAACATTTCTAAGAAATGTTGCAAATAATTTAAAAATTAACATGAAAACCCCCAACCATCATTGCCCCAGTTGCTGGCAAGCAGGGAAGACTCCTGCTGGCAGCTCCCCCACCAAAACCCCCATCGGATCCTGCAATCTGTAAGACCCATGTCCTACCCCAAATCTACCCATCCCCTCATGACTCCAGTGCCTTCCTGAGACATAGAATCTACCAGCTCTGATTGGACCAAGAGGTGAGTGACTCTTCTCCCACCCAGAGAATCCTGCCTCTAGGACCTATTCCCTGGGGCATAACGCATATCTGGGAACCTCCACCCATGACTGCACCAGTTGTTGGCCAGCAGGGAAGACTCCTGTGGGCAGGCTCCCCCACCCAAGGCCCCCATCAGACCCTACAATCTACAAGACACATGCCCTACCCAAAACCCACCCACCCCCCTTTTTACCCTAGTGACTTCCTGAGATACAGACTCTGTCAGCTCTAATTAGACCAAGAGCTAAGATTGGACCCAGAGTGTTCTTTCTGAGACACAGACCCAGCAAGCACAGATTGTACCAAGAGCAGCTTGCTTAGACACAGGGATATCCTGTACCTATTGAAGGAAGAGATGGGTATATGCCAGTGCAAAAATACATGCAATAACATAAAGAACAATATGGCATCACCAGAACCTAGTGGTTATACAACAGCAAGACCTGAATATCACAACGTAGAACAAGCAGAAGAAAGTGACCTTCAAAATAACTTTATGAAGATAATAGAGGTCTTTAAAGATAAAATGAAAAATTTCCTTAAAGAAGTTGAGGAAAAGACAAACAAAAAAATGGAAGAAATCAATAAATCCCTGAAGGAAAGGCAAGAAAATCATGAAAAAGCAATTAAATATGTGAAGGAAACAGTTTAAGACCTGAAAATTGAAATAGAAACAATGAAGAAGACAGAAATCAAGGGAATGCTGGAAATAGAAAATCTGAGTAAATGAACAGGAACTACAGAACCAACAGAATACAAGAGATGGAAGAAAGAATCACTGGTGTAAGGGATACAGTAGAAGAAATAGATTCATCAGTTAAAAAAAAAAAAAAACCAAGCCAAAAAAGTCATAACACAAATGTCCAGGAAATCTGGGACACCATGAAAAAGCCAAACATAAGAATAATAGGGAAAGAAGAAGGAGAAGAATACAAACTCAAAGGACCAGAAAATATATTCAACAAAACCATGGAAGGAAACTTTGCTAACTTAAAGAAGGAAATACCTGTGAAGATACAAGAAGCTTATAGAACACCAAATAGACTAGACCCCCCCCCCAAAAAAAAAGTCCCCTTGCCACATAAAAATTAAACATACAGAGTAAAGAAAGAATATTAAGAGCAGCTAAGGAAAAAGGCCAAGTGACTTATAAAGGCCCACCCATCAGAATAACAACCGACTTCTCAATGGAGACTCTGAAAGGCAGAAGGTTCTGTACAGATGTAATGCAGACACTAAGAGACCATGGATGCCAACCCAGACTACTATACCTGGCAAAATTTTCAGTCACAATATAAGGAGTGAACAAGACATTCTGAGACAAAACCAGCTTTAAACAATACCTATCCATAAATTCAGCCTTACAGAAAGCACTCGAAGGAAAATTCCAACTTAAGGAAGCCAGATGCACCCATAAAAACACAGCCAATATATAACCCCACAGATGCAAATCCCATATGTGGAAATATAAACACACACAACTACCAAAAGATAACAGTAATTAACAATCACTGGTCATTAATATCCCTTTATATCAGTGGACTCAAGTCGCCAATAAAAAGACAAAGGCTAACAGAATGGATACAAATTCAGGATCTATCCTTTTGATACATACAAGAAACACACATCAACTCCCAATACAGACAATACCCCAGAGTAAAAGGCTGGGAAAAGACTTTCCAACCAAATGGACTTAAGAAGCAAGCTGGTGTAGCTATCCTAATAGCTAACAAAATAGACTTCAAATTAAAATCAATCAAAAGAGTTTGGAAAGGACATTACATATTCATCACAGAAAAAAAAAATCCAACAAGATGAAGTCTCAATTCTGAACATTTATGCCCCAAACACAAGGGCACCCACATATATAAAAGAAACATTACTAAAATTTAAATCACACATCGAACCCCACACATTAACAGTGGGAGACTTCAACACCCCACTTTCACCAAATGGACAGATTTACCACATCAAAACTTAACAGACAAATAAGGGATCTAACAAATGTTATGACTCAAATGGCCTTACTATAGAACATTGTATCCTAATCAATATATATATATATATATACCTTCTCAGCACCCCATGGAATCTTGTCTAAAATCGACCATATACTGGGTCACAAAGCAATTCTCAAGAAATAAAAAAAAAAAAAAATGGAATAACCTCCTGTATTTTATCTGACCACCATGGCTTAATGTTAGATTTTAACAACAAAAATTACAGAAAGCCTATAATTGCATGGAAACTGAATAATGATGATCAAATGAATCACCAATGGATCAAGGAAAAAATAAAGAAAGAGTCTGGGCAGTGGTGGCACACTCCTTTAATCCCAGCACTCTGGAAGAAGAAGCAGGCCGATCTCTGTGAGTTCGAAACCAGACTGTTTCACAAAGTGAGTCCAGAACAGGTGCCAAAAGCTACACAGAGAAATCCTTGTAGAAGTAACCATCTTATTAAATAAGAAACACAGAGCTAATGTAAAAATAAAAGCCCAAGAGGTCAGAGCTAAGAGCCTTACCCTTCCGGCTTCAGCGATCCTCTTCAGCCAAGAGAGACCTACTTCCTGTGTGCTTGTCTTTATATAGACTTTCTGTTCTGCCTCCTTATTGGTTGTAAACCCTACCACATGACTGCCTCGTCACTGCCTGTCTGTACAGACCACCAGGTCTTCTATGGTTGGTATTGAGATTAAAGGTGTGTGTCTCCAATGCTGGCTGTATACTTGACCACACAGAGATCTACCTAGTTCTGCCTACCAAGTGCTGGGATTAAAGGCATGCACCATGAATGCCCAGCTCCATTATGGCTTACTATTAGCTCTGACCGCCAGGCAACTTTATTTATTAACATATAAATAAAATCACATTTCAGTACAAATAAAATATCACCATAAACCCTGTCTTGAAAGAAAACAAAGATATAAAAATAAATAAATAACAATAAAAATAAATTAAAGATTCCTTGAATTCAATGAAAATTAATGTACTACATACCCAAACTTATGTGATACCATGATAGAGGGAGACATCATGGGGATAGAGCGAAACAGGGTGCTAGAGAAGTTTCCAGGAATCCCCAAGAGTAACCCCAGCTTAGACTACTAGCAATAGTGGAGAGGGTGCCTGAACTGGCTTACCCCAGTAATCAGAGTAGTGAATACCTTAACTGTCATCAAAGAGCCTTTCTTCAGTTACTGATGGAAGCAGATGCAGAGATCCACAGCCAAACACCAGGCCAAGCTCCAGGAGTCCAGTCAAAGAGAGAGAAGAGGGATTCTATGAGCAAGGGACATCAAGATCATGATGGGGAAACCTACAGAGACAACCAAACCAAAGAAGTGGGAACTCATGACATTTACACCAACACCTGTGGAGCCTCCATGGGACTGGACTAGGCCCTCTGCATAAGTGAGACAGTTGTGTAGGTTGGTCTGCCTAAGGGGACCCCTGGCAGTAAGATCAGGATGTATCCCTATTGTGTGAGCTAGCTTTTTGAAGCACACTACCTATGGTGGGACATCTCATACAGCCTTGAGTCAGAGGGAGAGGCTTGGACCTGCCTCTACTGAATGTACCAGCTCTGCTGACTCCCCATGGGAAGTCTTACTTTCTTGTAAAAGGGAATTGGGTTCAGGTTATGGGGGAGACTGGAGGGGCAGGAGGAAGGAAGAGGGGGGTCTGTGATTGGTATGCAAAATTAATAAAAAAATTCTTAATAAAAAATTAACATGAAAAAATTTGAAATTTATGCTCCTAATATGTACTGATTAGATATATGTAGTATTGGATAGTGTCCACAGTATAGCAAAGAACAGAAATTAATTTCTCTTATATATCAGATCTACAGATATTAGAATGTGTAAGGCTAAATTAGAAGAACGAAAAGTTAGTAGAGGGGATTAACTAAATTAAATAAGTGTAAGAAAAAGGTGTAAATATTAGATGAAAGAAGATTTGAAATATGTATATTATCACATGAAAATAAAATTTAATACCTTTCTATTAAGACAAAGGTCAATTTCTTTATTGTAAATTATGAACTTTTCTGGGTATGGAAATTATTAAATTATAAGTGATAGGTTAATATTTAGGTTCAATTAATAATAGCAGTGATGGCTTCATTAATAAATCAGCTTATTGACCATGTATCTATAAATCAAACCCTATTTGAACAAAAATATCACATATAAAATATTTTTTAAATATTTGGTGTATAAATATACCATTTTATCTGAAACAGCAAATGTAGGTAGAGAATATCTACCATATTTTACCCTTTTATTTTCATACACATGCCACCATTCAAAGATGTTTCTTACCTTGTGAGATGCTACACAATTTCCCCAAACTTTTGCTCTCTTTTGGCAACACAAATAAACATTTTACATGTCTTCTTAGGTTCACATATGGCCAATGTCTACATGATGTCTGTCTTTAGTTTCTAAATGATTTCCCTGTGTTGCATACTAACTGAGAAGAAGAAATGTGGAAGTTGGTATTTCATAAATATTTATTCAACAATATACATTCGTTGGTTTTTAAAAGCAAATTTCAAAGATCCATCATTAAAAAAGGAGCAAGGAATATACTAACCAAAATTGGTGACAATGTCCATGGAAGAGTTGATAACAGAATGGCATTACCCATTGTATTTTCATGATCATGAATGAGGATCCTGTGTGTGTGTGTGTGTGTGTGTGTGTGTGTGTGTGTGTGTGTGTGTGTGTGTGTGTTGCTGTACTTTACATTTATAGTTTACATTTAATAAGTTGGGAATATTTTGAAAATGAAGAACCTATTTTTTTTTCAAAGTTAAAATTCTTCATGATAAGAAGGATGGTGACTCACAAGACTGGGGTTAATAATGTAAATTACAAGCCCCACCGAGCTCATTAAACTCATAAGTTTAGGGATACTCATGAAATTTAGAAGATTAATGGCCTCTACTCCAAACTATAAGTACATTACACTATTGTTAGGAAGAAGCAGACTTTGAAAGAGCTACTTACATATAGGGTAGCATCTCAGTGGTGCTGACTGCACAAGTCATCACTAATCCTGAGGTAGCCTTTGTGCTGATGTACCTGTCTTTGTGCCACCCAGACTCCTATAAGACATGTCATTAGTGCTAGATTTGGGAAGAACAGACATTTTTACACTTAGTCCCAATAAAGTCATAGAACAGAATGGACATTCTAACAGGAATTGACAAAATAGAATGTGATTTGGAGAGATATGTCTGCATGGTATCCAAGGTGCATGATAAGACATGTCACAAACATGAAGCCACTTTTGTAGGTGGTATTCTTGTGGGGAATCATAGGATGGCTGTTTTCTATACAGTGTATGTGGTAGCATGCCTCCTTGATCTGTCTCTAATGCAAGCATAAGAACATGCCCAATAGTATAATAAACTAGAGAATATACTGCAGTTTTTTGAAAGTGACACTTAAGAAAAGGACTGTAAGCAGTGACAGCAGTTGTGTGTCCTTTGTTGAGGGATGATATATATGCAAGTAAGGCTCGGCAATTACAGGATGCTATAGTGATCATAGTCCCACCCAGAACTGCTTAAGTAGGAAAAATACTTTTAAATCATGAAGCAAAGAGTCTCCTCGGATCCTCCAACAGTAAGGGTGATGTAGAAGTAGAAGAACTGCATATTATGACTACCAAGACTACCAATCATACCTGACACAATACAAGGGGAATACTTTAATGATTGTTTTTGGCTGTTTTTGTTTTTTGTTTTTCAGGGATATTGTGTGTGTGTGTGTGTGTGTGTGTGTGTGTGTGTGTGTGTGTGTGTGTCCAAGCTACACTTCTTGGTAGATTTCAAGGATGGAGTAAGAATTCAACAAAGAAGTACAAGAAGTAAATGACAGTAGACCTAGTTAGAAAAAGAAGAGGTATCTTCTAGGTGGAGAATGTTCACCCAAACTTGAAATTTTTCACAGCTAGGTATGCAGATAGTGGATGGAGTGATAGCCCAGAGCCTGACAGACATATTGAGCTAACATGAAGGGTAGACATAAAGGTAAGATAATAGCATGCCCCTCCCAATTGCTCATGGTCTAATTCTAAGGGTTCAAACCCACTTCATCAGGTTAATTGGGGTGGGGAGAGTATGCCGTCTCCATGGCAGCTCCTCGTGATGAGGTGGTGAAAGAGTTTATGAAGAATTACTGCATATCACAAAAACAAATATGGCAGTGCTTCTCATCCAAGTCACTGTACCCTGAAAGGATCCACAGGAGCAATATGTATAGGCACTGTGATCTTTTCATACTCTGCTGTACTTTGCTCGTTTTTCTTGTTTTGATTATTCTTCCCCTATTCATAAACACCCAGCTCAAATGATACTTGCTCAAAGAATTTTCCTATACTCTAGAAAAATTTCACCATAAGTTTTATACAATGCTAACTCTAGAGTGTCCTTTGGAGATGGAATTTTTTTTTGAAATAACAAACATAACTCTTAAAATTAAATTGGTAAAAAAAAATGTAAAATACAAAATGTACCCTGTGTAGTAGAAAAATCCCACCCAAAAGCCACAGGTTGTTGAATGATAAAGAGCTGAATCAGATGAGTACTGTGTTCATCTCTCATAAGAGAAGCTTCTTACTGTAGCAGGAAGCAGCTGTGGCAGAAACCATTTACCAAAAATGTATTAATATTTTATTTAGTACTTGAGGAACACACACACACACACACACACACACACACACACACACACACATATATATATATATATATATATATATATATATATGCATATATACATACATATCTTAGATGCCATCACAGAATTTGTCATCACAGTTTCTTCTCAGATAAAAGAAATTAGTGAAAAGAGGAAAGTCCAAACAGAGGATAAAGGAAGGGAAGTAAATAAGGTTTAGATTAGTAACTTAAAGTTAAAATAAAACATCAAAAATCAAACCCTTCACAACATGAATGTAACAAAATTTCATAATAGACATCACTGAAATTAAAATTAAATACAAATTAAAAATCATATAGATATAAGTAGGCCCGTTGGCAAGATATTAAAAATGAGAATCATCATTACTGCTATTACAAATGGAAAAAGAAAATGTAGTATTAATAATTATTACCGGATGTTTATAATTTCCCTGCAGCTCTACATACTTCAATGGTATAATGAAACATAAGCTATAAAAATTAAAAATAAGAAATAAAGCTCCTATCATTTGAATTCAACGTTATTTTATATGCAGAAAACCACATCAAATATAAGTCTTGTCAGCAAGATCACTTGATTATGTTTCAATATACCAGAACATCTACTTTACAGGCTAAAGAGAGCTTGCTTGGTATAAAAAGTGCTTGCTGACATTGCAAAACGCCTGCGTTCAGTTTCCAGTACCCACATAAGATGGCTCAGAGCTACTTGTATTTCTGTCTCCAGAGACCCAATATCTTTTTCTAACTTCTGCAGTCACCACTCTTAGGAGCATACACATACATGGGTACACCCAGAGAAATAAAAATAAAATAAGTTTCTATTTCAAATAGAAATTATTTTATGTCATCAACAATGATTAAAAACAAATTAAATAATTGAAATGACAATACCATAAAAAATTAAACACATGGAAGCAAAACTAACGAAAAGGCACAAGGCTTCTACGTGGAAAGCTCTAGACACACTGGAAAATATTGCTATTGAAAGAGGGCACTGTGCAGATGGCTGTGCAGATGGCTAAGGAGGAAAATGTCCTTACCAAGCTATGAACCTATCAGCTACTGTGACAATCAAGCTACCAACATAGGTCCTTGGTGTAATAGTGGCATAGTTGTTACAGAATAACCACATTCTGATGGGGTTAAGACCCATCCCACATTATATATAACTCACACTTGTTATTGAAAATTCAGCCAAGAACCAATGGATGGGGCTCTCATAGGACCCAGGCCTGAAAATATTCTTGTATTTTGCTAAATGAACATAGTATCAACTTTTCCTATAAGTTAATCTATCTATACTTCTGCTGTACAGAATTAATGAGAAATAATTAATTAATGTAGCAAATAACTTTGCTTCTTTTGAAGAACTTATTCCCTGAACAAGGACACTGAATCTTTAAAATTATTCTCTATTATTTCCTGAAGATTATTCTCATTAGATAATGATTTATATTTGAAACTATAACAACACAAATTCTTTATATTTCTTCATTACATATATAAGACTTTGGATATTTGGTTAATGTAACAGAAGAATTCCCCAGTGATCGATGATCTAGCTCTTGGCCAATTATCAGAGACACAATTAAATTGGAGTGGGTAATGTATTCAGATGCATTGTCATTTTCTTGTATATGCTGGGAAAAGGTTTAGTCATGGCTTCCAACAAAGTAACTTGCAGCCTCCCATGGAGGTTGCCAAGGATGAAGCAATGCTACCTCACTACTGTTACCAAGATCACGTCTTGCTGCTGTGAGGACCAGTCTCCAGCAGCTCAGGAGTTGAAGGTGAGCAACAGAGTACACAGACTAATCACTCAATTGACTTTTCTAGCTGATGGAGTAAAGCTTATTTCTCTGAGGCTGGTGAAAAGGGATGAACACAGACACACATGCCTTCAAAGTCTCTCTATCATCTCTCTGTCTTTATTTTTCCTCTACAGCCTATATATTCCAGCAAAATTATTCAAGCAATATAAAAATTAAAATGTGGTTACATTCTATTTTTTAAGTAAACGATTACAATGAATGCTTGTTAAAAAACAACAACATGCTTCTCATTTCCTTTATATGATTAAACATTTTATGAATTACAGGGGAATAACAAGTTAACCTTAAGAATTTATATACATTCATACCCAAGCAACTTGCTATAGATCACCAGAGTGTAAGCATGTAAGGGATTTTTTTTCAACCAGTTCGTTAACTGGCAGGCTGCATTTTGCAGTTTCAAAGAAAGGAAAAATCACTTTTTATTTATTTCAAAAGGTAATCTTATAAAAAAATCTTAAAACAATCACAAATATAAACATTTATATATGAAAAATATTCAATGAATTATACTTTATAAGTTCTCAGGGTGCATACCCATCTATCAACAAGATTTATATCAAGAAGCTAAAAGCAGAAATAGGTAAAAGGAATTGAACATCACCTTTGATCATCAACCCATCCTACCAAGAAAGGAACATCAACCAACAACAGTCAGGCTGCCATTGTTTTTTGTTTGTTGGTTTGTTTGTTTGGTTTTTTTTTTTTGTTGTTCCCTGATCTCAATGAGTCTCTCACTCAACTATTAAAAGTGTGCCTTTCAAAACTTTAAATTGTTCCCCAATATTTTCTACCTCAAAGCCATTAACAAAAACACCTTAACCTAACCTCAAGTCATAATTTAAAGCTTTTGTTTTAGCTGACTCAAAATGAAAACCATGAACACATCTCCTAACATTAAGATTAAAAGAACTTGAACTAGCTAGCTTTCTGGGACTCAGTTGTTTTCCTTAATCATTGAGCAAAGGTTTGTAGCCTGATTATCCTTTGCTTTACATCAAGTATCCACCTTTGAGTGAGTACATACCATATTTGCCTTTCTGAGTTGGGGTTACCTCACTCAGGATGATTTTTTTTTTTAGTTACATCCATTTGACTGTAAATTTCATGATGTCATTGTTTTTTACAGCTGAGTAATACACCATTGTATATATATATATATATATATATATATATATATATATATATATCACATTTTCTTTATCCATTCTTTGGTTGAGGGGCATCTAGGTTGCTTTCAGGTTCTAGCTGTTATGGATAATGCTGCTACAAACAGAGTTGAGCAAGTGTCCTTGTGGTATACTTGAGCATCCCTTGGGTATATGTCCAAGAGTGGTATCATTGGGTTTTGAGGTAGATTGATTTCCAATTATCTGAAAAACCACCATACTGATTTCCCAAAGCTAGGAAACAAGGAGGACTCTAAGAGGAATGTACAGATCACCTTGGAAAGGGGAAACAGAGAAGATCCTGATGAGTAAGCTGGGAATGAAGGGGGACAATAGAAGTCAGGGGATGGGGGATGAAAACATGAGGTGATGGGGTGGTTGAATTGGAGGAGAGATGGAGTGGGAGAGCAATGAAAGCATTATCTTGATGGAGACAGACATTATGGGATAAGGAAGAAACCTGGTGCTAGAGAAATTCCCAGGAATCCATAAGGATGACCACAGATTTGACTACTAGCAACAGTGGTGAAGGTGCCTGAACTGGCCTGCCCCGGTAATCAGATTGGTGAATACTCTAACTGGCATCATAGAGCCTTCACCTAGTACTGAAGAAAGCAGATGGAGAGATCCACAACCATGTATCAGCCTGAGCTCTGAGAGTTCAGTCAATGAAAGGGAAGAGGGATTACAAGATGAAGAGAACTCAAGATTATGATGGGGAAATCTACAGAGACAACTGAATGAAACTCATAGTAACTCACAAACTTTAGATTGACAGCTGTGGAACCTGCATGGGACTGGACTAGACTCTCTGCATACAGGAGACAGTTGTGTAGCTGGGTTACTTGAGAGGCCCCTGGCGATGTGATCATGATCTATCCCTTGGTACATGAACCATGTTTCTGGATTCCATTACTTGTGTTCCCACACCTTGCTCTCCCGTGATAAATTGGGGAGGGTCTTGGTTCTGTCTCAACTGAATGTACTAGGCTTAGCTGTCCCTCCATGGGAGAACTTACCCTGTTGGAGGATGGGAGCAGAGGTGGGGGAAAGTGGGGGGGGGCAGGAGGAGGAGGAATGAGAGGGGAATCTGTGATTGGTGTGTAAAATGGATTTTAAAAAAAGAAAAGAAAAGAAAAAAATTGTTGAGCTAAGGCAAGGTCTATTTGGCTCCTAAAGGGAAACTCCTAGGTCCTAAGTGCATGACACTTCTTGTTCTTATTTTTTTATACTCTGCAACCCCTGCTTTATCAAGGACAGAGACAACACTATATCCGGCCTTTTTCTGCATTAATTTTCCAATTAAACTAACTTGTATCATACTTATTATACTTACTATATTGTTAAAAAACCTTAACCATCAAAATTCTAATTAAACTAACATTATTATTGTATAAAATTGTTACTTCAGCTAAATAGTACAGCTTAACGGGAAGTCACCTTCATAATAATCCATAGGTAAAAATGCCCAATAGAATGGGATATTTCCTTGAGATAATCATATTGCATAAAAGGCAGTGGGGATCCCCCATACACCCATTCACACCATGCCAGTTACCAGAGAAATATAAAGGGAGTAAACATGTAAAGAAAGTCACAGCAGTAGCTAGAGACATTCTGGAACTAAAGCCCTCAAGGGCCTTGCCTGTCTGAGATTTACCCATCAACACCTTGTACTCTGCTGACCCAATCTCCTGAAGCTCAGGTGCCACCTGCTACTTTTCTGACATGGCCACAGGCAGCCTCGACTCTATTTTGAAGTGGTCAAAAGAACGCTTTATTTCAATCTTTTTTATTATGAAGATAGTTTATCATATTTTTTTCTTTACTTTCTTCCACAACTATTGGACCACATAAATAGTTTGAAGTCTTAGAAGACGCAGAAACACTCCACAGTTCCTAATGACCCTCAGATTATTTCTGAATATTATATATATTTTTCTTTTTGTTTTAGGTTATTTGGAGGCTTAATATAGCAAATATGTATACTTGATCAAATATACTCATTTTAGATACAAATGCATGAAAGTCATATATAATATTTAGAGCATACTTTGAGCCCATTTTAGGATGGAACTCCTCCTCAGAAAGACACCATGTATAGCCACTATAACTGTTACCATACCAAAGGGCTAACTAACACATTTAATATATTTAAAAATAATTAATAGCAGATATATAATAGCAATTAAAATTTGAATACTCTCAAGTGAGTCCTATGCCTCTGCTGACAGATAACATTACATTATTTAAAAATGGTACCACAAAACAAGTGAAATTGATTTCACTAAATAAAATTATATAGCCTTCCTAATGACAGGAAGATATTTATTCAGAAATATTTCAATAGGAAGAAAACGCTCAGCAATAAAATTATTAAATGAATAAATTATTAAAAATACAATAATCTGTATTACATGTTAAGTTTATAACTAAGAAAAATAGCTCAAGAGGTGTAATACAGTTCTATGAGAAAATATACTATGTTCAGTTATTTCAAATACGACCTTATGACCTTTCTATTGAAGGCAAACTCCTCGAAACTTCTGAATACTGTGTCTAGGGAGACAAGGAAATAAAGGACTTGCAAATCTGATAAAATTACTGTAAGATCTTATTTTCGATGTCAGAATATGAGGTATTTTAAATCTCTTCACTATTTAGGTAAAGAAAGAGTGCTTTGTGTAGGTGGCTTAATGTACAAGGCAAAATTCAAAGCAATAGGCCAACAGCAGCAATACAAATTCAATATCCATTCATAGACACTGAAATATGATCATAGTCAGATTTCTCAGCATGATAAAACATGATCCCTTAGGAAGAATATTTTTGTGTGTTGGTAAATATTAATGCTATGCTAATGAATCCTATTTTAGTCACATACTGAATCTATTTTCAAGCAAATCAAAGTAAATGTATTTTTAAAAATAACATATAAATATAAAATTATGTTATGTTTTATCTCTACATATTAAGAAAATATTTTATTTTGTTTTATCCATAATCCTTACAACAGGAAATTTCTCATTCATTTAATAAAAACCACTCTCACCATAATATATTAAGTAAATAAGGAACCTGTTGATTCTTAAAGCCTCATTAAATATTCATAATAATATCTGAAGCTGTTTTAGAGAATGTCTCCATCTGTTGGGAGTTCATTATACAGAACATGATATTATCATTTGTTAATATAATTTATTCAATTATTCCTAACTCCTTATGTGAAGTTTAAACATAATATAAAATATACCTGTTTCTCCAATCTAATTTTCATATTCTTTTATATAAACTCTAACTTCTCCTACATCAAAATTTATTGTATTATAATTAACAATTACTACTACTATTTTAAAAGCATAAAATCAGAGTAATTCTTTATTACTGCTTAATTTTTGAGGACAGCAAAAAAGTAACTAGTCCAAAACAGTTTTCCTTACCTGTAGACTTGAATTTATATTAGAAATTTGGACTAGGAAAAAACAACTCTGAGTAAATTTTATTATAAAATAATGTGTATAAGAAAATATGAGTCACAGGATAATTTAAAAGGAAATCCAAATCAGAATCTAAATCAGTAAAATATGCTAGGTGGTATCAAGGGAAACTCCCTATAACCTACCTCCAGCTTAGCAACTAATAGCTACTGAGGTATAGAAAGTCATTTTTCTTTCTTGGAGGGGTGGCCACTTGAAGGTTGCTCATGCCCCAATGGACACCACACCCATAAGTTCAAGAGAAGCACTAATTGATTTAATGGATTGTTTAAAATGGCATGAAGTTCAGAGGAAGCTGGGAGATACATTTGGGAACTTGTGTGTAGCTTGAGGAAGGCAGTACCAGTTGAATAGGACCAAGAAACATCATACACATGTCTGAGATATTTTAAATAAATGAAAAATATAATGTCAGGTTGTAGTGGATGGCTGTTCTGTCTCTGACCTTGAAGCACTACCCCTAGAGATGCCGCAAGTATTTGCTCTACCTGCCTATAACCCTGAAGTACATGCCCCTGGGGCATGGCCCCTCAGGAACCCTTAAGACCTGAGATGCATGTATGTGCTCTCTTCTCTCCCTCATGGTTTTGGATATGAAACTGACTCAGGCAGACAGAACAACATTTCCAAACCTGTGATTATTTTGTTCTGTACAGTAAGTTTTTCCCTTTAATAAATTCCTATGCCCTTTAAAGAGACTCCTGCATGGATTTCTTGCTGTATCTGGTGCTCAATGTGGGGCTCTAAATACATGACCCTGAGATTAAGAGACTCATGCTCTACTGAAAATAATTCTTTCCAATAGTGATCTCTGAAATCTCCAAAATGAAGATATGACCACACAACAACGACTCTACCCAGTTCAGAATGATGCCATTGTACCTAAGAGCATTACTCCATGATCAGCTTTGGATTGAAACCTCTCCAGGACAATTCCAAGATGAGATGCTCCATTGTAGCTGGAGAGTTTCTCTTCAGGTCCCGTCAAGCCCCCACAGTCCTGCAGCCCACTTATAAAATAATCATTCAGAAGCTTGTACTGCTTATAAGCTGTATGTCCATGGCAGGCTTCTTGTTATCTGTTCTTATATCTTAAATTAACCCATATCTATTAATCTATAAGTTGCCACATGGCTTGTGGCTTACCAGTACTTGTACTTCTCGCTTCTCACGGGGCAGCAGCTGTCAGCTTCTCCTCTTGCAGCCTTCCATTTCCCAACTCTGCTTGTCTTGCCTATACTTCCTGCCTGGCTACTTACCAATCAGCATTTTATTTATCAACCAATCAGAGCAATACTTTCACAGCATACAAAACATCCCACAGCAGTCCATCATACTACACTTCTAGCCAAAACCTCAAACAACCTTACCCATTACTCTGAGACTGGCTGCAGACTCTACAGCTAGTACTATTGAGATTTAACTATCTAAGCTTTCTTACAGGACCCCACAGAGATACCCTAACCCCCTAAACAGCAGGAAGCAATTCTAAAAAAATGATGCTACCTCTCCCAAAGGTTTCATTTTTCTCAGGATTATGGATAATGGTTATACGGCTGGGGTAGAACAATAAAATTTAGACAGAACACTGAAATGGACTTTGATTTCATTATGCTTCACAACTATTACTGTGAACACCTTCTGAAATGGAGAAAATATTCAGAACACATTCTTCATAAGGAAAATTATTTTCTATAGCACTGTAATCTGTCATAAACCAAACAGCAAACATGTATTTACTTAGTATTAGAGGTATTCTCTTTAAGAAAAGAAAAAATGGGAATGGATAGGTATAGTATATTAAGGTAGATTATTGAATATACTAGTAAACTAGTTTAGTAAAACATAAGCCTTAGATAATTTGGATTGATATGAATTTGTTGTGGTATTGTGTTTCGCCAAATATTGTGTACCTTAATAAATTTATCTAGGGTCAGAGAACAGAAAAGCCACTAGATAGGCAGTGATAGCACACGCCTTTAATCCTAGCATTCCAGAGGCAGAAATCCATCTGGGATCTCTGTGAGTTCAAGGCCACATTGGAAACAGCCAGACATGGTGACTCATGCCTTTAATCCCAGGAAGCAAGCCTTTAATCCTAGGGAGTGATGGTAGAAAGCAGAAAGGTATATAAGGCATGTGGACCAGAAACTAGAAGCATTTGGCTGGTTAAGCATTTGGCTGGTTAAGCATTTTTGGCTGGTTAAGCATTCGGCTGGATAAGCTTTCAGGCACAGTTCAGCTGGGATTCATTCTGGATAAGGACTCAGAAGCTTCCAGTCTGAGGAAACAGGACCAGCTGAGGAACTGGTGAGAGCTTTGAAGATTCATGCTACATGGATTCTTTTATGTTGATACAAATGTAAACCATTTTTATATTAACATTTAAGATAATTTGTATATTGATACAAATTCAAAACTACAGTCATCATATTGTACATATATTCTTCTCCTATTTGAAATATTTTGTATACTGATACAAACATAAAATTATGTTTGTCATACTGTATATATGTTCTACTTCTGTTTAGGATATTTTATATATTGATACATATTAGGGATATTGTTATTATATTATACTATACATTTCTACCTCCATTTAAGATATTTTATGTATCTCACAATTTTGAGGTCATTGTCCTTATACTGTATATCTGTTTACAGACTGTTTACATTGTTAATGTGAAACCTTAGTCCTTGGGTTATTTAGGTAGATAAGACTTATAGATTTAAAGTCACCCATGCTTTTTATTCCTATAGTGTGTTAGTTAGGTTTTTCAGATTTACAGAAACATATATCAGATGGATGGGTAATCTTCAAACACTTCATAGACCTAGATAATATGGCATTTAAATGTTTTGATAACTTAGAATTCTCTTGATAGTGCTCCTCAATCGTGCAAGACATGATTGCTCTTGGCAGCACTGATCTGATTCTGAGAGAATGTTGAGCTTCTAAGACACTCTGATTAGAAGTTTGTCTTCTTCTTGGTACAAAACGGCCTGCTGGACAAAGAACTGCCCTTGCCTCGACTGCTGACATTATGTACACTGTCCTTTCTGGATGAGTAGGACACACGGAAAAATGACTACTGAACCCTGCCAAGATAGGGTAATATGGTCTTTCAAAATTTCTGCTTCTGAAAATGGTCTGTCAGATATTCTAGGCTTGTAGTCAAATTGGATGTCCCAATGGTGCTGAGAAACTTTAGGTGATTGTCCAGGCTGCCAGACATCTCTGTCTATTCTTACAAGAATTTTGGAAATTGCTTGCTTGCATTTTCCATTTTCTCAGGCATTATCATATTCCTTCTCAGGTCTTTGATGGAGTTGAACACTAGATAGTTACAGTTACAATCTTCTTGTATCTTAGCTAGAATATATTAAGAACTAGATTCAGACTCTTGAGGATAGGACAGCTTTTGGAATGATCTCTGTCATTTGCCATTTGCCTATGTTCTGAACATCTCTGATTTTAGTATATGTCTCTTGTTTGATGTTGTTCTTGATGGTTGTAATTCTGTTTTTGCATAAGTTATTACCTTCCCCCTTTCCTGGACAATACTTGATAATTGTTCCTATTATAGATAATTTTGTATTAAGTTAGAAATTTCTTATTTAGACAAAAAGGGGAGATGTAGTAGATAGATGTTCTGCCTTCAACCTTGAAGCACCACTACTAGAGATGCAGCAGATACCTGCTTTACCTGCTTATGACCCTGAAGTACATGTCCCTTGGGTGTGGCCTCTCAGCAACCCTTTAGACCTGAGATGCATGTACCCACTGTCATCTCTCCCTTATGTTTGTGGCTACAGAACTGAATCAGTAGGCCAGAACAGCATTCCAGGACCTGTGAATATTCTGTTCTGCACAGTGAGTTTTTCCCCTTAACAAATTTCTTTGCCCTTTAAAAAGACTCCATGGTTTTTTTGCTATAACAGGCTAATGAAGTATGGGTATTGAATAAGGATAAAATGTACAAGATGATAAAGAAAAAAACAGTCCATATAATAATAGTACAATATTGACCCGATATTTGAAGTTTTATGGACAGAAAGTAAAGGAGGACTTCAAGACTCCAAGTCAACATGAACAGAAAAGAACTTTCCAATGTCTTACCATAATGAATGCCAAAAGTTTACAGAATAAAAAGCAAAGCAGTTTAGAGAAGTCTAAAGCCATAAAAGGCAGATTCACCAGAGCAGCAGATTTCCCAGGATTATGACTTTGTTGGATAAGGCCTTCATTACTCAGCAACATCTGAGTTCTAATCACCTATTTGCTTAGCGGTTATGAAAAAGCATTTCATTGTATATATTACCAAATTTAATTGTTATATACACTGTAGTGGTTTGAAAGAAAATGCCCCCCCAATGGGAGTGGCACTATTAGGAGATGTGGCTTTATTGGAATAGGTATGGCTTTGTTGGAAGAAGTGTGTCCCTGTGGGGGTGGGTTTTGAGGTCTCCTATGATTAAGCTACACACAGTAACATAGTTCACTTACTTTTGCTAGCAGATCAAGATGTAGAACTTTCAGCTCCTTCTCCAGCACCATGTCTGCCTGTGTGCTGCCATGTCTTGCCATGATGATAATGAACTAAACCGCTGAAACTGTTTGCCACGCCAATTAAATGTTTTCCTTTATGGGAGTTTCCATGGTCCTGGTGTCTCTTCACAGCAATAGAAACCCTAACTAAGACAAACACATACTTTTAAAATTTTTAAACAAATACATTAAAACAAGATAGAAAACTTTCTATAAAATAAACATGTATGCATAAATAAATGTATATGTTGAATGCTTTGCCTAATAAATCACATCATAATTGTGATTATTAAGTGTTGAATGAACACTGAAATGGACTTTGATTTCATTATGCTTCACAACAATTACTGTGAACACCTTCTGAAATGGAGAAAATATTCAGAACACATTCTTCATAAAGAAAGTTATTTTCTATAGCACTGTAATCTGTCATAAACCAAACAGCAAACATGTATTTACTTAGCATTCATGAACTGCTGTATGTGTTGTTAAGACAAGCTCCAGGAGCAAAGTGTGAAATCGAGCAAGGAGAATGTTTAAAGATCAGTAGATCCAATTTTATTCTCTGAGAGGTTAGAAAAAAAATTTGTTCCATAAAGTACAAAAGTTAAGTAGTCCCACATACAGCCTAGTGTGATCTCTGTTTTAAATATTTTATGGCCTACAGACCTCCTGTATCCTTCCTTCAGAAATAGGTGATTATTTCCTAAGCATGTTTCTCAAAAACAGTTGTGAAATGTGGAAGAGCTCTGAGATAGCCACAAATATCGCTTACGTTTTAAAGTGTGAGTAAAGGCAGTTTATCAGCAATGAATATCAGATGTAAATACAGGCACGACGATAAATTACCATCATTGTAAAGACTCACATACCCTCTATGCAAAATGTCATAACAGATTGTAGTTACAGAATTAGCCTCTGTGAATATCAGTTGTTCACTTTACTAGAAAAATGTCAGGATACATCATTAATTTTCTCCAATTAAATGACCCTGCATATATAGCAAACTTTATGCCAATTAAAACCTGTGTTATTGAAAGAAATAACAGTTGATAACAGTATACTTGTAGATTTATTGATTTATTTTGCTCCTTTTTCTTTATTCTGATGATTCTCCCAGTTCAGAAGATAGTAAGTATTTGCCTTTTAAAACTATAATTGGCTTTTAGATGATAAAAGTAACATACATATATATCACTTTTATTATTACATAAATGCATATGTGTAATATAATATTTATAATATAATGAATATATATGATGTTTTATATGTGTGTGTGTGTAATAATAAAAGTCCATCATAATAATTATGCTTGAATGAAAGGTAAAAGTAACTGAAATGTCAGATGTATAAATAGGCATCTCCCTACACATTACCTAATAACTATGCAAACAAACTAGGGAAACATTATACTTAGGAAACACACGAGTCACTGCAAAGACAACAGATGTCAACATGAAATCTTAAGAAAAAAATAATAATAACATGCTTTATCCATTTCATCTTTCAAATTCACATCACACATTTATGTATAGTGAGAAAGGTTTAGAAAACAAAAAAGGAAAGATATGAAACATAACATGGTTGGATGGGATATGATATGATATGATATAATACCTATGGCAGCCAAATTTTTCCAAAGGAGTAAGTTCAACCAGTGTATTAGAACATTAATGAAGCTAATAAACATTTCTTCTGATTAGAATATTGGCAGTATGGATTAGCTTCAAAAGAACAAATAAAATTACTGTTTTTTAGTATTAGCATATTAAGCATTATCTATTGCTTTCTAAATCTTCATTTTTATTTAATTTCCAATTTTAACTTGTTTGCTTTATATTTTAAAAAATTTCAAAGATGATAAAGATAAAATGATTATAAATTTATTACAAAACTTCTCCCTTTCCTTCTTCTAAATACATACACATACACACACACACACACACGCATCTACATACATATCTACACACACATATACACATCTACATATATATATATAATATATATACATAATATATATATATATATATATATATATATATATATATATATATATAAAAGTGGTTGCAAGTAGAGGTAAGAGGCCACTGGGAAACTGATGACCAGAAACCTAAAGGAGAGCCAGTAATTCAGAGAACCGTGAGAAAAATACACAAAAGTCAGAATGAAGGAGGAGGACAAGAAGGAACAAAGCCAGGATTCACTAACTGACTGAGAACAGTAGATACTGTAATGGTGAATGTTGGTTTTCAAATTGGTTGGATCTAGGATGGACTAAGGGACACATCAGGGTTGAACTTTCCTTGAAAGAAACACACATAGGGGAAGGAGAAAAAAAAAACACACACACACAGGAAATAATTCCAAAATTATCTATAAAGTTGATATATATATAAAATATTTGACACTATAAGATGAAAGGACTTCCTTCTGTTTAGATGAACAGAAGGAGGAAATTATAGAAATGAGAGCTTCAGAACACAGATATGTAATAAGTGATGAGAAAATTAAAAAATGTGACCACAATAAATTCATGACTGATCCATCTCATTTGTTCCCAATCAATATTTATTAGAAAAACAGAAGCATCAGGAGTTAGTCTGAGGAGCAGTGGTCCAGCATGCATGTGATACACCAGGCTACAAGGTGTCTAATTAAACTAAGCAGATGCCAAAACAATCATGATGTGTGCAGTTTTAAATAATGGTACAGAACAGAATCTACAAATCACGGTGTCTAGATTCAAAGCTAAAGTTACTCAAACTGAAGAACCACAAAAATGGGAACAATTCTCCAGTGAAAATGCAATGAATTTTAAGGCAGCTATATTTTATGAGGTGATGGAAGAAACTTTCATATCAAATGACAAAAGGTAGAATAAATGAACTCACACACTGACAAAAATTAAAAAAATCATATTTGTATATCTGAAAAATTAAATATCTGGCAACTAAAAATGAAAATAAGGCTACTATTAAAGAAGTATATTTTCTGATAAATCAACTGAAGATATCAACCATGAAAGACCAGGAGAAATAAGATTGAAGATAAACAGCTGATTTTTTCCAATTTGTGCCAACAACTTAAATACATAAATTTAAGAACCTGAGGAAAACTTCAAAATACTAAATTAAAAGGTAAATATGTATAAATATATGAGAATGATAGAAATAAACAGACAATCTTGAAAATATTCAAAGTAAAATATAGACTGGTATATTATTGATAAGCTTGTTTTGGATTGTTTGTTTGTTTGTTTGTTTATCTCTATCCACATCTTCTTCAAGCCAGTAGTTCAGGAGTTTACTCCAGAGCAGCAGCCTAAACTGAATGGGAAAATCTGATCAATGAAAGGGTAGATTTATAATTTCCAGTTCTCTGAGTGTAAGATTTCAAAGAAGGAGCAGATCAGACATCGTTTCAATGTGCGTAAATATGGTGATATTTTATTTGTGCTGAAATTGATTTTATTTGTATATTGATAAATAAAGTTGCCTGGGGGTCAGAGCTAATAGCAAGCCATAGCATAAGCCAGGTGGTGGTGGTGCACACCGTTAATCCTGATTACATGTCAGACAGATCTCTGTGTGTTCAAGGATACAGCCAGCATAGAGACACACACCTTTAATCTCAATAACAACCATAGAAGACCTGGAGGTCTTTATAGACAGGCAGTGATAAGGAGGTCATGTGGTTGGGTTTACAACCAATGAGAAGGCAGAACAGAAAGTCAATAAAAAGACAGATACACAGGAAGTAGGTCTCTTTCAGGAGGAAGGACGGCAGCGCCAGTGAGGGGTAAGAAAGGGTTTTAATCTCAGCTCTTGGCTGCTGCTCTGACCTCTTGGGCTTTTAACTCAGTGTTTGTCTCTGTGTTTCTTGTTTAATAAGACTGTTACATCTACAAGTATAGGTCAGATCTAGACTCCAAAATAACCCAGGTGGGACTTTAGTATAAATATATGTGATAAATACATAGGAAGGTACACAATATGACTTCGATATTACAGAGGAGAGGGTGAGAATAAGATTTTTACTTTATTATTCTAAAGAAGTAATGTGCCATGTTCAGAATTGTAACTTTCTATGATTTTTGAGAGAGTAGTTGGAGGTCATAAGAAATCATGATCATTACGTTCACTAGTGTTATTATAATTACGCCAATCAGATTCTATCTGAACTCTCTCTTTCACACTGACATAACATAAAGTGTTATGAAAAGATGGAGAACAGTCTTCAATGACAGGACTTTACCCATCTTTTGCCAACTTGTTCCTCTAGTAGTGCTTATTATTTTACTAGATTATAACAAGCCTAATTCTGAATTTGTTTCTATGTTGTGAATCAAGAATCATTTCAAGTCTATAATGCTGTTCACAGAAATAATTTTACCTCAAAGCAGATTTAACTTTAATAATGTCATTATTTATATTTCATATTTACTTCCTAAAATCTGTCAATATTTGAAGAATATCAGATCTAAAGTAAAAACAAATTGGTTCTTTATTCTGTTTAAATTATAAAACTAATCTCTCATTTCAGGTTACCAACATAGAGTAGAAATCAAAGCTGAAAACACTGAGATTCTGTTATCAAAGGCATCTTTCACTGGGTCACTTAACACAACTCCAATGTCTGCAAAACAACAAGTTTCAGCTCTGTTTACCTTCAGTAATTGTGTCATGTATTATAAATTTCCCTGTAGGTCCATGATATCATCGAAGCTCTGTTCATTTATCTTAATAAATAGAGTACTGATCTGATGGAGAGTTATATCGATCAGCTTCACTGAGTTTTAAAAGCTTTATCTACTCCTTGCATAGTCTATCAGCCACCAACAAAATTCTTCAATTATACATAATTACATTTTTATCTGTGATTGTATTTCAAATGTCAAAAGTAAGGTAGAAGTACTTTTTATGTACATGGCATATAAATTATAATTAAAACAATTACTTATAGTTTAGCAAGGCAGAATATTTTCAAGTTTTAAATTTTCTCATTATATATGACTTCCTAATAGAATTGCTCCAAATTTAAATTTCTTGTTTCAGTCACTAGGAACAAATATTGTATATATATGATACTATATAAACATTTTCATTTTACCTACATTTACATAAATCAATGTGTATGCATTTATATGCATTCAAATCATGCAAAAAGTTCACTGTATATCCCTTAAAAACCAATCCTCTCTTTTCTCCCAGTCACATGTGAATCATCATAAAGGTCACATGGGTTCATTACTAGACTTGAGCTTTGCTGCCATGCTAGATATGATGATAAACCTCAGGACAACCTTGAAAACTCAGGAATAGTTTCTCTGAAGTTTCAAAATAGTA
Source organism: Peromyscus leucopus (assembly GCF_004664715.2). Lineage (NCBI taxonomy): Eukaryota > Metazoa > Chordata > Mammalia > Rodentia > Cricetidae > Peromyscus > Peromyscus leucopus. Next base: position 11,305,705 of record NC_051070.1, on the reverse strand, counting down.
CGCATATGCACTTGAGACTATACGCTATTGAAATGGGACATAGTCCAAATTTATGCTTTAAAAAATTTCACTGGTAAGTTCAAGGAACTTACATGTGTTTTTCAAGAAGTGATTTCAAAGATTTTTAATTAAACAGTTCATTCACCATTGGAATTTTCATTCTGTGACTTTTGAGAGAGTGGTTGGCAGTCATAAGAAAATAAATTTAAAAAAAATCATGATCATTACATTCACTAATGTTGTTATAACTGTGCCAATCAGGTTCTATCCGACCTCTTTCTTCCACACTGACCTAACATAAAGTGTGGTTAAAAAAAAAAATGGAGAGCAGTATTCAATAAAAGGTCTTTATTTTTTACCTAATTGTTCCTCTTCTTTGTGTGAGGGAGAATACTCATTATCAGTGTAGTCTATTAGTGCCCCCTCTAGTTGTGCTTCCGCAACTGCATTTGATCACCATACGTAATGGCTTCTGGTTGCCCCTGTGAAAAGTGAGAGGAGAAAGTAAGCATCCAGTAACTTAGCAGCTTGCCTCCTGTTACCTTGGAAGGCTATTGAAGCAGCTAGGAGAGGTCCTTAGAGAATGCGAACTCGTTCAGATTGCATGTGTTGTCCAGTAGCAAATTCATTTTGAGAAAAAAAAAAAAAATATGCCACTCTGGCTGATCAGAGGTCACAGGTAGAACAGGGACCTCGGAGAGTCACAGCCATTCCCCATAGATGAAGGGCCCACTGAGTGCAAAACGTAATGGTAACAAGTCAAAGAGTTTCCCTGCTAAAATTCCATCACATGAGTTATTCCAGCCTTTGGCTTTATGGATCCTGTCAAAGGGAAATGACTTTTGGTATCACAGACTGCTAGCCATAAGCCCTGCCAAGTTCTGTAGAGGCCGAGAGAAGAGCTCGCAAGATTTCAGGAGATGCTGTCTCAGGGAAAGCATAGAACACCGTGCAGTTGAGCTGCGTCATGACTTTCAGAATCCGATATAGCATGCACTTATTTTCTGGCAGAAACCTAATCTGAGAAATACAAAATGCCTCAATAAAACGTCATAATTTTATCAAATCCTGTGTTTCATGTAAATCTTTAAATCTAAAAAAACAAAACAAAACTGCCTTTCATTGGCATAAGAAGTGAAAATTTTCAGTTATTTAACTATCCCTCTCATGTTTTTTTCAAAGAGCATGGCAAATAGTCCTAATATTCTCATTCTATAGATTTCTTAATAAATAAAAATAGATAAAAGAATATTCCAAATTCCAAAATCCCCCTCCTCTTTATCTCTCTATTCCTCTCTGTCTATCTCTGTCTCCCTGTCTCTCTTTTTCTCTGTGTAGGGAAGGATAAATGCTTAGGCATCCCTTACATGCATTAGTAAGGTCATAAAGATTCATCTGTGCATAAATTTACCAGAAAGAAAATAGTCATTACTTATGGAAACCATATATCATCTCAAATCCAAGATAGTGACTTGTTTAAAAGGGTCCAAAATCCAGATCTAATATTCAGTTATTTAATATTCTTCAAATATTATTCAAGCTCACAGAGGAGAGAGATTGATTCTGTTAAGATTGTCAGAGACTCTGTGGCCATTTATCATTATGAATTAAAGTGTTTTCTCTGCTACTTATTTATTCTTTAACTTGACTTTAGTTTACAAACTTATTCAGAGTGAACACTGTAAAAGCAGACTATATAAACAGAAGGCAAAGCTATGGAATTCGTTTGGCAAGAAGGAAGCCCAGGCAGGCAGCCATACTCTTCATTCAGTTAGTCCTCAAGTATAATCAAGCAGAGGGGGAAGGTCTACACAGGAGGGACAGGAAAAGTCCCTGGTTAATAACTTATTACCATCTGAAGAAAAGGAGATGGTTGTCACCACTCCACTCCAAAAAATAACTTTTCTTGTTACTGTGGGGTAGTTTCAACATTTAAATAAAGTGAGAAAAAAATCTGCATTTAATTAGCTATCTTATACACACTGTAAAGAAATCTCCACATCCAGGTTAAATATTTTTTACTTACCTTTTAAGGAATGATTTTAGCATGTTTCTGCGAGATAACGGCATGAAATAATTTTGATGTTAGAAGTTATAAATCCACGTGTCTTTTGACTAATAATAGAAAATATTAAAAAAACCCTAGTATTTAAATCATGTTTACTGCTTCATTTAATAATCAATTTTATTTTATCCTAACACCATTTTCCATGTATGCTCTCAAGACAGCATGAAACAAATACCATGGAAATCTAGAGTACATACTTCTCTGGTCTTCAATGGTGTTGAAGCATAAAATCTAATATTAATTGTTGAATACTTAAAACATGATTTAAAACTGGAAAGCAAGCTAAATAAACTACACCATCTTTCCTTACCTGGACAAAGACAACTGTTCTTCACATAGGTAAACTTAATTTCAACCTAAGAGCCTAATAACTCTTCACTGAAAATGTTTCTGTAAATGGTTGGCAATAGATGACCGCCCAATTCACTCTGAAGCTTCAATGAACCGTCACTTGTCAGATACTCTCTTACTGGGTAAATGAAAACAATAATTTAATTTGGTTATTGCTGAATTTACCATGTTTATGCTATCAAACATGGAGAAATATAGCTGATACCCAACTAGAAACTTCAACTCTACTGCCTACCATTCATAATTCAGCAAGGCATTATCAACATTATCAGAGAAAAAAAAGAAATCATAAATCTCACCCAGCTAGGGACTCTGCAATATTAACCTCCTGCAACATATCCTGGTGAAGTACTGACACATTTGTTCTGTGAGCAATCAGTTAATTGTTAGAAGTGATTTACGGCCTACTCCCTGAGTTGCTACCCATACCTGATAGTGCTATTGAGACAAAGAGCCTATGACTGGATAGGTCATGGGCTCTAGCACAAAATATATTATACTGTTAAATGAACTGAGTAATAAAACAACCATTAATAGCATATTGCTATACCCCTTGATCATTCCATCACTCAACCCTCATCAGAAAAGCTTCTTCTTTCAGTGGATAATTATGAAAAATTTTTAACAGAAGAGTAGCATTGAGATGTTCCTTTTAGTAGAATAAAATACAAATGAAATATCAAAACATAATAAAAAACAATTAAAAAAAGAATGTTTTACTTTGGGAGGCTAGTTTCTTCCTCATACACCATCAATAGATCTTCCAACATATCTAAAACTGAAATACAATAATCTTACTTATCTAGTGTCACATAGGAAACTACGTTGATAAAGTTGCCTGGGGGTCAGGTTTTCTGAGAAAAATCATTGCACGAAAAAGCATAATATTGATCTAAATAAATAACAAAGGAAAGTATTATGTTTTAAAGTTATAAACAATAGGTACAATGTCATTTTAGGAGTTGTGAGTTTGAATTTATTTGGGGGATTTTTAAAACTGTTTTCTAGTGGTGGATGATTTTTGAATTTTAATTTTTTTAGTTGGTGTGTTGTTTCACCAGGCTTTTTTTATTGTAATTTTGTTATGTCACACTTGTAAATAAGATAATGATTCTTACTTACAGCATTGTTAATTTTCATTAAGATAGCTTTGGCTTTTTATCTTATTCTGATTACGTGTAACTTTTATGATTCTCTTATTTATAATTCTGTGTAAAGTAGCTTTGTTTATTTTATAATTTTGTGGATAATTTAAGGTGGTGTGTACATATCAACAGTGTTAAATGTTGAGGAGAAAGTTAACATCATTAGTTGCATAATAAGTCCTCAGATTTTTATGTACACTTATAACATGTCTCTATCATCATTAGTTATATTTCAGATGTAAAATAGTCTTCCACTGATGACATATTGAGTCTTTTATGTTGTTATTTTTGCTTTCTCTAACTATCTTTGCGTAATGTATACTGTGCATAGAGTATTTCCATTTTAGGAGTTGATGCGGATAACAGCACAAAGTCTAACAGTGTCTCTTAGAACTGATCTATGGAAACTGATAGCACAATAAATGATACATATTTGTTGCTGAAGTTTTCTCCAGTCCTGCCTGGCCCACGGTCAGGACAAATCTCTCTCACCCACCAGTTCCACAGCCTCTCAGACTCAACCGAGTAAACACACAGAGACTTATATTGTTTACAAACTGTATGGCTGTGGCAGGCTTCTTATGATCTAGTTCTTCTATCTTAAATTAACCCATTTCTATTAATCTATACTTTGCCACAAGGCTTGTGACTTACTGGTACTTTACATCCTGCTCTTCATCTTGGCGGCTGGCAACATCTTTGTCAATGCTCCTCTCTGCTAGTCCCACCTATACTTCCTGCCTAGCTACTGGCCAATCAGTGTTTTATTTATCAATCAATCATAGCAACATATATTCACAACATACAGGACATCCCACAGCACGTATTAGTAACTAAACCTCAGAAACTAAAAGTTTTCTAATGTTATTGACCTATCCCTGCATATGAATATTCAAATTAAAGAGATAAATAAATGAATGCATTTAATATTTCTCCATATATGACACCTTTTTCTAAACTTGGGGGAGGAATATGTGGCCGTTTGAAACTTAGTTTATAGCTAGGCAACCAGAACTGTCTTAGCTGGTTGCTTCTGAAACAAGATCTCTCATAAGGCTGTTGTCAACCTGTGAATATGGAGGCATGCTGTCCCACTTAAGGAGCTAATGTGATTGTGTGTTTGGAGAACATCTGCCTTCATGCTCACTCGTGGGATGTAATTCTCTGTCCTTCACATTAGAATCTTCATAGGGATGCAAGTGGAATGAAATTTGGTCTCTCATGTTTTTCAAGATCTCCACATTATCAGTAACAAACAGAAAAGCCAGTATTTGATACTCAAATGTGGTTATAGCAACACCACATTTGCCTTATTCTGTTTGTTAGAAACACGGAACATCTCCAGAAATCTTTCAAGTAGGTGGAGTTGCAAAAAAACGGTGAACGCCAATTGTTATGGTCCTCTGTCTAGCTATTAGAGCTCCATAAGTTCCTGCTCAATTTCTTCCAAAGTCTTCTCACACAAGGTTAATTTAAATTTAGGAATCTTGCATCTGTATCAGTGAAAGTGGTGTAAAGTAGACGCTCTTGTACCATCTGAATTACAACTAAGTAAGCACATGGCCTGCTTATCTGTACCTAAAAATTAATAAAGGTAAATTATCTGCCCCCTATGTCTGTAACATTGTTGATGGGACAGACATGCCTCCTGAATACAGACCTGTGAGTGTCCAAAATCTTCCCTTATTCCATAATGTTAGACTCCACCCCAACTCAGAAATATTTCTATACTTACTTCACTTTTTTGTACTATTTTTCTAAAGTTTGATGCTGATGTTGCCTCATTATACAAAGAAGACACCCACAAATTTTCTTGAGAAAAATCTTTCCCAAACTGAAAGATTTGAGACTATCCTCAGACACAATACTCCACTTGTGATTAAAACTGGGTGTTGGAAATTGTATTTTTCTTGGCACATTCAACTTGCTTTTAAACTCATAATTTTCTGGCAGTTATGTATTTGATATTTTCTCTAATATCATTAATCACCATCCTTTGATAATCTAACAAGGACAGAACTTTCAGGACTAATAACTCTTTGTTCTTTTGTAAATGCCATTCTTTCAATTTATTGTCTCTCACAGATACATTGTTATTCCAATATTTATTTATATCATCTTCAGTGCACATTGAAAAGGATACAGCATGAAGAATATTGGAAAAAAAAATAGTTAACTGTTCTTAAAATCTGACTAGTGGTGTCAGCTTGTGTCTTAGATAAGAAACACTACTTCACCGGGAGCACATGAGTTATCCACTCACTGCTTCTTTTCCTCCCTCCTCCTGTCGGAGTAAATCAACCATCTCCAATTTATAAGGCATGGTGGGATTCAAGGGTAAATATCATAAAATAGATTGTCAAGAACACTGTTAATTTAGGCAAAATGATTTATTTCAACTTTTAACAACCAGCTGGGCTCATGAGGCAGGAAATCAAATAGAGATTTGTGGAAATGTTCAGCTATTAATATTGAGTGGTCTAGCCTGAAGACCAGCGGAGAAAGCAGTGTGGAGATGGCTGTGTTGATTTCAGGACAGCCAGCCAGGCGGCTATCCAAAGAACAATCCATATATCACTGGAGTAATTTGCATATTCGGTGCCAGTAAATTCCGATTCTCACAAGATTCTCCTTACAAGAAAATTAAATGATGCACCTTCCACCAAATTGGCTATGTTTTACGGTGTAAATTAAACCAGCATTTTCAGCAAGTGGTGACCCATTTCAGCTAAGCAATTTTTCAACCTGTGTGTGAAACAAGATATAGCATGTACCAACCATTCCAGATGCATGTTAAATCAGCAGAGTATGTAAAGTTGATCCACCAAGTGAAATTCTAAAATTACCTTAGTTTCTAAGACTTGTTGGTACCTTCCTTGAGGCAATATATACTTAATATCACAACATGAAAAGAAGGAGAAAACACAAATTAAGGAAGCTACATGTTTTAAATTCCTATAAATCAACTCTCCCAAATATGTTTTAAATAACTATTTATTTAACACATCACACACCTTTTGTGTTAAGATAAAGTGAGCTTGTGAAATGGCTCAGTGGGTAGAGTGACCTGCCCAAACCTGATGACCTGAGTTCAATCCCAGAGCACGCACTGGAAGTATGGAACCAACTCCCTGAAGTCGTCTTCTGACCTCCTTACAAATAATACACATGTGTGCACACACACACCACATACATACACACACACACACACACACACACACACACACACACGAGAGAGAGAGAGAGAGAGAGAGAGAGAGAGAGAGAGAGAGAGAGAAAATCAATATCAAACATACTAACATAAAACAATGTATAAAGAAAGCAAATCAAGTATTTATAGAGATATTTATAGAAAATCAGTTTTTAAATTTGCTTTTAAATTTTGAGATATATAAGTTTTAAAATCTGAAAACTCTTTAGAGTTTATACTAAAACTGTACAATTTTAAATATATTAATTATTTTGGGCGGCAATTTATACACAGACAACATTATCTTTTTGCCTCTATTTTGTTGTTTTACTTGTGTTGCTAATCAGCAAAACTAATTAAAATTTATGATTTTGACATATATATGTTTTTCAGAAGTCACCCATGTTCATATTTTTCAGTTTTGATAGAAAAATAAATTTTAATAAGCTTAAAAAACAAAAACAAACCAATAAACAAAAACTGGCATTTGTGAAGCAAGTTCTTCTAGGACACCATAATTGATCTTGTCAAGGCTAGCAATCACAAACGTATTTATAGGGCCATTGGGCAAAATAGACTCACTAGAGCTGGTTTTACTGGGGATAAGGGAACATTTTGGGATAAGATCAAACTTGCCTTTGCTAGATAAAGAAACAGTGTGCAGGCTTTGAACTGGTGAAGTATGTTGGATTTGTTCTTCCAAGGACACTTCTATTTCATCTTGTGTATCATGTAAGGCCAAGTGACAAGCATTTTAATTCTTATTATAAACATCATTCCTGCGTGGAGAAAGAGCATTGTTGGCAGAAAGGAATACTTACTTATCTGCACTATTTCAAAGCCAAAAAGAAGTCAGAGTTGCATGGATGTCAACAAGAAAGAAAATATTTTTTCCTCCAGTCTCTGGTAGTGAAACTTTGGTTGCAGCTGTAATTAGCCTTTTTGGTGCTATGAAAGCTTGAGATTCTATTTGGGTGAAATAATATAGAGATAAAATAAGGAGAGTGGCAATATATAAGCATACTGACTGCTGTGTGGCTCTTTTTTATTTTTGAGTGCATATTTCTATTAAGATATAATCAGGTGTTATAGGAAAAATACTACTCAATTCATTATCATTTTTAAAAGAAAAAGTTAATAAAAACAAAAGGCAGTTAACAGTATCTCAAATATAGAAATATTACATTAAAGAAGAATCTGTCTTAAATTTTTTTTCCTATTTCTATGATTAAAATACTATGACAACAGAACCATGGTGGGTTGAATAAGAATGTACCCCATATGTTCATATATTTAAATGATTTGGAAGTGACAGTACTTGGAAGGATGAAGAGGGGTGTCCTTGTTGGAGGAAGTGTGGCTGTGCCGGAGGAAGTGTGGCTCTGGGCTTTGAGGTTTCAGAAGCCCAAGCCTGTCCCAGGGTCTTTCTCTTCCTTTAGCCTGTGAAACTGGTTGGAGAACCCTCTACTCTTTTCCCAACACTATGTCTACCTGTGTACCACCATGCTTCCTGCCATGCTCATAGTGAGCTAAACCTCTACTACTGTACGCAAGCCTCAATTAAATGCTTTTTCTTATAAGAATTACCATGGCCGTGGTGTCTCTTTGCAGCAGTAGAATACTGACTATGACAAGAGCCTTGAAGGAGAAATGGTTTACTCTGTCTCACAGTTCAAGTAAGATCATGGTAGGGAAATCACAGTCACAGGAGCCTCAGTGAACTGGCTGAATTACATAGAAAATCAGAGGAAAGCAATGAATACATGCATGATAGTTCTCAGCTAGCATTTTCTAATCATATAAAGTCCAAGATTTTTTATATTGGGATGATGCCACCCCCAGTTGGCTGGTCTTTTCATCTTAATCAAGATAATTAAGATAGTCCTGTGTAGACATGCCCATAGATGTCCCTTAACTTGACAATCCTTTGTATATAGGTGAAGAGGCATACCTCCTAGATGACAAGTTGATGAATAGTATTAATTAACCATCAATAAGTCTATTTATTCAGAAATGCTTATATAAAATAACAAAACTGGAAAGTTTAAAACATCTAGAAAACATAAAAATTAATTGTCATATTCAATGGTTCAAAAAAAAATCTTCATAGAGATAATTTCTCCTCCTTCCAAGGTATCAGATAAAAGCTTCATAAATTAACCACTGAACATCTGCATTTTATCTTTTCTTTTCTTTTTCTTCCTTTTTATCTTTATATGATGTGAATTGAACCAGTGTCATATACAGCACATATTCTCAATGAGCTATAACACTGAAATTTATTGAACAGGTCAACAGTGGATGCAAGATTTTACTTTTAAGTTTCAGTTTCACAGGTGAGAGTCTAGGCCAGTGTGATGGATAAGGAAATGGTTTGTCAAAGACAAGACTATGAAGGCTGACTCATTGTCAAGTTATTAAAACGTCACCATTTCTCATCACAGCACTATGGCCGTATACTAAAATTTCTGTGGGTGATAAAAGAGTAGACTCGAGAAATTTGAGGAGCTCAGGAATCTCTTTCTTTGTTTTTGAAGGATTATAAAAAAAAAAAATCTTCTATCATCTCTGAAAATGCAAAGAAGCTATGTCTGGTTTTATCTAATGTTCTACTTACTCCTTTTTAAAATATTATTCAAGAATCTCAGGTATGCATATAGTGTGTTTTGATCAAACTTACCACCATAATATTCTCTAAATTTTCTTGTCTGCCACATGTCCTCACCGTTTCTCCTCTCCAACTTCAAGGGATGTGCTTCACAACCCTCTGAGTGCACGTATCATTTTCTCCATGTGCATTGCTGTAGTACTGTCTATTGGAGCATAGGTAGCCTCTCTTATTTCCTATCCTTGAAGAAAACAGACTGCCTCCCTTGCAGTCATGAGCTGCTAATAGTTCCTTATTCAGGGATGACATTTCATGACCACTTTTATGCTCATTATTAGGAGTTTATCTGGCTTGAGCTTGGACAAATCTCATTCATGCTATCACAAGTGCAATGAGGTTTACATGCAACTGCCCTGTTGTTTCCAAAACACTGCTTTGCTGTACTCACCCACTGTTCATAAAATGTGGCTAGGACAAAATCTATAAGACCCATTCAGAAACCTAAATAACTTTAAGAGGACTAGTAGTTGGTTTTCTACATTAATAACATAAAAAATCCAATAAAATATCTCCTATTACTGTCACACGGTACACTGGTAAAATCTCACCAACATGACTTCCCCAATGTGAGTTGAAAAGGGCAAAAAGGATGCCAAAGTGGGTGGGGGAAAGTCCAGGAAGACTCAACTCTAGAAAAAGCTATGGGCAATCAAGGAAAGCATGGATCAGAAGAAATGGTCTTCCCAGGAAGAAGCACAGCAGTTTGTTGCCCAATGTCAAACAGTTACCCCACGACCACACTTACAGGTAACATTTATATTGAATAGAGGACATTTTGGAATATATATATATATATATATATATATATATATATATGTGTGTGTGTGTGTGTGTGTGTGTGTGTGTATACATATATGTATGTGTATGTATACATGCATATATATTCGTATATATACATATATATGCATATATGTGTGTGTGTATATATGTATATATATAATTACAATTAGTGAAAAGTGAGACCATGAATTTGAAGGAGAGTGGGGAAGGTTTTGAGGGAAGAAAGGGAAGAAAGAAATGTTGTAAATATGTTATGATCTCAAATTTAAAATGAAAAAAATGCAATAAGGTGAACATTTCACAAATTAACCTAAATTGTTAATGCCATAACAAAAAGGATCTGAACAGATACTGAAATTTTGAAACAAGAGATGCAAAGTATCTGCCAGCTTGGAAAAGCTATGAAAACCCCAAAGAAAATGAAGTGAGGGAATTGTTCTTTCTGATAAAACTACTTGCCATAGCTATATTGTACTGATAAAAAGCCTTAGCAAATGAAGCACTTGAACACTATGCATAAGAATGAGCCCATCATCTGTGTGTACAGTTGGTTTATGTCAAAGGTACCAGCACAGTACAATAAAGGCATCACCTGAGAAATGATGTAATGCTCACTATGACTAGAAAGAGTAAATACAGATATTTGAGCCTTATTTTCATAGAAGGATATATTTGAAAGAATTCTTTAGATAAGGTCAGGATCATTTACCAGAAAGTACAGCCCCAATGTATCAAGTCCAAAACCAGGGAGAACTGGAAATTTTTTCATGTGTTCCAGAGAAAAAAGTTCGTAAACAATGGTTGCAGAGAATAAAATATAGAAAGATAACTGTGAATGTTTTTTTTTTATGGTAAGTGATAAAATCCATATTTTACAGTATGAATTGCTATTATGTTGTAAGAAAGTGACGTTCCTTTTACAATTACAGTATTTGAAAGTGAAAAAAGGATACTTAAGTGTGTAGGTGCAGTATGAGATTTTATCTGATTTTGAAAGACAAAAAGGATACAAAATTTTCTGATAATTTTTTCATTTGTATTGTAAATAACTTAGATTTTGTTATTGTTATCCAAATTTCTGGCAAAATACCTATCCATAGGAAATAGAATAATGTTGAAAAAAATCACCCATATCTAAAGCAAAAATGCACTTATCACTACAAAGCAAGTGCAAGTATACTCTTGTTACCACTATTCATTGCTTGGATACATTAGTTTATGTGGTAAGTATTAAAAAATTAATCTAACTGATCATTACCTATCTTAAAACCCATGTGTTTTCTTCAATATGTACTTTTATTTTATCAAAGATACAACATTGATATAATAACATTTCCTAGTCGGGCCTTACTTAAAGAACACAGATAAATTAAAGTTATATTAAATTATTTTACCTGAGTACTTTAAGAAAATAAAATATCAATTTCACATTTTCCCTAAATACCCTCAATGCTGGAAATATTTTCACTTGTTTAGGAAAAAGAAAAATGGCATGTTTCTAAACCTTGAAATATTTTAACATTTAAATACAAAAAAGAGGCAAAACAGAACAACAAAAAAAACTACAACCATAACAATGAAAACATGCCAGAAGTCTTTTGGTGAATCCTGGCAATTTAAATCAATTTTGTCGATACGATATAAAATGAAATGGAGAAGCGTATAGAGATATGGTTGGGTGGCTCTATCTGTCTTACTACTACTATAATTCAGGTTAAAGCCATTACCAGCAATCCCTGGTTACGCAGGCTTTTGGGTCATTCATTTTCTATTCAGACCTTATAAAAATGCAAACCCCCGTCAGCAGGAGCAGACCTGTGGAACAAGACTGTCATCAGCGGGGAAACTGAGTGCTAGAAAGAGTGTTTGACTGCACACAGGATTTGAGGTTGAAAACACACTTACCCACTTAAGAAGCCGCTGGTGCATAGAGTGCGGATTTTCCTGTGATCACTGTCTGTCACTCCTCTTCCTCTGGCCTGGCTCCCTTTACATCTCTTTGATGATTTCCCCTGGTTCTCACCCCTGTCTTATTTCTTATCCTCTCAAAAAGACGGAAATTGGCAGGCTTACTGGGGAAAACATAATCTACCTTAGGTTGTCCTCTAAAAGCTACAAAATTCCAGGGTTTAAATTGTATACAGAAAAGCAATCAAACACATCAACTGGAAACCACCCCTCCCTGTGAGTGAATAGACCTCTGCAAACAGCATGCTCCACTTACTTGACCAGCAAGGGCTGTGAAAACAGAGCCAATGCTAAAATAGCCTGTTGTGTTCCCCCTGGAAGGATGGTTATTTCTATATAGGGAAATATTATACTTGTGTGTGTTTAGTTATATATGTATACACTAGTTGTAAGAGGCAATAGGCCTGATTTCCTACCATCAATGAAATCCTCATTCTTAAAAGTAGAGCAACAACCTGAATCTCAGTAAGCACCACTGTCTTTTATATACGACCAGAGCTATCTACTCTGATTGAAAATTTGTTTGTTTGTTTGTTTTTGTTTTTTGAGACAGAGTTTCTCTGTGTATTTTTGGTGTCTGTCCTGGATCTCACTCTGTAGATCAGACTGGGCTCAAACTCACACAGCCTCCCCAGTGCTGGGATTAAAGGCGTACACCACATGGCCCGACTGAAAATTTTGATCCTCCTTAAAAATACCCTATGTCATATAGAGTATTTTTTCTTATTCAGTTTGTTTATATGGTAGATTACATTTATCTATTTTTTATATATATTAAACCATTCCTGCCTCTGTGGGATGAAGCCTAAAAAAATACCCTATGTTAGTACCATCTGTAATTTGAATACAATGTAATATACATGTATATTTCATATAAACATAAGTATAATCCTCAAATTATATGCCTAGATGACGAGAGTCTACATAACACATTTCTTTAGCACTTGTGCCAAATACAAAAACAAAAAGTACTAGAAAATTTTCGTTGGTTTAGATGTATGTTTCATATCATCTATCTTAATAAAAGACTTGATTGACATTTTGGAATCTGTTATTAGGAATGCATGAAGTGTGAATGTTATGACACATGCCACTCCTCAGGAGGCCAAGGGTGACTGGCAAGGAGTGACTGGCAAGTTACAAAGCTAGCACAGTCTACATGGCGAATTCCACATGAGACAGAGCTACATAGTGAGATCATATTTCATAATGTCAAATAGAATGAAACAAATCAATAGCAAATAAAAAAGTTCATGAAATACATTTCAATGAAAGATGTATGCATTCAAAAGAATGGTCATAATCATTAATTTGTCTTGCCTATAAATAAGTGTTTATTGTATTGTAAAATATAACATAATTTTAATGAATTATGGCATCAATATATATACTTAAGTGTTCACTGAACAGCTTCAGAAATATTTCATGTCAGCAGAACACACTAACAGAATTTCAAAATAAATATCCTAGTGATTAAGCTCCTGGCTAGGCAATTATCATACTGTCATCTCTTATATTTTTTATCATAGCTATACTTTATGTTACACTGGGTGAACTAGAGTAATTTAAATTTAGGTTTGTTTTTTATCACCATTATATTTATGTGTTTTTCCACATTATTACATAAGCTCAGCATTCTCATTTCTCTGGATAATTCACTGTAAGAGTTTATGGGGACTGGATGATGCAGCCTTCATGGATATTCCATTGCACACCAGAGGTCTCAGGGTGCAGAGGAACTGGGGAACTAGGGTCTTGGGTAGTGGTGAGCACAAGGGGAAGAAATGCCCCTGGAGATAGTGTTGAAGGACAGCTCCTTTATTAAAGCAATGGGCTAACTTACACAACAGAAGCCATGGGCGGTGTTGGAGTAGCGGGGTGGGGTGGGGATGGGCACAAGAAAGAACAGGGGAATGCACCGAATTTGCATATGTGGACCCGATTGAGGGCAGGCAAGAGAACAATTCAAATACAAACATGTGTGTGGGAGGAAGCACCCCAGGGGTGGCTAGCAGACATCATTTCCAAGGATCCAGTTCTCTGATGAGAAAGCAGTAGTTTAACTGAATTTTTCCTTTTATTTTATTTTACAGTAACATTCAGTTCTACATATCAGCCACGGATTCCCTTGTTCTCCCCCCTCCCACTCCCTCCCCTTCCCCCCAGCCTACCGCCCATTCCCACCTCCTCCAGGGCAAAGCCTTCCCCGAGGACTGAGGTCAACCTGGTAGACTCAGTCCAGGCAGGTCCAGTCCCCTCCTCCCAGACTGAGCCAAGCGTCCCTGCATAAGCCCCAGGTTTCAAACAGCCAACTCATGCAATGAGCACAGGACCTGGTACCACTGCCTAGTTGCCTCCCAAACAGATCAAGCCAATCAACTGTCTCACCTGTTCAGAGGGCCTGATCCAGCTGGGGGCCCTTCAGCCTTTGGTTCATAGCTCATGTATTTTCATTCATTTGACTATTTGTCCCTGTGTTTTATCCAACCTTGGTTTCAACAATTCTCACTCACATAAACCCTCCTCTTTCTCGCTAATTAGACTCCTGGAGCTCCACCTGGGGCCTAGCTGTGGATCTCTGCATCCAGATCCCTCAGTCATTGGATGGGGTTTCTGGCATGACTATTAGGGTGTTGGGCCATCCCATCATCAGTGTAGGTCAGTTATGGCTGTCTCTCGACCATTGCCAGCAGTCTACTCTCCTTCACTGCTGGTGGGAATGCAAGCTTATACAACCACTTTGGAAATCAATATGGTGCTTTCTTAGAAAATTGGGAATCAATCTCCTCCAAGATCCAGCTATACCACTCTTGGGCATATACCCAAGAAATGCTCAATCATACCACAAGAGCACTTGCTCAGCTATGTTCATATCAGCATTGTTTGTAATATCGAAAACCTGGAAACAACCCAGATGCTCTTCAACTGAAGAATGCATAAATAAATTGTGGCACAAATACACAATGGAATACTACTCAGCAGAGAAAAACAATGACATCATGAGGTTTGCAGGCAAATGGATGGATCTAGAAAAAATCATCCTGAGTGAGGTAACCCAGACTCAGAAAGACAAATATGGTATATACTCACTCATAGGAGGATACTAGAGGTGGAACAAGGATGAATGGACTGCTACTCACATCACCAGGGAGGCTACTTGGAAAACAGGACCCCAAGAAAGACATGAGAATCACCCAGTGACGGAGAAATGGCTGAGATCTACTTGAACAGCCTGGACATGAGTGGGAGTAATGAAGGGTGAGGGTCAAGGGAAAGAGAGTGGGAGATCCCAGCTGGATTAAGAACAGAGAGGGAGAACAAGGAATAGGAGACCATGGTAAATGAAGACCACATGAGAAAAGGAAGAAACAAAGTGCTAGAGAGGCCCACAGAAATCCATAGTTTAACTGATTTTAACATGACTTGGCCTTTGTTTCTTCAGAGTTGAATGGGCTCAGGCCTGGTTTTCCCATGGAGCAGTCTTGCCCCTGCCTTGTTCTGAGAGCTCTCCTGGGCAGATGGTCAACACTCTACCATCCCTCATCTGGCCTTGGAAAGCATAATCTTCCTGTTTTCTTTCCTTTTTTAAACATTTTACAATATATATACACACACCGTCGACTTTGTGAGTGTGTGTGTGTATGTGGGGGGGCTTATGTCTTTCTTAGACTAAAATTCTTGCCCCAGTTACAAAATAAAAATAAATTTAAAAAAAATGAAATAAAAAAAAAGTTTCCAGAATTAGAATGATCAAACTCAGGATTGCTAGGCTTACAGACAGTATAAAACTGACAGACATTATTAAATAGTACTTCAAATATTGAACTCACAGGCTGGAGAGATGGATTGGTGGGTACAAACAAGGAGGCCTGAGTTCCAAAATCTTACTACCTACACAAAATAGTTGACAATGGCTGTGTAGGAAATAAATAAGAACAAAATATATTCAAACCAAAGCGGTCCTAAACACACAGTGATGTAGAAAGGAATTTGAGAGAGAAAGAGCAAAACTGGCCCTTGCGCTGATTTGGCTTCCAATTCAGAAAAATTCCTAGGACTGCCTTCCCAGACCTGGGGTCCCAGCACACAAAGACTCAGCCTCTGAGCAGTTTGGTGCCTGAGACTGGCCCTCCTTTTCTGACCCTGGGTTCAGTCATGCCCCCTGTAAAGTCCTGTCTCTTAAAGGCTTGGACAGGAGACCCCTCTATCTAGGAGAGGAACTCCTGCTCCAGCCTACTTGTTTATGACTCCTATAAACTCCAAGAGCATCTCCTATTGACAATAAAAGTCATGTTCGTAAGGCCACAAGCAACTGTAACCCTAGGGCACAGAAGGAGAAACACAAACTCCAGGAGCTTACCAGCCAGAGACTTAGTAGAAAGCGCAGTCTATGGGTTCAGTGAAGGAGTCTTGCTTTCAATCAAGGCAAAAAATGACCTCTGTCCTACACACAAGCAAGTATGCAAACTTATGCTCCTGACACCTGTGCATGCACAGGAATAATATAATATAATATACATATATATACCACACACCATATAATATAATATAATATAATATAATATAATATAATATAATATAATATAATATAATATAATATAATATACATATGCATATATATACCACACACATACCTTGCACATACAAACACCGATATACGTTTCCTTTCACCTTTTGAATTCTTTTCGTTCCCAGGACTAGAGGTGTTCAATATGAAGTTGGGTTCCAGCTACAAGCAGCAGCTTGATTAAATAATGTGGTGAACAGTCATTACTCTGCAGAGCACAGAAACTGCTAGACTGAGGTAGTCTCTTGTTACCCTGTGATCACTACACAGCCTTGAATTGTATATCAAAGGTTAGAGATCAGCCTTTAAAAAGCCATGCTACTGAATGTTACTTTTGCAGTTTGATAAATTTTGTAACTGCAAGTGAAATATCCTAAGCCTGGAATCATCTGGATTATGTTGCTAAGCAACAATATTTAGAAAGTTAGGAACATTAAATGCATTTTCCATTTAACCCCACATTTGAGTCAAGGCCATATACATATACAGTTGTCCTTCACATATTCTGAGAGTGTTTCCAAGAAGTGCTGAAAATATGAAAATACACTGATGTTTAACTCCCTTTTGTAAAAGAGCGTAGTGTCTGTACATAACCTGGACATATCCTCCTGTTTACTTCAAGCCATCTTTACATAATTTATAAAGAAATAGGTGTTGGGCAATATTGTTCAGGGAATAACAATAAATGTCTGAGTGTGTTGACTACACATGAAGTTTGTTTGTTTGTTTGTTTTTATGTATTTTTGAACTGTGATTGGTTGAATCTTAAAAGCACATATATTGAGCCCTAAAATAAATCAGATTTTGTTGTGTAGCCTGTTCTAAAATAACCTCATTGCTGGGAAGTCTATTATAGTCACATTTACCAAACAATTGTGGCACAATAAATCTAGAAAAAATTGTGTGTTTGTGTGTGTGTGTGTGTGTGTGTGTGTGTGTGTGTGTCTAAGGTCATGCAAAGAAATGACCTTCAGAGCCCGTGAGTGGGTATTCCCCTCCTGGCTTTGTTTTCTGATGCAGAGAGATAAGCATTCAGCTACAATCTTGGGACAAATAAGCCAGTAAGGTCCAGTCCTGCACAAAGCTGAAGAAATGATTATTATTAGCATCAAGAGTATGTGAAAAACTGTGGCCTCGAGGTGGAAAGTTGGAGATAAAGAGTTCATTCCTGATGTCCTTGGGGCCAAAAGGTAAGTACCCACAGTCAGAATGCTGTATCCTTTCACTATAAACTAGTTTAATCATTTCTGTACATCCCACTCGTACTCTGTATTTGGAAATGTTATATCTAAGCAGGTGAAAATAAGAAACTAATTGAAAAAGAAAACTTGGTGGTTGGGTGGGAAAAATGAAACACCAGAACAATTATTTGATGAAAATTCAGAGCAAGCAAGCTATAAGGCAGGGGATTAGGAGTACTCTAGAATGTGTCTTTATTGGAGAACTATATGGCAGGTATGTGTTTTATGAAATATTTTGTCCCCATATTGTTGAATATTAGTTCTTTTTGTAAATATGTACTAATTACATGCACTAATTTTTAAAATGTTTAACCTATAGCATTTAATATTCTGAACCACAGAATATTAAACATTAAGTCTTTCTTCATTCACTACTCTGAACTAACTTGATGCTTTAATATTTATCATAAGTATCTAGAGACAATTTTTCAGCTTCAATTTCAGATATTTTTAACACTAAAATTATAATTGTGATAAATCAATAAGAAGTTCTGTGTGTGTGTGTGTGTGTGTGTGTGTGTGTGTGTGTGTGTGTGTGTAGGAATAACAAACAGAAAACTTGTATTTTTCTTATGTAGAAAAAATTTTAGTGATAGGGCCAATGAAAATAATCTTCTTTTATTACTTTGAATTTTACCTGGTATCTTTTTATATTATGTGGTGATATTTTGTTTGTGCTGAAATGTGGTGATATTTTATTTGTATGTTAACAAATAAAGTTTGCCTGGAGATCAAAGGACATAGTAGAAAGCCATAAAGTAAAGTCAGGCAAAGGTAGCACATGCCCTTAATCGGATCACATGGCAGGCAGAGTCTCTGTGTGTTCATGGACACAGCCAAGTGTGGTGACACGAACTTTTAATCCCAGTACCAACCATAGAGACCTGGAGGTCTGTATAGACAGGCGGTGATGAGGAAGTGAAGAGCTGGGCTAAGAGCCAATGAGAAGGCAGTACAATAAGGGTGCAGGTTAGACAGGAAGAAACTGGGTCTTTTGGGAAGCTATGGCGGCATGGTGAGCTAAGGTTAGCTGGTGGCTTTTCCTATTTCTCTGATCGCTACAGCTTTCACCCCTGTAGTTGGCTCTGTGTTTCTATTTATAAGAACATTTTGCATGAATTTTAAAGAGTCTTTATTAATAAAATCAAACCCGGGGCCAGTTATTGGGGTGAAACGCTGGATGGTCAGACGCTGGATGGTCAGAGAGACAGAACAAGCCACAGCTAACCTCACCTGGCCAACTTCTCAGGTGATCTTGTTTCCTCAGACTGGAAGCCTCTGTGTCCTCATCCCAATGGTTCTCAGCTGAACTGTACTGCTCGAAAGCCTGAAAGCTTAACCAGGCCAAATGCTTCTAGTTTCTGGTCCTCACGCCTTATATATCTTTCTGCCTTCTACCATCACTCCCTGGGATTAAAGGCGTGTGTCACCATGCCTGACCATTTCCAAAGTGGCCTTGAACTCACAGAGATCCCAGATGGATTTCTGCCTCTGGAATGCTAGGATTAAAGGTTTGTGCTACCACTGCCTATCCTCTATGTTTAATATTGTAGCTGTTCTGTATCTGACCCCAGATAAGTTTATTAGGGTGCACAATATTTCAGGGAACACATACCATCTCAGACCATTTAGAATTTTATCTACAATACTACTTTTTTAATTTTTCTTTTTTAAACAGT
This sequence comes from Peromyscus leucopus, assembly GCF_004664715.2. Taxonomy (NCBI): domain Eukaryota; kingdom Metazoa; phylum Chordata; class Mammalia; order Rodentia; family Cricetidae; genus Peromyscus; species Peromyscus leucopus. Next base: position 11,286,048 of record NC_051070.1, on the reverse strand, counting down.
CTCATTGTTTAGCACTTGCTGACCAGTAGGTCTCTATAGACCCAGCTAGCTTTGAACTGGCAGAGATGCACCTGCTTCTACCTACTTTGTGCTGGGATTAACAGTGTGTTATGTTACACCAAGCCTTTATTTTCCCCAAGTACAAAATTTAAGGATGTATAGTAATATACAATAGCAATTTTTCTGAATCCTTTTATTCAGTAAGAAAAATATATTTTACTAGTAAATATTTTAAGTATTTTGTTTGTTCATACTACTCAGTAACCAATTAAACATGAAAAGAGAGATTTCCAAAATGACAGTTTCCCTTTCTGAGTCTTTCATCACTGAAAGATTTTGGACACAATAATAAATTGATATGAGTATAACATTATGTCACATATTTCATCACAAAAGTTGACACTATAATTAGAAAAACACAGATAAAATTAAATATCGCCTCTGAAGTGATTATCTTTAAAGAATATGTATGTTTTATGTATTACACAAATCAGGACGAGGAATCATTTTCAAGTTTTGTGAATATTCATTTAAAGTATATATTCCTGTGGTTTTCTGCAGAACTATGCCTGAAGAATCCTGACAATGTTGAACCTCCTTTTCAATTCAACCATCAGAAACCCAGTGGATATGAAGTATGATTGATACTCTTTTGTAAAAAGGATTTATTTATTTTTTACTATATAGTCTGTGTTCTGCCTGTATGTCTGCCTGCATGCCAGAAGAGGGCACTAGACCTCATTAGAGATGGTTGTGAGCCACCATATGATTGCTGGGAATTGAACTCAGGACCTCTGGAAGAGCAGTCAGTGTACTTAAACCCCAAGCCATCTCTCCAGCTCCCACAATTGATATTCTTAATGATCAGTGCTTAAATTGAAGTATGGGTGTATAACATACACTTCAAACAGACACAAATATATGTACTTATGAACATAAATTGGAATACACAGATGCTATAACTGCTGATAGTTTGAAAGATGACAAAAGACTGAACGCTAATTCTCTAGACAGTCATGTCTGTGACACTTATTCAGAACAGGGGTCTCCGTATTACCAGTTCCTTGCATTTGGAAAACCTGCTTGTGAGGTATGGGTAGACAAACCAGGACGCCTTCCAAGTTCCTCCTCCGGTTGTTACAAATGTAACAAAAAAGTGGCAATCTCATACATGCTATGATGGAACTAATTTGCCCCACATCAAAGCTATTCAAAATGAAGTGAGAAACACAAAGGATGAACGGACAATTCCTCAACACAGTCCTTCTCCACTTCAAACTGAAAACACATGACTTCAGATTTCAAAGCCATACTTATTTATTTATTTCCCCCTAAGAATCACTGCTGCTTTGCCAATTAGTGGGGCAAATAGGCTCTTATGTGACAGTGCAGGAGCTCAGAATCTAGGCAGTTATTGACCACAGTGCCCTGAAAATGAAAATGACTTCTGGGTATTAGAGCACATTAGAGGTGGGAAGCATCCTGTAACACTGGCTGCTGAACTTTTGACTCGGGAAGCTGTAATGCCTCCACCCTGTTTAATGGGTTTGAAGTTTGAGTCCAGCAGAGATGAGGCAGCGTCCTGCGGTCAGTTGAATGCACTCATGCTGTTTACTTTGTGTTTGAAGTCTTTTTATTTCTCTGGAGTATTCTCTCTCCACATGAAGGGAAACAATCAAAACTAGAGAAATCAGTTCCCACGTGAGAACATTAACACGTAAAATGGACATTTATACAATTTTGCTCATTTTTATTCTATTTTTATATAACACAAAAGATGGAGAAAAAAAGGTTCTGGCTCAAATAGAATCTGTCTGAATGGCAAGCTTTATAGCCAACAACTAGGTGGTATTTTCTTATCCTGTAAAGATATTATACAATGTAAAATATTTGTCAGCAAATATGAAGACTTATGCAAGCTAATCACACATACAAGTTTATTTTCTGATTCCTGAATCATGACAGTATCACTCATTTGTGAAAAAATAATTTATGTAAAAGAATAGGAGTCCCACCATGCTCTTCTTACTTCAAAGGGCTTCTTTTGTTCAATTAACAATTGTTTATACTTTGTTTGAGCAGATACAAAATTGTGCACACTGTTTTTAAATTGTCTGATTCATTTAAGTTGGACTTGGCTAATCAAATAAATATGACAGTTGTATTGGTTACCCATTCTGAACATGTTCCTTGACATTCAGTTGATTGGGACAGTTTAAAAATAGGAAGTAAGTCATTTAAGAGATATGTGAGCACTGCATTCTCTTGTGTGGAGTGTGCACTGCCGGTCAGTTTGCCTTCCTGTCTTAAAAGCACATACACATTGATTTATTAATGTGTGTTCATTGACTATGTGCCTAGTTGTCAGCAGGCACTTTAGTTTCTATTAGTAGTCCAGGAATCAAGTCTAATACTACCTTAAACTCATGCTTATTTTATCAATTGATTATCAATAATTACTATTGAATACATTCAAAATACATGCTACTTTATGTCATTAAACCACATATAATATAATTTATGCTATTTTGAAACTTATAATTTATTGAAATTGTTAGATTAAAAAAAGGATAAGTGGATGACTAAGCCATATGCAATAGATAAGACTAGAAACAACAAACAAAACAAAACACAGCAGCAACAGCAGCAGCAGCAGCAACAACAAAAAATCCCACTGTAACAGCCAGCAAACGTTGTCTCTACCAATTCTTACACAAACTTGAATGTATTAAACTGCCATGCCGGTTGTTCTGACTTGCTCAGATACAGGATTACAAAATAATGCCATGTCATTGGCAAAGTTTCGATGAATTGACTGAACATTTTTATCACAAATTATATTTTCCCTCATTCATAATATATTGAGTCCTCCCTAAGATCATTAGAAGTCTCATATATTATGTCACATGCCAAAGATTGGAGCTTCTAATTATAAACAAGGGACACTTGTAGCTATTCAATGATATTTTGAGTGCTTCTTCTCTGATATTTTTATTTTAATATAAAGCCCTATCTAGATGATGCTTGGTAATCTAAACATCCAAGAGTGGGCTGGGTACAAATTAACCACCGTAGACTTTCTATTTTAAAGAGAAGATCCTGGAACTCATCTCATCACAGGTGACATTTCCTTAATTATTGTTATTCCTACATATACTAATAATAATTTGCTATGATAGACACATATCAATCTGTGAGTAAATACGGATACTCTTTGTCTTATAGCTGCATTTGTGTTTGTTTTATTCTGTTTAGCTTGTTATGTATATTTTCCATGATGTTTGTTTAAGGAAACATTTTGTGATACAAAATTTTCTTGTTATTCAGTTTAAGTTAAAAAAAATTCCCACTGTTTTTTAAAGAGAATTATATTTTGAAAATTCCAATAGAAATTTGAACATCAAAGGAGACAAACCTGGACACAATGGAAATTAATTCATATATGGTGCTATAATTCTCATAGAAATACCTCCTGGCATAAAAGTTAAGCACTCTCACTTGACCCTATTCTAGTTCTTTGGCAAATATAGAAATTAATTCTGCAGCATCCAGAAAAATAAATAACACTACTGACCAAGCTAATCTCAGAGTGTCCATTCCAATGTAAAGGCATGAGCCATGCAATGTGAAAATCAGCAACTGAACACAATTTTAACTTTTAATTACCTATTGACTGCCTACTCAATCTGTTAGCAATCTCCACCTTCTTAGTCTCTGAGGTGAGTTCCTTCCTCACATTTTCCATATAAGGTTATTTGTTAGGGATTCAGTCTTACATTTGAATCCACTAAGGGTGTGTTGCATTTTTAAATTATGTTTGGTATTAAAGTGAATTGTAATGAAGACTTGGGTTAAAGATAGGTTTATAGGTAAAGGGTATTCGCTTCTTTTTCAGAACACTTGAGTTCAGATCCAACATACCACTCAGGTAGCTCACAAGTGACTCTAACTTCAGTACCAGCAAGTTTTAGGCCCTTTTCTAGCCTCTCTGTATACTTGAAATAAAATTATAAGAAACATGTTTTAAAAGACTAAGAATAAGAATATACGTGTAGAAAATGTACATTTAGACCTCACCAGAGTAACTGCACATGATTTGTTGAAAACATATGCAAAGAGAAACTTGTTTCGTGTTTTATAAACCCATATTAAAGAAATATTGCAGTCTATTAGATCTAAAGATTCTATTTATCTTACAGTTAAAGTACAAAATTTTCACCAAGCCATGACAAGGCTAATGTATACCTGTAAATGGATTTTATGTAAATACATTTCTAACTGACTTACCATACTACAGCCTCACCATGTTCTTTGAACTAATCCCCCACACTAAGTATGTTAATATGTGTTCAAATAAATTCTACAATGATGTTTATCTTTACTTTTACATTAAAATGAAAATTTAATCATATCATCTTGAATTGTCCAGGAAACTGGTACGTAGAATGAATCAGAAGTGCAATGACTTATTCAGGGTTCCTTTTAATTTTAAAATGAGTAAAGCTCAAAACAGAGAGCACTTGTGCTCCAGACTCAGGTTTGAACTCTGTGAATAGAGAGGGAAGCCTCACATTGCTGAAGATGTTCGGTCTTCCCTAGGAGGAAGACCAACATGCGCATCTCCCATTAGCAGAGTCCTGCACTGGACAGGACGGGCTCTGCCCTAGTACCCACAGCATTCACAGTCATTGGAAATGGAGCAACCCGAGAGTCATGATGTAACATTGGCATGGGCATGGGTCTTATGAAGAATCCTGAGCTGTGGTGCTTGAGGCTGTTAGCTACTCCTGCTCTCCAACAGGTGTCCTCTGCAGCAGGGTTCCCTCCAGTTTCTGCCACAGGTCAAGAAACTCTTCAAAACTATGGACTGCTGTGTGGTATTCCAGCAGCATTTAGTATTGAATATCTTATTACAGTCTTCTTGAATCCCTTTCAGGACAGATTTGTAGCTTTAGCATGTAGCAAATATATTTATATATTAATGGAGGTGAATATACTACATTAACTTTATAGTAATTTTCTTGTAATAGTTCACACATAATTATGACTTACAATTCTAACCAAATTAGAAGTGCTTCCTTTCTTAATAAGACCCAGACTTTGCATTTGTTAATATTCCTCTCTGTCTCTCTGTCTCTGTCTCTCCGTGTGTGTGTGTGTGTGTGTGTGTGTGTGTGTGTGTGTGTGTGTGTGTGTTCTTGTATACCACAGAGCACACATGGAACTCAGAGGACAACTTACAGGAGTTACTTCTCTCCATTGTGTGAATTTCTGGGAATATAGCTGAACTCATCAGACTTAACATGAAGCGCGTTTGTCAGCTGAGTCATTTACCTGGACCTGAGAGCACATTTTTATATGTAGAATTTAACTAGAAAAATGTTTAGGACCAAAGCAAATATTTTCTAATATCTTTCTATGCGAGAAAGAGAAGACCTTCAAAGTTGGTAATGTAAGTCATGACTTTTGCAGGACACGGTAGTATGAATGAAAGCTATTAAAGACCCAGTTCTGTCTCATCCACTCTTCAACACTGAATAAATATTTCAAGTGTCTATTCCCCTCACTAATTACTCACAGGATATCCAATTTCCTATTTAAATTCACTATGCACAAATTGTTGAAGTATATTACAGATATTTAAATGGTATCAAATTAAGGCAGAGAATTATGTATTTGCTTATTTGCCAGGAAAATTGTACTTTCCTTCCAGAATTTTGTGTGTGTGAAAAATCTGGTGGCAATTTCATAAGACTCAGCTGCTGGCTGGAAGCAGGAGAGCACTTTTATTTTGGGAGGGAGTTATTTTATTTTATTTTGTTTTTTGCATGACTGAAATTTAAATTTTTGAGATTGTGTTTTTATCCCTGGAATCACTTGTTTTATTTCCTCATAGTTCTACCTAGTGTTTGCATTGTTTGACCTAAATGTAAAACATTTTCACACTATCCAAAATACAGCTTCTTGTCCAATTTACATAAGGCTTCAGTTTCTCCACATACATGTAATAGATGCTTATTATAAAGAATTTCCAAAGGATACAGATAGGTGTAGCTATAGAACAGTATTAAATTGATAGAGAATAAAAATACTAATAGGATTTGCACTGAAAACTATTTGCAATTATATGACGAAAAATATAATAGAATTAAGGAGTAAAATACAAATCAATTATCATAGTTAATTTTTTTGTACTTCAGTAATATACGTAATGGAAAAGATAATTAAAATTTTGAGAGCATTAAAAACAACTTATATTTTTCATAAGATATTATAATTTCATGGACACATAAAAATGTTTTTTAAGTTGAAATTAAATGCCACAGATAGCACAGAGGGTAGTTGGAAATCCTAAGCACCGAGTGAAGGGTTACAACACACCCCCACGGTCGCATATACCGGGCGGACACTTCCGCCTAGCCAATTCCAGTCAGGATAGGCATTTCCGGGTCAGAGCGTCTCTCGTAACCAGGATACCCGGTGGACCCGGACACCTCCGCCTAGCAAGTTCCGGGTCAAGGCATCTTGCGTGACCAGGATCCGTGACGTTACATGGCCACGTAAGCTCGCAACGTGACCATGTGATCTACGCACACGCGTGGAGTAGTGACGTGACCTGGCCACGCCCCCAGCCGGTCCCTCTTCTTCTCCACGCACGTGTCTCTCCCACAGGCCTGCGCACTCTATCCCTTTAACTCTAATAAACTCTATAAGCAGATTCTGTCGTGTTTCGTGACATATCCTTGCAGGGTAAGAACACAACGCAGCTAAATAACTAACACTGAGACTCTCATTTTGCATTTTCAGGGAACAGAAGAGAACAATGACTCCTTGATGTGTAGATGTATCCAACCGTCTTATTAAATAAGAAACATAGAACCAATGTAAAAGAGAAAGCCGAGAGGTCAGAGCTCAGAGCTAAAATCTTACCCTTCCTCCTGCTAGCTCCTAGCTTCCCGAAAGAGACCTATTTCCTGTCTGTCCGTCTTTTCATAGTCTTTTGTTCTGCCTTCTCATTGGTTGTAAACCCAAACACGTGACTGCCTCGTCACCGTCTGTATGTACGGCCCCCCAGGTCTTAAAGGCATATGTCTCCAATGCTGGCTGTATCCCTGAACACACAGAGATCTATGGGATTAGAGGAGTGCACCACCACCGCCACACTCTGTCTATGGCTCTAATAGCTCTGACCCCCGGGCAACTTTATTTATTAACATACAATTAAAATCACATTTCAGTACAATTAGAATGCCACCACAAAGGTCCTCAGTATATAGTTCTGGCTAGCCTGAAACTCATTATACAGACCAGGCAAGCTCTGAACTCCCAGAGCTTCAAATAAATCTATAGCTATTCCTGTGTGCGTTTGTACTGACAACTATAGGCTGAACATACATTTAAACATGGGCTTTTAAAAGATCACATCTTCTATTTTAAAACAAATTGAGGGCCTGGAAAAATAGTAGTGTTTCATGTAGGCCTGCTTACACCAATGCTTGATGCCAGCTTTAAGAAACCCAACAGTTTTTTCTACACTTTGCAGGAGCTGCACATGCTTGACCAAGACTCACATAGATACCCATTCACAAAAGAAAAAAACAATTATTTAAAAAGGATAATCATGGAGATACAATAACTGGGCCAATATGAGATAAAAGTTGCCATCCTCCAGCGACAGTCACTGCCTTCCCCGTGACAGTCGAGCTAGAATCCTTCAGCTGCTGCGGAAAGGAGGAAAACATGGAGAATAGATGATGGGTAAGGTTGATACATTTTAGCTGTAGGCCTCGGGTCATCAGGAGCACTGGGATAGGTTTGTCTCATGAACAGTTATGAACTTCTCAGAAACAAGATAAGGCAAGATGTTATTCACAGATGGTAGCCAGGAGAGGAATGTGTATGGAGAAAAGTAGAGATGGCAGTGAAGGATACTGAGGTTCACCCAGCTTCCATATACTGGTTTGATATGAGCATGTCTCAGTTGCTAGGTATAAGCTCAAATGACCAAACGATTCGTAGCTGAATCCTTTCTGGGAACTTGTTCTGGCCAGACAGTTGTCTTAGTAAAAATCCAACTCTTTCATGTATCAAAACTCTTTCATGTGTTAGATAATTGTGTGTAGTATTATTTAAAAATAAAATCAAATTTCTAGTTAAATTGTAAGGAAATCAAAAGTTATCTCTAGATTCTGAATTTTAAGTAAGAAGGAATCAGAAACACAAACTAAAAACTAGGCCTAAGGGAACATTTCAAAATCACCAGTCACACACACACACACACACACACACACACACACAAACACACACACACACAAACACACACACACACAAACACACACACACACATACAAACACACACACACATACACACACACACACACACACACACACACACACAGAGTTTGGAGCAATTAATGCTAAGAAAGGGATGGTATTTTTCAAGAGTTGAGTATTTAATTTGAAATTATCTTACTAAATTACATAAATACCCATGCATTTCAGCATGACAACATCAAATATCAAGACAAGTATCAGTAAAGTAAATGGAAAAATATTATTTACTAAAATATAAGTAGATATTCCTGGAGTGTAAAATCTAATGTTATTGCCATTTTCCTTAAAAAAAAAAAAAAAAAAAAAAAAAAAAAAACCCTATGTGTGCATTAATGATTATACCTATTTTGAATTTTACCTGTAATTAGATTTACTTTACCAACCGTTAGATTAACTTACCAATGAATGTCTGTTGCATCAGAGGAAATTCACATAGCTCATTCATCCACTCTGTATTCTTTAGTCTGCTGTCAGGGCTCTCCATCCCTGCTGAGCTATAGTGAAGGAACTCCTTTCCTGTCAGCAGGAGCATAACACTGACACTCAGAGCTTTCCTTTCTCACATGTAAACAACACAAACTTGAAACAGCACACATTTCTGCATAAGTAAAACCTGCAGAAAAGCAGATGACCCCTCCCATGGAAGAAGGAATTGCTGCACCATGAAAAGTAAAATCAGACTATGGAGATAATAGCCATAGTGCTTGTACTTGCAAAAGGAAACATTGGCGGGCTCTCCTCTGCATTTGGCTCTGCATCACCTAAGTGCTTCCCATTGACAACCCCTGTGGATAGCCTTTTGATTCTTATGTTCAGAAGTCCTGCTGGCCAAAACACCAAAAGTAAAATGGACATGGAACTTCCGATTCCACAGCCTTACAGTCATTGCTTACATCTACATCACCCTGGTCCCAGAGGGAAGATAAATACCTCCCTTATCTGCTCTCATTGCCATTAAATTATCTCAGGTAATTAGAAATAAGACCCTCTCCTAAGTGGAATCCCTAGGTGCTGTAAAGATTTGAGCTATTGTGAATTGAAAATTAAAAAGAAACAAATAAGACAGGCTAACAGGGACTGTTTGTTAAGAAGCTAGCCATATCCTGCATCTTTTCAGAAAGGACTGTATGTGTACTATCAAACAATATTTAACCAAAAATATTTATTAGTATTTTTAAATTTGACTACTTATGTATGATATGCATGCATTTTTACTATCTTAACTAACAGAATTAATGTTACTTTTTTGACACAAAAAAAGCACTCAAATTATAGTCATTCACCTTTTTTTCCAAATCTTAGTGAAATCCATGTAATGTGAAATTTTATTAAATTCTCAATTGCTGCTGAATGCATTTCTTCACCTGCAAATTAAGAGAGATACTACTTAAAGTGATTTTTAAAATATAAGTAAAATTTAAGTAAAGCTTAATTTGTTGTTATGAATATAAGAATGTGATTATGAGGCTATAAAGCTTGTGTACTTGGAAACTATTCACATTTTAGTGGGAATTCATAGCTTACACTTCCAGGATAACCTTATCTAAGCATTGTATTCTCCCTAATGAGTTATATAGAATTCATATAACTTGTCATATTATAAGTTGTAGCATAAAATGAGCCTTAATAGTAGTGTATGCTTTCCTTAAGGAGGATCTTCTTCAACAACTGCAGTTCTACTGAAGCCCATTTCTGGTGCAGACGAAGGTGCGGCCTTCGTCTCTTTTTCCAGCATCTAGAGGATGAGATCCACATGGAGTGTTGGATTTGAATTCACAGCAGTGACATTTTCAATATGAATTGCAGAATTATTCTTTTTACTGTCCATCCACAGAACCTGGATGCTTTACACATTGAGTTTACTCATAAAGGAGAGCATGTCTCAGTACTTTCTGAAAAATATATTATGGATTTAGGATGAAAATCTGAATCATCCAGTAAGAGCAGCCATTGGAAGGGAAAGAAGCTGGAAACTGAAATAGAAAAATGATGCTAAGGCACAAGAATGAATCTAATACCACAGATAGGATACTGTTAAAACTTCACATGGCTCTTGAGGTCATGAACACCCTTATTGGTCTTCTAGGCTGAGGAAAACTTGTTTCAAATTCTCAGAACCATAGAGGAATTATAAATAATTTTGATGTCCACTCGGGACTAGTATATAATTTCTGTCTGCTTTTAATCTGTATCCATATGACTCACATAGTACAGTTTCTTTGCCACTTACTGGTTAATGGCTTTAGAAAACTGTTTTTTTTTTCCCTAAAATAAAAAACACAGAATAACCTAGATGCCATACTTGCACAGTTTAAGTGGAGAGATAGGGCTTAACAGGTGTGATGAATCTGAAAAGCTTTCTACAGGAAATACTATATCCACAGAATTATTCTTCAGCATAATTTATTCACTATAAGTCAAATGGAAGTTTCATGAGTGCATTCCATGCCAGAAAAGACACCTGAGAGAAAGTTTCCAACTTTAAGGAGGGCACCATCAGAGAAGATTTAGGGTAAGGTTTTTTTTGGGGGGAATTGTATGCAATCCTCATTATATCACTGAATACAGGACATCTATATGATATCAATTGCATTAGGAACATGGATCACTTTATTCAGACAGTATTTGTCAAATGGCAGGATTGCAAAGGTGTTGATTCTCCCTTCTGAATGCTGATCTTTATGTGTGAGATATTAAGTCAAATCCCCAAATCAGAAGGGACAGTTTAGCCTCATTTTCTGGAGGAAATATTGGGTTTCATTGATTTTTCTCTACAAGGAACATGTTCCCTTTACTCTACAAACCATTTATCTTGTTTTTATTAACATATATTTGCATATGTAGTCTACATTTACATTTTAACCTACTACATTGTTTCTCAAAGATTCCACCTTTGCTATTTAAGATTCCCATCTGTCATGTTGATTGTGATTGTCAGTTTGATGGGATTTGCAACACCTCTAAGAAATCTCTAGGCTTATCCCTAAGGGATTTTCCAGATAGGTTTAAACAAGATGGGAAAACAAAGTTTGAATGTGGGTGGCATCATCCAGTGGGTTAGGATCCAAGTCTGAGAAGCAGCAAAAAGCCAAAAGCACAAACACCCAGTGTTCTCTCTTCTTCCTGATCTAATCCAGTGTGACCAGCTGCCTCACCCTTTTGCACCATGTCTCCCCATCATGAACTATACCCTGGAGTTTGATATTCATCAGACACAATGCTGAGACTTTTGCATGAAGCCTAATTACTGCTATTTTTGGTTTCTATGACTTGTAGTTTAATTAGGATGTACATAATAGTATGTATAATTTGATATTATTAATACACCAAAAAATATTTGGGAATACCCTTCATGTTTGTAAGCATAAACTACAAACAGTTTGCAAATTGTGTTAGTATTAGATATCTAACTTTGGAGATAAAGTAATAACAACAATTAGAAAAATATCAACAAAAACCTACATTATTCTGTGGTCAAGTGTAAGGGTGGCCTAGATCCTCTTGTAGTGCAGGATAGAATTGGGGCTGATAACTGCATGCATTCCCAGTGTAAATACCTACATTACTTATGAAAAATTCTAGGAAGAAGAGTCATGATTCACCAAGACCTACCCATGGCTAGAAGAAGCAGACCACACCTGGCCCCAGTATTTACTGAAGTTAGGGAAGAAGACTGCTGGAAGGTCTCACCTGCTTCTGCTTCCTGTTCCTAGGCTTTCAACCTTCCGGCTTTTTTAAGATAGAACAATTGGATTCTCTTGTGGATTTTCATACCTGTCTGTCAAGAGAGCAAAAGACAGTCAGACGTGACTATTGCATTAGTCAAGAAGTTCATTTTATTTGTTGTTTTGCTTTTAAGGATAGTTAAGTGATATGGTATGAGCAGGTTCTTGTCTAGGTCCTATGGTCTTTCTATCCATAGGTTCTTGTCTAGGATTACAATAGTAGGTATGAGTTTTCCTAATTGAGTGAAGCTTATATATAGTTAGACATCTGTTAGTTACCCCCAGGATCCATGGTCCACCATTGCACCAGTGAAAAGATTCTGCTGGTAATTGTCTTTTTTTTTTTTTTTTTTTAATTCTCAGGCTTTACAGGTAGACTTTTGTTAATTTCCTCCTTTAGTGCCCTGCATAGCATCTTCTAATGCTCTGAGACCCAACCCTCAGGACAGGGATTTCCAGGTCAGTACCCACTTGATTTCCCCAAAGAGTGCCACCAAAGTGAGTCTTGCCTTCAAGTTTGGCAGGCATCTAAGAGCAGTGAAAACTACCTAGAGTTTTGAAGGGTTCTATTGGACCCACTTGGCCAACAACTCAAAGGGATGGATCTCTCTATTATTCCTTAAGATATCATTTTTGAGAAAACGATGTCACTTTTCAGTGTTTATCATTTGTGTGTATGATATGTGTATATATTCTCTCTCTCTCTCTCTCTCTCTCTCTCTCTCTCTCTCTCTCTCTGTGTGTGTGTGTGTGTGTGTGTGTGTGTGTGTGTGTGTGTGTGTTTTCTCATTCATGTCTGAGATGGGACACTCAGGCAGAAGTCAGAACACAACCTCATGTGTTGCTCTTCACTGTCTCCTTCTGTAAGATGGAATGTCTCATAAAAAAAATAACAGGTTTAAAAAAAAATGGAATGACTCTTTTTGTGGTTTATCAGTAGGTAGCAAAGGGCAGCCAGTCTACAAGCTTTACAATGTTCTCATGTCTCCATCTTCCATCTCAGTATAGCACCAAAGGAACTTGCAGATGAATGTCACCACTCCAGGCTTTGGGTTGGTCCTGTGAATCTGAAATCAGCCCCCATTCTCTCCCAGCTAGCTGCTTACTCACTGTCCCATTTCCTCCGACCCCCCTTTGAATCTTTTCACTTTGAACATTTGCCTGCTAAAAGAATCCACCAGAAAATGGCCTTTCATAAAAACTAGTTGTATTTTCTTCATCTTTTTAACTATTTTAGTTTATTTATTAATGAAAAATTTTCAAGACAAAACACAAAAACTTTATGATACTATATATATTTTAGAATATTTGTTCGAAGATTTTTAGACTTTATATCTTATACACAATAGAAAAACTTTAAATCATAAATATAGATTGTTCATGTTAGTTTAGGTTGTTGAAAGATAAATGGATAAGTGCTAATCCTATTATTTTTATGTTACCTATATTTTACACTAGAATTCTTAACCATTTACTTTAATCATGCTTTCTTTATCTCAGAAAATATACCTCGTCCATTTTCATTGGTTAGGTGAACAGGAATATTGAAGAAGCTGTGTGTGTGCACGCGAGTGTGTGTGTGTGTGTGTGTGTGTGTGTGTGTGTGTGTGTGTGTGTGTGTGTAGATAAACCTGGAATAATAGTAATGAATTAACATTGTTTACAGAAAGAATAAGCATGGTGGTATGTGCTTCCCCTCCATGGATAATAATGATGTTAAAGAGTGGCTGATGGACCTTCCCTCAAGGTGGTTCAGATAATGAGACCTTTTCCATTTTATGGATGTGCCACTATCAATGACCTTGTCTCCATGCTCAAAAACAGACAGAAAAACTTGAGAAGGCATAGGCTTTTAAAGGTGTTACTATATTCAATAATAGTGTCAAAAATAACCTTATATTGTACTCTGTGATAAGAGAAAGGAAAGCATATGGATTATGTTAAATAAGTACCCAGTACAACCTGATAATCACTAGGCATATGAAAGCTAATGATAATGTCAAAACTGGAGCAAATAATGTCAGCCAGACTCAACTTAATGTTCCTTGGGTTTGGAATGATGAAGCCTATAATATCAAAACCAAATCCTTGGTGAGGTATATTGGCATAAACCTTTAATGCCAGCTCTTGGGCGAAACAAGCAACTAGATTTCTGTGAGTTTGAAGCCAGCCTGGTCTACATATGAGCTCCAGGACAGCCAGAGCTACATTGAACCTAGTGTGGCAGTGTCTCAAAAAACTAACAAACAAAAATTTTTAAAAAACTTAAAAAGAAAACTTTCTGAAAAGCATTATCAGAAAAATAATGCCAGAATGTGACTGAAAGAATAATGACCCTGAAATGGAGAATATAAATTATTATATGCAGAATATAAATGAATGCATTTTGTGAATAAGTATTAACATGACAAAAGATTATATAATATGCTTTTAAAAGGTTAATCGAATGTACATACATGTGTTATATTAAGGTAGCTAAATACTTATTATTCAATAATTCTAATATGGTTATATTTTCAGTATTCTGCCTTTTATATTTATTTATTTTTATATTTTATCTGTAAGAGAGTTTTGTATGCACGTGGAGGTCAGAAAAGGGCATGGGAACCCTTGGAGTCACAGATGGTTGATAAACTACCATGTTGTTGCTGGAAACCAAACGCGCGTCCTCTGCAAGAGCAGCGAGTACTCTTAGCCATTGAGCCATTTCTCGAATATAGTATTGGTGTAACTAACGAGGTCATTCCACATAATTTATCTGGTAATTTATTTCTGGGATAACTTGCAGCCAATAGGGGTTGGTTACAGGATCTGGGAGAGATGAGTTACCATCCAGCGGAGAACTCTTGCTTGGTGTCACATCCAGCTTCCAGGACCATAAGGTATCCAGAAGAGGCAAGCATGTGCATCTGGACTCTTAAGGGGATCCTATAGATGTAACCAACCGTCTTATTAAATAAGAAACACAGAAACAATGCAAAAGAGAAAGCCGAGAGGTCAGAGCTCAGAGCTAAAATCTCACCCTTCCGCCTGCGCTGTCCCAGCTTCCCGAATGAGGGTTCTATTTCCTGTCTGTTCGTCTATTTAAAGTATTTTGTTCTGCCTTCTCATTGGTTGTAAACCCAAACACGTGACTGCCTCGTCACTGTCTGAATGTACAGCCCCCTAGGTCTTAAAGGCATATGTCTCCAATGCTGGCTATATCCCTGAACACACAGATATCTATGGGATTAAAGGCGTGTGCCACCACTGCCACACTCTTGCTATGGCTCTAATAGCTCTGACCCCCGGGCAACTTTATTTATTAACATACAATCAAAATCACATTTCAGTACAATTAGATTACCACCACAGGATCCCTCTCAGCCACGCCCCAGGGACAGGTCGTAGGCAGGTGTGGCAGTTCCTTGCTGTCATTCTAGGGGCAGTGTTTCAAGGTCAAAGCTGGAACCTACTACATTATAGATTTAAGTATTCTTAACATATTAATTCTATGAGAAAATGGAATGACAAAATAGTTACTATTCTAAAGACTATTGAAAATGTACTCAGAAAAAGTTATGTACCTAAAAAAATTTAATCTTTGGGGCTAGAGGTATAATTCATTTAATGTAGTACCTACATGTCATATATGGAGGACGTAGGTTCAATCACTCATACAGCAAAATAAATAAGTAAATAGATAGAGTAATTTATCATGACATACTAAGAAGAATGTTTTCATTTTGCAGTAAATCCTCACATTAAATGATTAGGCCCGGCACTGCATCTGTAATTTCCCAGGCTTGTGCATTAAGCTGCCATTTGCTACATCTGGTTGCATTAGTCATTTTGACTTCTAATGTGTAGTAAAGTTAAGAGTAACTACAGATAAGGCTGAAGGTGTATGGAAAAGTGTGAATAAATCATTACATTATTTTTACTAGTTCACTTGGACAGCAATTATATTGATATATGTCTTCTCTTTAAAAGGTTCAAATAACACTATAATAATCTTCTTGGGAGATTCAGTTGTTGGTGATGACTCATAAAAAATATTTACACAGTTTTAAGTTTCATAAATGCAAATAAAATTTGCGTCCATAAAATGAATTATTTTTCAAGTATACAATTCTGAACAAAACATTAAAATAGCTTTATATACTCAAGTTTAATAAAGAAGATGATAATTTTTGGAAAAATAATTTTGTTCTACAGTATAATCATTCAAATATCTAAAGTCACACATCTTAAAACTCTCTTAGTTAAAATAAAGCAAATTCCCAGATATTGTAGCCTGAGGACTAGAAATAACTAAACTGCAAACAACTTCATTCACTACTATTTATTAATCAATTTGATTTTGATATGGTATGAGAGCTGATCAAAATCTGCCCTACAGTTTTCTCCATAATTAGAGAGGCCAGTGAAAATGAGAACTTGGTGATGCACGGTGATTAATCCGTCCCAAAGATGATGGTGAGATAATGGGTTCTGTCCAGGGACTACTAAAGGTAGACAATGCAACTGCCAGGGGTTTCCAATGAAAAACAAGTGTGTGCCGCTTGCTACTTCCTCCTGCTGTTTGGAACACACACAATGGAATCTGGAACTGAGTCACCATGACCCTGAATTAGCATGGGGGATGGAGTGGAATCAGGGTACAAAAGCCCATCTATTACATCTAGTGAATGAAAATGATGATTTTATTAATGATTTAAGCTCCTCATTAATACAAAATATAAATCCTCATGAGTGAAGTGCATGAAACAGGGATTTTTAACTGATAGTATCACTTAAACCATAACATTTCATTATATATGATACAGTTATTAAAACATTAAATAAAATCTATCATGAACATTTATTAAAAGTATTGGAACTTACAAGCGTCTACTTTCTATGACAATGTTTAATTACCACTTGAGTTCACAAGATAACCCAAGCAGAATAAAAGCTCCTTAACTTGGAGTCAGACCCATTCTTAATTCTATAATAGGTGTGTTAAACAGTCAAGGTGTCTCTGTGTAAACCCTGGTAATGTGCCTAACCTATCCCATCTCCCTCCAAGATGAAAGGCACACAGTAAGTGGGGTGTCTATGTCACTCTTTCCTGTCTTTTCCATTACTTCTGTTGTGCTCACTCTATTGACACATTTTCAAATGTTCTTTATGGTTGTTAGAAGCAGACTTTGTGAGGGAGCAGGCTCTCACTTTGCCTATTCCAAAACGCAGTGTCCTTGGGCAGACTGTCCCCTGACTCTGTAACACAGAGAAAGGAAACCAAATAAACAACTAATGACTACTAGAATGCATCCCTTTATTGGATGCCCAATGCACAGTGGTCAGCCCTAAAAGCACATTCACACAACCAGACTCAGTAGATTGTATTTATATATTTGTGCATACATACACACACATATCAACATGTATACAACAAAATTAAAGACAAAGAAACTATCAACTTGAGAGTGGGACTGAAGAGAGAAAATGGAACAGGAAAAGTGATGCAATTCTATTTCAACTGTAAACATTTTTTTATCAGCTAAGGGAAATAAAAATATTGTATCTTTGAGAACAGCTAGAAGATAAAGCATTTCTAACAGATGTTATTGTGGTTTATTCCATATTACATAAAAAAAAATGCTTACAGGTGGACCAGAAATCTGGAAGCTCATGCATAAAAGTTGATCTGTTCTATGCCTCACCCCTGACTGGGAACACCAGCACAGCTGGATTGCGGCTTTTTCAATCACTTTCTGTTTGAGAAATGCTGCCTACTTAATGATGATACCTTTTGTTTGGTCTCCCAACCAGAATACTCCTTGCACATCTTCTGAATATTATCAATGTCCTTTATAATGAATGATTTGGTGATAGACTCTAACTACTACCAATTAGTTATTATTTTACTTCTACTCATTATGAGTTTAATAAACACAACAATTCAAAACTGAAAGCATGACTGTCATAGATCATTCTCATGACTGTATAGAACAATTCATATGTTTAAAGTGTCTGAAAGCCGTAAGTCATAGTCCTAAACCAGCAGTTAGGTGGATGGGATTCTAGGAATAGCACATTCTCTCAGATTAACTAGTATTGAGATTATTCCCAAACAGAAGCAACATCTCACATTAGCCACATTGCCCCCACACACAATAAAGACTTTCCACATCTATCCTGGATAGCAGAACTAAGGGAATCACCAACTAGGCCATAGTATGGCCAAGATGTTTAATCATGTAAACTTCTCACCCTTTACTCCAATTCTTCCTCTGCTTAGACAATAGCTCTTGTCAGTACCCAGAAGATAAGCTGAAATGCTAATTTTCCACCCTTCCTAGATGATCATGTGATTATACCCTTACCTCTGTTTCCATGATCACATTCACGTGTTTTCTTAAGGTCAATGGCCTGACCTAAGAAACTGGAAGCTGGGGAATTCTGTATCAAGCATTGTGTCCCCAGAAATGCTTACATATCAAGCACAGTCAGCCATTTCAGCCAAACTCTGTTTGGTGTCTGTTACGGAAGCCCCCAGGCAGCTGTGTGTAGTCATGCTTAGCTTTGAACTTTGAACACAATAAACTGAGAATTTGGCTCTCCTGTCACTGACACGTTAGCCACAGTTCACATGGTGTGTTGCTGTAAGTCTTGGACAGATATGATCCATGTTATCATGAAGAAACCTGAAAGACCCTAATCTGTCTTCTAACATACATATTTTCTAATTCTCTGATTTCTCCAAGACTCAATTTCTATTGTAGTAAAATACTCATAGTGTGTATATCAAATACATTTTTTATAAATTACAGGTGAAAAAGAAAATTCTTATGATGGACCCTGGCAATCATTGAATTATTAATGGAAATTTACTGACAAAATTAACAAGATTACAACCAGTTTGTTTAAGTGGAGAACTGTAATTTAAGTGACAGACTATAAGAAATAGCTTTCCAAAATTCTTAAATATCTATCTTAACTCTCATCTGAAATCCTGGACAGAATTAAACACACAGTTTGAATGTGAGAATTTGGGGCAGATGTGATTTATATAGTTTTAATTCTTTTATTTGACTTTAACCAACGCATACAAGTGGATAAAATTCATAAATAATGAATTTCAGAATAAATATTTAATTAGAAAAATATTGAATTTCCTGCTTTCACATCTCTAGAAAGATGTAGAGTGAGAAAGAAATATATATCACGGTAGCTCCAAGGGAAACAAAAAAGAAAACTTTAAGAATTATGTAAGTTTCTTTTTTTTAATGAAAATCATCAATGTTACTTAAAGTTACATTTTTGTAACAGTACTTTGAAATGTATTTTTATTGAATATAGAAATTAAAATTTCATATTGAAAATCTGTGCAGGCAAAAAAGGTTTGAGTTGTGCAGCATGACAAATACAATTTAACATAAGCATATAAAAAGTAAGAGATACTGTTTACCTTCATGACAGAAGAAGAAATCTTTACATGTGACAGACAGATGCCACGTGCTGAGAATGTAAAAAATGAACTGGGACCTTCCCATGTCTTTTGAGACGTTATCTTTCAATAAGGGTGTAGCATGAATCTTAGAAGGTCTTATTAATAAAAAGAAACTCAGGACCAGGTATTGGGGTGAATGCTGGAAGATCAGAGAGACAGAACAAGCCACAGCTAACCACACCTCGCCAATTCCTCTGCTGATCTCATTTCCTCAAGCTGGAAGCCTCTGTGTCTTCATCAGAATGGATCTCAGCTGAACTGCTGCTAAAAGCTAAAAGCTTAAAAAGGGCTCTATTCCCTGGTCCTCACGCCTTACATACCTTTCTGCTTCCTGCCATCACTTCCTGGGATTAAAGGTGTGTGTCACCATGCCTGGTGGTTTCCAGTGTAACTTTGAACTCACAGAGATCCAGATGGATCTCTGGCTCCAGAATGCTAGGATTAAAGGTGTGTGTGCCACCATTTTCTGGCCTCTGTGTCCATCTAGCAGCTGTTCTGTCCTCTGACCCCAGAGAAGTTTATTAGGGTGCCCAAATAAGACATATAAATCAATTTCCTGATGTAGAGTGATGAGTCAACATGATATGAAAAAATAATGTGGGTGAAAAATCAAATAAATATTAAATCAATGAAAGGAAAGCATGTAAATCAGACTTGACTGTGTTATAAGAATCAATCCACACATTTCCGTTTGTGTTACAATTAAGTTAGACATTAAGGAACAATGAGCTTTTCAACAGGAACAAAACTAGAGAATGAAAGCTTTAGGAGATGGTTCAGGAAGAGTCAAACTGTAAAATATAGGGAGATTTAGTGTATCATCAGAGGATGCCAGCATTATCTTACAGGTTACAATGGACAGACTTCATAAAAGTATGTGTAATTCCAATGGTAAACAATATCATGAAACTTGTTTCAAGTCATCCAAGTCTTACAAATGTGAACACGACTTAATCATACTAGACTGCTAGAAAATATACATTGAGCAAAAGGTAATTCTCATGGGAAGTGAAAATAGTACAGCCTGAAAGTTCTTTTAGATCTGATTGTACTAGTCCAGAATGCCAGGGCATGGATTTGTTTAGTTATTAGCAGAATTTTACAATTAACTAAATACTGAAAATGAATGAGAGATGTATTCTTTTTCATTTGTTGGTTTTGAGAGAATCTCACTATGTATCTTTGGCTGTCCGGGAACTTGCAATAGAGACCAGGCTGGATTAAAACTCATAGAGATTCACCTGCCTCTGCACTCTGAGTACTAAGATTAAAAGCATGTACTAGCACACTCAATGAGAGATATAGTCATAAAGAGAGTTTAAAACCTATCCCCAAAACAGTGAGTAGAGAGGATAGAGCCCCTGGAGGAGAACCTAAATGAATAGTCTCTAGCTGCCTTCTAAATTTTCACCCTTACCCCAGAGGTAATTGCAGCTTTCACTTTTGATCAAGGAAGCTGCCAGTAGCTATTAGAGAGATCACAGACCTTCCAAATGCAGAGAATAAGGTCTCTGGGCTGCCCATCTCTGAATGGAACATCTATAATGTAAGCCCTCCTCTTGGGGCTCAGGGAACACCCCAGAAGAGGATACAGAAAGACTGAAGGAGCTTGAGTACAGGGATGAAGCTGAGTGATTGTTTTATTTACAGGGAAGGATATCCTTTTCATGAATGTTCAACAAAATAGATGTCTGCACAGGACTTGCAAGACCACACTCAAAGCTGGAAGACAATTTCAAAAGACCTAACCTGACCCCTAGATAAAGAACAATTGGCAGTTAGTACCTTCTAAAGGACAGAACCAGTTTCATTCTTTATTTTGGTTTTGATATATTATTTTTTTCCTGTGGAGGAGACACACATTCTAAAAAGTCTGCTACACACACACACACACACACACACACACACACACACGCATGCAAATAAGAGCAATACTACTCGGACTTAGTAGGGTTTAATTTGTGTGTGTAAATGTGTCTCTGTATAAAACAAAAATGAATATAGAAGATGAAGTCATGATTCAAGAGTGTGTCTAGTGGAATTGTGAGTGGACTTGAAAGAGATGCATGGTAGAAAGGATGCAAATAGAGTGTGCTCATATATTAGATTCTCAAACAATACATTCTCAATTTTCTGTACTGAAATTGTAAACTATGATAGTCACATATATTATAATGTAAATCATTAAGTATTAATGTTTTCAAAAAATATTCATGAACATTACTTCAAAGCACATTGATGGGTTTAGAAGGCTAGTCAAATTTGTAAGGACTTGACTTACTTGATTGCCAGAAACCATGCCCAAGTGCCAGTTTGGTGCCTATGCTGATAATTCCAGCACAGGTGGACACAGGACCATCTCTGGTGCTCACTGGCCTGTTATTATGATTTAATTGTTGAGTTACATGTCAGTGAGAAACCCTGCAAAGGAAGTGGATGGCATTTCTAAGGATGACACCAAAAACTGTATTCTGGGCTCCATACACATGAACTCACACATATAACTTCACACACATATGCAAATGCACTCATGCAAAATACATCTCGGGCAGGAATATGGTTCACTGAGTACAATGTTTGGTGCTCAAATCTGACAACCTGAGTTCAGATCCCCAGAACATAGCAGCATGTACAGATACAATCCTAGCTCACACAAACAGTGAGACAGGAGGCGGTGACAGAAGAAATGCTGGAAGGTCATAGGCCAGGAAATCGGGCATGTAAAGCAGTGAGCACCGAGGAAAACAGGGCAGCAAACATGCTGGAAGGTGAGCTGACTTCCACAGGTGTACTGTGACACACGTACACACACACACACACACACACACTCTCACTCTCTCCGTCTCTCTCTCTCTCTCTCTCTCTCTCTCTCTCTCTCTCTCTCTCACACACACACACACACACACACACACACAATTAGGTTTAAGAAACAATCAATACTTGTTACATAGTTTTGAGTTACTTTTAGAAAGAGAAAATTTGTTTTGAGTATTAATTCTGTTTAATTAAAATGGTCAGTCATTATAAGAAACAATCAGGATATTCAGTATTCAAATAATAAGATGATACTCTGTTCCTGATTTTGTTTGTGTAGTGTATTTTAGAATAAATCCATAATAGAACTTTTTGGAATATGTTTCAACTTAAAATAATAGCATCATTTATTTAATTATGATTTAAGTAATGCTAATTGGAATCCCTTAATAAATTGCTCTTTTGTATGGTCACATTATTAACAATAGCTTAACTTCTGTCATGTCTGAAATAAATCCCATGTTTCACAAAGCTGGAAAATGACTAATTGTGTGTGTGTGTGTGTGTGTGTGTGTGTGTGTAAGTGAGCACAAGCATGTTTTATCTTAGATCTCAGATATCCATTTATTCTCATGTAACCATTCATAAAACATTGACAGTTACTATCCTCTCCAGTGTATAGTCTGAGCACATGCACATGTACTATGAATATACTTGTATGCTAACTCACAGTTTTGACATAAAACAAGTTCTTAGTATCTGTAACATTTACACTCTACTTTTTCCACTTGACTTCATCTTCTGACTACTGTTTGATAATCTGTCTTTGGGAAGCCTGGCTGGGTGTTTATTTCATTTTACTTTTATTCCTTGTTCATATATTACATCCTGACCACAGTTTCTTCTCCCTCCTTTCACCCCAGACTCTCCCCTCCCACCTCTCTTCTCACCTAGATCCACATCCCCTTTGTTTCATTTCCCCTAGATCCATGCCCCCTCTGTTTCCCCTCAGAAAAGAGTGTGGCTCCCAAGGTCATGAACCAAACATGGCATAATAGGTTACAATAAGACCAGGTACATACCATAATATTAAGGCTGGATAAGACAACCCACTAGGAGGAAAAGTGTTCCATAAGCGGGCGAAAGAGTAAGCAACTGCTCCCATTCCCACTGTTAGGAGTCCCACAGGAATATCAAGCTGCTCAGCCATAATGTATATGTAGAAGACCTAAGTCAGACCATGCAGGCTCCCTGGTCTCCACCAGCCCTAATGAGTCCAGGTGAATGGATTCTCTGGGCCTTGTTCTCATGGCTTTTCTGACCCCTCTGGTTCCTCAGATCCTACCTACCCCTCCTTGGCTGGGGATGTCTTTCTATATGCTATGAATGTGTCGCTCTGATTGATTGATAAATAAAATGCTGATTGGCCAGTAGCTAGGCAGGAAGTCTAGTATAGGCAGGATAAGCAGAGAGGAGAATTCTGGGAACAGGAAGGCTGGGTCAGGAGTTGCCAGACAGAGACAGAGGAAGCAAGATGTGAAAGTACCAGTAAGCCACATGGCAACTTATAGATTGATAGAAATGGGTTAATTTAAGCTAAAGAACTAGAGAGCAAGAAGCCTGCCATGGCCATACAGTTTATAAGTAACATAAGCCTCTGTGTGTTTACTTGGGTCTGAGCGGGTGCGGGCCCGGGTGGGACTGGAGAAAACTCCAGCTATACTCCTCCACAGGACTCCCCTGAGCTCCATCTAATGTTTGGCTGTAGGTCACTATATCTTCACCTACCAGTTGCTGGATGAAGGCTCTCTGGTCTCTTTGATGAGAATTCTGCTGGACTCAGGTCCCAGAACACTCTACATGCAAAACAAGCTGAAGACTGAAGGTTTTGTGGCTAGTTTGATGTCCCAATCCCTCCACTTGAGGCCTTGTTTGGGTACAGAAGATGGCCAGTTCAGGCTCCATGTCTCCCATTACTAGGAGGTTATTCCTGTAGATTCCATGGAGTTTCTGTTGCAGCAAGTTTTCATCTCACCCCTGAATTCTGGCCATTTCTCCTAGTATTTTCTCCATTCCTACCCAGTTAATCCCTCCTGGTCTTCCAACTAGCTCCCAGGTCACCCACAAAATCTATTTTATATGCCCTTCCCAGTGATATCCTTGAGTCCCCTCTTAAGCCTTCTTTGTTATTTAGCCTCTCTGGGTTTGTGGATTGTAACATGATTATCTTTTACTTTGCAGCTAATATCTACTTATGAGTGAGCACATACTATGTTTTTCTTTCTGGGTATGGCCTACCCTGCTCAGGATAATTTTTGTCAAGCTCCATCCATTTGTCTGAAAATTTCATGATGGCCTTGCTTATAATAGCAGAATAACACTCCATTTGTATAAATGTATCACAGTTTCTTTACCCATTCTTTGGTTGGACATTTAGGTTATTTCCAGTTTCTGGCTATTATGAACAAAGTTGAACAAGTATTAGGATGGAGAATCCTTTGGGTATATACCCAGGAGTTGTGTAGCTGGATCTTGAGGTAAATCTAATCCCAATTTTCTGAGAAACTGCCTTATTGATTTTCGAAGTAACTGTACAAGTTTGCACTTCCACTAGCACTGGAAGAGTGTTCCCCTTGCTCCACATCCTTGTCAGCATGATCTGTCACTTGTGTTTTTGATCTTAGTCATTCTGACACATATAAGATCTCAAAGTCATTTTGATTTTCATTTCCCTGGTTGCTAGGGATATTAACCATTTCTTTCAGTGTTTCTCTGCCACTTAACTTTCTTCTGTTGAGAATTTGCTATTTAAATCTGTGACCCATTTTTAAAACTGGATTATCTAGTTTTTTTTGTTTTTTTTTATGTCTAGTTATTTGAATTCTTTATGTATTTTGGATATTAGCCCCTGGTCAGATGTGGATTTGGTAAAAATCTTTTCCCCTTCTGTGGGTTGCCATTTTGTCCTTTGACTTACAGAAGATTTTCTGTTCTGTGAGTCCCATTTATTAATTGTTGATCTTAGAGCTTGCACTATTTGTGTTATATTCAGGAAGCTGGCTCCTGTGCCAATTCATTCAAGGCTATTCTTCAATTCCTCTTCTATCAGGGTCAACGTATCTGGTTTTATGTTGAGGTCTTTGATCCATTTGGACTTGAGCTTTGTGCAAGGCGATAGATATGGACCTATTTGCATTCATCTACATAACAATCAGTTAGATAAGCACTGCTTGTTTAAGTTGCCTTTTTTTATTCCAGTGTATATTTCTGGCTTCTTTATAAAAATTGAAGTGTACATATGTCGTCCTGTTTTTAAATGGTTGCTGCCTTTTAAGCCACAGCTGTTTGAATCAGCAACTGCAACTCCATTGCTACCAGCAGAGGTTAGGCTACAAGAGCTGTAGCCAGAGGGAAATCTGTTCCTCCAGCTCCAACTCACGAAAAGCTATGAAGGGAACTTAACCAAACCTCTCTCCCTCTAAAGAATTCAGGATTCAAAGCTTAAGGTGGAATTCTGCTCCTCAGAGAATTCTGCTCCTCAGAGAAGCTGAATAGCAAGTAGCTCACCTCCGCTTCTTAATTTTGTCCTCCAAAAAGCCCTGGTGCTTCTTCTCACCCCTCCTTATAAACCCTTTCTCCTCTGGCTCCTCCCTTCAACTTCATGTTAGCTATCTGCTGACTCAGCCTCCTGACAGCAGGTTAATTTTATTTAATCAAACACATCTTTGCATCATTAAACAAACATTCCAGAGCATAAACAAAAGTAACACACCTTGAAATAATATTCTACAACATATATAGGTGTGTGGATTTACATCTGAGTCTTTGATTCAATTGCATTGATACACCTGTCAGTTTTTAGTTCAATACCTTGAGGTTTTAATTGCTATAGTTCTGTTATACAGCTTGAAATCAGTGATGGTGATTCCTCTGGAAGGTCTTTTATTGTATAGAATTGAGTTATCCTAATTTTTTTTTGTTTTTCCATATAAAGTTGAGTATTGTTCTGTCAAGGTGTGTAAAGGAATGTTGGAATTTTGTTAGGAATTGCGTTGAATCTGTAGATTGCTTTTTTGGTAGGATGTCTATTTTTATTATGTTAGTCCTTGAAGTGTGAAAATCTTTTTCCCACCTTTTACTCTGAGGTAATGTCTATACTTGATGTTGAGGTATGTTTCTTGTATGTAGCAGAAGGATGGATCTCATTCTCACATCCCTTGTGTTAGTCTGTTTTGTTTGTGTCTTTTTATTGGGGAATTGAGTCCACTGATATTGAGAGATATTAATGACCAATGATTATTAATTCAGGTTATTTTGGTGGTGGTGGTGGTGATGTGTGTGTGTGTGTGTGTGTGTTTATTTTTTTTGGTTTTGCTGGTGTAAGATTACTTATTTACTGTGTTTTCATGGGTAGAGTTGACTTCCTTGGGCTGGAGTTTTCCTTCTAGTACCTTCTGTAGAGGTGGATTTGTGGATAGATGTTTAAATTTGACTTTGTCAGGAGGTATCTTCTTTTCTGTAGGTATGATAATTGAAAGTTTTGCTAGGTATAGTAGTCTGGGGTGAAATTTGTGGTCTCTTAGTATCTGCACGATATCAGTCGAAGCCCTCCTGGCTTCTAGAGTCTCTGTTGAAAAGCTGGGAGTAATTATATAATACTTGACCTTCTTCCCTGGCAACTTTTAATATTCTTTCTCTGTTCTGTGTAGATATAATTCTAAACAGTCTTATTAAATAAGAAACGTGGAGCCAAATAAAGATTAAAAACCCAAGAGGTCAGAGCACTAGCGAATAGCCTTTAGCCTACCAGTCCTGCCGTCCTTCCCCTGAGAGAGAGACCTTCTCCTGTGTGATCCATCTTTTTATTGCCTTTCTGTTCTACCTTCTCATTGTTTCTAAACCCAACCACATGACTTCCTCCTCACTACCAGTCTATGCAGACCTACAGGTCACTGTGGTTGGTACCAGGATTAAAGGCGTGTGTCTTCATGCTGGCTGTGTCCTTGAACACACAGAGACTTTGCCTGCCTTGTGATCGGATTAAGGGTGTGTGCTACCACTGCCAGACTTCTGCTAGATGGCTTGCTATTAGCTCTGACCCCCAGGCAACTTTATTTATTAATAAAATTGCATTTCAGCACAAATAAAATATCACCATATTTTGTATGTTCTGTATGTTTAGTGTTTTGATTATTATGTGGGGACTTTCTTTTCTGATCCAATCTATTTGTTGTTCTGTAAGCTTATTTTACTTTTATAGGCATTTCCTTCTTTAATTTAGCAAAATTTTCTTCTATGCTTCTGTTAAATGTATTTTCTGCATTTTTGAGCTGAGATTTTTCCCCTTCTTCTGTTCCTATTATTCTCAGGTTTGGTCTTCTCATACTATCACAGGTTTCCTGAATTTTTTTTGGGTTTTGGGTTTTTTTTAGATTTTACATTTTTTTTTTTTTTTATTTTTGACTGATGAATCTTTTTTTTTTTTTTTTTTTTTTTTTTTTTTTTTTTTTTTTTTTTTTTTTCCGAGACAGGGTTTCTCTGTGTAGCTTCGCACCTTTCCTGCAACTCACTTGGTAGCCCAGGCTGGCCTCGAACTCACAGTGATCTGCCTGGCTCTGCCTCCCGAGTGCTGGGATTAAAGGCGTGTGCCACCACCGCCCGGCTGTGTGTGTTTTTTTTTTTTTTTTTCTTTCTTTTTTTTTCTATTATATCTTCAATGCCTGAAATTCTCTCTTCCATTTCTATATTTTGTTGAGAATTATTTTTTTTGTATATGTAGTTCAATGCTCAGGTCTTGAAGTTTCCTTAATCTGTTTCCTTTCTTTCTTTCTTTTTTCCTTTCTTGTCATTATTAAGGGATTTATTGGTTCACCCAATTTTTTTGTTCGTCTTTTCCTTAATTTAAGGGATTTTTTCATCATCATACAAAATAGAAGAATCTATAATGTACCCATTAAAATGATAAAAAAAAATAGAAGGGTGAGGCTATAACAGATAGCTGTTTAGATTCCTAGACATTTCATGGTGTGATTACAATCAACTGCCCAGCTCCGAACTGGAGATCCTGGAGCTATGTCATATTCTGGTGCAATGACAAAAGAAAAAAATAAAAGGATTTTAAAAAGAAGAAGGAGGAGGAGAATGAGGAGGAAAAGGAGGAGGAGGAGAAAAAAACAAAACAAAACCACATCACAACACAAAGAAGAATTAAGTCCTGAATTACCTGCTCCTTCATGCACACCCTCTTCAACTTGAAAATGGCACAAAAGAAATAGCTAACCACACCCTAAAGACTACTCTTGGTGTAAAACAGGTAACTGATGGGCTAGAATGGGAATAGGGCATGGAGATCTGTCTAAAAAGGTCCCTTTCACACAGGTGTGTGCATGCTTCTCAGCAATTAGGATTAGGACACCAGGGTTAGATGCTCAGGAAGTCACAGTTTCATCTGTGGACTTGATACAGATTTACAAAGGACCCGCACAATCCCCGATTCCACTTGCCGCCTGACATCTCTAGAGGGGCTCCTCCTCAAGCCACATCTACAGCTAAAAGGACCCTGTCTGGAGAATGGTGTGTCTGCTGTCTCTGAAATGGTAAGGACCTTATAGCCCAGTCATCTTTAGCCTGGAGATCTACCATGGTAATTATCAGTTCTAGATATAACATTAAAAGGTACACTGAATTCTGAAGGTAGCTATGCTGCAAAATAGTTTAAAATAAACGATTGTACAACATCCATTTATGCTTGAAATTCCAGTCATAGACCAAGCTGTGACCTCCCAAATTGATGTTCTTGCCATCCAGCTAAATTGACAGCATCAGTTTCATACCTGGCTTTAGGGTCTGTGTATGTCCTGACTGGATCAGGCTACTTTGGCTAAAAGCTGGCATCTGGGGTTGCCCTGAGGTTGCCCTGATAACTTTACTGTGGGTCCAAAGCAAGTGTTACTGTTTCCAGTTGTCTAGGTGAGACTGACAGTAGCCTCCAACTTGTTCGCCTTCTGGTAAATGGAGACACCAAATTCTGTCCCAACACTCATATTAGTATGAAGGTGGAATTCATCTGTTTCATAGCCAGCTGCAAAGTTGTTCCGGGTCACACAGGACTTTGAGGTCTCAAAATTCATCTGGTAGCCAGCCAGCCAGCCAGCCAGCCAGCCAGCTAAACCTGATAGCCAAGCACCAAAGTGTCCCAGATCAATGGTACAGTCATGTTGAAGTCCACATCACAGTCCAGCTTGCTGTGCTACCTCCTGTACCCTGTCTTAAGTTTAGGATTTTTTCCTCCAGTGAGAAGAGTGAATTGAAGGTCAGCTTCAATCCACACTGGAACTTGTCTTTCAAGGTGATCTTGGTGCCCGGTGCATTGTCTGTGTTCCACTTCTCTGTAAACGTCAGGCCACATTCAATCAGTCTGTACTGGGTTTCCAGGCTGCCTTTCACTTTGGTGGTCTCTGTGTTGGCTGAACCTGACCCAGTAAATCCCAATACAATCTATTCTCAATCTTCGTTTTCAAGTCAGTTTTATTAAGCCACAGCCAAAACCCTTGGTGAAGAAATCCTTGGCAGATGGGCCCAAATCAGCATATATGGGAGGCCAGGCTATCTTCTTGCAGATGGTGATGGATGGCAGGAACAGCAAGGCGGGGCATCCTTTATCATCTTCATAAGTTGTTTTTAAGGTCATTTTCTTGTCTTCAGATGCACTGCAATATTTGGGTCTTGCTGTTCTAGGACAGGTGAGCTCTGCTGGTGCCATATTGCCCTGGCTGTTGTTGGTTCTATTTTTATGTTGGTGTTTAGGCATTTTGGTTTTGCATGACTATAGGTCTAGGTGCTGATTTCTGAGTTTGTCTTTGTTGGATGTGTGTTTTGTTCCTTGTTTTCTGCTTCCTCTTTGGTCTTCTGGTCTTTGTGGCCTGGATTCTGGCACCTGTGACCTCCCTCCTCTAGTAGGGAGTCTCTGTCCAATTTGGGGACTGGCCTTGTGTCTAGCTTGGCCTTTGGCATGGTATGGGGGTCTCTGTTCTTCTGACTGATGTGACCTGCACCTATGCTTCTCACTGATGTAGCCTGTTCTTCTGATTGGTAAGGCCTGCACCAATTTTCCTGAATGTTGTGTCTTGTACCTGAGCAGTGGAAATCCTACAGGAATTGAGGGCAAGGCTTGGCCTCAGGCAGGAGATGAGGTGGGAGGGCCCGAGCTGTAGAATGTGTCTTTGGGAACAGAATCTAGGGAGTGGGAGTTCAGCTGGCAGGAGTACCATTGATCTGTTCCTCTGAGTGGTATGGCCTACACCTGAGCCTAATTGTGTTTGTGGTGTGTGTGTGTGTGTGTATGTGTGTGTGTGTGTGTATGTGTGTGTGTGTGTGTATGCGTGTGATTGTTCATTTCTGTTTACAGGTGTGATAAAGTTTATATATATGTATATATAATATATATCACACACTTATATATGGATACTTTGTTTTTAATGTTTATATATATGTGTGTACGTATAAGTGTGTGTGTCTATATATCTAGTTTTGTTTATACATGTGTGCATGGACATGTTAAGGCTACATGATTACTTTGTACATCATCCCAAGGAATATCCTCTACCTCCAGTGACACAGTCTTTCATTTGACTGGAGTTCTACAATTCAGCTACGCTGTTTGTCAATAAAGCCCGGGGCCCATCCCCTGCTGCCACGGGGACTGCAGATGTATAGCACCGGACTGAGGTTTTTGTTGTGTTCTAGTGACCAAACGTAGGTCCTGTACTTGCAAGGCAAGTCATTTGCTAGAGAAGTCACCCCGCAGTGCTGTGTCAAGGGAGGAGCACTGCACTGATTAGAAGAGGAATCCACTCTAGAATTACAAGCTCTGCTTCCATGTCTTCTCTGCCTGCCTGCTGCACGGCCGCTTGGCACGTATCCCTTGTGTTTTCTAATGATTACATTCTCTGTTGACTTCATTCACAAACTGAAGGGGTTACTTGAGTGGACCTTCGTGTGTGTTATGACTGAAGTCTGTTATAAATCTCAATGAAACCCTTTTTTTAAGATTTATTTTATTTTTTTTTTAAAGATTTATTTATTATGTATACAGCATGTATGACTGCAGGCCAGAAGAGGGCACCAGATCTGATTACAGATGGTTGTGAGCCACCATGTGGTTGCTGGCAATTGAACTCAGGACCTCTGGAAGAGCAGTCAGTGCTCTTAACCTCTGAGCCATCTCTCCAGCCCCGAAACCCTTTCTTAAAACAAAATAAAACAAAACAAATGCCTCACTACAAATACTATAAACCAAACAAAACTGATAAATATATATATAAAAGCATGCCTGGACCTGGACTTTAATCGATAACAACACGAAAATTAATGCGTTAAAAAATTGGGTAGACTAAGTTAGTTTAAAAAAGATCTCCTCTGCATATTTCATTTACCCATGTAAACTCATTTGTTAGAGCTAAAATGGCATGCTTTTCTTAATAGTAGCAAAGTAAGAATGCATTTCTACCAAAAAGGAGTTTATTCCATAGCCCAGTAAATGATCCTGAAAATAGCATTACACCAATGGCTTCTAATTGAAATTTAGGATAGTGCTGTGAATTTCACCAGCTGTTCTTATTGGAATGGAAAGTCTTATGAAAAACACAAAACTGCACTCAGGGACTTACAAACACACGTTTTAGGAGGTCAAACAAGATATTTAAACAGCAGGTTCCGTATATTGGAGACAGAATTATTTATTTATTTACTTCAGTACATAGCCCTTCTTTCATGAATATGGGGAAAATTTTCATGACCATATGTCTTGTGTGTGGAATTATTTGTACACCCATTTGTAGAGTACCACTAATAGTTACCAACAGCATGTTCTATCAACAGTAGCATACAGAATCATGGACCAAACAGTACAGCAATATAAATGGAAAAATTATTATGAAATCTTTTTAAGAACTTTACTTCTTTCTTTTCCAAATGCATGATGGCATCTCTGTATAAAATAATTTGTGTAAGAAATTGATTTATTATTTCCTGACCTCCCTTTATATAGACAAATTTTAACAAGCAAGAAAGAATCAGGATAGTATAAATAAAATCCCTGAATGCTCTACATCGAACAATGAGGCTGGGAGAATGAGGTGTTGGAGAGTATGGGATCTGTGGTGAAATCCAGTGACATGCCTCTTGATTTGCTACATATCTCAAAGCCGTGGGATTGCAGAAGCCAGTATCACAAAGGCATCCACTGATGCAGAAAAACACAACACAACACATCCTCAGTAAAATTACAATATCTCTATCTACTAAGACCAGGGGAAAAAATCACAGTGCTAACAAAACTCTCAAACAAGAAATGTCCCCATTCTTATCAAACATCACTGTCAAGTCTACATCACCCATGATCGCACATGACCGGTTAGAAGCCGAGGAGAGAGCCCTACACTTTTTCTCATACCTCCTCACTGTGCTTGTATCAGAGACTGCCGAGTAGGAAGGTTAGGTGATCATCTCTGGTTACAAACAACTCCAAACTCTCCACAGTTTCAGTGAACAGGATCCACCAAGGGGTACACTCCTTAACAATATGGAAGACTTTCTGTGCTCACCTCGTCTGCTGTGCTGTGAAAAGTAGCCTGCCAGACTGTCAGAACTTTCAATACTTCCCACAAGACAAGTTCCTCCTTGAACCCTCTCAAGACTGGAGAGCATGGAATCCCCAGGCAACAATCAGGAGGCAACCATCACCTCCTCTCTTCTGTGGAAAGAGTCTGCCTGAATGTGAAGATTAAATACTCTGTGAATTCTCACTGGAAGACTGGGTGGAGAAAAATCTGAGGAGGAAGGATGAGGAGAGGACATTCTTTAGCTACTGAGGCAGATGACTTCGGGAGAAAATGAATCCTGGCTGTTTGGGAATACCAATCAAAAGAAGACTGTATGCCTTTCAGGGACAGATGATTTCAACTATAAACCATTTATTGATTTTTATAGTGGACATTGTGCAAATATTTTTTTTCTGGGAAAGTGTGACACAAACATCTATTCATCCTAAGTACAAAAATAACCCTGTTGATTATCTGCAATCCTAGCAGGCAGCCCATCCTGCCAGAGAAGGAGTTCTCAACCTGTGGGTCAGAAACCCTTTGGAGGTCAAACAACCCTTTCACAGGGGTCGCCCAAGCCCATCAGAAAATAGAGATATTTACATTACGATTCATAACAGGAACAACATACAATTATGAAGTAGCAATGAAAATAATTTATGATTGAGGTCATCACAATATGAGTATCTGTATTAAAGGGTCACAGAAATAGGAAGGCTGAGAGCCACTGTTTTCTAGAGAGTGTCCTCTTGGCTACTCTTCAGGTATTGGGAGTGTTTTGTTTGTTAGTTTGTTTTTCCCTTTTGTTCTGTTTCATCATCTAGGGTAAGGACTTGTGAATTTTGCTACTTGCTACGTTGTTTACTTCCATAGACTCCCATGCCTCCGTATAGGAGGGAATGTTTCACTTTAGAGAAAATTGCTACACAACATGATTGTTGTAGATAGCACTGAAAACACACACATACACACACAATAACTACCATACAATGGCCTGTCTATAACCATAAAATTCCATAATCTGTCATATATATATATATATATATGTATCTTGCCTTTCTATATTGAAATGCATATTTTATACAATATATTTAGTAAGTATATATAAAAATATATAATATACAGCATGCAAGTCTATATATGTATAACCATACAATATGTAAAATTTTGTAGTATTGTCTGAAGCTCCTTCTTTCTATTTATTAGAATGGTTTGCACAGGTTTTTCTCTCACTTTTTAGTTTGTGATTCAAAGAACACCAAAGAAAAACAATGCCCTGTTTGCCCTGCAGGTACCTAGAGATATTCCTTCATGTTTATTCTTCAAAATGTTAAATTTTAGTTTTATTATCTGATGTTCAACTTGGATTTGTCAATGTGTATATGCTTAAGTCCTTAAGAATAGTTTTCTCTTAACGTCGTCTTCTCAGTAACAAGATTGAATTCCTCTTCTGTCCAGTGAGCAGGCTGCCTGTTTTGGAGAATGTACTTACCGCCTGAATTCTGGGAGAAAATATACCAACCCTATCACTTCTGTCAGAGCAATTTATCTTTTTATCTCAATTTCTTTAACACTTAAAACATAAAATTAAAGGGGAAAATATTATTAGCAAACTTCATAATCTAGTCGTAAAAGAGTGAAAACTATCACAAAATAGGTTGTTTTGATTCAATAATCATAATCTCATGATTACACTCTTTTCTACAATGAATATAAGGAGTAATTTGAAGTCTTTAATCCTTCATGATGGACTTATTTTGTGATACGACATTGTGTGTGTGTGTTTGTGTATGAGAGAGAGAGGAGGGGAGGGAGAGAGGTGGGCAGTGGAGGGAAATGAAAGAGAGAAAAAATGGAAAGCAGTAGGGGTGAAAAAGAAAGAAAATTTACATCTCTGTACATAAAATTGCATTCCTACATTGTTATTCTTTGCAGTTATATTTATTTTAAAACATTATTTTCTCATACTCCTTTCAACACCAGATTATTCATTGATTCATATTTTTAAACTTAAAACAGTGTGCATTAGTAATTTAAGGTTTCTTAGACTAGGAAA
The DNA here is from genome assembly GCF_004664715.2 of Peromyscus leucopus. NCBI lineage: Eukaryota > Metazoa > Chordata > Mammalia > Rodentia > Cricetidae > Peromyscus > Peromyscus leucopus. The sequence goes on along the minus strand of NC_051070.1, from coordinate 11,251,101 downwards.
AAAACTGACAGAAAACTGATGCATGCAGGAAAAGACAGCTCCATGGCCAAGAGAGCAGCCTGTCTTCCAGAGAATCCCAGTTCGGTGTCAAGCACACACATCAGGCAGCAGCTCACAACAAACCGTAAATCCACCTCAGTGGGATCCTCTGCCTCTGCAGATACATGCACAAATGTGTACAGACACATAATCAGACACATACATACAAATAGTTAAATGGGCCTTTAACAAAACTGATGGTATTCACCTACGAAGGCTGAAGTCGGGCTGGACTGGTATTTCAAGCACAAAGGCTGTGGCCGAGCCCCCACCTAAATGTTTTGTGTGCTTATGGTAGTTTGGTATGTGTAGGATTTTTTTTCCCTCAAAGATAGAAGTACAAAATATTCCATTTATAAAACAGTAGAGAGCCCATAAAAAGTATTTTGTTCCTTGTGATATTATCTAAATTTTAGAAGTCTTATTTTAAAGATAAGCATGGAATCATGCCGCTAGAGCAGGCAAATAGAACTTTCATTATGAAAACTCGGTGCTATTTTCTTTTTTTCTTGAACTTCTCAAAAAGAAGTAATGAGAGTACTTTAGTTAGGCTGCCAGTGAGTAGATTTTTAATGAGGATTTCAGCGCTGAAGGCTTCAGAATATCTGTTCAGAAAGGACAAATGAAAAGAACGGACCAAGACTGAGCCGCTTAGCATTAACACACATCTGTTTTCTTCTGGTAAAGTTCGTTAAAATAGAGTGAAAAAAGTCCTAATGGCAGAAGAACCCTTCGCAGTGATGAGCCAAGGTAGTCCAGAACTGAAAACGAATCCTGCAAACCAACAGTGATGTAAACCAAGTCTTGTTTACACACTTGGCAGGATGCCTAAGAAATTTGCCTAGGAAGGAGGCTTCTCTGTTCTGTGCCATTCCGAAGCTTTGCCCATTTCATTTACACGGTTTTGAAGTTTGGTAATGAGTCCTACTGCGTGCTAATGCTTTGGTACCCTTCATACAATATCACTCTGCAGACTGGCCATACTGCATTAGGAGCAGCTTCCCACAAATGAAATTCTTTACCAAATATTAGAACGAAGGTTATGACCTAATGCACAACACCCAAACTAGCTACTTCTCTCTGTCTTTAGAAATTATTTTCTCCACTGGGTGTTTGTACTACCAAATTCCTCTGTTTCATGATTGGTGTGCAGGTTTGAATCAGAGTCTTGGCAAGATTTTAATATTTCAAACATGTTAACAAGTGATTGTAAGGAGAAGTCATTTTAGCTGAGTTGTGAGTACTTTATTATTATGTAAAAAAGCAAGGATCTCCAGTCTCTTCTTAAAAAGCCACAATCGTAGCTTCTTATTTTAGAAAGAATAAAACTACAATGATTTATCATATAAATCCCATTTCTGATCTGGAAATTCTCATAAATTCATTCATTAAAGGATGATCACATACATACCATATATATAATTAAAATTAAAAATCCCATATATATATATATACTTTTCAACATCTTTCATTGGAAATACTCAACATATTAAATATTGTGGACCATTTAATTTTTTGTCAGTATGTGGGGCTGGAGGAAACAGTCCATCTACATCTAGATTACAAGGTTTCTTCTGGCAGAGTAGCAGGTAGCCATGTTAGAAGAGACCTTTCCTGAGCAGAGGGCTGGGTCTTGCTCCTCCTGCTTTTTGGCTGATGCCACTTTCTTCATTGCAGTTTGCCCTCCTTAGGAGCTTAATGAGGACTTTTCCCAAAGGTCCTCCATGTATAACCCACAGCATAGTTTCTGTCTTTTCCAGTATAACTTCTAAAAAAGGAAATAGTTGATATTCAATTCTAGTGAGAGGCTGTCTGTATCTAAACCTTCATCTGACCATCTGAGCCTTCATCTGACCATCTGAGACATCATCTGAACATCTGAGACATCATTTGACCATCTGAGACATCATCTGACCATCTGAGCCTTCATCTGACCATCTGAGACATCATCTGAACATCTGAGACATCATTTGACCATCTGAGACATCATCTGACCATCTGAGACATCATCTGACCATCTGAGCCTTCATCTGACTATCTGAGCCTTCATCTGACAATCTGAACCATCATCTGACCATCTGAGACATCATCTGACTAGCTGAGCCTTCATCTCACCATCTGAGACATCATCTGACCTTCTGAACCATCATCTGACCATCTGAGACATCATCTAAACCTTCATGTGACTATTGACAGTAGTCAGATCAAGTTGCCTGCCAAGGTCTTGATTTGCTGCTATGAGCATCAGCTTTGAGAAGTTTATGATTTTTGTAGCTTATTGATCTGGAATGTTTGATCCTATTTCCTCAGAGAGTTCTCTCTTTCGTTGGTTTTGGCCCTTTGCCTAACTTTGCCTCTACACATAATTTCAGGTTCCCTTTGAGTCTCTCTTTTCACAGGCTGGAGGCAGCCACCCATTGCATTCATTCATCTATTGCAAGCCACACTGTTCCAGCATTTCATTTCATAACACTGTCATGGCACCTAGACATGGAAAACCCCGTCCTGTGAATGTGTCTACTTTTTGTATTTTGGTACATCTTTGACTTTTGAAAATCAAACATCTTGATTTTTTTTTTCCTGGACCAGTCTTTGTTGCTGGATCCTAATGGCTCTCTTGGGAGAGGGGTTGAAAAGGTGCAGCATCAAAGGCATAGACACCTGGAGTCAGTTGAAGGCAAACAACAAACTCGTTTATTCAATAACGGGGAAGGCCTTATATGCCCCCCTCTCAGCACCTAGTCTGTGTTGCAATCTGGTGGCATTGAATGATCATCGTTCATTGGCTGGACATGATCAGGAACTCTGACAGCACCTGTTGCTAGGCCCTCAGGTATAGGGGTGGGAATTTTAAAAGAGACAGGGAAGCATGGGAAATGCCACTGTAGCCATGGAAGCTAGCTATGGCTATGGGTGGAGTCCCCAAACATGTGAGTGCTAGATAAAGCAGCAATTCCATGGAATCTGTCTGATTGTCAAAAGGGGTTTATTCTGTGTTAACTTACAATAAACATAAGGAAGTTGGTTGCAGGATCCAGGAGGTGTGTGGCACGGTCCAACGCAGTTCTCTGGAGAACTCTGCTTCCACAGCATCAGCATCCAATATCCAAGACCACAAGGTAGTCTCGAGTGTGAGCACATAAGCTCTTAAAGGGTCCCCCCTTGGCTGTGCCCGGGTGACAAAGCACAGACAACTACTCCTACATAAGAAAGTATGTTATGTGCATGCCTTGTCAACTGGTCTGAATCAATTTCCTTGACCCTATGGGCCTGACCTACTACAAGTCTTGAAAAAAAAATCATTTGATTCACACACAATAATGTCCCTGAAGTCTGAAGTGCATACCAGGCTACCCTTGTTCTCTCATCAGGAACACCCTGTTCATCAAATTCCTTATCAGATTATCAACTTCAATAGATCTGAAGTCTACTCAAGTGTTGACATTCTATCTGAAATGCCTTAATTTTCTATGAAACATTTTTTGTTACAATACACTTAAAATATATTTAAAGAAATAATGGTAAGCTTCCAAAGAGAAATTTTTTAATTGCAAATATTTTCACAATGGCACAAAATTATTATCATCAATATTTGACTATTTAATATGCAATGTGAATTATAAACCATTCCTTTAAATAATTGCTGATACATTATTTACTGTACTAAAATCATGAGCAATGAATGTGAGGAGTGATGAAAATTTGCATTATATTAGTGCCTAGGAAATTTAAACTTATATGTATTTGAAGAGATATATGCAGCATGTGTTCTCTTTTTGAATATTGAAATGCTAAGAAAGTAGTTTTAACTAATAAAAATTCAAACAGAGCATGAGTTTTACAGTAAAATATGTACATAAATATGTATATACACACATACAAAATCACTATGGGACATGGTGATTTGATTGTAGAAGAAGGAAAACACATATCTAGTTCTACAACTGTCATCAATCAGAGGTAATAGTTTGCTTTCTGTGACTGAAGAAAGAAAGAAAAAAAGAAAGAAAGACTGGGCGCAGAGACGGAGGGAGGGATCTAGACATGGTGGAATAGGAACGAAGGAAGAAAGGAAGGAAGGAAGGAAGGAAGGAAGGAAGGAAGGAAGGAAGGAAGGAAGGAACAAAGGAAGGAAGGAAGGAAGAAATAAAGGAAGGAAGGAAGGAAGGAAGGAAGGAAGGAAGGAAGGAAGGAAGGAAGGAACAAAGGGAGGAAAAGACAACCCCAAATTAATATTGAATGAATTCCTAAATGTGATGCTGAATATATATTCCTTTTATTTTAGCTTCGGTTAAGTTCTCCTTGGTTCTTCTGTTTTCTGTTTTTCAGTTCTATTTCTTTGCTTGTGCTCTGAAGAAACATAAGACAAGTGTTTTTCTTCTTTTCTCTGTCTACTTATTCTACCCACACAAAACACAAAAACAAAATGAGAGCCTGTGAGTCTTCCTCAGCTGACTTTATTTTGTTGTAAGTCTTTCATCAAAAACCAAGAAGGAATTTACTAGAAAACTACAAAATTATAATTATTGTAACATAAATGAAGATAATAGTATAATAAGTACATTTTGCTCTTTGTATAATAATGAAAAGACCATTTAGTTAGTCCTTGTATTCAAATCTCTGCAATCATTTATATCCATATGTTATTCTTCGGTCAATTCCTATATTAGTCTATTTTAAAATGAAATAATACTTAGCGTGCCAGAGTGTAATAGAATTTCAAACCCTCTCACGTTTTGGAAGTTGTTTACTTGATGCGATGTGACAGCCGTTTGGCATGATTCTCAGACCTAGTTACACAATGGCTGAACAGTCTTGAACTTCCTTTTCGCAGCTTCTCTAGCGTTAGATAAGTGGTGTTGAATTCAGATGTTTGTGTCCCCTTCTGCTTCCCTCTGCATGATCTCCTAGCCTGTCACAGGATCTCTGCCTCTCCGGCACATCAGGTGATGAGGAAAGTCTTCAAGTTTTCAATTTGTGCTGTCAGCAGCGGTGTTCAGGAGGGTGAGGAGGGGCAGCAGTGGAAACAGACCACACGTTATCTGCTGGCTTCCCAGGCTTCCGCACGGAATCGGTAAGCTGCTGTCAGTAGGCATGTCATCATCCTTCTTCACACAACAGGGGCATATCAAAATGGGTGTAAGTCAAATTCTTGAAGAACCTTTAGAGAACATTGGAACCACTCCCCAGTGTCAACACTGAAATAACCACATGCTGTATATAAAAATACATATCCAATTATTTGTGTTTCAATTCTAAAAGGTTTTTTGAGACCTGACCACACTTCTTCTGCAGTTGTTCATTTAATATCAGTTCATAGACAATGTGTCCATGATCCTGTACATATAATTTTCTAATTCTGTTTCACTTTTAATTTGTGGAACTAAATAGAAGAGACTGGATTTCATAGATAGGTGCACACAGAGATCATTTTCTATACTTTGCTTCAGTAGACATTCAAACAGGACACACACACACACACACACACACACACACACATACCATACACACATGTCATACACATGTACACATACTCATGCAAGAAAAGCTGTTTATATATCAAGTATATTTTTCACTGGAGAATTTATTTCATAACAATGAATTATCTTTGGGATTAAGTTCACATATTCTTCCTTCAAATATTGCATTTAACTGAAACTTAAAAGTAGACGCTGTCTCGTAGCTATTGTACTGTCACAAGATTCATTATTGTGTATCAGGAAAAATAATTACATTTAATTATAATGAAATATTTGCTTACTAGTAGAATTATTGGTGTTTTCCTATGTTAACATTCTTGTTACAAAGTTAAATCTGTATATTTTATACAGTACAGCAGGAATGGTCGCCTCTTCGTTCTTTCTTTTTCTTTTATCACTACCCCCTGCTTATAGAGATCTTTAAATGAATTTGCCCAATAGGTTCTCCAAACATATGTCCCACGATTATCATTTCTTCGGGGAGTTTGCTTCTCTCAGGACTCTTACCATCCTTTCTCTATCCACTTTCTGCTACCTCAGTTCTGAAGCTCACTGAAACACATGATTGAAATATGGTTGAGACAGGTTGAAGAACACGATACTTCCTCCCCAGGAAAATACCAATAACTGGATGGTGGCATGCATCTGCTTCTCTCAGAGAGCCACCTCAACTCTTTAAGTTTGTCTCCTTGTTTTTTTGAAACATTAATACATGTTCCTTATGTCTTTTTTCTTTAAGTGCAGCAACTGAGCTATTAAAATAAATAACTAAGGCAATCAACAACTATTTGCAATAGTTGGAATGTCTCCAAAAGACATGTCTCAAGTGATGATGTAGTTGTTAAAGAGGATCTACCAAGTATCAGGAATAACAATGAAAGAGAACCATGATATGACCCTTTCCTTCAGCTCAAAAGCACTATGGGTTGGTCCAAGAGTAAAGCACTCTTTCTCCAGGTCCTAGTCAAGGGCGCCATCACCTTTCAAGAAGAAACTGTGCATACCATTTCTTGCCCTCTGGCTCCCCACCTACAAACCAGAGCAGCTCAAAATTCATGGCTTCTCCCCTCTCTTATCAGCCTCCAGTCACACAATGGAAGCTCTAGTCCAGGCAGAGCTTGCCAGATGCACTGGTGGCACAGATTGCCCTCATTTCCTGTCAATTGTTATGGTTCTGCACCCAAAGAACAGGGGTGATTGCTCCAGTTCAGAAAAGTATTCTCAGGACAGAGGTGCCTCTAAGAGAAACTAACTGTGCCCGATTTCTGGTTCACAGTTCTGGTCCTGGAGTTTTTTCTTGGAGGGTGTAGAAGCAAGTGGTTAGCGCAAAGTCTAAAGCACTAGCTGTTGTCACGGATTTTATTGGAAAGAGACTCTAGTAAAGTTCCATCCCCAAGCAAGCAGGGTTACTAATATTTGTCATACAAACCCCGGAGAAGCTGAGGCTTACTATTCATTTGAGGCCACTTTAAACCTTACAGTGAGTTCAAGCCAGTCTAGGATGGAGTGGAAAAATCTGTCTCAAACAAAATATTGATGGTTTTGACAGCACCTGCTTGGGTTGTGAGATCTTCGCTGCGAAGCTCTATGAAGGAAGTAAACTAAAGTGTGGGCCATTTGATTTAATGCAGCTAAAAATAGCCTTTCTGAGGTCAGAACAAGTCATAAAGAATTTACTGAAATACATATTAGATAAGCAACAACTCATGTTTATATGTTCATTTAAATAAGTATTTTAACCAATTTACCTATTATTATCTGTTATTTCTTAAATTTACATTTATATAACCATTTTGTTTAAAGAACAATATTTGAAGTAGTCTTCCAACTGTATTTTCTCCATACAAAATTACATGGATTTTGTATGTGTAAAATAACAGATCAAGAAAATTCATGAGAACTATTTAATACATATGTACTCATATATATGGCTTAGAAAATACTGGACAATGTTAGTCATTACATATCTAAAACATAAAAATAAATTTGAATAGAATATGTAATATTATTACTAACATTTATAAAACTGTACTTATTAATTTATATTATTTATAAATGAAATGACAATATTTTAATTTAATGTTTGTTAATAGAAGTGGTAACTTGTAGACTTTTGAGTTATTTGATGTGTTCATATTTCTAACAGTGAAGAGATACTTCTCATGAAGCATATTTATAGTAAAATATACACTATTTATTTATTAAATAACCATGTTATGGCTTTGCATCTGTCCTACTTAATATATATATAAATAAATATATATAAATATATATATATATATATACACACACATGTATATTAAATCTTAAACATTTTCACACTGTCAGACAGAAATAAGTATATCAAACAGTACTCAGTGTGGGGAAAGACAAATCTAATAATATTTATAATATTTATAATAATAAATATGATACTTAGATGTATTGAAAATATCCATCCTTTACATTTAACAGGTCTTACCATTCTTAAGATTCAGAAATTACACAGGAAAAATAAAGTACTCCATAGAAGTATAGTATAATAAAAGATTTGGCATAAAAATAATTAGTAAGATATTCTACTTCATCCTTAATTATAAATTCAAAGTCAACACAAATATATTTTTTGTTACTGAAACCATACTCTAAAATAGAATTATCATATTGAATATGAATATGATAATCTACAGCTAGAGACTGAAATTATTCACCATAACACGAAGTGACAGCATCTTGAAAACAAAACACTAATGACATCTTTGCATCTTTGTTTTAAAACAATGATATACTACTAATTTCTGGTAGAAGTGTTATAACTATTCTATTGTTCAGAGTCCCAGTGGTGAGGGTGCTTTCTAGTTTGGACATTCCCTCTATGCAGGCTATTAAATACACAATTCTCCTCGCATCCACTCTTCTTGGAAGAATTGCAACTTTTCAATATACATGTGGAATCTCAGGATCCAAGGGGAAAAGTGACCCTGGACAATACAGGAACAAGTGCTTCTGCTTTGTAACAGACTGGGCTTAGTGACTTTAACAGTAGTGCTCTGGAGACAGAGGCAGACAGATCTCTGTGAGCTCAAGTCCAGTCTGTGCACATTGTGATTGGGAGGCCAGCCAGGGCTACATGAAGAGAAACTCTATCAGCATCGTGAATCATGAAAATGTGACTTATGCAAGCTGTTGCAATCATAGGCTGCGTTAGATATACAATATGGGGGAACAGTTGACACAGAAAACACTGAGGGAAAATGGAAAGAGCAGAGTTAGTAGGAAATTACTTAGGCACTGATGCAGGTTGTCTTGGACAATAACTTATTTGATACCTGTTTTTTTTCTGATTCTCAGAAAGAAAACTTCCCTTAAGCTCATGTACCCAACAAAACAAGGACAATCTCAGCAGGAAATGACACTTCTCAAGTTTTGTATGGATCCAGAAATGTAGCAGCAAGGACAATAACCTTAACGTTGGAGTGTAGCTTTTACAATCCTAGGAGCATCCAGTCAGTACTCTGACTCCCAGCATACCAGGCTTGCACTATTACAAATGAATTCAGGAAAAGATCATCCTACTTACACAATTCAAATGTGCTCTAGCTTAACAAAGCTTGAACTTACTATTTTTACATTCATTTTCAATCCTGCGGAAACTCACAAACTGAATAGGTAAAAACAGTATTCGTACAGGATTGCCATGTCCAGTTCAGCTGGAACTTGACCCAAATAGGAGTGGAATGAAGGAAGGGCAGTCACACAGACCCACATGCACAAAGACTAGAGTCTGGTGGTAGAGTGCACTGTGATGGAGTGATATCAGTTACCCCAACTACCAGAAACCTTAGTACACTTACTATGTCCAGTACAGGGAGAGGGGTTAGCCAGTCTCTGTAGGACCTGTGTAGAAGTGAACAATTTCAGGCTCTAAACTTCAAGAGGAGGAAGCTGTCAATGGTTCACAAGTACTCCTACTTGAACCTAAGTGAGGCTTGAAGGCTTTGCCATTCTTAGCCCCACTCGTATTAGGAAGGCTTTGCCAGTTTCCTGTGGTTCTGAGTCATTGGTCCTTGACATGGCCCTGCCCATGTCAACAACACACATTACTAAATGCTTCATGTGGTCTTATCCATTCACTCAGGGGGTTACCTCTGCTCTGCACATTTTCCCCTTTTGTTCTTAGATGTTCATGATGAATCCTCATTCCTAACCGAGAGAGATTACTCTAATGCTCAACACCAGACTGAGTAGAGAAAAACAAAACAGCAGGATGTCTGGCCTGGGTAATTTATGTTATCCTACTCAAAAACTGGAAAAAAAAAAAAAAAAAAGCCTAAATCAGCAAGGTGTTGCCTCTTCTGTGCGCCTCTCTCAGGCTGATTTTAAGAAACAAGTTACAATGATCAGCTTCTGAAGTCTGGATTCCCACCAAGAGGAAGGGCTGAGTCCCCAAGGCTATGCCTAACCAGCCTGGCAGTGCACACATGCTTGCACCATAGAGGGTACTAGTCACCCCAGACTCCCGACCTAGCATGGCACCACAGGATTGCCTCAGCCAAAGGAGAGAAAATGGGCAATAATGTCTGAGCACAATTCTTGTAGGCCCTCAAGAATATTAGTTAGCACGGTTTCGTTTTGTTTATTTTTAATTTTTTTCTTTGTTTGCCAATTTTCTCCATACTTTTAGGATGGCTGTTTGTTGGTAACATGAAAACAAAAGTGTGGTTGAAGTCTAACCCCTGCAGAACCAGAGTGGTCCAGCCTCAAAGGTGCAACTCTGTGTCCAGTTTCATAGAAATGGACCTCCTGTGAGGGAATGACCCCAGATCTATGGAATTACATAAAGGCTCCAGGAACTGAAAGTGAAAATGGAAATACACCGGAGTCCTTAGGTTGTGTATCTATCTCTCAATCCTCCAGTTTCTTAAGCAGCCACATTTACTGTCCCTTCTGGAAACCAAGGGCATGTCTCCTAAGTACAGCCTAAGAACCAATGAAGTTATAATGCTTTCTAACTTACTTTTGAGGTTAACCAAAATCTTCAAAGAATCAAGATATAACTACTTATCTCTGGATTTCACTTGTCCCGAAAAAATCTCTTTCAAAACACTAATATATAACTTCTTATCTTGTAGATTCTATTTGTGCAAAGTTTTACATTTGATAAATAGAATTGTGATCCTCATTTACTTTAACTTTATATTTTACCTTTATTTGTGTGTTTCTGTGGGGAGTGTTTCTTCCTGTGACCAGATGTGAGTTCCTCATATTCCCTGCATCTGCTTTAAGTGTCATTTACTGGCATCTGCAGTTTTGCACCGTGATATGACTAAGGACATAAGATAATACAGACTAGTCAGAAACAGAAAATCTGGGGCTACGGGGTAAGTGTTCATTCTGGGGAGCAATCAGCCACTTCAACAACCTGGAATCTCAACGTATTTATTATGTTCATAAGGGGAGTTTTTAGCTAACTACATCATAATTATGTCTTGAAATCCTTTCATTTTCTCCCTAAAGCAAATGTCTTCATTGAGCCAATAATGTATTACACTCAGGCTGCTACCCTACTCACATGGATGGAATTGTATAGAGAAGACAGAGGGAGCCAGGCTCCTAAGGAGTCATTTGAAAAAGAAAATAATTGTTGCAATCTATGTTGTGCTGATATAAAAATATATACATATATCTCAAAAATTGGGTAACTTGGAAAGAATAATTTATTATCTATAGTTCTTGAGGATATTCTTGTATAATATTAGAGGAACCAGCCTCAATATTATACATCCCAGGGGTTCAGGAGAGAGAACTACTAACGGCGAGAACTATTTTCAGGAAATAGAATCTCAGCACACCGAGCTCTATAGTCCACTTGCTTTAATTCCTCTGGCATAGCATCCTTTATACACAGCTTCATTTCTGTTCTCATGTCTAGCTCCTTTCTTGCCTAATTTCTCTCTATATTTATCTACTGCTTCCTCTAAGTTCTATCTTAATTCTCTCATCTTTTTTTTCATTTTATTTTTCCCTTTTATTTTATTTTACAATACCATTCAGTTCTACATATCAGCCACAGATTCCCTTGTTCTCCCCGCTCCTGCCCCCCCCCCTTCCCCCCAGCCCACCCTCCATTCTCACCTCCTCCAGGGCAAAGCCTCCCCTGAGGACTGAGATCAACCTGGTAGACTCAGTCCAGGTAGGTCCAGTCCCCTCCTCCCAGACTGAGCCAAGCATTCCTGCATAAGCCCCAGATTTCAAACAGCCAACTCATGTAATGAGCACAGGACCTGGTACCACTGCCTAGATGCCTCCCAAACAGATCAAGCCAATCAACTATTTCACCTATTCAGAGGGCCTGATCCAGTTGGGGGCCCCTCAGTCTTTGGTTCATAGTTCATGTGTTTCCATTCGTTTGGCTATTTGTCCCTGTGCTTTATCCAACCTTGGTTTTAACAATTTTCGCTCATATAAACTCTCCTTTTTCTCGATGATTAGACTCCCGGAGCTCCACCCGGGGCCTAGCTGTGGATCTCCTTCAGTCATTGGATGGGGTTTCTGACATGACTATTAGGGTGTTTGGCCATCCCATCAACAGAGTAGGTCAGTTCTGGCTGTCTCTCGACCATTGCCAGCAGTCTATTGTGGGGGTATCTTTGTGGATTTCTGTGGGCCTCTCTAGCACTTTGTTTCTTCCTTTTCTCATGTGGTCTTCATTTACCATGGTCTTCTATTCCTTGTTCTCCCTCTCTGTTCTTGATCCAGCTGGGTCTCCCGCTCCCACAGGCTCTCTTTCCCTCGACCCTCGACCTTCATTGCTCCCACTCATGTCCAGGTTGTTCATGTAGATCTCAGCCATTTCTCCATCACTGGGCGATTGTCATGTCTTTCTTGGGGTCCTGTTTTCCAGGTAGCCTCACTGGTGATGTGAGTAGCAGTCCAGTCATCCTTGTTCCACCTCTAGTATCCTCCTCTGAGTGAGTACATACCATATTGGTCTTTCTGAGTCTGGGTTACCTCACTCAGGATGATTTTTTCTAGATCCATCCTTTTGCCTGCAAACCTCATGATGTCCTTGTTTTTATCTGCTGAGTAGTATTCCATTGTGTATATGTGCCACAATTTATTTATCCATTCTTCAGTTGAAGGGCATCTAGGTTGTTTCCAGGTTTTGGCTATTACAAACAATGCTGATATGAACATAGCTGAGTAAGTGCTCTTGTGGTATGATTGAGCATTTCTTGGGTATATGCCCAGGAGTGGTATAGCTGGATCTTGGGGGAGATTGATTCCCAATTTTCTAAGAAAGCACCACATTGATTTCCAAAGTGGTTGTATAATCTTGCATTCCCACCAGCAGTGGAGGAGAGTTCCTCTAGTTCCACATCTTCTCCAGCATAAGGTGTCTTCGGTGATTTTGATCTTAGCCATTCTGACAGGCATAAGGTGGTATCTCAGAGTTGTTTTGATTTGCATTTCCCTGATGGTTAGGGATGTTGAGCAATTCCTTAAATGTCTTTCAGCCATTTGAGTTTCCTCTGTTGAGAATTCTCTGTTTAGTTCTATAGCCCATTTCTTAATTGGACTGTTGGTCGTTTTGATGTCTAATTTCTTGAGTTCCTTATATATTCTGGATATCAATCCTCTGTCAGATGTGGGGTTGGTGAAGACCTTTTCCCATTCTGTAGGCTGTCGCTTTGCCTTGTTGACCGTATCCTTTGCTCTACCAAAGGTTCTCTGTTTCAAGAGGTCCCATTGATTGATTGTTTCTCTCAGTGTCTGTGCTACTAGTGTTATATACAGGAAGTGATCTCCTATGCCAATGTGTTCAAGACTACTTCCTACTTTCTCTTCTAGCAGGTTCAGAGTAGCTGGATTAATGTTGAGGTCCTTGATCCACTTGGACTTAAGTTTTGTGCACGGTGACAGATATGGATCTATTTGCAGCCTTCTACATGTTGATATCCAGTTATGCCAGCACCATTTGTTGAAGATGCTTTCTTTTTTCCATTGTACATTTTTGCCTTCTTTGTCAAAAATTACATGTTCATAGGTGTGCAGGTTAATGTCAGGGTCTTCAGTTCGATTCCATTGGTCCACATGTCGGTTTTTATGCCAATGCCAAGCTGTTTTTATTACTGTAGCTCTATAACAGAGCTTGAAGTAAGGGATCGTGATGCCTCCAGATGTTGTTTTATTGTAGAGGATTCTTTTGGCTATCCTGAGTTTTTTGTTTTTCCATATGAAGTTGAGTATTATTCTTTCCAGGTCTGTGAAGAATTGTGTTGGTATTTTGATGGGGATTGCATTGAATCTGTAGATTGCTTTTGGTAAAATTGCCATTTTTACTATGTTGGTCCTGCCTATCCATGAGCATGGGAGATCTTTCCATTTTCTGACATCTTCTTCAATTTCTTTTTTCAGGGACTTAAAGTTCTTGTCATATAGGTCCTTCACTTGCTTGGTTAGTGTTACCCCAAGGTATTTTATGTCATTTGTGGCTATTGTAAAGGGTGACGTATCTCTGATTTCCTTCTCAGCTTCTTTGTCCATTATATATAGGAGGGCTACTGATTTTTTTGAGTTGATCTTGTATCCTGCTATGTTGCTGAAGGTGTTTATAAGCCTTATCAGTTCCTTGATGGAATCTTTGGGGTCACTCAAGTATCATGTTAACTATCATATTAACTGCAAATAGGGAAAGCTTGACTTCTTCCTTTCCAATTTGTATCCCCTTAATCTCCTTATGTTGTCTTATTGCTCTGGCTACAACTTCAAGTACTATATTGAATAAGTATGGGAAGAGCAGACAGCCTTGCCTCGTTCCTCATTTTAGTGGAATTGCTTTGAGTTTCTCTCCATTTAATTTGATGTTGGCTGTTGGCTTGCTGTAAATTGCCTTTATTATGTTTAGGTATGTTCCCTGTATTCCTGATTGCTCCAAGACTTTTATCATGAAGGAGTGTTGGATTTTGTCAAATGCCTTTTCTGCATCCAGTGAGATGATCATGTGGTTTTTTTCTTTGAGTTTGTTTATATGATGTATTACATTGACAGACTTTCGTATGTTGAACCACCCTTGCATCCCTGGGATGAATCCTACTTGATCATGGTGGATGATTGTTTTGATGTGTTCTTGGAGTCTGTTTGCCAGTATTTTATTGAGTATTTTTGCATCAATGTTCTTGAGGGAGATTGGTCTCTAGTTCTCTTTCTTTGTTGTATCTTTGTTTGGTTTAGGAATCAGGGTAATTATAGCCTCATAGAAGGAGTTTGGTAATGTTCCTTCTGTTTGTATTGTGTGAAACAATTTAGAGAGTATTTGTATTAACTCTTCTTTGAAGATCTGGTAGAATTCTGCACTGAAACCATCTGGTCCTGGGCTTTGTTTGGTTGGGAGACCTTTAATGACTGTTTCTATTTCCTTAGGGGTCATTGGACTATTTAAATAGTTTATCTGGTCTTGATTTAACTTAGGTATGTGGTACCTATCCAGAAAATTGTCCATTTCTTTTAGGTTTTCCAGTTTTGTGGAGTAGAGGTTTTTGAAATGTGACCTGATAATTCTCTGGATTTCCTCAATGTTTATTGTTATGTCTCCCTTTTCATTTCTGATTTTGTTGATTTGGATTCTCTCTCTCTGTCTTTTGGTTAATTTGGATAAGGGCTGGTCTATCTTGTTGATTTTCTCAAAGAACCAACTCTTTGTTTCATTAATTTTTTTGTATTGTTCTCTTAGTTTCTATTTTATTGATTTCACCTCTCACTTTGATAATTCCCTGGCGTCTATTCTTCCTGGAAGACTTTGCTTCTTCTTGTTCTACAGCTTTCAGGTGTGCTGTTAAGTCCATTCTCTTTTCTCTTCTCTCCCCCTGTGCCCTGGGAATCCCAGTATATAAAGGGAGGGTCTGAGGTAAATTGTGTAAAGCTATTACTCAATGTCTACCTGACCTAGGCGGTGTCCCCTTGTGGAATTTACCTTAAGTCAGGAGACTTGTATGTGGGCTGTTATTACTGTTAGTCCTCGGAAATTGGGCGACCACCTGGGTGGTGTCTCCTTTAGTCCTTGAAAGTGGCTTAGGGGTATATCTGATTCCAGAGAAAGTCTTTCCTGAGGCTGTTCTCCAAATGTCTGGAATGTGTATGTCTAGAGAGTGATCAGTCCACATTGTTAGCCCTTCTTAGGGAAAAATCAATTGGGAAAACTATGAAGGCACACATGATTTTCATAACAGAATACAGCTGATATATAACAAGCAAAGTAACACCAAAAACTCCTTGGGATTTGGCTTCCTCTGGAGGAATTCCCTGATTCCTCCAGGTAGTGACTTTGCCATAACCAGCTGGGTTCTTATGATATTCCTGTGGCCCACAGCAGGATATACAGTCTGAGAACAGGATGATGCCATCTGCTTAATATTTGTTGAAACTGATGAGCAGTTGTGCCAGGAATTCACTTTACAACAAAGCCATTTTAAATGATCCATTATTTAATTAATTAATTTCTGAATCCTTTTACAAAATTGAATTATGATGCACTGGAATCCAATTTTCCAACATGAGAGTTTGGGAATACATAAAGCCAAAATATCAACCACACTCTCATGGAGACCTGGTATTAATCTTGGCTTTTGTGTACAGGGTAGCTAAAGCTTATTTAGGAGATGTATATGTATTAGTAGTCATCTATCATTGGACTCCAGTAAGAGATGCTAGATGTGTTCGAGCAATCACACTTCCTATTTAATTCTTGTATAGATACATGCTCTAGAAAACAATCTGTATTATTTTTGAAAAGCAGCATGGAAATTAAGACTTCAAGTGATAGATTTTAAATGAAAACATCATTTATTTTAGTAGTGCACCTGGTGCTTTACTGCAGGATATCAGAATTTTTACTTAACTAGACTTCAAATTTTTTTCTAGATTTTTAAGTTTAGTGCAAATTATGCTTTCCTTCATTCTATTGTATTTATTATTGTAAGTGGATTTTTCTGTCCCACCTGCCAGCTCCCAAATAACCACATGAAGACTTCTTATTAATTATGAAAGTGCAGCTGATAGCTTAGGCTTGTTCTTAACTATTATAGCTTAAATTAACCTGTATTTTTATTAATCTACATTCTATCATGTGGCTTCTACTTCTATCCCATTTTGTGTGTCTGATTCATTCTGCATCTATCTACCTCTTCCTTGCATCTCTACCTTTCTTCTTCCCAGCATTCTCTCTGCCTGGAAAATCTTGCCTAGATATTGGCCAATTACCTTTTATTAAACCAATCACAGTGACATATAGTTATACAGTGTCAAAAAATATTCCACAACATTTCTCCCTTTTCATCTAAATAAAAAAGAAAGTTTTTAACTTGAACAAAATAAAACTATAGACAATAAGAACAATTATCAGGTAAGAATTATATTTACAATGTCCAGTCCATTTGTATTTGGCATATTTAGAGAAGCACTCCATTATTTATTATATCTTGATAAGTCCAAAGCTCTGTACCTAATTTACCTCCTATTATAACTAAGAAAAACTACAACTATAACTACCTAGTCTTCAACTCCATCAAAGACACCAAAAGAATATAATATTACCTGAATAAACAGGAAGTGTAGTGCAAGCCACTTCCAAATCTATGGAAATGACAGACATCTGGCTGCCTAGACAGTCACCTACAGTTCCTCTGCAACATTAGGACATCTTTCTTTAGCCTACAGGCTTAAAATATCTGACAGACTTTCCTGTGAAGCAGGAATTTTTGAAGGACTATCCTATCCTGTCTTAGCAAAGTTTGACAGTTGCTTTTCTTGGTGTCCTGTTAGTCCAGTTAAACAGCATACTGTCAGCAACTGAGGCAAGGGCAATTTCTTGCCCAAATGGCTAGCTTTTGCCATAAAGTAAACTCAATATGGAGTTTCTTCAATGCCCATTATCTTCTTTTGAAGTAGATTGGTGCTGCCAAGAGCAGCCATGTCTCATTGTCAAGAAAACTCTCATGTTATCAAAACATTTCAAATGATATTTTCTATAGATCTTTGAAGTGATTGAAGATCACCTATCTATCTAAAATATATCTCTGTATGCCCTTGAAAACATACTTAACATGACTTTAAGTTTGATAGTTATAGATGACTATTAACCTGCATTTATTATCCTAAATAGCTTTCAAAAACTAAAACTTTATATAACCTTTTAAATGAGCTGCATAAGTACAATACCTTAAAAAAGAATAGAAACAAATATACAGTATAACAAAAATAAACTTAAATTTGTATCAATATACAAAAATCCATACAAATCTAAAATTTATTATTTATTTATGTATTTTAGATTTTTCAAGACAGGGTTTCTCTGTGTAGCGTTAGAGCCTGTCCTATAATTTACTTTGTATGTCAGGATGGTCTCAAATTCACAGAGATCTGCCTGCTTGTGCTTCCTACCTGCTGGGAATAAAGGTGTATATCACTACAGCCCAGGTGAATATAAGATATTTGTGACTAGTGGTTGTTTAAAAGTAGACTCAACATCTACCCTTTTATCTCATCATTTTTATACTATATCCCCCTTTTTTTCCTTCAGAAAGAGATTCTTGAATCTAATTCCCTTTTTTGGCATTTTTTTCCTGATCATTGACCAAGAACAACTTGTAACTAACCCCCTAAATGATAACAAGCATCTATAACCCATCAAATGACCAAAATCCATCCACTCCATCTCTTGGGAATGTGGGTGTCATTTTCCCTAGACTGTTTTCTGTTGTCTTGGGGTGCTGGTAACTTTACGAGACCCTGGGAAAATTGTAATAATGATCAAGTCTTGGGAGAGTTAGCTGTATTATTTGTTGTCAAGTCTCTGTGTGATGGGAAAGTGTAGCATCAACCTGAAGTCCTGGCTGAAGTAGTCTGTGAGGCTGGACCATATTGGCCAGCAGTCTTGAAGCTGTTCTGAATGGAGAATTCTGAGGAAAGTATAACAGAGGTACTCTGAAATGCTAAGTCATCTGGGACACACATTTTCATTGATGTATGGTCCCCTTGCTCTGAAAATACATAAAATTTCACAGGTAACACACATATCTGTATTAACGTAAGTATTAGATACATTGTGTGTACGTGTCACTTAAAGATATGTTTTTGTTTTATTCTTGTGCAGGTAAAAGGTATCTGTCAACTTTCTAAATCCCTTACAAATGTATAATCAAACTGAAATATGAATCTTTATCTGTACCATATGAAAGGATGGCATGTAATAGTGAGTCATGAAGACTCTGTAGCCAACAAGATTTATCATGTGTCATGTCATCTCATCTCAGAGCTGTTCCCAAGTTAGGGGACCATATTTCATGCTACATATCCTGTAGTCTTTTTGGCTTCCTCCACCATGTCTGTAGCCAGGATTTTCACTGGGTCTCCCCCAATCAAACCTAATCCTCTTTAACCTAGAATGAGTCCACAACCTTTCATTTTCTGTGGAAACAAAAACATAATCTATTTTCCAGCACAACATTTTTCTTCCATTTTGAAGTTGACATTTTTCAAATACATAGGTTGGTTTAAATTTAGCAATTTCCATTGTCCAATGACTTTGAGCAATTATCATTTGTTCATTAGCAATCAAAAAATTCAAAAACAACAAAATAACATGCAGGATCCCATCCTTATGTAGCTTATTCTTTCTTTTTATTACTTTATTCTTCCTATAAAGACTTTATTATTTTTAAATTATCATTTATTATTTTATTTTTATGAACATTTATATCCTTTTCCTTTTCTTTTATTTTGTTTAAGTCTATGCACATTGTTAAGCACACTGTGACCTGTTTAGAGTTTGGGTTTTTTTTTTTTTTTCTATCTGAACATGATTCACTGCATATCTATAATCTTTTCTGTCTGCATGAGCAAAACCTTAAACCTACCACATGGTTTAGCTTATGTGCACTGGAGGCTCAAATACACAGGTGGCTGGAGGGAGACGTGCCTCTGTGCTGAGGACAACATGAGAGACACAAGACTAGGAAGTCACATTTGGTTTCATTTTTGTGCATTTAAAATTTTTTTTAAGCTTTCTCAGGTCTTAGTGAATATATGTGGCCAGATATTGAGTCCTATTTGTAAGTAGATTTTTCTGTCCCTCCAGCCAGCTCCCAAATGGCCACAGAGAGACTTGTCATTAATTGCAAATGATCAGGTGATAGCTTAGGCTTGTTACTAACTAGCATTTATAACTTAAATTAACCCATTTTTATGTATATACTACCATGTAGCTTGTCTTTTTTTAGCACAGCAAGTTCATCCAGTTTCTCTTTGAATCTCTTGGAGACTTTGCCCTTCTTCCCAGCATTCTCTCAGTTTGGATCTTTTGCCAATATCATCTTGCCTAGCTATTGGTCAGTTGGCTTTTTACTGAACCAATGAAAACAAAAGAACTTGACAGTATACAAAAGGATTATTCTACAGCATAGTATTAAATTTTATCATTGTATGAACTTTTAAACTAAGAAACATGTTTATTTTCCAGATTCATTGGCTTATATAGGAGGGCAAAACTGAAGGTGTACATATACTTTTAATCAAAGAACCTCATGTTTTTAGTACAATCTTAGGATGTGGAAGAAGGTGTCTTGTGAGATTAGCAATATATCTTGATTAAAGATTTCTGAGAAAAGTGCACCAGCTTCAAATATGTACACATCTCTCTAAGCTTAGAGGAACAGGAAGGCTTACTTTGCTTTGTGAAGGATGTATAAAAACTATAATTAGGGGTGAAAAAGCCGTGTATTTCTTTTAGATTAGACAGTAATGATAAATAGAAAGTGATTATTCTATCAGTTTTGTTGTAATTAGTGTCTTGCTATATTACTACTGGATTTTAATAATATATTTCTTTTAATTTGAGAACTATCATTAAGTGACTTTAATTAACTATTTTTCATAAAACTTCACAATGCATCTTTCAAAATCTTGTCACAGTTTCTTTTAAATCTTTTGAATGTTGACAGCCCATTGTGCTGAACCAATATTAGTCAGTTTTTAACCCAAACATATTTATGTGATTCACATTCATAGTTGTTGTATTTTATTTGTTTTTGTTTTTTGTTTCATACATGTTCACAGTCACTCTTCTCAATTCTCCTCATGCTAAAGTTTTCTTAAAACCTTAATTTTTATTGTGGAATTCTAACATGAGTATTTAAAAGCCAAAATGGTCCAAATTCTAACACTTTGTAAGTATTAACATGCGACACCAAGTGACCATGCACTTACTGTCATTTCATGTGTCAAGGTCACAATACTGATATTCTAAAAAAACAAACAAACAAACAAAAAAACTGTAAAATGACTTTCAGGTTGTATAAGTAAAGATATATGAATCCAAATAATGTATTTAGCTGTGTGTCTTATACTCAATATAATTCACTAGGTATGTTCAAATATTAAAAAATGACACAAATCATAATTTGAAACACTTCTAGTCTCAAAGTTTTCAGACAAATATTACCAAACTGAAAGTTTAATATAATACTGTATAATACTGTTTTTTTTTTATCCCTAATCATGATGCAGATAAGGTTACCATGACTAATAAGAAAAACATGTCTTAAAGATTAAGAGTAGGTACTGATCCTGCAGAATACCAGAGTTCAATTCCCAGCAACCAGGTTAGGTAGCTCACAATGCCAAATTCAGTGGAATCCAATTTCTCTGTGCTTTGTGCATACTTGCAGTCACATGCACATACCCACACACAGACACATAAATATACATTATTAAAAGTACATTAAAGGGTGAATAATAACAATGATAGACCTTTATTCTTACTGTATAAAATTTGTCTTTGACAAGTTCTATGATGTTCCAAATTCATAGTGTAGTGCATGCCAGCTATCATTATTAATTATAATTTGCATAAGTAAATATTCAGTTGTCCACATTTATAGATTAGAAAGATTTTGATTTGTAGTAAGTAATTGAGTTCATTTATGTGGTCTTTCACAGATACTAGACATTTTAGTATAAACTTAACAATTGCTTTCTATTGTTGTGATAGTACCCTGATCCAGTTTCTGTACAACATAGAAAATGGATACAATTTATATTTTTCTATACCAGACTATCAGATATTGTAATGCTGTATATATTTACTTCACTATTTTGCTACCAATTTGTGATGTCACTTTTATACAACGTTAAATTTCCATAGGGGCTACTAGCATATCTAAATTTCTACTATATTGCCATATCAACTCATAATCCTACAATTTACCACATAAACTGTAGCTATTTCATAATATGGTTTACCAACCACAATCCTGTCAATCAGCTAAGAATCATATAGAAAACCAAAGTGACTGTGTGCATTGTTGCAATGATTTGGCAACAAATAACTGAAATATGCATGAAAAATCTGTCAGTGTTTTTTGTTTTTTGTTTTCAGTTAATGCCAAATCTTGAAGTGGAAGATCAGGCAGTGAATGGGGGTCATAATTAGGCAAAGTTTACGAGAACAAAGAGTTAAAATTAAGTTGAGAAATTTGACATAAATGTTTTCAATGAGAATCCAGTTCACCTGTGGCAAATGGTAACCACACATGAGGAGTTGTTATATCTGACCAGGGAATGGGACAGCACACATGAGTTGAAGTAGCACCTAACAACCACAGCCTTTTGATGGTGAAATCACTGAGTCTGCTTCATTCCTGCTATCCAAATCTCACAAACCATCTCTTATTATTTTCCTTAAGGAGAAAAGTATGGGAAGGGAAATTTCAGAAAACACAATTTAGGGAGCCAAGTGTATACTACACAGTTTTCTGAAACTTCCCTTCCCTTACACAGCAAAACTCTCATAAAAACTATACCTACACAGAGCTTAATAAATAACAACAAATGAAACCAATTCATTTTCAGGCATGTGGATGAAACTGTATATCAGCATGTTGAACAAGTAATTCATACTCAGACAAATATTGCAAGCATTCTTCATGTCATGAGAGAACATAACAATTATTTGGGAAAAAAATATATCCAGAGAAGGGAGAAAGACTAATGGTGGATAAATGGATAAATGTGATCAGTGGATATACATATAAAGGCAGTATAATGAAGTTCATCATTTTTTAAATCAACATAGACATGACAATTATAAACAGGTTGTAGCCATAATCACTACACAAGACCTGTATATACAGAAAAAAAAAAAACCACAAGAAAAAGAAATACTTGGTGTCAAGAAAGGGGGAAGCTGCAGTAGCACAGAGTTGCAAGGAGGCAATTGCGGAGGAACATAATAATATATTGTATATAAGTAAGAAACTATCAAAAATAGAAAAGCTAATTCTTGATAGATGATAAATAGATATAGATTAGATAGATAGGTAGGTAGAGAGACAGATAACTAGGTAGATAAGATAAAAATGAAGATAATATGGGAGTCATGCTTGGAACAGATACAAGGAAGATATCACACATACAAAGAGAAACACTTTTAGTTTCCTGGGATACAAGAATTAATTTATTTTCTATATTTGGTCCTTTGTGGTTTTCTATCTGAGTTACATCATACTAATTATAACTTAAATATTGAGATATAAAGTCACTGCTATTAATTTGTTCTGTTGTTGGCTGAGGAATTAAAGATAAAATGCTTATTCATGTTCATATATAAACAAGCATTCACATCAAAATGTTGATGGACTGCCTAAAACTATTTCAGATTTTGCTTTTGAAGCTTCCTTTGTGATTTCAGTGATTTTTTCAGATTACGTTCTATTCTTACTACGCCCCTGTGAAAGCACCTCAGCTACCTGTGGTTCTTTACCTGCTGGGATAGCCTGAGCACAATGCCTAGAACTAGAGCCACTGACTTCATCCATAGCATATGGGATTATTAAGTAAAACATGACTGTCTACACTCCAGATATACTCTTTCTTACTCCCAATGCTTGGCAGAAAATCTAGGTATACCTCAGTTGTCAAAATCCATTGCCAACAGCTTAACTCCTTTCTTTGTTGTTTGATTAACAGACATGGATAACCCAAGCTACTGACATTTCAGCTTCAATTTTTATGTGAATAGATATACTGTTAATGCCTACACTAAGAGATCCTTAATTTGGGAAGAAGAGTTTTATACTATGAGAGCCCAATACTACAAAGTTCTGAAACCAAAATTCATCTTCTTGATTACTCAGAGTAATAACAAACAAAGCCTCACCCCTCAATTTCCACATTGGTGGACATTAATTGTGAGAGACAGCAGAGTATATGTTGTTCAGATTTAGAGTATATATCAAATCTTGGGCAACACTGATTCAGTTTCCCAAGCTATTGGCTCAAGTTGTCACATTAACCAGTTTTTCTAAGGCCCATTTCAAAACAGCCTTAAAAAAATTGTCTCAGATGGTGGAGAAAATAGTAAAAACAATGGCTTTCATGAGTATGAAGTCATTTCTACAATCCATTTGCTGTGAAATGAGTCCCATGGTCAGAGGCCATGCAACAGTATATAGCAGCATAGAGAAGTTAAGTGACTGTCTATGTCCACAGGGAGTTATTCTGAAAGAACTATTGACAGAAAGAAGACAAATCCTTTTCAAGAATAGGCGTCTATTTCAGTGGCAATGAATCTTCTCGTTGAGTTAGAAGAAAGTTTTCATGATGGAATTGCTTGCATCCACCACCCTGCCACAATGAGTCTGGCTGATAGCCCCAGGGGATCTTTGGCTCAGTGCTGATCCTGGCAGTTATCAGACAGGACATGCCAGAGTGGCATCAGCCACATCTGTCTTTGTGAGTGGAGACTCATGTTTCTTCCCTCATGTTCAATTTATATCCCTGCCACTACAGGTGCTTTGTGGCTGTGAATATTGGACATTGATAGAAATGGCTGGGTAAGTGAATTACTGAAACTCTTGGAGCAAGGCACCACAGCATTAGAATTATTAAAATTACCTTTGATGAGCAAAATATATGTGATACAAGTCTTTTCACATTATGTGTTCATCTGAGCTAAACTTACCATCAAGATATTTCTTAAGAAATCTATACTATATTTGCCAAGGGCAATCTGTGAATATTTCTAGTAAGTCAAACTGCTTATCCCAGCTCATATATCAATACCTATCTCCAAATCTAATCACTGCCCCATCCACACAAGTGAAAATCCAGTACTAACACTTGGAAAGTCTGCCATCAAAAGAATTTCTACTTCCTATCATTGTTAAGAACCACTCTAGAGTGGGGCTCTAGTTGTATATTTCTTTACATAGGTAACAAACAGAATGCAAAACAGCAAATTAACCAAAGTCATATTTTATTTATTGAGCTTGATGAACAGAGATATCTATGGCTCCCAATGAGAAAATGCAAAGAGAAAAAGTATAGGAAAAAGGAAAATCCATGGATATTTAGATCTTTTGTTTGACAATGTACACTTCTGTCTTCAGAATATGGTGAATCTATACTCATGCATATATTTTCTTTTGATCACAAGTCAGTAAGTATGCCCATCTTTGTGGTTTATTTAGACAATGCCTAAATTTCTTGAAGAGTAGTACCATTCCATTGTGCTTGGAACTTGGTAACTTCTATCAAACCCTAATAAAGTCTTCTACTATGCTGAACTTTTGGAATAAATTTCATGACAAAGAATCTATAAGCCACATCCTAGGGATTTGTGCTGTGGTGCATTAAAGGTACAGTTATGATCTGTCTCCTTGGGGTGACTTCAGATATAAAAAAAATCTGTTTGGTCATATGGCCAGATTGAGTCAAATTTCATGCCTACTTGTATCATATAAAAAGACTTCTTCTATGACACACAAAAACATGGAAATGCTGGATTAAAACAAAATGCCTAAATGAAACACATGTTGCTGCCAAATTCCAAGCAAGCTTACCATGACCAGTATTAATTCTAGGAATGAATTTAGTTGATGTGGCAATTCTCTACAATGTCATGGAATTTACTTTACCTGTGTCTTATGTCTCATAGACATACCTAAATGAGTTGCTTCATCTTCTTCATCAGGATCAATGAATATCACAGGAGAGGTGTTTGTCTCTGTGTAAAAGGGAAGCCACACGTGCATATTCAGTGTAAGAAAAGATAGTTAATATGCCTATAGACATGACTGTGAATGTTTCTCTGTCAGTTCCACTGTAAATTCATGTGTTTGTAATAGTCACCATTAATAGCTAAATAATGGATAAGTGTTTTTTAGATCATAGCTTCCTTCTATGAGTCAGCTATATTATTTTGATCTGGGACTCCACACATTTCTGGAAAATTGGATGCAACTCATATCCACTTGATATGGAAAATAATTCTTTTTAAATCAACAATGTCCATCTGCTCTAACAAAGGTCAATCAGATGACTCAATGAAGTATACAGTAGAAATTAGTATATCTAGTACTTCAGGATGGCACAGACACTGCAGTAACTCTAAAGTATATCATTTCTTCAAAGCACTATCTAGAAAACATCGAAACTTCCAGTATCTCTGTTTGCCTGTTGCTATCCTCAGGAGCCAAGGGGCTTTCTGTCCCTCTCCCAAGCACTGTCAGTTTTTAAGCAGATGTATTTTAACAGCCGTGTCTGGATATGCTTGTCTTAACATATCCACTTATTCATTCCAAAAGTAGGAAGATAACTGGGGAATGATCTTGGGGAACTACTGGACTGAATCTGTCATCTACTAAGCAAAAATTCTGTTGATTGTCTTGAATTCTCCTCTGATTTGTAGTCTATTAAGGCATGTTGATTTCTTTTTCCCAGAATTAACATTATTCTTGCGTCAGCACACAGCTTTTCATCTGACTTTTTTTTAACCTTTCCTTAATCCATTATCATCCTTATTGAATGACCACAAGTTCCTTGGGAGGGACTGGGAAGAATATTAGTAGCAATGTATTTTAACCATTGTGGGCTCTTGAAACACTGAAACTCAGTCACCTCCACATGTAAGGAGCTTGGGATCTGTGAAATCTCAGAGGATTTATCAAGGTATCATGACTTG
The DNA here is from genome assembly GCF_004664715.2 of Peromyscus leucopus. Taxonomy (NCBI): domain Eukaryota; kingdom Metazoa; phylum Chordata; class Mammalia; order Rodentia; family Cricetidae; genus Peromyscus; species Peromyscus leucopus. Next base: position 11,224,587 of record NC_051070.1, on the reverse strand, counting down.
CTTAATGGGATTGGAGACATGCTTGTGTTCACTGGTTTCAGTATGTTTCACTTCACATGCTAAGTGAGACTTTCATAACAATCCTTATCTGTTTCTATTCCAGGCATAACCTGTTAGGGATTTCTCCCTTTCTGTCAATCTAGTATAATCTCTGTGGGTCTAATTATTCTGATTGTTGCTTTGACAGTAAAGTCCATTAAAATGATAATCCTCACTTTGTTTTAGGATTCACTAGACTTGATATGCTAAATTCTGGAGACCAGGTCAATGTCAGGATTTATTCTCAACATGTCTATTCTTCAGAGAAGAGAAAACACAAGGCTCTCAAGATATGAGAACACATGTAATATTGCCTTTATTGAACTTGCAGTGAACTAAAATCTTGTGTCTCCTTCCTCATAGGAAGAGCTAGAGCATGTATATGAACCCACTCCAAAAGGGAAGTACTCTCCCTAGGGAATATTATGAATGTTATCTTCATTCATAATATTCTAATGGTGGGTATAATAGTTTATTTCAAATTAAATACATTCAGATTTCACCCTAGTGAATTTTCTGTTAAAGTTGTTAGTATTCAGTACAAATGAACACTTTGATTGCAGCTTCTAGGATTAGTGAGCCCATATATATTGACTGGTTCTCTTTCAAATTTATGTTTACTCACATGATCAACAGGCTTTAGTAGGTAAAATTTTTCAGTCGTACTTAAGTTCCAATGAAGTACACTACTTGTTATATATTCAATCTCACAGCAATAATGTAGTCCTTTTAATTGGAACTAGTTTATGACATTCTATACTTTCCCAGCAAAGAGGAAATTTTAAGGGATGTAGGCAGAGAAATTCAATCCACTGGCAAGGAAGGCTATGCAGAGTTTGGGGGGTCTAATCCAATTATATTAAGTTAGAGCACATGCCCTCTAGACTTTCTTCTAATCAGATCTGATTATTCATTTTTATTTTTGTAAATCCTAATGATTATAGACCCCAGTTTATAACTAATTTTATTATGTGCAGCCTATAATTTTGTCCCCACTTTAGTCAAAACTTTGTGCTGCTGCTACCTGAGGTAAGATCAGCTTTTAGGAAGCTGCAGATGGTTTCATTTCACTAGATAGTCTTTAAGTTTGGGTTCAAATCACTGGCCATAGACTTGCCATGTTCTTGGTACACTTAGAGACAACCATTCTATACAGTTGTGCCTCATTTTAGCAAGATTATCTGTGAGGAAAGTTTAAATTAACTCAAAGCCATATTCTTGTAGGAATTCTTACACCTTGAGACAGGAACTTATTTTCACGTGGATTCTGTTCCTTCAGGAATAGAGACAGTAATGTCTTCATACCAAAACAGAGTAGATAAACAAGCCAAGAAAACTTGAAAAAAAAATTCACAGAGTATATCCAGTGAGGATATGTTTCCTGGAACTACTTCTTTGAACAAAATCTCTATTAGTTAGTAGTCAAAAAAAAGAAAAAAAATCAAAAAAACAAAACAACAACAACAAAAAAAACCTAGAATCCCTGAAAGAAAAGCAAAGGTAGATCAATATACTGTTTTCTTTTTCTTGGTGGAGACTGAAAGCTGTATGACAGAAGTCAGGAAAGGAAAACTTGTATTTCCTAGTTTCTGGGATTTTTGTTGGTAATAATTTTAGTAGAGGATAATGCTTCTCTTTTTGGCTTCTTAAATATTCTATATACATTTAATTTATAATATGCCTGTAAATTATTCATTTTTCTGTGATATTAATTAATATAAAGATAAATGTTTCCATTCTTTTATTTTTGTATTTCTTTTAGTTCTTTCTTATTTTTATCAGCTTCATTTGTTTTATCTTTTGAATATCTGCCACTGTAGTCACTTCCATTACTTTATGTTCATGATCTTCCATGAAGACAATGATGTAGCATGAATCTTAAATGGCCTTATTAATAAGAACAAACCCAGGCCAGGTACTGGGGTCAACGCTGGAAGGTCAGAGAAGCAGATCAAGCCACAGCCACCTCACCTTGCCAGTTCCTCAGCTGATCCTGTTTCCTCAGACTGGAAGCCTCTGAGTCCTTATCCAGAATGAATTTCAGCTGAATTGCTGCTAAAAGCCTAAAAGCTTAACCAGCCTTAGTTCCTGGCTTTCACACCTTATATACCTTTCTGCTTTCTGGCACCACTTCCTGGGATTAAAGGCATGAGTCACATGTGTCCAGTGTGGCTTTAAACTCACAGAGATCCAGATGAATCTCTGCCTCCCAAGTATTAGGATTAAAGGCATGTGCTACCACTGCCTTACCTCTATGTTTCATATTATGGCTGTTCTGTTCTCTGACCCCCCGATAAGTTTTTTGGGATGAACAATATATCAACCACACAACATTGTCTCTAATCCTGAAGACATTGATGCATCCTTACTCAAGGGTCCAAATGTATGAAGCATGAAGAATAGCAAAGATTGTTAGTTGAGTCTGCCTTCTTGTGGCTCCTCAAGCCCTTTTCTGGCACTTTTTTTTTTTTTTTTTTTTTTGGCATGTGTATGTAGAGTTTTATACATTGATGAGGATATTTGCTTCAGATTAACACATTACCTAGTTAACCAGCACACATTATTGTTTAATGGGAACTTTTATATCAAATCTTATTGTATGTTCTTAAGGTCCCTCCAATCATGGAGAGGAAGCCACCCACTGATCTGTCTTTATTTTAAGCAAGTTACTATGAATGAGGTACTAAACTGACATCAGTGTCAAACAAAACATGTCATTAAGCATAGTGAAAATTTAGGAAAATATGATGTAGACCTCATATAATCATAGATGTAAAGAATAGTAGAAAGGTAGAAAAATGTATGTGGACATGAAAAGGAAAATGATTTCAAGGAATCAGCCTGAAGCATCTCTTAAGTGGAGAAGCAAAAATTCCAAGAAAATTAACGGCATTAGATATGAATGCTTTTAATGTAGAGACAATATTCCTTTTCAGCATCAAAATTTTGCCTCAAAATAGCAATGAACCAGGCGTAAGAACTTGTACATGTTTGACATCACATAGGACATCATTCGTTTCCTCTGATACTTCCTGATGAATCTCAGACAAAATTTTTTTGTCCAGTAGAAATAGCATTCATCCAGCACTGTTATGATCTAGACTTATGTCTTATTGATTATAATCTTGCCAGGTAGTCCTTAGGAGGCAGCCTGGCTTCCTTAGCCATGTTTTGATGACAGTAAGTTCAAAACACATCAGAATCCTATATATGACTATTATAAACAAAATTAATTATCTTTTCTCTAGAACAATCATACATATATAGAGGGGTGTCTCTCTGTAACTGAGCACTTTCCTTTCTTAAATCTATTTAAAATATGTTTCTTAGACCTCACATCTTCACAGAAGATAGTAATGAATTTTTTTCTATTGACAACAAATCTCAGTTTAGACTGAATCAAATCTTTATACAGATTTTCAAAAATCAGATTACAGTGAACGCAGAATTTCAAAATATTAACTTATTGACACAAATTTCTAGTGTATTGATATAAATGATGATAGGCTAAGAGGTGGAGTTTGGAAGTCATAGGAGGCGTAAGAGTGTTTAAAGTAGCAATAAAGATACATTAAATATGACAATCTCCAATACTTGGTGCTTATTATAAATCAGAACTTAAAGTTGATATAACAAAATAAATTATTGATGCATTTAAAACATTCATTTCTCTTAGTAATATTCTCATTTTATAGTTTGTAAATATAAGGAAATATGTCTTTATAGAACTTGTGGAAATGGTAAAAGATGTAATAGTGAAACTTATATCCTTTTGATGGTCAACAGGCATCTAATTGGTGTTGTAGAATATTTGCATATTGTATGAAGATGTCTGGCTGTGATTGGTGTAATTAAAACCTGAATGGCCAATATCTAGGCAGGAGGTATAGATGGGACTTCCAGGCAGAGAAAGAACTCTGGGAAGAAGAAAGGAAGAGTCAGCAGCTGGATTTAGAGGGAGCAAGACAAGCTGGAGGAGAGGAAAAGGCCATGAGTCATATGGCAACATGTAGATGAAAAGAAATAGGTTAATTTAGGTTATAAGAGCTAGTGGGACAAGCCTAAGCTAAGTCGAGCTCTCATAATTAATAATAAGTCTCTGTATTATTTTTTGTGAGCTGCTGGCCCAAAGAAAAAAATTGTCTACAAATTGGACTTCAGGCCTGTTTGATACAAGAAGATTCATGACTGGTACTGTAAACATGGCCTACTACCCATGACTTTTGAATCCATGAACCCTAGATAAAAACATTCAACTGCCACTTTCCTGAACAATTATGAATTTTAACTGTATTTTAAATGTATTTCTTAGATTCATAGATAGGAGTAGCTAATTAAAGAAGCCTTTTTATGCAGCAAAGACCACTACAGAAATCCACAACTTGGTCAAAATTCAAAGAAAAATGCCCATTAGGAAGACAGACTCAATACATCTTCCATACAACTCCTATACCTAAGGCCGAGGGAATATAGCCAGAAGAAGCAGTAGAAAAATTGTAAGAGTCAAGGGACCAAAAATTTCACTGCAAGACAGTGATTTCTAGATACGGCAGGAAAGTTGTGCTCATGGAATCTCAACAATACATGTCTTGGGGTTTTTATTGCTGTGAAGAGACATTATGACCACAGCAACTCTTATAAATGAAACATTTAATTGAAGGTACTTGGTTACAGTCTCAGAGGTTCAGTCCATTATTATCATGGTGCTGACCATGGTAACATGCAGGTAGACATGGTTCTGGAGCTACATCTTGCAGGCAATAGGAAGTCAACTAACTCACTGAGCAGTATTCTGAGCACAGGAAACCTCAAAGCTCATCCCCACTGTGACACATGCTACAGGCCACAGGGATATATCATAAGAACTCAACTGCTTATGGCAAAGCCACTACCTGAAGGGATCAAGGAATTCCTTCAGAGGAAGCCATATTCCAAGGAGCATTTGGTATTACTTGGGTTGTTATATATCAGCTGTCTTCTTTTATGAAAATCATGTGTGCCTTCATAGTTTTTCCAATTGATTTTTCCCTAAGAATTGCTAACAGTGTGGACTGATCACTCTTTGGACACAAACAGTCAAAGTATTTGGAGAACAGCCTCAGAAAAGGCTCCCTTTCCCTGAGCCCATCAGCACTGGAATCAGATATCTCCCATAGTCACTTTCAAGGACTAACAGAAATAACAGTCCAGACCACCACATGCTAGTCTCCTGATTTAAGGTAAATTCCACAAGGAGACACTGCCTCGGTCAGGTGGACCTTAAGTAATAGCTTCACACAATTTAGCTCAGACCCTCCTTTCTTACAGCCTTACTAACTTTATAGACCTCTTACTCCTTACCTAACCACTTCTAGGAATATTTAGATAACCTTCTGCCCTGACAGCTATGCTCAGCCAGAACCCCAGTTCAAGCCTCCCTGTAATTATGATCATTGGCAGCATCGCGCCAGGTCCATCCCCACGGAAGAAAGTACCTTATCAGAGATACCTCTGTACTCTCTAAGAACAGACTTAAGCATCCAGACTACCCGTTTGAGAAGGTCTGGCAGATGTGCCAATTAAGCTTAACTTCCTCCTTTCCCAAATCTTACCTCTAGTTCCAGATCTCTCTTTAACTATCACCAGAGGCATCTAGCTGTACACAGGTTACCTAGCAACCAAGCACACTTTCCCCCGCCCCACAGAAAAAATGGCAGATGGCTTGGACAGATAGCAGCCACAGGAAAAAAGAAGGCAGTTTTATTTTCTCCCATTGACCTAGCAACTTATAGATTCTTAACATTTTCTACCAATCATGTTTAAGATTATAGTTGAGCACATAAGATCCCCCTTCTTAGATATTATCCAAATTTAGCCTTTAGTTAATTCATTTTCCCATTAGTCACTTCCCTTTTGGGTTGCAAATGATAATTAACAATTATTGCCCCTCTATGTGATTCTTATCACTGCTCCATTTGACCTTGGAAACCTGGCTTTGCACTACCAAAGGATTACTGCTTGTAAGTGTATATATACCAGGACTCCCAGGGCACAGGAGGACGGAGAAGATTTGGAAGAATAAATGACTGGACTAAGAGCTTTGTGTGTTGAAATCTGAAAACAATCCTCTCTGTTCATAGTTCTCTCTCCTGAGTCCCTGGGATGTATAATATTAAGGTTGGTCCCTCTAATATTATACAAGCACACACTTCCTCCAATAAGGCCTTATCCACTCCAACAAAGCCACACCTTTGAATAGCGCCACTTCCTATGAGATTGTGGGGGGCACTTACATTCAAACTGCCAAATTATGGCTGCCTATATAATACATGAGCAATGACATCATCAGTTGACATTCCAAAAATGGAGTTTACAAAGCTCTACTACAGATGAAGAACTACAGAAATCAATGACTGATAAGAGAGGAAGAATCACTCATCTCATGGAATGAACCATCTAATAGATTATCTAATTTCAAGTGGCCAGCCCAAAATATACATATACATGTGAGGAACCCTTAAGGCCTTAGAAGGTTGTGTATATTCATGTCTTAGTTTGGGTTTCAATTGCTGTGACAAAACACCATGACCAAAAAGCAATTTGGGGAGAAAAGGGTTTGTTTGCCTTACACTTCCATATTCCTGTTTATCACTGAAGGAAGTCAGGACAGGAACTCAAATAGGGCAGGATCCTGGAGGTAGGAGCTGATAGAGAGATCATTAAGGGGTGTTGCTTACTGCCTTGCTTCTCCTGAATTGTTCAGCCACCTTTCTTGTAGAACCCAGGACCACCAGGCCAGGGATGGCACCACCCACAATTATGCTAGGCCCTTCCCCATTGATCACCTATTGTGAAAATTCCTTACAGCTGGACCTCATGGAGGCATTTCCTCAAGTGAGGCTCCTTCCTCTCTGATTACTTTAGCTTGTGTTAAGTTAACACAAAACCAGACAGTATAATATATCAATTGATATCACACACACACACACACACACACACACACACAAAAAAAAAAAAAAAAAAAAAAAAAAAAAAAAAACTAAGAAACAAGAGTTTGAGAAGGATTTGGAGGGAATAAGAGGAAGTAGAAGAAGGAGAAGGAGTGGGGGAAATGATAAAATTCTATTACTCAGCCTGACTCTGGTGGCTCACACCTTTAATCCCAGCACTCAGGAGGCAGAGGCAGGAGGAGGATCTCTGTGAGTTCGAGGCCAGCCTGGTCTACAAAGTGAGTTCCAGGAAAGGCGAAAAGCTACACAGAGAAACCTTGTCTCAAAAAACAAAACAAAAACAACAAAAAATAACCTATTATGAAATTCTCAGAAATATAAAGATGTTAAAATTCACTTGAGCAAGATTCAACAGCTAGCATGTTTAGAGAAATGGAAGTTATTTAATTGCAGAGGGCATAGAATCTTAGTAACATTTGCCAAAGGAGAAGAGTGGTGCTTAATACAGACACTCCAGTTTGCCCCTCACATGATGTTGTGTGCACAAGAAGCACAGTGGCCGGCCACATGGAAGCTAGTTATCACAGTAAGAAGTTGACATAGGGTTTGCAATTTGGTTATTTTACTATTTCTCTCACAACCTCCTTTAAAACTTTAAGAAGAAATCAAGTTAAAAAATGTAGGAAGTAAAACAGAATTATTTTGTTCAGTTATGAAATAGCAGATCATTATTATCTTTTTTGTTATATTCATGTCACAACATTTTCCAGAATTCTGAAGTTGTCAGCATGACTATATATGTGAGTGAGTTTCACTCACTTCTAAGAATGAGAGGAACATTCTCTAGGCTGTGTGAGAGTCACAGTTACATTTTAAGTTTTAATTATTTTGCCTTAGAGATCCATGATAAAAATGCCTCTTATTTGCAAGCCCCTTGCCCAAGGATGGATAGTTCCTGTAAAGTGGAATCTATTGTTTATGGCAGACAACAAGCCACATGTTTTCTTTCCCCCAAACAAGTTTGTTTTACATGGCCATCTACACAGGATGTCCTTGATCACATGTGGGCTGGAGGTAGGTAGGCAGGGAATATGTCAGGATGTATGCTTACCCCGCATTGGTCCTGATGGGAAATGCAAGGAATTGTGTGTTTTCCTTCTTAAGCCCATGCCACACCTGATTCTGGGCCATTTCCTAGGAAACTGTGTATGGACCTGGCCAGAGTCCATCCACCTGGCCAGTACTTAATTAAAGCTTGCTTCAAGTTTGACTTTAAGCTGTGGCAGTGGCCTTATTCTCAATCGGTGGCATTAACAGCTGTTGTCTGCTGCACTAGGAAAGAGAAAGATGCCCTTGGAATAGTTGCTCCGAGGAAGTGTGAGAAAATCTGGAGCAGTGGTACCTAACTTCCACGAAACTGGGCTTTAAGGAGAGCACTGTGGATACACGAAAGCTCAGCGGGAGGCCCTATAACAGGGCTCCCTACTGATGAGAAGGAAGCCTCTCTCCACCCACGCCATTGTGATGTCTGAGATGTAACAACTCAACTTGAACAAAAATCTCATGCTGAGAGTGAGGAATGCTTCCCAGTGAAAAGAAGTTCAGTGAATGTGATCAGAGTGCTTGTTAAACCCCTTACCAATCTCTCCCTCCCTCCTACTCATCATTCCTTTACGTAAGATTCATCTATCTGTGTCTACATTTATATGCAATCATAACAAAAAGTCAACGTCATAATATGATGAAGATTTCAGTTAGAATTATAATTTATAAGAAATAAACACTGCACACATGATACCATTAAAGGAAGTAATCTTTGTTCTTTGCTTTTCTATGTATTTTAATATGCCCTGAAATATTTGCATTCTTTGATGTTATTTTGATGTTTTTATCTTTAGCAAGTATAGTGTGTTTCAACAGATATGTGCATGGGTTGATTTTTTTTATTTACCTAATATATATGCACGTATAGTTGATTTGCATCTGAATGTATATCAATATCCCCATGCAACTAGATCAAAGAAATGGCAGAGTCAATCTTATTTTCCTATTTTCTCACAGAACTTTTGCCTGTTTTTCTGTAACCCAGCAAAGGGCAAGTACTCAATACCTCATTTTGACACCTCTCTCACCTGGGAGAAATAATTCCCGTGCTTGGTGTGGGCAGATCATTTCCCTTTAAGACACCGGGATCTGTACTGATGATTGTGGTTTATTCTGGCTACCCTCTCTGACTGCAATAAAAGACTAAGGCATTCCTAGGACTTTTCTCTTGGTTAAGATTTTCCCATATACCTAAGCCTTTAGGTTGTGGGAACTGTTTTGGTTTTGCTTGGTTTGGTTTGTTTGGTGTTGTTTTTGTGCACAGTGTTGGATTTTTGTTTTTCCTTTTTTATTGAGTACCATATAAGACTTGAAGGTTTATCTCTTTAAAGAAAAAAAAAGAAAGAAAGAAGTTACCTTTGAGAATTTCAAACAGGTGTACAAGGTATTGTGACCCCAATCAACCCACTATTACCCTCTGTTGTGTTCTCTCTCTTGTTCACACAGTTCTTCTCGTGTAGAAGGACTTACCTTCTTACACATCCATGCCACCTTTCTCCTATTACTTTCCTATGTAAAAGTTGAATTACTTTATGTAAATGTTAAGCTTCTGGAGCCATGGAATCTTGACCTATACACTTAAGCTACCGTTCTGCAAATATCTTCACTGTTCTTCTTTTATTTGGGACATGATAATATTTCCATTACTTATTCCACTTTTAATATAGTTACATTTGATCTACTGCACTTGCATTATTTTGTGAGTACCTTTTACATTCTAATTGCCATTTACACTATTAATTGGATTTATATTGTGTTTTAAAATAAGCAGATTTCAGATTCAAGGCCCAGAGACTCCAGACCTGAACCTCACTTGAAAGTCTTCTCCATGAGGACTAGTGTTTATGGTACCAGGTCTATGCAAACTTCCAAACGAAGGAAGAAAACAACAATCACACCCAGCTACGAGGATTACAAATCACAATGACCAACAAGGTATGAAAACCCAAAGGGTCCAATATTGATACACATACCTTAGCAGTAACAAACAGCTCCATAATCAGACTTAAGACCTGCTCCACAAAAGGAAAGCATGTCTGGTACTGAAAACCCAGCCAATTACCCAGAGCCTGTGAAGACATGGATTTTGGAGAAGAACCTACAACTGCCATTTTTATGAAACCAGTCCAATTTCTAACTCAGTTCTAAACCTTTGTCTTTATACACATGTGTGATGCTCATTCCTCATTAAGAAAACTCTTCGCAGCAAATGGAGACCACCCCAGAAAACCAAAATCAATAAAAATGCAGAGGAGTGGATCCCAGGCCACATCTACAGTGTAACTCCGACACCAGAGGTTTTGAGATTATTGCAACAGAGGAGACAGAAAAATGATAAGAAACATAGAAATACTCAGTTTGCTGAGATATTGTTTCTCTTAATAATGCCAGAAGTTACATCCATACAGTATGCCTAAACATAAGCTGAACAAGGACAAGAACAGATGTGCTAAGTGGATGCAGAGAGCTTTAACCCTGCTATTGGCAGCTAAGGAATGCTGAGAGTAGGGAGGAATAGTCTTCCCAGGGAAGAGCACACCAACCAGTTATACAATAACAAACGGTCAACCTTGAAATTACACATTTCTAACATTATACAGATGGAATGATTTGTACATTTGTATTATATTTGTAAGTTCATACACAAATATATGTATATACACATACACACATATACATATATACCTATGTGTATATAGATGTACAATAACAATTAATGAAAAATGTGATCATGAATTTAAAAGAGCAAGGGGTAGGCAGGGTATATGGGAGGACTTTCAGGGATATAAGAAAGGAGGAATTATGTAATTATATGTGCCAGCACACTCAGCTCTAACTTCATCCTAAGGTAATCATCTAAAATAAGTATTGTTAATAATCTTTGTATATGTTATATAATTACAACTAATTTAAATAAATAATTAGATAATATAAATGCAAGAATTTGTATTATCAATATAATTAATTCATATGTATGAATTAAGACTACTACCTAGGCAATGAATCATTATTAGTCTCCTTCATGAAAAGAGACAAATATAACCTAGAACTGTCCCCAAAATAGTCAAGAAGAAAAGAAAAATTTTTTTAGAAAATGAGCAGGAAAACATGTTTGTTATGGAAGCAATCGATGTTTTACTTAGGAATGCAAGTTCATATAAGTTCTAAATTGGATATTTTATTTTTAATATCAAATATTTTATAAATATAATTATAAGAAAATATGTAATTGCTCCTTCTAAGCTTTTATAAGAGGTCAGATATTAAAATAATTTATAAATTTCAAAATATCAATATATATCAGAGCATTAGATATCAAAATACTTTTAATTAAAATGAAATGTTTAGTTATCAAAATATTTTTAATTAAAGTGAAATGTTTAGATATCAATATATTTTTAATTAAAATGCAACATCGCCGATATTCTAGTGTTCAGCTATCCTTCACAGCTACAAAATGACATCCCCTTATTCAGAGAATATTTTATAATTTAAGGGTCCTTTGCCAGGACAACTTCATTTCTACAAATTATATATGAAAATATAATCCAGGATCTTGTAATTCCATTAATCTAAATTGTTTCTCTGCCTGTTTGTTTCTTTACAGGTTTTTGAGAACTAATACACACTCTGCACTCTCACACCTGAGCTCAGGCTGTCCTGGAACTCGGGATGTAGCCCATTCTGGACTTGAACTCACAGCCACTTTCCTACTTCATCCTCCCTATTACTGAGAACGGGGGCATGTGCCAGCACTCTCTGCTTAAGTGTATCATGAGGTAACCATGTGAAATAATTACCCTTTAATTCTTCTATATAATATATAATTACAAATAATTTTATATAACCAAATAAGTAATTAGTCAGTATAGAGGAACACATTTGTATTATCAACAAAATGAACTACTATGGATGAATGAATACTACTACTTAGGCAAAAAGTTCATGAAAGGGGAAAATTATTACAAACTAGAGCTGTACCAAAACAACTTTCTGAGCAGATTTTACTAAAATCTGGGGTCTGTTTCATAATATGTGCTAAAACTTAAATGATGACTCTTTATATGTTGACTAATCATAACAATTTAGTCTTATGAGGTGTGTGGTACATTCAAACAGAGCATAGAACATGGGCCTTAGAACACTTCTCTCACTTGCAAAGCTGGTGAAGGTTTGAAACAGGGGAGCAGTAACCAGTGTTAAAACCCCAATCTTGTAAATATAATTCATGAAGTTTTAGCTGAAGAAGTGGTATGCAGATTTGAGAGTGAAGCTTTCAATATGTTCTTAGATCAAAGAACATTACAAACCATTCACTGTTGATAACCAGCTATACACTCTGCATCCTAAAACCTGTACAAAAGATGGGATTTGGGCTAAAAGAACACAGGCTGAAAACATCAAGCAAGGGCATTATTGCATAATATACTGGAATTGCTTTATATACTGACAACAACCTGCACTATTTACAGTTAGTCCTTGTAGTAAATAACATACCTGTGAATGTCAATTAAAACAAGACAACTAATGCGAACTATACTCCCATTTACATATCACAGCCTCAAGCTTCGAGACTATAGCAGAGCTGATCATAAACTCAGAATTCTGTAAAATATTTTTAAACAAATCTTGCTCCATCTCTGCATAGACACCCTCAGGGTACACAGACTTCAGGTCCTCATTAGAGCAATTTTATTTTCTATCCCTGTGCTTACAGTCATATATCCTGTGAAAGCAGAAATAGGAATTGAATCACATGCTCTGCAGTATCTTTAAAAAGATAGCACATATCTAACACCTGTCAGCTCATCAATGTTTCGTCTACTACTCTGCAGATTACTACATATATCATTCCTGACACCTAAGCTGAGGTAGAGAATAAAGCACACCTTGTAAATTTTGTAAGACTCACAGCAAAACATTCAGTAGACCATCTGACAGGTACTTTCTGATGTTTAGAAATCTTAGTCATTTAGGAAGTTGATCACTGCTCCAAATAAAGTTTGCTTATCTTGGATATATTATGAATATATACATACATATTACATATTAAATTAAAATTTGAAAAATTTAAAAAACACGGATAAATATATATATATATATTTGTTAAGATGGTAGCACAACCATTATCACATGATTACCCCCCTGAAAACCTAACTCATAAGAGGATAAACTAAACTCATAGGGGTATAATAATACAGAGGAAAATTCTGAGTATTATTAAGTGATTGTCTTTTCATGAGTCTCTAAATAGATTTTTGATAACTTTTATAATTTCTTTTACTGTACTTTAGTAATTACTTCAGTGAAGTGTTTTTTTTAAAAAGCAAGAAAGCAGTTCTTTGTGCACCTGTGTGTGATTTTGAAAATAAAACGGTTATCCTACTATTTGGAAAGCAAAATGAGATGTGGGATCTGGGATTTGCTTTTCTATCTGAAATTGTATAAAAAAGGCAACTTCATCCTTTGCTGATGGGAAAGCTGTACATTCTCCTGTGACATGAGAAACAGATCATCACTGGGAAGGAGGAGATGGGTTCCACGCAGAAGAGAGACAGCATTCTCTTGAGATCTGCATGTGCTGAAAAAAAAAAAAAAATGAAGACAGAAAATCTAGATGTGCTGCTAGGAGTTCCAGTAAAAGCATGGATTTGTAGCAAGGATATACAGCCAGCAAATGAAGAACAAAGTCAGAGACGGGATACCAAAGCAAGGTGAAAAGGACAGCAAGTAACGCAATCCCTGAATGTAGCATCAGTCACACAGGATTCTTATTTCCGGACAAATGCACCGAGAAAATGCTGGCTGTGCTTTTGTGCTTTGCAATACAGAAGGAAAAGAAATGGGTAGGTACTTAAAAGATCAGGCCCTCAAAGGCAGAGAAAATGGAACAACCCAGCACCCAAAATCAGTTTTAAGATCGTGTCAGGGACCTAGATGAGGCTCATCTGTGCATTTATAGTGGACTTTTAGAAGATGAGACTATGTCCTCTTATCACTTCTTGAAAATTTGACCAGGAAATCTTTTCAGTGTTTGAAATGTTTCAAATAAATAAGCCGAGTGAAAACACCATATAGATAGATGAGAATATTTTTTAAAAAACTTGTTGACAAATGCCATACCATAATTTTTCTTTTCTTGCTTGGGTATTTTAAACAATAATTAATTGTATTTTAAAGTGAATCTCATACATTTAAATAATGGTGAGATTTATATTAAGATATTATGTCAAGGTAACAACTATTATTTGTATAGGAAAATTTATTTCCGCCATTCTTTCTTAGGTTAATTGTTAAATTTAAGAATAAAACAAAATCCTGTAAGAATATGCATAGCAGAGTGAAAGAAAGTACAGTGAATGCTGATGTGACTTCACTTCATCAAATGGTTAAAAACTGCCCAATATTTTGACAGTTAGATCTCAGTACATGAATTCAATGCAATTGGAATGTTAAAAATATGGATTTGATAAGCAGAGTGGCTAAATATTGCATCAATCACCAATTGAAAGTAAGTTTTTTGAAATACTATTCTTTTTTGTCAAAGTTTTTCATGGCTCATTCATTTTTGAGAATTCCAATAACCAGTCACTGAAACATGAAACAAGCAAAACAAAACAATCAGTCCCCGTGGGATGTTTCTGCTTGGTCTTTATACATAATGGGACGCTATCTGAGCTTGTTTAAATTACATATTTAAAAGCAAGTATCTAGTTTATACCCTATGTCTCTTACCACAATTACATTAGTATTGCTACATTACTATGAATGTCTTGCTATGGCTATTGCTCTATATAAATAAAACACTGATGGCCAGTGACCAGGCAGGAAGTAGGTTGCCAGGCAGGAAGTAGGTGGGACAAGGAGAGAGGAGAATGCTGGGAATCGGAAGGCTGAGGGGGAGACACTGCAGCCACCGCCAGGACAAGAGCATGTAAAGACTCTGGTAAGCCACCAGCCACGGGGTAAGGTATAGATTTATAAAAATGGGTTAATTTAAGATAAAAGAACAGTTAGCAAGAAGCCTGCCATGGCCATACAGTTTATAAGTGATATAAGCATCGGAGTGATTATTTTATAAGTGGATTGTGGGACTGCGGGGCTTGGGGAACAAGGAGAGAAGCCCTCCAGCAACAATGTCTTTTTTTTTTTTTGGTTCTTCAACACAGGGTTTCTCTGTGTAGCTTTGTGCCTTTCCTGGGACTCACTTGGTAGCCCAGGCTGGCCTCAAACTCACAGCAATCCACCTGGCTCTGCCTCCTGAGTGCTGGGATTAAAGGCAAGCGCCACCACCGCCTGGCATGAGTGTCTTTTAATACAGTGTGAATATAATACCTTTTGATTGAGTATTTTGTCCCTACACAAATTGATAGTTCCATGAAACTTCCTCTGTTTTAAACTTTCAACACAATGTTAAAATCACTTCCCCATTTGTCCAGTGTAATAAACATAAACACTGTAGTTCTTGGTTTTAGTGTTTTTTTTTTTTTTCATAAATCTTCACTCACACCTTAGTTAATAATTTTAGACAATGTAAAGGAAAAGACAGTAAATCTGTGATAATCTGATAGGCAAAATATGAAGATAAATATTTCTTCATATACGGGTAGAATCGTGTGTGAGAATGAGATCTACATTGCACACAGATGGGAGCCTCATCACAAACACAGAGAAAGCCCTACGGGTTAAGGGAAGGGCAGGCATCAAGACCATAAGGAGTACACACACATCTTCCATTTTGCTGGCCAGGACCCGAGGAAGGATATAACTGGGGTGAGAACAAAGAAGAAATGGGAGATCAAATAATTTTGTTCTAGAAGCCATGGTAAGTCATGTCCTTCTAACATGTTAGACTTGATTAGTGAGTCACACAGGTTAATAATTTTATGTGGCCAAAATACTCCATAGAAAATGTTGAGACTGTGGAAGGGCATGGGGAATTTCCAAGCCAATGTGACATTTAAAATATAAATATTTTATATAAAATATATATATATATATATTTCATAAAATGTAACTAGAGTTTTTCTGCCTTGCCCACAGTCAGGCAAATCTTTGTCACCCGCCAGTCCCCCAGCCACTCAGACCCAACCAAGTAAACACAGAGACTTATATTGCTTACAAACTGTATGGCCGTGGCAGGCTTCTTGTTAACTGTTCTTATAGCTTAAATTAATCCATTTCCATAAATCTATACCTTGCCACATGGCTCATGGCTTACCGGCATCTTCACATGCTGCTTGTCCTGGCAGCTGCTGGCAGTGACTCTTTCCACCTTCCTGTTCTTTCTTTTCTCCCCTCTGTTAGTCCCGCCTATACTTCCTGCCTAGCCACTGGCCAATCAGTGTTTTATTTATTGACCAATCAGAGTAATTTGACATACAGAGCATCCCACAGCAATAAAATATAAAATAACATATAAAAATTTAAAATGACAACCAAGCCACATTGAGCATGTTCATCAGGTGTTTATGTATTTAGACACAACAATGAAAGAAGAGGCCATTGATTTGATAGGGAGTGAGGAGTCACAAGGGTGATGTTGGAGGGAGGAAAGGGACTAGGGGAAGTGATGTAATTATATTTTAATTTCAAAAATTAATTTAAAAGAACATTTAAATAATCCAAATTTAAAAATATTTAAATTTCATAAAAAATAAAAATATCAAGAAGAAATGTTTCTGGAAAAAAAAAAGAAAAAGAGAGACAAAACATCTCCAGTTCACATATTCTCTATTGCAAGACAATAAGGTAGCAAAATTTACTTGTTCAAACCCTATTAATCAATTATAATTCAAATTTCAATGGATCAACTGATCACATTTATGTAGCTGATGTATTGGAAGATATCTCCAGAACATTTATATAGAGGTGTTGGCTCAGTCTCACATGGTTTCAAGCAACTGAGTCACGAGATATGTAGCTTAGTATGAGAAACCTCAAATAGATCCTCACACCACCAAAACCCAAAATCAATTATACAAACCAACTAACTATGATAGAAGTTGAATTGTCTTCTTTTGAGGCCCAGTTGTCAAGTGATATTCATCTAAACTATTCTTGTTTGTTTAAAGACATATTTAATAGACACTATTTAATTTTAATATAATGCCCCCAAAGGACCTTTGTCCCTGTACCCTATTTAAAATGAGTTTTTGTTGATTCATTCAAATGCATTAAAATAGTCTCACATTTGATTAACCATTGATTTCAGATTAACTGAGTCTATCTAACTCATGGCATTTCTCCACAGATATTAGCTTCCAAAGATATATCACACGTTCCACCAACATTCAAGGAAAGGAATAAAGAATATATTTCAGTGTTATTTGCACTACTCTGTATCTGCAATGAAAAACTGTAACTTTTTTTTTCATGATTCTTATATTCTAAATACATTCATCTAACCCCAAGGCTCTATAACAGCAAAACCTTCCCATGCAAATCACTGCCATGTTCATTTAAGGAAAAGATCTTCTAAGGAAAGGCCTTATCGTATTGTTCACTACTGTTTTTTATCTCATGAAATTAGAAGCAAATTATCTTTCCCAAACCCACCCAACATGTAAGAATATAATAATTGCTATTGATACATTTGGTTCTAAAAGAAAAAAAAGATGCATAAAAATAGTATCTGTTGCAAGATAAATCTTAAATCTAATCAAGCAAACACCAATCAAACAACCTTGATTTCTTTTGAGATTCATATCTAGCCCTGTAATTTGCAATCTATCTGTAGAATCTTTGAATAGGAACAGTTTACCCAGCCAAGTTCTTCACAGTAGTACATTTAAGGACTGATGTAGCCCCAAAAATGTGTTGATATGATAAGGTTCCTTCTCATCTCTGAGTCCTACTGAGATGGAAAAGAACATCCTTAAAGTTCTAGAATACCTTCTGTCGAAGAAGGTCCAGGGCCGTGAAGGCACACCATTACCCCCCCCCCCCCTCCGTGCTCTCTATATGACAAATACTCTAGACTTTTCATCCTCTTGTGGTTTTAGTTCATTCTTCTGCCTTTTAGATAGACTGTTAGTTCACTTGCTATTATCTAATTTCAGCATCATATGTATTAGTCTATATTTAAAATTGATGAGTGAAGTCTTTCAGCTTTCATTTTAATTAACCCCCTGAACTTCTTCAAATTCTTCATTGCAAAATTACTAGGAGATATTTAATTAGTTTTTGTATTGCTAATGTTTCTTAATCTTCATGTTACTTATTTTCAGGGCTCAAGGTTTTGATAATTTTCTCACATCACTTTTTCAGTCTCTGTAATTATCTTTTTCTAACATGGTAACTAAACTGCTGTTTATGTCTTATGATAACATGACTGTGATTAAAGTTTTGGTTCATCTTGTTTTAGTTTTCATTTTTCTTGGACTATGTGTGATTTATATTTTTGTGTACTTGTATTTATGAATTTATATATGTTTATTGCTTTACAGTACATAGTTACCTCAAACCCTCCTATCCTGTGAAGGAGTTTTACATCTCTTAACCTTCATTCATGGGAGATTATTTCTACATGATCATCACTGTAGCTAATTACTGTAAAATATTTTTTAAAGAACTTCTCTGAGCAGATTTCTGCTCCTAGGTTCCTGAGTCATTCTTTCCCTCTTTAATACTACATTCATGTGTTTATTCTTTATCAATCTTCAAATGTGTCCACCTGTATTATTTTCTTTTCTTAGGTCTATCAATATTTAAAACCTAATTCTGGTTACTGTTTTGTCTGAAACACATATTAAATATTTATTCAATGTATTCACCGTATCTGTAAAGTTTTACTATCATATCTCTGATTTTTTCTCTTCACTCATCAACTATAATTTATATGATCTGGATTGCAAGACAGCATTCCAACATTATTTTGTGAATTACTTGTATATTAGACACTTCTGTCTGAGTCTCTGTCTCTGTCTCTCTCTCTTTTAGTCTCTCTCTCGCCCCTTTCTTTGTCTCTCTTCTTCTCTCCTCTACTTCAAAATTTGTTTTGCTTATATTCTATTTCAATATCTTTAGTTTTTCATAGTAATAAATATAAATTATTTTAATATGGTGCTAATGTGCTAATGAAAGCACATTATTAACACACTAGGATAAAATATTTAACTAAGACAAAACACTGGAATTTTAGTTAATATTCACTTATATTTGACTGTTTGTGTACAATAAAGGCTACTGCCAGACAAGCAAAAGAATGAGTAAATAAACACAGATAATTGCATTTTAAAGGCCTGCATCTGAGCCCTTTACTAGGTAAGAAAAAATTTAAACCTTAGTGTTCATAAGAAGTGCTTTGTCATTCTTATAAATAATGTTCTTACTCAGTGTCTAGTGATTTATTTTCCAAATTAAATGTTTCTTAATTTAGACTTTATACATTTTTCTGAGAACCTATTAAGCATATAAATCTCAATCTCTCTCTCTCTCTCTCTCTCTCTCTCTCTCTCTCTCTCTCTCTCTCATACACACACACAGAATAATACAGAAATAAGAAATGTTATTAATTTAACAAACTCATCTATTCTTACAGAACATATAGATGAAATGTGAAGGTGATATTATAGTTTAACACAAATTGGTGACAATGAATAATAACAACTAAAAGTCTGATAGTAGAGAAGGTAAATAATACATTTATATCTCCCAAAGCTATGAAGAAAAATTGAGATAATTTACCAAAAGGAGTTAAGTACATACTTACATAAGTGCTTAGGATGCACACTATACCACAAGGTGATGTTAAAGTGGCATTCTCCGTGGTGTCCTGGAATTACTGAGCTAACGTACATCCACTTACAGTGTTTGACTAGCAGCTGGGGAAGGTCTGGTCCTTTTCTCTTTCATTCATACTCCCATCTGCTATTGAAAATGGTCACTTATGTTTCAAATAACACAAAAAATTCCTCTATTAAAGTACCTCATTTATTGAGAGTATCAATTCAATTAAATGGTAATAATAGGAGAACACACATTCAATAGAATTCAATTTCCATTCCTATGGAAAGACTTTGTCAATCTATTAATGCCATTTATAGCAGTTACGTCTCTCATAAAGAGACAGAAGCATAGATAACCAACCAATTTTATAGCTACTCTTTGAAGAATGCAGAGCAAAAGAGAAGTAACGTAAGTGCAAATGTATTGGGACACCAGGTGTTGTGGCTCATGCATCTAACTCCAGCACTTGAAAGGCTAAGACAGGAGGATTGCTGTAAGTTTCAGGCATCCTGGCATGCAGCCTGAGATACCCTCATCAAGCAAACAAAGAAACCAGAATTAGAAATATCTTGGGAAGCTGGAGAGACAATGTGTCTCTGTCTGCTGTCTCAGAGGTCTTGTCTTAACTCCCAGTATCAGCTTACAACCATGTGTGACTCCAGTTTCTTCTGGCCTCTGCAGGCACTGAATACATGTACTGCATGTATTAAAGAGCTATGATGCATCGATACAGGTCTAATTGCCTGTTATTTCATGACAGGGGAATATGGTTTTAGAGACGTGTTCTCATGAGCAGAAGTCTCAAGCATGCTATCTGAGGAGGTAGAAGTGGGACAAAAAGATTCTTCTAAGCGATGATCTCAGCTCAGAAACTTGCTTTCTGGGAACAAGGGTGCATTTGTGGAAAGATTATTGAGTCTGTGGGAAAATGCTTGTGTAGCTTTGCAAAGTATAACCATGTGGAGGACTTGAATTTCCGAATTTATACTCTGAGGCTTATTTACTTTTGAAACAGTACTTTATAAAGGCCTAATGTAATTTGATAATCTGTAACTGTTCTACAGACGGTATCATCTCACATTAGGAACAAGTGGTCACTGTATCATTGTTTAATGTGTAGGCTGTATCTGTCATAATATTTACAAAATAAGAAAATTATTTTGTTCCTAAGAATTTGTGATTGGTTTGTGAAAGTAATTTCCCTTCAGCTAGGTTGGAAGTAGATTGTGCTGAGGTAACTGGGGTAGAGAATGAGTTGAGAAACTGGGAAGGGAGGGAGAGAGAGAGGGAGGGAGGGAGGGAGGGAGGCTTATTTCAAGCACTGTCTTTGAAAACAAACGATTGATTGAAGAAGTCCATTGTTACTGTCTTCTAGTTGACAACAAGCCACTGGCAGAGAAACTTGTAGTAACTGCAAGATTAAGATGAACCAAAAGCTGGGAAGCTTTGCGCTGATCTCACGCTTAACAGCATATTTAGGGTAACAAACGTGCTTAGCTCTATCCCATCTCAACCACACATCCTGAGTTTCAGACCATGTAGAGCCCATTCACACTGACACCAAATGTAGGAACAACAGTAACTGAAGAAATTTCGAAATATGAGAAGACCAAACAAGAAGAAAGAAGAGGAGGAGAGAATAAAGTATGGGGATATGTTGCACAGAAATAATAAGCATTATATTTTGCTATTACTTTATAGTAATTTAATGAAAAATATTATTATGCAATGTGTTATTAAACTCCAATTAATGTGGTGGTATTGTGTTCCCCAAAATATTGTGTACCTTAATAAACTTATCTGGAGTCAGAGAACAGAAAAGCCACTAGTTAGGCAGTGATAGCACACGCCTTTAATCCTAGCACTCCAAAGGCAGAAATCCATCTGGGATCTCTGTGAGTTCAAGGCCACATTGGAAACAGCCAGGCATGGTGACTCACGCCTTTAATCCCAGGAAGCAAGCCTTTAATCCTAGGGAGTGATGGTAGAAAGCAGAAAGGTATGTAAGGCATGAGGACCAGAAACTAGAAGCATTTGGCTGGGTAAGCATGTAGCTGGTTAAGCATGTAGCTGGTTAAGCATGTGGCTGGTTAAGCATTTGGCTGGTTAAGCATTTGGCTGGTTAAGCTTTCAGGCTTTTGAGCAGCAGTTCAGCTGAGAGCCATTGGGATGAGGACACAGAAGCTTCCAGTCTGAGGAAACAAGACCAAGCTGAGAAGTTGGCCAGGTGAGGTTAGCTGTGGTTTGTTCTGTCTCTCTGATCTACCAGTATTGACCCCAATAACTGGCCTTGGGTTTGATTTTATTAATAAAACTCTTTAAGATTCCTGCTACAGGGGCTGGAGATGTGGCTCAGTGATTAAGAGCACTGGCTGTTCTTCCAGAGGTCCTGAGTTCAATTCCCAGCAACCACATGGTGGCTCACAACCATCTGTAATGATATCTGGTGCCCTCTTCTGGCTTGCAGGCATACATGCAGACAGAGTACTGTATACATAATAAATAAATAAATAAATAAATAAATAAATAAATAAATAAATAAATAAATAAAAAAGATTCCTGCTACAAATTAAAATATTGGTTTAACGATCAGGTGCCCGTGCAATTCAAGCAAGTTTCCTATCCACAGGAAAGACAAATCAGCAAATAAAGAAAAGTAGTGCTGTTAGCATAAAGAAGGGAAAACATGAGCACTGCTTCTAGTGTAGCACACTCACTGTACGTGCAAGCCAAGCCTGCACTGCAGAGACGTTACACATGTTTATTACAATTACATAGTGATAACAGGACAAAACAACAATATGATATTCCTAATTACCCATTCATACTTAAAGAAGATTTTTTTCTCTTGAAAATCTTTTCACATGTTCTCTTTTATGTTATTACCATTGAGAAAGGGATATGCTTTCTCATTTTTCAGGATTTATCTACCAATACGTTTGCTCTGCTCTATGGTTTCACCTCATTAGCTTATAGGCAGACTCTGTATGACATGATCTGTAGCTTTCTCTGTCCTTTTCCACCCCCATTCTTGTGATTGAGAGGCTGAATCTGGATAATCCTGGGACCTGGGCAAGGCCACCCATTATGGAGATAGCTCAGCTGTGTGTGTTCCTTAATAGAAACCATATCATGAATAAGGATATCTCATTTTTCCTGCCCGTGTTTCATATTATCACTTAACAATTTAGGTTGATAAAAATCGTCTCAGTGACAAGATAGAAATGAAAAGCCAAGCATTTGTTTTCTCATCTCTTCCTCCTCCTCCTCCTTCTCCTCCTCCTCCTCCTCCTTCTCCTCCTCCTCCTCCTCAATAATTGTGGTGATTCTCCTGGGAGCTTTACAGCAAGCAGGGGAAAAATGATCAGGGTGAGATAAGAATGAAACTTGGCTCTACCCAATTTTATTGTAACTGGGGCTGGACCAGGACTTCTAGAGTCGGGCCCAGATCATTTTACTATAGCCATATTTAAGCACAGCATCATTTTTTGGGGAAAAAGTATTCAGATAACAATTAACTCAGTCCCAAGTGCACAACAATTTAAGATGTTTACATTGACATTGTTCACAAAGTATATCTGGCTTCTTGCACATGAATGGGTACTGTTGACTCAGAGACAGTGCCCAAGATTTAGGGTCTTGAGAGCTTGGCTGAGGTAAACACAATGTCTGTTGGTGTCAGGACTGGCTTTGCCCTAAGATAACTTAGAAGTCACGTAGGCAGTTGTAAAGCACAGGTGATATCACTCTTTAGAGTGGATTTTATGACCTAAAAGGATTGCTCAAGGTTTTAAGGGGAAAGGGTGTTTTTTAAGGGGAAAGGATGTTGTCGGATTTCTGGGAGGTACTAGCAGAGCCTGTCTCATCAGATAACAAAGGATCACTTGGTTGTAAAATCACATCATTCCTGGGATTCCATGTACCTAATTCCATCAAAGAGGTAAGCTGTGTGTGTAACTTTCCTGCCATCTCCAGTGTGCATCTTTGTGTACAAGGCCTATTTTCCCTATACAAATAATAAGAAGGGTTCACCATGTATGTGGACAACCCAATCTCATTATGAACACCGCATGTAGTCAATCATTTAAGCATTCACCTTTTGGCCCAGCTTTGCACTGAGAGGTGCAATCAGTGCAGCTGTTGGGAAGGGGGAATTAGAAAAGGCCTTTGTGGATGTTTCAAGTAATTTTACTGCTTTCTAGAAATACACAGTTTACTACTGTATCACTGAGGAACGGTCTGAGGTGGAAGTAATACACGTAGTGAATGCCCCGCTTAGCTTTCAATCTCCTTACAAGTTTCAAAAACATCCCTGAGACGGGGCGTGGATCTGGGATTCTGAACCAAGTCATGGGCTTCTCTTCCAATGATTGATACCCATAAAATTATTGTATGCACTTTTCTGTTTGATTGCAGTAAGCACGCCGCGTTCTCATCTGTTTACAAGACCTTCCACGCCACTTTCTATTTCACCAGCGTCATTGCAGCAGGAGAATATGCTTCTACACATTACGCTGGAACAACAACTAAATAGGTTTCCCGTGCTCACTTAGAGTCTTCCCTACAACTTGAAGCATGAAGCCTTTGATGCATTAAGTTTTCCATTAAAATATTTTAGTCTTCTGTATTTCATACAATTTATTCCAATTATGTTTTCCCTCTCCCATTTTATTTCAGATCCTTCCCATATCCCAACCTTCCAACTCCAGACCTTCTTTCTTTCTTAATAAAATAGGCAAATGAAAAAAGACAAACAAGAAAAAAAAACAAAATGTACAAACACAAAAGGAGAAAAAGAAATAAAGAGCACCTGAAATGCGTGCACACACACAAACTTCAAAATACAAATACTGAAACCATAATATACAAGCAAAAGTCCAGTAGGCAAAAAATGCACAAAGAAATATGAGACAAAATAATTTTCAAAGCACCCCTGAGTTCATTTGTGTTGGCCATCCAAGATTTTTAGCATTAGTTCCTAAAACAAACTTCCACTATGTTCAGAATTTGTTAGTTTCAAAGCTTTAGTCAATTCTTTGTGCTTTTCTAAATCATGTTTGTTTTTATGCAAGAATACTCATAGTATAGTAAGATACCACTTAATATTTGGAAGGTTTTTACTTTTATTCATAGTGTGTGTTTATTATGATTTGCATTTATTTTCTGAAAATTTCTCATTGAATATATGAAAATTTATTTTTTCCATGTGACTTTTTGGCAGAATATTGAATTCAGAGCAAGTACTTCATACAGTACACTTAAGGATAGAATTTATATATTTGATTAAATTAGCTAAAATAATTGCAATCTATGCTAAAGAAAAAATAATAATTTAGTCTCCCATTTTCTAGTAGGAAACATAAATAAAGGTAAGGATTGTAATTATACTCATGTACGTATGTTTAATCAACACCATACTGAAAAGTAGTTCATTTAACAAGATGCTTTGTGTCTTCATGATATGAAAATTATGAGCTCCATTTTTGTTGTTAATAATATAAAATTAAAAAATTGTGAAAACATAATTTTTGAGTTTTGAATAATGCATTATAAACATTATACAGAGGAGAAAAAAGATAGAGACAGGGAAAGAGAGAGAGAAACAAAGAAAGACAGAGGAGGGAAGGAAAGAAAACCAATACATTTTAAAACAATTTAAAGAAAAGCCCTAGGTAATGCTAAAATGCAATGCATTGTTCATTTGTGATTGTGAGCACATAAAATTAAAAAATAATTTTATATACATGCAAAGAGTATGACTCAAATTCCATGAAGAATTTGTGGATTATAAATTAAAATACATAAGAACATAAATAACAGTCTATCATGATTGAAAAATTAAATTGTTTTAACAATGTCTTAAAACAATTAATTAGTTGTAAAGATTTTTTTCAGTACTTCTCTTTTATTTATGTTATATATGTTTATAATGTTATATGACATCCTGAGCTCTCATCCTGATGCAGAGGGAGTCTCAAAAACTGTGTGTAATGATATTTTATCTGAAGCTCTTCACTACAACCACTTGTATTGTTTACATGGTGGAATGTAGTTGCAGTGGTATATTGAAAAGGCAGGCTATTGGGTTATATCATTAACGGATAGGCCTACTACCAAAAATTGTAATTTTAATGTAATATTTTCATAGATAGAAATAACAACAGATACTGTATTTGTAAAGCTAATGTTGATGAAGCCACTAAAGTCTTCATGAAATACTGAAGTGGACAATGCCAGATATTGTACATTACTGATGCTGGTGTATTTTATTATTAAATTTGGATTTGTTTTAAGCAGATTTTTAGGAATTTATCTCATCTGTTATGAAGCTATATTAAAATATCTGCAAGAATTCTTAATTCCACTATGTAGTTACATATGGTCAGTATTTACTGCACAGATGTTAGCTGGTTCAGAAATCAGAATATTGTAATTATAAACTAAATATCAAGCAAAATATTAAATATACTTTTAAAAAGTAATTTTATTATTTTGTTTTTGTACTTCACAATCATTTGTATTCTCTTATGTTTATATTGGTATCTCTTTAAGTATATAGTATAAGTAACTAGTACTTTATTGTGGATGGCCTAGTCAAAATTTTCATAAAATAAAAGTTTAAATATAGTTTCACTGTGATTAATTCTGTTGTGGTTAATTGGTGTTAAACCTAGAGCCTTGCAGATATTAAGCATCTTTTCAAATATTTTTATTCACAGCATACATTTGTGCTTGATAAAATTAACTCTTTTTATACAATAGAGACATTGATATAGTCACTAAGTTAAAAGGATTTCTGAATTAAAAAGATATTTATAAATGGACAGGAATGGTATAGCTTAATTATGTAGATTTAGAACACTCAAATTGGGCATGCTAAATAATTTAGTGTAACAATAACTCTTGAATATAAATTTCCTTAATTCTGTCACTACCTTAGAATTTGTTCAAGTATGTGAGTGCAATTTTCTATTGTTCTTTTTCATGTTAGGAAGACTGATTTTAATTCTATTCTTCTTTCAATTATTAAAGTTTAGACAAAGATCAAGTATTAACTAATGTTACTATCACAATTACACTGCATTGTTCAACCTACTGAAAGACTCTGGATTTTTCTTCTACCCTAATTTGTTACATAAAATTATTTGCAACATACAAATTTTCTCAAATGATGATAATCTTGAAATAGTATCTCAAAATAGGAACAAAATGAAATATGATTATAGTAAAAGTAACCCATAAGTGAAGCTTTGGAAGGATGACTAAGGTGATTCAAGATTACCATTCAGTTTTTTCAAGGTAGCCACATATCCTATTAAGATATAAAACAAGATTTTTTTGACACATACACAATTGGCATATTTTTCCAGCCTCTTCACTCTTCTCATTATATGGTTTTGCCGAGAGAAAAGAACATTTCATATTTGACACTTGGACTAATCTCCAGGTATCTGAAATATTCTCTGGTGTGTTAGGACAGTACACTCGCAAGAAATGATAGCAGGATGTCCTTTGTCAATGATGTCAAAGTAACAAGTTCCAATGAATGTGACTGAAGACAATGAAACAATAATTTTGTCCTATGTTGCTAAAGATTTTAATTATCATAGTCACAGGTATTTTTGAAGAAAAATATATAGATTGATGAATATTATATTCATTATATTAAATAATATATCATATGAAGTATCCATGTAAAGTAGATCACATTTATTGAAAACATGCTTTTTCATACAAATTCAAAAGTGATAATCTCCCTCAAATTCAGATATTACACAGGGGATTCTGATTCCTTCCTACTGGCCCTGGGTCTGTGAGTGTTTGTTCAGAGAGCTTCATCCTTACTGTGACCCAGTACCTAGTAGCAACAATCTAAGGGATAGAATCTCTCTGTCTCATAGTTTCAAGGATTTTGTCTAGAGCTGGGCTGTGTTAATGCTAGGCCTGTGGAGCAGAGGCACATCATGACTATGATGCTGGTTAGGAGCTTGTTAATAACTTCCTAGACAGAATGCAAAGAAAGAGGACAGGGCCAAGGCTGTGTGTAATTCTCAAAGGCAGGCCTTTGGTTACCTGCTTTCTCAACTAAGTTCTGCCTCCCAAAGAGTGCCACAAACTGAGACCAAGTCTTCAGCATAGGAGGCTTTTGGAAGGAAATGTCATATCTAAAATGTAGCGGTGTAATAAAAAAAATTACAATATTCGATGTACATTTTAAATTACTTTGGAAGCTTTAAAAATAAAAAGTGTAGGTTTCAGATGAATATAGGCAACTGTTCTTGGTCATATATAAAATCATTTCTATTCTTTATAAAAGATAGATTATTACATAGGAAATAAGTTGAAAAACCTAAGAGATATTATGTAACTTTATTAGAGATAAAGCATGAAATTATAATTTGGTCCTGGATGATTTATTTCCTACTTATACTTCCAGCTGTAGAGAGCAATAACTATTTGTAGTAAATTTTTTATTAACATAATGCTAAAGATAATTTTAGAAGCCTCTTCTACATTTCTTGTAATAAATGGAGCTCTATATTTGAGACAGATTATAAGTAACTTCTTTTCATCAAAAATTGGTTCAATAAGTGATAGAAATGACTACTTCTCCCAAATCACATATGCACATACACACAATCTTCTATGACAAATAAATGAAATATCTGCTAGAAATGGGCCTATTTTTATAAAAGAAGCAGGTAGGTGATGTGTAATAATATTGTATTAGGGGTTTTAGTTTATATTAATTACAAAAAACACATTGTTTCCAAATTTCAAGAGACAAATTGCTTGTTTAACAGCATTAGTAGCAAACAGAATTATGATAAGTACTTTTGTAAAAGTTATGCACCTGGAATTCTAACTATGAAGGAGCCTGTGGTTTAAACAGCAAGAACAATAACAGTAGTTATTATCCTCAATAATTCTAGAGATTGAACTCAGAGCTTTAAATATGTTAGTCAAGCACTCAATCTCGGATCAACTTCCCTGTCCTTTTTTTATATTTATTTTGAGACAAGGGCTTTCCAAGTTGTCTAAGCCGACCTTAAACTCTCCATATTGTGCACAGGAGCTCTGTCCTTGTAACCTGCTGTGGTGGTATTGTGTTCCCCAAAATATTGTGTACTCTAATAAATTTATCTGGGGTCAGAGAACAGACAGCCACTAAATACAAAGGCTAGAAAATGGTGGCACTCACACCTTTAATCCTAGCATTCCAGAGATAGAAATCCCTCTGGATCTCTGTGAGTTCAAGGCCACATTGGAATTAGCCAAGCATGGTGACACATACCTTTAGTCCCAGAAAGCCAGCCTTTAATCCCAGGGAGTGGTGGTAGAAAGCAGAAAGATATATAAGGCGTGAGGACCAGAAACAAGAAGATTTTTGGCTGGTTAAGCATTTGGCCTGGTTAAGCTTCAGGCTTTCGAGCAGCACAGTTCAGCTGAGATTCATTCCGGATGATGACTCAGAGGCCTCCAGTTTGAGGAAACAAGACCAGCTGAGGAAATGGCAAGGTGAGATAGCTGTGGCTTGTTCTGTCTCTCTGATCTACCAGCATTGACCACAATAACTGGCATGGGTTTGATTTTATTAATAAGAACCTTTAAGATTCCTGCTACAACTTGCCGCTTCAGCCTCCGCAGTACCTGAGGTTATAGATGTGTGTCTCCACGTGCAGTTCTCTTTTTCTTCTACTTCTCTTCTCACTGTTACTTTTCCAGCATACTAAACATGGTTAGCCTATGGTATAGAATAAATTACGATTGTATTCTAAAAATTCGAATTCACTTAAAAATCTCATAACACGAGAAACAATATACATTATATTTGAATTTTCTATGAGTTTTTTATTACTATATTTCTATGGAATTAAATCATGAAAACTCTGTATTTGGTTTAACACTCTTTGACTCCCTATAGCAATCTGTTGGCTTTATTATACTTCCATGTGCTATGCATTTGAATCCATGAAATTCATGATAAAATGCCTATTTTACATGTGCTCTGCAGAATCAAAACTTATTATAATGTTTATCATGTTACTTTATGACTTTTGAAATGAACCTCATGCTACAGTTTTGAGTAAGGATTTGATGCATGGGGAAAAAAAATATCTCTTCAGAAGAACAACAAAATCACCTAAACGTTACAAAGCAAAGTAACGCAGAAGCAGCTTTGCTCGCAGGAGGTGCAGATGGAGCGGGTTATCTAGATATGCACTCCTTTTACTTAACTTTCAAAAAATAAAAGTAAAATTAGGCTGCAAATTTAGTGGGTTTTCTAAATTGTTACTTATGCGTATTTTGTATGGTCATGACATTATGACATACCTGAGAAATGCAAGTTTATCTGCATTTTCTGACATTTTATCTAATGACCTATGTGGCAAAGAAACTTCATTTGTACAGAATTAATCAACATTTGGATGAGAATACCAATCCTTATGACAAACTAATGAAACATGTGGTAGCTATTAAGCCTTTATTTCATATACCATAATGCTCCATCCACAGATTAGATTTTATGTTAATACACAAGTGTCCTGTCCATAAATTCTGTTTCCTCACAAATAGTCTGCCTTTTAATTGTTTTTTTCAATCAGAGAAATGTGACTTGGAAAAATGTATCAAAATAATTCGAGCATTTTAAAATAAATTCTAGTATTAAAAATTGAAGAATCTTAAAATAAGAAGTTCTTAATTTTTTAATGATTATAGATAATTTCCATCTCATAACATGCTTAAATATGTACCATATATTTTATTGCTACTAAATTCCTTTGTGTTTATTTAGATGTCACAGAGGCAAATTTATTGTTTACTGTAATTTTAAGAGTAAATCAGTCAAATAGGTATACAAAAATATACACAAGTTAATTTTTACAAAAATGATTAACTAATTAATGTCTATAAGAAAACTGACCTGTATTTTAAGACATTCCCAAGGCAATTGGAGAGTAAAAACTATCAAATTGCTCAAACAAGGGACTAATGGAAAGTTCATTGAGTTTAATACAAACTTGTTAAATAAATGTATTTTGTTCTCTGTTTGCTAGTTTTGTGAATAAATATTCTATACCTGGGTTATTAAATAAAATACATAAGTAAGCTGAGAGAAAAGAATTCTATGTATCGTTTTCTGAAGCCTTCATTCGTATTGTGACATTTGCACCCAAACATACACAGGGACACACACAATAGGGAAATAATAAACAAACAACTAAATAAATACTTGCAAAAATATTTCAAAAGGAATCACTCGCAAGCTGATTCCTTACTAATGATCTTCTGTCCTTAAGTCATAGTTTTCTACTGGACTTTAAATGGCCTTTATTTTTCCCCAACTTTATGAGTTTGAGACTGTCTTTACAACAGAGATTGACTATTTCACCAAAGTAGTTATTATCATTCAGGTTTTTCCTAAAATATAAATACAGTAGAAAAATGAATTCTGCCAAAAAGTAAGATCTTTGATTTTTAAAATTTTAAATAAGCATTTTTCATACTTACCAAGACATTCATGTATCCCATGCTATATAATCATCAAACCAGAATTACTTTTGTTTCCTGTATTTCACTGTGTGTCTATAGTGACAACAAAGATAAATAATGCTAGAATTCATTCACTCACAATTGTGATATCAATGCCAGAGAGTTACTAGGCTCTCTATGGCAAGCATAAGTGTGGTTGAGCTTTCCCTTAACCTGCTTAGCCTGCTCTATAGATTCGATAACTGTCCAGTTTTAAGCTACAGACATAGCTCCTCCTGCTGAAGCTAGGTGTCTAGGTTTGTTTAATGGGCAGCTTGGGTTTTTAGTGCAGATCAATTTCTCGGTTCCTAGAAATGGCACATTCTTGAATTCAAAGAGCTTTGTTCTCATTTGTGGTAGGGCAAGTCACTTCAGCACTGATGGATTATTACAGACCAAACCCTAGTCACTGAATTTCTAAATCCTGTTGACTAAAGTCATCACAGTAGAGATTAGTTTTCAACCTCTTCATTTTGAGGAACCAAACATGTAGGAAATAGAGGACTGTAAGAGATTTACTACAATGGATAAAATTTTGTACAAGCGATGGGTTTTAACATAGTGATAGATTCCATTTTTATGCTCAGCTTTGACATATCCTAATATTTGCAAAATTTTATGTTACTCCATTGTGTATTATTATGACACATAAACACCTTATATGATCCTTGTAAAGTTTGAGAGAGAACATCCTGAATTTATTTATTTAAATTTATTTTAAAAAGATGCCCATTATTATTGGTAAAATGAACACAATGAGTTATATATTTCCCCAAATCACAAATATTAAAATATCAAAATACTAAATATTTCATATTTACATAAACTATTATGATTAACTCTGGCCTGATACCTATTGATTTTTATGTTTCTTTGTGTAATGGTTATGATCATATATGATTTTTAAGTTAGGCAATATTTAATTTAAAAAATGAGAGAATGGGCCTCAAACTGCCTCATTAGAAAGGAATTATGACATTGATGAGGCATTAAAAGATTTAATGAAATTCTTCCTCTATTTCAGGAGGAAACAGAAGAGAAATTTCACTTACTTAATTGTGAAGTAGGCTTTTCAAAGTTATCTGAATCATCTGTTACTGTCACTTCCAGAAATAAAAGAAAGGAAGCAAGAAAAGTGGTTTTTCCTTTCAAGAAGGCTACCTGTCAAACTGTGTTTTCAATTGTTTATGTGTTCTCAGAGGCTTCAACTTCAGTTTTTATAGGCAGAAAAGGAGATATCTATTATTATTTTCATTAGACTTTGAAACTTTCCCATTAAAAACTAACCACTGAGTATGGCCTCTATCTGTGCAGAAATACTCTATTATTATCTATTTTTTAAATAAAAAAGGTAAGATTATATATCACAACTTTACTAATGCACACTGTGTGTCAACAGTACACTTACTTCAACATTTAAGAGTTGAATTCATGTTCTGTGAGTGGGCTTGCTGATCATTTTATCACTCAAGTCTTTTAGTTTTTATATGCATGAAAACCAATATAAAATATTTGATAATGTGAATTATTATTGATGGCATAAATTGCTTTGCATGTTTTTAATATCTCTTACAGTTCATGGCACATTTACTATTTGGTAAATGTTCTGTTACACCAAACAATAACCAAGTGAGTTACTATTGGGAAATGAAACTGGGTTTGCACACTTCTTTCAATTTTAATACTTTGTAGTTATCATGGTGGTATTTTATTTGTACTGAAATGTGATTTTAATTGTATGTTAACAAATAAAGTTGCCTGGGGGTCAGAGCTATTAGAGCCAGAGCAAGAGCTTGGCGGTGGTGGCACACACCTTTAATCCCAGCACTTGGTAGTCAGAGCTAGGTAGATCTCTGTGTGTTCAATGATACAGCCAGCATTGGCGACACATGCCTTTAATCTCAATACCATAGAAGACCTGGAGGGCTGTACAACAGACAACAATGAGGCAGTCACGTGGTTGGTTTTACAACCAATGAGAAGGCAGAACAGAAAGTCTATATAAAGACAAACAGACAAGAAGTAGCTCTCTTTCCGAGAGGTCTCTTGGCTTAAGAGGCTAGCTGCATCAGGTGGGTAAGGCTCTTAGCTCTGATCTCTTGGCTTTCTTCTTTGCATTGGTTCTGTGTTTCTTATTTAATAAGACAGTTGGTTACATCTACAATATTTAAGTATGTGAGACAAAAATTAATTAATAAAAACTAATTCTAAATATACTAGTTCAGTTCTGTCATAGATAAACACAGTTTGTCTCTAGCCAATGTAATTAAGAATTAAACATTGAAGCATAAAATTAAAAGGAGAGAAATTCAAAGCTATTCCACTAAAATCAGGAACAAGACAAGGCTATACACTCTTTCCATATATATTCATTATAGTACTCGAAGTTCTAGCCAGAGCAATAAGACAACTAAAGGAGATCAAGGGATAAAAATTATAAAGAAAGACATCAAATATAGCATCTATTTGCAGATGATAAGATAGTATACATAAGTGATACCAAAAATCCTATCAGGAAACTCCTAAAGCAGATAAATACCTTCAGCAAAGTGGCTAGATAACAAGATTAACTAAAAAAAAATCAGTAATCCACCTTATACAAAAGACAAACAGGCTGAGAAAGTAATCAAGGAAATAACAACTTTTACAATAGTCACAAATAGTATAAAATATATTGCAGTGACTATACGCAAGTGAAAGACCTGTATGATAAAAAACTTAGGGTCTTTGAAGAAAGAAATTGCAGAAGATATTAGCAAATGTGAAGATAGTCTATGCTCATGGTTCAGCAGCTTCTCTGTTCTCTCCTCCTCCTCCTCCTCCTCCTCCTCCTCCTCCTCCTCCTCCTTTCTCTCTCTCTCTCTCTCTCTCTCTCTCTCTCTCTCTCTCTCTCTCTCTCTGCTTTCTGCATGTACTTCTTTCCCAGGCCTGGTTCTTTTGCCCCCCCCACTTCCTCCTAATAAAGCTCTGATACTGGGTTTTGTTGTGGCTCATGCCTCATGACCTTTCCGCATGGTAATCAGTGCTGCTACCATATGTTACACACACACACACACACACACACACACACACACACACACACACACACATTACATTAACATGGTAAAATGGTCATACTACCAAGAGCAATCTCTAGATTCAACACTATTTCCATCAAAATTCCAACACAAATCTTTATAGAACTTGAAAGAGCAACACTCATCTTCATATGGAAAAATAAAAGAAAACACAAAATAGCAAAAACAATCCTATACAATAAAAGAATTTCCAGAGGTACCAGCATCCCTGATTTCAAGTTGTACTACTGAGTTATAGTTATAAAAACAGCATGATATTGACATGAAAACATACACATGAATCAATGGAATTGAATAAAAGACCTGGACATAAATTCACACACCATGGGCACTTCATTTTTGACGGAGAAGCCAAAATGATACAATGGAAAAAAGAAAGCATGCTGTGGGACAGTCTGTATGTCAAATTGCTCTGATTGGTCAATAAATAAACCACTGGTTGGCCAGTGGCCAGGCAGGAAGTAGGTGGGACAAGGAGAGAGGAGAATTCTGGGAAGTGGAAGGCTGACGCGGAGAGACACTGCAGCCGCCGCCATGACCAGCAGCATGTGAAGACGCCGATAAGCCACCAGCCACGTGGCGAGGTATAGATTTGTAGAAATGCGTTACTTTAAGATATAAGAACAGTTAGCAAGAAGCCTGCCACGGCCATACAGTTTGTATGCAATATAAGTCTCTGTGTTTACTTGGTTGGGTCTGAGCGGCTGTGGGACTGGCGGGTGACAAAGATTTGTCCTGTCTGTGGGCAAGGCAGGAAAACTCAAGCTACAAAAGCATCTTCAACAAATGATGTTGGTCTAACAATATGTCAGCATGTACAAGAATGCAAATAGATCCATATCTATCACTGTGCACTAAACTCAAGTCCAAGTGTATCAAAGACTTCAACATAAAGCCACATACACTGAAGCTGAGAGAAAAGAAACTGGGGAATAAGCTCAGGAGACAACTCCCTGAAAAGAACCCAGAAAGCACAGGCACTGACTCCACATCTGACAGAGGGCTAATATCCAAAATATATAAAGAACTAAAACAAGAAATAAAATAAAGAAAAAAAAGTAAAAAAAAAAAAAAAACAAACAAACAAACAAAAAAACCCCTAAATAATCCAATAGAAAACGTGTGCAGATCTAAACAAAATTCTCAACAGAGGAATCTCAAATGGTTGAGAAACAATAGTACAATAGTGGATAAGGATCCTGAGTTGTCCATCTTCTGTGACTAGATTGGTGCCTAGTCCTCTTGTCATCAGAGAGATTCATCTATCAACTGATGGAAACAGATGCAGACCCCCCCCCCCCCAAACATTAGGCTGAGGTCAGGGAATTCTATACAAGAGGAGGTGAAAGGATTGTAGGAGCCAGAGGAGTCAGGGA
Source organism: Peromyscus leucopus (assembly GCF_004664715.2). Lineage (NCBI taxonomy): Eukaryota > Metazoa > Chordata > Mammalia > Rodentia > Cricetidae > Peromyscus > Peromyscus leucopus. Next base: position 11,188,797 of record NC_051070.1, on the reverse strand, counting down.
TACCACCAGAAAACCCACATAATTAACTAACCTGGGCTCATAGGGGCTCATAGAGACTAAACCCACAACCAGAGAACCTGCATGGGATTGACCTAGGCTCTTTGTATATATGTTACAGTTGTGTAGCTTGGTCCTCTTGTGAGACTCCTAACAGTGGGAACTGGAATTGTCTCTGACTCTTTTACTAGCTTTTGTGATCCTACTTCCCATACTGGATCACCTTGCCCAGCCTTAATACATGGGGAAGTGCTTAGTCTTACTGCACCTTGATGTGCCGTTTTTTTTGTTGATACTCATGGGAGTCCTGTCCTTTCCTGAACAGAGACAGAGAAGAAGTGGATTAAGTGCTGGGGACAGAAAAGGGGTGGGTGGGAGGGACTGGCAGCAGGGGAGAGAGGAGAAACTGCAGCTAGAATGTAAAATGAATCAATTAAAAAAGAGAGAGAAAAGTTCAACATCCTTAACACTCATGCAAATGCAAATCAAAACAACACTGACATTCCATCTTACACCCGTCAGAATGACTAAGATTCAAGAACAAGTGACAGCTCATGCTGAAGAGGATTTGAAGCAAGGGAAACACTCCTCCACTCTTGGTGGAAATGCAAACTTGGACAGCTACTTTGGGAACCAATATTGCAGTTTCTCAGAGAATTTGGAATAGGTCTACCTTAAGATCCAGCTATACCACTCCTGGGCCTATATGTAAAGGACACTCAATCATACCATTAGGACACTTGCTCAACTATGTTCCTAGAAGCTTCATTCATAATAGCGAGAAACTGGAAACAAGATTGATATCCCTCAACCAAGGAATGGATAAAGAAAATGTGGCACATTTACACAATGGAGTATTACTTACCTTTCATTAAAAAAAAAGGACAATCACAAAAATTTTAGGCAAATGGATAGAACTTGAAAAAAAAAATCATTCTGAGTGGAGTAAACCAGACAGATCCAGAGAGAAAAATATGGTATGTGCTCATTCATAAGTAGATATTAGCTGCAAAGTAAGAGATGATCATTTTACAATCCACAGTAACAAGGAGGGCATCACGGAGTTCCCAAGGATCTCCCTAGGGATGGAAATAGAATAGCTTTCAAGGGTAGACTGGGAGCAAGTAGGGATGGGAACAGGAGGCATCAACTGTGGGAAAGTGGGGAAGAAAATACACAGAAAAACAACTAGGATTGTGGGACCTTTGGGGGCAAGAATAAAGCTTAGTGCAATCAAAACTCCATGGAATCTACAAGAGTCACCCTTACAAAGACTCCTAGTAACTGGGAACACAGAGCCTGAAATGGGCATTTTTTTGTAACCAGGCAAGGCTTCAAGGAGAAGGATTGGAACACCAACCCAGCCACAAAACTTTTGACCTACAGTTTATCCTGTCTGCTAAGTGTTCTAGGACTGAAGCCTAACAGAATTATCATCAAGAGACCATAAACTTCATCCAGCAACTGACAGGGGCAAATGCAGAGTCTCCCAGCCAAGCATTAGGTAGAGCTCCAAGAGACCTGTGTAATAGTAGGAGGAGGAAGAATCAGAGGAACAAGAGGAGTCAGGAACACCCTGAGAACAAGGCCCAAAGAATCTATTCACCAGGACTCATGAGAGATGGTAGAGGTCAGGGAGCCTGTAGGGTTCTGAACTACAATATATATGCTACCACTGAGTAGCTTGGTATTTTTGTGGGATTACTAATAGTGAGAGCTGAGGTGGTTGCAGACTCTTTTGCCTACTTATAGGAGGACCCTTTACCTCCTAGTAGGATGCCTAGTCCAGCCTTGATGTGATGGTATGCACCTGGTCTTACTGTAGCATATTATGATGTGTTTGGTGGATGTCCCTGGGAGGCCTACTCTGTTCTGAGGGAAGACTAAGGAGGTGTGGATCTGGGGGAGAGGTGAGTTGGGGAGAGAGATTGGGGAGAGTCGAGGGAGGAGAAACTATGTTGGAGATGTAATATATAAAAGAAGAATAAAAACAAAAACAAAAAAGAATTAAACATTGTATATCCTGGGCCAGTGAGATAGCTCAGTGGGGGGAAAAAAGCTTTTGCCACTGAATCTGATGTCCTGAGTTCAATACCCAGGACCCACAGTGCAGAAGGAAAGATTCACTCTTAAAATTATTCTCTGGCCGGGCGGTGGTGGCGCACGCCTTTAATCCCAGCACTCGGGAGGCAGAGGCAGGCGGATCTCTGTGAGTTCGAGGCCAGCCTGGGCTACCAAGTGAGCTCCAGGAAAAGGCACAAAGCTACACAAGAGAAACCCTGTCTCGAAAAACCAAAAAAAAAAAAAAAAAAAAAAAAAAAAAAAATTATTCTCTGGCCTCCATCACATCAAGACATACACATACTCAACACACACATACACAGCACTACACATAATCACACATAAAATAATGTAAATAAATGTAAAAATGTTGAAAAGCTTATACATTATCATTTTAACTATTTACAAGTTAGATTATAAATGTATATATTAAAACCACTATTAACATTTTTTCCAGTCATGAATAAACAAAAAATAATATATTTTCCATCTAATAATTGTGTATTCTTCAATTACCTACTCTAAAAATAATATAACTGGTCACATAACGCCTAAATAACAATAAAAAAGCATAACAGTCGGCAGTTTAAATGGTTCGGGGAAATTTAAAACATAGTACACTCATATTATATATTTGTAACCTTAGTGTTCTCTTTCGAAAATAAAATTTTCTAGCAGCATTCTGAAGTTGAAACAATATCAACTAGTCCTTGGCTAGTCTACTAGTGTTAAAAGTGAATTTCAGGAGTCTTGCTGCATGTAGATGAAGTGATTCCCTCTAAAGACAATGGCTTTGTTGATTCAGGTTTTTGCTTCTTTTATCATAATCATTGGTGCTTATACCAAGATGTGCTGTGTTGCTAATGGTGACGATAAAGGGAGAGAGGACATTACTTGTGAGTGAATCTGAATGTCTTCACAGGTTTTTGCTTATTTTATCATTATCATTGGTGATTAGACCAAGATGTGCTGTATTGCTAATGGTGGTGATAAAGGGAGACAGGACGTTACTTGTGAGTGAATCTGAACGTCGTCACAACTTGAATTGGCTCAGTTTTCTTGGGTATGATAACCACATTAAGCATATCAAAGAGGAAAATTATCTCTAATACAGAATAAATTTTAGGAAAATAACTCAGGAGTTACTGTCTAGAATATTGCTTCTTAACTGGTAGGTCATGACTCATGAGCGTTTAACAATCCTTTCACAGGGGTAGCATATCCCGCCTGTGAGATATTTACATTATGCTTCATAGGAGTAGCAAAATTACAATTTTGAAGTAGCAATGAAAATAATTTCATGGTTGGGTTTCATCACAACATGAGGAACTCTATTAAAGGGTCATGGCATTAGGAAGGTTGAGAACCACTAGTCTAGATTATAGTCTACTTTTCTACATTCAGGCATGATTTTCATGTCTTTGGTAATGTATTTTTACTGGTAATGATATGTATCTATTGGTTAGCTAACATTTTCATAATATAAGGAACTCAACTTAGAAGGGGAAACATTAGAGATTTTAGAGCAACAAAATATGACTTAAATGGTACCACAGCAATATCAAGATATTACTAATTGAACATAAAGAATTGGCATTCCTTGTTACAAAAGAAATAAGGTTTAAGAAGATATTAAATAGAATAGATATATAAATACCAAAAGCAGGTGTGAAATTGATGGGTATGTGTGTTGAGGCACTAATTTTGAATTACACGAGGCAATGGAAGAAGGGATAGAGATGTTTTGTTGTTTGTTTTGTAAGCATGCTTATATGTGTATACACCATATCTTTCATTGTGACCAGACATTGCAATACAGCAAATAATTTATGATCAGGTAGATTTATGTCTCATGTCTATGTATCTTCATGATGATCACAATAGGTTTGCAGGATTAGATTATTTATGTATTATTGTATTTTTCAATGATTTTGCTCTCAAGTGTCTTATTTGCAGTCACATTATATTTAAAGCTTCTAAATCTGTGGACCAATCAAATAAATATTAAAATATGAGTAAGATTTTTAAATAGTTTCTAGTATCACAAGATTTTTTTAACTAAAACTCTTACTTATTTTTTGTTTTAGTTTTGGTTTTGTTTGACTACAAGGTTTAGGTAGGCAGCAGCCTCAACCTTTGTAGTACTGGATTACAGGAGAGTTCCAACATGCTGGTCTGTAATTTCCAGAAACTTCTGAATTACAGTAATTAAACAATAGTTCACAGTTAATCTAGACTGTATTTCTTGTTACAGATAGGACTTAGAAGTAAATGTTATCATCTACAGAAATGGTAATATAGGAAATAAGCTTAAAACAGAGACATTCTAAAACACTATTGTCATATACCAATATTTTCACATCTCCTGTTTTCTATGATAGTGTCAATAATGATTATAAATAATTTTAAGTTTATCTTATTTTATTATATATGTATGAGCGTTTTGCTCATATGCATGCCTGTGTGTGCATTCCTGATGCCAGCAGAGTTCAAAAGAAGACAATGTGTTCCCTGGAAGTAGAGATATGAATGTTTGTGAGCTACCAATTGGGTGCTGGGAATCAAACCAGGCTCCTCTGCAAGAAAAACAATTCTCCTTGTCTGCTTATTCTACCTATACTTCCTACCTGGCTACTGGCTGCTCAGAGTTTTATTTATCAACCAATCAGAGCAACACATTCACAGCATGCAAAACATCCCACAGCATCCGCTTGCAGCCATGAAAGGCTATATTAATTCTTAAGATGCCTCTGAGTCTTCTTTCCATGGATCTGCATGAACCCACACACCTGTGTAATGATACCCAGTGACAATTTGTGCCCAACATAGGGCTTGAAGAAGGACAAAGGATCTGAAGAAGTTCAGAGGAGCTGACCATCTTAAGATCTGGAGGGAACTGCTCATAGGGTAAGAGGACTCCAGGATCAGCTGGGTCATGAAAAATTTAAACTCCCCATCTCAGGAGCAACAAAATGTACAGTTGCTAAAATGCTTGTAAAAATAGAAAGGTGGTAGCTGCATAATTTTTAAAGATAGAAATACAGTGGCTCGAGAGACAGGAAATAAATAAAGAAAAAAGACCTTTCTCAATAGAGAAAAGTGAAAGGAAGAAAATAAAAAAGGAAATCTTACCAATAGAGAAGAGCAAAGGAAAGGAAATTAAAAAAAAAAAAATTCCTGTTAGAAAAGGGAATTTTTTTTTTTATCAAGAAAAAAGGATTTTTCTGGTAAAAAACTAGGCCTAAAGATTATAAGGCCCTGTAAAAACAAAAATAAAGGAAAGAAGAAGACCTCTTTACAGTAATAATAGAGGAATACAAGGCACATTCCAATATAAAAATTTCAGGATAGCTAGAACTCTGAGCTCTTTCTGCCTCCCAGCACAGAGCAGCTGCATCTGAATTACAGAGAATCAACAGATGGGCTCACTTCTGCAACCTGAAGAGCAAACCCATAGCTTAGAATTGTGTTGTCTGTTTGCTTAACTTTGGTTTGAATGTTTTGTTTTGTTTTTTATTTTTCCCTCAGCATGGAAATAACTCAATATTAAAGATCCCTTCATGGGAAATGTTTCATGTTTTTCTCTAATGGTGGGAATAACTCTGTTAGTAGTCCCTTCATGCGAGAAAGAGAAAGTTTAAATGGGCTCAACTTCTGGTGAAGAACAATTTCAGTCAGGACATGAAATGCTAAATCAATGCCGTTTGAATTTCCAGAGATTTCAATCATTTATTGTATAGAGAAAGTTTTCTTCTTTTGATTGTCTAATAAATGTTTGGATGAATGTTTGATATTTTTGATAGATAAACTAAAGGAACAAAATTCGTAATTTTAAAGTATATTTTATGATCTTGCCTGTTGATTATTACTGAGAATTTGGTTCTGCTCTTTAAGTTGCTTTCCAGAAATTCTTGGTTAAATTCTATAGAAATGTAACCCCTGAAACAGATTGGGTTGTTAGCTTATTAAATAATGTGATTGCTAGGATAAAAACCCATAGAAAACAAATCTGTTACTGATAAAGAGGTCACATTTTTTTTTTCACTAAATAAAATATAGGTAAATTGTTTGGTCCACACTATTAATAATTGGCAAGTTTGCATTAATTTGTTTCTTAGGATCTATAAAAAAAGGATCCCCTTTTTAAGATTTTTATAAAAATATTCCAGAGTATTGCCCACAGTTACCTCTTAAAATCCTATAGAGATTGTATTAAATGCTTTTCTAGCTAGCTTATGTAAAAAAGGACCATGAAAATAGAAGCTGGTGATAGAATTGCTCAGCTATTATTGCTTCCATATCTTAAATGCAAAGTGTTACCTATATGTAGAACTAGAGGCTTTGGAAGTACAGGAAAAAGGGTGTTTTGGAAAACAGTCGTAAACAGCCTAAATTAAATGTAAAATTATGTAGGATTGAGATTGAAGGATTATTGGATTCTGGTGCTGGATATATCTATAATTTCACAAGTATCCCAACTGGCCTCTATTAGAAGTCTCAAAATAAAAATAAAAATAAAAATAAAAAGCAAGTCTCCACTCAATTTGTAGGCATTTGAACCTTATCTTAAATAAAACAGAATGTAGAGTGGATTAAATATGGCTGATACAGCCATAAATTTATGAAAAGGACTTGTTACAACAATGGAGAGCTCAAATTAATATTCCTACAATTTCAGAAACAGCTCATGAATTGATATTTAAATTGGGACATATTCCTTGAAAGAACATTGGGAAAAATTATAAGGGAAGGTCACAGGCTATTCCGGTAATAGAGAGACAAGATAGGACAGGAATTGGCTATCCAAATTAGAGTAGGGGCCACTGCCAGCAGCCCAACTTTATGTCAATATTTTGTAAATCAACCAATGGAAAGGACTTGTAAACAATTTCCTTAGTCTATTGTTTACCATTATATGGATGATATTTTATTGGCTGCTTCTGATACAGACACCTTAGAAAGAATATTTAATGTAATACAGAAAAATTTATCCTGTTGGGGATTGCAAATTTCTCCTGAAAAAATACAAAGCACAGATTTTCTTAGCTCTTTAGGCTATGAATTAAATAAACTGAGAATTCAGCCAAAAAGGGTACAGATTAGGAAAGACTGACTACATACTCTCAATGATTTTCCAAAATTATTGGGTGATATTAACTGGTTATGGCCTACAATTGGATTGTCTACTCAAAAATCAACTAGTTTGTTTCAAATTTTGCAAAATGACTCAGATTTAAACAGTCCAAGACAGTTAACAGCTGAGGCTGAAAAAGAATTAGCCTTGGTAGAATGTAAATTACAGAATACTTATATGGATAGATTAGACCTTATAAAGAGACACTTGTTAAACAATGATATGAGGACCCCCAGAGATAGACTGCACAATGTCCTACTAAATTAAATTTATTTTTGCTAATAAAACAGGAACAAAATTGAGTTATGGAAAGAATTGCTGAATCGAGTCAGCCCATGTATTATAAATATTTTAACATCAAAGTAGTCCAAGGAAAGTGTTAAGTTAGGGCTGATGTAGTTAGAGTTTTTCTGCCTTGCCCACAGTCAGGACAAATCTTTGTCACTGGCCAGTCCCACAGCCACTCAGACCCAACCAAATAAACACAGAGCCTTATTTTACTTACAAACTGTATGACCATGGCAGGCTTCTTGCTAACTGTTCTTATAGCTTAAATTAACCCATTTCTATAAATCTATACCTTGTCACATGGCTCGTGGCTTACCGGTACTTTACATCTTCCTTGTCCTGGCAGCTGCTGCAGGCAGTGACGCCTGCCTTCCTGTTCTTTAATTTCTCCTCTTTGTTAGTCCCGCCTATATTCCTGCCCAGCGATGGCCAATCAGGTTTTATTTATTGACCAATCAGAGCAACACATTTGCCATACAGACCATCCCCCAGCACAGCCAAGTGCAGACCATCTCAGATACCTGCACTCAGGCTCGTGGTCCTAATCATCCTCTATGCGGACCTGCTGGGTAAAGCCACGAGGAACCCAAGAACAGGCTCCCACAGCACCTACAGAACATCCCACAGCAGGCTGAGGTTATGCTTATGTTTCCACAGGAGATAATAAATTGTGGATTCCATGGAAACTGATAAAAATCTGCCATGAAGAAATGACATCTCCAAGATGCTGCAGATGCAGGAATGCCTCTGTCAAAGTGGAGACAGAGAAGACCTTTGCAACAAACAACTAATCCTCCCCCCTGGGGAAAGCTTAAGAGTTTGTGTGATAAAGGAGAGATGATACTTCCCATGACTCACAAGCCTCTGAATGCTACAAACTTATTTCTTTCTATGCTTTCTGTAGTGAGGATGCAGGTAAAAGGGATGGATCATAATTATTGGGCTTATATCCACCATTCCTCCAATTAACATAGCAGTAAGTTGGGGAGATAGGAATAGTCCTGTAGTGGTTAATGAGTTGTCTTGACTACCTGGTCCTTATGACAGTCGAGGTCCCATCCACCCAATGTAGGAGGGCAAAGTGATTGACAGTTATACCACTGAAGTACAAGGAATTTGCATGGGAATGGAATTCAATGTCTAAAAATAACATCTCTTCAGTATGGGTATCCATAGTCAATACTACCCAAGATTATCATAAGTTTTATATACTTCATGCATCTGGTTTTAAATGACAAGAGATTAGTGCTACTAGTTCCATAAATCTACTGTTCTGCTGTGGGATGTTCTGTATGTCAAATTGCTCTGATTGGTCAATAAATAAAACACTGATTGGCCAGTGGCCAGGCAGGAAGTATAGATGGGACTAACAGAGAGGAGTACAGAGAAAACAGGAAGGCAGAGGGAGTCACTGCCAGCCACCACCATAACAAGAAGCATGTGAAGATGCCGGTAAGCCACGAGCCACATGGCAAGGTATAGATTTATGGAAATTGATTAACTTAACCTGTAAGAACAGTTAGCAAGAACCCTGCCACAGCCATACAGTTTGTAAGTAATATAAGTCTCTGTGTTTATTTGGTTGGGTGGCTGTGGGACTGGTGGGTAACGGAGATTTATTCTGACTGTGGGCAAGGCAGGAAAATTCTAGTTACAAATGGCGCCCAACGTGTTGGCAAGAGTTTCCACCTAAAACGTGAGAAAAAAGATTCTAAAACGGAGCTAAAAACAGTTCCTAGTTGTTTCTCTCAAGTTAGTGACAGCCTGCGTGTTTGAGCTACTTGTGGGTTTCTGGCGTCTCGACCTGCAGTTTGGTGGGAAGGAGGCCTTTGCAAGTGGCACGTTAAGCTGCATGGTGGATTTAGCCTTTGCTAGTAAAACCAAAAAAAAGAGGTTTCTGGGCTACACGCTGCTTTGATAGAAGCATAGACCCACTATTTCTGAGAGTTGATGGCTCCCAGAGCTGGCGAAAAACATACCACTACCATGTTGGGAAGCTGAAGTGGGCAGAGCCAGCAGCCACAGCTCCGTTTCAGGCTTAGAAGGCTGCAGTTTAAAGCAATAGGCTCAAGGTAATATAAAAAATAAGCCACATAAAGATGGCTACCACACAGAGAATCTGGATTATGTTCTCTTTGATATTCGTAACTAAAGAAAAACACTTGATTGCAAAAGCTGTTGAGTTATGCCAAAATGTATATTTTAAAGGTACCTTGACTTCAAAATTTGGATGCAAGGATATGTTGTTTTGGAAAGGAGGCTCTGCTTTTGTTTCCACAGAAAGCCAGAGGCTATGGATTTGTTCCAGAATAAGATACATCAGGTTTGCCCAGCCAAGACCCCCTGAAAGGTCTCTGATGACACCAAGGCCCAGATGATCCAACATCCAGAACCATATCAAGGCAACTGGCTCAAATGATACACCCTCATGGACTACTCCATAATCCTAAAATTTTCATTGTGTCCCTATAAGATACAGTGCCCCCCTCCATCAGGAAGTAGTAAGAGAAGCTACGCCCAAATTCCCAAATACACCAAGCTGGCTTTGAAGATGTGTAAAAGTTAAAACCTTCCTCTTAAAAAAAAAAAAAAAAAAAAAGAAAAGAAAAAGGGAAGTGCTGTGGGATGGTCTGTATGTCAAATTGCTCTGATTGGTCAATAAATAAAACACTGATTGGCCAGTGGCCAGGTAGGAAGTATAGGTGGGACTAACAGAGAGGAGAACAGAGAAAACAGGAAGGTGGAGAGAGTCACTGCCAGCCACCACCATGACAAGAAGCATATGACGATGCCAGTAAGCCACGAGCCACATGGCAAGGTATAGATTTATGGAAATGGATTCATTTAAGACATAAGAACAGTTAGCAAGAAGCCTGCCACGGCCATATAGTTTGTAAGCAATATAAGTCTCTGTGTTTACTTGGTTGGGTCTGAGTGGCTGTGGGACTAGTCAGTGACAAAGATTTGTCCTGACTCTGGGCAAGGCAGGAAAACTCTAGCTACACTGTTCTGTGAGATGAGGGTTACCAACAAGGAATCTGACTGTGTTCATTGGCAACATTGTAAGAGTGAGAAACTTCAAGTGCTAACTAATATTTCCCAAGGAGCCCTTATGGGACCCCTCAAGGGAAATATTCTCATTCAGAGTTAGTATGGAAATGGTAAAATATAAATGGAACTGTGGAAATCAGTGCTTCTTTTTTTTCATTTTTCTTTATTAAGAAATTTTCTACTCACTCTACATACCACACACAGATCCCACCTCTTCCCTACTCCCATCTCCCAGCCCTCCCTCCGAAGCCACCCCACATTCCCACATGATCTAAATCACGGTCTCCCATGAGGAGTCAGCAGTGCCTGGCACACTGAGCCTAGGCAGATCCAAGCCCCTTCCCACTGCACCAAGGCTGTGCAAGGTGCCACACCACAGGCACTGGATTCCCAGAAGCCTGCCCATGCACCAGGGATGGATCCCGATCCCCCTGACTGGGTGCTCTCCAAACATTTTGAGCCAAACAACCATCTTCTATATCTAGATGGCCTTCTCCAGTCCCATGGGGGCTTTACAGCCACTAGTTTACAGTTCATGGGCCTCCAATAGTGTGGCCGGTCATCTCTGCACTTCTTCCCATCATGATCTCAAAGTCCCCTGCTTACAGAATCCCTCCTCTCTCTCATTGATTGGATTCCCAGAGCTCAGCCTGGCACCTGGCCATGGATCTCTGCATCTGCCTCCATGAGTCACTGGACAAAGGCTCTATGATGATAGTTAAGGTATTCACTAGACCGGTCACCAGTGTACACCAGTCTAGGCACCCTCTGGACCACTGCCAGCAGCCCAAGGTGGTGACATCCTTGTGGATTCTTGAGAGCTTCCCCAGCACCCTGCCTCTTCCTTTTCCCATGATGTCATCTATCATGCTATCTCCCTCACTGCCCTCCCACTGTCCCTGTTCCAGCTAGACCCTCCCATTTCCCAATGTTCTCATTCCCTATTCTTCACCCTCTGCCACCCACACACACCCAGTCCGCTCATGTAGATCTCATCTACTTCTCCTTCACTGGGTCATTCATGTGTCCTCCTAGGGTCTTTCTCTGTTAGCTAGCCTCTCTGGAGCTGTGGATTGCAGTCTGGCCATCACTTCCCCCACATCCTGCATCCATTTATGAGTGAGTACATACAATCTAATTTAAAAAATGGGCTACAGAGCTTAACAGAGAATTCTTAACAGAAGAATCTCAAATGACTGAAAGACATTTAAAGAATTGCTCAACATCCTTAGTCATCAGGGAAATGCAAATCAAAATGACTCTGAGATACCATCTTAAACCTGTTAGAATGGCTAAGATCAAAAACACTGAAGACAGCTTATGTTGGAGAGGATATGAAGCAAGGGGAACACTCATCCACTATTGGTGGGAATGCAAACTTGTACAGCCACTCTGGAAATCAGTATGGCAGTTTCTCAGAAAACTGAGAATAAGTCTTCCTCAGGACCCAGATATTGGAGAAATTATTTTGGCCACTCCACGTAGTTAAAAGGATATTTATTTGATGGCGTAACTCACAAATTAAGTAATGGGTAGGTCGCAGGGTCTGGGGAAGGTGTAATGCAGTCCAGCGGTGTTCTCCGGAGCTCTACACAGTCAATCTGCACTGGTCAGCGTTCCGGCACCGAGAGAGCGCCCAGAGCGAGCGCTGGCCCATCCAGCTCTCGGGTCCCCCGGTGCCTCCCCTCGCCCCGCCTCGTAGGCGTGACAGTTGCCAGAGTTTCAATGGGGGTTGGAACTTCCAGATCCAAGCTGGAATGGCTACCCACTACACCCAGATATACCACTCTTGGGTATATACTCAAGGAATGCTCAATCTTACCACAAGGACCTGTGTTCAGCTATGTTCATATAAGCACTATTCATAATAGCCAGAACCTGGAAACAACCTAGATGCCCCTCAACTGAAGAATGGATAAAGAAAATGTGGCACATATACACAATTGAATACTACTCAGTAGTAAAAAACAATGATATCAAGATATTTGTGCTGGGCAGTGGTGGTGCATACCTTTAATCCCAGCACTCAGGAGGCAGAGGCAGGTGGATCTCTGTGAGTTCAAGGCCAGCCTGGTCTACAGGGTGAGTTCCAGGACAGGCTCCAAAGCTACATAGAGAAACCATATCTCGGAAAAAAAAAAAAAAGAAAAGAAAAGAAAAAAAAAGCAGTCAAATGGATGAAACTAGAAAATATCATCCTGAGTGAGGTAACCCAGACTCAGTGCTTCTATTGATCAACCTATGTGTTGATATGGAGTTGGAATGGCAAGTCCTCTCCTGCAATTTGGCAATTCAATTCAGACTAACTTGTGGAAATTGGCAAATGCCTTCCACGCTCTTATAAGGCATGGGAAGGAAAATTAAACATTAAAGATGATAAGTACACTCTGTCTTTTAGACTAAATCAAAGCCATTCTGTTATGGCATGTGTACTATTACCTTATATGCTGTTAAAGGGGCCTGTACAATGGTACCAAATAATTATAGCATCACTTGTGAACGCTGCACTCTTCATACCTGTGTTAATTCTAGTATGTTTTCAAATTTGACCTTTGAAAGTTTACATATTAGAGTAAGACCAGCAACCTGGATACCAGTGAAGCTGTCAAGGCCATGACAAAACTCTCCTGTGTACAGAAGCTCGCTGAAAGAATATTGAAAAGAACACGTTGAATGGTCAGATGGGTGGTTGCAGTTATTATGGGAATCATTACATTGACAACCATGACAGCAACAGCTGGAGTGGCACTTCATAAAGAAATCAAACCACTGAATCATTAGAGACTGGAATAGACATTCAGAACTTCGGACTGAACAAAATAAAATTGATAATGAAATAGTAAATGAATTAGCTGAATTAAGACAAGCTGTTGTATTGTTAGGGAATCAGTTAGAAATTTTGAAGGAGCAGATAAAATTAAAATGTGATTGGAAATGTTTCTTGATATTGTATCATACCCTTAAGATTTCATAAAAGCAAGTATGATTGGGAAAAGATTAGGGTGCTTTTGTTGGGTCACCCTAATTCTTCTCAAATGGTTTATTATTGGTGAAATTATTAAGGCCACTCCATGTAGTTAAAAGGGAGGTTTATTTTGTGGGGTAACTTACAAGTGAATGGATAGTTTACAGAGTCTGGGAAAGACGTAGCACAGTCCGGAAGTGTTCCCTGGAGAACTCTGCTCGGTCTACCTTCAGATTCCAGGGTCTAGGAACCAAGAGAGCTGTCACATCCAGATCTCAGGTCTTCAGGGTCCCCTCTTGGCCCCGTTTTGTAGGTGTGACAGTTACTGAAGCCTCAGTGGGGGTTGGAACTTCCAGATCAAGGCTGGAATGGCTACCCACTACATTTTATGATTTACAGAAAGAAATCAAAGAAACTTTTGCAAAAAGTTACCTGATATGACAGAAATGGACATTATAGACAATCTAGCAGATCCTGTAGCCTCATTCAGTCCTACAAATCACTTTAATGGATTTCTTATCCTAGTAGGTGCTGCCCTTGTTCTAGCAATAGTAACTTTATTGGCTTTAAAAATGTGTTTTGGTATACTTACATAAGATTGTGAGACAAATAGATAGAAAGAAGGCTATATTTGCTGTAAGGCTTCATAACCTACAATGTAATTGATTTTTTTAAAAAATAAGAAGTGTGGTCTGTGGTTGCTGAGCTGCACCTGGTCTGGCTCAAGAGAGTAGCACCTAGCCCTAATCCATCTTTTGTTTATCAGACAGACACCTGTTGTTTCCCTTGTTGCCCTCTATGTGAATCTTGTCTTCTCAGACTTTCCCGGAGATACAAAGGCTACAAAGGCCTATGCAAAACTTGTTTCAGGAAACCCAGAAAATCATGGTACCTGAGAAATCGAGTATTTGCATTGGCATTGTATTGTTGGGAGCTCCTTTCAGGTTGTTTTGAGTATATAGAAATTAACTGGTTAAACTGTAATGTAGAGAAACAAAAATGCCTGAGGTGAAGGGAAGGGACTTCAGTATTTTGAGGCTGGACCTCTTGCAGCCATGAAAGGCTATATTCATTCTTAAGATGTCTCTGAGTCTTCTTTCCATGAACTGAGTGAACCTACACACCTATGTCAAGACATATAGTAACACCATCTCACACTGTTTTATAATAAGCATTTCAAAATAGAAATAATATATAACTAAAATGAAGAGATATTTATGAACTCAATTATTTTAAGACTTCCTACTGATAGTGCTAACTCTGCAACTTGTATAAGTAGAACTAGGATATGGAAACTCTGGAAAATGAGTAGCGTAGGGTGAGCAATACGAAACAGTTCATTCATGTTCTCATCACTGTTTCTGATGGCCAGCTGTTACCACAGGAATTGTCTATTAGTTTTGGCAGGAAGTCTCAGAGAGTTCTCACCTTAACATTCAGAATTTCTCATGCCTGTACTTCTCATATTGTGAGCAATTAAGTACTTTTTTCAAAGCAATGCCATGTTTTGAATAATACATTGCTGAAGATAGTAATGTTGGTACATGCATTCATTTGATAGAGATCATTGTACAAATGGATAGGTATAAGATTCAGATGATTTCTGGTTTCTAGTTTTACATGTGTTATGTATCAGAAAGTACTTTTCTATACCTCAGCACCCCATTTCCAGTGTAGAAGAGAGTTCTCATTCCATCATGTTCACTGAACACAAAGGAACTGTTTATAGCCACAAGGTAGTTTAAGTTATACTTGTCATTCCCCTTGTGTTTAATGAAAAGAAGCTAAGTTTTTCTTCTTTTCCAGAGGTTGAATTCATTTTTGCTTCTATTCAAAAGTTTTTCCTTCAAATACTGATGAGATCATTTTCTTTTCTTTTTTTTAGTTAGTTGAACTAAAACTGGGTTTTGCATGCATACTAAGGATGAAAGATGACACGACATATTTTTATAATAAAAGTTTGCATGTTTAGGAAAGCATAGCAATGTGAAACATAGGAGTACAGTAAAACTAATATAATTTAAAAATGATTTATGAACTCTTTGATCGATATTTTGAGAGAACCTGCTAATATTATCTTTGTGTTGGTTGTTGATAGAGATATGTAGATGTATATGAACATGCATCCAATATTTAACTCCTACACCCATCCTTTATATTTTAAAGTTGCAATTGATAATTTAAAAAAGTTACATTACTCATTTTCCATCCATGCCCCCAAGAAAATACTTGATTTTGTATTTTATATGGATAATTTATATTTCTAATTATTACAAAATAGTGCATACAAAAATCATATTTTTGATCCTATGTTACATTTTATTTTAAAGCATGTACTGTGGGATGTCTTTATGTATGCTGTGAATATGTGTTGCTCTGATTGGTTGATAAATAAAGCTACATTGGCCTATGGAAAAGAAGGATGGAGCCAGGTGGGAAAATCCAAGAGGATAGGGGAGAGGAGAAGCAAGGAGAATGGAACAGATGCTGCTAGCCAATGCCAGGAGAAGCAAGATGTAAAGTACTGGGAAGCCACAAGCCATGTGGCAAGGTATAGATCTATAGAAATGGGTTAATTTAAGATATAAGAGATAGTTAAAAAGAAGCCTGCCATGGCCATAGTTTTAAAATAATATAAGCCTCTGTATGTTTATTTGGGTCTAAGAGGCTGTGGAACCAGGCAGGACATAGAAAAACTTACAACTACAATGTTGCGCTCATGACCATTTTATTTCAAACTTTTACTTATTTCTAATGATATTATTTTATTTTTAATTAAATATATTATACACGTTTGTATATTTGACTCTGCTCATAGTAGCAACTGTGCCCTCATAGGCCAGTACAAAGTTTTGGGTCTCCTGAACTAGAGTTATAGGTTGATGTAGGTGTTGAGAACAAAGCTCATTTCTTCAATGACCTATTGAGGTTCACCAGGATCATTAGTTCTGCAGATGTAGGTACAGTTACTTTTGGACTCTTAATTACCCTTTGATGGGCACATCCTTATTTAGTCCCACATTTTACCACAAGAGTTGTAAGATAAGGCCTGCACTGTCTGTGTTATGACTGAAGGACAGATTTTATATCCCTTTTCCCTATTTTCTGATTCTTAAATTATCTTCGTGATCTTCCATAATGTTCCCTGAGCCTTAGAGGGTATGTCACAAATGTCTTGTAAATGAGTAAACAAATGCCACTTATTCTCAAGCCATAAATAGGTGTAATCACCTGCATTACTTAGAGGGAGGCAGAAAGGAGCACTATTTCTGAGGCCAGCAAGAGGTTGGCACTGTTCCTTAAAAGATAAAAGATTAGAATTCAATTCAATTCAATTCAGCAATGATTTCAATGGGTTTCTACAATTCTGCTACAGGTATCTTTTGCAGACCAAATCCTCTAGTCAACATCTTTCCTTCCTTTTTCTCTGGAATTAACATATTATAAATACTATTAGGTAAATATTAAAAAACTATGAATAAGAACATCTTGACTCAAGTGAATTTCCACATGTATAATCGAGGGTTTTGTATTGCTTGAACAAGAACTTACTGATGTAGATACATACCAGCATAAATCCACTATATATATATATACATATATATATATACATATATATATATATATGTGTGTATATGTATATATATATGATATAGACATAGATATAGATATATGATAGATACAATATATATGATTTGTTATATATCTATTATATGTCATGTCTCTATATACATATATATATATATATATATATATATATATATATATAGTGTTATAGTGCCACACACATACATCACATTAACATATACAAATGACAATTCAATCACAAAGATTTTCAAATATAAAATCAATTTAAAAAGTTAAAATACTGGGGATTAAGATCCTGGAAGTGGAGAGGGAATCTACTAGTAAAGCATTTGTTGTTTAAATATGAGGACATGAATTTAGATCCTAACACTTATGCAAAAGCCAGGTTTTACTGCATGCACCTACACCCACAGTGCTGGACATGTGAAGACAGAGACAGCTGTAGCTCACTTGTCAGCCAGGCTAACCAAAAGAGCAAATGCTAGGTTCAGGGAGAATTCCTGGATTAAAATATAATGTGGGAAGTATTAGAAAAAGACAGCTTAAGCCTTCACAAATACATGAAGAGTGAATATTCATGCACACAAAGAGAAAGAAAAAATGAAAATATTACTCAAGAAAATACTAGAAATATATGTAATCATATATTGAGGAATATATAGAAGCTCATATAAATATCACATGATATAAATTAACTTCCATTAATTCAGATTATATATGAAATTTAATTTTCTTATAAATTAGGTTCATATATTTATTCATTGCTTTTAATTCTTACAAATGAATAATAAAATCCTAAATATAGCATGTAGTATGCTGTGTTTTTCAAGTGCATTTTGATGCAAATGTGGAGTAGTTACTATACCACTGAAATTCACAACAGATTTAACAGACAAACATTCTAGCCAGTAAAATTCTAACAGATTTGCAAATTGTTACACTGCCTTCTGTCTCCAGACTGTAATTCAACAATTCAAAAAAAACAAAGGTCAATAATTAATATCCTTCCTATTTACATGTTCCAAAGTACTGAAAAACAATATTGAAATAGACCCCAAAAATGGACTGAGTTTTTACATTAAAAACACAAGTATGAACACTTTCCTTTTATTATGTCAGTAAATATTAGGGGTTAGTAAGCTGTGCAGGCATTAATATATAACTGATGATCTCAAGCAGACTTTCAATGAGTTTGTCTCAATGTATAATCATAGCTAGAGCTGCATACATGAAAAAAATCTAAACTACAGAAATGGAACGCTCTATGATTGTTTCTTATTTAAGGACTGCAAATTCTTGTTTGGTTCTACTGATCAAAAGTTAGCTCAGTCATTACAGTAGTGAAGATTTTTTTTTGAGAAGTACTTCTGTATTTTCTGGTTGAAATTGCTGATAATTTCAAAATTTTTTCAAGATGGGAAACAACTTTGTTCTTTTCCTTATGGTCATTTTAGAATTTTGAGCTTTCTGTAAATCCTACTGACATTTTTTACAATCTTAACAGCTTTCATCTGTTACCTTTTTTCTCCTATGATTATTTTCAGTTCACAAACTGGCAAAATTTTCCTGAGGAAGTGATACATCAGATTCGAGGTTTGTGAATATGGGGTTGTCATGTGGGGTGGCATTGAACCTCTCTTATCCTGGTACTAAGAGCACTCCAGATCTGCTCTTGTGCCTTATGCATGTGGACAATTGAAGCTCCATGAAAGCTCCGAGCCAGAGGTTTTCAGAGCCTGAGCACAGGGTCTGCACAGGATCCCAGTTGAAGACATCAAAGATTTACTCAGTGAGGCTCTTTTCTTTTAGTACTCCACTGGAACACAGCCACACATGGGCCCTGGCCATCCTTGCCACAATCTCTGGCAGGCTAGCTGTTTTATTCTTCAGAGTTCAGGGTTCATAATCACTTCTAGCAGGAGACTTACTTTTATTTAAGCAATGCAGAAAAGAAATTAATTAAATTAGATTAAATAAATTGAAAAAAAGGATCTAAAAATACATTTTATATTTCAAAGCATTTAATAAAAAAACATATAAATTACCTGCTGTTTAATGAGAAATAAAAAGAAAACAGATAAAAGATCATACAATAGCCGTTTCAAATTAATGACCAGTTTTCACTAATTATTCATTCCAGAAAGGGATTTTTTTTATAAATATATGATATAATACACCAAACAATCCTTCACTGAAAGAATCCAGCATAGGAACTCAAAGCGAGAAACTGGCAGTAGGACCTAAAGCAGAGATAATAGAGCAAAGCTACTGAGCTAGCCCAGGAACACCTACTGAAACATGGTCCTGTCCAAAGCACGCTGGACACTCCTCTCTAAACTAGTAGTTAATGAATGCCTCACCAACAAGGCCAAAAGCCAGTCTGCTGGAGGAAATTCTTCAGGTGATATTCTTTCTTCCTAAGTGACACTAGGTCTGTATCAAATTGGCAGCTGAAATATTCAAGGACATATGCAAATATGAATTATTAGAGATTACTATCTGAGCAATTGTAATATTTAATTTAACTTAATTAATCAATTAATTAATTAATTAATTTTAGAGCCTAATCACCTTGTGCCTTCCCTTCTCTCCTCCCCTTCACACCCACCTGCCCTTCACACCCACCTCAATCCACACCTCTTCTGTTTCTGTTCAGAAAGGTCAGGCCTCCCAATTGTATCAACAAAGCATGGCATATCAGGTTGCTGTAAGACTAAGCACCTTCCCTCCTATGAAGGCTGGGAAAAGCAATCCAGCATGAGGAATAGATTCCCAAAAGCCAGCAAAAGAGTTAGGGACAGCTTCTGCTCCTATTGTGAAGATTCTCACAAGTTCACCAAGCTACACAACTGTCACATACATGTGACTGAACTGTAATATTTTTAAAGATCAGCCACACTCTAGACAATTTTTAAATAGAAAACACACACTTCAAGTTCTAGACTATTTAAATAAAATACATTAAATATTTTAGTTCAGTTATACTTTCAAACTTTTTATGCATATTTCATATATATTGCCTCTAAAGTAGAAAAATGCTACTTTTTATGAACTTTGCAGAGTAGTGGACACTGCACACACATACACAAGAATATAAAAGTGAAAAACACACACAAATAAAAATCTTTTGATAATCAAGTTAGAGAGATTTCTCAGTGGTTAAGAGCATTTGTTGTTTTTGCAAATGATCAGAATTCAGTTCCCATTTTCTAAACCAGGCAGCTTAAAATGCCTATAACTTCAGTGCTAGCATATACAATGATACTGGACTTGATACACACACACACACACACACACATATACACACACAGAGGCATGCATACATGCACACACAAGAATGTACACAAGCACAATTAAAAATAATTAATGCTTGCCTAATATTTCATTTTCATACCCTTGAATAAATCACAAAAAATTAATATTGCATTTTTCATATTTGTAGTCTTTAGGTATTTTTCTGCCAACACTAAATTATTATCTTTAAGTACAGAATAACATACATATTATAAATAAGAATTAATGAAAAACATCATTTATTTTTAACCCCTCTCATCTGCTATTAAAGATTTATATACCTGATAAGATTTTCATCTGCAAGTTTCAATTTTAAAATATACTATAAATCTAGCAAGCCAACCCTCTGTCTACTATAATGAATTAGCTCTCTTTGAAGATAGAGCCGATTCCACAGCTGATCCAGGAAATGGGAAAATGAGCCTAAAATAACTTGTGCCAAAAAGAAACGTAGTGTTCAGAAATATAATTTGATTTTATTCACAGATCAACTCTATAAAAGTGATTATTCCCGTTAATGAAATGGAGGCTCAAGTGTCTTCCCTGGTGACTGATTCAATTCCTGCTCTGATTTAAAACTGAACATATTCTCTCCTCATCCACTCACTCATCCATTTACTGGAGGTAATTTATTGAGTATTTTTGTGTGCCAGGAATAATATGACACTTTGAAAGCATAGATGTGTCGGCTCTTTGAGGAGACAGTCAAAGGCTTTCTTAACTTTGGAATTTCTGACAACACAGACAGAGGTTTTGGTGAACAGAGAGCATGCAGACCATATGTAGTGCAAGGTTACAGAAAAGAATAGATTGGTATTTTCTGGAACATTATATGGTTGTGTTGTCTTGTGGTTTTAAATCAGAGAGGTATGACAGAGAAATTATAGTATTAATGAAACCTCATGTGTTTGATTTGAGCTCATAGAAACCACCATGACTACAAATGTAAAAGATCATAAATTATATTATCATTTTAATTTTAATGTTAATCCTCAAGGCTTTGGAATTGTCCTATTTTTTTGACATGTACTTAGAGATGACTTACAGGGCAATGGAATGAATTAATAAAAGGTTTAATTGACAGAAAAATTTAAATACACTGTTCAAACACTGAGATGTAAAATAAAAATATTTTATATTAAAATTATATATACTTATCTACAAATAACTCTACCAATATTTTCAGAATTAATATATATATTCTCAAATTAATCATTAACTACATATTTTTCAATATTATGGAATTAATTCCAGGCTACACTTGAAATATCTCCATTCTTTATTAAAAATTCTATAAATTTTTCAATGAATATATAGTAATCACGTGCAATATAATAAAATATTCATGTGGTTGTTTAGTATAAGCAAATCAAAACACCTTATCTTATATGTTTTATCTTTTTTGTTATTCTTATACTTTTTGTCAGTGATATTAATGAATTATGGACAAAAAGTTAGTCCATTCATTTACTAAGAATTTAATTTTCGAGATATGATCAGTGCATTCCCCTTTTTGTTCTACACCTCCAATAAGTACTTTCAGTGTGTAACTCATGCACTCTAAAGGTGTCTTCCCCTCATACAGGAGGCACCCATTTATATTTAAAAAATCCAAAGCCCAGGCAGCAGATGAGAGAAACAAGTTTAGGACAATCAACTTCATTTGGCAAATATTTTGAATTGTGGAAAATGAACCATTTTTTTTTTTTATCACATTTAGTTTGAATGCAGGGGTTTCTGAAATGCTGAAGTAATTATGCTTTCAGATGAAAAAATTAAAAAGTGAAATTCACTTAACATAAAAATGTAAAGTGAGGGGCTGGAGAGATGGCTCAGAGGTTAAGAGCACTGACTACTCTTTCAGATGTCCTGAGTTCAATTCCCAGCAACCACATGGTGGCTCACAACCATCTGTGATGAGGTCTGGTGCCCTCTTCTGGCCTGCAGGCAGAATACTGTATACATAGTAAATAAATAAGTAAATCTTTAAAAAAAAATAAATTAAAAAAGTTGTAAAGTGAAATCTATCTGCACAAAAACAATTTGAATAGCTGAAAGTTCTGAAAAATATATGACAGTATTTATAAGAAATATAGGACAATACAAATGCCTTAGGATTTCCATTGATATTAAAATAATAATTTAATGTATGACTTTTTGGAGTTGATGTTGTGTTGTAGTTTATTTGAACTCAAATTCATTATGTTTTTACTAATCCAAAGTATTAAAAGAAGAGTTTCCCGCCACCCCAGGTTCCTAAAATGTTTCTGATCCAGATGCCAACTAAATGGGTCCTGAGGTCACTTCTTCTCTTCAGTTTTGTGAATCACTCCAGAAACTTTGTGCTCTTCGAATTTTTCTGTTTTAGCAACTTGAAGAGGAAAGTAGTTAAATAGAATTAAATCATGATATCTTTCACAGCCAGAGACTGGAGAACAATGAAGAAATCAGTAACAATAAACATCTTCTGATAAGGATGAGACTACAAAGCCTTGATAGTAGGCTACAAAAGGAAAATAGAGTCAGGGTTAGTTGTTTCTGTGGGTTTTCTTGGGAACCTTCTTCTCATACTGGATTGCCTTGCCCAGCCTTAACACAAGGGGAATGCTATGTAATAATCTTTTTTTTTACACTGTGAATATGTATTGCTCTCATTGGTTTAATAAAGGGATAACTGACCAAGAGCCAGGCAGGAAGAGATTAGATGGGGTAGCCAGATTGGGAGAACGCTGGGAAAAAGAAACACAGACTTGCCAGCCAGATGCAGAGAAAGCAGGAGATGAACATGCCAAGTTGAAAAAAGGTACCACTATGTGGTACAGCATAGATAAGAAATATGGGTTAATTTAAGATGTAAGAGCAAGTTAGCAACAAGATGAAGCGATTGGCCAAGCATTTCTAATTAATAGTAAGTCTTTGTGTGGTTAGTTGGGAGCTGACTGGTGGGACAGAAACGTCTGCCAGAAGAGGAGGTGCTTGGTCCTACTGCAACTTTAATATGCCATGCTTTGCTGATACCAATGGGAGGCCTGCCCTTCCCAGAACAGAAACAGAGGAGGAGTGGGTGGAGTAGGGGGGCTGGCAGAGGGGAGGCAGATGGGGGAATGGGAAGAGAGGACAAAGGGAAAACGGTGGTCAGGATGTAAAATAAATAAATACAAATAATAGAGTCTAAAGATATTTTCCTTGGTGCGATATTTTATTAATTGAGTAATTTCAAATAGTCTACTATTATTTAATTTCAAAATTAGAATTACCTAAAGTATTTCATTCACATTAATGCTTTATAGAAAAGAATATTTGTAAATAGATTTAAACTGAAAAACTCTTAATGCAATGATATATTTGTAACAAATGTCTGTAGTTACATAAATATCCCAAGGAAACTTAGTCAATATCATTAAGAAATGTTCTTATATTTATTTGTGAAAGTAATATAATATAAATCAAAATAAATTAGATAATAGATAAGATATAAAAGTAAGGGCTAGAGAGATGACTCACGAATTAAGAATAATTGTACAGCCACGAGGACAAGAGTTCATATCCTACCATCCATGTACAAACTGGGCTTCTTGCCCATTCCTGTGTACCAGATTGCACACGGGAAACCTAACACAAATATGGCTCTTGCACATGGTAGACTTTATAAAGTCAGAAATATTAAAAAAATGTCCATCCAGGCAGTGGTTGCTATGGATATTGCTCTGGTGGTGGCGCAAGCCTTTAATCCTAGCACTTGGGAGGCAGAGGCAGGTGGATCTCTGTGAGTTCAAGGCCAGCCTGATCTACAGAGCAAGATCCAGGAGAGGCACCAAAACTATATAGAGAAACCCTGTCTTGAAAAACCAAAAAAAAAAGGGTCCATATTGAGTTGAATTTATAATCTCGATATACCAATTATTTAACATTTGAAGGACACAACATATACATATAATGAAATTCTAATATATATAATACATATTAAAAGGAGTAGCATTAAATTAAGCTGTGTGGTGTGCACATTTTCTTTCAATGTTTTCAATAGTTTTTCTTTTCATTTGCTTGAAAATATAAAATCATTACTAGAATAATCTCCTCATATGTTGGTTGATTCTCAAGCCTCCCTTCTAATTAGAACTCTGTGACGAGTCTCATACTATCCCATTAAGAAATCCATTAAGTCTCTATAATAGTTGCTTTAGAGATAAAATTAAATTTACTGGAGTTTTAAATAATAAATTCATGTGATGGAATTTTAATGTGCAATTTAAGGAGTTATTAATGTTTGAAAGTAGCGGCCATTGCTTCTGTGCCCAACCAATACAAAACACAAAGTTTGGCCTTATACTTAACAATCAGTTTTACCATAACTGCTGTTCAAGAATTTTCTCAAGTGGTATTCATAGAAGGGGAAATTTTCATAAAAGTTCTGCTTACAGGAAATAATTATTTTCTCAATCAGAAATACTGGACATAGGTTAGTACTTTTTTTCTAAAGGTCAACAATGACCTTTTCTCTTTTTCATTAATTTCATTATCAGAACATATAAGATTATGCAACTAAAAACCTTGATGAAGAAGTTATTATTTATATAAATCTGGGAAGAATCTGAGAATAAAAGCTTAGCTTGACTCTAGGCAGCTGGTTATCAGTTCTTGGACTTGTATCTGTCTTCTTTCATCTTTCCCTGTCACAAATTCTTTCATCTCTATTTCTTTGAAGAAGAATGATTACCTAGGTTTTACTCATAAAAATATTTATTGTAATTGACATACATGGGATTTTAAAAACTATTACAAAAGACACATATGACCAGTTCAACCACTTGAACTAATGTGTGAAATGTTGCAAATCACTGTGCTTCATTTAAATGGTTACCAACTCGACATAAAACCACATGCACCCAGTGAACATCATGTATCAACATTTTATTTTTATTTCTGAAGTGACCAGCATTATGATTATTTCCCGACAGTGTAAGTCAGAGATAGTGAGCACAGGTTCCTAGGCAGCCAGGCTTTGGGAAGGTTTAACAACTGATAAAACTGATGCAACACAGTATTGTGTTTAGTTGTGTATGTGTGGTTCATGTGTCTTTGCATTTCATAATTTCAGCAATAAGAGGTTTATCAGGAAGTTTCCTTGTTATAGGGTACAGTATTTGTAATTGAAACAAAATAATTCTACAAAATTGAAGCTATCCTAAGTATGTTGTGCAAATGACATATTAGGAAGAATATAATAATGATAATAATAATAATAATAATAATAATAATAATAAAATCTGCAAGTCCCAACAGATATTTAAAATTCAGTTGGTTAATTTTGTAATTATACCTGAAAGTAGAAGTTGATGTAAAACATATCCTAAAGGTAAATATAAATAATTCTGCTGAGTATAATAGTTAATGAACAAATCAGGAAAAGTTGTTAAGATTTAAATAAAATTTTTTCACCTAGGAAGACAAGAAGGAATTTTTTTTGACAAAATTATTGCTTTTTATGTAAATAACTAGCTAGTCTCTGCTGTATCACTATTTTTTTTCAAATAGTCATATAACTACAATCAATTCTTTGCTTTAAAATAATTGTTATTCTCATGATTTCCATTATCTTCAAGCTTCAAAATTATATTTATGCTTTGAACTGTCAAAAGAGAACAGAGTAAAATAAACAATCTTCACACAAAGGACTATTCTCTTATATGTTCTAAATAACCAAAATCTGTAGGTTAAGATTTAGAAATCTAGTCAAGCCAACATTTAATTGTTTGGAGCAAATAGTATAAGATTGTTAGGCATAAACTTTAAAATACAAGTGTATTGTTAAACATGATCATTTCTTACCACGTGTGCTTATATATTAGTAGAGATAAGAAAGTATTTATAATGTTATTGGTTTTAGACATTTAGATTACATTTGGTGCATATCTAGTCTGATTTATCTGTATCAATCATATGGCGACTGTAGCCAATTCTTCATTAGAGAGGAAATCCTTCACACTAAAGAAAGGATCATTTAATCTGAGAAAATTAGTAGTCGATGTATCACATACATTCTAAATATGAAATTAAAAGTATATATTAATATTTATAATACATCATCATTTCTCATGCACATTCTTTCTCTACATTGTATACCAAGAGCAGAAGTTATCACTATAAAAAATGAAAAACTAAAACACATATATTTAAACTGACTTAAAAACTATAGAATGTATGTACATATTATACATATTGAATCAATCCAAGGTAGAATTTTAAATTATATAGATTAATTAAAATTATATATTTTCTTTAGCATAAGGAAATTAAGGAAAAAATCTCTAATGTTTGTTTTAAGAATATCTCAGACTTGATTATATTAAAATATAGTTTCTAGATCTTACAATTAGTGTTATTTGATATTGCATATTTTTTGAAAAGTTTACAAAATATATAGGGTCAGCTTGAGAAAAATATGTGTAAAGAATAAATAGCTAACTTTGGTTCTAAGACTTTTGGAGAAGTTATTATAATTATAACTGTAATTGGGTAATTCTTAATTTCAATATTATATACTGAAACTTGCAGTAGGTGGTTCATGTTTACTTTTTGTCTCACGGATGTTGGACTTAAGAATAGTATTTGCTGAACTTTTGGCTTGCATTCCCTAAGTACACATTGGTTATTAGGATTGTTACTCTAATTTCTATTTTTGTTGTTCTTTCAAAAAGTAACTGTTAACTAATATTACAAGGTTATCAGGAAGTGATCAGTCTATAAAGCAGGCAGTCTCTTTTGTCTTTGCTTGAGTCTTAGGAATGCAGGAGCATTCTGTTGATGTGGGAAGATTGAAGGTGTCTTCCTGTTGGATTAAAACAGTCCTGATAGAAATTTACTACTGCATTTCACTTTTATGGTTTCATATCACTTACCTAATTAGAAACCTCCTAAATATAAATGGAGATGGAGGAATTATAATCAAAGTTTCATAGGTTATACTTTAAATAATGAGGTAGTTCTCACTTCACGTTTAGCTTTACTAACAAAAGTCTTTGAAAAACTGTATCTATCTTAACCAGATAGTATCATATACTAGACTTGATACATTTGGTAAAAAAAAAAAAGTACATATTACACTCTAAAATCTTGCTTCCACATTTGGTATTAATCATTATGCTATATTAAAAAACAAAGGTAGATATGAGGGCACTTGCTTCAGTTGGTAGAGTATTTGACTAATGAAAAATACTGTGTTTCACCCTAGCACTGCATAATCTGTGTGTTGTAGCAAGTATCTATCACCCCATTCTTCATAAGAGTCAGCAGCTTGAGGTCATCATTCCCTCACAAGATACTGTATCTGAAATGGTTTACCATGCATAAATTTTTTTTCTTAAAAAACATTTACATTATCACAATAGGAATACTAATCAAAACACATGTATGTTGACCTGTGTTTTACTTAAGTTTTTAAAAATTCCACACTCATGGAAAAGTAGCCACGCTAATTGGCATGATAGGTACATATCATTATGTAAACCCACTGGATTCAGTGTGTGGCAAGACATAACTAGTGAGGGTGAAAGTCCATGGGAGTGCAAACCAAGCTAGCAGCCTCTGCCCACGGCTGCCCTTGGTTTACAAACAACGTAGACAACACAGTGTGATTTCACCGGCAAACTCGTCAGCCATTAGGTAAGTTTTACCTAAAAAGAGGTGTGGGAAAATAAATAACTTAGTCTTCAGTATCACTATTATTAAATATTTAACAAAAATCTTTGAATAAATGTCCATAGTTCATGTTTTCAACTAGAAAGTCAAATGTTTTTGGGGGAATATTTTATAGAATTTCTTAAAATTACATAGGTATCTCTAAATATTAAACTGTTTCATTCTGTTGGTGAATGAAATTGATGGAAGACAGACCTCAGACACTGTACACACAGTAGAAGAAATGGATCATTGGTCAAGGAAAATCTTAAATCTAAAACCTCTAGAACTCATGGCACAGAACATCCAGGAAACCTGGGACACCATAAAAAGGGAAAGTTTAAGAATAATAGGAATAGAGGAATGGGAAGACACCCAGGTAAAAGGCACAGAAAATATTTTCATCAAAATTATCGAAGAAAAATTTCCTAACCTAATGAAGGATATGTATATCCAGGTACAAGAAGCATGCAGAACACCAAATAGATTGGCCCAGAAAGAAATTCTCTTCGGCCAATAATAATCAAAACACTAGATACACAAAACAAAGAAAACTATTGAAAGCTGGAAGGGAAAAAGACCAAGCAAAATATAAAAGCATCCCTATGAGAATTGAACCTGACTTCAAAGTGGGGACTCTAACTTCCAATAGTGCCTGAGCAGATGTTCTACAGGCTTTACTTCAACATGATGCCAGCCCGGAATATTATACCCAGAAAAAATTCTCAATCACAGTACATGGAGAAAATAAGAAAATCTATGATAAAAAAGAACTGATTTTAAGCAATATCAATTTACACACTCAGCCCTACAGAATGTGCTAGAAGGAAAACACCAAAAGAGGTTAACCACAGAACCACATCTAAGAAAATACAAGTAATAAACAACCCCAGAGCAGCAATCAAAATAGTGGAAACACATACCCACCACCACTTCCTCTTCCACCACTACCACCACCACCACCACAACAACAACAACAACAACAAACAACAAAATAAGAGATATCAACAAAGACTATACATTAGTATCTCTCAACATCAGTGATCTCAATTCTCCAATAAACAGAAACAGACTAACAGAATGGATGTGAAACAGGATCCACCTTTCTGTTGCATCCTTGAAACACACCTTAACATCAAGGATAGACATCACCTTGGGGTAAAAAGATAGAAAAAGATATTTGAAGCCAAAGGACCTGAGAAGCATGCTGATGTAGCCATTTTAATATCTGACAAATTAGACTTCAAACCAAAACTAATCAGAAGTGATAGGGAAGGACACCACATACTTACCAAAGCCAAAATGTATGAAGAGGACATGGAAATTCTTGACATCCATACACCAAACACAAGTTCATAAAAGAAGCATTACTATAGCTTAAATCACATACTGACCCTCAATCACTGATAGTAGGAGATATTCTTTCTTTTTAACCTAAAGTTCTGTTCAATATGTTATGACTTTTCAGTTTAGAGTTTATGCTATTGAGTGTGTGAACTGCTAGTTTCTGAATCTGTGTCTTTTTTTTTTTTTTTTTTGTGCCTTCTCTTGGACTATTTTTTTCCTGTTACAAGTTGTTAGCTTTTATCTTTTTATATTATATTTTATTGAATTATTATCCCTTGGTAGCCTGACTTCTTATGATATAAAGACAGTGGAACCAGATGGGAGAGGAGATGGGTAGGAACTTGAGGAGTGAAGAATAGGAAGCCATGATTAGGTATATTACGTAATAAAAAAAGTTATTTTCAATTTTAGGAAAAAAGACAAAATAAAATAATTTTATCATACTGGAAACTTCTTTTTTTTTTTTTTTTTTTTTTTTGGTTTTTCGAGACAGGGTTTCTCTGTGTAGCTTTGCACCTTTTCCTGGAACTCACTCGGTAGCCCAGGCTGGCCTCGAACTCACAGAGATCCGCCTGCCTCTGCCTCCCGAGTGCTGGGATTAAAGGCGTGCGCCACCACCGCCCGGCTAAATGATTTATTTTTGTGCTTAGGTTTTTTTTTTTTTTTTTTTTTCCCCCAGAGCTGAGGACCGAACCCATGGCCTTGCGCTTGCTAGGCAAGCGCTCTACCACTGAGCTAAATCCCCAACCCCAATACTGGAAACTTCTTAGCACTTAGTATTTTCCATTACAATGGAATATGCAACTCTTATGATTGTGAAACAGAAGTCTTGAAAATGCAGAAGAAACATTCACCTTAAGTTTCTATTTCTAATATACAGGGTGCAGTGACAATTGTATGTTATTAATAATACTGACATATTAATCATCTCGTCTTTCATGTTCTCTTATAATTGTTTTGCACGTGTACATTTATATGATGTGTATTGCTATGTGTGTGTTCACATGTGTGGGTACCAGTGTACATTTGTGTGGATCCATGTGTATGGATGGATCCATCTATACATGACTCTCTCTCTCTCTGTGTGTGTGTGTGTGCGCGTGTGTGTGTGTGTGTGTGTGTGTGTGTGTGTGTGTGTGTGTGTGCAAATGGAGGCTACAAGCAGACTTGGAGTAACATCTTTATTAGCTGCTTTCCTCTTTATTTGCTGAGACAAGGGCTATTGCTGCTGAACTGTGAGCTAACTGACTCTGGCAGTCTAGTTAACCACATTCCTAGCAAATTTCCATTCTCTGCCTTATGAGAGCTGAAATTACAGTTAATGACCACAACCTCCAGGTTTTATGCGGGGGAATGGGAATCCAAATGGTGAAAACTGCTCTTAATTCCAGACAAAAGAATTTGCTGCTGAGTAACCTCCCAAACCCTCAAATTGCCTGTTTCTATTTTGTTTTGTTTTATTGTGTTTATCGCTACTCAGGATTAAATCCAAGACCTCATGGATGGTAGGCAAAAGCTCTCTCACTCAACCCACTCAACTACAGCTGTAATGTGATATCAGGTACTTTCACTTTAGGAGTTTTTACTATTTCACTTATTTTCTGACTGTAAAGAATATATATATTTATATATTTGGTTTTTCAAGACAGGGTTTCTCTATGTAGCTCAGGCTGGCCTCGAACTCACAAAGATACACCTGGCTCTGCCTCCCTAGTGCTGGGATTAAAGACGTACGCCACCACTACCCAGCAAGAATATTTTAATAGCAATATTGGTTCAAATTTCTGCATTTGAATTGATAAATGCTATAGACAATCCATGACCATACTTATAAATAATTATGGAGAAACTGATATACCATCAACATATGTGCTAGTGATAAGGAGAATAATTCACTAATTAATTAATATACAGAAGGTTGTCTTTAAATACATTTGTCCTTGAAAAAAATGTGCTTTTGGCTAGGCGTTGGTGGCGCACGCCTTTAATCCCAGCACTCGGGAGGCAAAGCCAGGCGGATCTCTGTGAGTTTGAGGCCAGCCTGGGCTACCAAGTGAGCTGCAGGAAAGGCATAAAGCTACACAGAGAAACCCTGTCTTGGAAAAACCAAAAAAAAAAAAAAAGTGCCCTGCAATGATTTGTAAATGTACACTTGGGTATTTGTTTCTCCATGCAAATTATCTGTATCAGTAAATTTCAAAAGATTAAATTTACAAGGGGAAGTGTGCAAACCATTTAACAATCATAATTAGTGGAGATGAAAGATTCCATTACCAAATATAAATCTGTCTTGAATAGATTTTAACAATTTAAATGGGTGTCAGAAGAATTTGAAATGTAGTATGTTCACTCTCTGTTGTGAAGCAGCAAGTTGCTGGTTCCTCAGATTATTAGATTTTATACAACACAAATATCTCCCCAAATTCCAATAGGTAATAAATGGAAGGCATTGGACATTCCATGAAAGGACAGTTTATCCCTAGGAAAGTGTGCAATCAAAGCTATTTAGGATTAAAATATATGGAGGCAATGTAATTAGGCTCATGCACACACACACACACACACACAGAGAGAGAGAGAGAGAGAGAGAGAGAGAGAGAGAGAGAGAGAGAGAGAGAGAGAAACTCTATACTTTGATAATGTGCAGGCAAGTAAATATTGGAGCTTCTGTGATAAAGAATTTTTTTTTTTGTTTTTCTCATTGGCCCCTTTGCATAGCTATGAGAGTCAGCCACTATAATAATGGAATAATTTAAAGATTTCTTATGTGTATTCATTTATTTGTGGGATTGCATGTGTGATGGTTTGAATAAGAATAACCCTCATTCCTGCCCAATAGGATTGTGGGCTGCTCACCTTGCAGGGGGAAAAAAATCATGGTGTGGGGTGCATACATGATGGTCATGTCCAGGGTACCATCTAGGTTACAGCACAGAAGGCAGGGTGGTATACAGCAGCCTGGAGCTTGTAAAAGTTCTAACTCTGGGCACAGCTGAACCATAGGATCACCCTTACTCTGAGCATCAAGAAGATACACAAGTTGAAGAATGGTTTATTCTAGGTTAAGTCTCCTCAACGTTTCCTTGATCCACGCTATCACTGGAAACCCTGTTGTATCCATGATCTGTATTGCCACTGGAAACCATGTTGATATCCAAGACCAGAGCTGCAAACAGAAACCACGTTGAAATCTATGATCCATGAGGCCTCTGAAATCCATGTTGATGTCCATGATCTGTGCTGCTTCCGGCTGCTATGAACAGAGAGGCCTCTCTTGCAACGGTATCAGTGATGACCGACTTATAACTGAGAATGAGAGACATTGAAGGTTTCTGTGCCAGCCTACCCCACACAGACAAAAAGAAACAGTCCAGATATGAAGCTATTAGAGAGTCCTTGAAAATTGTGATAAAGATACTGAAGTGTAGCTCTTCACAGTTGATGGCTTCTGGTGGTATGGATGGTGAAGGGGTAGAGGGTGGGGGATGTAGGAAGGTGGAGGGGTGGAGGAGTGGAGAATGGGGGCAGAGCAGCGATGGTGAAGGACTTAGTTCTCTTTAAAGGGCTGACCACTGGGAATTTGACCATGCTCCAATGAGTATACAGACAACACAATTGGAACTTGTTTGGGGTTTGTTTGTTTTTCCCGGGGGAGGGGCAAGGTTGGGAGGGTAGACCTGGGAGTGTGGAGGGGAGTGTGATCGTGGTGCATTGTATGAAATTCCCAAATATTAATTAAAGTATGTTGTGGAAAAATAAAATTAAATCTTTTTTTATAAGATTTAAGATTCATATCCAGGCACATTTTGCTTCTGTTTTAGTTCTTAAACTAATGTCTGAATATTTTCTATCATCTTGAAGAAGTCACTGAGCTTCCTCTCAGTTTCCATCATTGAGAACTGTACCATGCAGCGTGGCACTCAAGCATCTCTATGAATAGTGGTTCACTATAGGCAATAATTCAAAAACAAACACAGACACTTAATTCATTTTCTATCAATAAGTGTCAAATAGAGCTAACTTTTGAAATACTGATCAGTTAAAAACATAGTTATTGCTTTTACTGACACATTACATCCATGAAATAAATTTATCTAGAATAATAGTATGAATGTGCCATAAAAGTAGAAAAATATTTTAAGAAAGAAACACTATTTTATTGATCTA
Organism: Peromyscus leucopus; assembly: GCF_004664715.2. Classification (NCBI taxonomy): domain Eukaryota; kingdom Metazoa; phylum Chordata; class Mammalia; order Rodentia; family Cricetidae; genus Peromyscus; species Peromyscus leucopus. Next base: position 11,155,228 of record NC_051070.1, on the reverse strand, counting down.
TGCCTTCCAACTTTAAATAATACATACTTCTTACTTCTGCTTCTCAATTGTATAAAATATTTGTCATGAATGATGAAATACTGGCTTGTGGAGTTATAGTGAGGTACTGTTTTAGAAGCATGAAATAAATAATTTAGTTCTTGAAATAGTTAGATTGGTTTAAAAGTATCACTTCTCTTTTAAAAACTTAGTTATATATTTGAATATTTTGTATGTATGTATGGGTATTTTTGTGTGTGCCTGAATTTCTGTCTGTGTGTGTGAATGTATGTTTTTATGCATGAATCCCTACTGCATAAATACTGAGATCCATAAGATGTCTATTAAAAACTTGCATTTGTTCTTTGGTGCAACTTTTTTAATAGAGTTAGAATTGCATGATTTTTTTAAAAAATAATAATTATATGATAAATTAAATAATTAAATTAGTGATATTTTAATATATAGTTGAATAGTTACCCCTTCTGCAGTTGCTGCTTAATGTTTTGGTTTATGAGGGAGCTCTTACATCAGTAAACAACAATCTTAGTGTTTCCATCAGGGGCAGAAGTAAGATTCACCATGCTGGTAGCTCAAAAACTCAAAGGTATGGCTACGGTCAAGTAATTGTAGTTAGAGTAATCGTAGACAAATACACATAGATGATTATACTCCAAAACAAAGCTGCTCCTTCAGGTCTTATTTAGGCAGCCACATTGTTGAGATGTCAAGGGTGTAGCTTACTCTCATTTATAAGAGATATGGAAACATTCTCACAGCTGACTTCATGATTCTTTGGCTCTTACAATCTTTCCATTTCCTCTTATATTTCTTTCAGTCTTCCTCAATCATAGAATATTTCCATTTAATACTAGCTAAAATGATTATATAAATACAAATATGAATAGTTAATATTTTTTTGTTTGCGTTAGGATTTATGTCCCCAAAATTTTAGTTTAATTATGTTTATTGTGTACTATTCTTGATTCTGATATGTTTAAAAAGATATTTTATTATCTTGACATCTTATTATTTGTTTTCAATTCTAGACCATCTTCCCTAATAGAACACGCAAAAAAGAAATATACAAGGATATTCTGAGTTTATCTGCATATATTTCTATGCATAATTGTTTCTATATTAAACCAAACATGACTTTATACTATTAGCTTCATTGTAATCTAATTAAAAAAATTCCTTGAACTCCTCTGTTCTTCTCTTAACCTAGATGAAAATTTATATATTTAATTTCTATATGCTATTAGACATGTAATGAGTTTTTATAATTATTAATACATATCCAGATGGGAAATAACTTTATTAAATAAGATATATGAATTTAATGACTTTAATTTTGAGTAAGCTCTTTTACTTTGCTCTGTGATAATATTGTTCTTAATGATTGCTGAGCATAAATATTTTCATTATCACTCAAACTCACATGGGAACTGATAAAGGGATATCAATGTTGTGTAAAGTGTCTATGGAGCCAAAACAAACAAAACAAAAATATATTTAAGCAGGTCAATGAATATCCTATTTACACATTGAAATGTAAGTGTGTTAAACTATATTTAAATTTTTGAAACTAAGGATCAACTATTTTTCATATATATATATATGTAATTGAGTGGAAAATTCTATCAGTACTTAATCCTGTAAGTGAAGAATTTGAATCTTGGGTTACATTATAGTCTAAACGGATCCCAAAATTCATGTATTGACACATAAATGTCCATGTGATTGTGTTGACACATGAAACCTTTATTAGAACTGATTAAGTAATGTGGACTCTGCCTCCCTAGGTAGACTGGTTTGTTATAAAGTGACCAAGAGAATCAGCATACATACTTTGTTCCTTCCACATTTCACCCAGTGTACTCCATGTAGTCCCATCCAGAAAATGAGCTACTGTTGTTCACTTTGGAAGAAAAGAAGATTCCCTTCAGCAGATACTAAACTTTTAAAGGGCCTTGAATTTGTTGTTGTTGTTGTCTGTTTTGTTTTTTGCTTCCATAACATTGAGGTTATAAATGTCTGTTATGATTTCAATAGACATACTTATATACAGTAATATAATGTACTAAGATAATCTATTGACTGACAAGAGACCAACACAGAATAATTTTATTCATATGGAACAAACCAATATTGTTAGATAGAATAAAACAGTGTAGTATAAACTACTAAAATTATATTAATAATTATTTATGCTTGATTACAGGTTAAATAAATATACATCTTATAATTGCTTCTCAGACTTCTTTGATAATAATAATAATGATAATAATAATAAAGTCAATTGGTAATAACTTTGTATTTAGGTTAGGAGACTCTAATGATGGCGATCTCTATGTTTTACACTCAAAATATTGCCTACATTCACATTTGATGTTTTCAGCTTCAAATTTTGTAGTGCATAACCCTGTACAAACTGTTTATCTCAAATCCTGCCACACAGTAGGACTAAACTGAAAATAGAATATAGAAGTTATATGGTCAAAGAAAGCAGAAAATTGTATTTATTTGTAATAAAAAAATTCTAGGCTTAAAATCTACAACCCAAGTGCTTATTAATTTTATTTGGGAGAGTACAGAATATTTACCATATAATGCAGAAGAAGAAGGCATTTATGTTGTTTTAATCCAAAAGCATACACTCATAAACAATGAGATAAAGTCCATGACTAATAATTAGGAAGGGCTCCTATAGACTTTTCTTGATGTTTGCTATGATGTACAACTTATAACCACAGCACAAAACTTTACAAGTGGAGAGAGCTAGCGCATCACTTTTGAGTGTAAAATCTTGAAAAAAGGATTGTCTTTTTTTTTTGCATTTACAGATTGTGTAAAAATATGAGTCAATGTATTTCATCTGAGCCATTGAAATATTCAGTCATTAAGAAGTAGCTTTATAGTTTTAAGATGATTCCTCTCTTAGCCATTTGGTAAAAAGAGCAAACTGACTAAGAGGAGTGATTGGTTTTCTGTGTTTTGGATTTTTTTTCCTTTTTCCTTTGCTGGGAACACTCATAGACTAAAGATAGTTTCCTTTTCAATGGGATCAGAAAATGTGTAGAAATTTTACAGAAGACTGCAGGTGCTTTATAGTTTATGAGACCAAAGAAAAGAAATTTGATGCATTCTTAAGGATACTTGGCAAGTTTGCTTCACTTGATTTCACATGTTTCAGTTTGATTGTTTTTATTATGGTTATTATTTTTTTATTCCATTTAATAGGAGATAAAACTCATTATTTACTAGACATATAACAACAATAATAATGATAGGGTCGTGTAGAAAGAATATGTAAATATTAACAAAAAAGAAATAGGTTTTAGCTATTAAGAAATTAAATTTTGATACATTTTTAAAAAGTTAATTTATTTAGAGCTTGTGGGATGCTAGGAGCTTAGATTTTCTCAGCTAACTTTGGTAGAAGGAATATCCTCTCTGAAACTTTTACTCTGAAACATCTACTCTGAAACAACTTTGTCGTTGGAGAATTTTTCTCCAGCTCCCGCCGCCAAGTCCCTCCAGTCCCAGAGCCCACTTATAGAATAAACACACAGATACTTACATTATTTAAACTGCTTGGCCATTAGCTCAGGCCTATCATTGTCTAGCTCTTACTCTTGTATTTAGCCCATTTCTATTAATCTTTAGTTTGCCACATGGCTCGTGGCTTACCGGTACTTTACATCTTCCTTGTCCTGGTGGCTGCTCCAGGCGGTCTCTCTTTCCTCCCTCCTTCCTCAATTCTCCTCTCTTCTTGTCCTGCCTATACTTTCTGCCTGATCACTGGCCAATCAGTGCTTTATTATATAGAGCGATATCCACAGCACAACTTCATATAATTCTTAAAGAAAATAAATATATTGTCAATAAATTACAGTCTGTAATGCCTACTATTATGGATATAAGACTTTAAAATTGTACAAATCCCTCAGTTCACAAATTGGAATTGAATAGAGGGGCATGTAGATGAGAAAATTTGGAAAGTGATATGTGACTTGATTTCCATTGCTAGTTTGTCAAGAATAACCAGATCTAGTGGATCAATCTCATGCCATTTAGAGTTTGCTTTATTACTATGTTGAATAAGCTAGCAATTTTTAAATAATTTGATAGAAACACTCTGAATAGTCTGACCACACAAAGAAATAGAGGCTACAACACAGGAGAAGGCCACCTCTCTCTTACCCCCCTTATGAAGCCTTACAGAAAAAAGACAATGGGATTATTTAATTAGCTTTCCATCTATGAATTCAAGACTCCTAAAATTAAAAAAAAAAAACAAACACAAACAACTAAACAGGAGTGAGCCTCACCTCACTATTGAGGCTCACTGTCATCTGATCAATAATCCTGTGAGAAAAAGACAACATTCTCCAGGAGTTATCTTTCACTGATATGTGTCTTTGTTGAAAAATACTCTTCAAAGATTAGAAAAGCAGCTTCAATTTAAACTGTTTTTCGAGAACGGTGAATCTTAGTCCTTTGTGAAATATTCAAAATTCAGCATTGGATGAAATAACTACAAAATTAAAAAAGAAGAGAGGGGAGAGAGGAATGAAGGGGGAGGAAAGAAAGAAGAATAGGAAGTATAGGGTATGGATTGTCTCATTTCTTTGGATGATATGAAATATGAAAGAAATGAAGTCCTTAGTGTATAAATTTGAAATTACATACAGAAATATTCCATAGTTGCTCTGATGCAAATTAGTACCAATGACACAAAACAATACTGCTATGTCTAAGAAAATCATACTACTGTCTCATTTTAAATGAGAAGAATAGCTTGCAAAATAAACATCTGTAGCATCAACTCCATTTACTTTACTACCTGACATGAAACTTACTTAGATACTTCACAGGCAGAGATTTAACAAAAATGCCAGCATGATATAATGATTTCCCTTTAAAATATTTAATGAAAATCACTAGGATTAATAGTTGCCAAGTTATGTCAATAGGTAATATTACTCTACTATCACACATGAAGCAAACAAAAGATGGGGAATTGATAGAGCCTTATCTCCAATTTCTTGTAAATCCCACCTCAAACAGTATTTTATCTTATGTGTTTGGTTGTTTTGTCTTCATATACATACACACACATATGCTGCATGGATGCACATATATATGCATGTATATAATATATGCATATACATACACACATATGCTACATGGATGCAGTGCCCTTGGAGGTCAGAAGAGAGAATTAGAACCACTGGTATTGGAGTGTACAGATGACTGTAAACTGCCATATGGGGCATGGAAATGAATCAGTGTTCTCAGGAAGGAGAAAGGTACTCTTAACTATGGAATCACCTCTCCAGTCCTATAAACTCTCCTTTTAAAAATAATCTCTCATATCTCCTCTGAGTATGCCTGAAGATATCACTAAATTCCATTGAAATCTCTTATTTTTTCTTCAATGAATTTTACCTGAATTTAACATTTTTCCTTTTAAATTGAGTGTACACATAACTCAAAAGGCCATGCTGTGCATGATAGGATCCACTGTTCTAACATATGATATCACTTTATGTAATAGCATATTACTGTGGTACCTTCTGTGCATTTCTTCAACTTTAGCTTAAATAGATGCCAAACAAAATAGTCATATATTGTTAGATCTTAACATTATTAGTAGTCGACACTGTAACCTTTTCAGTTGGAAGTCTCTCTTTTACCAAAAACAAAATAAAACAAAACAAACAAAAAAAAACCATGATTGTTAAAAATGGCAGCATTATTTTTAATTTACTTCCTTAATTGATTTTCCTTATTATTTTGCTCAATTACTACCTACTTAATAAAAAATATATGGAAATATACTTGTCCTTCAATTTTCATTTGGAAATATAAAGTTCCAATAATGTTTATTTTATAAACATTCATAGAAAATAAGTACAATTTTCTAAAACTTTGCTTATGAGACACACATTTTCATTTGAGTCTTCATACTCAAGCTAAATAGTGGGCCCCAAGCATATCACTTCCCTCTTTAATCATAAAGAATGTAAATTTACAGAAGGCAATGTTCAACTCAGTACTTCTGGCTCATGGAGGTATTTTGTGTCTCCAAAATAAATATGAACTTCAAGCTTCATACAAGTATTGATTTTGCTCATAGACACATAGCAAAACAGATATGATTCAACTATTGGCCTGTGCATCCCATCTTCTCATCTGGCCTGGAGTGTTTTGGCTTAGGTCAACATTTTTGCAGAATTGTGGTCAGGCAAAGGGAAAAAAAAATTCTTTCTTTATTGAAGTGAAAAAGCAATAAATTAGTTTTTTTTTTAAAGGAAATGCTGTCCCATTCAGTCAATGCTCAAGTTTAAAAAGAAGGACCAGCTCTTCATTTCCTTGGTTATAATTTAAACCAGAGCCTGGAGGTTGCTGGTCCATGCTGACACGATCAAGACCACTGAGGATACAGGGAACTCACACTGCCACTAGGAGCTTTTGTTGGTGATTTTTAGTGTTTTATTTTAATGAGAAGATGCATGCAGGGCACTTTGCTTCTACAGAAGCACATTGTAGATAAGCATTTATTCTTGCTCAGACATTATCAGCTTTCAGCAGAACTAAATTTCCTACACAGTGCTTAGTAGCTAATTAGACAATTCATCAATCTATAGAATCAGAGAATAAATCAAGAACCTAAGGGTGAATGACCAGTATGCAAGACATTAAGTATTTGATATCATTTGAGATAACACTCTGTATTTGATATATAGTAATTGAAAATAATTATTCTCAAGACAGGAAATATCAATAGAGGAACATAGCAGCAAAGTATAGTAACTCATTAAAAATAAGAGAAGTATAATCTTCATAAAAAGGTTCGTGGTCAGAATCTTCCAAATATAGTCTTAAAGTCATCAAATGAGAATAATAATAGGAAATGTTTCTTAGTACTAAAAGAAAAAAATTACTACAGTTGCTATTGAATCATTTTTACCATTTATGCTGTATATAAAGAAAAAAATGCAGTGTTTCTTCAGCCTTTACGCTCACTGATTCTTTCAAGTATTAGGAAGAAGAGAACATAGGCATCAACAAAAGGGCCTAAAAAAAAGCTAACACACACATTGTTTCAGAGTAAGTATCCTAAACAATGTTTCCCTGCAAGAGCCACACAACTTCTGCACCATAAGAAGAAGAATGTGGCCAATAAAGAACATTTTACAAGGGAGACATGTCCTTATCAAATGGAGTGAACAAACCAATAAAGCAAACATATCTTTGAATATTAAAATGAATGTCAAGGGAATTTGAATTCTAGAAAATTTCTACATCCTTCAATAGTTGTGGTGTAATCAAAGAGGTAGAACCATATTTAGAGTGGATTAAGGTAAATTATAATCTTTACTGAAGATGGGTTTGTGTGGGAGGCCAGCTCCCACAATTTACAGGGTTCCTATGAGGAGAAGAGAGGAATAAGGAATTTGTAGATAGAAAGATAGCAGAGATGAGATAGACAGAAACAAAATAGCTTCAGGAGGACCTGGATCAAAATCCACTGGCAACTTCTGTCTCTTCAAAATGGCTTTTTATAACAATGCTAAAGCAAAATGCAGAGCAAAAGACCTCTCCCTTGCTAGATCAAATAATACTGGACAGCCAAGTGCAAACACCCGGTAATCATGCATGTGGTCAAGTTATTCACTTATGCAGCCCTCTTAGGTAAAGCAAGCTCAGATCTCACTAGGAAACCTCTGTGGGCTCCCACAGGCCCCCTTCTTAATATAATAAAGGACCCTTCAGGCCTTCCAGAGAGACTGTTTCTGCCTTAGGCCATCTTCTCCAGCTAGATAAACCTTTCCCATCTTCAAGATACATTTCCATGAAGAGTTCTCTGTCTTAGTATGGAAGCTAGCAAGAAGAACTTTGCCTGTTTCTGACTACCAGCCTCTGGTAGGAGAGGGTAGAGAGCTTAATTCATATCTGACTCAGGTCCTTACTATGAGCTTCCAAGTAGTTGGAACAACCATGGCGATCCCTAGGGCTGCCACACCTCCAAGTAAAGGAGTAGAGGATAATAAAGATAAAATGTTCTCTTTCAAATGGGTCTATAATGTCTTTAACAGCCTTAGCTGTCCCAAGCCCCTTTTTAAATAAAAAAACTCTTAATGCAAATGGATCAAATAAACTGCATCAAACTTAAAGATTCTCTTAGCTTCACCCAACCATGGTTCATTAATATAAACTAATTAACATAATTATAGTATTAATATTATTATACATATTTACAACTAGCATGAATATTACTATGCATATTTACAGTTCTTTCAAACTTCCATTCAAGAGCAAATTCTCTATAGGACTACTTTGCACACTTCAGTAAACATCTAAAAGATCTCTTAACAGAACTATTAACATTTTTTTCCAACAAGACAGAGAGTACATGAATCATGAGTCACCAAAGTTAAAACTTCAGGTGAACTCAAAACTGTTTCATTTCTGAAGCATATAGTTCACAGTTTTGATAACATCCTTAAAGTTCCACTAACAGTTTGAAATCAGAGCCTACTTCATCAGTGGCTTGAGAGTGTTTATATCCAACTTTCAGAATTTGGTGAGTGCCACTGCTAGGGGACTGTAACACCTAGGACAATGCCACCTTTCCTGCTGGGCCCTCACAGTCATTCCAGAACTGGCAGAAGTGCACCCAGCAGCAGATGGTAGCCAGCTGGGGGGCCATTCCTTTACTTAAACTCATTGCAGCTCCCCTGAGTGCCACAATTCAAACAGATGTTGCTGAAAACTTAACTCCCTGTTACTGCAGTACTTTATGACAGTCTTTTCTGAGAGCCTTGCTTCAGGGTGAAGATGGTCACCTGTAGATGTAACCAACTGTCTTATTAAATAAGAAACACAGAACCAATGTGTAGATGTATCCAACTGTCTTATTAAAATAAGAAACATAGAACCAATGTAAAAGAGAAAGCCAAGAGGTCAGAGCTCAGAGCTAAAACCTTACCTCCTGCAGTGCTCCTAGCTTTCCCGAGAGAGAGCTACTTACTGTTTGTCTGTCTTTAAATAGTCTTTCTGTTCTGCCTTCTCATTGGTTGTAAACCCAACCACATGACTGCCTCATCACTGCCTGTAAGTACCACCCTCCAGGTCTTAAAGGCGTATGTCTCCAATGCTGGCTGTATCCCTGAACACACAGAAATCTACCTAGCTCTTCTAACCACTACACTCTTGCTATGGCTCTAATAGCTCTGACCCCAGAGCAACTTTATTTATTAACATACAATTAAAGTCAAATTTCAGTACAAATAAAATACCACCATACCAATGCAAAGAAGAAAGCCAAGAGATCAGAGCTAAGAGTCTTACTGCCTGCTGCAGCTATCCTCTTAAGCCAAGAGACCTCTCCAAAAGGGGGCTACTTCCTGTCTGTTTGTCTTTATATAGACTTTCTGTTCTGCCTTCTCATTGGTTGTAAAACCAACCACATGACTGCCTTGTCACTGTCTGTTGTACAGCCCTCCAGGTCTTCTATGGTATTGAGATTAAAGGTGTATGTCTCCAATGCTGGCTGTATCCTTGAACACATAGAGATCTACCTAGCTCTGTCTACCAAGTGCTGGGATTGCTATGGCTCTAATAGCTCTGACCCCCAGGCAACTTTATTTATTAACATACAAATAAAATCACATTTCAGTACAAATAAAATACTACCATATTCACCATAGTAACTGAGCTGCCTCTCTGCTCAGCTAGTAGGACTCAAGAACTGCCTCTTAAGGGGCCACACATTAATTTGTTACTAGTAAACACAAGTGGTGTGACTCTGGGTTCCATTTCATTACTAAATGGCAACAACATCTCTGTCCCAAATTCTTTTTCAGCAATCTAGGGGCCTCCCTAGTCTCCTACTTTCCACTATCTTCAGGATCGGGCATCAATGTCAGGAACATTGTATCCATCAGCACCTACAGCTGACATTCCTCTGTTCCACACACTGCACCAAGTGCTCAGGCAACCATTGAGCTTCATTTGATGACCATGGGTACAATTCCTCCTCCTTAATTATTAAAGGGTGCATCTTAAGACTGCCATGAGCTCTTTCAAGAATGCTTTGTCTTTGATAAATTCCTATTAGCCCAATACATTCTTCTTTTGCATCTTTGGCACAACCCTGGTTCTTTATTTGCCCTTAAGTTTTTTCCATACCCAAAGCAACTTCTCAGTGTTCAGACTACTCTCCCTTACTTTCTAAAGGTTCTCAAAGAAGCTTGACAAGTGACATTAGAATTTTAATTGCCTTCTGACAGGCAAGCTTTGTTCATCTGTTTCTAGTTCCCAGGATGTAAGGCTAAGAAAGCTTGCAAAAAATGGAGATTTAGGGCTGAAAAAAGTGGCATTTTAGCTCCTTAAGTTGTTTAAAAGGAATTGGAACATGCATTCTCATGATATTTCCCTGCTGCTTTATTATGGGGAACATTTGAAAGCTTTGTCTAGACTCACCCTGGCCTAAAAGGGCTCCTTTTTCATGGTCTATATTGATACTGAAATCAAGATCGAGCTTTTGCTCTTTTGCCACAGGGGTTTCTGTCCTTCCTGAATTTGTCTTAGGATACCTGCGTTACTGTGTGACAGGTGTACCTGCCTAATCAAACTCCCCACCTGGCACTGTCCCCCGAGTGGGTCCTGCCCACCTGCACGCATGCACAGACTGGTACTTGACATCAGAAGCGAGAACCCCTCGGGCTCACCCCCCCTCCCCTGCCCACCTAACTGAGTCAGTGAAGAAACAAGAGTATTTGGAACAAGAGACTTTTCAGAGATTTCCTCCCAGATAGATCTCCTTTTCCATGCTTGATCCTCCCCCTCCCCCCCAGATGCAGAGTCCCTGATGCCACTACTGCTGCTCAGGTTCTCTGCTAGTCACTTTCTGTTCTGAGGGTAGGGAATTGAGTCTGCCGTGTTTGTACAGCCAAATATATCCCCAGCCTTTCCCATGCTGCCACTGCAGCTACTGCTATGGACTTAGACCCTGCTCTTTTCATTGAAGGGAGATATTTCAAGCCTCTGCTGCTCTCTCCATGCCAGGGTTCGCCTCACCACGAGTTTTGTCAGCTAGCAGCTTTCCCCAGTCCTGCACCACCTCTGCCATGGTTTTGCCTGTGAGGATGCTGCCTGGTGACCACAGGGAACCCAGTGTCCCCAAGCGCACTCAAACATGGAGGTACCTGCTCCCTGGCCCTCTATGAGTTGATTCCTGAATGCTGGCTTGAAGAGGAGACACAGCACTAACAGTGAGGGTTTGCCATATTCCAGAGGATTTTTGTGCTAGGGCAATTATGGGTAGCTTTTTCATTCTGATAGACTTTCCCTCAAGAGAGTCTAATTCTGCCCCTACAGAAGGAATATGAGACCCGAAGAGCTACCTGTTTTTGAGAAAAAGAAATTACTAAATTTTTTCAAGCCTTTCAGTTCTTCCCATGTCTCATCTCAGGACTTCTGTTCCCTAAACTCAGCTTCATGGCCAAGAGGAACTGACCCTGATTATACAGTGCTGTAAAAGTGTGGAGTGGAGGATTTTGTCTTGCCCTCCGTCTGCCTCAGGGAAAATCACTGCACACACACACACACACACACACACACACACACACACACACACACACACAGTGCTGCATGTCAGGGCTTGGATCTAAGCTGTCCACAAGCCAAAAGCTTCCAAAGAACATTTTTTCCAACCCATTTTCCTTAGTATTTTTGCATTTCAACTCGGATTCTCCCCCAGAAGTCTTTGTCCAGAGTCCCATAGCTGGAGAACCAAGGACACAGCCTCTCTGTACTTCTTGCTTTTCTACCTTACCCTAAGTTTTTCCTACACTATGTTTATATACATAGGCCCTATATTTTTACCTAATTTTAATGGATAGAAATTAAGAGAGTGATACATGCTCAACTATGTTCATAGCAGCACTATTCATAATAGCCAGGACTTGGAAACAACCTAGATGCACATCAACTGAAGAATGGATTAAGAAAATGTGGTACATGTACACAATGGAATACTACTCAGCAGAGAAAAACAATAACAGCATGAAATTTGCAGGCAAATGGATGGAATTAGAAAATATCATCCTGAGTGAGGTAGCCCAAACCCAGAAGGACAAACATAGTATATATACTCACTCATAAGTGAATACTAGATATAAAGCAAAGGATAACCAGACTGCAACCCACAGCTCCAGGGAGGCTATATAGCAGGGGGGACCCTAGGATGACTGTGGCTTATAATAAGTTTTGGTTTTACTCAATCATTGGAATTTGTACTGTATCAAGCTGATAATATAAAAAGAAAGAGAGAGAGAAAGAAAAAAAGAAAGAACGAAAGAAAGAAAGAAGTTAAGAAAGGGAGAAAGAAAAAATCTAGACAGAGAGAGATAGATACTCACTGCAGCCTAATCCTTTCTATATGCAATTTTTGCTCCTGAAGAATAAGTTCCACCACCTTTACTTTTACTATGAAACTGGACATGCCTAACCAGTTCTGTGAGATTCCCTACTCTCACTTATCTATCCTCTGCACTCAAGTAAATCCTTGTTTGGGTGCCATCTGTGGGAGGCAAACTTCCACCTTTTACAGGGTTCTGATGAGGAGGAGAGAGAAATAAGGAATTTGTAGATAGAAAGATAGTGGAGTTGAGACAGAAAGAAACACAGGATATCTTTGGGAGGACCTGGATCAAAATCCACTGGCCCCTGTGTCTCTTCAAAGGGGCTTTATATAACAATCCCAAGGGGTGGAGCAAAAAAACCTCTCCCTTGCTAGATCAAAGCACACTGCACAGCAAGTGCAGACCATTCCAAACACCTGGTAACCATGCACATGGTCAAGCCATCCCCTTAGGCAGCCCTGCTGGGTAAAGCAAGCTCAGATCTCACTAGGAAACCGCTGTGGGCTCCAAAGTATTTGTTGTTACAGATGAAAGAAGATGGACAAAGACCTGTATGTTCATTATGTCCATAACACCAGTGTACATTAGGTAGTGTTTATATTCTGATAGGAATAGACAACTGAGGAGATTTGAAGTGTTCCAGTGGAAGAAGGGTACAGCTGTGTTTTTAATTCTTAGAAGATTATAAAAGAATTTTATTTGTGTGTCACTGTTAGTTGAGAGAAAAGCAACTTAAGAAGATGTAATTAATCTTAGACAAAATTATAAAAAATTGTGGAATTGCAAATTTGACAACATATAAGTGACAGCATACCCTTGTTCCAGAATAGGTCTTCTGGCATGGAGTAATGACTGAGTTTGGCAAAGGACTTTCCTTACAAATGATAGTACTAGAATTTGACTCCAAGAACCCTTTTGAAATTTCTGGGGACTCCCTTTCCTTGCTATTATGAATAAAGAATCACTAAACATGGATGCGCAAGTATCTCTGTGATAGAACATCTGGAGTCCTGATGACCAACCTTGGTACAATTGGGTCTTGGGGAAGTTTTTAAGTTTTGAGATCCCCCAAACTGATTCCCATGACAGCTGCACTAATTTAAACTCCCATCAGCTGTGGGTACAGGTTAAAGGTTACTCTTTCTCTATATTCCTGCAAGCATTACTTGTTAGACTTCTTAACTACAGCCATTCTTACTAGGATGAAGTATTTTCAAAGATGTTTTAATTTGCATTTGCACAATTGGGATATTGGGCATTTTGAAATACTTATTGACCATTTTTTTTTTAATTTTTATTTTAAGAGTGGTGATTGTTAGCCAATTTATTGATTGGCAGGGTTGTCTGTGTGGAGAGGTCTTACCCTAATTCTGAGTGCTAGTCTCCTTTCTGCAGCACAGCTGGGGTTTTCCCCTCATTCTGTAGGTTTCCTCTTTGCTCTATTGAGATGGATAATGAAAATGTGAAACTAGATTTAATTGGATTGTATCCCACTATAATGAAAAATGAAAGTTTCAGAAAAATGACTGAATACAGAAAAAAATAAACAAATGACTCACACTCAGAAAGATAAAACAAAAGTTGTTATTTCTTAAAAGTGTATCTTACTTTCCTTGCAATGTATAAACATATTTATATAAAGGAGACCTAAAATAAAACTAGATGCACAGGGAAAAGGTAGAGCAGCAAAAAGATACATGTTACATGAAAGTCGGAAAAAAAAAAAAGCAGATCATGGTTATAAGAGGCAGGGATGACAGGTTGGGGAGCGAAATGTGAGATGAAGAGAATATTATAAAGCATGCTATGTTTAAAAATGTTATAATAGCATCTAATATTTTATGTACTCATTTCAAAAATAAAATAAAAAATACCTAATAATAATGATGATAAACAGTTTTAATAACTCATGGAGATCCAGGAAGTTCACTGACCAGGCATCCAAGTAAGTGTATTTGGAGAATTAGAGGCAAGTGAAAGACTCTGATTCAAAATTTTTAAAAATGTCCTTGAGGCCATTGCTTTCACATGAATGAATAAAAAGTTTATGCATGCCTGCATACAGACAGACATAGATACACACACACACACACACACACACACACACACACACAAATACAACCAGGCCTTCTATTCCGGTATCATTAAGGAAGAGAAATACACGGCAAATCGAGGTGGTGGCCTTGTAAATTATACCTTCTTGTTTGTTTTTATATAAGTAAATTATAAGTTTGCTTTTGAAGGGAAACTTGCCACAGTAGATAAAACTTCAATAACTGTTTGAGATAAGATTTTATTAGGTTACACCTTTGTTTCCCCCAAGGACCCATCTAAATCTGTTCAAGTATTTAGTGGCTAGCATAACTCCCATTTGGACTGAAGTTGAAAAATCAATTCTTGAAAGCATTCTGACTTCTTCATTTTATGCTCAGGTTTTGAAAAAAAGCTTAGAATCCATGTTCTAAGTGCTTGTGCACACTTTCAAGGACATTCGGTAAATGAGATATGTGGTGATAAACTGTCTTTAGGTTAAGAGGTGCTGCATCAAAGCCTTAGTAGTACCCTGCAAATAAGATGGTGTTTCAGAAAGGGGAATGTGGCACTTAGAGTGGATGAAAAAATTAGCCTGGTATATTAATACGTTTTGAAGGCTATGTAACATTCTTACATTAGTTTTAACTTCTACATTTAAATTATTTTCTGGTTAGACATGAGAAAAGTGAAAAAAATTACTGATACTGTGGTACTGAGGACAGACGGAGGTGCTGCAAGCAAGATGATCATAACCCACTTGTACCTGTAATAAGCCATCAAACGTCTGGACCCCATTAGTGTGGTTACCTGTGTTCCCTTAGAGCTATAATATTTCATATACCATTTTGGACTACATCATCAGGCTGTGCACTTGCAGAAATGCATCCATCCAGATTATGCTTTGTTTTTTTTTTCCTAGTGTGCAAAGGAATGCCTTAATGTGTAGAAACTCCCTGAGCAGAAACAATCCCTGCCTCACCAAGGGAACAACAGCTTCTTACATCACAGCTTATTTCTTTAAATTTGAGAGATTGTCACTTGTGGTGATATTGTGTTCCCCAAAATATTGTTCCCCAAAGATATGTGTTCCCCAAACCACAGAGGAGGCAAAAAAAAAAAAAAAAAAGTAAAAGAAAAATCTTCGTGGAACCATGACTACACCTAACAACGAGTTTGAAATATTCAAAAAGATGACAGGATCTCACAATGATGATTCGACATGGACTATGGTAAAGCCATTAAGCTGATTAGCACCACAGAAAGATCGGCTCTGGACTACGAACTGCTCAGGACAATTTCAAGATGGCTAGCTGAGATGATCCAGCCTGACAGACTACTCGAACAAGGACTTGAGACAAGCCCTGCACTTTTCTATTATGCAGAGACTGGACAAATGTTACAGGACTTGACAATTAACCCCCAAAATTTTTCTCTTCAGGATCCCCTAAAGATGTCTTTGCCCCCAGAAAGCAGGAAGCAATTTAAAGAAAACGATGCCCACATTCCCAAGAGGTGGGATGGGAGATTGTTTTTGTTGTTTTAGTGAGTTATAGATATTATCATTGTTTATTTTTTTATTTTATTTTATTTTTTTGTTTTTCGAGACAGGTTTTCTTTATGTAGCTTTTCGCCTTTCCTGGGACTCACTTGGTAGCCCAGGCTGGTCTCGAACTCACAGAGACCCACCTGGCTCTGCCTCCCGAGTGCTGAGATTAAAAGCGTGCACCACCACCACCCAGCATCATTGTTTATGATGATTGGTTACAAGTTGTTAATTGTTAATGGTCAGGAAAAAAGCCGAACAAGGAGATTAGATTCAGAGGTTTTTTTGAAAAAAAAATGAAAAAGAAAAAAGAGAATATAGATTTGAGGAAGATCATTGAATGTACACAGAGAAAAAAGATAAATAATAGGATAAATGGATAGATCATTGAATCTATTCTAAAACGAAAAAGGGGAAGATATAAAAATGACAAAAGGTAGATTATTGAATCTATTATGAAAAGAAAAAAGAGAGAACATGGATATGATAAGATCAAAAGGTCAGTTATTGAATCTACTTTTAAAAAGGAACTACTTGTTTTAAACACAATAAATAATGAAAAATTTTGTCTGAGTTTATCAAATGTTACATTGTTAATATATATATCCATACATATATATATAATGGAGATTTTTGTCTGAATCTGTCAAATGTTAATGGACAAGACATCATTAATGTAATTCTTGACTGTATATATTGTTTATACTTATTGGATATAGTTTTTCTTGTATTAGTTATAAGCTTTTTTAATTTTAGACAAAAAGGGGGAAATGTGGTGATATTGTGTTCCTCAAAATATTGTGCACCCTAATAAACTTACTTGGGGTCAGAGAACAGAACAGCCACTAGACAAAGAGGCCAGAAAATGGTGGCACACACGCCTTTAATCCTATCACTTGGGAGATAGAGATCCATCTGGATCTCTATGAGTTTAAAGCCACACTGAAAACAGCAAGGCATGGTGACACATGCCTCTAATCCCAGGAAGTGATGGCAGAAAGCAGAAAGTTATATAAGGCGTGAGGGCCAGGAACTGGAGCTGCTTAAGCTTTTTGGCTTTTAGCAGCAGTTCAGCTGAGATCCATTTTGATGAGAACTCAGAGGCTTCCAGTCTGAGGAAACAATCAGCTGAGGAATTGGCAAGGTGAGGAAGCTGTGGCTTGTTCTGCTTCTCTGATCTTCCAGTGTTGACCCCAGTACCTGGCTCCAGGTTTGTTTTTATTAATAAGAACTTTTAAGATTTCTGCTACAGTCACTCTGTTTGGTTATTGTATAGCTTTGCTATGATGAACTTAAATATATAACATACATATAAAATAAAAATATAGCTACATTAAAAACAGATAAAATACAATACAAATTAAAAATTAAATTTTATAGAGGTGAATGGATGTGATGGCTAGTTCTTTGTCAATTTGACACAAGCTAGACTCATTTTAAAGGAAGGAAACTCAATTAAGAAAATGTCTTCATCATACCTGGTTGTAGGCAAGCCTGTGGGGAATTTTTTAATTAGTGATTGATGGAGAAGAATCCAGCCCATTGTGGGTGGTGCCATTCATGAACTGGTGGTCCTGAGTTCTCTATGAAATCAGGATGAACAATCCACGAAGAGACAAAACAACATTCCTCTATGGCCTCTGTATTGGCTTCTGCCTCCAGATTCCTGTCCTGTTTGAGTTCCTATCCTGGCTTCCTTCAGTAATGGACTACTCTGTGGAAGAGTAAGCCAAATAAACACCTTCCTCTCCAATTTGCTTTTGTTCATGGTGTTTCATCACAGCAGTAGTAACCCTAACTAGGGCAGTGGATAATTTTAATGTATTTTAATTTGTAAGAAAAAAAGGGATTATGTTTCATAAATTACCTACTCGAATAAGGACACGAAAATGTACTCCATTTCATATAGAGATTAATACTCAAGCTACTTGAATGGAATACTGAAGTGAGTGGATGATACAGAATAAAAGGTGAAGCCTGTAACACCTTTGAGCAATGGTACGTGAGCAAGGTGTGAGTGCTAATGAAATAGACTCTCACTCATATATTTTCTTCAGAAATTATTTAACCAGGTCCTTAGCACCCAATGCCTCAGGTTGGAAGTACCCAGGGAAGTGATCTTCATGCTCCATCTTCTACTGCATTTTTTTTTTCATTACATCTGTGCATGGATGGTTATTTGAAATTACTCTCTAGAGTGCATTGAGGAGGAATTAATTATTTTTTCCTAGGATATGTGAGCTGATCTGCTAATCTTCCCAAGAAATTCCTGCATCAAATATGCTGAAATAAAGTACAGACACCAGGTTATTCCATATAACAATGGGTTCTTTAAATCTTTAAAGATCGAAGTGCTAGTTTAAGATCTCCTAAATATTCTAATTTTAAAATTGACTAATTTTAGCCTTTAGATATGTGTCTACATATCAAAAATGTATTTATTAAAAGTCAAAACAACAAATATACCTACAAGCAAGATATTAAAAAAAACCTGGTAGAAAAAACTGTATTATAAGTTTGAAGGTCCAAGAGGAGATTAGATATCAGATATTTTGAAATATCACATTCCTATGTCTTTCTATAACTGGCAAAATAATTATTCATGGTTATTCAATGCTGTATATTATTTATAATTCCATGAACAATATTTTTGGAAGAGTTAAATGTTATATGTGCAAAAATGTATGTAATAAGTTATAAGTTTATAAAGTAAAATACTCAGTATAGGATTGTACTAGTTTATTGATATTCAGTAAAAAAATACAACCATGAAATAAAGCTTTATCAATATGAGTTTTCACCTAAATGCCTTAGTAAAGCTTAGGATTTACTGGACTATTTTTAATTATAATGTTCATATGAATCACCCAGTGGCCATTTAGTGACTAATTAGATTGATTTGAAAAAATCTAATTTCATGCTGATAGTTTACATTCACTTACCCAAAGACAGATATTCTGCCAGTAAATATAGAATAAAACCCCAAATGAAGAATTTAAGAATCCATTTGTTTTTTAGCATGCTTCTATATTTGTGCATTATTTTCTAATTTAAAACCTGTAAAAATAATTTGTGAATATTGTTGGTGCTTTGTAAAAAATGTAACAAGTATTCATATTAAGCACTCATGCATATTCTGTGCAGTTTCTGGCTATATTAATTTTGTTGTGTTGAGAGATTAAAGCAATAAGAAATTATTATTGCTATACAGATAATAAAAAAGACATCAGGCCTCATCATAGTTTCCTTGAACAATTGCATATTTAGTCTCCATAAATACATACTGCCCTGCTGATATTCCATAAGCCAAATTATATAGCTCTATAAACTATGATCACTGACAGAAGTTTGTACTTATAACCCTGCCAACATAGGAAAAAATTCAGCTTATAAAACAAACATAAAAAACAATAATAATCAACAGTAAGAAAAAAAACCTCAGAAAATTAGGTGTTCACTGATCTGAAACTTAAAGATGGAAATTCTAAATCTAATGCAGTATTGTCTTTATGAATTTCTTAATTAAGTTTGCTAACGTTCAGGATGAGGACAGCAAAAAAAAATTCTACTTGCACAAAGCATATAAAGTGCTGTATATTTATTTTATTCAAATAGCATTATCAAATAAAACACAGACATGAACAAAGCTTTCAAGATTACTGTCCCCTCCCCCCATTTAACCCCTGCAATTCTAAGAATGAAAGTCAGACTGACTTTCTCCTGCATGATACAGGGCTTCATTAGCTGACATGCTGCAAACTCTGAAGAAGTCTCAGCACTGCAAACATGAAAAACATTTGCTACTTGCAAATACAGATGCTGCACCTATTTGCATATAAATATGCCATAATAATTAGTGCAAGGGTGGAAATGAATTTGCTCGAGAGGAGGTACAGGTATATGGGAGGGTAGGGAGTGAAAAAAGGGAAGGGAGAAGCTTTGCAATTCTATGATCAAGGCAAAAACAAATGGAAAAAGTTAGGAATAATTAGTGAACTAAATCTAAGATAAATGAGATTAGCATTAGTATGTTGTGGTTCCCTCTGGCAATCCCAGTACACAGGATTGTCATGAATTCAAGTTTAGTCTGAAGTACATGTTTTGTTCAAGGTCAGAATAATGCAGGTGGTGAGACTGTCTAGGATTCATGTCCAATGTCATGTTTTGTGGTTACTTCATCTCTTTCAAGTTAAAGAACCTAAGTCACTTGTACACACAAGCCAGTTGTTCTGTATACATGGTACAGTTGTAGACCAAATGGATTTACTCCTCCTGGTTCTTCTTTAACATTCAACAAATGTTATTTCATTTAATATTTAGCAAGCTCCACTCAGCAAGTAGAAATTGGGATATATTATTTTCTTGGTGATGCACAGTTTTCATGCATGTTAGCAGAAAAGAAAACACCAACCCAGCTAGCTACAAGCCTATACTCTGCAGTGGTGACCTCCCTGCAAGATACGTTGGTACCTAGAAGTACCAAACTTGTGGGGGTAGCTAACCAATATCTGATTGAGTTTAAGGCTCACTCTATGAGATGGAATCCATCCCTGATGCTGCACAAATGATTAAAAACCAGAGACTAGGCGTGGATCTAGAAAAAATCAAATGCTACTCTTCTGGTAAAGGAACATAGCAATGAAATGACTCCTAACAGTATTCTGTTACACTCTAAGACCAATGCTTTATTCAGTCATCATCTGAGAAGCTTCCTCCTGCAGTAGAGGGGAGCAAATACAGAGAGAGATCCACAAATGGGCAATGTGCAGAGAGTGAAAGATCTTTGAAGACTCAGTTTTAATTGGGATGTCTCCCTCCTGTTAGAACTCAGAAAACTCCAAGGAATAGGAAGCAGAAAAATTATATGAGCCATAGGGGATGGAAGACATAAAAGGTCAAGATCTTCTCGACACAATAGGAATTGTGCACATATGAACTTACAGAGCCTGTTGCATCATGTACAAGGCCTGAGTAGGTCAAAGCCAAGATCTGGGTCCCAGTGCTTAAGAGGGAAAGTGGAAACAAACTCCCACCCCTAACCCAGAAGCTTTCTCCAATTGAGAACTGCTCACAAAAGAAACATTAGTTATCTTGAACAGAGTCTCAGTGGAGATACAAACCACTCCTAAGAACTGGCCCCATGCCTCGCTGTAGATTATCAACCCAAATGAACTCATTGGTATTACTGGAGTTTCTGTCTCAGAGTGCTTTTTCTGGTCATTTGTTGTTTCACCTTAGATTGTTTGCTTGTGTATTGTGGTTTCCGATTTTGTTTGTTTGGGTTTTCTGTGTGTGAACACGCATGTCTCGGTGGCTTTATATATTTCTTTTGCTTCTGGGCTTTGTTTTTCTGTTTGATTGTTTCTTCCTATTCCATTTTTCATTTTATACTTGTTATTATTATTAATGCTTATTTGTATTCCAATGGAAGAGAGAAAGAAAGGGTGTGGATGAGGAAGAGAGGAGGATCTGATAGCAGTTGGGGGAAGGGAATCTATAATCAGAATATATAGTATAAAAATATATTTTCAAGGGGTTGGAGAGATGGCTCAGAGGTTAAGAGCACTGACTGCTCTTCCAGAGGTCCTGAGTTCAATTCCCAGCAACCACATGGTGGCTCACAACCATCTGTAATGAGATGTGGTGCCCTCTTCTGGCCTGCAGTCATACATGCTATATACATAAAAAAATAAATAAATCTTTAAAAAAAATATTTTTTTCAATAAAAATGGTAGTATCAATGTACACATGATTTGCAATTATATTTCCCATTGTTTTTGTTTATGTTAATATACAAAACTTACATTAACTACTTTAACTCTTCAGGTAGAGCCCCTGCTGAAGTGGAAATCACCATCTAGGCCCAATTAGCCAGAAACACCTGGAGATTTGTCTGTCCTATCTGTGCCTTCCAAGAACAGGGTACAGGTCTGTGCAGCTGCTACTGTGTTGTTGTGACCATCACTGTCATTATATCTTCCACTGTCTCCCTGCCCCCTCCTTCCTCTCAGCTGTGTTCTGGTAGATCAAGTTCCTGTCCTTACATTTGTTGAGCAAGCACTTTACCCACAGTGGCATTTCATCAAACCATAGTTGTGTCGGGGCTGCAGTAGTGCATGCCTTTAATCCCCACACTCATGAAGTAGAGCCAGGCATATGAACTCTGTGAGTTCGAGGCCAGCCTGATCTACAGACTGAGATCCAGGATAGGCACCAAAGCTACACAGAAAAACCCTGTCTTGAACAAAACAAAACAAAACAAAAAAAAAACAAACAACAACAAAAAACTACAGTTGCATATAATGATGGAACACAGAATGACTCTATTAAAAGCTGTGTATAAATGGAACAATTGGGTGATGGAAAATCTCTTTCATATCAAATGCTATCACATGTTTTACCTACCTAACTGCAACAAGCATACTGATAAATGGGCATTGTGGGCATTATTATGTAAGGATTTTTATAAGAGCTCACTTTATGCTTTCAGCAAAAAAATGAAACTGCAATTAATCTGACCATTCAGTATGTTATTTGAAAGACCAAAGTCCATTAGGAGACATAATTATGAGTATTATATAAATTACATCCTAATTATTTATAGTCTATTAGGAGATATGAAATAAATGCTTAAGACTTTTGCAGGCCTTTATAGTTGTTTCTGGTCATAAAGATTTGTGATTTTCTGCCCAGTTATAGAATTATTTTATGAATGTGACCTTCTTCCAACAAAATTAAGATATTAGAGAATAATTTCAGCATAGTGCAAAAATATGATATTCTGGTGGAAGCTTTTATTAGTGGAAAACACTAGCTGAATGTAGAAAACATCTTCTATGGAAAGGGTTTTCAATATGACACAAAGAGTACTGGTAGACATACCACACTAGTACAGCACACTCCTGTTCATGTGCTTGTCCACCTGTATATTGTCATACAGAAGCTACAATTGTGCCATTACCAAGCAATCAAAACTTCGGGTCTTTTCAAAGATTTGCCCTTAAGATTTACCTCATGGCTAGCCAAAAATGTTTATGAAATCACGTTCTTCATTGTTATTAAACTCTTATATTTTAATGGTTTGATTCCATTTAGGACATTTTTGGATGACTTGTTTCAACCTACTTCTCCAACAATCCCTAGGGATTTACTTGCTGTGGGTTTTCTTTCTGTGTGCTGTGAATGTGTGTGGCTCCCATTGGATAACAAATAAAGCTGTTTTGGCCTATGCAAGAAGGCTTACAGCCAGGTTGGAAATCCAACAGAGATACAGAGAGATGGGCAGAGTTAAGAGTGATGCCAGCTGCTGCCCAAGGAGCAACAAGATGCCAGCAGACCAGTATCACCACAGCCACAAGGCAACACAGATTAAGATGAATGGATTAAATCAAGATGAAAGAGCTAGCTACACAGTGTGTAATTAATATAATCCTCTGAGTGATTATTTTCTAAGCGACTGTGGGACCCAGGGGCCAGGTGGGATGAAGAAACATCCAGTTACATTTACTCTACTATTTTGCATAATGTAATGATGTCTAAGAATCCAGACATTACCTTAAACATTCATAATGTAAGTTTACAAAACAATAAGAGTTTAGAATAGCTGGAATGGGGAAATTCCAACAGGGTTAATGATAGTAATAGTATAGGAGAGAGTCAGAGAGAGAGAGAGAGAGAGAAACAGAGAGAGACAGAGACAGAGAGAGACAGAGAACAAGCTCTAGGAAGCACATATTTTGTATTTTGATTTTCAAGTAATTATTCTGGCATGTGCAAATGGTTATACCAATCAAAATACAGTACTTATCCTTAACAAAACATATTGACACAAAGAAATTTGGGTGCTGGATGACCTCAGTGAAATGCATTATTTTCTTAAAACATGTAAATAAAGCAAGGACAAGGAAACCATATCCTTTCAGTGTTATGATTAGCACATCAACCAACAAGCTCTAAGGCTTCAGACATTGTAATGCTTGATGTTTGGTTGTTTAAACTTGTTTGATAAATGTTAATTGCATGGCAGAAAAGATAATCTGTGGTTTCCTTGATCTGGAGCCCATGTCACTGTTTGTTTTGGCACAACAATCTTATTTTCTCTTTTAAATAAATGTTTTTTCTTTTTAAAACACAGTTATAGAAATGGTGCTATAATTAATTTCCCTTTGTATCAATAGGACCAATAAAATTTTCAAATGTTTAATTTATGTTTTCATGTGCTATATAAACTTTAGATAATCTGTGTTCATGTATATTATGATTTTTTTTCTATAAACAAAATCTAGAAGCATAGCTAAGATTAAGGACATTTATATAGATAGAATCCTTTATATTCCCAATGTTATGTTAATTGGGCATAAGCATAGTATTTATGAAGGCCATAGAACCGGTTAGACCATAATCCTGGAAATAAACAATACAGGAAGAAGAAAAATGACATTTGTGTAGGTTACTGCGAGTGGGCTTAGGGGTGGGCTTTCCAACAGAGTTCACTGGGGTCACTGTCTCCAGCTGTGGAGAACGTAGCTTAATTTCAGAGATTTGCAGCTAGCAAATCTGCTTTGCCTTAGAAAACATGCTACATTTTCTTGTCTGGCCTCTAACAATGCAGTCTCAGAAACGTTTCAGCTCCCGTATGTAGTGTTTTATTCTAATCACAGTGACAAAGCACCTGACAGCAGGAGCCTGAGGGAGCACAGATTTATTTTGGTGCAATGGTTAAGAGTACAGCCCACCATATCCGGAGGGCATGGCGGGGTTCATAGCAACCGTTCCACCCGACTGCTACTTTCCCAACTTTGCCGAGCAGGAAGGCATGCAGGAAGTGCTGGCTCTCACATGACATTTGTTCTCTTTTTCCATCCAGTCTGAGTTCTTAGTCTGTGGCATGCTGCTACTCACATTGAGGTGGCTCTTCCCTTCTTTTTTTTATCTTTTCTAGGAAAGCCCTCATAGGAACTCTTTTGGAAATTCTAAATACAATCAAATTGACAATGGTGATGTACTACCGTGTGTTATTATTTCCGACCCTGTCCTAGCCACTTCTGGAGTCACATGACTGCTCATATGCTGTCAGCAGTCAAGCAAAATGTTTAGTTACTTCAGGGCCTTATGTCCTATGTAATCCAGGTGCAGCTTGGTCATATAATCTATGCCCATGCATGGCATAGTTACATAAGCCCATATATACATGCTTGAGGTGACCCATAAATGCAGACTTCACCCGTTTCCCCTTTCTCCACATGTTTCTTTCCCATAGGCCTACTCACATCCATCTTCCTCCCTTTCTTAATAAAACTCTTATAGTGGGTTCTGTTGTTCCTTGTGTCTTCTTGTGCTTGGTAAATAATGTTGGTAAATGAATAACATCTGTGCTTTGCCAAAACACAGCTTCCGGAGCAGGTTGGTTGATCTAAATCTGCCCACTTTCCATCTGCCTGGCCACCAGATCACTTCTCACAACACCAGCTACTTCAGTTGATGAGTTTTCTCTTTATCAATCAGTGTAAACACTTTCCTGGACCCGTGGGAATGATCACTGATCATCCAGCATCCCACTGGTGTTCTTGGAAGTAGGAGTACCCCTGTCCACAGTCTTGAGTGGCTATGGTCAGCCCCCATCACTATCACTCCCCGGCCGTTCCCCACATCTGCCTGGTTTCATTCATTTCTCGTCTCTCCTACTCTCGTCCTTCAGGCTACCACCCCAGCCCTTGCTCTTTGCTCCACTGAACACTAGGCAACTTGTGCCATTCTTAATCAATCCTTGCTTAATCTCTAGGATGCCTGAGATATTAAAGCTATTGGATCTCGTTTATTTATTTATTTTTCTCTCTGTCACAGTCGTGGAAAACAGGCCCTCCAATCCCATAAGCCCTAGATCTCTTCTGGGAGGCCTTTTAGAAATCCTCAGTCTTCTCAGCTTAATGCCTTATTTACAGACATCTGAGCTTATCTACCTCTGGACTAAAAAAGGGCCTAAATATCCCTTAGATAGTAATAAAAAATGGCCACATAATGATTTGTTGGACCCCAATATTTTATGGGAGTTATCTGACTCTGTCAGAGAATGGGCAGATAGAAAGAGTTACATTATATCCAAGCCTTTTTCTATCTTAGCTCCAAAGCCTCTCTCCTTGATTCCTATCCATCTGCCCATGTGATCCTAGCCATGCAACGAGAGGAACCTCTCACTGCCACTGTAGACCCTGCTAATGAACCCCACCTTTCTGACTTCCCGCTCCTTCCTCTCTTGCAGAGACTTTGGTGCCTCTGGATCCTTCCTCCTCTCCAGTACCAGGACGTTCCAACTGCTGGACTCTGGCTCCTGCTTTTACTACCCTGTCATGCATTCTCCAGCTGCTAAGGAACCCCACCCCTGTCAAACCAACCCTTTGCGAGGGGTAGCCAGGGTGGATGGACTGGTAAATGTCCCTTTCTCACTGGTGGAACTCTCTCAGATAGAAAAGAAACTGGGTACTTACATGTCCAACCCTACCTCTTTTACTAAGGAATTCCAATATATCATCCAATCCTATAATCTCACCTTTTATGATATAAACAACCTACTCCCTGAGGAGTACAGATGAGTTTAGAAACAGGCTAGAATCCATGCAGATGAGATCCACCAGACTAACTCAGCATATCCTCCTGAAGCTGAGGCAATCCCTGATTGGTACCCACAATGGGATTATAACGCCACAGATGGCTCTCTAGCTAGGAATCATATTTGACCTGCTTTCTAACAGGTCTTTGTAAGGCTACCCTCAAACCAATAAACTATGAAAAGCTTCAAGACATAGTTCAGGACAGACAGGAAAATTCATCTCAATTCCTAGAACAACTTCCAAAAGGCCCTCTTATGATTTACTAATCCATATCCTGAGAGCCCAGAGGCCAAACAGCTCAATATGACCCATTTCTTTTCCCAGAGATTCCCTGACATTAGGAGCAAGCTTAAGTGTCTGGAGAGATGGCTTCTGTCCCCACAGGCATAAGCCTTAATGCTGGCCTTTAAGGTCATGGGAGAGATGAGAAAGCCTGTAAACAAAACTACCATATGCTGGCCAAGGCCACTTGACTGGCCATGGCAACTGACCAAGAGACCCCAGGTCCTTGTTTTAAATATGGTTGAGAAAGTCATTGGGCTTGTACTTGCTGTGCCCTGTGTGGGCCGCCTGGTCTGTGTCCCAAGGGGGACATTGGCCAGTTGACTGCCCCCATGCAACTCATGACATGGGAACATCAAATGCAGACACACCCTCCAGCCAACCTTCTAGACTGACTGGTTGTCAGTGCCATCCTGACAACTGTCCTTTCCCACAGGGAGCCTTGGGTAGCCATTACAGTGTCAGGGCTATCCATTTCCATCCTCATGAACACTGAGGCCACTTACTTAGTCCTGAGGGAGTTTGGGGGACCCACCTCTCCTTCTTGTCTCCCTAATGTTGGGGTAGGGAGACAGAAATACCTACCTCATCAGACCCATCACTCAACTGTATTTTCAGAGGTATCACTCTTATTCACACATTTTTGGTCATGCAAAATTGCCAACTTGCCCTGTGTCCCTAATGGGAAGAGATTTTTTTAGCCAAGGTAGGAACTTCCATTTAATTTGCTCCACCCATTTGCCTGACCTCAGACTCACCAGCAGCTCCTCTCCTCCTCTTCCTAGCCACCCACCGCACTACCTCTAACATATCATTTCTTTTGCCAGCCTCTCAGGTGGACACCCAAGTCAGAGACACCCAAAACTCTTCTGTTGCTAGGCACCAATCCCCCACTGTTAGCCAGTTACAGGACCCTACCCAGTACATTATGTGGTAATATTATGTTCCCCAAAATATTGTGCACCCTAATAAACCTATCTGGGGTCAGAGAACAGAACAGCCACTAGATATAGAGGTCAGAAAATGGTGGCACACACCTCTTTAATCCTAGTATTCCAAAGGCCCAGATCTATCTGGATCTTTGTGAGTTAAAAGTCACACTGGAAACAGCCAGGCGTAATAACAAGAGCCTTTAATCCCAGGAAGTGATGGCAGGAAGCAGAAAGGTATAAAAGGCATGAAAACCAGGAACTAGCTGGTTACATTTTTATGATTTTGAGCAGCAGTTCGGTGGAGATTCATTTGGATGAGGACTCAGAGGCTTCCAGTCTGAGGAAACAGGATCAGCTGAGAAATGGGCAAGGTGAGAAAGTTGTGGCTTGTTCTGCTGTTCTGATCTTCCAGCGTTCACTCCAATACCTGGCTCCAGGTTTGATTTTATTAATAAGACCTTTTAAGATTCGTGCTACAGCATTACCCAAGCTCAATACCCTCTCTCATTCCAGAGCCTTAGGGGACGTAAACCTATCATCTCTGATCTTCTAAGCAAAAAGCTACTTTGCCCCACCTCTTCTCCTTTTAACACCCCTATACTTGTAGCTAATACAACTTGAAGTCTAATGGAACCTGCCACCTAGTTCAAGACCTCCAACTCATTAATTCTGCAGTGGTTCCCCCTCTATCCTGTGGTCTCCTATCATTATACACTCCTCTCAAATATCCCCACAGCAATCTCTCATTTCTCAGTTTTGGATCTCAAGGATGCTTTCTTCTCTAGTCCTCTCAGTCCTCAGTCTCAAAATATCTTCTCTTTCACCTGGACTGACCCTGACAGTCACTTGTCCATGCAGCTGACCTTGACTGTCTTGCCACAGGGATTCAGAGACAGCCCACATCTATTTGATCAGACCCTAGCCTCTGACTTACTTTCTTTGTCTCCCCTGACCCTAAATGCATACAGTACGGAGATGACATTCTACTCTGCAGCCCACCATTGCAAGTTAGTCAAACTAACACCTCTGCTCTCCTAAATTTCTTGTCCAGCCAGGGTTATAGAGTCTTGTCTTCCAAGGTCCAGCTGTCCACTCTTGAGGTCATCTATTTGGGTCTAACCATTACCTCAACCCACATGACTATTACTTTAGTTAGAAAGCACCTAATCCAGTCTCTTGCAGTCCCCTCTACTAAGCAAGAGATTCTATTGTTTCTGAAAATAGCTGGCTCCTTATGGTCCTGGTCCTGAGTCCCACCTTTTTTTCCTCTTGCTTACCCCTTATATGAGGCAGCTCTTGGCTCCCCGTATGAACCCCTCCTTCACCCCATTACTAAACTCTTCCAGAAGCTCCAACAGGTTCTCCTCCAGGCCTCACTGCTCCATCTCCCAGACCTAACTCACTCCTTCTCCCTTTATGTAACAGAAAGAGGGATATATTCCTGGGTCCCTAGGGCACCAGCTAGGACCCTCCTTTGCACATGTAACATACCTGTCCAAAAAAAAAAAAAACAACCAAAAACTAGACCTCACCACTCAAGGATGGACACCTTGCATATGTGCTTTAGTGAACTCCCTTATTCATGAATCAAAGAAACTTAACTTTGGATCACCTGCCACTACCTTCTCCCACCACAACCTGTCCCATCTCTTAACTTATAAAGGCCTATGAACTTTACCTCCTTCTTGAGTTCTTTCTCTCCAAGTGGCACAAATGGAAGATGCCACACTTACTTTCCAATCTTGCCCAATGCTTAATATTTCAAACCTTCAACCTAATACTGACTATTCCCCATCTCATTTCTACATTGAAACCCTAGAGGAACTACTGCCCTATTCTTCACACACACATGAGGGCACATTGCCTCAGGCCACTTAAACATGGTACACAGACAGCAGTTCCTTTTTACATGAGGGCACCCGTAAAGTGGGCTCTGCCATAGTGTCAGCTACTGGGGTGGCTGAAGCACGGGCCCTACCTGCCCACAGCACTAACCAACAGGCTGAACTAATAGCTCTCACCCGTGCCTTCCAATTGGCCCAGGGACAATCCCTAAATGTTTTATACAGACTCCAAATATGCTTTCCATATCCTCCTGTCCCAAGCTGCCATCTGGAAAGAATGTGGGCTTCTTACAGCAAAGGGAGGATCCATATCTAACTCAGGCCCAATAACAGCCATGCTAAAAGCCTCCCATCTCCCCAAAGCTATAGGAATTACTCACTGCCAGTCTCTCCAGACTGATAGCTCCACCACCTTTAAGGGAAATAACTGAGCCAAGCTAGGACAGGCAACTAGGACAGCAACCCTCCAGCCATCCCACCCACCACAGGGAATCCATACACTGCAACCCACATCCTCACAGCCACCCCCTGACACTCGGTAAATTCTGTCCTATCTACACCAGCTCTTTCATCCTAGGAGCCAGGCTCTGTCTCATTTTGTCAAGGCTCACCACTCCTGAGGGCTTATAGTTCTTCAAAACTATTGCTGTCTCTTGTAAAACTTGTTAAAAGTCAGATCCTAATTCCAAATATCAGAGCCAAACTTTTCCCACACACCAGTCTGGGGGCTCCCTTCTAGGGACTGACTGGCAACTTGATTTTACCCATATGCCTACCATCAGACGGGTTCAATATCTCCTGGTCCTAGTGAATTCTTTCTTGAGCTGGGTAGAGGCTTTCTCAATTAGTAATAAATGGGCTCAGACAATCTCTTACCTTCTCCTCTTTGAGATTATCCCCCAATTTTGGATCCTTGCCTCTCCCCAGTCTAATAATGGCCTGAAGTTTACCTCCAAGATTTCCCAAAGCATGTCTAAAGCTCTTAATATTGCTTGGCATTTCCATATCCTGTACCATCCTCACTTCTCAGGAAAGGTATAACTGACTAACTGCTCCTTAAAAAATATTTTTATTAAGATGTCACAGGAACTTCACCTTCACTGGGTAAAATTATTGCCTTTGGTTCTTTTCAGACTAAGGGCTCTTCCTAAGCAACCTCTTTCAATCATGTCATTTGAACTCATGTATGCGAGGCCAGTTCTAACCCCCAGCCTTCCGTCCAAACCTTCACTCCTCCCGTGACCACCTGCTCACTCCTTTACTCTATCACTTCCATTCCCACCTATGGAATTTTGCTGACTGTTTCCTACCTCGGCCATGTGACAACCCCTGCCCATCTCCAATCAGTATTGGGGGTCAGGTCCTTCTTTCTATCCCAGGCCAGTGCCTGTCATCCCTTTTCCCTAAATGATAGGGACCCTTCAAGGTAATTCTTGTAACCTCCTCAGCTCCTAAGCTCGAGGGCTTCCCTCATTGGATTAATATATCTCACCAAAAACCTTTTACCCTACACCCACCCCAGGGTAATTCCCCCTCATATACAATGATACAAACAGGGACCTGCTCTCTTAAGTTCCAGAGAACATGGAGATCAACTACCTTGTCTCAATTCCAGAAGAATAAGGCTTCATTCAACAACTGTACTCAACCCCACTGGATTGGGAACCCCATGTTTTTTCCTCAGGATCCCCCTTCCACATTCTCCTGTCTCTACTGATCACATTCTGCTTCATCAGTTTCCTTCCTGTCTCTAATAACATATTCAAATTCATAATTTACTCAGCTGACTGTTACAGGACCACCATCAACCATAGAGCTGGAGGGGCAAGGACCATCAAATACATCCAGGCTGTAAGAAACAGTAACACTCCATAGGTATTCACACCCCCAGACTCAAAAGGGACTTGACTTTGCAAAACAGACTTTAACATAACAGCTTGTTATTGTTAAATGCCCTCAGCAATCAATCACTTGTGTCTCCTGGATGCTGAAGTGATACCACAATAATGAAAGGAAACAGGTGCTTTAAGATTTGTCTCAGGTGAAGATAGGAAGCCTAATTGGTAATCATAGAAGTTCCACATCTCTCTCTCTCTCTCTCTCTCTCTCTCTCTCTTTCTCTCTCACTCCATAACTTTAACACTAACCAATAAAATTCTGATAGCAGACTACTAAACACTATCATAGCTACAAGCTCAGGATTTTAAATAATTCCCCTTGGTTACTTCTTATCATGTCTAAAATTTGCCTTCTTCATAAACTTAAAATTTATTCTGAGCTCCAGGGAGTTGGTTTGAACCCACCCAGAAAGGTCAGAGCCACTTTAGATAAGTGTCATTCAATCTTTCTTGGTCCTAGGACCCACCTCCTGGGACCCCCCCGACCCCCGCCGTTCCCAAGTACAAGATCTAAGAAAATATGTTTTCTAAACTTCATCTTTTGCATTGCCAATATTCTGTCAGGTCCAAGCTGTCAGATCCAAGCTATCAGATCCAAGAGGTGCTGGATGACTTCACAGGGCTCAAAACTGCAATGAAGACAATCGGCTACCTCAGGATGACCAGCCACCTTGGAAAAAGCTCCCCTACCCTCCCCAAATTAACCAATACCCACCAAATCAGCTGGAAGCAGTTCTGAGAGACCCAGCACCCCCACTCCTGTTCATCTGCCACCCCTAACCCTTTACTTTTTATAATAACGCAAAGGGTGGGATGTTATTATTTTGGAATCCTCCTAGCTGCTTCTGGAGTCACATGACTGTGCAAGCACTGTCAGTAGTCAAGCAAAATACTTAGTTGCTCCAGGGCCTTATGTCCTGTGTAATCTGTGTGAAGTGTAGCCGTGTAATCTGCATGCAGCATGGTCACATAATCTATATGCATGCGTGGCATAACTATGTAAGCCCACATATGCATGCACCAGGTAACCTATAAAGTCAGACTCCACCTGCTTCCCCTCTCTCTCCACGTTTCTCTCCGGTAGGCCTACTCATGTCCATCTCTCTCCTTTTCCTAATAAAACTCTTACAGTGGGTTCTGTTGTACCTAGTGCTTTCTCACACCCGGTAAATAACGTCAGTAAATAAATAACATTGTGTAGTTATAAAGATTAAAATATTTGAGGATATGATATACTAAAATAAAACCAGCAAGTCACAGTGTACACAATTCCTGCAAGTTAAATCACGTAAAGATTCCAGGTTAGTCAATTATTTGTGTTGATATATCTAGAATATGCTCAAGTGTACACTGCTATACTTTTGTGCACAAGTCTAACCAAATTACCTTAAACAGATGTTATAGTTGGGAACTATTCCCTAGGACCTCATGTTTCTGAACACTCTATCCTGAGCTGATGCTTCTGTTTGGGAAGGTTGTGAGTCTTTTAGGAGGTGGGGCTTTGCTTCAGGTAGTGGGTATTTCAAGGCAAGCCCTGAAGTTCTGTAAGCCCTGCCTCACTTCCTGTTTGCACGCTGTATTTCTTCCTGTGTGCACCATGCCTCACTTCATGCTTCCGGACTGTATTTGTAGTATGTTCAGCATCTTTCAGTTCCTTCCACCACACCCTTCCTACTGTGATGGACCGCAGACCCTTAATCTCAGAGCCAAAAGTAAGAAATAAAAAACCCATCCACCCACCCCACTTGATTGTGGACAGTATTTTGACATGACCACAAGAAAAGTAACTTACAGTTACTATTACAACATTTTTTACATAAAGTTATCTCTGCAGTTTGAATTTATGCTTTTGCTGAAAGAGTAAAATTCTACCTGTGATCTTGAATAGTGCATTGATAGTCCCAGTGTTATCACAGAATCTCAGAGATACAGCAGCTCTGTTTGGTTAGCTTACACAGTTTTAGTCAATAATACTGGTTTTAAATATGTTATAAAGATTTCATTGTATTTCTGTTTTTCTTCATGTATTAAAAAGGTTCTTAATTCAGTTACTAAAGGTAGATAGTTGGGAAAAGATTAGACTGAGAATCAAAAAGAAGTTACACATATATTCTATAAGTTTTTAAGAAAACCAACAATTTTTAATTTTTATACATCATTTATATCTTGCTTGAGTTGGAATAGGTTAACCTACATTACTAACTTGTTATCTTACTAATCACTTGTCACAAGTTTTAAGTTTATAAACCTATAAGCATAGATCATGCATATGACTATTTCAATTGTTTAAATACCTAGAATAGCTGTTATTTTAAAATGAGTTATCATATAATATGATAAAATACATACTAAATCAAGGATGAAGCAGGCTCTAATTATAGTTATATAAAATAAATATGAGTCATTTTGGA
This sequence comes from Peromyscus leucopus, assembly GCF_004664715.2. Classification (NCBI taxonomy): domain Eukaryota; kingdom Metazoa; phylum Chordata; class Mammalia; order Rodentia; family Cricetidae; genus Peromyscus; species Peromyscus leucopus. The sequence continues at coordinate 11,121,258 of NC_051070.1, read as the reverse complement.
GAAATATTTATGAGTTATGTTCTGTTTTAAATTTATTCTTTGAAAATTTCATACCTAAATACCTACAATGTGTTTTTATCACATCTACACCCTCCTTCCATTTCCTCTAGGAAGCTGCCCAATAAATTTCCTTCCCAATATCATATCCTCTTTAATCTTTCCTTTAAAACAATCCACTGAATTCTATATACGCTTCCCACATGTCATTCCACTACAGCCTGAGTCACCAACCATGGTCACATGTGAAAGAAAGAAAAGAGATTCACCCTCCCCACAGCAGCCATCATTTCAGCTAGCTATGGGTCCTCAGCCTCCTGCTTTCCTTATAGCTATTTTTTAAATAGTTTTGTCTTGTGCAGGTCTTATGCACATGACCACAGCTACTGTAAGTCTTCTGTCATGTCCAGAAGGTGACACTTTACAGCACCATCATCTGCCATGAACCTTGTGGGCAGGGATGATAAATAGGCTCCACCCATGGCTGAGTACTCACATGGCTTCTATCAGCACTGTGAAGAGTCACGAGTCTCTGTATTAAGCACTACCAACACCTATAAAAATCTTCTCTGACCAAGGTTATGAGTAGTACAGATCTCTATAAGTGATCAAAAGTATTTAGAAGGAAGTTGACAGTATGATAGCCAATCAAGAGTTTCTTCCAGCCAGGCAGTGGTGGCGCACGCCTTTTAATCCCAGCAATCGGGAGGCAGAGGCAGGTGGATCTCTGTGAGTATGAGGCCAGCCTGGGCTACCAAGTGAGTTTCAGGAAAGGCACAAAGCTACACAAAGAAACCCTGTCTCGAAAAACAAAAAAAACAAAAAAACAAAAAAAAAAAGAGTTTCTTCCCTTGGTTCTATGACTTCTCTAGCTACAACCACAAACAATTTAAAACACTTTATTGGGGAAATAGAAAAGTTAATTTTAAATATATTTCTCTTCAATTTATTCTTTAAAACAACTCTACAACCCACTTTGATTTCAACATCACCATAAATCACTTTGCTTGATGTATGATGACAGACATAATATTTTATCATCAGGCACATGCAAGTCTAAAGAATATTTTATTTTTATAAAAATAGCTGTAATATGTTAAATATTTCTTTCAACATTAGAGACAATTGTAGCAAATATTTAACCACATGTAAAAACTTACTGGTTCAATCAAATAAACCAGTGCAAATTTCAGTCTCCTGACTTCCTTGACACATGCTGGCACAGAGACTCCTGAAGAATATAAACAGTGATACTTCTTAGCTGGCTCCACAGATGATATTCTAAGATGTAGTAGAAGAAAAGTCTTTCTCATCTGTGACCTTAAACCTAAGCAAAGAAAAATGAAACTTTGCCAGATACATAAAAGCACAAACACCCAGGTGAAAGAGAAAGATATTGTACAGTTTTTGAAATGGCAAGGAAGTTATTTATTCATTTAAATTTGTACTTTAAAATTTATTGTTTGAGAAGATATGAATATTTTCTGATTAAATCAAATTAAATTTTATTTCTCAATGTATGTTGAGTTTGAAATGTGTAATGTCACCAGAAGGACATAATACCACTGTGACAATATTTTCCATTCATAATTAAATCTCTAATACATTAGTAATTTATTTACTAAAATATTTTATTCAATATTTGGGTTAAAAATCAATAAAAGGTAATAAAATTAAATTGGATACAGTTCTAGACTTTTATATGGATTTTTCTATGTCAGACAGGGATGTACTAAAACTTTCCCATTTTATATCCCCATAAGTATTAAAATTGGTTATTCATTACAACAAATAGTTGTGTGATTTCTTAAGGCATTTAGAGTTCCATGTTTACACAGAATGCACCGATTTTCAAAAAATATTCTATTATATTTTGTTGCATTTCATAAAATAGATTCTCTAGTTATTTTCCATGTTTTTGTCTATGGAACAAGCATAGGTAGATGCCCAAGTTTGAACAGTATCTTTTGAATAATGGAATTTATATAAATGTTTAAGCTATATGAAACTAATTTGAGCTATATGTGGCAGGTGATACAGGGAGGCTGATATTATCTTGAATCTATATCAGCAATATACAAGGAATATATCAAGCAGGAGGTTTGATTAGCAGTTTATAGATGGAAAAATCATTATTAGGGTCTAGAGAAATGACTCAGTGGTTATTAGCGCTTGTTGATTTTTCAGAGGATGTGGATTTAATTCACAGAACTCATTTAGTGCCCCACAATAGTCTTTAATTCCAGTTCCAAGGAATCTGTTGCCATTTTCTGGTTTTTTTGAGGCACCATACACACAGGGTTCACAAGACATACATGAAGGCAAAACATTCATATACATTATAAAATAAAATTATACATATATACATGTCCACATTATTTTTATTGTATGATTTATAAACTTAAAAAGTTGGAAGAGTAGATTCTTCCGGGCTTCAGATATTAACTGATGTCTATAGTTGCTTCTTGGATCTTTATGGTGTTGTTTGATATTGACAGGAATGCAATCTTTTTAAAATTTATTGTGGTTAATTATCCTCAGAATCTCATTTAAATTACATGGATGTGTCAATAACTGATTTTTTAAAAAACAATTATAACTATAATGATTTTAGTTCAGTTGAAACTAATGTATAAGTTGTGGTGAAACAGTCTTAAATTTACTTTCAAATAAAGCATGTATCTACTTTCTATTACATATTAATTGTCAGTAGTATGAATGTTGTTTATTTTGTAATTGAGATATATTTCAATAATAATACCACTTAGAAAAAATCTACAATTTGACAAGCTCTTAGTACACACACACTTATCAAACAGAATGCAAGCATGCATAAACACAACTTGCTGGTGTAAACTGCTGGATAGTGATCTTTTCTGGCAGGACAATTTCTACATCAGATGGGAGCTTTCTCCTTTCCTTATTACATGTCATCTGATCTATGACAGAATTTGCTGTCAACTCATATTATGAAGACCTAGATTCCAGAGAGCATGCTGCAGTTGAACAATTAGGACATGCATTAGATAAATCATATCACTTTTTGGTTTCTGTATTTACTAGTGATGCTGAAAGCTTGCTAAACTAATTCAATTAAAGGACTGTAGAATGGTGGAGATGGAGTAGACAATGGCTGCAACCATTTTCTTAAATTCCCCTTCTCTCACCCATGTTCCCTGGCCAAACGATACGCAGCAGTACCTTGGAACACATTTGAATGGTCATGTCACCAAAACACACACACACACACACACACACACACACACACACACACACACACACACACAAAAGACAAGGATTCGAATAAGAACATCATTGGCAATTCATTAGGGAAATGTACACTAAATAACATCAAGAAAGCAGATCTCACTACACACAGGAAACATCATAGCCTCTATCCAAAACCTGGTGAAGTATACAGAGATATAGGCCCTTTGCTCTATTGCTGATGCTACAAAGTAGAAAAGACAGTCTGGAAAATAATTTGGCAAATTTTGTAAGTCTCTACTCCTATTATACAATCTTAACTGCTGTATATTTGCCTAAATAACTTGAATAGTAATTTCCACACAAAAATCTACAGATGGATGTTGAAATTAAACTCATCTGTAATTCAAAAAACCTGAAAACCACTAAGTGAGTAGATAGTAGGTAATGAATGAACATTTTGATGCAAAGGAGTATTACTCAGCATTAATAACAAATAAGCAATTAAATCATAAATGGTGAGTAAGAATATTAAATACATATTACTACCACAAAGAATCCAGTGTTTATAGGCTATACCACATATTATTCAAACAGAACATTTGGCAAAAGGCAAAGCTGTGAAGACCTGTGGGAAAAAACATTAGGGGCTACAGTAAAGATGAAATGCAAGGGATTCTTAGATAATTGAAACTGCCCACTATAATTTTGTAAGTGTGGAAGTGTGTCATATATTTGTCCAAATAACTAGATAATCTAGTTTAATACCTAGATAATCTAGATAATCTAGTAAATACATTCAAATGTAAGCTACTTACTTGTGTGTAACAGTGACATTAATAATTAGTTAATTCTGTATAGTATATTTCCTGGGAGCAAGAATGCTGATAGCAAGAGTGAGCTGTGCAATGAGGGAGACCGGAAGTGTATAGGGAATTGGCTATTCCTACGCTTTTTTTTTCTGTGAACTGAAAACATAGCTAAAATTTGATATTTTAAAAATCCTTTGAATCATCTATGCCAGACATGTCAGAGAGAGAAAAATACTGACTGAGCAATGCTTTTCTTCCTGGTTCAACTTCTCTCAGAAACTGTTTTATTTCTTTTAAACCCCAAGACCTCAGAGAATCAGCTCTGCTTACTTCAAATGCATATTCAGGCTGGACTGAAGAACCCTTGAATAGAACACTTCGAGTATGTTCAACATGTTCATCTGTTTTCACTCACTATAAGCACTTTCAGTTGATCATTCAGACACGACTGGCAGAAATGTAGAACATAACAATCTTATCTACATGAAAATGATAATGCATTTTACTCACTATGTTGGTTGTTCTGTTAACTTATAAGTCAAAACAAATGCTTGACTGTAAATTCTAAATTGACTTCTAAAACTAATTGCTGATGTCATTCTCATTACTGTCCCTTAGAAGCTGTCAAAATAAGCTTTAATTTTATATAGAGAGAATACTGTATATGAATATCATTTATTAAAAACGTGGTTGTTTTAATTTTAAATACTCTCCATCGGTCTACAAATGAAATAGAACAATATCTCCAGAATTAACATCTCTCCACCTTCTATAAGCTGGAAGGCATAAAGTCAGTGAAAGAGGGCCTATTACAAAATCAATCAAAGCCATTCCCCACACAGGTTACCAGTTCATCTACATGAACATTTTAAATTATTTCACACATGAAATATCTTAAAAATACAAATTAAATAAGTTTAAAGTATGTTTAGTTTCAAATTGAAAATTACTCAACTTAATGATGTTCTTGATTTTTCTGAACAGACTTGAGGGGACCCTGCAAGTGGTCATGGTAGGCAGTGAAGGGAATGGCTAAGAGGTGAGAATATTGGTTCATATTGACTTTGTCAACCTGGATCAAACTTGGAGAGATTCTGATGCCAGAGGGTTTGTTGACAGCATATTTAAACACAGTAGAATTTATAAAGAATTTTCCTGGTATAATATAATCTCAGTGCACAAGAAAGCATAATTATCTTGAAACTCAATTCAAGATACATGTCTTTTTTTCCAAGAAGATGAGGACTAGAGATATGTTAACCTGTATTAGCTTAAAGGCCTAAGGAAGGTCTGGCCTGGCCTTGGTCATCAAGATAGCATAGAGGTCATTTGGGCTTCATTCAGCTCTGGTCCTGGTAGTGGGAGCTTGGTGGAGCCCCTGTCTATGCAGAGTGTAAGGGTCATTTAGACTATAAGGTTTCATCAGTCATGGTTGTAGGAGCTTGATATGGCCTGGTCCAACAGATAAAGCAGATCACCAGACTATTGATCACTTCCAATTCCCAACTTTCTGGGTGGAAAAGCAGGTTTTAACATCTTTCCCATTAGAAATACAATCCTATGTGCTTAACATTTCTGGTTTCTTTGAAGATCTGTGAATGCAAGGGCCTTTATTCTATGTCTCTCACACACCATTATTAATGCAAAACATTTGAATTTCTGATAATATATAATTTTTTGTTCAAAAATACTTTCCTGAAAAGTAAATTATAATTTTTTATTTAGCTTTTATTTGTGTTACTTAAATTTATCTAAAGTTCTTCTCTTAAATCATGTATCAAGATAATTCTTGATATACAACTGAGTCAGTAAAAATTCCAATTCCTATTATCCACTATGTGCATATGTATGTATATTATGGTATAGCCCATTTTGGGAAAACAAATGCCTTCAATACAGTTATAACATCAACACAAAGTTTTATTCAAAATTATTTCAGAATCAACATGATCTCAGAAAAATGACTATTACATGAAAACATTATTACCTAGAAATTTTAACTTTCTGTAGGTATCATCCACAATGACTTAGTGAACTTGAACATCTGTGTTTTAAAAATATTAGACTTGTAAATGTTGCTTTGATACAGCTTGGGTGCTGCTATAATATGTGAGACATCCTACTTTGTGAGAATGTGAACTTTCAGCCTCTCATTTTCAATAGAAATGTGAGCATGTTGTCATCTTTAAGTCAGAGTCTATAAAATGTATGCTGGCAAAAGGACCTCAAGTAGACACAGAACTTAATTCTAAACACTGAACTTAAGACAAAATGTAAAATTCCTATCACTCAGCTCTGTTTTATTTGCAAATTCTGCCAGTTGCCTCCGTGACTTAAAAAAAAAAAAAGTACACATTACTCAGAAGAAAATCTGGATTACTAATGTTCTATGTATATGCATATGTATGTGTTTGAAAATTAGTATTTGAAATTTTATGTCATAGCTTTCAGAAAATTTTGCAGTTGATATATACTGAGACAAGAATACACACACACAGACACGTGTTTGTATGTGTTTTGATCTGTAAAGAAATAATATCAAACTTTACATGTTTATGTCTAAATATACAGGAAATTAAAGATCAAATATAGAAACTAGTAATTTTATCCAGTCATTCATTTAAATGACATTAAGCTGAATATAATTTGTGCAATGATGCCTGTCTTGAATTTTCTAGGCAGAATCTTTAATTACAAGCTGTGTAATGAGAGCCCTTTCTTATAGTCTTCCACCGCAATACTTATCCAAATGATTTGCACTTATTGACTCGCCTAGCCTTCTTTACAATACTTTGCCTCTACAATATACAAATGAAAAAGAAAACGACTCAATCAGCCTTTGCATGCTGAGCTTAAAATGATAGAACATCTATATTAAATATACTAATTTATTTTTATGCAAAAGAAAGAATCTATTTGTGGCTGATAATGTGACATCAGTCAGTCTCAAATAAAATAGAATAGTTCAAAGCATGTATCTTTTAGGACTTGTCAATATAAACAACAAAAACAAAGAAGTTATTAAATGGAATACATAGAACAATGATTTAGACATTCTTTTACTGCATGTTTCTTCCCTTTACTGCATTTTAAAAAAAAATTTATTTAAGCAGTTCTCAAAATAATTTTCCTTCATTTCTAGGAAATATATGTGCTTAGATGCTAAGTGCAATTTCTTTTTAAACTCTTCATAGCAATTTGGGAGCGATATGGAAAGAAGAGCAATGTTAGAACGTTGACACTGAATATCACAGATTTTACTAATATTCTGATCATTGAAAAATAACACATGTGTTGATGAACAGGTCTTAATTATTCTGGCATATTTTTTCAGAAAGATGGAAAGTTTTAAAGTATCAAGTTATTTTCTTAGAAGCACATTACAAACACCCTTCTCTGAGACAATCCAGTATGCGGTTAACATCTCATGGAAAGGGCTTATGTTAAATGAGTTGTGATGTTTAGGGAACAGTTCTGGTTTAATTTTATTCTCTAACTTACTCTTTAAGGTATAAAAAGACAATACTTGTGTTGATTATCTACTTTTTTTGTAATTATAAGACACTTTCCTGTGAACAGTGTCTCTTAATCATAAGTAGCAGCAGGGACTGAGCAATTGATCTGCCACACATCTCACTCTGAGCAACATGCACAAAAGGAGCTACATGGAGTAAAACACTAATGAGTTTTAAAGTAAATGAGGGGGAGTTTTTTTTCCACTTGAATTAACAAGGATAGAAAACTTAATGGAAAGGCATTCTAAATTTATATATTCTAATTAATACAAGCTATTTTTTGTTGTGAGGTTGCTCTTTGTTGCTGATGATAATTGCCACTTTCAAACACTGTACCTTCAGAAATATAGTATATAAAGGAAAAGTGACTGTTCAACACAAAGGTCATTATACATTTTTTAGATGATATAACAATGAAAGATTTAATTTCTCTTAATTATACAGCTGTGAAAGTTGAATGGAGCCAATTTGAGAGGAAGCTGGACAGAAAAATGATGATGGGGGATTTGGGAAAGTAGTGGTGGGGTAGGATGAATAAAAATAATTGTTATTTATGAAAGTGTCAAAATGAAACCCCTTACTTTGTATGTTGACTTAAAAAAAGATTTAAAGAAAGAGAACTGTGTAACAACAGCTAGAAATGACTCATTTTTTTTTTCAATACAAAGCACAGCTTCTGACGAAGCCTAAAGAAATTTTTTAGGATGCTAGCACATTTCTCATGAGACAAACAAAAAAGAACGCAAATATTCCTCTCTTAAGATTTAAGTATTTAATTATGTAAAGGATCCATAATCGTTCCATTTACACAACATTCTGATATCTGTCACTTACTCCAATCCCAGCTCAGCTGTAGTGGGTAGCCATTCCAGCTTGTATCTGGAAGTTTCAACCCCCACTGAGACTCTGGCAACTGTCAAGCCTACTAGGCGAGGCCAGGGGAGGCGCCTGGAGAGCTGAGTGGGCGAGCGCTTGCTCTGTGCTGAGAACACCGCTGGACTGTGATACACCTTCCCCAGACCCTGCGACCTACCTTTCCCTTTTTGTAAGTTGCCCACTAAATAAATCTTCCTTTTAACTAAGTGGAGTGGCCTTAATAATTTCACCAATACTTGGCGTCAGATTAATGCAGCTGTGACACATCTCAGTGAGCTAACAGAGACAGTAGAGCACAAATATCAGCGGCTACTCCATATGTCTCCAGCAATATCATCTAAATATTTCAAGAGACAGGGAGTCAAAATTGAAGTGAAGCAACTGTAGATACGGAATTACCTTCATTTCATTTCAGTACTTGGGTAGCTGAAACAGGAAGTTCCTAAGTTTGACGTCAGTCTAATCTTCACTGAGGGACTCTGTGTCAAATTAAGAAGATGGACTTGCTTATGGCCCAAAGTCATCAAAGCCAAGAAATTATGAAGAAATGATCCTCATGCACTTTCACGAATCCCATGTATTCTAAGCTTGGTTCCCATATGCATCCTATTTGTGATCGTTGTTTCAAAATTGAGTTGCTGAAACAGAAGTTGGAAAATATAAGGAACTTGTAAGAGATAAAGAGATATTTTAAAAAGAGACACTTGTGTCCCTCACAGTGGACCCAAAGAAACTGGAACTCCCTGAAACTTTTATGTTGGGAGAAGAGAAAGTCTAAAGCCTTTTAGAAGGGAATTTCAACTTCTTAGAGCTTTTCAAAAAAAGAGGCAGTGATGGATTAATGGTGAGTTTGACCACACCTATATTGGGGACTACTCAACTCTAGCCTAATACTTAAGCCTTAATTTCATTCAAAACCCCCCAAAAAACCCTACTGAGGTTGGAAGAGGAATCATTCTGTCTGCTTGCCCCTCCTTCAAATGTGGCCACATTAAATAAATTTCCTTTTTCTATTTTTCAAACAGGAAAAAAAAAATAAGGAAAGAGAGTGAAGAACAAAGTGATTGGCTAGAAGAGACATAGAGAATATAAATAAGACAATTGTGTTCAGCAGCAGTTTTCTCTTTAAGAAATTAAGAAACTACATGAAATATGCTGTTTACCTCAGTTTACGGAAACATTCAAAGAAAAATTTAGATATTGTGATGATGAAGGTAATGAAGGTGATGAAGAGGAGGCATGCAGAAAAATCATGAGCATAGAGCAGAAAACAGTACAAGGAGTGGGTGAGTGCTCAGGGAGAGATTCATGCATGCTATAGGAGAGTTCAAATATATTTTACGTTAGTGCATATGAAAATTAAACTAAAAAATTAAATCTCATGAAACAAATAGTAAAGAATTGTTTTTCTAATACTTAGTAAGTTGTGACTTGTTCATATCAAAGGGGAAAAATCACTGGATAGAGTGAAATAAAGTTATTCCATTCTATTCCTTTTGTAACTAGGATTCACGCAGCTAGGTAGATTTCAGTAACCATTTCCTTCTATCCACAGTATGCTACAGTATGAATCCCTGGAAGAATCTTTATTACTCTGCTAGAGGTCAAGCTTTGTGTCATCACCTGTTTCTGGTCAGGGTAAAGAGGAAATTAGCTGCAGAGTACTCTGTGCTACCAGCTTCATCGATCAGTTGAGATGCATGTTTGAAGTTAAAGTATGGAGTCAGAAGAAAATTAAAGGCTAGGAAATGTCTGAAAAAAGTCATTAATTGAGTAAGTAGGGACACAGAAAAAAAAAAGTCTTATGATTAGCATCAGACCTGAAGCACAGAAAGAAGTCTCAGCAACCTTTTTTTCTCATAAAAGCCTTTGGCAAAGGAAAATGCTAACTTGCAATTTACCCTGATTATATGTAATGAGGCTTCTGAGTTAAAACTAACCAAATTATGTAACACAACTAATTATATATAAACTTAATTGTCTTAGGTCAGCTTTCCTAGAAGAAAAAAAAAAAAAAAAAAACCTGAGAGGCAGGATTGCAAGCAGAAAATTGACTGTAAGTTTAAAGGAGAGCTGACCAGAGCCTAGATCTGAGTAGCAGTGCAGAAGCCAATTTGATCAATCTGGTGGGCTGTGACCCTGGATGGCCCTTCTGACTTTGTCTGCCTTCAGGTGGAGCATTCAGCCTTTGGATGGGAGTTGTTCCAAGGAGAGAGTATGAAGTGATATTAAGATTCTCTGATTTTTTTTTTTCAAGACAGGGTTTCTCTGTGTAGCTTTGCGCCTTTCCTGGAACTTGCTTTGTAGACCAAGCTGGCCTCGAACTCACAGAGATCCGCCTGCCTCTGCCTCCCGAGTGCTGGGATTAAAGGTGTACGCCACCACCGCCCGGCCTGATTCTCTGAAATTTAATTCTTTTCTCAGGTCTCTGCTGAGGTCTCAACTCTAAATATTGCAAACATCTGAACTGGGAGCTCTAGACTTCAAGAGTGAATCTTATCCCAGAAATGTGGCAGGAAGTTTCCCACCCTTGGTCTTGCTTTACCCTGTGGTTCTTATGTCATGGGCAGTTCTGGGAAGAGCTCCTACAGCACTGCTGTCCTTCTTTTGGGAAACCTCCAGGAAGGAAGTTTAACAGAAGCAAATCTAGAGGCCCTAAGAGATCCTTATTGACGATCTTCTAGAAGCCTTCAAGGTTTCCGTCATCATCCAGCCTGACTGATGTAGAGACTAGAACCTTCCACCAGAAGCGATCTAGTGTTCTGATTGTCCCCACCTTCAGGGCTCTGAGTGCTGCACAAGGCTGTTTAGCAATAAAATTGAGCAAAGTATCCTTGCACTTGCCTGTAAATCAGGCAGACTCCAAAGCTTCTCTTCAAATTTTGTTCTATTCTACAGTTTACCTTTGTTCTTTCTTTCCCTGTTACTATGGTAGCAATGATTCTCCTGGTATAAAATTTAAACAGACTTTTATGTGTTTTTATGTGAACAAAAATCAGCTAAAGTCCCAAGTACAAAGGCAGGTTTCTTCAATTTCATCATCACAAATTATGGAAAGTTTATAACTTTTGAAGTCCAACTTTCTGCTTTGCCCTCCCCTTAGCCTCTGGAAACCACCACTGTATACTCTACTCCTGTTCGATGACTTTGGATCTCATTTAAGTGGACTCACTCAGGACTTATATCTCAGTCCTGAGTATTTTCCCCTATTTAATATAGTTGCTATGACAAATAGAAAATAGGATGGTGCTCTTAAAAATGGTTCTTCAAAAAAGACTTAACTGCAGGTGATAAAGAAATTCCACTTTTGGATATTGTTCTCAAGGAAATGAAATAAGGGTTTTTAAACTATGTCTCCATTTTATCTACTGCAGTGCCATGTAAGCAGTGAAACGAGGAAGCAACTTCAGTGTAGAGTGAGCTTATAAATGGTGAGAATGCCTTTCTATCTGGCTTTATCAATGAAAGGAATCTTGATATATACAGATTTGTGAAGCTTGGGAATAGTGTACCAAATAAATAAAATTGTGCCAAATTACACACACACACACACACACACACACACACACACACACACACCCCACACACACACCACACACACACACACACACACACCCCACACACACACACCACACACACACACACACACACACACACACACACACACACCACACACACACAATCCCATTTTGAACACCTTTTTCCCTTGATATCATTGTGGTCAATTATAACTACTATATGTCAGACTCCTTCCATTGTCAACTGGTATAAAACAATGAACCAAAGTTGCTAAATGACAGTCTTAGTTTTGCATTAATTTTACTCTTTCTGAGTTCTCTTATTCAGATGAATGTCTATTCTTTAATTCAGGGCCTTGATTTTAGAGCCTAGACCTACGTAAAAAGAAAGCACTCAACAGAGAGCTAATTGTACTGCATGACAAATGCGTGGCCTTGTTAGTTTATGCATTTTTAACTGGGTAGGAGTTAATTTAGTCTTTCTGGTTCTCCTGTAGCTTTTGGTCTAGACTACATATCTGATAAGCCATATTAAATGAAATTATTGTATTTGTTCATTTGGTTTTGTTGGAGTAGCAGCAGGAGACATTGGTGAACATACAGGCCATTATTTTTCATCCACCTCCCACGGAGGCTTCCTACCTCAGCACCTGCTCTTGTCACAGTGTATTCTGTGCCTGATAATTTGGGGTTGAGTTCAGCCTCCTGATTACTCACATTGATTACTTTCCTTTGCACAGTTAAGGCTGCAACAGTGGCTATGACCCTCTCGTAGTCCATCAGTTGAGCACATCAGGATTTTGTTATCTACTCTGTACTCCCACTTTTGTGTCATCTTTTTGGTTAAGACTGCAAAATATTAAAACTTCTCAAAGTCACCTGAAGTCCATCACTCATCACCATGCTTTCTTCCACTAGTATCTTATCTATGCCCAGCTTTATCACAAGGAAAAGAATAATCATGATGCTTGTAGGGTAAGATACGTCATAGCTCCAAGCCCACTAACCACATTCTCATCATCAATAATGCCATTACTGTCAGCTCCTCAGTGGTTCCAGTGGCTAACTCACTACTAAAACTCAACTAAATTGGATTCTCAGTTCAAGTCAGGCCCCAGCCCTCACTGGGTTTCTAGAAGGACCAAAGGTGAGACTAACATTTACCTAAGTGAAGTTCTTGAGATTTATTATAGAAATGTCACAAAAGATGGTTGGTGAGGTGTGCCTATTAACTACCATGTAGTCTCAGTTAAGTCCTTAGTCAATTTCTCAACACACTGTAAGCAAAAATGGTCATTTAGATTTGCATTTCAAATAAGGGCAAGGGGATGGAATTTCAAACACTGCACTCTTAACCAGAAAAACTTTTCTCCAAGCAAGCTGTTAGGGGCAAAGAACGGCAGATGAGACCTCAGTGGATGTCATATAATTGGTTTAAATACTGATTTTGTCACGATACATATCCCTTCTCTTCTTTCCTCATGAACACTGTCTCTAACAGAAAAGCAGTACAAAGACAAGTCGACAGCACTTTGACAGTAACTTAAACACATGCTCCTCCTTTAATTTTGTTTTTGTTTCTTCGGAAGGGGAATGATAAAATAGAACACAAGAAACCTAGTGCTGGTTTCTAAGGGAGTTGAAAAAAGTATAGACGTTATACAAGGGGTTAAACAGGGAAAAATTATTAGATCCATATTTATTTGAATAAACCTTCAAGCCTCTCAACCATGAATTTTGGTAGGAATATTTTAGAGATTTAAAGAGATTTAAAATTTTTATTTATTTATTTGAGGTTTTTTTTTGTTTTGTTTTGTTTTTTTGAGACAGGGTTTCTCAGTGAAGTTTTGGCACCTGTCCTGGATCTCACTCTGTAGACCAGGCTGGCCTCGAATTTACAGAGATCCGCCTGGCTTTGCCTCCTAAGTTCTGGAATTAAAGGTGTGCACCACCATCACCCGGCTTATTTGAGATTTTGATACTAAATGTTTGTCTTTTCCTCCAATAAAAAATAATCTTATTTAAATAAAGTTATTCAAAAATGTGTATACTTATACACAACATGTAACTTGTATATAGCATTAATAGTTTTCTGGTGACGACTATATGGTCTTAGAGGGATAGAAATGAACAAAACAGTTTTTGTTTTATATAAATATTAAATAGATGTCTTTTTAAAATATTCAGAATTATATAGACTATCTTAACTATTAAATTGAAAGATTTAACTTTTTATTTTTAATTAAATTTAGAATGTCTAAATACAGATATTAAATAGTATATCATGCATTTAATATGATTTTCATCTGAGATGTTATTTACTATAAACTTATGGGATCAATTGTATGGATAATTTGTATGTGTATGTGTGTATGTATGTTTGCATGTATGTCTCTCTCTGTGTGTATGTACATATGTATTATGTATGTGTGTGAGTCTGTGTGTCTGTGTATGTATGTTTGTGTGTGTCTGTGTATGTCTGTGTATATATGTCTATGTTTGTGTGTGTGTGTCTGTGTGTATGCATGTGTGTGCCTCTGGGTGTATGTGTGTACGTGTGTCTATGTATGTGTGTCTGTGTGTTTCTCTTTGTGTGTCTGTGTATGTCTTTGTGTATATGTTTGTGCCTCTGTGTGTGTGTATGAGTATGTATGTGTGTCTGCATATGTTTATCTGTGTCTGTTTGTCGGTATATGTCTGTGTATATGCCTCAGTATGACTGCCTGTATGCATGTATCACTATAATTACCACCGAAGACATGGTTTAATTTTACACATGAAATTAAATTTTATACTACAACAATTTATTTATTTTAAAGATGTTTTTCAGAATTTTTCTGTCTTTCTATATTTTTTTTCATATATTTTTACTTGCAAATACATTATTTTGTTTCTTTTAATTAAATATAACTTCCAGGGAAGATGCCATCTTATTAATGAGGATAGAGAAAAACATACTTTTTTTTTTTTTTGCCAGGAAAAATCTCGGTAATTTCCTGTGAGGGCTGACATGTGAAAATATTTACCGTGTGTTCCTATGTCCTAGGCAGAAGTAGAAATGACTTTTGTACTGTTTTGAAACACCACTGCTGCTCAGCATGCCAGGGAAATAATGCTGTCACCTACCAGCAGTGTTCCTACGGAGTCACTTCTGGAGTCCTGAAAAATAAAAGAGCAGTTCATTTGTAAGTACTGAAAAATACACATTTCAGACTGGAAACTTCAGTTTCTTTTCTACTTACTTTCTCATTTCAAAAATACATACTCTCCAAAACAATTCTAATATTTTATCTTTATATGAAGTAAATATCCTTGTCCATAACAAAAATTCATTCAGAAGCTAGGTTTCACACCAAGGTCTAAAATGTAATTTCTTATGGTGGTTGTATTAGCATGATTACTCTCTAATATGTCATGTTTCGTGTTGCGTCATTAGGTAGGTAATAACTAAACGTATACGTAACTAAAATATACGTCAACAAGACAGGAAAGCAAACCTACAATGTGATTTCAGAAACTCACCATGTGACATATAAAAAGGAGGGGATATAGTATGCTTTAGCTTTGTGTCACTCAAACTATTTTCAACTTCATAGTTTTGTTTTATATAAATTATAATGTGGGCATATATAATGAGAAATAGATTTCTTTAGAAAATAATTCTTACTCAAATATAGAAAATATTACAGATAGGAAGCTACATAAAATGATAATATATTTATATGGTCTTGTGAAAAAAACACAATGTACACAACATTAATCTTGTAAGTACTTTAAAAAAAATAAAAAGCTTATAAATACTGGAGGGCATGCTTTGGGAATCAACAAGAAGCAAGAAATATGAGTGGAATTTTAAAAGGTAATATACTCTATATAAGTGAGTTCTGTAAGTCATTATCTGGGATGAAATTGAAAAGGCCTTTAGCAAAGTGTATATCTTCATTTGAGAGGCAAATAGCAATTGGTACTGAATTGCTAAAAGAGTTAACAATAAGACATAAAAGGCAGGAAAACTGCTGTTGTAGGCATCCTTGAGCATTCACCTAAACTGCTATATTGTTGTGTCTAGTACTGGCCATTCTAAAATTAGAATAATTCAATTTTAATAGCTTCTTTGTGGACAACTAAAAGCAATGTCTGGATTTCATTACTCTGTAAGGAAACTGCTAAGTATATGTAGCCAAGAGGATAGAGGATAAAAGAGACAAAGTATATTTCGCAAGGATATATTTATCTATTTTATTGAAAATTAACTATTGTAATACAAACTTTGCTTCTCTCTCTTTTTCTTATTTTCTCTCTGAACTCTCAGTTTCTTTCTGTGTGTGCTATGTCATATTGGAACAGTTGTAGATGTCAGCCAAGGTGAGCACTAGGGAATCTCGAGCAAAGTATCACATCTGGACTATATTGTGGCCTTGCTTGTCACCAGATGTAACAGGAAGCAACTGCTAATTTCCTATTAAATTAACAAATATTAGGTAAATTTCAAAATAAATATAGTAAGAAAACATCCTTTGAATAGTTGATATTATATTCCCTGCTTGACCATAAGAGCTTCAAAAAGTATTGGCATTCAGCCCTAACAGATGTCTTAGCCTGTGGGGAACTTAAGGGCCTTAAAAATCTACAGTGGTTGCTGGAAAACTTAAGACACTCCACAGTGCTAACTTAATTCTTTTTTGTTGTTGTTTTGTATTCTTTAAAATTTTGAGATGTAGTTTCACTCTGTAGCCTAATATGGCCATGAAGCTATTGCACAACCCAGGCTGGCCTTGTAACAGTGATACTCTTGCCTCAGCCTACCAACTATAGAGATTACAGATGCGAGTCAGCATGTCTGCCTTTTTCTTTTATTTTACTAATATATTCTTGAATCCTTTCAAACACAACAGGTGAGACCGAAACATTACATAACGGCGAAAATAGATTGGTAGATAAATAAGGGGTGATTGAAAGGTTGGCAGAGAGATGATAGCTGGACAGCTAGCTCATACCCCGTCTCCATCTCACAAACTAACAACACATAGAAACAAATATTCATTTTCAGTTATCTCAAAAGTTTCTTTAATTATGCTGGAGTTCAAGTTGCTGAAGTTTAAAAAAAGAGTTTGAAATGATGTACTTTTTACTTGTCTGTGAGTGACTTACATATACTAGGAAATGTAAGTGTTCAAAATTAAAAGCAAAAAAAAAAAACCCACAGAGATAACCGAGATAAGAGCAAATAAAAGAACTAAAAGAAGAAAGGGAATATCTCAAATAGTGGTATCATAGCTGTTTAGCAAAAGGACCCTATAAGAACACTGATCAATCAGCACAGTAGGGTGGTTTTTTTGTTGTTGTTTTTGTTTTGATTTTTTTTGTAAACCACTAGCCAAGTTAGACAATTGTGAGTTATCATTGCACAATAAAGAAGCACTTTGCACATAAATAATCACAAATATGCAGATTACTACACAAGTCTGAATTGACTTTTTTTTTTTTTTTTGCTAGAATGAGATCTCATTTTAACATATTTCTATAGTTGCTACTTATATGTCCAGGCAAAGTATATTCTTACTTGAATCAATAAATCTCCTACACTAATACACTGAAGGTACAGTTAAGCACAAAACCCCATTTTAGAGCTTAGTATAAAAATATGAGGTTTGTACAGAGACTATTTTTAATTAATAATTTTATTGCCAGAAGAGATCTTTGGTACATAAGGATTCCATTGTTTGTATACTGGTATAGAAGAGATTGTTATATGTTTATTTATGTTTCAATTATTGTACCATTTTATAACAAAATGATTAATGAAAATAAAACACACAGTACAATGAAAGATTTTTTAATATACAATGCAACTTTTACACTTAGTTAAAAATTATAACATTAATTATGTAGTAGAATATATTTCTTGTTTAATTTTTAAAATTAAAAGGAACAGAAACCTTAATTCTTGTATGCCTGAGCTTCATGAACACTGAAGCAAATACTTTAGAAATGTTATCAACAAAGAGGTGTTTTATTTTTTAACTAAAGGATTTAATAAATGAACACAGACTGTTTATATCATTCCTACTCTCATCTCCCCCATCCCCCTCTTCCTGTCACTCCTGCTTACCCTGTTCCAAGTTTGTGACCTCATCTTCTAAAGCTAATTATCTTTCATACTCACATACCAGTGGGGGGGGGGGTAGGGGAGGGGGACGGGGAGCACAGAGAGAGAAAGAGTGTTAGGATTTCAGAAAAAAATAAAAATAAAAACAAAAGTGTATGCTCCTCCACAGTAGCCATTGCCTAAAGGTCTTCATTTATGGTGGGGTCTTGGGAAATGTCCCTTCATTCACATTGACCTGTCAATTATTGTGGTCTTTGAGTTTGTGCAGGCAAGCATATCACTTGAGAGTTCATGGGAGCAATACCTTGGCCCTGTCCACAAGGAACTGTTATGCAACAGTGTTCCATTCTTTGGGCTCTTGCAAATGTTTTGCCCCACCTCAATGCTCCTCAGCCTTAGGTGTATGGATTGTGACAGAGAGATGTTCAGAATATAAAACTAGAGGCTATGCACAAAGATTACAGAGATGGATTTGTCAGTTAACAGAATGTAGATGACATTTCAAATCAGTCACTCCAGAAAGATGTATTACAAATATAGAGAAGTGTACTATTTGATGACAGATGGAAATTGTAACTATTCTGTGGTGAGCACCCCCACCATTTAGAGATCCTGTTAAAAACTAGCAAAATATAGCCAGAACTTAACCAAATCATCAATAGTCCTCTAAGACAAAGACCTCAAGAGACTTTCCCTAACTCCAGACTCCACCTTCCAAATACCCAGATTATTTGTTGGAAAACTTAAAATCATTCCCTTTCCTTTAAGTTGAACCTATTTCTTAAAAGCTTCTTGGCAATTTTACAGCCAAAAAATGCCTTTGTCCAGGACCTGTGAACCTTTCCTTTGGGATGTCAAGGCACTCTCAACGTAGAAGGCAGCTCCCTTTGTCAATCTCTGAGGGAGGATGAACCGCTGCCACCCCCCACCCCAACCCCCCACGGCAGGTACTTTTTCGGCTGACTCCTGAACTCCTTCTATGAAGATGATCTGAGAAGGCACAGTTCCCTTTTTCGAAGGTATAATTGGCAAACACTTGTTCTCTGAGGAAACAGGTCAGAAGGCCCAAACTCTTGTCCTGGGTCTTTTCATAGAATTTAAACACTGTTAAGTACTATTGAGGTTGTTAATTTCATCTTCTGTCTTTTTTCTTAAGCACTATTTGAAGTTTTCTGTGAGCAAAGCAGTCAGGAGCAGGCCACCCCGCCCATTGATTGAAGGCTGACAGTCCTTCTGTCATGCCCAGTTGTTTGATGAGAAACTGTCAACTTAGCAGGCCTTTTGACGATAGCTAGACTTTCTCAAATCAGCCCTAAGCTTTGAATCCTTCATGACTGTTGTGAGGAAGTGCTACTTTGTAGAGATCACTGGAGTTGGGATAATAGGTGTATCCATGACTGGTGCCCAAAGCATCTTGGCTGCAACCACAGCTCTTCCTGACAGACTACACTGTGTAGTGGGAATTCAATCCACCCATAACCTCGGGCTATCTGGCCTGATAGAGGCAGTGCTTCTTATCTGCCTAGATGACCTGTGACTGCTTAAAAGGGAGGAGAAAAGGGGTCGCACTTGCTTGGGTGGTAAAGACCCAATCAGGATGAGTGAAGCGACGTATGATTGGTCTCCAGCTTTCCAAGGACTCTGCAACTGGATTTACCTTATCTTGTATCAGTGAGTCTGTTTTTCCCCATAGAATCCCTTAATACATTGACACAATTATATATATAGAATTGAGGCTCTTGTTACAGCACTGTATAGAGGCGAGTTTACTGCACTGATAGACAACAACCTCATCTACAGTCACCTGTATCTTAAAATATCAGTCCTCTTCAACATTGGAGAGGAAGGAGGGCACCTGATCATGTGATTTAGTATAGTTTGGAGTTGACAGAGAGGACACGGCATCCCCTCGAGGCTTGTGAGTGGTACATAGGTGAGGCTGTGGTCTGTGGATCTCCATGAACATGCCTGTGATTGCTAGTATTAGAACCTCAGTGTAAGTAGGTCACACCTCTCTGATAGCTTGGTAAGTAGGCTATTTTGACTATTTTATTGTCAGGGCAGATCCACAGCTTTCTTTCTAGTGCACTATCCACTCAAATATTGTGCTGTGATATCTGACCTGACAATGGCCTTCCCTGGTTAGTATTTTTTTCTCTAACCATTGTCCTTAGCATGGCTAGAGAAATCTGAGCCAGTAACCCTAGACTTTCAGCTCCAGAAAGCCCACAGTAAATGGTGTTTCCAAACACTTGAAAATCTAGGGGATGCTAGCCCATTCCTCACTTAAAAAAAAAAAAAAAGAGGGGTAGCAGGGCATGGTGGTGCAAGCCTCTTCTTGCAACTCCATTTAGGAGCTGGAAGGATGGTTCAGAAGTTAAGAGCAGTTGAATCCTGAGTTGGACCCAGGTTCTGTTTTTTAGAATTCACATGGTTGCTCGCAACCATCTATAACTCAAGTTCCAGGAGATCTGACACCTTCTGATCTTCCTAGGCACCAGGCATTCATGAGATTGTGCACATACATACATGCAGGCAAGGCACTCATACACATTGTGAGACCCTTATTCTATTCTCTCAAAAAAAGGGGGCTTAGACAAAGATATCTCAATATAGATAGAACCAGGCTAGTTTCAAGTCCCCAGAAATGACAGCGCCAGCCCGAGGAACTCAAAACTACAAAGTCAGGATGTTTGAAGAGCCATCTGGTAGCAACTAATTAACCATAGAATGCCCCAAATGCCAGAGACGGTCAAAGTACAAAGTCAGGCCATCTGGTGGTGAGTGATTAACCACGAGATGTCCCAACCCCGGAGATAGCATGTCTCAACTCCAGAGATGGGCTGTAAAAGGTCTGACAAAGCAAATGGACAAAACTAAAAATAAGATAACACAGAGGCCTGGGGAGATTGTGCCAATTAGAACTGTACCCATACTAACTCCCCCACAACCTAGAGGGACTTGTGGCTTTTGCTTCTAAAAAGCTAGCCTCACAAAAAAAGAGGAACTCCTCCCTGCCTTGCTGTGACGAGTGATTGAGGAGGCTTGTACTGTGCACCTGCAATAAATCTTGTTGTGCATTCTGGACATCCCTGGTTTTGGGGGTCTCTCTGGGAGTGATCTGGGCATAACACACATAAAATAAAATAAATAAATAAATCTAAAAATATTTAAAACTCTTATGCTCTTAGGGTTCTCAATGGCAAACAGTTCAAGCTAGCTCATTATGAGAATAAGGAAATAGAGGAGTCTGAGTTGAGAAATAATCAGTTCTCTATGCAAGCCAGAGGGAATGAATTAAGGGATATTAGTATCACTGTACAGAAGCTTTATGTCCTTTTTGAATGTATGTTCAGATGTTTCAAGTCACAGCCAACAGCCTGAATCAGGTGAAAAAAAAAAATGGCCTTGGCATCTAGAACAGGAATTCACTGGTAGTCATAAAAAGGATGGCATCATTTATTGAGAAACACAAGAGGGGCAATTGTGTTAGCAAAGCTTTTAGAGCTGCCTTATTTCATCGATATGAAAAGTGAGAACATTGAAGAGTTAAAACTGAGCAGGAGCTAAAAAGCTAAAAACACACTTTTCTTTTTGCTTTTTTTTTTTTTTTTTTTTTTTTTTTTGGTTTTTTGAGACAGGGTTTCTCCTTGTAGCTTTGGTGCCTTTCCTGGATCTCGCTCTGTGGACCAGGTTGGCTTCAAACTCACAGAGATCTGCCTGGCTCTGCCTCCTGAGTGCTGGGATTAAAGGCTTGTGCCACTGTGGCCAGGCTCAAAACCAAAAACGCACTTGTCTTCATGATGTGTGATTATACTTTGGTTTTACAAAATCACAAATAAAGTTCACTTTTAGGTATAATTTGTATATCATATTTAATTTGTAAACTGTAAAATGAAATTTTTGAAAATAATAGATTTCCTCTAGTTTCTAAATAATAATTCTGAGAATATAATACAAAATATTTTCCTAAGAAGAATGCAAGTGTTTTCTACTGTCAAAAAGTGGAATAAACAAATAATAATATAAAATTAATCCACATATTAATTCTAAAACTAGTTACTGTGAGGTTTATTGATTATTAATATTTGATGCATAGTAGTAGCTATATAAAATACGTAATTGCGGATTTTTGTGCATTGGAATAGTTTACTAAATTCACATGGCTCTATTCAAAATAAAAATAATTTATAAAATCTTTTATATGCATATACCTTTTAATATTAATCAATTTTAATTTAGAAGTTAGAAATTTTTCTAGTTCAAGCTTACCATGAGATAAATGATTGACTTAGATATTGTGATAATTAATTGGATAAATAATGTACAATTGGACATTTTAAATATGTTTTTAAAGTTTTATTTTTTAACTCTCAGAAGAACATATATGTGATACTATGAAATCATAATATACAATCTATTTTGAAAACCAACTGCCTTCATGGCTGTTAACAGCATCAACCACAATACAAATATGGAAGCCGAGATGAACCCACTAGGGCAGTAGAAGCGTGAGTACTACGTGATAACCATCCCGTTAGCCTCAGAATAGACTGGAACCTTGCTCCACAGGATGGAAACGTTTATTTGTGGGAGTTCACGGCTGCCATGGCTGCCTATCACAATAAGTAGAATAGAGAAAATTGCAAAAAGGAGGGGAAGCCCTTTAGGAAGTTCAAAGCTGTCAAGGGTATCTCTCTGGAGGCAGAGCTAAACGGAATCAGGGAGCCCCTTGCTGGTTAAAAGAGAGTTGAGGAGCTGTGGGAGGGAGGTGTGTGACCTAGAAGTGCCCAGAAGTTAGAGTAGAGGTTCAAGAGTTTTATAGTCTGGAAGAACCAGAAGGCTGGCACTGGGGCTTTGATATGTTACATGTATGTTCTAATTTGGAACTAGATGCCCTATTTGTTGGAGGTAGAGGGAGATAAGGAAATTAGACAAACAGAAACCTATTTCACAAGTTTCTGAGGACGTTGGTTTTAGACGTTTGTCTATCCTCCAGCAATGCTTCTGTTTGCCCGATCTGAGTCCAGCTTGAGATGAGACCAGACTACCATTTTGTGGTTGAGACCTAGTAACCCTAAATAGAACAGTTTTCCCAGGTTCTCTTAGATTTAGAGAACATCCCAGAAGAGGAGGAAGAAAGGCTGTAAAAGCCAGATGATAGGGAGAAGTTTTTAATATGTTACTGTTATGCTCAGACCACAATACCCCCAAGCAAGACCGTCAGAGAGCCAATATCCTATTCAAGCACAGAGGCTTTTAAATAACAAAACAAGCAAGCCTGGGACTTGGTCAGTGCATCCAACATCCCAACACATCTGGTGGAGGAGGATGGCACCCGAGTACTCACTTGAAGGGGTTTATATAGGAAAGGTTTACATGCAGCTTGGGATTGGATGAGGGGGCTAAGGGTGAGGTAGTTCTTTGAAGTTACTGGATGAACTAAAAGCATGAGGTTACTGATGGCTAACAGGATTCAGGGTATCTACAAAGTCATAAATTTTTACTCCCTGTGTCCTGCTTTTGTTGAACCCAGGATATATACATTCAGATTTATTGTTCCAGTCCTACTCTGCTCTGAGGTCAACTTCTGGTCAGTTAAACCCATTACTACCCACATCTTGATTTTGCCAAGTCTAGAATGCATAGATTTATTGTCTCAGCCTTATAAGTTCAACCTCCGGTCACTTCTAAAACTGCTGGTCAGCAAATACCTTTGGAGGAGGGGAGGGGGAAGCATCTCTCAAGATGGCGTCTGATTTTTCCTTTTTATTACTTCTAGTCATGGTGAGAGACCAGGAGTTAGACAGAGTCCCTGGTATGGAGACAGATAGGGAGAGGGGCCATGGCTAGGTAATAAAGGTGACAAATTTCTGAGTGGCCAGATTCTTCCTCAACCTCCGACTTGAAATGATAGCCTGGAAGCTTTTATCTCTCACCAACAGGTACATGCTGAAGGACCTGCTCAGTGAGTTCAAAGTAGGATCAGGACATGTCACACAGGAGTTCTGGACCCTTCCGCATCCTATCTGTCTTCAAACTGAACAACCCTTAAGTAGAAAAAGGAAACTCATCAGAGGCTTTCAAACATCCAGCCTCAAGAAAAGACTGGGCAACGGGCTTACCGAATGTCCCCTCTGCCCAGCAGAGGGATTTTTCCTGTGTGTCTGCTGCATGTGTGTGTGTGTTTCCTCAATGGTATAACCCCTTTGTTCAGCTGCTGATTCTCTCTTCTATGCTTGAGATTTCTCTGCTGCTGCCTGTGGCACTTCACGCTTTCCCTGCCCTTTCATCCTTTAACTGGCAGAGGCGAAGTCTCTGATCCGCGCCGCTGGACCCTATCAGTGACACAGCCCTTACAATCACGGACTCAGGACAGCTGTGGCTGTCTGCACCAGGCCTATACAAACCGGGGCTGCCAGCATTCCGTGGTGGACGCAAGAAGGGTTCATGGTACCCTAACCCTTCCTGGGGAAAGACTGACTATCGGTTCTTGGCAAGCGGGACTATTGTCTGTAGTTTTTTTTTTTTGTTTGTTTGTTTGTTTGTTTGTTTTTTTGCCCCTACTGGGAGGCCAACCAGGTTAATATGCTAATTCAAGGGGGTCAAAACAAAAATGCTCAGCAACTGTGGCTGCCACATTGAGTTTGCATGAGGACACACAAATTAACAGCCAGAGAAGGTAAGAAGAGTGAGGGCATCCCTGCAGGTATCATACAGAGAAGCCAATTGTGTGAAGAAATAAGAATGAAAACCAGTGCAGATTCCCTTTGGGGACTCTAATGAACAGTAGTTAATTGTCAGCATATTTAAAACAGTACAATTTGGGAAAAGGTTTCCAGGCAGCAATCCGTCTAATCAGTCCAATTCTAGGTGCACAATAAAGCTGAAGGTGTGACTACATAGGAACTCCTTTGCAAAGTACATGTGACCATGAGGGTGGGATCTACAGTTAAAAGGCCTAGAATCTAGTGTGGTCTCTGATGGATAGCATAGAGGTCATTAGGATATAAAGTACATGTGACATCTTCCCTGAAGATAGCTAATGGTCTATGAAGGGAAGAATCTGGAATAATCATTTTGGGGAGTTAGGTTGAGATCTGTCACTACCGATAGCAAAAAGGTGACCAATTCACTAAGAACATCCACTCTTAGCTTTCTGGATAGAATTCGGGTATTAGATTTGTATCTCCTCCATTAAGGATACAACCCTGTGTGATTAAAATTTCTGGTTTTCTTAGTGCTTCTCTGTGAACCAAGGACATCTGTGCCCCCAACAGAAGAGGGTTTTAGGGTGCCCTACCCTTCACTACTGAACTATGTCTTAAGGATAGATTCAGAAATAGGTGGGCATAATGTCTTAAGTTATACATTCACTGGTAACCCACCAGATTTCAATTGATAGTCCCAATTTAAAGGACATGCGCGTGACTGTAACTTAACTAAATGATTCACAAGATAGTAACTACAGGCAAAGAAAAAAATTTTAAAAAGTAGACGTTGGAAAAATGTAAGTAAAATGAGGCAGAAAAGCAGTCAGACCATGTTATCAGGTTGTGATTGGTTTATTAGAAGAGGGAGGGGCCCTGAGCTTTCCATGTAATGAAGCTTGAGTGCAGTGAGAGGGGCTGGAGGCCATGCGTGTACATGGTTGGTACCAGGAAGTTAAGCTTTTTGTGGGCATGCAGCTTGAGTAGGAGCAAGGTGATTGGAAATACTGTTTCTGCAGGTGGGGCTGAAAGGTCAGGCTGGGATTAATCAATTCTTTATGTCTAGGGGCTATTGTCAAGTACAGCCTGAAGCAATTCCTCCTGACCTGAGCCTATTGCTGGACAAAAAAAGGACTTGTGGGAAGCAAAGACAGATGAAGGAGTGAGAGGGAGAAAGAGGAGAGTGGAAAAGGCAGAATGCGTTTACAGGTGAATGATTCTATCAATGCTTAAGTTGAATAAGCTTAATTAATAAAATCTCTCATGATTATAAATAAAGGAGAAATATATTTAATTTAAAATATAATTCAAGTGTTATATTACCCTTACTTTTTTAAGTTTTAAGAACAAAGCAAAACTTTGATATTTTGTAAGGTAAATGGGTCTTATATTATTATATAGTTGCCTGTTATATGCATCTTAATGATTTTCATTTATTAAAGTACCTTATAAGTTTTATTAATTGGTGGCTAGAAAAAATTCAGCTGAAATGTTATCAAGAGTCTACACACTTACTTCAATAGATAAATGCTGCTCATATGTAAAATGTCAAGGTTTGATTTCTTCTGTTGACATTAATGAGTGTTGTGAGCATATTTTTCTAGGTGGAAAGTCATTCATTAAAATGACTTCCAATGGCAGATCCCATTTTGTATCAAAGAAGACTTTGAAAGGTAACATTCTATGAACAACTTAGATATAATTGGATTTCTGATGTGCTTGAAGGGCTTAAAAAGTGTCTCAAGGAATCATTAACTCTGATATTTGTTAACATCAACAATCAGTTATAAATAATTGGACTCAAAACTATTCAAATTGAAAGTTTAGAAATTAGTCTTTCTGACAAATTATTTTCAACAGAGAATATTTTGAAGTATTTTTGCATACTAACTGAAGTATACTTTGAGTGAAATCCATGTATTGAAGTTTTGTTTGTGTGTGTGGTATGACTGAATGTGCACATATCTATGTACATATGATTCATCCTTTGTCCAACATGCTTAATTTTGTATTGTATGAATCACATTTTATCAAATCATGAGCTAGCCCCTTCCAAATTTTATCACAAAAATATTTTGAAAATAAAAGATACAAATAATATGCTTTATGTTAATTTACTAAGAAAAATATGCAAAAATTTGTTTTAATGAAAACAAATATAAAGCTATATGAATTCAAATGAAACAGCAGCTGTGAATTCAAACACCCAGGCTAATTTATAATGGGTGCCCACTATGTCTACTATTTTACTACATGCAGATACATAAAAAAATAAATTTTAGTACTCTGAAAGTTTAGTATTTGTATTAGTCAGGGTTCTCTAGAGTAACAGAACTTACAGAAACGTATACATGTAGAAAGGGCACTTATTAGAATGACTTAGTGACTGAGATCAGCTGATTCAATAATGGCCAACTGTGAATGGAAGGAACAAGAACCCAGTACTTGCTCAGTTCAAGAAGTTGGATGTCTCAGGTGGTCCACAGTATACACTGGAATCCCAAACAAGTAGAGAGCTAATGCCAGTGAAGGAATGGACTTGTTAACAGGCAAAGACTAAATGCTTTCTTCTTCCATGTCCATACTATCTATATATGTATATATGTACACACACATGTATATATACACACACACACATATATATATACATACTATATATATGTATATATGTGTGTTTACATGTATTATATTATCACACTCACATATATACATACATATATGTGTATACATACATATCCATACTATATATACACATATACATATATGTATGTGTATGTATGTATATATACATACATACATACATATGTATTATGTATGTATGTATATATGAGTGTGGTAATATACATACATATAAACACACACACACACACACACACAGACTTCCAGCTAAAGGTGTGGTCCAGATTAGTCATAGGTTTTACCAGCTCAAATGGCTGGGAGTTAAAGGCATGTCTTTGACCAGCTCGTAAGATCTGGATTAAAGACATGACTTCCTACCTCAATGATCTAGATTAGAAGTGGCTCTTCCTACTTCAAGCAAATATCCCTCACAGATGTGCCATCCATTTTGGGGTATTAGTTAATTCAAGATGTAGTAAAGAAGACAACCAAGAAAAGGCATCACAAAATTAAAAACTGCTTTATTAACTTTATGGGTTCAAAATTAATTAAAAAAATCACTCAAACAATTTACTAGGATACTGACATTTATTCTATAGTGAAATGTAGAATAGGATCCTTAAACTTTCTCAGTAATTTCTGTTCTATGATCTATCACCATTAAGTATGATATTCACCATTGTATAGCATCATTGCAAAAAAAATATTGTTTCAAAAAAAAGCTGGCAAGACAATGAAATACTCTATGATTCATTCTGCTATGTAATTTATAGTAATTTAGTCTCATCATTACATTAAAACACATATTAAACATTACATTTACATCTTTATTGAATTTTGAAAAAAAATTAATTACAAAGACTTACTAAGCTTGACACATTTTAGAAATTATTGAGAGATTAATGCTTTTAAATTTTTTAGATTTATGATGCAATTTTGAAAACTGCTTATCTTAATAATTCTTTTTCCTTCACTCTTCATGTAGTCGTGGATTTAAAAATATTTTAGACATTGTTATAGAAATTTTATGTGGACAATTTGTCAATAATCTAACTGTATCTTTTATTTGGTTTTAGATAAAATTAATAAATTATCTATATATTCTCTAAATCAAATTAATTGATATATTACTTGAAGTTATGCCATTTTTTTCAAATGTAAGGTACAGGTGAAAAATAGGTTAATCAAACATTATGTTACCCAAGAATCCTATCTAGGTTTCTTGAGAAGTAGCTTAAGAACATCTTACGAAGTTATTTGTTTCCCTAGGGGGCCCTGTTTCTAATAATATAAAGTCCAGCCAATTTTGTCTGCTAAGAATCCACCTTCCTGATACCAAGAGAGCAGAAGTTCCCCTCTTCATTTTCAGGGGAATTTTGTTGGGTTGGTACAATGTATATTTATTCAGTCTGGGAGACAGTGCAGGAGAGTCATTTTCATTGCTCGTCTTGCTGCAGTCTACACTTAAATGGGGATGGCTAATTTCATCCGAGTGTTTATCTGTTGGCAATAAACTCGATACTCTACTAAAAAAAATTAAGGAAAGACAAAAATATTGAAAACTAAACCATCTTTTGAAAGTGAATAGCTTTGATACAAGGCGTGGTCTTAAACTTCATAGTTCTTATTAATGTCAAAAGAATCATCCTGTTAGTATGAGTGTAAAAAAAAAAACATTATTTTAACATTTTCATTGTAAGAGGTTTAACTACACTTCTATTTATAAATAGGCACATACCTAAATTAGATTATAATTTCATATTGATGTTAGCATCAAAATAAAGGAAATCACAACTACATATTCTAATATATCACAAATTAACAGAAGAATATGTAAATAAAAGAACAATAATTACTAAAACACAATAAAAGAGTAAGAAAAGGTCTTTATGTCCATGTTTGTGTAACACTGCAGAAATATGATAAAAAGAAATCTACCAGAAAGTATATTTGTAGGTTCTTGATGTAATCTTGCCTGTTTTACAAGAAATAATTTTAATTAAAAAATGGTGTGTGAATGGGAGTGTGTGTGTGTGTGTGTGTGTGTGTGTGTGTGTGTGCATGTATGATTACGTGTGTGTATACACATGTACATAAGTACCATTATGCCTGTGTAGAAGTTAGAAGGACAATCTTTGGAAACGTGTTATCTCTTTCTACCATGTGTTCTGAAGCTTCACCTCTGGTCATCAAACTTTCCTGCTGAGCCATATTCCTTGCTCAAGACTAATTTAAAAATGAGTGCTATTTTTCTGTGTGGTTGTCTCAGTCGATGCCTAAAACCCCAGCATTTGGGAGGTTGAGGTATGTGGACCATGGGTCTGACTCAGCTTCAGCTAAATGTTTCACAAAGCAATGAAAAAAAAATAACTCAAACCAAAACAAACAACAAACAAGACCAAAACCAAAAAGCAAAAATGTTTTTCTATGAGTCTTTAAATCAAGATTTGAGGGTTCTCATAAGATTTTAGGTAAAGTTTCAAGAAAGTATTTTTGTGTCTTTAAATGGAAAAGTGGCATATGATAAGTATGTATAGTTAAATAGTATTCACCCTAACTAAGGAAAACCTGATATTTGTGATAATTTGGATAGAGATGGGGAATACTGTCTTAAATGAAATCTGTGAGACACAAGATGATAAAGCCTGCATGATCACATTTTAGAATAGAGCCATCAGCTCACGGGAACATAGTAGAAAGATGATTATCATTAGGAGAGGGAAGCAGACAACCTGAGGTGTCAGTCTAAAGGTCTACAATTATACAATGAACATGTTCTGGAGAATGACAAGGAGGCATAACAGTTATATTTAAGGACAAGCTGAGTACTTCAAGGTCTCTGGGGATGTGAACTCATCACCAGAGAGGGGGCACAGGATAATAACAACACCATTTGTGTAAGCAACACGTGCTTTATTACTTGGTGATGTTGTATTTTTACAATGTGGATATGTGTTTCAAAACTGTTAGCCAGCCAGTGGTGGTGTACACCTTTAATCCCAGCACTTGGGAGGCAGAGGCAGAAGACTTCTCTGAGTTTGAAGCCAGCCTGATCTACAGAGTTAATTCTAGGACCGTCAGGTCTACACAGAGAAGCCCTGTGTTGAAAAACAAACCAAAACAAACAAACAAACAAAAAGCTTCTGTTATGCACTCGAATATGTGCTATATAGTTTGCTCATGGTAACTGTATTTCAAAAAAGAAACAAGGAAAACATGATTCAAATCTGCATGGGACAGTACAATCCTGTTCTTATTCATCTTATGAGTCTAAAAGGGCACTTTAGAAATCTATTTACATCATCCCTCTGAAATTTATTTTATTAATTTGCAATATTTTATAACATTGCATTCTTTGTCTACAATTGCTGTTTAAAGGAACTTAGTTTGCTTTAAAATATTTGGGTGTTGTGGTCATGCTGCAGCATATGTCATCAATGTCAAGCGAATATCCTTTGAGAAGTACAAACCTCAAATGAACTAAGCAAAAAACTGATACTTCAAAACATTGATTCAAGTCAAACTGTCCTCTGTCCTCTAATCACCTTTGCTGTATGCATTTGTCAATTACATGAGGGTGATTCTCCAGTTCTTATAGTGTTGGTAAGGAGTTTGAATATCTTTTAGGACAAATGAATGTAACATACTTTGAAAAATTTACTTATTTGTTTTTATGAAATGGTTCTTTATAACTGTTATGTGATGTTTTCAAGTTGTTCATCTATTCTTAAAAAATGTATTTTCTTTTAAATTATGTACATACATGTGTGTGTATATATTTGTGCATGTTGAGTGCAACTTCCCATGGAGGTCACAGAGAGTTTCAGAATCCCAGAGCTGGAGTTAGTGCTGATTGCAAACTTCCCTCCATGTGTACTGGCAGCTGAACTGAGTTCCTCTGAAGGGAATATACAGGCTCTTAGAAAGTGAGCTATTCATTTGTTCTTCATGAGTATTAAGAAATCAAAGCAAATTAAGTGTTCCTTTGTTGTACTTGTTTGAAATTTATGTTTAATTTCTCACGTGAATATTAAATCATTTACTAATATGTCATTTATTGGAGAAATTATTTTGGCCACTCCACGTAGTTAAAAGGAGCAACAGTCATTCACTTTATTTCTTTTCAATTTGGTAATATTTTCAAGTAATCTTTGAGACTATCTGTTGTTAGACTTGAGATAATGCATTTATGTATTACATAAAGTAATAGAAATTAGTGTATCAGCCGGGCGGTGGTGGCGCATGCCTTTAATCCCAGCACTCGGGAGGCAGAGCCAGGCGGATCTCTGTGAGTTCGAGGCCAGCCTGGGCTACCAAGTGAGCTCCGGGAAAGGCGCAAGCTACGCAGAGAAACCCTGTCTCAAAAAACAAAAAAAAAAAAAAACAAAAAAACAAAACAAACAAACTAACAAACAAAAAACAAAACAAAACAAAAAAAACCCAAGAAATTAGTGTATCATCCTTTGGACAAAGGTAATTTGTATATCAATGTATGTTAATTCACTGAAAATAATTTTGAAATTTATCCATAAAACATATACCCAATACTGATATTCTGCTTAATGAGCACAGTAATAAAACATCTCTTTAATTTTTATCTTTAAGCTTCTTGATTGATGGCTCTCTCATCTCTCATCAGAAAATCTTTTTGCCAGAGATGACAATCAATACAGAGCACTACAAATGATCCACGTGCAGAAAATAGGAGATTGTGGATTGCCTAGCAATAATATGATATTTATAGCACATCCCTCAATCTAATGCTCTGGCATCATTGCAGAACTGAAGTTGGAAAGAGTTTAAGCCAGATATAGTAGCTGTTTGCAGCAAAACTTATTTGCTAGACATGGCATAGCTGTTATCATCATGAACTCATAGGTGCTGTGACTGCACATGCAATATCTGTAAAATATCAAGCCAGGCAAAGTCCTAGAATGAAAGAAGTAGATCATGAAATTCCAACCATAACTGAGAAGCTGTTGACAATTCACAGGTGTCCCATGAGCATGCCACAGAGTGAGCCTAACTGATAATGGCTGTGTCATGCTCATGATATACATGTAGGAAATTCTCAGCAAAAGTGGCAAAAAATCAAATGTAACATTTTTAATTGTCTCTGACTTCTCTTTCACATACCCTCTCCATATATATGTTTAGTTTATGAATATGTATATATACTTATGTATGTTTATGAATATGTATATAGTTTATGATTATATATATACAGATACTTGCCCATCTCTGTGTATGGATGTAAAATATATAAGTAGAATAGGAAAAGGTATCCTATATTCTGTTGTTTTCCTTAAAAGTTAAAATATGTGCAGTGGTTCCTTTGTTAAGAACCATTACTTTACTGCATATTTATCCATAAAATTAACATTTTCAAAACATCTAATATTCTCCGAGTTTCTTATAAGAACTGAATAATAAAGAGAAATTGGTTCCTAAAACTTTCATACTACTTTTTCAAATAATTATAATATTAAATAAATCTAGAATATTTTATTTTTTGATTACATTTGCTATGTGACAACTTCATTCATATATATATATATATGTATACATATAATGTATTCAGACTATTATTCCACACTCCTAACAACTTTTATTTTCTCATCATCCCAATCACCTTCCCTTCTCTCTACTAGTCCTTTTCCCAGATTTATAATTTAGTTTGTTTTTTTTTTTTTTTTTTTTTTTTTTTTTTTTTTTTTTTTTTTTTTTTTTTTCTGATCCATTCAGTTCAGCTAAGGCTATTTGGGTTACTACTGTAGAATCCCGTACCCTGGGAAACTTAGCAGTGGTTGCATAATTGAAGACAATTACTCTGCCTCTCCCTGAATCTATTGAAAGCAAATAGTTCATTAGTAAGGCCTATGTTCCCTTGAACTCCTGCATCATCCTTGACAGATTATTGATAGGTTCATTCTTAAGCTGACCCAGTGGAGGCAGCAACAATCGCTGAAGTTTGTGATAGCAGCGGTTGTGAAGGTGGCATTATGTAATCCTTTTATCTTCTGTCACCTACATTATTTCTTGACCCTCTTTCAAATTATTACCTGAGTCTTAGAGGGCATAGTATATGTGTCTTATTTCATGCATCACTTATTCTTGGCACCTTGAGCATTCACCATTGTTCACTGAAAAAAAGATTCGCTGTCTAAGACTGAGAGTAACATACAATGATGGTCATAAACATAAGTATTTTAACTTGCATTCTGATTCTGTGTCAATTTGGTTTTTAAAAAGGTGTTCATTTCCCACTTAGAGCCTTTGATATCACTCACCAGAGTTTGTTGACCTATTTTACAGTACCAGACATAGGTTTTCTTCCAATCACTTCAGAGCATTCTAATACCTAAATTTGTCCTCAAAACTATGGCAAAACCTTCTTTTGCACTTTAGGTACCATATATTACCTGTTATATTTTGTATACTGTTTTCATATAAATCACAAACTTATACTTAATATCCTTGTTTTCTAATTCACATCATTACTGATCTTACGCCTAGATTTCAAGGATTATTTTCTTAATAGTGCATTCACATTTTATTCTAATATGCATCCAGTTTTCTCTAGATAACTAAATAATGCTATAAAATAGTATATATACATA
Source organism: Peromyscus leucopus (assembly GCF_004664715.2). Lineage (NCBI taxonomy): Eukaryota > Metazoa > Chordata > Mammalia > Rodentia > Cricetidae > Peromyscus > Peromyscus leucopus. Next base: position 11,087,275 of record NC_051070.1, on the reverse strand, counting down.
TTATAATTAAGAGTTTTAAAATACCATTTGGCTTCAGTTATTAATTAGTTACTCAAAATTTTCTATCACATTTTCTGCCATTGGTGATGTATGCACTATAAGAACTGCATTGAATTGCCTATATGGTAACTTTCTTTTTATCATATCAAATTTAACTTATTTATGCAATTGATCTCTCTACAAATTTATTTTCTTTCACAAACAACTAACTGATTTACTCTGTGTCTGTGAGCACATGTCTATATGCTGTGGGATGGTCTGTATGTCAAATTACTCTGATTGGTCAATAAATAAAACATTGATTGGCCAGTGGCCAGGCAGGAAGTATAGGCGGGACTAATAGAGAGGAGAAAAGAAAGAACAGGAAGGCAGAAAGAGTTACTGCCAGCCACCGCCATGACAAACAGCATGTGAAGATGCTGCTAAGCCACAAGCCACATGGCAAGGTATAGATATATGGAAATAGATTAATTTAAGCTATAAGAACAGTTAGCAAGAAGCCTGGCACAGCCATACAGTTTGTAAACAATATAAGTCTCTGTATCTACTTGGTTGGGTCTGAGCGGCTGTTGGGACTGGCGGATGACAGAGAATTGTCCTGACTGTGTGCAAGGCAGGAAAACTCTAGTTACATCTATATGACATAACTCATGTGTGAAGTTAAAGATAATTTTAGTGATTCAATTCTCTTTTCACTGTGGGAACCAAAGAATCAAACTCAGATTATCAACATTAGTGGTAAGGACCTATACTTGAATAAATAATCCACCAATTTATGTAATATGCCATACAAATGCAACAAAACATGTATGTTTATACAGGAATGTACTATATTTTAGTTGAATACAAATTCTATTATTGTAGATTAGGTTTTTATGTAAGACAAAAGAGTTGTACTTTAAATAATAAGATAATGAATGCTGAAACCTAAACAATAGCAAAATCATCAACAATTAAGTGAGATTTCTCTAGAAGAGACAAAAGATTCTAAGGTACACATAAAGGAACAAACCTTACAACAGAAATAATACATGTTTTGGAGATTTCAAAACAATATTTGAATATCCCCTCCAAATTTTTAAGTGGGCATTGGCCCAATAACTTAATATTCTGATAATATTCTCTACAAACGAAGGGAAAAATTGTCAGGCAGAAGCTATATTTTCTGCTTTAAACCCTCTCTACTTTAGTTAGAGCATTATAGTTCTTAAATAGATGCTAGAGGCACTTTTTGCATAGTCAGGGGAACTCCTAAAGAGGATGAAAGTGGATTTCAACAAGCACACAGACCAAGATGTAATTCCTGGATCTGAAGGCAAAGGGAATTCCAGTACTTGATCTCAAGATTATTAATTAAAATAATAATCACAATTTACTGAACACATTCTTTGTATCAAATGATACACTGGCTACAATAACTTATTTAACCCTCAAAGCCATATTGCCAGGCAAAAAAGATTTTAATAATCTGCATGTTATAGATAATGAGGCTTATTTTATTAGCTTTGTTCTGATATGTTCCCAGGGTTATCATTTTTCTCTGCTTTCATATTTATGTTTAATTGCATCACATTTATTTTAAGATATACTACATATTATTTCAATAATATCATGTTTAAGTGTTTAAAATACTAGTACAATGTATGGAAAATAAATGCATGAGCAAATTTTGAAGAATATCCTAGTTATTTATGATGTAAAAATGTTTAAACTTGATAAAACAAACAAACAAAAAGGACATAAGATAGAGTGGGTAGGAAATGGGGTGTGGAGGACCTTAGAGGAATTGTGGGGGTATTAATACATATTATTACATAATAATGCATATTGTGTAAAATTCTTAAAGAATTTATTTTTTAAAGAAAATATAAAAAGAATATATCACTGCTAGGTACTGAACTCTTCACCTGTAAAGAGTAATACTCACATTTATATTACACAAAGGGCAGGTTTATACACCAAGTCACTTAAATATATTTTATAAACTGATTTGGAAGAAAGTCTCAGTGAAAAATGTTTTTTTTTTTTTAAGATAATTGACCAAATTTTGTATAAGACTTGCTGTAGGATGTTCTGTATGTTAAATGTGTTGCTCTGATTGGTTAGTAAATAAAACACTGATTGGCCAGTAGCCAGGCAGGAAGTATAGGTGGGACAAGGAGAGAGGAGAATTCTGGAAAGTGGAAGGCTGAGTCAGAGAGACACTGCCAGCTGCCGTCACGACAAGCAAGATGGAAGGTACCAGTAAGCCATGAGCCATATGGCAACTTATAGATTAATAGAAATGGGTTAATTTAAGATAGATGAACTAGATAGCAAGAAGCCTACCATGGCCATACAGTTTATAAGTAATATAAGTCTCTGTGTGTTTACTTAGTTGGGTGTGAGCAGCTGTGGGACTGGCGGGTGAGAGAGATTTCTTCTGACTTTGGGCCAGGCAGGACCAGGTAAATGCTAACTACAAATGGCGCCCAACTGTATGTTAAATGTGTTGCTCTGATTGGTTAATAAATAAAACACTGATTGGCCAGTAGCCAGGAGGAAGTATAGGTAGGACAAGGAGAGAGGAGAATTCTGGAAAGTGGAAGACTGAGGCAGAGAGACTCTGCGAGTCACTGCCATGAGAAGATGTTAAGATACCGGTAAGCCACAAGCCATGTGACAACTTACAGATGAATAGAAATGGGTTAAATTAAGATAAAAAGAACTACATAACAAGAAGCCTGCCACGGCCATACAGTTTATAAGTAATATAAGTCTCTGTGTGTTTACTTGTTGGGGTGTGAGCAGCTGCAGGACTGGTGGGTTAGAGAGATCTGTCCTGACTGTGGGCCAGACAGGACCAGGTAAATGTAACTACAAAGACTCTATAATTTCTTTTTCTCTTCTCCCTATTTGTTAACTCCAAGACAAAGGAGACAAAAATTCAGTAAGATTAAAGTCATGTGGTTGGCAAATTTTGCTTTAAGTCAATATTATTTTTCTTTAGGAGGTGGGGTTCTGGGACAGATGAAATCTCTTGACTCCTTTGAGGCTTGACCCAATTCAAGTCACCTTGATGTTGATGTTAGCCATTGTATAATAAAAAATATTTTTGTTATAAAAGAGTACAAGCACCTTCCAGGAGACACAGGCTTCTGAGGAATCATTAAAATTAAATTTGGACCATCCTTCATGACTCATTAGCAGTTCTCCCAAGACTGTTGACCCAGAGGACCCCATACATCCACAGTGGCTTCCTGTCCCCTGTCTCTGTCTGTTTACTCTCTTTCCACTACCAGCCATACAGTATAGATGCTTCTAAGCAGGTTCATTAACATATGGGTAGAGTGATAACTACGTAGTTATGTGTACATTGTAGCAGGAATCTTAAAAGTTCTTATTAATAAAATCAAACCCGAGGCAAGTTATTGGGGTCCATGCTGGTAGATCAGAGAGACAGAACAAACCACAGCTATCACCTCGCCGGATCCTCATCTGGTCTTGTCTCCTCAGACTGGAGGCCTCTGAGTCCTCATCCGGAATGGATCTCAGCTGAATTGCTGCTCAAAAGCCTGAATGCTTAACCAGACAAAATCTTAACCAGCCAAATGCCTCTAGTTTCTGGTCCTCACGCCTTATATATCTTTCTGTTTTCTACCACCACTCCCTGGGATTAAAGGCTGGCTTTCTGGGATTAAAGGCGTGTGTCACCTTGCTTGGCTATTTCCAAAGTGGCCTTGAACTCACAGAGATCCAGAGGGATTTCTATCTCTGGAATGCTAGGATTAAAGGTGTGAGTGCCACCATTTTCTAGCCTTTGTATCTAGTGGCTGTCTGTTCTCTGACCCCAGATAAATTTATTAGAGTACACAATATTTTGGTGAACACAATACCACCACAGCACATTGTCTTTACAAAGTGTACCCAGAGCCCTGACACCCAGCACTAAGATTCTAGCCTTAAAAACCACATAAACTGAGCTTGGTCATGCAATTACTCAAATTTAGGATGGTGGGAAAGGAGGATCAGAAACAGAAGTTCAAGGGCTGGCTAGATGGGTAAAGATATCTGTCACTAAACAAGATGACTTAAGTTATATTTACTCCATGGTGAAGGAGATAACTAACTCCCATGAGCTGTCCTCCAGAAACCTTGTCACAGCAGTGTAACCAAGCATACAAATAAATAAAAGTAATACAAATATAATTGTTAGATTATTATGTAGAGAAAGAACAATAGGTAATAGAAGGGATATTTTCCATTATCCTAGAGACAGTAACTCTGAGGTCTTTTGCAGTGTGTAGATAATCAGGGTGGGAAATTCTCCTATTCAAATTTATACCTATATAAAGGCCTAAAATGACATTTGCTTCAATTTTTCTGCTAGAAATAAAAGGGCACAAGGTGGTTTGTACCAACCCACACACCCTAAATTCATTTTTCAGTGGGGAGGATGTATAGCCAATCTGTGCTCCCAAGTTATTATACATTTGAATTTTATTGCTACTATATAAATTCCAAGAGTCATTATATTTATTTACTACATAAATTCTGTTTTTAAAATACAGAAATCCCATTTACCCTTAGGCAATGTCTTAAAAACAAAAATCTGCTTCAGCTATTGATTTTAGGGGCGGTTCTCTTCAGATGAAATTGCTTTGCTGAGGTCAGTATAACTAATTGTTTTAAATATGAAAGAGTAAAAAATAAGAAATTGGGAAGTACAGTGTTCTTAACAACAGTGTGACATAAAATACCAAGCATAATAAAGAAAGAAATATTCTCTAAAATCACTCTGCATTTTCAAAGGCTAAGAAATTATTCTGTTATATTTGATTTTATATTCTGGGCAAAGTGATATGGTGTGTGGCCAGCAAGTGTCCTTCCAAAGGTGTCATTGTCAGAGCAAATTAATTCATAGCTCACACTCTGCAGTGTCAGCATCTATTGTTATCCTTTTTTCTTTCTCCCTGTCATTCAGATTAATAACATAAGTGGTGCTGTGTGCTTACAGCTTCCTTCTCCTTGTCATTTGAGTCAGAATCTCCTTTGCACAAGTGATTTTTCTTCAGCAAATTTAAATGCATTGCCATATATCTCTGTTCAGTTGGAAGTGCTTCACAATCATTCTCTTTAGACTACCCTTATTAAACTAATTTAGTAGACCTCTTTATGTTATTGGATTTTATATCCTAAAAACTTCATTTCAGACAGAATCTGAGGTCTTGCGTCTATTTTTGGCCAAGGCCTGGAAGCAAAATTATTATAACATTGTATCTTTTAGTATGAGGTTTTTACTTGAAATATTAATTTGCTTACACACAATTCATTTGTTTTTCTTAGAACTCATGTTTGTGAAATTCTTTACATCTGTTCATGGAAACCACTCACAGAATATGTATCTATACACAGCATAGTATGAGCGGTAAATTATTCTATATTCTATCGTAAGATAAATCACAATTTACAAATCTTGACTGTGTAGATGTTTGTTTGATTCAACAGGAATTCTGATCTGTTGATCTGAAGGAGGGAAAGATCACAAACATTCACTTTCTCTAACAAACAAATAGGTGGCAAACAAGACAAAATTTATAGCAGATGCAGGCTATACTTGCATGTTCAGATGCCCAGACAAGTTTTTATGCAGAGAAAAAAAAACTGCTTTCTCAAGCATGTTATTTGCTCTAAGACCAACATTTGAAGCCAGGGTTCTGTCATTTGGGCTCAGATTCATTCAAATGTGGCTATATCTTCAAACTAGAAGTAAACAGTCAGCTCTTGTCAGAGCAGAGTCTAGGAAACTGTATAGATACCTTTGTGTTCTTATAGCTGTTCAGGCCCTCATAAGGACTGCTCTTATAAATGGAAATGTAGACCCTATTCTATCAAGTAACAGCCTCCAGTGGAGCCTGAGGAAGAATAGAGTCCAACTTCTCTGAGTTACAAACTTTATGCAGAATCATTTCCTAGGTAAAATTATATCATGGTAGAGAATATTCTGGGGATCTCCCCTTGGGTCCTGTAGCCTCATAAACTGGTAAAAGTAGAGGCCAAGTTGTCAGACTTCCAAAAGCCAGAGGAGAATTAGTACTGTGTTAACATACAGGTTGATCACACACCCTATATGAACAGTGACCTCATGACAGACATAGGGCGAGAGTCCTTTGTCTAATAAGACATGCTCATCAACTTAATAGTTCTGTATCTCATCTAATTGCCTTCCTCATATTCATGTGAAGATTCTTTGTTCAAATAAGAAACTGAGAATTCGAGCTTCCCAGACCTTTCACAATGATCCTTGAGAGAAAGAGATAAGATATTTAGTATTTTAAATTGAGTGTTATACACCTAGAAGCTCAAAGAGTTCTGCTATCTTCTATCTTCACAGTAAGGGAAAAACTACAGACAAGACAATCATTCCCAAATCCTCCTCTACACCACCTCATTGTGGTAAAAAGATCTGGAGCCTGCTGTAAATGAAAAATGAGGGCATAGCCAATCATAACTATTGTTGAGAAGAAGGATTTTATTTTGGATATGAGGGAGAGAACAGCCAGAGGCATTTGAAAGAGTCCAAGGCACAGGGAGAGAAAGTAGCAAACTAAATGTGACCAGTACATTGAACTGGGCTGTAGAGTGAGTCTAAGGGCCAAATACTTTAGCATGCTAATAAGCACCACAGTTAGCCCCCTGTCCTGAGTTTCTTTGGGACCTTATGTGTCAATCTCCCTTTTCACTGTCAAATCTTGCTTATTGTTGCAAGAACTATGAATTGCTTTTGATCATTAGAAAAGAGCAGAGGAGTGAATCTGTGATCCCATTACATTATAGAGAATTACATCTTATGAATCAGTTTGCTCTATGTTCACTTCCTAGTTTCTTCTCTCTGCTAACCATGAAAAAAGTCACTGCTATGAATTAAACAAAATGGTGAATTCTGCCAATAACCTGAATGAGCTGGAAGTGGGTAGAACCTTTCCCAGCCAAGCTTTTGAATGAAAATGCCATGCTAACTGACCCTTGACTATAGTCTTGCAGAGGACTCAGCTAAACCACCACAGATTGCTGACCCATCAGATCTGTAAGATAATGGATGTGTGCTGCATTAAAATCCCCAGTGTGTGCTGATTTCATATATGATAATCTAGAAGTAATAAATTATGATATGAAGAATTGCAAATATAATAGAAAAGGGTAATTCAGAGAAGTTATAAGAGATCCAATAATCATGTCACAGAGATAAATTATTATTCAATATCAAGCCCATGTCATTATGGAAGTCTCTCCCTTTATCTTCTATCTGGTTCTTTTCTCAGGCCAAGTGAGGGGTCAAATACTTGGACAAGCTTGCAAAGAATATATCATACTCTAAACCTACAGAAAGAAACCTTGCTGAATATTATGACCAGATACTTGCTTCTAACATGAGTGATTTAAATATTAAATTTGTATAATTTAATTAATGTAATAGCCCCTTCAATGAAGAATAAAATAAAAAAGTGAATTAAGGAATTGCCAGAAATGGTAGTATACACATATAATTCTAGCATTCCAAAGCTGGTGCAGTAAGATCACAAGATTGAGCCTAGCTTGTATTAGATAGTAAGACCCTGTTTCAAAACAAACTATAAAATAATATGAAATATGTATGTAATAAAAAGTACAAATGCATTAATAAATACCATATGTTGAAACTATATTACATCTACATTCATTCTCAAGAACAATTTAAATTGAAAGAAACATGCCTCTTTAACCAATAAAGTATGATGAGGTTAAAGAAATGTATCCACTGTCTTTCCAAAGATTTCTCAATTGGTACTTGGCAATGTTTCCTTTCTGAAGCTGATCACATACATCACAATAGACTATATCTTTGCTAAGGTAATGTGGGACCATATATTTCTCCTAAGCCTTCTGTAGTTCTGGATATTTCTACACAGTGAAGCAATAATACTTAGGAAAATATTGTATAATGTATTTTCCATGTTTTCTAAATAAAATGAATTAAAACATAATCTGTGTCAAAACACATACTTTTATAAACATATGATGCCATAATATGACTATTATAGATCATATGTAAGGTATAATATAACCAAGGCAGACCTTTAAAGATCATGTAAACTCCCTTTAAATTATGATAACAAGAGAGTATATAAATACAATTTATGTAATATGATAAACAGAACCTAATTAAGAACTTAAATGATAATATACTCAATTATATTTACATTCTGCATGCTCAAGTACTTTACTAAGTAACAGCATTTTGTAATGCTTCATTTTCTTATTTACTGTGACATAATAAAATTTTGCCTCCAAGCCAGTGTTATTAATTTTTGGATTTTCTGCTGTTAAGCATCTAAGATATTTGTTCTCAATTCATTCTTTTATTGTATTATGATAGCATGTAGTTTCATGACTGAGGAAAACTTCTGGTACACATGTATTCACTAATTTCAATTGTTTTCAATGAAATGTTTTGTCATTTGTTATCAAAATTATTGTTGGTTTTAAATAGTTTTAATGCCTTACTTATATCAGCCTTTACTGTATATCAAGAAAGAACATATTGTGAAATCTAGTATATCAAACACATTTGAATAGACTCTTTTATGTCTTATTAAATAAGAAACACAGAACCAATGTAAAAGAGAAAGCCAAGAGGTCAGAGCTGAGAGCTAAAATCTTACCCTTCCTCCTGCGGTGGTCCTACCTCTCCGAAAGAAACCTACTTCCTGTGTGCTTGTCTTTAGAGAGTCTTTCTGTTCTGCCTTCTCATTGGTTGTAAACCCAAACATGTGACTGCTTCGTCACTGCCTGTAAGTACAGCCCTCCAGGTCTTAAAGGCATATGTCTCCAATGCTGGCTGTATTCCTGAACACACAGAGACTTACCTAGCTCCACCTACCAAGTGCTGGGATTAAAGGCATGCGCCACCACCGCCACGCTCTTGCTATGGCTCTAATAGCTCTGACCCCCAGGCAACTTTATTTATTAACATACAATTAAAATCACATTCAGTACAAATAAAATACCACCATAATCTAGTATCTCAAACATATTTGAATAGGCTCTTTTGACCACAAAATATTTGCTACATGGAACTAGAGAAGGATAATGCAATTCTGATGAAACTTTTCCAGATCTCTATTAGGCAAATATATATATATATTAAAAAACAGTTGGAGAAAATACTTGTTTTTTATGCTACGCAGCATCCTTTGTGTGTATACCTCCACATAAATAGATGACATAAATATAAATCACCTTCATTCATGCTGATAGAATCTGTATATAAAGCTAGATGATGATAGCACATGTGTGTGTGTGTGTGTGTGTGTGTGTGTGTGTGTGTGTGTGAGAGAGAGAGAGAGAGAGAGAGAGAGAGAGAGAGAGAGAGAGAGAGAGAGAGAGAGAGAGAGAGAGTAATGTTACAATGTGGTTGATTAATATTAAATATTCCATCATGTTTTTAAGAAAATATTTTATGTATGAATAAACCAGCAAAGCACTGTGTGTCCACAATACATAACTACAGATAAATCAAAATATATGTTCATTATAATGTCCCAGCTCATGCTAAAGTTGAGACACATAAACTTTTCAGTTCTATGCATTATTTGCATCTTATTTTTCACTGTGTACTTGTCAATCAATTATTTTTAAGCATTTGGACATTGATGTCTATAGACACTGTTAATGAATTTCTGTTTAGTCTGTTTAAGTTGTTTGTTAGTTACCAATTCCCAAATACTCTTTTCACTGAAGTTAGGGAACAAACAGAAAATTTTCTTCTTTTTCTTTTTAATAACCTTATAAATATTTATGGTTATCTATAGATCTACTTGAATGAATGTACTGTGTATCTCAAAATCTGGAGCTTTGTCATGGTAGCCTCAGTGAGGCAGCTTGAGCAGGCTGAGTCATTGTGTTTTATTGCAATTTTACATTCTAGTTATTGACGATAATGATCTACAAAAAGACAAAACAGAAGATTTTCAAGATGCATGTTATTATTGGGAATTTAAATGTACCATGGTATGTAGATGATATCAGGTTGGATAAGAACACTGATCTGTATTGATGTGAGCTTGTCCATTTTATACAAAATATCCATCTGACAATTTTCTGACATACTTCTGAAGTTGTTAATTGTATTCAACCCTGATACTACTCTTTGGCTGTATGTAAGAAAGTTCAACTAAACAAAGCATGCTTATGGATTATTTCAGCAGTTCAGACTCCCGTGGTATGCTGTGCTGTCACCTTCCATGTGGAAAGCAGTTTAAAGCAATAACAAGTGTCCTCAAGTTCGGCAAAGGGGCTGGCCCAATTTGGCAATAAGCATGTGTTTTCTATAGCAAGTATAAACCTAACAAAGAAGTGAAATAAAAGCACCATGAAATTACCTTTTGATATCTCACTTCATCTAGTTATTTAGTAAATTTCATTTGTAAACCTTGCTATGGTGTCCTAGTTAGCTACCAAATTGGATGTGATATTATTGTTTAATATCCTAATCTAATATTTGCTTGAAAAAATTAAATGCTTTGGAAATACATTGAACAAAGATACTTAGGACAGAAAATTAAACACATTTCCATAAAAAGCATTCTGAGGATTGAGTTAGTGGGAGTCTGACACAGTGAACTTTAAAGTTTTGAAGTGAATGCTTTCTCAGTATGCTTGGCTCTTACCTCAGCATGGTCATTATAAAAAAAAATAGGTATTTTGGTTACAGCACTGGAGAGGAGATAGAAAAGATCCAATTGACATTCCAAGAAAATATTTTCATTGTTACCATAAACCTGACAAACATCTAAGAGAGAAAGCAATTTCCATGACATATCTAAGCCTTCTGTCTTTGTTTAATGACTAGAAAGAATTCTTTATTGTACATTAATTTGCTAATTTCCATTTATTTTGATACTCATAGCCCGGTAATTCCCTATTCTATTGAAATGGCAGATCAGCCTAGGTGGCTCAAGGCTGGCTAGTGCTGAGTTCAATGCTCACATTAAATTTGATTCCTAGGAATGTAAGTAGTCAGACCTGATGCATATACTTCCCATTGGCCCACTCAATAAAAGGTTCTAAAGAGAATCAACTTATCTCTGCTCTTAACTTGGAAATCAATTCCGTCATCCTTTCTGTGTGATAGTGAAGAGTGAGACGAGACTACTATAAAGCAGAATCCTTGATTGATGATCAATATAGTGAATCTTCTGAGTTTTAGCTATTAACCTCATGATGCTTTTCAGAATCTACATACATTGCAGTTCAGGAATTGTTACAGGACATGGATAAATAGGATGTCTTTAAAAATTTATCATTACTCCCTCATACTTCATCTGTAGATCCATATAAGATAATGCATGGAAAACATCAGAAGGGTGATGGCTTAGAAGTGTAAAAGAAAAGATTAACAGTTGCATGTTCTACTTGATCAATGTCCGTCACTGTCACAGTTGAACTAAATTTAATTGAAATTGAATTTTATTTGCTAAAATGAAATAACAAATCAGACTGTTTCAGTATGTAAATGTTTGTTGCTGTTTCTTGAAAAACAAGATTTCTTTCTTACATAATCTAACTTACTTATCTCCTTCTTGACTAGTATATAAATAAAATCTGATCTCACATTGTGATCTCAGGCAAATGGCCACTTTAATTGGCTCTGGTACACAGAAACTGTGTTGTTTCCACTTAATTCCCTGATCTTCAGTTCAGCCATCTGCAGACTGGAATAAAAATAGTACCTACTAGTGGCATTGATGTAATGATTACATAAAATGAGAAAACACATGTAAGGTGCTGAGCTCGGGACTCACAAAAAGGCTCTATTAGACCTGCCTCCTAGGTGGACAATTGGTTTGCTTTCTACACTCAGCCAGTATCCATCCTCTCCTTTTGCCTTATTTTTACTCCATAGTAGTGTCACTTTCTAACAGCCTAATGATGCTTATTCTAATTGGACCGGTGGCTAGGTCGTCTCCTCACCATATTACAAGACTATGCGAGATCTTCAGGATGAGGTGTGTGCACTGGGATAGCGGCACTGTTACTAGTGTCAAGGTTGGAGTGAGACATGAGCGATAGTTAAGAAAGCGTTCTTGGGGGGTGACAGCCAAGACAATTTTTGGTTTTCTGAAAGTGACAGATAATCTCATTTGTTTTTGTGCAGATAGCAATTGTTGAACTGTAGAATAGATTATAATATATGGATATAGACATTATCAATTACTTGTTATACTTGATATTGCTTCATATTGATAAGAATATTTTATGTAACTATGTGATTGACTTTTATTAAAAACCCTTACAAATTTTCATCAGTGTAGGACAAACCTAAACATGTCTATCTGTGCATACATAGGGAATATTGTCAATATAATCTTTAAGATTATAAAAGTGGGGAGGATTATTATAATGGTAAAGATAATGAGGATCTTAATAAAATTTTTCACCTATAATTTTTTGGTGAAATAAACAGAATGGCTATATCTGACATGTTTGAAATATTTCACAAAAGGGACTTAAGAATATAATATTGCACATGATCATAATTTGGAGAAAAAATATAAAGAATTACATGTGAAGTATATACACACATTCAGTAATCTGTAGACAAAAAACAGTTATAATTGTGTCTGGAGGATTAGCAAATAAACGTGTTGAGATAATAATAAGTTAGTGTAATGAACATTAGAACTTAATAAGGAAAAGGAAAGTAAAAACAAAACAGAGACCTTAGGAATTGGAGAACCAATTGACAGACATCAAGGTGGGAACATAGGACTTTTGAGGAAGTGCTAATTTAGAAAAAGATCTGGATCCCAAGGAATGAGATTATTGTAGTTGAATCAGTGACAATGCATTGTTTTAATTTGATGTCTAAAGTTGCGTATATAATCAATATTTACCATGAATAGTCTAAGAAATTAAGAAACGTCTTTGGTATAAGCTAATAAAAGGAAGTTGAAACTCTAAGAAAAAAATAGACAATAACACTATGTACTATAGGGTTCAAAGAGAAAGCTCAGCAGGCAGGTGTGGTGGTAATCTAATTGTACTGAAATGTGATTTTGATTGTATGCTAATAAATAAAGTTGCCTGAGGGTCAGAGCTATTAGAGCCATAGCAAGAGTGTGGCGGTGGTGGCACATGCCTTTAATCCCATAGATCTCTGTGTGTTCAGGAATACAGCCAGCATTGGAGACATATGCCTTTAAGACCTAGGGGGCTATATATTCAGACAGTGACGAGGCAGTCATGTGTTTGGGTTTACAACCAATGAGGAGGCAGAACAAAATACTATAAAAAGATGAACAGACAGGATATAGCTCTCTTTCGGGAAGCTGGGACACCGCAGGAGGAAGGGTGAGATTTTAGCTCTGAGCTCTGACCTCTTGGCTTTCTCTTTTACATTGTTTCTGTATTTCTTATTTAATAAGATTTTTGGTTACATCTACAGGTAGGGACTGTTGCCACTAAGCCTGACAACCTGAATTGGATCCCTAAAACCAACTGGGTGGAAGGAGAGAACAGATTCTAAGAAGTTTACCTTTGACCTTCATACATGTGCCTTTGTGTGCATACAAATACATAATAGTTAATATGTAAAAGAAAATAAAAAGTACCATGAAATGTTCTACTGATTTAGGGAAACATAACTAATCTAGGTTTCTGTAAGTCATTCACATATCCTTATGAGTTTTTTTTTGTCTTTCTTTATCATGCAAGTACTTATTAGCTGCACAAGGCTTGATGATTTTCAAAAGAATATTTTTGTTGACTGGTGTTTAATTTTATAACACTTGTACTTAGAAAATAGAGAGTACATATAATCTTTCATTTGTTTTTATTTATATTTATTATTTTGAGCAGGGTCTCAGGTAGTCCAAGTTTGCCTCAAACTTACTATCAAGGCAAGGATGACATTGAATTCTTAATTTTCCTGACTCTACCTTTCAATTTCTGGTTTGCAGGTATGTGATATTAAAATATCATATTTTATTTATACTAGTCTGTTTTCATGGAAGTTCATATGTTTTCAATTTGGCATTAAATAAGTTATTATTAAGCCTCCTGTGCATAATAAACTCATTTCTGCTGCCTTCTTTGCATCTATCTCTAACTGCATGTGTTCCAAATCTTTAACAGTAACTGTTCTATGATCCTTGCAAAAATTAGGACATTAGACAGCATGTCACATCTAGGTTGTGGATAAGAACCATAAGAAAAATTGTCTTCCTTTTCATTCACAGTTCAATAATTATATTTCACTTGTCCCTTTGTTACAAATTTAGCACATTTAAAATTTTCCATTTCCTAACTTTATGTTCAAAATCAGATTAAAATACATGTGTAGATTAGTAAATTGGTTTTGGTGCTACTATTTAAGGCTAGGCCAAAATGTGTATTTTATAATTTTATAATCATTTTCCATGTTTTTATAGCTTACACCAGTCCATTTACTTTTCAGATATCTGTATGAAGTACTTAAATGTAATTTATGGGTGTGCTGATACGTTTTTTCATCAATTTGACAAAAGCTAGAGTCCTCCAGGAAGAGGGAACCTCAGCTGAGAAAATGTCTCCATCAGATTGCCCTGTAGGCAAGTATGTGGGAGTATTTTCTTGGTTAATGGTTGGTGTGAGATGATCCAGACTTTTGTGGATGGTGCCACACTGAGCAGTCATCATAGATGATATAAAATATCAAGCTCAGTGAGCCACAGAGAGCAGGGCTTTAAGCAATATCTACGTATGGCTCCTAAATCAGTTCTGGCCACCAGGTTCCTGCGTGAGTCCTGACATTTCTTCATGGCTGTAAGATGAGCTATCCTTCATCATACTGTCTTTATCTTAGTGACAGAAAGCAAACCAATGCAACGGGCCCTCTGCACGTGAGCAACTTGAAATTTGGAATGTCTTTGATCCTCTTTTCAATCTGATGCCATTCATGCAAATTTTGTTCACAAATTGTCCTTTTTTGATTAGTTTAAGGTTGGGTAGGCTATCAATTAGAGGTCCAACAATATCTTCATATGTGTCACCTTAAAGCTTATAATTTCTTTTCATTGTAATTCTTTCTTACTTTTATGTAAATCTACTCTACTTATATTCCAAATCTGTGCTTAAAAAGCATCCTTCGAGAAAAGCCTCATTTATGCCATATTTAAGGATTTCTTATAGATTTCAGTATCTATTGAACCATAAACATGCAGGAAGCAAAGAGAAATGTTCACTAATGTAATTACTACTCAGATAAATGGTATTATCAAGTATCTATATATATTAACTTGGAAGAGGAAAGAACCATATAAATTATAGAAACATGTAATAAGCATTTAATATGTTATTTGGGGATAATATCAACAACACTCAGATTTCTACTTACTTTATTTGAGAGGATGCTATATCCTTAGCTGGCCTAGTCCATACAGAAATGCCTTTGAACCCAACTCTCTGGACACTTACTCTAACATTCTTGCTTCAGCCACACCAGTGCCTGGTTACACATATGCACTGGCCTATGCATAGGAACTCTTACCTTTTACAATATGCAAATTTTGTTTAAAATGGGTAATCTTTTCTGAATCTCTACAAAGATATAAAATCACAAAATAATTATAGAAATAATTGTGTTTTTCTTTTATTGATAATAAATTTTATATAATATATGCTGATTACAGTTTTCTCTCCCACAGGAGTCCATAGTTAGGCCCACAGTTGAGAGGCTTAAGCCTTTAAGAAAGAAAGGGGGAAATTGGATTTTAAAAGCAGTAATACTGAATATTTTTAAAGAGACAACTTTAAAGTATTTGAATTTGTAAGGCTAAGAGGCTTTTTAAGTTTTTTTAATGTGTTTTATATTGTGATGTCTTTATTAATGTGTAATCTTGGGGATGAACAAGGAAGGATAGGTTGTGGCCTAACAGTGATGATTTTGTGTGTCAAGTGGACAAGGAGTCTGCAGTCCTGGCTAGTTATGTCAACTTGACCCAAGCTAGAGTCATAAAAGAGGAGGGAATACCAAATGAGAAAATGTCTCCTAAAATAGATCTGTAGGTGCTGTGTGGTGGTGGCACACGCCTTTAATTCCAGCTCTTGGGAGGCAGAGGCAGGCAGATCTCTGTGAGTTCAAGGCCAGCCTGGACTACAGAGTGAATTCCAGGAAAGGCACAAAACTACAAGGAGAAACCCTGTCTCGACAACAAAAACAAAAACAAACAATCAAACCAAAGATAGACCTGTAGGCAAGCCTATAGGGCATTTTCTTAACTACTGATAGATGTGGGAGAGCCCAGCCAATTTCAGTTGGGCCATTCTTGGGCTGGTGGTTCTGGGTTCTAGAGGAAAGCAGGCTGAGCAAGACATGAGGAACAAGTCAGTAATCAGCTCCCCTCCATGGCCTCTGCATCAGCTCCTACCTCCAGGTTTCAGTTCGCTTTTCATTCCTGTCCTGGTTTCCTTCAATGATGAAGGAAAATGCAGAAGTGTAAGCTAAACAAACCTCTTCCTCCCTAAGTTGCTTTTGGTCATGGTATTTCATTGGATCCAATAGAAACCCTAACTAAGACAGTCCTATATTATAACATTGGGCCTATAGTTAACAAAAAGTTACTGTGAGGTTTACAAAGAAAACCAACCAAATAAAACCAAAAACAAACAAACCATCCAATCAAACAAATTAACAAAAGACAAAACAGAATTTAAATTTCCTTGATGGAATAACAAATGCTTCACATGGTAGATATGCTTACTGCCAGGAACGCAGGTTATTTTTCATGTATGTAGCAAAACATTACTTAACCATTACTATACATGACTTCTGTGATTTTAATGAGTAGTTAGTTCAACTGTGAACATCTTAAAATAAAATATTAAACAGCTGTATCAATTCATAATGTGATAATCTATATTTTTGTCATTTTCTAATTCTTCTCTGTTAAATATTCAATTTTACCTACTTTTCACCCAACTTAAAAGAATATTAAATGTTGACCTTTTTTTATTTAATTTAGAATATTTATAATTCTGGAGATCTCTCTATGCTCGATAACTATTCATATTTCTTTTACAGTGAATTATCTTACTGATTACAATATTTCCACTCTTCTAAATGTTGCAGCATTCTATAAGATAAGTGAATCTCAAATTTGCACCCCTAGAAGTCATTTCCTACAATATACTATAAGAAAAATCATCATCAGAACACACACACACACACACACACACACACGCGTGTGTGTGTGTGTGTGTGTGTGTGTGTGTGTGTGTGTGTGTGACCTCAAGGGCAAGGATGAAGCTTTTCACTTTCTTCCAAGGACTAAACATCACATTAAAGGAGAGATCTATTATTTCAAAAACTTCTACTAAATTGAAAATAGATATTTCAATTTCTCATTTCAACAATGCTAGTTTTGTTCTTTGAAGTGTCACACAATAAATCTAAACTCATTTTCTTTATGAGCACTTTAATTATGTTAAGAAATAGCATGCTTCTCTATGCAGAACTCTCTTTTTCCCCATTATACATCATCAACACTTCCAACTTCTATTCAGCTTTCTTGTTTTAGAGACATCTCATTATTCAGATTTCTTTTTTAAAAATCTTAATTTAAAAAGCTATTTGATCTCCAAGAAAATTTGAAGTTTTAAAAGATAAAATAAATATATTTTGTATTTCATACATTTGTAATAAATGTATGAAAATTTTTTACGAATGCTAGAATAATGTTTGCTTTTCAACACATGTGCCATTTATTTTGGGCATAACTAGTTTAAACACATTCACCAGCAATAAGAAAATGACAGCTTCAATTTCCAATCAAATAGGACAACTCTGTCACAGACAGCAAGAAAATGATGATGATACAAAATTATCAGTGCAAAAAATTATTTTTCCTATGCAAGTAAGCATTTTGTAAAGTAGAGTGTGATATACATAGTATTTTCTTGTAAGGGACATTGACTGTAAAAATTAAGGGTACGTTCAAATTATTACATTTTAAAAATCTCTTTCATTTATGTCTGAAGTGTAGACAATTATAAAATGTGCTCAGCAAGATTATTGTGAGCACAACTCAATGGTTTTTGAAAAAAATAACAAATTGCTTTTGAGTAATTCAATCATTGTAATAATTGTTACATAACAATAGTATAACTAGAATTAATATTTATGTAGAAAGTTTCCATATTGTGCAAGTTCACTAAATTATATTTTATGTAAGCTACAAAACAAGATTTCAGCAATATATGAAATTAAAATAATAATTTACAAATGAATTTAAATGTTGTACATATATATGAGAATAAATAACTATTTGTTGGTAACTAGGTATAACATCAGTGTGTGAGTGTTAGAATATAATACTTTCTGATTGGTTCTCTGACTCTTGTGCTTTTTAGAAGGACTTTTCTTCTGTTGGCTTATTTTGTCACATTTTGATGTGATAGTTTTTTGCTTTTTCTCAGTATATTTTATCTTGTAGTATTTTAAAAAAAATGAATGAATGGATAGATAGATGGATGGATGATTGTAGCTGGAGAGTTTTCTCTCCAGGTCCTGCCAAACCCCAGCCATCTGACAGCCCACTTATAAAATAAACACACAAACGTTTATATTATTTAAACTGTTTGGCCTAATAGCTCAGGCTTTTAGCTATCTAGTTCTTACATCTTAAATTAATCCATTTCTATAAATCTATACCTTGCCACTTGGCTCGTGGCTTACCAGCGTCTTCACATGCTGCTTGCCATGATGGTGGCTGGCAGTGTCTCCCTCACTCATCCTTCCACTTCCCAGAATTCTCCTCTCTCCTTGTTCCCCTTACTTCCTGCCTGGCCACTGGCCAATCAGTGTTTTATTTATTGACCAATCAGAGCAATTCAACACAGAGACCATCCCACAGCAGTTGACGGTAAACCTAGCCACTAGAGTAAAGTTCAAAAAAAGGAACTGTCGTTTATACCTTCTGGGAGAGAAAAGTCAACTGTCCACAATGGAGTGAGACTGGGTAGATCAACCACTGCAGGACAGGCCTCATGTGCAAGAGTAGCTGACCAACAAAAAAAAAAAAAAATAGACTCCACAGTGTTTTGGTGTGCTATTTGGATACAGTTTGGTATTTCTGTTTTTTTTTTTTTTTTGTTGTTGTTGTTGTTGTTTGTTTGTTTGTTTTATTTTGCTTTTTTTTGTTGTTCTGTTCTGTTTTGTTTTTGGGTGTTGTATTTTGTTTTCTAGATTTTGTTGTTCTATACGATTTTTTATTTGTTTTTTTGAGAAAGAACTAAAAGTCTGGTAGGTAGAGAGGAGGAAAGGATGTGGACAAACTTGGGGGAGGGGAAGAATATGATCAAAATATATTTAAATTTAAAAAATGTTTTAAACTAAAAAAAGAAACAAACAAAACCAAAGAAACAAGCAAACAAAAAAGATACAATAATTTGCAAAATATTTTATTGAAAGGTTAATACTGCTGTCTTTTGGGATTTAAACATGTCTCAGTATTCCACATTGTCTTAGTTTAACTGATCATTTTCTAATTGTTATGTATATATGTTCATTAAAAACCCACTTAAGCCATGCATACGGTGGTGGCTCACATCTTTAATGCTAGCACTTGGGAGGTATAGCCAGGCAGATCTTTGTAAGTTCAAGGCCAGCCTGGTCTACAGAGTGAGATCTGGGACAGGCACCAAAACTACACAGAGAAATCCTGTCTCAAAAAAAAAAAAAAAGAAAGAAAGAAAGAAAGAAGAGATAAAGAATAGAGAAAAAAAGAAAACCTACTTAAATTACTAATTTTTATTTTTTTTATTTTTTTTGGTGGTGGCGCACGCCTTTAATCCCAGCACTCGGGAGGCAGAGCCAGGCGAATCTCTGTGAGTTCGAGGCCAGCCTGGGCTACCAAGTGAGCTCCAGGAAAGGCGCAAAGCTACGCAGAGAAACCCTGTCTCGAAAAACCAAAAAAAAAAAAAAAAAAAAAAAAAAATTACTAATTTTTAAAGTTTCTCCTATAATTTTCTTTCTTTACCAGAAAGGACTATACTTGTATTTTTACTCAGTCCTTTCCTCCTGAATATTTAAATAGTTTAACTCTTAATATTTCTACAAACTTTGATTTATATTTCTAAATGATGGCATCAGTCACCAAATTCTAGTTGAAAACAGATGGCTTAGTATGAAAATCAGGCACACTTATTACCAAAATTATCAGTAGCAACAGTTCCTCTAACTCAGGGTTCAGACTTCCTAATATTGTGATTTTATTCTCCAAGTAAAGTTGTGTTCCTTTCTCATCTAGGCAACACTTGCACACAGTGATAAATCTCAGTAGTGTTCTCTTATAAAAGTATACCACTTATCACTCCTGGGCTTAAGAGCTGAAAAACAGATTTATAATATTCACCAATCCAGGGAAGCATGGTGGCATGCAGGCAGACATGGGGCTGGAGTGGTAGCTGAGAATTCTACATCTGGATCTTCAGGCAACAGGAAGGAATAGTGAGCCAGTGGGCCTAGACTGAGTTTCTGAGACCTCAAAGCCCAACCCCCACTGGCACACTTTCTCCAAGGCCACGCCTACTTAAACAATGACAAGACTCCTAATTGTATTGGGTAGTCATTCCAGGTTTGATCTGGAAGTTCCAACCCCCACTGAGACTCTGGCAACTGTCCTGCCTATGAGGCGGGGACAAGGGAAGTGCCTGGAGACCCGAGATCTGGATGGGCGATCGCTCTCTCTGTTCCAGCACCCTGAACAGTAGAGGTTGACCAAGCAGAGCTCCAGAGAACACTGCTGGATTGCCATACACCTTCCCCAGACCCCACAACCTACCTATCCCTTAATTTGTAAGTTACGCCATTAAATAAATCTCCTTTTAACTATGTGGAGTGGCCTTAATAATTTCACCAATACCTAATGGTGCCTTTCCCTTTGAGCCTATATTAGCCATTTTCATTCAAACCACTGCAGTCACACAAACTAGTTCTAATTAATAAAATACAAGTTATATATATATATATATATATATATATATATATATGTGTGTGTGTGTGTGTGTGTGTGTGTGTGTGTGTGTGTGTGTGTGTGTGTGTGTACACATGGGAATGCCTGTAAGAAGCCTTTCTGGACTTAAAACATATAGAGTTCAGGAAACTAAGTGATTTCCCATCTAATGTTAGATAATTTGCATAATCTCCAAGTTTAAAAATGATGTTGTTCCTGTAATCATGAGCAGAAACCAAGAGAAGTCAGTGAGCCTGATAGGGGCACAGTACTTCAAAACAGCTTTTTGGTTTTTTTTTGTTGTTGTTGTTGTTTGTTTTTTTGTTTTATCTTGCCATTTGTATTTAGTTCTAATTGGCCCTATGAAACAGAGATTAAATAAGAAATTCCTTAATCTAGTATAAGTTATTCTTTTTTTCAAACGCTCTAATAATTACCAAATATTGGGAGAAAAGACAATAATTTTACTGCTATTCAATGTTGATCCCAAGTCTTCATCAGTAAAATAAATTATAGACAGATAATAGAGAGGGAGATATATAGATGACAGAGTGATAAAGGAGAGATATAAGATGAATAGAATATAGATGGATATATGTGATAAAGACATACGTGATAGATATACTTAAATGGTAGATAGATGTAAATGAGAGAAAGAATAAATAAATGCCATTAGAAAAACAAAAGGCAGAATCATGATCTTGAGTATTTACTCTCTCAGTTTTCTAAATGTCAAAAATGATGGAATAAAAAAAAAATCAAGAGGGATCTGTGGTTGGTATGTAAAATGAATAAAAATTTCTTAATAAAGAAAAAAAGAATATATTGGCAAGGGCATGAGAAAAGATTCTTTATATGCTGAAGATAATAAAAAAGACACAGACATTCTGATTAATATCGAAGTTCCTTATGAAATAAAAATAATGATAGCGTATGAGATAGCAATCACAAGCTTGGTTATTTATCTGCAGGTTGTCGCTTCAGTTCTGTAAAGGATACAATCATGCTCACACTGACATGAAAAACAATAGAAAAGATACACATAAACTTAGTGCTCATATATGCTCAAGTAAGTTGATACTAGGAAAGCATATTATATATATATATAATTCAAAACAAAGAAGTTCAAGCCAAACAAGATATTCTATTATTTGTAACAAGATCAGTGACTCTAAAGGGCACACTGTTACATGAAATAAGCCAGGCATAGAGAGACAGAAACCTTTTGACGTGGCTTATATGTAGAATCTGCAAAGCTGAGACTGGTAAACCAAGACAGCAGAAGGGTAGTGAGAGGAGCCAAAGCAGAGATGGCTGGTGTGTGTGGCTACACTTACATGGGAGGCCTGTGAGCCAATGTGTAATGCACAGAAATGACAGCTGAAATCATGAAATAGACTTTCAAACTAGCTAAACGGGAAAATTTGAAATATACTCCCCACAAATAATTACATACCTGAAATGATGGGCATAATAGTTATTTTCACTTTGTAATGTGACAATTTATATTTGTATTGAAATATTTCAAACCTAAAAATATGCATAATTACAAACACAATTTTAAAAGACACATTAATGCCAAGAACAAATTGCAATGGCGTCTAGCATGTAACCACATTTTAAATCAATTATCAGGTATTTACATACTTCTTGGAAATGGTTATGATTTTCATATTTGTTATAATAAGCTTATAATGATACTAATGTATATTCTTCTGGCTTTTGCCATTTTCATATTGAGCTGTTAGAAAGGAAAGCAGATTCCGGAGGTCAGCCTTCCACTTCTAGACTCTGTTACCACAAGTATTTTGGGAATTTGAGTCCTACCTGCTTTGGCACTTCAAATATTTTTACTGTCTAAATATATGTAGCTTCTTTTATTTGAAACATATTTCCTTTCTCTAATTAGATGCAGTCACATGCAAGAGAAAACCAAGAAGTTCACTGGGAGCCATGGTCTGTGGAACTTTCTTTATTCTAAACAGATATAGAATTACTCTCCACTTGTCTGGTACCAATTACTTTTCATATACTGGAATCCCTGAAGGTAACTTCCATCATAAGTTTATGATACCAGATAACTGTTGAATTGTTGAAAGAAATGTAAGCCAAATCTAAGTGTATGTGATGTGTGAACTTTTTCACAGCTTTTTAGATTTTGATATTTATCTCAAATCTTATTTTGTTTCTCAATTAAATGGTTTTTAACTGTGGCAAGAAGAAAAAAAATCATTGAGGTGGTTATTTGAGATGATTGTCAAGTTGACAAGATTTCTGATATCATTGTCTACAAGCCTCAGATCATATTGTGAGGGATTATATTTATTGGGTTAATTGGGAAGAGAAAGGTCACACTCAAAGGAGGCATAACCATGTTCTAGGCTGTGTTCATGGACTACATAAAAAGGTGAAAGCTAGCTATCCCCAGCAATCACAGTTCTCTGCTTCCTTGTGGATATCCATGGGCTGGTGCCTCACACCCCTGCTGTCAGAATGTCTCCACTATGACGGGCAGTCCCCTCTAACTGTGAGCCACAGCAAACTCCCGGTTAAATAGCTTTTGTTCGAAATTTAACCATGACAGTAGGGAACATGACAGAGTCAATCTAAACGCTCTTGCCAGACCTTTCTTTGTCCTTGTTTTCTTACAATTCTTGGTCAGAATGGGCAAAAACGGCACCATCAGGGAATAAGGATGAACTTGCTGTAAATTTTGACCTAATTACTTTCAAATTGGATTTGTTGTAACTCTTAAAGTAATTGAAATATCTTTTTCTGAGGCTGTCAGTCCTGTTTTCAAATTTGTGAGGTAAGGACATATGTAAAAAGACCGTGTTTCCCTGCATTTTGCTTGAGGATGGATACTAGCTCAGCATAGATGTTATGCTTCTTGCCTATCTATAAGCAATATATTTCCTTTGCACAGTTGGTCTATTTTGTGTCACTGTAGTAGACTTAAAAATGTAAGTGCTGGATCTCTGACTGGCTAGAGAACAAATAAGTTTACTTTAGGTACTGCCATTCAAAAAAATCTTTGCCAAACTCAGACAGCTGAGTTTATGAAAAGCCCCTGCAGACTTCTGGAACTGCATGCTTTAGTGACTTGTTACAGGCTTCTCAAGACTATTAGCAGTACACAATGATTGCTTTTGAAGGATAGATAACTTGCATGGTATTTATGCATAATAAGGCCACTAAAATGGGATTGAAATATTAAGCTATTTTCTGCATAAAGGGGACTAAATAAATACTGTAGTGGAAATAATCACTGAAATAGCAGTAATCATGATTTAAAAATTCCTTCTGAAGAAGTGATGTTCATTCAGGTGAAACCTTGGTAAATTTGTTATTGAGATTTGTGCAAAAATATGCTGTTACATACTGAGCCAAGGAACTAGAGGCAGGAGAATTGCCTAAATCCCTTGGAAGAGATGAAAGACAGTATAAAATAATGAGAAGCTGATCACACATTGCTCAGAATCATCATTAAGACATGAATATCAATTTGTAAGAGATTTCTTATTTCTTAAGCAAAAGGTGAACACCTTAGACATATGTATGAATCTACTGAGAAAAAGATGAAAAGATAACTTCAGAAATAAGAAAGTACTAGCATAGGAATTACAGAAAATGGAAGAAGGTACCAAGAACTTGGGAAAGCATTCTTAGGAAATAAATGAACAGTCTTTAGGAAGTGCTACATCATCAACAACATCATCAACAACTTTAGTATATCTATGCATTATACTGTGAGAAAATAAATGTTATTGATATCAATAATTACAAAATAATTTAGAAAACAAAGACCAAAAATTGTAAAAATTCCATCACCTTTCAATTATCTACAAGATTTCTGTTTAAGATCTGACAAAATATATGTAAACAGTTAAAACATCTAATGTAGAAAAACATTCCCCTGTTTCAAACACTCCCTTGACAGAGCTTACTGTTATAGTTCTGAGAAATGCATGCACCATGTAACGTCACCCATGGTTTTGCTTTTAGCAGGTTAGGTTCACTGTGTTAAATTTCAGACTACAAATATCAGACTGTTGCTGGAGGGCTTCTCTCCAGGTTCCACCAAGCCCCACAGTCCCACAATCCACATATAAAATAATCACTCAGACGCTTATATTACTTATAAACTGTATGGCCGTGGCAGGCTTCTTGCTAACTGTTCTTTTATCTTAAATTAACCCATTTCTATAAATCTATATCTTGCCACGTTGCTTGTGGCTTACCAGCATCTTTACATGTTGCTTGTCCTGGCGGTAGCTGCAGTGTCTCTCCCTCCTTCTTCCTGTTTCCCCAATTCTCTCTCCTTGTCCCGCCTATACTTCCTGTCTGATCACTGGCCATTAGTGTTTTATTTATATAGAGCAATATCCACAGCATCAGACTAAAGCAATAGAAGTAAACAACTCATGTTTGAAAATTACTGAAATTTGATAAAATGCTGTTCCATCCGACTTTCCTGAAAGAACCTGAGCCATTTCTTTATTCAGTATACATGCCTGTGAACACTGCTTCCCAATTGCCATGTGTGTGTGCTGCCTATGGGTTCAGGAAACCCATGTTACTGTTGGAAAGTATCTCAATAGATGAGAGGAAAGTACTTAACTACTGAAATGCATATGAGCTTTATGTCCCCAAAGATCTGTTTGTTCATTTCTCACTGGAGAAACATGTGGTTTTTACAGAGTGGTATGAGATTATCAATAATTATGTTTATTTTTGTTCTCTATTTGATAGTTATATAATATTTGATATCAATATCAAATATTCATACATTCTTCTCAAATTACCAAAATATTCAATTATTTTGATATAAAGTAAATATTGTTTATTTGTTCTGTTAGGTTAAATAATTTAATGTGGGTGTTGAATTCAAATCAGAATTAATATATGTTTATATTGTTATATAATACATACATGCATACATTTTTGCACATGAAAACCCTATAAATTCAGATTGAGCAATTCACATTATCAGTAACTTCATGTTGTACTTTATGTTGAATAGAATCATTTTTGGTAAATTTATGATTATCAGTTTTTTTTTAATATGTGATCATACCAGTGGTATTTTTTGAAATTCATGCATTTCCCAGGGTGCACATATTTTCTCCTATAATCAAATTTGAAGAAGCATAATATTTAGTTTATTCATTTAATCATCCTCTTTTCCATTGAAGAAAGTGAATATCTTATTTATTGAATATATATATATATATATATATATATATATATATATATAATGGAGTGGTAATCAATGAGAAAATAATCATTATCTAAGTTATATAAATTACACCTCACTTTTACTTATAAGTGCTCTTATAATTAATCAAATACCTGTTTTGTTCTAGACAACATATATTTAAACATAAACAACAGAGTTTACCTTCAAACGCTCCATAAAATTGTCAGTGGAGGTGGTATATGAAATATTTAAATTAGTCCAGTGTGTACACTTAGCACATTTTTATTTTTCCCTGGCGAAGTTTGCTACCACAGCTTACAAGAGGCAAATGACTGTGTCTTGTGTATGTTGGTTCATGTCTGATATTTCTTCAGCTGCACAAATGCTGTTCAGCATAGATGTGTTTTGGACACCCTAACTTATAATGTGCTCTATCTAACTTATGAGTAACTTCCATGCCCACAGAAATTAGCCCTTGTCTTTGTCCCCAAATGCCTAGAGATCATGTTGGAATATATCACATAGCAGCTTTATTCGACTTTGGAAGTTAAAACTGAATTAAGGAATTATTTTCTAAGGATTTCTCTATATAAATGAATATCAAAGTTCTGACAGCTAATACAATGAGAAATATGAGATATTTACATAAAAATAAAATAGCTTTCTTATACTAATGTAAGAAAGCAAATGGAGTAAATTTTCATTGACTATTATTCAATTTTTGTCATCTGGAGATATATGTATTTATGATCTAAGTGACCTTTCTTGTGTGGCTTTTAAGCATTTGTATTCTTTGGAAATCATTTGGATTCCAAATTCTGACATATCATAAAAATAATGAACTCAGTTATATTCTATAGCAAGACATTTTTTATATTTCTGTTTAAAAGTAAATAGAAATTTTTACACTTCAATTAGACTAATAATAATATTCTGGGGTACATATTTTTCCATTTATCTATTTTTTAAAAAGTCAAAAAATTGCTCATTATATTAAATGCAACTGCATTTCCTAATTCATTTTAATTTTAAAGTATGTATAAACTTATAAAAGCATTTTAAAAATGCATCCAATTTTCTGATTTATTTCTGGTATATCATAAAAAGTCAGTGCTAACTGGGACACTTAATAGTCTACTTACCTTGTATTAAAATGAGATCATTCTAGTCCAATAATCAGTTCAACTCAGAAATTACATATACCCATGAGGATCATACATGTATAAAATGATGGGATAAAATATTACTCCTTCAATATTTCTTAGTTGTTTGGATTTTGCTTTTTCTGTACATAAATTCTCTCAGTTTTCTTTTTTTAATGATTTCTCATTCTTCTATAAATTTATATATTTCCATTTTGATATTTATATCTTGACATTCAGCAGTTAGTCCATCTTTGCATGGTCTTTGGTTACACAGGCTGGAATTCCCAATTTTCTGCACCAAATTTTGTAAGTATAACATGGAGAAATTATTTCAATACTATAAAAATCATACTTACTGCAAAGGTAGAATAGTTATAGATTATAACTCATGGTGGCTTGAAGAAAAATCAGAGAAATAATATATGTATATATATTTACATGTGTATGTGTGTTACACACATACACATATAAATATACACATATATAAATAAATACATACAAATGTTACATTCTATGTACACACATATTAATATATTACTTTGCATTGAATATGTTATTATTAAATATATGTAACATGTAGGAATTGCAGTGTGCTACATTGTCCCTTTGTCAACTTATATGATATCAAAATTAGCTCCACTGATGGTATCCAATTTATACTACCTTGTACGATATTGTAACAGCATTCATTTCTAATTTAATCTTTCTAAGTTCCTCTTTAAATAAATTTATGAATATCATTTCATAGGAAAATTTCACAGATTTCCCTTTACTCCTTTGTTATTATATACTAATGCTGATTAGAAAAATCTGTGTATTTTCCTTTTGATTTTTTTTTATTATTAAGGAATTTTTTTTATTCATTTTACATACCAACCACAGATTCCCCTATCTTCCCTTCTTCTGCCCCTCCAGCCTCCTCTACAACTCATCCCCCATTCCCTCCACCAGCAACATATGGCCTCCCATGAGGAGTCAGCAGAGCCTGGTACATTCAGTAGAGGAAGGTAGTCATTACTAAGTCAGACTTGTGTTCTTAATACCACAAAGTCTTATCAAAGCTGAACTATCAACCCAAACTCTGCTCTAAACCTGGTATTTGATGGTCAGAAGGAGGCAGCTTGCCCGAAGAGCAGCACTGAGTGATGAAAAAGGCCTTGTCTGTGATGGCCTTGCCACACGCCCAGCGCTCAAACTCACCCTTCATTGTATCCCATTTCCGTCGCCATATCCGTCCCTGAAGCCCATTGCAAGCACTGATATTTTCTAAAGCAATGTCTTGATCTCACTTGGCACATGCTGCCTGTCCTACCCATGTCTCTTTCTTTAACTTCTCACTACAACTTTTAGAAACTGGAATTAAAGGAACCTGCAGTGGATCATGTATAAATGACAGTTGGGTACTCTTACTAGTTCCAGCTTTCAAAGTAGACAGAAACCTACAGGTTTCAAATGCATAAATTACTGTTGGTGGTGACACCTGTTCACATATGTTTGTGTAGTATTTATCAACTAAATAGCAGTGGAAATATCTAACTACTTTAGTACCGTGCCCTTAAATCTGTCACTACATCTCCACCATTTGAAATGCAGTAGGACACTGCCTAATATGCAAAGGGCCAACATAAATGCCATTTCTTGTTAAAGATGTCTGTAGAGTGGTAGTTAATGCTTAAGTTTGTCAAATAGCCCTTCCAAACTTATTCTTGTAAAATATACACAAAATAAATGGATCTACATAAACAAAAAAATCTAAGTGTAAAATCCCCATGTTATGTACTGAAATGCCATAATGACATCCATTATTATGAATAACTAGCATACACTAATAAAAATGGATAAATACTTAAAAGTTGAAAGAGGTGATGTTATTTAGAAATAGTGTGGTGTTTTGATTTATTATTGAACTGTACAACAGTGTGAAAATGAGTAAATGTGATGTATGCAGTGTGTTCTGAGATTCTGCTGAATGTAGGTTTTAATTCTATTTCAAATAATACAAAGACAGTGAATGTCTGTAAATAAAAGAAATCCAAGTGCAAGTCCCACGTTATGTACTAAGATGCCACAATGAAGTGGGTGTATTGCTAAAAGCATATTTACATATCTTATCTATGGACTAAAGTAGTTCTTTACTGTTTTACTATGTTGACTTGAGAAAGCATTAAGGGCAATAACCTAGACAAAGACTCACTGCATAAGTAGCATAAAAACTGTAAATTTGTGAAGGAAGATACACACCAAAGTCAAATTGTTTTCAATGGAAGAGGAGCATTTAAAATTATATAGATCTTTATTCTGAACTCTATAAAAACCCACACTCCCATGCATATACCCACAAAGACATATCACACCTGTGCATAATTAAAACTATGAAAGGAAAAGGCTTAAAATAAGTTGCAAGGTCTTTTTTAACATTGCAATTTATTTTTAAGGCATCAAAGAAAGAAGAAATACACAGAGAATGTTGTATAAAATTTGTTGCAACTGTATAGTGAATGATTAATGAAAGACAGGCAGAACAGTGAACAGAAGTAGCAAAATCTACGTCGCTACACCCAAAATGGTATTCATAACAGCCATGAGCTAGGCAGTGAATAAATACAAGATTGCTAGATAGAAAACAAATGCTAGAGAGGTAACATTTGATAGTAAAATGGAAGCTATATGGTGAAGTATGGACAGCTAATATGTGATAGATAATGGGTAGATGACAGATAAGCAAGTTGACAGATAGATGACAGAAGATTGATAAAGCTGTCAGTAGCAGGTGGCATATCACCATAATTACAAAAGTATCATTTTCTTCTGTAAACAACTTATAAAATCTTAGCCTTGTACAACCTATTGTTTAATGTATTTCCATTTGCAATTCCTTCTTTAGGGATTTATGTGTGTTTTCAAAGTTTTGATCTCATATGAGTTCACAGAAATACCTTCTAGTTTGCTTTTTGTCCTTTTAAATTTCCATGAACAACTTTTATTCTTCACACAGCATGCTTAATCTCTACCAAGATCACTTTAATTTACACATCTACAAAGAGAAGAGTCATTCACTCTTCAACAGTTCCCAATGTGAACATGAACCCTTTACTAACTATCCAAATACAAGATGATCACTAAGTGAACTTCTAATGAAGAGTTTCTTAAGTGCAATGACAGTAATGAGATGGACAATGAAGATCATTGTTTTCTCTAATTCTGCACACAGAAGAATCACCAGGAGAGCTTGTTAAAGCAAAGATTCCTAGACCCAGTGGCCCACAATTGTAACTCAGCTGCGCTATTACATTTTTAACAAGTTCCCAGATGATGTTTGTAGACAGCAAACCCTTCTCTGTATATTCATGAGAGAGGTGCAAATCAGTGCCTTCTATAGGATTCTCTTGCTTCGCATCATTCACTGGCATTAAATTGGAAAGGACCCAATGATTCTGAGTTGAAAGGTGATTTATGCGTTTCATCCCATAGTACACTAAAAATCTTAAGATCAACCCTTTTCCTGAGAGTCATGACTATCTTGTGATATATGTATATATATATATGTGTGTGTGTGTGTGTGTGTGTGTGTGTATGTGTGTGTGTGCATGTGATATGTATATATAATATATATGTGTATAAGTATATATGTGTATATATAAAGTTATTTACTTTCAAAATAAATATGGAAATAATTTATAAAGAGTTTGCATACATTTTAAAAATTCATATATTTAATAACAGATATAATATTTTCTACATTACATGTTCTTAGCTATTTATTTATAGTGTTACTCAATTTTGCATAGTAGTTACTCAAGTATACAATATTTAATCTCCATACTGATATTGTAATACAAGTTAATAGTTTTTGTTTTTTTTTTGCAAAACCAGAAACAATTTTTTAGAATGTTTCAAACTCCTATGACATTGACGAAACATTGAATTTGCCCTTTCAGTCTTCACAACTGGAAAAACAAGTTTTCATTGCTTTTGGTCCTTGTTGCTAATTAGATGACATGGTTCTACAGAAGCAGCAGAAGCTGCTCACTGGGGCCTGTGCCCCTGACCATGTCGGCACTGAAGCGAGGCTGCTCAGTAAACAGGGGCCTGTGCCATTGATTATGTCGGCACTGAATCGAGGCTGCCCAGTAACAGGGGCCTGTGCCCCTGACCATGTCGGCACTGAAGCGAGGCTGCCCAATAGTACTTTCTGGAATTTCTGCTATGAATGTATGCAAAATAGAACTGTAGTTTCAAACTCCCAAATTATGAGTGCTGCCTTTGTAATAACAGATACAGCAGAAATTATGAATCACCGAAGTCCATACATCACATGGAAAAGAGGTTGGAATGAGAGAGTAAACCAGTTTTAGAAGGAACATTAGATACTGTTGGTAAAGACCTGCATGTCCACGATAAAAGCACTGATAGTTGGGAAAAATGCATAGAGTAACAAAATACTTTATTGAAACATTGAAGATGATTAATAGGGAATCCAGACGATAAGTATACAGGTATTCCACTAGACTCTTCTCAAAGACAACAGAGTTCCTTTTGTGTGGTAGTGATACATGTATCTGATAGAATCCTTTAGAGGAGTTAGTTCCAGAAGGTACACTTCATCCATTATGCCCCCCTGCGATCCAGGTACAGGGCGGGGGAATGTTCAGCCAGAAGAGATAGTTTGTAGGAGTGTGAATAAAAGAGGACTCTTCACTATGTGACTGACAAGAAGCAGAGAAGAACCCAGGGAGGAACCAGGTACAATATATTGAGACCTACATCCTTCAGCTCAAAAACTTGAAGCATCCAGACCTACCCCATGTAGTGCTACCAACTGAGAACCAATCTTCAACACATTTGAAGGTTTAAGAGGTACTTCATATCAAAGTATAATGAGGTTATAAGGCTATATGTTCAACTATTAAGCATCATTTTGGGAAAACATGTTTTTAGGCATCTTGGCAAGAAATAAATAACACTTAGTCAAATACTATAATCAGAACATAAAGATTTAGCCTAAAGGCAAAGAAGTTGAGAATGGTCCAAAATCTTGTGTTGAATGTAGGGGTTGAAGACTGTATCACAGAACATCTCAGAGATATAATCGTAAATGTGAAGACCAGCTCTTTCAAGCAATAAACCTCCTGAAAGTCTTAAACAGGTCATGTCCTCATAGATTTTTAAGGGGTTCTAAGGTATAAAAGAGCTTTTAAAAAATCAATTGGGTTTGATTTTGTCTTGTGGAGTACATTGTAATTTGATATAAGAGGCTGCCAGACTTTTAAAGAAATTATATTAAATTGTGTGGAAAAAAATGTCAAAACCTGTTTTTGTTAAAGAGGCTTTTGTACCCATCACAAGCTACAGATAGGATGGTAAGATGCACACTGGGTGAGAAAAGAAGGGAGGATATAGAGGATGAAATAAAGAAAGAACACAGGTCACTGGGCTAGATCTGCAGTAAATCATCCCTGGGCAATGAAGCTAGGCTAATGAGGGAACTGTCACCATATTCTGGGCAGGAATGCCAAGCTGCTGGGCACAGAGGACACAGGCAACTTTCTTTCTCCTTTCTGGAGACCGTGTGCTTCTTGACTTCAACTGGGTGTTTTGTTTCCAAATCTTACAATGTACGACTTCTTATGAGCTTCTCCTATGATTGTTGTTGTTGTTTATCAATTAAAAATGCTGTTTTTCAGAGTAGTTCAGTTATTCACAACTTTCATGTAGTTGTGTTTTTTATTAGTAGAAAATAATGGAAGCAGATGCAAAGATCCACAGCCAAGCACCAGGCTAAGCTCCAAGAGTCCAGTCAAAGAGAGAGAGGAAGGATTCTATGAGCAAGGGGCATCAAGATCATGATGGGGAAACCTACAGAGACAGCCAAACCAAACTAGTAGGAACTCATAAACTTTAGACCAACAGCTGTGGAGCTTCCATGGGACTGGACTAGGCCCTCTGCATGAGTGAGACAGTTGTGTAGCTTGATCTGCTTAAGGGGCCCCTGGCAGTGGGATCAAGATTCATGTCTGGTGCATGAGCCGGCTTTTTGGAGCCCACTGACTAAGGTGGGACAACTTACAAAGCCTTTTCGAAGTGGGAGGGGCTTGGACCTGCCTCAACTGAATGTACCAGGCTCTGCTGACTCCCCATGGGAGGCCTTGCCTTGGAGGAAGTAGGAGTCAGGGGTGGGTTACAGGGAAGGCTGAGGGGTGAGAGGAGGAAGGGGAGGGAGATCTGAGATTGGTATGTAAAATGAATAGAAAACTTCTTAATACTAAAAAAAAATTAAAATAAATAATTAATCAAAAATGTAAAAAAAAGTGAAAAAAAATACAAATATTTTTAAACTTGTAATTGGTAAAGAATCTTCTTGTTGAAATTCACCAGTTTTGCCATTGTTGATATGGGGAGCGTAGGACGCAATGTCAAGTGCGCTGTCCCTTGAAAATGAAGTTTCTCTGTAGTATGTTTGTATGACTTAATTTAGAGTTAGGTAAATTTACCTAAATGTGCAGCTTTACAATTTACTTTTCATACTTTATTAGTGTTTATTCTTAAAACTGATAAATTATTTGCAAGAAATCAATTAAAATTAAAATCAATCAAGAGTTATGCATTAAAGAAATCATGTCTCAACACAATTTTAGTTTTCTAGAAAGCTAGTTTCAACACACTCAGAACCATGAAGAGCACACTTCCAGAAGCTTTATCTCCTTTAAATAAATAATCTCACAGTATTTTATACACCTACTTACAGATAATTCTCAGAAACACAAATATATAATTTTTGAGTATATACACATAAAAGCGATTTATTAAATTTGAAGTGTCTATTCCCTTTGTATTTAGAAATGTATTCCTCATGTAAGGTGGGTGAACATAGAGTTACATAAGTAAATGTTATGATTTATCAGGTACTCTCACTACAAGA
The DNA here is from genome assembly GCF_004664715.2 of Peromyscus leucopus. Taxonomy (NCBI): domain Eukaryota; kingdom Metazoa; phylum Chordata; class Mammalia; order Rodentia; family Cricetidae; genus Peromyscus; species Peromyscus leucopus. The sequence continues at coordinate 11,053,000 of NC_051070.1, read as the reverse complement.
ATCTAAGCTCATGTTAATGAGAATATCACTCTGTCATATCTAATCCTGTAAAGAACTGAGACTTCAGTCTGAGACAAAATGACACACAGAACACAAAGACTTGGAAAACACACACACACATGAACATGTAGACACACATGCACCCCATGATAGACACAGACACACACGTGTACAAATATCTTTAGACATTTGATTTAACAAATGCATTAAGAACCTTACAAACGTTACTGATAATTTAAAAATACTATTATATGCTGACTCATTAATATGCATATTTACTCTAATAAAAGTGTAACTAAATAATTCAAAACATTTTGTTCACTTAAAAGTGACAAAATTAAATTCATTACATACTAACATAAAAATATTTTTAGCAAAAACAACCACATTTTCCAAAAGGAAAACACAAGGCAAGCAGAGAGGTAAAATCGCACTCCATTTTTTACAGGTTATTTAAACATAAGTTAAAGTTAATTACGACTACATATATCTACTGTAAATGGTATCTGTGAGCATTAATTTTACTTGATGTATATGAGAAAGGGAAGAGTGTCATAATAATCTCCAAGTAGTTTCAGATATTATTTTCGGCACAACACCAAAAACGAACTGGAAGTAGTTTCTAAAGGTGTAATTATAATGAATCTAAAAATATAATGAGTTTTTATGCTTTCAATTTAAGCTTTCTGTTTAATTTCAAGTGCTCCTTATGCTTTTCTATAATCAGGTGTCTGTTATTTTCAATATATTGCTTGGTAGAGTTATATTTTAAAATTTTCACATTCATTATATAATATGAAATATTTTTAGTATCAGTACATTCCTAAAAAATGGACTAAAAATGAAATAATGAAAGTAATTCCATTGTAAGTGTCAATATAAATTATAAAAGTTAGTACAAGACAATGTCATAAATCCTTTAAAAACTGAATTGAGCACAAATTAATGAAAAGATGTACCAGGTTTTTAAAATTTAAAATGTGTCATTATGGGGCTACTGATGGCTCAGCAGTTAAGAGCTGCTTTTCCAGCAGACCACGGTTTGACCACAGTGAAATATAATATTTCTTCTGCATGGTTTATACCACAGAATGATTGGTCAGAAAAGAACATCTTCCCTGGTTTGGGACTTTTTTCTTTCTTTCTTTCTTTCTTTCTTTCTTTCTTTCTTTTTTTTTTTTTTTTTTTTTTTTTTTTTTTTTACTTTTAACACACATGACATGAATACCAAATGGGGAAGGACAGCCTCTTCCATATATGTTACTGGGAAAATGGAATTTCCCAACACACACACACACACCAAGAAAAAGAAGACCCTACACCCTTACAGCACACCTGAATTGAAATGTGTTACAAATACCATGGAAAGCCCAGAACAATCAAGTTACCCAAAGAAAATGCAGGAGAAGTTGCTGTAACACAAGTAACATGAATGGTAGTTGGGGATTAAGTACCAAAATATAATCAAACAAAGAAAACTAGATAAATAATCATACAGAATAATTCACAACAGCAAAGAAATGAAGAAAAGAAATTAAATACAGAATGGAAACATATTATTTATAATTTGATAAATTTTAATCAACTTATTAGCAAAACCACAAACTGATGAAAATATATACTCTGATTTCTCAAAAAGCAGTAAAAAAGATAAACCAATATATAAAATTATGCTTAACATTACAGATTTTTTTATCTAAATGCAAATCGAAACCGTAATGAAACATCACATTACTACTTAATAGAAATGGCCAATATGAAAAAGACAAATAATTGCAATTATCATTGAGGATGTGGAGAACAGAGGCATGTACACACATTACATCTGTTAGTGAAAACCTACATAATACAGATCTTAAGAAAAACTTTGCAATATTTTGCCAAAAATATAAAAAATGAACTAATATATGATTCAGCAATCCAACTTCTGGGCATGGGACCAATGATATAAAACCAACAGGGCAAGGGGATCCCCAAGTCTGTTCCCGAATGAATTACATTTACAATTGCCAGACTAAGAAATAAGTCTGTATGGAAGAGCTGTCCCCACTACTCATCAGTCTTATGGCAGCATGAGCAGGGAGGGATGGCCCCTCTCCGCACACATGAACGCCTGAGACAGGTGCAAGAGCTGACCCTGAGGTCATAAGAGCAGGGGAGCTGACCTGGCCCCTCATCTGCTGCAGCACTCAGTACAGTGGCCCCTACATCTCACCGGGGTAATACGGTAGAGCTGGCCTTGAAGGTGTATGTGTGGGAGAACTGTCCCTCAGGACATGAAAGCAGAACTGGCCCTGCAGCAGCAATGCTCATCTATGCAAGGGGTGCACTAGCCAGGGAAAAGCTGAAGAGCTCACTCTGGTGGTGAAGAAGGGGAAGCTGATGGGCTGACCAACAACGCAACTACTCAGACCCAGAACCAGGGTTGTATGTTGGCCTCCCCAACATCCAACCCATCTGAGATCTACTGGAGCACGGTGTGTGTGTGTGTGTGTGTGTGTGTGTGTGTGTGTGTGTGTGTGTGTGTGTGTGTGTGTGTGTGTGTGTGTGTCCTGCGGACCCAGGGATGCAAGATCTCCATGACACAGGCAACAAACAGGATGTTCAGAAAGAGGCCCACTGAAGGCCCAGCATTGACCATTGACAGTGTAGCAGAGACTGGGGCCTCAAATCAGACCAATGACTCTGCGATGAATGTCTGCACGTAAAAATGTATGGATAAAAAGTTTTACTGCGTGACTCATTGTGTTACACCACTACAGCATCCAGGATCAGATTATCTCTTTCTTCCTTTTGTCCTCTTTTTTTTTTTTTTATACTTTTTATTTTATTTTATTTTATTTTATAATACTATTCAGTTCTACATAGCAGCCACAGATTCCCTTGTTCTCCCCCTTCCTGCCCCCTCCCCTTCCCCCAGCCCACCCTCCATTCCAACCACCTCCAGATCAAGGCCTCCCCCGAGGACTGGGATCGACCTGATAGACTCAGTCCAGGCAGATCCTGTCCCCTCCTCCCAGATTGAGCCAAGCGTCCCTGTATAAGTCCCAGGTTTCAAACAGCTAACTCATGCAAGGAGCCAAGGACCTGGTACCACTGCCTAGATGCCTCCCAAACAGATCAAGCCAATCAACTGTCTCACCTATTCAGAGGGCCTGATCCAGTTGGGGGCCCCTCAGCCTTTGGTTCATAGTTCATGTGTTTCCATTCCTTTGCTTTGGCCCTGTGCTTTATCCAACCTTGCTTTCAACAATTCTCGCTCATATAAACCCTCCTCTTTCTCGCTAATTAGACTCCCGGCGCTCCACCCGGGGCCTAGCCGTGGATGTCTGCATCCAGATTCCTCAGTCCTTGGATGGGGTTTCTGGCACAACTATTAGGGTGTTTGGCCATCCCATCACCAGAGTAGGTCAGTCCTGGCTTTCTCTCGGCCTTTGCCAGCAGTCTATTGTGGGGGTATCTTTGTGGATTTCTGTGGGCCTCTTTAGCTCTTTGTTTCTTCCTTTTCTCATGTGGTCTTCATTTACCATGGTCTCCTATTCCTTGTTCTCCCTCCCTGTTCTTGATCTAGCTGGGATCTCCTGCTCTCTTTCCCTCGACCCACGTCCTTCATTGCTCCCACTCATGTCCAGGCTGTTCACGTAGATCTCATCCATTTCTCCGTCATTGGGTGATCCCCGTGTCTTTCTTGGGGTCCTGTTTTCCAGGTAGCCTTACTGGTGATGTGAGTAGCAGTCCAGTCATCCTTGTTCTACATCTAGTATTCTCCTATGAGTGAGTACATACCATATTTGTCTTTCTGAGTCTGGGTTACCTCACTCAGGATAATTTTTTTCTAGATCCATCAATTTGCCTGCAAACCTCATGATGTCATTGTTTTTCTCTGCTGAGTAGTATTCCATTGTGTATATGTGCCACAATTTATTTATCCATTCTTCAGTTGAAGGGCATCTAGGTTGTTTCCAGGTTTTGGCTATTACAAACAATGCTGATATGAACATAGCTGAGCAAGTGCTCTTGTGGTATGATTGAGCATTTCTTGGGTATATGCCCAGGAGTGGTATAGCTGGATCTTGGGGGAGATTGATTTCCAATTTTCTAAGAAAGCGCCATATTGATTTCCAAAGTGGTTGTACAAGCTTGCATTCCCACCAGCAGTGGAGGAGAGTTCCCCTAGTTCCACATCCTCTCCAACATAAAATGTCTTCAGTGTTTTTGATCTTAGCCATTCTGACAGGCATAAGGTGGTATCTCAGAGTTGTTTTGATTTGCATTTCCCTGATGATTAGGGATGTTGAGCAATTCCTTAAAAGTCTTTCAGCCATTTGAGTTTCCTCTGTTGAGAATTCTCTGTTTAGTTCTATAGCCCATTTCTTAATTGGATTGTTGGTTGTTTTGATGTCTAATTTCTTGAGCTCCTTATATAATCTGGATATCAGTCCTCTGTTAGATGTGGGGTTGGTGAAAATCTTTTCCCATTCTGTAGGCTGTCCCTTTTGTCCTCTTTTATCTCTAACATTTTCTTTTGTTTTATTTGGGTTGGGGGATGAAGAGAGATGGGTGGGATTGGGAGGCATGATGTGAAAGACACAAAGAATAAACAAAAAGAAAGTTGAAAAGAAGAAATCAGGTTATGCCTATGTGTCAGTCAGTGGAGGAACAATGAAACCAAAGGCAGTCTGCAAACACAGGAAGGTTAATGTTGGGAATTATATAGTATCTAAATCACATTAATCTTAGCCTTTAAGAAGATCTAAAAATGATTGTCTTTTTTCATTTTTAAATAAATATTTTTATTTTGTAATTAATTTAATTTTACATGTTAGCTACAGATTCCTCTGTCCTTCCTCCTCCCACCCTCCAGCCTCCATCCCCCCCAACCCACCCCCCATTCCCACCTCCTCCAAGGCAAGGTCTACCCTGAGGATTCAGCTCAGCCTGGTAGATTCAGTTGAGGCAGGTCCAGTCTCCTCCTCCCTGCACCAAAGCTGAGCAAAGTGTCTCAGCATAGGCCTTAGGTTCCAAAAAGCCAGCTCATGCACCAGGACAGGTCCTGGTCCCACTGCCTGGGGGCCTCCTAAACAGTTCAAGCTAATCAACTGTCTCACTTATCCAGAGGGCCTGGTCCAGTTCCACGGGGCTCCTCAGTTATTGGTTCACAGTTCATGTGTTTTCACTAGTTTGGCTATTTGTCCCTGTGCTTTTTCCAATTATGGTCTCAATATCTCTTGCTCATATACTCACTTCTCTCTCTCTCGCCGATTGGACTCCTCTAGCTCCACCTGGGGTTTGGACGTGGATCTCTGCATCTGTTTCCACCAGTCACTGGATGAAAGTTCTATCATGACAGTTAGGGTGTTAGGCCATCCGACCACCAGTGTAGGTCAGTTCAGGCACTCTCTCCACTATAGACCATTGCCACTAGTCTATAGTGGAGGTATCTTTGTGGATTTTTGGGGCCCTCTCCAGCACTCAGCTTCTTTCTATTCCCCTGAGGTCTTCTCAAAGGATAACCAGACTGCAACTCACAACTCCAGTGAGGCTACTTAGTAAAGGGGACCATAAGAAAGACACAGGGATTGCCCAGTGACAGAGAAATGGATGAGATCTACATGAGCAAACTGGAGGTGAAGCGGGGTAATGAAGGGCAAGATTTGGGGGGGAAAGTGAGCTTAGGGGAGTGGGTCATCCTAGCTGGATCAGCAACAGAGTGGTAGAACAAGGAAAGATTGATGTCTTACAATCAAATGTCTTGATTGTAAGAAGATCCAGTTACCTGTGGACAGGTTCATTCTCTAATTATCACAGATTGTACACATAGGAGAAAGTGAAATGAGTCTGCATTCCTGATGAATGCAGCATAATGTTGCATCAAGCTCTTGCCGAAATGCAGAATGCCTTCAACTATGAGCTACAATGAAATCTTACTCACTTAAGTTGTTTTTATCATCGTAACAGAAAGAGAAACTCAGACAACACACAATTGTGGTGGTATTGTGTTCCCCAAAATATTGTGTACCCTAATAAATTTATCTGGGGTCAGAGAACAGACAGCCACTAGATACAAAGGCTAGAAAATGGTGGCACTCACACCTTTAATCCTAGCATTCCAGAGATAGAAATCCCTCTGGATCTCTGTGAGTTCAAGGCCACATTGGAAATAGTCAAGCATGGTGACACACGCCTTTAATCCCATAAGATCTCTGTGTGTTCAGGGTCAGAGCTATTAGAGCCATAGCAAGAGTGTGGCGGTGGTGGCACACGCCTTTAATCCCATAAGATCTCTGTGTGTTCAGGGATACAGTCAGCATTGGAGACATATACCTTTAAGACCTAGGGGGCTGTACATTCAGACAGTGACGAGGCAGTCATGTGTTTGGGTTTACAACCAATGAGAAGGCAGAACGACATACTATAAAAAAAACAAACCGACAGGAAGTAGGGCTCTTTTCGCGAAGCTGGGACAGCAGAAGGAAGGGTGAGATTTAGCTCTGAGCTCTGACCTCTCGGCTTTCTCTTTTACATTGTTTCTGTGTTTCTTATTTAATAAGACGGTTGGTTACATCTACACACAATGGAATTTAGTTATGAAAATTAGGAAACTGAGTCATTGTGCCAACATGGATTATCTTGCATACAGTGTCTTAGATAAACTTAGCAAGGTAAGAATTACAAATACAGCTTTAATTGTCATACACATACAATCTAAAAATAGAGAGAGAGAGATTTGTAGATGGGGAAAGTGGAAAGGTGGTTCCCAGAAGCTGAAGTTAACTTTGGGAGGTGTTAGGAAAATTATCCTAAGTCAAGGTCTGTTACACAGTACGATAAGAATAAAAATTATATATCATAACATTGAGAAATGCTCAGATGTTCAATATATGGTCTACAGTTAACAACACAGTGCAGTTTGAAAAGAACTGAGTGTATGTTATTTTCAACAACATAAGTGATAATGATCAAGGTAAAAATTAGCCAAATGTCATTTTAATTATTCATATTATACAAGATAAATATATGAAATTTAATTTTTAAGCACATATTAAGCCAGCAAGTGATGGATTATAGTTTTAAAAATCTAGCTAGTATAATATCTAATTATAACATGTTTTATACATACATTATCACGTTTTGATGGAACAAATTACCAGCCATGTTTCAATTATATTCACACCTTAAAATAAAATGGCAAGTCTATCAAGGGACCAGCAAGATGGCTCAGTATGAAGAGGTTTGTTTAAGCCTGAAGACCTGAGTGCACTTCCTGGTGCACAGTTGTGGGAAGGGGAGAACAAAGTCCTGTGGAAGTCCTTTGACATCCCCACACAGGTTCTGGTATATGAACAACCACATAAGCTATATAAATACATATAGAAATCTTAAAAACAGTCAAAACTGTCATACATATCAACTGTGGTTAAAAATTACTAATCTTATAACATGTTTAGCTAAAAGATACTGGATCTATTTGAACATTTTCAACAAAATAATTGAAAATATAATATTTGACATTAAAATATAAATTAAATAAATAAAAATGTGTTTTATTATTCTCATTTTCCACATTTATTTGTCTTGACTACTGAAGTTCTTTTTTTCTAATTAAGCAGCATGTAAATAAACATGTATTATACTTTTAAAGTAGTATATATTGTATTTGGAATATTGTTAACAACAGTCTACAGCCATTATTAGAACTAAAAGTTTCTCATGACTTGAAATATAAAATTTATTTCTATCCCACTAATACCAAATTGAGTATAAAATGTGCCAGACGGTGGTGGCACATGCCTTTAATCCCAGCACTCAGGAGGCAGAGGCAGGTGGATCTCTGTGAGTTCAAGGCCAGCCTGATCTACAGAGCAAGATCCAGGAAAGGTGCAAAGCTACACAAAGAAACCTTGTCTCAAAAAACCAAAAAAAAAAAAAAAAAAAAAAAAGTGTATAAGAATGCTAAAAGAATTAAGAATATATAAATGCTAAATTTTGTTCTATCTTTCTCTTATGACAAATATATTATTGATATCAGGAACTTTGGTTTTTGGATATCTGTATATGTGTACACATGTGTATGTATGTGTGGTTTATGTCTACACGCATGTATATATGGTTGTGTGTGTGTGTGTGTGCGCGCATGCATGCGCGCATGCATGTGGAAGAAGAGATACTGAGTCTTCATCACTACTGATCTTATCTCTTGAATTTCATCATTTATTGATTGGCTAGACTAGATGAGCCAGGATTTCTCAGGATCTGCTTGTCTCTCCACACAGCTCTACTCCCCAGTCCTAGGGCCTAGGTGATATATGCCACCACGCCAGGTCCTCCCTCACATTGAATAGCAGGTACTTTGTTGAATAATCCATCTCCTCACACCAAGAAATACATAAATTCAAAGAAGCTCTTATTCCAAGATGAATTTACAAATACTGAGCTAATTTTTATTCAATTTACCAAAAATGACAAAGAAGTGAATGTAGATGAAATTCTGAACAGTCTTAGTAAATAAGAAACACAGAGCCAAATACAAAGTTAATAGCCAAAGAGATCAGAGCAGTAGCCATGACTAGCTTTAGGTTACCACCAGCAGTAGCTTCCCCAGAGAGTTTCTTCATGTGCAACTTGTGTTTTTATTGCTTTTCTGTTCTGCCTTCTCATTGGCTCTAAGCCCAGCCACATGACTTCCTCATCACTGCTTATCTATACAGACCTCCAGGTCTCTATGATTGATACTGGGATTAAAGGTTCGTGTCACCACGCTTGGCTGTGTCCTTGACCACACAGAGACTCTGCCTGCCATGTGGTCAGATTAAGCGCATGCGTTGGCTCTGTTTATGGCTCACTTTGACCACTATTCTCCGGGCAACTTTATTTGTTAACATACAAATAAAATCACATTTCAGCACAAATAAAATATCACCATAAGTGAACAAAAATAATATTCCAAAGTATGAATATAAAATTCAAAATATTTTAAAATTAACTTTGCAATCTAGTTATAGTTGAATTTACTAGACAACAGGAGAAATTTCTTCAGTCAAAATGTAGTGGCTTTAGCCTTTATGTCTCCTAAGAGAGAAGAAAGCCAGTTGATAAAACTTATATTATCTTTATAAGTATCAAGAAACTTTCAACAAAGTATGCTCCTTTACTAAGGTCTCAAAAAAAAAAAAAAAAAAAAAGATACACACGGGCAAAAAATCCTGCAACTGCAACAACAACAACAAAAAAGATTACAAATTTTATTTGTTTATTTTTAAAATGTCTGTTTTCTTCTTTTTAAAATTTATTCTTCTCTCATACAATACACCCCAATTACAATCTTCTTCCCTCCCTCTACTCCTCCAATTTCCCTTCACCTCCTCTCTCCCCCAGATCCACTTCTCCTCTGCTTGCCTCCAAAAAAGAACAGGTCTCCGTGGGAGATCAACCAAACACACAGCATAACAAGTTACAATTCAACTAAACACAAATCTTCATATGAAGGCTAGATGAGGCAACCGAGTAGGCGGGAGAGGGTCCCAAGAGCAGGCAGATGAGTCAGAGACACCCCACTAGGAGTTCCACAAAACACAACAAGCTAACAACCATAACATATATGCAGAGGACCTGGAACAGACCAAGGTGGCCTCCGTAGTTGCTGGCTCTGCTCCCTATGAGCCCCTACTAGCCCTGCTTAGTTGATTCTGTGGGCTATGTTCTCCTGTGTTCTCAACCCCTCTGGCTCCCACAATTCTTCCTACCTTCTCTCCTTTGGGTTCTCAAGCTCCGAAGGGAGGGAACAAATAGAGATCTCCAAATTAGTCTCTCTTTCAGGCTAATGTTTGCCTGTGGGTCTCCGCATCTACTTCCAAGAGAGGAAGCCTCTGATGCTAATTAGACTAGGTGCCGATATATGAGTGTAGCAGAATCATTATAGTTAAGAGTACAGTTAGGAATCATTCCACTGATTTTTTTTTTTTTCTACCATAGGTCTCTGGACTATCCAGTGTCCAGTTCCTAGTAATCCAGGCAGTGTCTGGCATGGGCTCCCTGTCCTGGAGTTGACTCCAAATTAGTCATTAGTCGGCCACTCCCACAAATCTTTGTTTTCTTAAGAGTGAGAGAACGGAGTGGAGCTGGAAAGCTGGTGAACTGGAGAGGATCCAGGAGGAGGTGAGGTAGAGGAAACCGTGATCAGAATATGTTGTATGAAAAAAAAATAAACTTATAAAAATAAAACAATGGAAATATAAATATTGGGGTAGGGGGACTAGAATGTGTGATGCAGCAGAGAGAACAAAGTTAGCTGCGTGAGTAAGCAACGTAATTTTTCTTTTGACCAGCCCAATTTGAAGCGACACACAATTCAGCTACTGCATTACCTAACAAGAACAACAAAAGAGGAAGATCTGTGGTGCCATGGGTGTGCCCCGGGATGAAAGGTGTGACATGTCCCGAGTTCACTGCCGTTATCCATGTAAGTAATGAGGATGTGCAGAGAGAAAAGTCTGTGGGGATTCAAGGGACCCCGGGGAAAGGATAAAGAAAGAATGGACATGGATCATCATCCCTTAAAACTTTCTCCTTAACACAAAGGAATTATGTAAGAAAACTCTGTACTGGAGAGATACTAATACTGCATGTGTCCTTTAGCTTAACATTTCATTCAGCGCCGAAAGCTGAAGGGGGGAGGGGGGCTCATGGTAACTGAAAATAAAACCATAAAATTCTGACTCAAAGTCAGCAGTAGAAAGCAGTTTTAAATTCAAGAAACAATTACAGATGAACTTGCACTTGGCTTTAAGACTATACTCAAATACATTGATAATCCCATAATTATATATAGTATATGTAGATTTTAGCTAAGCAAACTGAGATACACTTGATGCATTTTCTTTGCAATGAAAAGTATTTTTTGAATATTGAAAGACTAAGTAAAATAATTTTATGGCATTTCAAAAAACCAAATGCTTTCAAGTAATAACATAAAATGCTGGTGTTATATGTGTTGCCCTTAATCACTGTGTCTGAAGCTCCCAATCACCTTTTAAAGATGAATCCCAGTGAACAACACTTAGCAATAACATAGCACAGTGGAATAATAAGTCTGTTAAACAGGAATAACAAAGAACACCTGTATTCAGATTTCAGTTTTGAAATTAGGTAGTTTTTGAGGGTTTTTGTTTTTTATTTTTACCTAAATTGAAAAAGACTCAGATCAATTTGCCTTTCTCTAAAGTGAAGATAACAGCATTTATTAAAATAACAAACGATCTCAAGAGAAAAAAAAAACTTGATTTTACATCAAGTAACTCGATAACTTTAAAGAAATAGATGAATAACCAAAAGAATACATCCAATCTGACTAACTCAGAAAGACACATCAAATTTGAACAGATCTACAATTAATAAACAGATTGGCTCTATAAGCAAAACCTCCCAAGTGAGAAAATCCTCTAGATACTATGTTTCACTGATGAATTCTACTCCATATTAAAAGAAAATTAATTTCAATTTTTTGAAAGTCATCCAAAAAAAGATATGCAGAAATATGTATGTACAGCAATTTTATGGCATAAATATATTCCAATTTAAACTAAAAAAAAGACACTACCAGAAAAGAAATATTCTGTGTCATAATCATGGTTCGTACAGTTCTAACAATCTTAAATAAAAATGAGCCATAAAAATCCAACACGTTATAAGGATCAAATGTCCATGATTCACTGAAATACATCCTTGTCATCATAGCATGCAATTGTATGTCAGTGTGTCGAAAGCGATTAACAGAGACTGAGTATGGCCGCTCAAACAGGGAGTCCCAGCACTGGAGAGGAAGAAGCCAAGAAGATCTTGAGATCAAGCAAAGTCAGAGCGATATAGTGAGAATCTGCCTCAGTACTTCCAACAAATAAATAAATAAAATGAAGACTACAGATTGTATGCTTATTTCAATAGATAGAAACTATTTAGACAAATTAGTAAGCTTTAATAATGGAAGACTGAGACAAACTAGGATTAGAGAGAAATCATTTGGATAGAAACTTATGTGAAAAGCTAGTAGCACTCAATGATGAAAGTATGAAGGCTCACCAAGTCTATTTCATAGCACCAAAGTTCTATCCAGTACATTACAAAAGAAAAAAATGAAGTAAAACAGGATATCCAAAGACAAATTAGTTGTTTGGAAAATGCTCTTAATCTTGATAACCCTGGATTACATACAGAGTATTATTAGAACTAATAAATTAAATAAAATTATAGGATCAAAATCCTAATACATGAAATAAATTTTAATTCTAAATAACATAATATCAAATATAAATTAAAAAAGAATAGCACTTATAAGAGAAAAATGGGAGTTAGATTAAGAATATATTGCCTGAAATTTTTGATGAAAAACAAAGGAAAAGACAAGATGAAGAATAAATTAAATTAAGCAATTAAAAATATTTTGCACTGGAACTTAACAGTTGAAAAACAAGAGAAAAAATGCAAAGATATTCATAGTGCTGGGTTAGAAGACTTATGACTGCTAAATGTCCATACTGCCAAGGACTATGTTCGTATTTAGTGTAAATCCTACTCAAATAGATTTTATGGACATAGAAATTAAAAACCACATAAAATTCACATGTAACCACAACAGACCTCAGACATCCAAAACAATTTTAAGAATGATAAACAAAATTGGGACTGTCACAATTCTTCATTTCAAAACATATTCCCAAACTACCAGAGCAGCCTGAACTTGGCATACAGAACAACATATATGCCACTGAGACAGAAGAGAGTGCTCAGAAATCAATCCAGGAATATATAATCAACTGCAACCAGGTAAGACTGCCAAGAATGCACAGTGAGGAGTAGATTATCAAACGGCATTGAGAAAGCCTGGTGTGAACATATAAAACAGACACACTCAACCATTGTCTTGTGCCGTGCTTTTAATTCAACTGAAACTGAAGACTAAAGCTGAAGACCCAAACCTGAAAATCCCCTAAAAATAATCATAAAATCCTTTATGGCATTGGCCTTGGAAATGATTTCTTGGATATGACACAAAATTCACAGGAAATAAACACAAAAATAAGTGAGAGTATATCATAGATTGTTCATAGCAAAGGTAGCAACTGACAGGCATAACAGCCTGTGGAGCCAAAAAAAAAAGTATTTGTAGATCATCCTCTTCTATGGTGTTAAATTCTTATAAATGTATGGGTATGTTATGTATATTTTATCACTTGATTTTATTGTTACTAATGATAATGCAAAGTAAAAAACAGAGGGGAAATTGGAATTATTTTTCCTGTTTGATGGTTACTAGATTGTGAAAGACTATTCTTGAAACAGAAAGCATTCAATATTTTTGTAAATGTGGTTTTATTTTTTAAATTAAAATATAGTTCCACCATTTCCCTCTCTCCTTTCCTTCCTCCAACCTTCCCACACATCCCATGTTTTGGCATCTTTTTCTTTTATAGTTGTTACATGTGCGTATATAAACACAAATGCACATAAATACACATATATATGTATGCTTATTTATTCCTAAATATATAAATACAACACATTCAGTCTGTATACTGTTACTTGTGTGTATTTGATTTCAGATATGACCACTCACTCAGTATTAGATAGCTATTTAGGGGTTCTTCCCTGGTCAAGACTACTTCTACTCTGAGCATTCTGCAGTTGTAGCATTTGTAGCTCTTGGTGTAGTGTTGAAATTTGATGACCTATCCTCCATTCCATGTAGGCATCTTTATTTGGGTCATCCTTGTCCAGGTCTTATTTACGCTATCATATTTGTAAGACTTTGTTACTGTAGCCTTTCTGATTATTCTGGGCTGTGAAATCTCACAGCAAACTTCTTAGTCTTCTGGCTGTTACCATCTCTCTATCTCCTTTTCCACTACGATGTCTGAACATGTGTTTGGAGGCTGTTTGGTAGATATATCAATATGCACTGGGAATTAGTGTCGTCTCTCTACATTTTGATTGGTTACAGTTTTCTGTAATTGTCTTGGTTCTGTTGCAAGGAGATGTTTCTTTGATGATGGGTTAGACTTATCTGCAGTTATGATGCTAAATACTGGCATGACACAATATACCTGATGATGCTCTGTTGGCAGGTACACCTTGATGGTAACCACTAGCTATCTAACTGAACTAACGCCTGGTCAACAAGAAAGAAAACACTCCTGATACTGGAAACCTCGCCAGCTACTAGGAGCGATTGAAATCTTTGCTCTTGGAGGAAAAGTAACAACTAACCCTTTACTAGACCACCATAATTCCTAACCACATTCTAAATATTTATCCATTCTATTTTTTTAAATCTCTGTGTCTGAAAGACTGCTTGAGAATAGGAAGTATCTGAAAACACGTTTGTTGAAATTATTTATGAAATTAAGCTCAACTTCTATATTATAAGGATATTAGAACTAAACAAACAAACCAACACAAGCAACCCCAAGTTCTATAAAACTTTAAAATAAAACAAACATTAAAACGGACATGATCAGAGCAGCATTGCATAGTAATTCCTGCCTATAAATTCCTGCTAGAGACCTTTGCATCTTACTGGGAAACTGGTTAAGATTCAAGAATGCTCCTTAAAAGTCAGAAAGAAAACAACGCAAAAGTTCAATGAACTCCCTAAAATTGACTAAATGTGCTAGTTTCCTCTCTGTGTAAGGTTATATAAGTAGTCAAGATAAAAAAAAAATAATAATCTTACCCTAAACTGCATGGAAGAGTATTAACCAGTTGCCAAACCAGCTCAAATATCTGGAGAAGGCACAGACCAGCAGAGCTGCCTAGGAGACACACTATCCAACTTATTGAGCTGTCTTTCCCAAACTACTTCTGAAAATGTGTATCTAAATACAAATCATGCTGCAAGTAATAATGTACACCAAAGAGTCAGTTAAATCTATGTTATCAGTATTCAGTATTTAATTGGAGTATAAGAACAGCTAATATATTTTAAAATTTTGTATAAAAACATAGTATCTTTATGAATTTTAAGATAATTTTGCATTTTTTGTTTAATTGAAAATTATTTTTCTCCCACAATCTCTTGATTATCTCCCTCTCTTTGCACTTCTCCCAGCTCCTCCTCACCCCCTCTACCATCTGGGTGCTCTCCCTTTCCTTCTCTCATTAGAAAACAGGCAGACTTCTAAGGGATAGAGATAAAATCAAATATAATAAACAAAACCAAAAAAACCTAACACAATGCAACTGGAAAAAACACACAGAAGGAAAAAGGTCCAAAAGGAGACACATGAAACAAGACCCACTTGTTTGTACACTCAGAAATTCCAATAAAAACACTAAAGAGGAAGTTATAATATATATACAGAGAAACATGTTCAGACCCGTGTAGGCCCTGTGCATGTTGCCTCAGTCTCTGTGAGTTTGTATGAGATTTGATCATGTTGTTTAGGGGCCTTGTTTTCTTGGTGTCTTCCATACCCCTTGGCTCTTACACTATTTGTGCCTCTTCTTCCACAGGGATTCTTAACCCCTGAGGGAAGATATTTGGTCAAGATATCCACTTTAAGTGTTCCAAGGTCTCTCTTTTCTGCATAATTTCTGACTGTGAGTCTCTTTATTTATTTCCACCTACTGCAATACAATGCTTTTTGGGTGATGGATGAGCAAGGCACCACCACTCAAGCAGTGTCAGGGATGGGTTTTATCTCATAAAGTGGACCTTGAGTCAAATCAGATATTGGTTGGTTACCCCAAGCTTTGTGCACCTGTTACAATAGCATATCTTGCAGGCAGGGTATCATTGATGATCCAAGGGCTCGTGGCTGAATTGGCGTCATGTTTCTTTTTTAGTAGCAGGCAGGGTACCTTCCTGTGCCACAGATGTTACGATGTGAGGATGAAAGCTCTATGGAGGCATCAGCTTGACTTATCCACATTAGATGAGTTGTGCAGCTGTTGTCTTCACCAAAGGGGCCTTCACATCATGTGTGGAGATCAACCCATATGCAGTGACATCCTGGGTTATTTGGGAGTTTCCATGGGACCCCTTTGGCTAAAAACTCAGTTAGGGGTAACCCATTCCTGGAATTGGAAACTTCATTTCTTGACAAGAGATGGCCAACTGAGCCTCTGCCTCTCCCAATTGTTTGGCAATTTGTGGAGTTGCCTTCATATATAAATGAAGCCTATATATAGGAAGCATCCACTATACTAGGGTTCCAAACTAGCCCTCACATGACACTTACTTTGAGCTGTCTCTCCCTGTATTTCCTCCCCTGTCCCACCCTTCCCTCCCAATCCCCACTGGATTCCCCCATTTCTTTTTTTTTCTTTTTTTTTTGGTTTTTCAAGACAGGGTTTCTCTGTGTAGCTTTGCGCCTTTCCTGGAGCTCACTTGGTAGCCCAGGCTGGCCTTGAACTCACAGAGATCCGCCTGGCTCTGCCTCCCGAGTGCTGGGATTAAAGGTGTGCGCCACCAACGCCCGGCTAAGGATTCCCCCATTTCAACCACTCCAGCCATCCCTAGTATTCTATTTCCCTTACCTCTCAAGATTAATCAGCAGCCCTCCCTGAAGAGTCTATTTCTATATTCCTAACACAACCGCTGTGCTTCTGCAGCTTCATCCTCACTGGCTTGACAGCTCATATCTACATATAAACATATACATGTCATATTTCTCTTGCGATATCTTAAATTTCATATTTATCTAAGTTACCCTATTTGTTGAGATTGTAACAGTTGGAAATACCTTCTGTCTTCCAATCTTACTGTTGCCAATAATTACAAAGCCAACTTTCCACTCAAAGATGAAAGATTGATTTGGGTAGTGTAACTAGGAGAATTTGGATAATAATAATAATGTAAATCAAAATAAGTTCATTATTCACATACAATACTTTTACCACATGCAAAGAATATTCTTACCTAATTTTAAATAATCTACGTGTGAAATTTTCATGTTTTCCTATTCCTAGGTATTTTAAACAGGACATGGAACTTATTCTTTCTTTTCTCTCTACTTCATCTCTCCTGCCCCAGACATGCCCTTCCCCTTCCACTTTTGCCTTCACGTCCTATTCTGCCTATTATTCATCCCTCTTACTCTCCAATTAAATCCCTGAACTCATGTGTGCCTTCAACCTGAGCCTCCTTAGTTGCTAGGATTACAAGCATATGTTTTCAATGCAATACCAATCATTAAAACAAAATATCTATTAACAGCATGAAATTTTTAAATCCAAAATGGGATTATCTAATAAATAAATGATATTAATTTCTAGGCAAGCAATTTATAACCTATGGGAAAAATAATTTTCAATATCTTAAAATAAATTCAGTACCATATTTTGTTTATAAATTATTGGCACCATGACATATAAAGCAATATATTTTTATATGTCATATGTGCACAGATAAAGCATAATTTAATAATAGCATACTGACTTAGAGAGCTGTCATTACTTGAGACCATTAGAATTATCACAAAATTCTGTAATGTTTTACCTTTATTTATATGTACCATAAATGCATGGGAAAAAGTATTAAATACTGGATATTTTAATGAAACATTCTTTAACTTATTATTCCTGAGTGATACCAGACTTAAATGAAACTTCTGTTTCTAAAGATTTGCAAAATGTCCACATATATTACATAATTTTCATATTGTAAATGACCAGAGCATTCTGTGCATATTTCCATTCTCTATCTACACTATGATGTAGTATCCTAATAAATCATTCCTGGGACAGCAATATGATGATATCGCACACTAATGCATCATCCAAACTACTGTGATAAAAACCACCTTTGCAATGATACATTGGTCCAACTTATAATTATACATCTGGGGTATTATTACTCCAAAATTAAGATTAAAACTAAAGAACTAATTGAAGAGACACTGGAGAAAAGAAGATATAATTCATCTACAACCACTTATGTAAACAAAGACAGAATTGAACTAAAACTGTATGAAGAGTTATTGAAAAACAATTCTATTTATTTTTTTTCTTTCATTTTGCTGAAAACGGAGAATACAAAAAACATGGTCACTGAGAATATATCTGAATGATGCAAAATTTCTGGTACCTAAGAAAATATTTTCTGTCAGAAAAAGTTGATGGGTTGATTTTGTTCTTCTATTACTCTTGAAGATTTACTAAGTAGTTTTTCAATGTCAGGCTCATATGGGAAGTGATCTAAGGATTGGCATTGCCACTCCCTAAAAACCTTCTTCAGGAAGGTCCACAATTTGCTCCCTGCAGAGTGCTGGATCAAGGTGCTACTTGGAAGGTGTTTGTGAAAAACCTCAGCTTACTAGAACCACTTTAATATCAGCTAAGACTTTCTTTCTTTTTTTTTTTTTTTAACAATGCAAGAGATCACATTAATAATTTACTGGATTTCTTTAGTACTGAAAAGAAGAAACAGATCCTTGCTGTTCTTTCTGCTCTAGGAATCCCAGCTGTACTAGAGTGAACTTCCCAGTGCATTGAGGGGTTTATGTATGTCTACCTTGACACAAGTGTTTATGCTTTTAAACAACTTAGTATGTATTTTTTTAAATGAACTCTTTATTTATTTATTTATTTATTTATTTATTTATTTATTTATTTATTTATTTATTATGTACACAGTGTTCTGCCTGCATGTATGTCAGCAGGCCAGAAGAGGGCACCAGATCTCATTGTAGATGGTTGTGAGCCACCATGTGGTCGCTGGGAACTGAACTCAGGACCTCTGGAAGAACAGCCAGTGCTCTTATCCTCTGAGCCATCTCTCCAGCCCCTAAATGAACTCTTATAGTTGCATAAACTTGAAGTCTGAAAAAGCTGAACTTTGTCCTGTTCTTGGTCCAATTACCCCTTTAACTGCATTCTAAGAAGGATCTCCTTGGTAGCCTAACTAAGAAGATACCAACTGGCATTTATAAACCTCCTATGACTACATCGTTCTCTTTTCTTGTTATAATCATGTATATAAATCATATATGAATCTACTTTTTGAAAGTGAAGTTATTGAACATCAAGATTAAAAAATACTTATTAGAAACCATGGTTGAAATTATTCAGTAATAAATAAAGAAAAATCTTTCCTAGTCTATGAAGTCTATATGGAAAATGAATATGAATAAGGTCTATAATTTTGTTTTCAATTAAATTTCATAATCTAAACCATGCTATATTCAACATGATAAAACATCAGATTTCAGATGCAATAGAGCATTTTTTCATTGCAGTTCAAGTGATGATAAATTGTGTCTTTCTATTTTACCAATTACTTCAAAACTACATTATTATAGAAAGAAATTATTTCATATTATGTAAATGTTATATAAAATGATTCTATATTATATAATAATTATATATCTATTTAAATGTTATAGAAAGAAATTATGTTCTTTCAGTAATTGGTGATATTGTCAGGTCTGAAGGAAACTCCAAGTTCTCCAAACTCCAAAAGGCTGTCCAAACATCCAGAAATGAGCTTAGCCTGGACTACAGGAGGATTTCTGGCAGTTAGATAAAAGCCAGAATTCTGCAGGAACTTTGAGGATGGTTGCCCTCTACCACAAGGAGTTATTTCCCTTCCCTCTGGCAGAAGTGACTTATGGTTACCCCTTAGTAGCCTCTTAGCGAATTAAAACTCATACTGGCCTCCAGGCTCCCTCAGTATCACAAATACCTGCTATGCATTTCAAAGCCCATTATAGCATCCTAGCCCTTCACAATTCTTCATCTACCCTCAACTCCCTCCAGCTCACAGGCTCCCCCACCCCAGGTACTCATTCTCCTTAAAACCTTGCTATTATTGCTACATTTTCTCCTTACTCTGCCCCTGCTTCTCTTATTATCTATCAGTGTCTTCCCCCTGCTATCCCCTCACTCTGTTGCAGATAACTCTAGCCTTCCAGTCAGTAAGCTATGATCAGTATTGTTTCTGTTTCTGTACTCTGCTTCCAGATGCCTCTGGCTATTCTTTCTTTCACATCTACAATAAAAAGTTTCCTCTTGCCCACACCATGGAGTGCTCATGTCATCAATTTATGTATATAGAATGCTTGTCCTTAGTTATTTGGACTTACATGGTCACGTTCATCAGCTGCAATTACCTAGAACTCTTCAGAAAAGCACAGATATTAAGCCTTCCAAAGAACACTAGCTGGAGGGAAGGGTTTCATTCAGTGGCAATACATTTAATGTTTGCTTTTAATTAAACTCCATGCCATTTGGTACTTGTAACATAAAAAAGTGACACAGTAAATTTAAATCAATAAAAATTAATATTTTAAAACCTTTTATAGGTTACTGAAAGGTAAATAAGATACAAACTATAAATAAATCTCAAAATGCATATTTCTTCTTAATTTACAAGTAGTATCTTTGATCTATGAGGAGAGAAATTTTAATCACTGTGTTCTGTTTTCTTAAACAAATACTTATTTTAGATTGTGACACTAGGTTACAGAAACTAATGGTCAAAGTTTTATATAACTTTGTGGTGGTATTTAGCTGTGTACTGTTCTTCTGAATGAAATACCAACCATGGCAAAATACATAGCATTGACTAAGTTAAAACTCACATTGAGAATATTATTCTGAACTTTTTGTTTTGCTGTTTTACCTTTTTTATGTTATGTTGTATTTTCTGACAAGTTTAAAATTTACTGTATAGTGTGATTTTGAAATGCCCACCAAAATTAATGTTTTGAATGCTGGGTACCCTGATTTAGAATTGATTTTTATGGTGATATTTTATTTGTACTGAAATGTGATTTTATTTGTATGTTAATAAATAAAGTTGCCTGGGGGTCTGCAAGCCATAGCAGAAGCTGGACAGTGGTGGTGTACACCTTTAATCGTGATCACATGACAGGCAGATCTCTGTGTGTTCAAGGATACATCCAGCATGGAGGCATACACCTTTAATCTCAATACCAACCATAGAGACCTGGAGGTCTGTATAGACAGGCAGTGACAAAGAGGTCATGTGGTTGGGTTTACAGCCAATAAGAAGGCAGAACAGAAAGTCAATGAAAGGACAGACACACAGGAAGTAGGTCTCTTTCTGAGGGGAAGGACAACAGTGGCAGCCAAGGGTAAGAAAGGTTTTTTAGTATCAGCTCTTAGCTATTGCTGTAACCTCTTGGGCTTTTAACTTTGCATTTGGCTCTGTGTTTCTTACTTAATAAGACTGTTACATCTAAAGATTTTGTTTGTTTTGTTTATTTATTGAGATTGTGATTTATTTATTTATTTTTTGTCCCTTCCCTTTAATCCCTCCCTCCAAACTCTTCCATATACCCTTTTTTATATTCATTCAAATTCATAGCCTCTTTTTATTAATTGTTATTGCATGCATATATTTAGTCATATAAACACATATATTACTGAATAGAATCATTTGAAGGTCATCGAGTCTCTAGAAAGCGGACCTTGACTGGAAGTAGATGATCCCTAATAAACCTTTGAAGGCTATACCCATGCCTGATTCTTCTGTTTTCTCTGTTTCTTTTCTGTCTGATTTTCCTGCCACTATCATCTCTACCCATTCCTTCCCATCATTGTGGCTTTTAATCCCTTTGACATCGTAAGCCAAAAACTCTACATTAAAGTGAATATGCCAAAACCACATGATTGTGAAAACAGCTGCAATTAGGCAAGCCTGCCACCAACACCTGTGTCTTTCTTCTTTCTGAGTCCTAGCTAGGATGCACAAATGGCTCCTCTATCCACAGGGCTGCACACAAACCCTCTAAACTTCATGCTATACCCAGCAGTGGTCATTCATGACAAAATGTTTATTAACCAAAGTTTTTATTTTTGTTTTTTGTATTCATGATTCTATTTAAATCACTAGATCTTCATCCCTAGTCAGGTTCAGCAACACATTCCACACCCATATATTTCCATATACAGCAATACGTACACACCCAGGAGAGTAGACTGAAGCAAGGTCAAAACATGTTGTCATATATTTCCTAAAATGTCATCTCATTTCCCACATCTGATTAATCCTAGCATTGTTTATTCTTCCTATGAATGAAAGAAAAACTTTGCATCTTAGTCTTAGGAAACTTCTGGGCTATATTTAGGAAGTTTTCTCTATTGCAAATTTTTTCTTGCCTATATCCAGATAGGTATTTTTTTCCCGACACTTCATAACATTTTAACATGAAAGAGTGTTTTATAAGTGATAAATAGGAACTCCTTATACTTTGCTTTCCTTAAGTCTCCTGAAAATAGAAAAGTTACACTAACTAGGGAATATTTGCTCAGGTTATAATTTCAATTGTTGTGGAATGTTACTTTAACTGGGCAAAGATGTGTTACATTTGCTTATGCTGCATTTATTTAATTATGTAAAGATATGTTGCTGTTTTACCTCACCTGCCTAAGGCACTTGATTAGTCTAATAAAAAGATGAACGAGCAATAGCTAGACAGTAGAGGGATAGCCGGGGCTGGTAGGCAGAGAGAATAAGTAGGAGGAGAAATCTAGGCTTGAGAGGACACGAGACAGAAAAGAATGAGGGAGAAAGAAGAGGACATGCCAGGGGCCAGAAACTAGGCAGCTGCCATTCAGACAGACATGAGAAGCACAAAAGCAGGATTTACAAAAAGAAAGAAAGGTAAAAAGCCCCAAGGCAAATCACAGATAAGGAGAATGAGAAACAGATTAAAATAAGAGCTAAGATAAGTCCAAGCATTCATAACTAATAATTAGTCTCCGTGTCATGATTTGAAAGTTGGTTGGTGGCCCAAAAGACAGCCCATTACATTTAATCTTTCAGATTTGACATTTTAATAGATTACAAAAAGAATTTCAAATGTGTAGTCACAAGATGCCACATACACTTTGTATGAACTTATAGTGAACTGTGATATTATTGCTATGCTACCTTTTTCTTTTTTCTCAACATAATATAAAACAGGTTTAGTACTAAAATTGAGGTATAGGTATATATAAACAAACAAAGCCAACAACAACAAGAGCCACCAAAAGAGGCAGATAAAGATAAATGGGTAATAGCTTCCTAAGAGGACACTTCTTTTCTCATGAGAATAATGATGGGATGAAGAAGACCTGCTGAGGGACAACCATGTTTGAAATGATGAGACAAATGAGAGGACACAAGGGGCTTTATAAAATGCCTATCCTTACAGTACTCCATATTCTCCTAACTCCACCTCCCCCTCCCATCCTGCATTCTGTTCTTTGTTTGCCTCCAATTTAAGTCTTTTGTCTTCCTAGACAGGCAACTGTTTCTTACAATGGACTGAATTTGCCTAACACCAGGATCTCCTCTTATAGAATATCCTAGCCCTCATTGACTCAGTTTGTGAGTTTCAGATAACAGACTTACATGATAATAGGAATTAGACAGCAATCTTATTGTTTCAGAGGGAGAGATTTTTGAAATATTTAATATAGGAAGGGTTGGGGCAAATGCCTCTGAAAGTCAGTATGTATAGTATGCCTTAGGTACTTCCCAAAGATACTGCAATAAACACAGAGTTGGTGGATACTCAACTTAAGTTCCTGTAAGTATTTAAGAAGAGGAAACTCAGAAAACGATGCTGGCAGAAGAGAAAGTACCTCTTTCTTAAATTTATAAATTATGTAAAATCTTATTTTTTGACTGTAGTTTAATATATGCTACTTAAATATAGCAATAATTGAATAACCTAACATTCTCTGGGGTAACAAAACCTATAGGAACAGGACAAAGGTTTATCCATCAAACATATTTAAAACCTGGATTTCTAAACTTTTATCCAAGATTAAATTTAAAATCAAGGGTTTGGAACACTTAAAAATGACAGAAAAACGAATTATTCCAGAAGTAATTTTTAACCATACAAATGTAATATTAAGTTCCATTGAAAAGAAGAATTGGAGTGAAACATTTTTGTGTGTTTCTAAGAGTTGAAAGCTGAATAAAGTAACGTGGAACTATTAAATGAAATGACCTGACCTGCTAAAAGCAATTTAAATTGCTAAGGGAAATGCAGCACTTTTCACATGTAGACAGAAAGAGTCATCCTGCAAAGGGTCACTAATGTTAGAAAGACGAAAACATATAGGCGAGTTGCAGAAAATTGTCCTTTGGATGCTCAATGAAGAGCATTAGAAATGACCTTCTGCCTAGCAAACCCAGTCTGAAAAGATTAGGTCAGACTGCACTAGCAAGAATAACACACTGCTAAAATGTTGGCATCTAGTTATTTTAAGCTTTATTTTTTTCTTGTAGAATAGGCATTTTTGGATCTTAGTTTGATTTGTGGTTGCAGAATGTGTAGATGTTTTGCATCCCAAACCAAAACAATATTTGCCATGAATAAATATGTATTTATATAAATGAAAAATATATAATCACTACTCCAGAAATAAATGTGTTACAAAATTATTTTTCAACTTAGTCAAATAGTATATAGATAATCTACATTTTAGATTAACTGAAGGAAAGTAATATTCATTCAAATTAATTTGCTATTTAAGTGGATAAAAATCATGTGGCATGTATGGTTATAAAACACATGGTGCATCTATTTAAAAAAAAGGATCAGAACCAAATGTAATAGTCTTAGAAATGAAGATTTTCCCTGACAAATGCCTATCTCATAGTGCATTCCAGCACAGATAATTCTGAATTAGTTCTATCTAAATGAAAATAGCAAGTATTCTCCCTATCCCCATCATGTCTCCCCCTATCATGGTATCTTTTTTATTGCTCTCCCATTCTGTCCCTGTTCCAGCTTGACCATTCCATTCCCTTATGTTCTCATCTCCCATCCCCTACCCTCCATTGCCTACCCCTCATCCCCAGCTTACTCATGGAGATCTCATCTATTTTCCCTTCCCAGGGTGATTCAGGCATCCCTCCTTTTTAGTTAGCTTCTCTGGAGCTGTAGGTTGTAGTCTGGTTTTCCTTTGTTTTATATCTAATATCCACTTTTGAGTAAGTACAAACCATGTTTGTCTTTCTGAGTCTGGGTTACCTCACTCAGGATGATATTTTCTAGTCCCATCCATTTGCCTGCAAATTTCATGATGTCATTGTTTTTTACTGCTGAGTAATACTCCATTGTGTATATGTTCCACATTTTCTTAATGCATTCTTTGGTCGAGGGGCATATAGGTTGTTTCTAGGTTCAGTCTATTACAAATAATGCTGGTATGAACATAGTTGATTGAGCATTCCTTGGGTGTATGTCCAAGAGTGGTATAGCTGGGTCTTGAGGAATACTGATTTCCAATTTTCTGAGAAACTGCCATACTGATTTCCAAAGTGGCTGTGGGAGAAACTGAGTGTAAGAGAAGTTCCCAGAAATCGCCAAGGATGACCCCAGCTTAGACTACTAGCAATGTGGAGAGGGTGCTTGAACTGACTTACTCCAGTAATCAGATTGGTGAATACCCTAAATGTCATCATAAAGCCTTTCTCCAGTCACTGATGGAAGCAGATGCAGAGATCCACAGCCAAACACCAGGCAGGGCTCCAGGAGTCCAGACAAAGTGAGAGAAGAGGGATTCTATGAGCAAGGGACATCAAGATCCTGATGGGGAAACCTATAGAAACAACCAAACCAAACTAGTGGGAGCTCATGAAATTTAGATCATCAGCTGTGGAGCCTACATGGGACTGGACTAGGCCCTCTTCATAGCTAGACAGTTGTGTAGCTTAATCTGCTTGGGAGGGCCCTGGCAGTAGGATCAGAGTCCATTCCTGGTGCATAAGCAGGCTATTTGGAGTCCAATACCTATGATGGGACACCTCGCACAACCTTGAGACAGGGGGAGGGGCTTGGACCTGCCTCTACTAAATGTACCAGGCTCTGCTGACTCCCCTTCTTCTATGAAGTAATGGGGGGTGGGTTGGGAAGAATACTGGAGTGGTGGGAAGAGGAAAGAGGGGGATCTTTGATTGGTATGTAAAAATGACTAAAAAAATTCTTAATAAAAAAAACAAAACAGAAATAATAAAAATTGGAATATCAAAAAAGAAAATAGCAAGTATTACATTCTAATATCAAGTATTTGGATTCTCTTATTTTACATAATTTGGCATGAGATGTAATTTGAGATACTCTTACCCAGGCAAGGTGGTTTAGTGGATAAAGGCATTACTGTCAAGTCTGATGGCAGGACCCAAAGGGAAAAGAAAACCAACCATAAGCTATGCTCTGATCTGTAGCACAAATCTTAAAAGGTCTTATTAATAAGAACAAACTCAGAGCCAGATATTGGAGTGAATGCTGGAAGATCAGAGAAGCAGAATAATCCACAGCCACCTCACCTTGCCAATTCCTCAGCTGATCCTGTTTCCTCAGACTGAAAGCTTCTGAGTCCTCATACAAATGGATCTCAACTGAACTGTGCTGCTCAAAGCCTGAAAGCTTAACCAGCCTCTAGTTCCTGGTCCTCACGCCTTATATACCTTTCTGTTTTCTGCCATCACTTCCAGAATTAAAGGCATGAGTCGCCATGCCTGGCTGTTGCCAGTGTGGCTTTAAACTCAGAGATCCAGAGGGATTTCTGCCTCTGGAATGCTAGGATTAAAGGTGTGTGTGCCACCATTTTATGGCCTCTGTATCTAGTGGCTGTTCTCTTCTCTGACCCCAGATAAGTTTATTAGGGTGCACAATATTTTGGGGAGCACAATATCACAACACTGACCTCTATTTGAGCACTGGGGTATTTATTTACACACACACACACACACACACACACACACACACAGATGAAACAGACTTACCAGGGTGAAAGCTATATTTTTTTCCTTTCTTTCTCCTTTTTTTTCTAATTTGCTTACTTGCTTGCTTTTAATTGTGTTTTACATTTGTAATTTGAAAAGCATTTACTATGTAGAACTCACACAGGTAATATTTTAAGATGAATACAGCTTTCTTTTTAGTAATGCAATATAAATTCTTCAGTGGATAAAAATTCTTGCCAATTTTCATGAGACCTGGGGTATATGGGGGTGGGTTGGGAGGTAGGTTTAGTGTGACCCTTCACAGATTACTACACATAGCTAGGTACATGAAAAGGTACTTACAGGTAGGTAGAAAAGGGCAACAGGAACTGAAAATTCTCAAACAGACTCTCTCAGAAAGTTCAAGAAAGATCCATGGGGTTGATAATCCCATTTGTGATGACCTCATCTATCCTGAACATGGGACAACATGGAAATCAGGGTCCCCAAAAGATTTAGTTTTGGGGAAAATGACATTTAGTAGGAAAAACCTTAGGAGGACATGTTGGTTTTAGTAAAACTGGTACAAAAAAACAAGATCAGTCCCTTATCAATCCAAGAGGACACGTTTTCCAGAACATTGTGACTCCCTTTTCCAGATTGGACTGGTCTGTGTTCACATATTAACAAAGAATAAATAACAAATATTATAATTTCGAGAACTGGAAAAATTCTCTGAAGACTCAGATAAGGGATAAAGAAGTTATGTTAACCTATAATTTAAGGCACAATCCATTCTGGAAGGAAGACAAAGGTACCAGGGACTTGAGCAACAAATGCATCCCAATACTCAGCTTGCTTTCTCTCTATAATAACAGTCAAGGATACTGCCAAATGAATAGCCCTGTCCACAGTCAAGCTGAATCTTCCACATCAATTAGTGATGTTGAGGCAACCAAAACGCTTAGCCTGGTTTTGAGTCCTACTCCACAAAATGGAATCCACTCCTGATGCTGTAAACCTGGTTTAAAAACCACACTTAAGAAGCATCAGGGGTAAAGACCATTGATTTTAGATAAACTGACACAGCATCAAGCTGCCTTTTTTTTTTTTGAGACAGGGTTTCTCTGTGTAGCTTTGCGCCTTTCCTATAACTCACTCTGTAAATCAGGCTGACCTCGAACTCACAGAGATCCGCCTGGCTCTGCATCCCGAGTGCTGGGATTAAAGGCATGTGCCACCACTGCCCGGCAAGCTGCCCTCTAAATATCTATTTAAGTGTCCATAGACCAATGCTGTTTGCAGCCTTCATCATAGAAACTTGTTTATAATAAAAAGTGGCAAAAACTGAGACCCATGGCCAGCTTTGTAGACTAGACTGGCCTTGAACTCACAGAAATCTGCCTGCCTCTGCCTTCTGAGTGCTGGGATTAAAGGTATGTGCCATTGCCACCCAGCCTATCACACTTCTTAAACACACACACACACACACACACACACACACACACACACACACACACACACAGAGCATATGGGTTTAATTGCTAAGAATAAAAATAGGAGAAATCTTCATAAAATGGTAGCTTTATTTTTCTGTGAAACATACACATTAAACAATTAATTATAGTGGTAGAAATTGTATGAAGAACAAAGAAAAATTGTCATCCTGAGAAAAGAGGCATCTAAACAAACATTTAACTAGATTCTTAGTTTTGATGCAATCATCATGAATTTTTTTTTCTGAGGTAATGTGTTTCATCCCTCAATCATCATTGGAAGTGTATCTTCCAAATTTAACAAAACCATAACTAAAGCAAAAATATCATTCACACACATTGTTGAGAATAACACTTCACACAGACATTTAAATATCACTTAATAGGAATTATTAAGGAAAAATATCCCCACAAACTCAAAGACAAGATTTAGTAGTTCCTCATAAGAAGGCCTTTGGCTTTTAAAATGTGTTTCTGGCTTCCAGTTTATGAGACCAGCTGACATAATATACACCTGATAAAATCCAATAAGTGACCAAATTTATTCAATAATTGACTCATTTGTATAGTTGATGCAAAAGAGACTTCACCTCAGAGGGTGTAATAGTTTATGTTTGAGCCAAATATGAGTGACCACAGTACCTTAAAACAAATTCAGGCTGCCTTAGTAGCATTCTCTGTTATAAAAGCCACTTTTATTAGTAATAGATCAAATGGAATACATAAATTAACATATTTGCCCGTTGTAGTCATAACGATTTCAAGTAAGTAGGCTACAAAAAGTAAGCAAAACTTTGTTGAAAGTTTAATATGTAATCTGATGACGTTCATAATTTTGGTGTTGGTAGATAGCAGTGGTCTATTCAAAGGGTTCACCTAAGAGTAAAAAAGACAGTCGGCTAAGCATAGGTTGAGCTGTGAATGGCTGTTAATTTGGTTGCATAGTTTGGTTGTATATCTACAACTTATCAACTTTCCAGAAACATTAGATTCTAACTATTCATTCAGCACTGTAGATTCTTCAAAATCTATGTGAATTTTTCTTCCTTTTGGGAACTTCAAATTACTTAAATGTGTGCCATTAATTTCATATTCTATTTAAAATAGAATTTTTAAATCTTTTTTTTTTTTGGTTTTTTGAGACAGGGTTTCTCTGTGTAGCTTTGCGCCTTTCCTGGAACTCACTTGGTAGCCCAGGCTGGCCTCGAACTCACAGAGATCCACGTGCCTCTGCCTCCCGAGTGAGTGCTGGGATTAAAGGGGTGCGCCACCACTGCCCGGCAATCTTTGTTTTTTTTAACTCTAATATTTTCAACTTCTCAAATATTTTTATGTTTACTCAATTCATACTAGTAGAAAAACACACAATTTCTTCTCTTTTTTTCTGTAAATCATTAACTTGACCCTCTGAAATTGGCTGTTCAGTTGTTTATGACTATGTTCATAGTTTAACTCCGTGATAACTATGTAAAGACTTTAATAACAAAACACTGAATTAATAGTTCTTGAATCCATTTATCTAGTTAATTAGAAATGTAGCCAATACTTCATCATATGGATTTATTTCAGTCATTAAGAATTCCAGCTCACTAGCATGAATAAAAATGAATTAGTATTTGGATATGTTGTGAGTCGAATTGTTTGGTTTTACTTGCATTTCATTTAAGCATTTTAATGTAAAGTACCACTAGTAAAGATACTTTGTATATAAAATAATTTACATGTTATTATTTTCAGCATAAATAAGGAGAGATATAAAATTTTTCTTATATAATTACAAAGTCATAGGAAATGGATTATTTTGTTTAATGGAGTTTATGATTGAAAAAGAGTATTAGAAAATATAACAGTTGAGCATGAAAACGAGAATAGCTGAAAAGGTATTTTCATCTGTCTGGAGGAAAATGTGTTCATGTTCTTAGCAATTGCTATAATTCAGATTTCTCCCACAGTTTATTACATGATTAAATATGCACTCATGAAAAATATTCTATTAAGCAAGCACTCCCTTAATTGGATGAAATAGTCTTAAAAGGAGAAATAGGCCATTTGTCATTTTCTCCAGACTATTTTGTATGAGGGATAGAGGCTATCTCATAAGGACTAGAGAGTTACAAAGTTTTTAGGGACTATTTCATAAAAATTGGAGCATTACAAAGTTCTTAAGGGCTGTCTCATAAGGATTAGAGAGTTACAAAGTTTTTAAGGGATGTCTCATAAGGACTGGAGAGTTACAAAGTTCTTTTGGTGAATAAGATGCAGGACACAGAGAACTCTCTGGTGAAGTGGTATTAAGCTAATTCGAGATCATCAGATTCAGTCACTTCTGCATACTGAGACAGATGTTTTTCATTCATACAATTCAACATATGGGCTGGATGATCTATATTCTGACCTATGAGAGTCACAGCCATCTCTATCAAACTCCTCCTTCAAGGCTCCAGCATCTATGTGTAAGAAGGCCAGGAAGATTTGTAAGAGCTGGAAGATTTAAATGACTTTAAGGAATCAGCATTTGCCAGACACAATAGGCCAGATGTGCATGTGAACTCTCAGAGACCATGTCAGTATGTACAGACAAGCAGAAGCTCAACCTCCAGCTCAGAGAAAAGCAGTGAGCACACAGTAGTCCCACACCTCACTAAAGAGATGCTGGCAATGGGTAGCTTCTGGGAGAGGAAAAGTCAGCTAATTTCAAATTGGTAACACCGACTATGTCAACCCCACTCCAGGGAAATTCCCACATGCAGAAGGAGATGAGTAACAAAGACTGGACTCTGTAGTTTTGTTGTTTTGATTTGATTTGAATTGAATTTTTTTTCTTATAACAGGAGATAGGGAAGTTGAGTGAACAGGGAGGAGGTAGAGGGTTTGTAATGAGTTGGGGAAGGGGGAAGGGATGGATATTACTAAACTACATTATATGGAACTCTGAAAGATTAAAATATCTGCGGATGGGGGTTTTGTTTAGATCTTGATTCAAAATAACCCTAAAATAAGATGTAGGATAAAATTAATTCATATCCAGAAAATATGATAAGGAGAGAATTCTAGAGGCATAGAATAAGGTTCAGGAAAATTTCTATTTAATAAATTAATTCTCTCCAATTCTTTACTTCATGCAAGTAATTATGATGGCTATACTTATTTACATAAAAAACAGAACAGGAAATTCTTGAATTTCCATGGATCTTCTGGTTGGCAAAGCAAAGCCAAACTTTTGAAATACTAATTCTATAAGAGTAAGATCTGTAGAGATGTATACTATTACCAAAGTGCCATGCACAAAGGAAACATCTATTTTCAAACATCAAGTATCTCTAAGGCCCCATTGAATTGCTCCCATAAAGTGTTCTTAATGTGATATTTGTAGAGATGAATGAAAAGTACTGAGACAACTTAATGATGCTTTAAACATCATCCTGAAAAGCCTAACAATAAGAAGTAAGAGATGGAAAAGAGAGATCACATTAGGTTACTTGAATACATGATCAAGTCACTGAGAATTTCTGATGTCTTTACTATCTGCAAGTAGCCCAGCTTCTATCAAAGACATGACCCTCTATCCAGAGGCATGTCATCGTTAAGACTCCCTGGAAGTACTCATAGTATTTAGCTGTTTTTTTCTTCAATGTGTTTATGCTGTTTAATGATGTAACCTCCTATTGCATTTGGTTACATGCTCCATTTTATCTTATAAAAATATTCATGAAACTATCAATTCAATATTCAAAGGTATAAGGGAGAAAGAAGGAGAAGGAATGGAAAAGTATAACAGAAAAGCATGAAGAAGAGAAATAAAGTATTAAAGGCACTATTAGAAAATCAATTCAGGTAAAAATTGTAAATAAGTTTTTAATGTTATATACTTATCTTAGTTTTTAAGTTCAGTAAATTAAAAGTTGTTTTGAGAGTTATTTCAGTAAAAGGAAGCAAACAACATTGTAAAGTGTTTAAAATTAAAAATTTAAGAAAAATGTTATTTTTCAGTTTTTTAAAAATAGTTCACTAATAATCGGGCTTTTCTATTTTTGAAATGGGAAATTAACATGTGGCACTAAGAAACTTCGCATTCTTTAGGCTGAGAATAAATGAACTCAACAAAGAAGTAACAAAAAGGACAATGTGTGTCATGTTTCTTTTTTGCCCTCACCACCATAGTGTACAACTGATCTTACTGTTTTAATTCAATGTAAT
Organism: Peromyscus leucopus; assembly: GCF_004664715.2. Taxonomy (NCBI): domain Eukaryota; kingdom Metazoa; phylum Chordata; class Mammalia; order Rodentia; family Cricetidae; genus Peromyscus; species Peromyscus leucopus. The sequence continues at coordinate 11,020,618 of NC_051070.1, read as the reverse complement.
TTATTCAGCAGTTTCTTTCTGGTTTATTTCATTTGAATTAAGTTCTAGGTAACTTTTCATGATCAAAAATACCTCTCAAAAGAGTCTGTTTTTTAAAATTCTACCCATATGAATCAATTGCTTCTTAGATAAACACCAAGTCTAAAAATAAAAAAAAAAAAAAAATGGAGAAAAAAATTGCTCGATCAATGTATTCCTCAGAGAAGTTCACAGTGCCAAAACAGATTTTCCAAACAGGTATTTCAGACTTTTACAAATGAAACTTCAATAGCCTTTATTTCATTGAAGGCAGAAATCAATAAAATATGTTTAATCTGAAGGACAGTACTCTTTGATTTTGCTATTTCAAAAGATGTTGAAATTATGCAGGTGAAACAGTTTCATGCATCTTAAAAATATTTTCAGAAGAATCAGTGCTTTGGGATTATCTGGTTTTTTTATCAGAATATTTGGACTATTGACTAAAAATATTCATTTACATTTATCTTTCATCTATGTATCATTACACCATAACATACAGTGAAGCACCTGCTCCAGGCACCACACCTTTCTAGTTTAGAGCCACCTAAGGATTAGTTGAGACATGACAACCACAGGTTTTTTTTTTTTTTTTTACAATACAAAAAATCTAATCCTTGTGATGAATGTGTGCATTCCTTTAAAATGTTTATCCAATTATTTACCAATAAAATTAAATCATGTGGGGACATTTATAAGTCTTTCATTTGCTATGATTGTGCTATCTTGTTCTTCACAATATATGTTGTATAATAATTCAAAGGATCTGGATATGTGAACAATGAAATTATATGGGAGTTAAGTATCAGGTTTTTTAGTGAAAGGTACAGTTTATCTAACCACCACAAAATCCATCACAACATAATTGAATTACACACAAACTCACTGAAAAATAAAACCAGGGAAATAAACATAAGTGTTGCAATAAATTTCACTAAAATTTTCACAAATCCAAGGGTCAATGCATTTAAACAATAAGGAAACAATTATGGAAATGAGCAGAATTAATCAAGCATCATACCCAAGGTGAACACGAGATGTCTATACAAATATTATCTTGGATAACTTGCCAGTAAAATTCATATCCACCTGTTATTTTAAAGATCTGCAGAGTTTACATTATAGACTACTCTTCAGTTCATCTCATTCCTAGATCAGTGGCTTCTCTACTCAAATGTCATATCAGGTAGCAAGACAGTCATCAAAATCATTCAAAAATGTATTAACAGAAATGTAAGTTTATCTCACAGGAACCATCATGTAGAAAGCTCCAGTGTGGATATACAAACTCAGATAATACTCACAGAACCAGAGACACACTATTTCTTCATTCTAAAATCTTCAATATTTGATGATTTGCCCTGCTGTTTTCTGATCCCATGCGAGCAGCCATAACTAAAGGTACATTAACCTTTGATCATACTCAAAACACAGGCAAATGGAAATAAGCATTAGAAGTTGATGCTTCTAATAATACTTAAACTCTCAAAAAATGTTGTACTGAGCACATCGTAGTCACACAGGCACACTGGACATAAAGAAATCTGGAACTATGAGCACAGTGATTTTACTTTAACTAGGCAAAATAGATCACAGCATATTTTTTTGATCCAATATTTAGGGGCTAGGAGCAAGATTAGAGTTTTGTTGCCAAAAGGAGAGACTATCTGGAATGTTCCCAAAGCAAATATATTTCCTTAGAGAAAACATTCATTTTAGTATTTGATACTTATGTTTCCTTATATCCTTTAAACCAACATTTAACATGAGTCAAAATACTGCAATAGTTAAATTTTTTAGAACTTCGATATACTGTGTGAGAAATATCCTACAAAATCGTTGTGTAATACTCTCACAGATTTACCTTTGAGATAATAACAATGCAGGCTATAAGCATTTTATTAAAGAAAGTGAAGGTCATTTATCTCCACTCACAATTTTAGAGCTAATATGAGAATAATCATTACATGTTTCATATAAAATTATCAAAATAATTGAAATAACAGAGAGCATTTACACATAAATAAACTAAGGGTTAGAAGTGATTAGTAGCTCATGGAGTAGCTTAGTAGGTAAAAGCACATGTGGGCTATGGCGCACACTTGCCTGCACACAAACGCATGGAAACAAATGAAAGAGTCAAAAATGTAGTATTCTTTATAATGTTAATATATATTGTATTTATATTTTATCATGTTACTATAAGAAGGAAGAAGAAGAAAAAGGAGAGAGAGAGAGAGAGAGAGAGAGAGAGAGAGAGAGAGAGAGAGAGAGATAGCCATCTCTGGTTTTGCTATGAATTGTGGCTACTTACATAACATGACTGTGTGCGATTTTTCATATGGAAGTGTAAATCTGTATAACAGTGGTTGATGCCATAGATATATAATCTAGGCAAATTATGTGCTCTTCAGAAATGATAATAAGTGGTGCTCATAAGATACAATAAAAATTATCGGGCTTGATAACAAATCAATAGTAATAGGCCTATGCTTTTCAATAGGTATACAGGATCTAGCACAGTGGGTAAATACTTGGTTATATCCAAGGATATGTAGTATTGTAGAACTAAGTCCCATTATTTTTGAATATTAGATAGGGCATCCTTGTTATATAGTGGGATATGGGCTCATGATTAAAATGAATGTTGTCATGGAGACCAGTTATTGAACATTAGATGTGATTTAATGAATTGAGATACGAAAATCAAAATATTTGAGAAATAGAAGTATGGTTAGATTTTGTCAGAGAAGAGTTTCCAGATTATTGGGTTATCCAGATAGCTCTGTGCAGTTCATCTATAGTTATTATCACCTAAAATTATATGCTGTATTTGCATTCAGAACTTCATGTGCACAGATTTTATTGTTCTTTCTCTTGCCCTAGATCAATAGTTCTGATGAGGCCTTTGTGCTTTCATGCTGAGCCTTCCATAGTCATTTGTTACTGCGAATTTCTGAGCAGCTGAGTCTGGGAACGTTTCTGCTCCCTCTTTCACTCTAACATTCCTGTAGAGCAAGTGTTTAGCAAGGCTGGTTACCAGATGTTTCCACCCATGCAGTACATTCAGTATATAAGCATACTGTTTCCTTAATTCAATGTACTAGGTTAAGCCCTGATTTTTTTTCTTAAAATACATTTGACTGTTGAGTGTATATTTCAGGATTAGTGATCTTCTCCTTTAGCACTTGAGCTCTAGATAGTTCAGTGAAACCTATAAGGATATTGGCTTCCTAACTTTTAGCAGGAACTTGACATGACAAAGTTTGGTAATATATAGTACAGGGACTGTACTCTATGCTATTTTAATGAGGTGCATTTAAAGAACTTCAGTATGCCATGTCCCAATTCCTTTTCTGTTTTCCTGATGGGATGCTGTTATAATATATGAAAGCTGGCCGGGCGGTGGTGGCGCACGCCTTTAATCCCAGCACTCGGGAGGCAGAGGCAGGCAGATCTCTGTGAGTTCGAGGCCAGCCTGGGCTACCAAGTGAGTTCCAGGAAAGGCGCAAAGCTACACAGAGAAACCCTGTCTCGAAAAACCAAAAAAATATATATATATGAAATCTGGTATTAAAGTATTTTTTTATTTTTAATTGTAACCTTTTACATACTATATAATCTTATTGTGTCTTCTAGTAATATCAGGAGCTACTCCCATAAAGTCTCAACAACATAATCTTAAAATGATGACACCAGAGGATGTGCCACAGTGGACAGGAAATAGCCTATGAAGCCTCAGTCCTACTTGAAGAACTATAGTTAGCTGAGGAAAGGTGGGATTGGACTAGATGTCTTCCCCACAGAAGAGCAGCCCAAGTAGTTGTCCAGTGCCAAATGGTCAGCCTTGAAGACATACTTACAATAAACATTAAAAAGACTGAAAAGGTTATATTTAGGAATATACATTTATTGACATACATATATAAACATGAAATAACAGTTAATGAAAAAATAAAGACCATGAGTTTGAAGGAAGCAGGGAGAGTTAAATGGGGGGGGGGTTTGGAGCAAGGAAGGGGAAAGGAGAAATGTTGTAATTATACTATAATCTCAAATAAACCTTATGTTATACTAATGGTCACATTTCTTTTTTAAGTTCTCTAGGACATTTGTAGTTTTTCCTTGTAGTGTATACTTTGGAACCTGTAAAGTACCTCAATCCTTTCTTTCCTCTTTATATATAAACAAATAAGCACTTTCCTCAACAAATAAGTACCAGAGGACACACAATTTCAGTATTTGGGAAATGGAGTCAGGAGTGCTAAAAATCTAAGATCAGATGCAGCTACATAATGAATTCAAAGCCAACATGGTCCACACGAGAAACTATCTCAAAGAAAGAAAAAAAAAGGTGAAGAAAAGAAAATAGAAAAAAGAAATGTAAAACAAAAGAGATGAAAAAAATGTCTGTAAGTCCATGATCGCGGTGTCCTACTGCCAAATTAACTTCTCTGCAGCAAAGAGTATCCTCTGGTGACACTCAACAGAAAGTCAACACAAATTAGCCCAGATTCAATGTGAGCTTTATTGGTCCATGTATCCAGGAAGGACAAGGGTGAATCTGAGGTTGAGTGGAACCAGGAAATTGAATGTCTTCAGAATACTTTGTATGTCCGTCTCTTCTTGTATTCTTCCTAGATGGATTCACTTATATTTTAGTGCAGCAAGGCTAGTTGGGAGTTAGGCGGTTGACAATTCTGTATTTGTGCTGACAGTGTCATGGACTAGCAGGTAATACGTCCCAAACAGCTACTGTCTGCATCAAAGAGGAGAGTGAAAGAGGTGTTTTATTTTTCCCATGGTTGGAGTCTTCATTCTTTTATTGAGTCTTCTATTGTCTATGTTATGCAATATGAAATATTTTAAATAAAAATTAAGATATGGAGTAATGCTAGACAAAACAAACATCCACACATGTGCACAACATGTATGTGTAGAAGTGCCAGTTTATGGTTGTGTTTGTGGCCTCTGTAAGAGCTTCTCTAGAGATACCTCCTCTTACAAGTCTCATTTTGCTCTCTGAATAGTACTCCATTGTGTATATGTACCACATTTTATTTATCCATTCTTCAGTTGAAGGGAATCTAGGCTGTTTCCAGGTTCTGGCTATTACAAATAATGCTGTTATGAACATAGTTGAGCATGTGTCCTTGTGGTATGATTGAGCATTCCTTGGGGATATGCCCAAGAGTGGTGTAGCTGGGTCTTGAAGGAGGTTGATTCCCAATTTTCTAAGAAAGTGCCATATTGATTTCCAAAGTGTCTGTACAAGTTTGCATTCCCACCAACAGTATAGGAGTGTTCCCCTTGCTCCACATCCTCTCCGACATAAGCTGTCTTCAGTATTTTTGATGTTAGCCATTCTGATTCAGCAGAGAAAAACAATGACATCATGAGGTTTGCAGGCAAATGGATGGAACTAGAAAATATCATCCTGAGTGAGGTAACCAAGACTCAGAAAGACAAGAATGGTATGTACTCACTCATAAGTGGATACTAGATGTAAAGCAATGGATAACTAGACTGCAACTCATAACTACAGGGAGGCTACCTAATAAAGAGGACCCTAAGAAAGACACAGGGATCACCCAATGACAGAGAAATGGATGAGATCTACATGAGTAAGTTGGGGGTGAGAGGGTAATGGAGGGCAAGGGTGGGGGAAAGAGAGCTTAGAGGAGTCAGAGGTCCCAGCTGGATCAAGAACAGAGAGGGAGAACAAGAAAAGAGATACCATGATAAATGAAGACCCCATGGGAATAGGAAGAAGCAGAGTGCTAGAGAGGTCCCCAGAAATCCACAAAGATACCTCCACAATAGACTACTGGCAATGGTCTAGAGAGTGCCTGAGCTGACCTACTCCCATGACTGGATTGCCGAACACCCTAACTGTCATGACAGAACTTTCATCCAGTGACTGATGGAAGCAGATGCAGAGTTTTACAGCCAAGCCCCAGGTGGAGCTCCAGGAGTCCAGTTGGCGAGAGAGAGGAGGGATTATATGAGCAAGAGATATTGAGACCATGATTGGAAAAAGCACAGGGACAAATAGCCATAGCAGAAACACATGAATTGTGAACCAATAGCTGAGGAGCCCCCATGGAACTGGACCAGGCCCTCTAGATAAGTGAGATAGTTGATTAGCTTGAACTGTTTAGGAGGCCCCCAGGCAGTGGGACCAGGACCTGTCCTTGATGCATGAGCTGGCTTTTTGGATCTTAGGGCCTATGCTGAGACACTTTGCTCAGCCTTGGTGCAGGGAGGAGACTTGACCTACCTCAACTGAATCTACCAGGGTGAGCTGACTCCCCAGGGGAGACCTTGCCTTGGAGGAGGTGGGAATAGGGGGTATATTGAGGGGGAAGGCTGAGGGATGGGAGGAGAGTGGACAGGGGAATCTGTGGCTGATATGTAAAATTAAATTAATTATAAAATAAAAATATTTTAAAAAAGAAGATATCATGAGTTTACAACAACAAGAACAAAAACAAGTCTCATTTTGCACCTTATACTTTCTGAACTATGAGTGGTGTACAGGAGATTTAGTTTGCTTTTAGTAAAATGTAGCTTTTAAGAATACTGTCAATCTTTCCATGAACTTATATTTCCCATTTATTTTGGGTTTTTTGCTATTTCAATGCACAAGGAAATATGGTTTTTCCCTTCATTCTTACAGATACTTAAGTCAAGACACATTGTATGCTGAATTTTCTATTTGTAGAAGTACCACATGAAGCTCTGCACTGTTTACATGACATGATCCTAAGATCACTTAACTTGAACTGTGAAGTAACAGGGTTCCAGAGGTCAAATATCTTTAAGTGTTTCATCATTTTTCCTAAATTTGTTAGATATGAACATTGTAATTTGTTCCAACAAATTATAATCTTTTATAAATTTATTTTTTATTCATTTTACATACCAACCACAATTCCCCACATCCTCCTGCTCTCTCTACCTCCCCCAACCCACCCCCATGCACTCCTCAGAAAGAATAAGGCCTCCTATTTGGAGTCAATAAGGCCTGGCACATTCAGTTGAGGCCAAGCCGGATCCTCCCCACCAAAAAAATTATTTCAAATCCATAATATATATTTTTTCAAAGAAAGTAACATTGAAAATATCAATGAATAAAAGTATTTTCTCAATTTCCTCATTTTTCTATGATCAAAACACTAATTCATATTATATGCAAATTCTAAGGCTAAAACTGTTTCACCTTTTCTATGACTGAGTATTCCTCGACTCCCATAACATTCAACTTAAGAATTGGCTGTTGTAAGTTCGGTGCTTGTTTGCTTGTCTATACTGGCAGCCCAATTGCTTTTCTCTGCTACTTTATAATCAGGAAATAACTCGGAGAACGCATCTCCCAAACACTGCTCCTCTCATTTCTGTCATTTTCTTACTTAGAAGTTAAGTTAGCTTCTAGTAACTAGGAAGAGCTAGTGAATAATTATAGTATATGATTTTCTATCAAATATCCAGATTAGGACCTCCAACATAATGGATCATTATAAAGACCCTGACTTCAGAATTAGAATTTACTTGGTGTTACTTTGAAGAGATTCATCTCTCCAAATATATCCACAAACTTCTCTTGTGTTTTCCAGGTTAATAGTTCCTGTTGGTGCACAATACAACAAATCCCTTCTGCGATCTAAGTTTCCAAACTGGAAGTTCAAATGCTCTCTGCTTTCTGCTTAGCATCTCCTAAGCCTGAAATCAAGGTGAGTTAGGCAGCACTCCCATCTGAAGTGCAGATGCTCTTCAAAGCTCCAACAATGCTGGACTGACTCAATTTCAGCAAGACTCCTTGGAGGTCCCTGTATCCTCTCCTGCTGCCAAGAGAGAATGTTCCACCCTCACAGAAGCCTCTGTATTCTGTGCTTTATATCTTGAAACCAGCAGGAGAGACTGTGTCTTGCATCACATCCTGTTCAGATGTTAAGGACTCTTCCAAACAGAAGCAGCTGTGTCTCTTTTTGAGAACTATGTCCATGGAGAATAATGATTGTAACTTAAACAAACAAACAAACAAACAAACAAAAAAAACAATTATTTGGGGCTTTAGTTATATTTGCAAATTGCTTTCACAGCACCATCAGTAAGCATTTAGTGCCAACTGTGACAGGTATGTGAAACACAAATTGCTGAGAATCTTGGAAACTGTAACAAAATGCAGCCTATCACATCAGAGGAAGATTTCATTCACAACTTGCACTGATCCCCTGAATGAAGAGTGAATCCATGGTATTTCTATCTGCAGAATTTACCACTAACTGGATATAAATCTTAAACAAATGTATTAATACTTTACATGGTATACAAAAATATACAACAAATCTATATATACATGATCATAAGGCTAATTTATTGAATTCACTAATCCAAGGTTCAAATGAATTAATTTATTAATATTCCTGTGTCTAATACATGGTGATATAGAAATCTTTTCCTTATCTCTTTTTCTTTCTTGAGATCAGTGCTTAAAACTATATTACAACATTTTTAACATATGTGGATTGACCATAAACAGATCAAAATAGAGCCAGCAAGATGGTTCTGAATGTGATGATGCATACTTGTCACCAAGCCTGACAATCTGAGTTCAGTGCCCAGGTCTCACAAGCACGCACACAGCACACACATCTACACACACACACACACACACACACACAAAGACAGAGAGACAGACAGAGACAGAAAGACAATATATTATATAATATTTATAAATAAATATAATAAAAATGAAAAGAGTTTGGATTTGAATTGGAATTTGAATACATAAAATTTTTTATTGTGTTGTTCAACTCTATCAGAAATAATGCTTTAAATCCTGTATGGAGTGGATGGTTATTCATTATTTTAAGTTTATTTCTATCAGGGTGGATCATGTCCCATGTTTGAAAAATAAAGCTGGTTTCCAAAATTTCGATAAATATAATGACATATAATCCTTTGTACACTTTTACTTTGTATACTTATACAGTATACTTTTCCAACCAAATATGTTGGCATTTTTTCTAAACTACAGATTTTAATTTTGACACTCTATATGTATTATCTTTGAATTTTATAAGACAATAACTGTGACTGTCAGAAAGAAAATATTTTTGTATTCTTCCAATATAGCTATAATAATAATTTAATTAGCAATTTTAATTCAGTATTTTAATATGTTTAGGTATTTATTATGTAATGATAAAGTGCTATACATTTTGCATAGATGTTACATATTTATTGATTTTACAGTATTAAATCTTGCACTATGTCATTTTTTGAAAATTTTAACAGACACATCAGCAGTTTAAACCCAACAATTGTAATTCCAGTCTCTCAATTTCATCCTAATGGGTAGAGGCACATTGATCTTTAGATATTTCCCACTGACATCCCGCGGTCTTCTTCTTCCTTCTCTCTTCCCCCAACCCCTCCTCCTTCAGCACCTTCCCACCTCCTCTTTCCTTATAGTTGTTTAACTTTCCCTAAACTTTCATTTTCCTTCACCTGACTTGTGTTTTAGTAATGAGTAGTTGCCAGTAGTTTCCTGGGGAAAGACTCACAGCAGATAAATGTTTTGCGAATATTTAAGCAACAGTTTTTGGGCCCTAATATTGAATTCACAGATTAGCTTATAAGAATATTATAGAGGTTGGTTTGGAGGAGACTTGGACAAATTGTTAGGCAGATCAAGTTTCAATATGGCCCAGTATTGACTAATACTGTTGCATGGCTGTTAGTAATCACTCTTCTGCTGTTCTGTAATGCAAAAAGGGCAAATGTGGTAGGAAGAAATAAAAAAAAAATGTACAGTTTGGAGAGAAAAGGACACTGGCAATCTTACTAATACTGCCCAGGCTTTTTCTAGAAGAGAGGCTGGAATGATTAAGTATATGAACTGACGATATGATAACTCCATGTTATGATTAAATGGAATATTTTTATTGTAGATGAGAGAGAGAGAGAGAGAGAGAGAGAGAGAGAGAGAGAACAGCCAGAAGCATCTGGAGAGTCCAAAGCAAAGAGGTAAAATAGCAGAGTGTGAGGAGCCAAAGCAGAGAAGAAGCAGAGCTGAGACAGCAGGGTCATAAGTTGAATGAGAAGCTGTGACATGGGGAAGCCCATGAGCTGGAGAAGTTTAAGGTCGGGGAGGAGGTGAGAAGGGCAAGATGCTAGCGTGGACTCTGAAGTGTGTTTACATTTACAAGTTACACTTACAGGCACTTGTAATACTGAGGGAACCTGGAAGCCAGCTAATTTGTCCCTTCTGTCTTTTGGAATTTAGGGAAATGGCATTTCCTTTGGGCCTGACATTAATGAGATTGGCACTATTAAGGAGAAGCCTGATCTATATGTTGTGTACCCTAATACAATTTGCCTGAAGATCAGAGAATAGAACAAGTCACTAGATTAAACATAGAGGCCAGGCGGTTGTGGCACACACCTTTAACCCCAGCACTAAAAAGGAAGTGATATGGTGGGTGGAGAAAGGTATATAAGGTGTGAGAAGACAGGAACTAAAGCCTTTTTGTCTGAGGAACCCCCTTTTGACTAGAAGCCTCTCAACTAGAAAGCTTTTTCAGGCTGAGGAGTTGGTGAGATAAGAGGTGGTAGCTGTGGCTTGCTCTGCCTCTCTGATCTTTTAGCTTTCCCCCTGATATCTGGTTCTGGGTTTTTCATTAAGACCATTTAAGATTTATGTTACATCACCCTACTCAACTAAGCTTCCAACTTTTGAAAAAGAACATAAAGCATTTTCTGTGATTAGAGTGGACATACAATGAAAACCTGCTCTAACTGTGTTTCAAATGTCCCAGGGACAATGCCAAGCTCAAATCCAATTTTATTGTGTCCTTTACGTGATGCTAGGTTTAGAGTCACAAAGCATAAGGGAGTAAGGGGATCAGGGATTCCTCCTCCATGTTTTCAGAGAGATGCTGAGACCAGGCAATCCATGTCATGGTAATCCCATATGAAGGCCCTGAGAAGGCAAGAGGGCCTGAGAGAATATTATGTGAAGAAGTGGAAGTGAAGCCTGAGTTGTGTTAGAACCCCCAAGAAATGGAGAAGGCAGAATGGTGAATAACTTCCAAGGAGAGCTGCACATAGGAGTTGGAACCAGCCTAAGAAAGGGGTGTAAGTTCCCAGCAACCTACACCTTAAAGAAAAGAAGTCTAGGTCCATTCTCATGACAATACAGAATTTTGTGTGTGCTCTGATGAGTTCTGATATTCCTCTGGTCCAGTAAGTCCTCTCCATGACCCCGTTGTTACCTCCCTGAATGATAATGTATATCCTGTGCCATTATAAGATGGAGGTTCATAATTTGACTTTTAATTTTATAAGGCATTACAGCTCATAGATTGCCTTGAATCTCAGGAAAGACTTTAGACTTTTAAGCAATGTTGAGCTCATGAAAAAAATCTATAGACACCTTTAAAGTTGGGAATAAATGCATTTGTACTATATGGATGTGGTGGTTTGAATGAAAATGGCCTTCATAAGCTCATGGGGAGTGACATTTGAAACGATTAGGATGTGTAGTCTTCTCGGAGTAGATGCGGCCTTATTTGAGGAGGTGTCACCTTGTTGGAGAAAGTGTGGCACTGAGAGCGGTCTCCGAGGTTTCAGAAGCCCAACTCAGTCCCAGTGGCTCACTTGTTCTTCTTTCAGCCTGCCAATCCCAATGTAGAATTTCTGGCTCCTTCTCTAGTGCCTTGTCTGGCTGTGTGCCCCCATGCTTCCCAGTGTGATGACAATGAACTAAGCCTCTGAAACATAAGCCAGCCTCAACTCATACTTCATTTCTAAGAATTGCCTTGGTCATCATGTCTCTTCACAGCAACAGAAAACCTAACTAAGATAAGGGACAGAAGACTGTAGTGACGGTGGAGGGGGTGGCACGTGGTGACTGGTAGGAATGGATAGTGGAATGTAGTTGTTCAGATGAGAAATGAGAATTGGGCATGGAAGCACTTGGTTGTCTGTTTATGGCATTGTTTGTGAATGCTTAGGACATGTGACCTTGCTGCTGGGTAGGGCTTTGTAAAAACCTCTCCCTACTCCCAGCTTACTCTCCGCTGTGTGCTTCAGGTTTCACAGATGACTTCTCAGCATCCAATTTCTGTAGGCATGCCTAATGCTTGCTGTCACACTTCCTTGCTATCATTAGTCTTACCTCCCTAGAATCATAAGCCCAAATGAAGGCTTCCTTCTATAAGTGCTTAGATTGTGGTGTTTTATCACAGCAAGGAGGAAAGTAGCTAACAGAACTATATTTTATGCGAAGCATGTTTAAACAAAATGATGGTTTAAAATGTTCAAACTAAAGAGGAGCAAAAGAAATGAAAAAGCTACATGAAAAACTATTTCCAATGACTGTGAAATTTCATGACTGGAATCACACAAACACTATGAAACTGGTGGTTGTTAAGTACCCATCATTATATAGTTGTTTTTTTTTTTTTTTCTCAAGAAAATTGATGACTGACAACCTTGTTTCCATCTGGAAACATCTAACATCTGTGGTTGTAAACATCAAAACACAGCTGCTGCGTGTCTGAGTAAGCACTCCAATTTATTTATTTTTGACTTTAAAAAATCTTCAGTTTTCATCAAACATCACATTTGTTAAACAAAGTTCTTATAGCAGGAGAGAAACAATGAAGAGGAATCACTATGTCAAACAGTGAAAAACAATACTGTCATCCAAGAATTTTGTTACATGGGATACAATCTTACTTCAATTAAAAAATATTATGGTGTGACTGCTTGGCTTTTAAGAAATGACATAATTTCTCCCTATTCTTATGGTGCCTTCATTTATCATGGTATCTCTTTCCTTGTTCTCCCACTCTGTTCCTGATCCAGCTTGAACCTCCTGCTCCCCTAAGTTCTCATTCCCTCCATTACCTCCCTTTACCCCCAGTTTGCTCATGTAGATCTCATCCATTTCTCCATCGCTGGGTGATCCATGCATCTTTTCTAGGGTCCTCCTTACTAGCTAGCCTCCCTGGAGCTGTGGATTACAGTCTGGTTATCCTTTGCATTAGGGACTTTCCCAGGAATTCACAAGGATGACTCCACCATAACTATTGCAGTGCTCGAGAGGGTGCCTGAGCTGACCTACTCTGGTGAGTGGATGGTCTAACACCCTAACTGTCATGATCTCATCCAATGACTGATGGAAGAAGATGCAGAGATTCACAGCCAAACCCCAGGAGTCCAATCAATGAGAGAGAAGGAGGGATTATATGAGCAAGAGATTCGAGACCATGATTGGAAAAAGTACAGAGACAACTAGCCAAACTAGTAGAAACACATGAACTGTGAACCAATAGCTGAGGAACACCTATGGAATTGGACCACGCCCTCTTGATAAGGAAGATAGTCGATTAGCTTGAACTATTTAGGAGGCCCCCAGGCAGTGGGACCGGGACTTGTCCTTAGTGCATGAACCAGCTTTTTGGAGCTTAGTGCCTATGGTGAGACACTTTGTGAAGCATTGGTGCAGGCAGGAGGTGCTTGGACCTGCCTCAACTGAATCTACCAGGCTCTGCTGACTTTTCATGGAAGACATTGCCTTGGAGGAGGTAGGAATGGGGGGCGGGTTGGGGGGCAAGGCTGGGAGGTGGGAGGAGGGAGGACAGGGAGAATCTGTGGTTGATATGTAAAATGAATAGAAAATCTCTTAATTAAAAAATTGAGAAACTACATAATCTAAAGCTATGAGGATGATTCATATTCTAGACTTCATTTTATAGAAAAATATAATTTATAAAAATTAAAAAAAATTCAAGGAATAAATTGAACTATTCAAAGTCAAGATAAAGTCATTTTTCTACTCTTTCAAATGTGCTGTTAGACATCAATTGTAATTTGACTTCCTACTCTAAAAGTACATCTTAGATGATATTAAATTTTAATTGTAGTTGATCTAAACAAATATTTCATATAAAACATGTCAAAATAAATTCACATAGTATAAATATCATTGACTCTATGTCAAACCATTAATTATTTTCCCAATTATTCATCATAGTTCTAATTAGTTACAATTAGTTTAGCTTACTTAAATTTACTTCTTCCCATCTAAATCCAGGATAATATAGAGGAAAGAAATCATCCTTCCAAGTTTTCTAAGGATGCTCACCACATTTATTTATTACTGTTATTGTGTATGGTGTGGTAAATTCTCTAGTGGCTTCTGCCATTCTGAATTTGTATGTGCCTGCATGTATAAGCATGTGTGTGTAAACTGAGATGTTAATGTTGACTGTCTTCCTCTGTTTATTTTCCACCTTATTATATGAGACAGAGTCTCTCAATGAACCTGGTACTCATCTATTTGGTAAGACTAACTGGCCAGAAAGCTCCTGGGATACTCTTGTTTCCATGTCTCCATGGCTAAGATTATAATCATGCAGTCCCATTCCTGAATTTATTCTTCCCATGTAGTTTTATGCAACAATTTCCCCTGAGACAAAACCATCATTCTTGGAGGGAAGCTCCTGAAGACAAGGGATTTTCTAACCTAATGGGAGGTGAAACATTCCATCTGTGGTGGTTTAAGTAACAATGGTCCCCATAGGTTTATATATTTCAGTATTAAATCTCTAGTTGGGGCCAGGTGGCAGTGGCACATGTCTTTAATCCCAGCACTTGGGAAGAAGAGCCAGGCAGATCTCAGTGAGTTCAAGGCCAGCCTGGTCTACAGTGTGAGATCCCAGACAGGCACCAAAACTACACAGAGAAACCCTATCTCAAAAAAACCAATTAAAAAAATCTCTAGTTGGTAGAACTGTTCAGGACAGATTAGGAAGTATGGAATCACTAGAAGAGGTGTGTCTCTGGATGTTTCAAAAACCCATGTCAATCCCAGTTAATTGTTTGTGACTTGTAGCTGGAGGGCTTCTCTCCAGGTTCCCCAAGCCCCGCAGTCCCACAATCCACTTATAAAATAATCACTCAGACGCTTATATCACTTATAAACTGTATGGCCGTGGCAGGCTTCTTGCTAACTGTTCTTTTATCTTAAATTAACCCATTTTTATAAATCTATACCTTGCCACGTAGCTGGTGGCTGACCAGCGTCTTCACATGCTGCTTGTCCTGGCGGTGGCTGCAGTGTCTCTCCCCTCAGCCTTTTGTTTCCCAGAATTCTCCTCTCTCCTTGTCCCAACTACTTCCTGCCTGGCCACCTACTTCCTGCCTGGTCACTGGCCATCAGTGTTTTATTTATATAGAACAATATCCACAGCACTTCCCCTTTTTTTCTTTTTTTTAAAAAATAAGGTTTTAACTTTAACATGGTAAAATTACATATAACAAAACAAATATCGAGCAAGAATAAAAGTTACAATATTAAAGAAGATGTCCTATCTATCTTATATTTGTGAATTTAAGGTTTTATATATAACTTATCTTTTATCATAACTGAGGGAATTACAACTATCTAGTTTTCAACCACATCAAAGACCTGAGAAGGAACATAATGGTACCTGAGAAATGGTAGATGGATGCAAGCAACTTTCGGGAATCTTGCAAAAGTAGACCAAGACAGCTGGCAGCCTGGACAGTCACCTAATATTTCTCAGCATTGTTGGTGTATTCAAATTGGCTACAGGCCTAGAGTATCTGACAGACCATTTTTAGAAGCAGGAATTCTGAGAGACCATCTTACCCTGTCTTGGCAGAGTACAGTGGTCGCTTTCCTTGTGTCCAGCTTGTCCAGAAAGGACAGCATTATATTTGTACTGTCAGCCATCAAGGCAAGGGCAGTTCTTTGCCCAGTAGGCCATTTTGTGCCAAGAAGACAAACTTCCCAATGGAAATATCTTAGAAGCCCAACATTCTCTCGGGATCAAATTAGTGCAGCCAGGAGCAATTGTGTCTCATGTCAACAGAATTCTAAGTTATTTAAATGCCATATTCTCTAGGTCTACGAAGTGTTTGAAGATTACCTATCTATCTGAAATATATCTATGTATACCTAGAAGACTTAACTAACATGGCTACAAATATGATTATCATAGATGACTAATTATTAATCTATTTTTAATTATCCATTACAATTTTAAATGAGTTACATAAACATAATACCTCAAACAAGAATAGAAATATACATATACAGTATAACAAAATTAACCCCAAGCTTGCATCAACAAACTAAAATTTACACCAATGTAAAACATTTTAAACATAAACTAAATTCTATACCAATGTAAAACATTTTAAACAAGTTGTTCTTTAAAAGTAGGTTCATTAATCTACCCTTTAATCTTATCATCTCTATATCCTCCTGTATATCTATATCATGTCCCCTTTTCTTTTTTAGAAAGAGATCACATTTATAATCAACCTGTTTTAAATAAAAATATTGGTTTTTCTCTGTCCCATACCAGAGGGCTCTTCTGATTTGGGACACAAGAATCTCTTAACCATTTTTTTTAAAACAATATGTCTGGGTTTAGAGGGGGAGTGAGCCAATTCCACCTCTAAAGCCAGTTTGGTATATTTGGGAATTTGGGCGTAGCCTCTCTTACTACTTCCTGCTGGAGGGGGGCGCTGTATCTTATGGGGAAGCAAAGAAAATTTTAAGCCTATGGGGTAGTCCTTGAGGCTGTATTGTGTGAACCAGTTGCCTTGAAACCGCTCTGGATGTTGGATCATCTGGGCCATGGTGTCATCGGAGACCTTTCAGGGGGTCTTGGCTGGTGAAACCTGATGTATCTTAATCTGGAACAAATCCACAGTCTCTGGCTTTCTGTGGAAACAAAAGCAAAACCTCTTTTCCAAAGTAACATATTCTTATATCCAAATTTTGAAGTCAAGGTACCCTTAAAATATACATTTTGGCATAACTCAACAGCTTTTGCAATCAAATGTTTTTCTTTAGTTACGAATATCAAAGACAACATAATCCAGATTTTCTGTGTGGTAGCCATCTTTACGTGGCTTATGTTTTATATTACCTTGAGCCTATTGCTTTAAACTGCACCATTCTAAGACTGAAAAGGCGCTGTGGATGCTGGCTCCGCCCACTTCAGCTTCCCAACATGGCGGTGGTACATTTTCCACCAGCTCTGGGAGTCATCAAGTCTCAGAAATAGTGGGTCTAAGCTTTTATCAAAGCAGCGTGTAGCCCAGAAACCTCTTTTTTTTTTTTTAAATAATAGTAAAGACTAAATCTACCACACAGCTTAATGTGCCACAGGCAGACGCCTCATTTCCGCCATACTGCCGGTCAAACGCACATGTCAGGAACCCGCCAGTGTTGAAACCTGCATTTTGTGGCCTCTAGCTGCCCGTATGAAACAAGAAGCAGGAACCTGGTTTTGGCTCTGTTTAGAATTGGTTATTAAATATTCTCAGGTTAATAACTCAGGTGGAAACTCGAGCCGTTGGGCGCCATTTGTAGCTGGAGGGCTTCTCTCCAGGTTCCCCAAGCCCCGCAGTCCCACAATCCACTTATAAAATAATCACTCAGACGCTTATATCACTTATAAACTGTATGACCATGGCAGGCTTCTTGCTAACTGTTCTTTTATCTTAAATTAACCCATTTTTATAAATCTATACCTTGCCACATGGCTGGTGGCTTACCAGCGTCTTCACATGCTGCTTGTCCTGGCAGTGGCTGCAGTGTCTCTCCCCTCAGCCTTTTGTTTCCCAGAATTCTCCTCTCTCCTTGTCCCAACTACTTCCTGCCTGGCCACCTACTTCCTGCCTGATCACTGGCCATCAGTGTTTTATTTATATAGAACAATATCCACAGCACTTCCTTTTTTTTTTTTTTTTAAATAGAAAAGGGGAAATGTGGTGGTAATCTAATTGTACTGAAATGTGATTTTTGATTGTATGTTAATAAATAAAGTTGTCCGGGGGTCAGAGCTATTAGAGCCATAGCAAGAGCCGGGCGGTGGTGGCACATGCCTTTAATCCCATAGATCTCTATGTGTTCAGGGATACAGCCCCACGTTGGACGCCAGATATTGATGTAACTAACCGTCTTATTAAATAAGAAACACAGAAACAATGTAAAAGAGAAAGCCGAGAGGTCAGAGCTCATTGCTAAAATCTCACCCTTCCGCCTGTGGTGTCCCAGCTTCCCAAAAGAGAGCTACTTCCTGTCTGTAAGTCGATTTTCCAGTCATTCTGCCTTCTCATTGGTTGTAAACCCAAACACGTGACTGCCTCGTCACTGTCTGAATGTACAGCCCCCTAGGTCTTAAAGGCATATGTCTCCAATGCTGGCTGTATCCCTGAACACATAGAGATCTATGGGATTAAAGGCATGTGCCACCACCGCCCAGCTCTTGCTATGGCTCTAATAGCTCTGACCCCCGGACAACTTTATTTATTAACATACAATCAAAATCACATTTCAGTACAATTAGATTACCACCACATTTCCCTTTTCTATTTTAATAAAAAGAAAAAAAACAAAAGGTTATAACTAACAAAAGAAAAACTATATACAAAAGTACAATAACTATATGCAATATATACAAGTAATAAATACCTAAACAGGTATTTGACAAATCAGAGAAAATAATTCCATTATCTATCCTATTTTGGTAATTCCAAGATGTTTCTAATGTACTTTCTATCCTAATTAATTTTCAACTATAACTAACTAATCTTCAACCATAACTAACTAATCTTCAACTCCCTCAGAGACCCAAGAAGGGAATAATATTAGCTAACAAAAATAAAAACAGGAAGTGTATGCAAGCAACTTCAAAAAATTTGTGAGTTGACAGAAACAGCCAGCTGCCTGGGCAGTCACCTGAGGTTTCTCCGCAGTGTTAGGGCATCATCTTCAGCCTATAGGCTTAGTGTATCTGACAGACTCATTTGTGATGTAAGATGTATACAAGGTCAACAGTTAAACCTCACATTGGGTGAGAGCAGTCCACGTACCAGAAACACCTGAATTCCACTAGTGTCCTGTCATGATTCAGGATTTTAAATTCTGGAAATTGTTGACAGTTTTTAAATTCAGCTGTCCATTCTTCTTGGCTGTGTATATATGGCTTCATCTCAGCATCCCCTTCTTCTCCACATCCCTCTATTAAATGCCAGTCTACTTTCGAGAGGCATGAGTTTTCAGCTGCTGTTCCATTGTACAACAGAATCCATCGACCCTCTGCCTGTCAAGCTGCCTTTGAAGAAAAGGGCACCGTACCTTTTCCTGATGCGAAGGCCACTTCAGGGATGGGGCCATATTGTCCTGGCCTCAGAAGATGCCTTTTGATAAGGCCATAACCACACTTGTTTTGGCAGGAATTGGTAGTCCTTTGTTTCGTGTTCTGTCTGTCCATTTTGTCCTGTTGATTCCAGGATACTTTGTTGTCCAGTGGCTAACTTTTGCCACAATGAAAGTTGACTCCATATGCAGTTTCTTCAATGCCCATATTTTCTCTGAAGTAGATTGCCAGGAGCCAACATGTCTCAAAAAAGAAAAATTTTCTAAGTTATTAAAACATTTTAAACATAAACTAAATTCTATACCAATGTAAAACATTTTAAACAAGTTGTTCTTTAAAAGTAGGTTCATTAATCTACCCTTTAATCTTATCATCTCTATATCCTCCTGTATATCTATATCAGTGACAAATGCTTATGGATCAAAACGTAATCTCTCAGCTACTGCTCTAGCATCTTGCTTACCTTCTTTCTGCTATGCTTCCCATCATTGATAGTCATGTACTCCAATCCTCCATAAACCCATAATAAACTATCCTATAACGGGATATGGTGCTTATCATTGGCTATGGTGCCTTATCACAACAGAGAAGTCATTAACAAACCACCCAATAAGGAAAAATGTTTAGTTACAGGATGTTTTATAGGGAGGTAAGATTGAAATTAATCACATTTCTAGATCTCTCCCTCCACAAGCATGTATAGATAATAAGAACTATGGAGAGACATCAAGCCACTTGGAAGAAGCAAAGGGTAGGCAAGCCACCCAAAAGCAGCTGCTGTCAGCTAAGATGCATGAGAGAGACAGACATACCCTCAGTTTCCTCAAAGAAACAGTTTACAACTTTTGAAGTGCCTGCAAATTGTTCAGTATACTTCATATTTCTTAGCTTATTATAGAAGATCTCAATTCTCAGTCTAAAGATCATCTGTAATGTGTTTAAAGCAACTATCCTGCAGCTTGTCAAAAACATGTAATTCATAAAAGAATGCCATTATGCTTTCCTGAAAGGCCTCAGCCGACTTCAGCGTCTGTCCTCATTTCCTATACTTGCCACACCAGTTCTCTATTGTTGGAATAGGTATTCATGAGAGAAGAAGCAGAACAGTAGGATGTGATATTGGAGTAGATATTCATGAAAGAAGAAGCAGAACAGTAGGATGTGATATTGGAGTAGATATTCATTAGAGAAGAAGCAGAACAGTAGGATGTGATACTGGAGTAGATATTCATTAGAGAATAAACAGAACAGTAGAATGTGGTGAGCTAACTCTGTAGACATTCTCTCTAACACCCCTGTAACATCCTAGAGCTTTTCCAATTTAGAGCCACAATTTAGTATTTTCTAATACAAATCCCAGTGTAATAAAATGAATTTCTCTCTTAGAAACAATGATTCCAGAGAACAACTAAAAGTAATATGGAATTTAGCATTTTACTCAATGTATTAAAAATAAGTTACTTCCATTAATTAAACAAAAATACTGAAAATGTATCTTTGATCTCTGTCAATAAAGATGGTTTAATAATTTTAAAAAATTAAACAAAATTAATTGGTGATTAAAAAATATCTTCCTCATTGGTAATTTATTTTGAAATACACTGGAATAAAGATATGGATTTCAAAGTAATGTTCTTTGTAATAATTTAACAAATGTGTGTTATGTCCTCCAGATTTCTAAACCAAAGATCAGTGATGTGTGAAATTGAAACAGATGGCAGATATTAAAGAACAATCCATGATATACTTTGAAAGGAAGGAAAAATATATTTATTGAAGGTTTATATTGTACCAAATAAATAGTACTGTCATTTATAGCCTAGAAAAATCTGTAAACCCATAATTCTCTCAAGCTTTCAAGTAAAGTAATGAAATCCAAGAAATGTGTAACTTATGGGTACTTCAAGTTCATAAATTGGTCAATAGATACCTTCAACTGAAACTTGCCTATATGCCAAGTAATGAGTACTAAATTATACTCAAAATGAATGCTGTTTCATTAGAAGGTACCACAAAGAAAAATTGACAAAAATTTTGAGAAATATCTTGAAAACATTACTTGTCACCAGAAGTCACACTTATAGCATATGTATTACTGGGGCCATTGCTAGGGTGGGAAAGCTGTTTCCAGATTTCAGTGGTTACTAACCATCATCCTTTTTTCAAAGGATCTCTATGAAAATCTTGGAATTAACTTCTATGTTTATCACTACTCAAATGTATGCCTCCTAGCTTTATAGCTAGGAGAAGATTTGCAAACCTAATTTGCATTTTAGTTTTATCAAGTATTTGATGCATAAACTTGGTAAACTCACTGAACCATTTCTAGGAATTAGGAAGGATGTGAATTATCAGTCATAAGTACCTCAGAAATATGTCTGCTCCATGGTGGATCTACATGCATATAATCTATAATGGTGGCTTTATCTCTGAAGTATAAAACTCATATAAAGAGAACTTCAAAAAAGCATCTTGCTAAAAGCATTTTAAATGATTTACACACACACACACACACACACACACACACACACACACACTTAGCTTCCCGAGAAAAATGTTAACATTCCAAAATTTGATCCTAAAAGAGAGATGTATTGACAGCATAATATTTCTGAATTAAAGATGTACAACAAAGCACAATTAATATGGAATGGCAAGTAAGGGAGATGTAGTCAAGTTAAAACTACCTCAGATTAAATTTTCAGTATTTGTATTGAAAAGTGAAAGGGTTAAAAAGGTCAGAAAAAAAGAAAACTCTGCACAAGTAAACATAGGAAAGATCTTGAAAAAGAAGAATTCTAGTAAAACTGGACAGCTAAAAGGATAATTTACATGAAGATATTTCTGAGTCTTGGTGTAAGTAATGAAATTCTACCCATAAAAATAATCAGAAAGATAGTGGAGATTACAAATGCCTAATAAAACACAATTTGATTTATATGATATGGTTAAATTAAATTTTAATAAAATATACAATCAATAGTTCTATCATATCAAGAACTTTGAAAGTCTTATAATTTTACTCATATTTAAAGGTAGGAAGCAGCCTGGCACAATGCTGTGGACACTTATAAAACTTTTGGATTAGAGCTGGGCAGTGGTGACACACTCCTTTAATCCCAGCACTCAGGAGGCAGAGCCAGATGGATCTCTATGAGTTCGAGGCCAGCCTGGTCTACAAAGCAAGATCCAGAACAGGCACTAAAAACTGCACAGAGAAACCCTGTCTCGAAAAACCAAAAAAAATTAAAAATTAAAAAAAAAAACTCTTGGATTAGTCTCAAGACTTCATTACTCACAGAATAAGCTATAGTCAGATTTACAATATATGTGTATTTGTTTCTGTATATTCCATTTCTACAGATTTGTTAGGCATTGAAACATTCTTCACATACAAATATCTGTAGAACAGTTGAGGGTTAAGTTTCTAAGGTCTTACAGTTTGCATAAAGGAGCAAACACCATAATAAGTATCAAGCAAGTCAGCCTACCTTCTTCTGGGAAGTAAACAGTAACACAGATCTCATTCCATAACTGTCTTGACTTACCAGTTGTTTGTGTATACTAGACAATGAAACTGTTCAATTGCAAAACAGACAAGCCTCACTCTATAACATACTATGGAAGGACAGGTGCTGTGGGATGGTCTGTATGTCAAATGTGTCACTCTGATTGGTCAATAAATAAAACACTGATTGGCCAGTAGCCAGGCAGGAAGTATAGGCAAGACTAACAGAGAGGAGAATTGAGAGAATAGGAAGGCAGAGGGAGACACTGCAAGCTGTAGCCATAACAAGCAGCATGTGAAGATGCTGGTAAGCCACAAGCCATGTGGCAAAGTATAGATTAATAGAAATGGACTAAATATAAGAGTAAGAGCTAGACAATGATAGGCCTGATCTAATGGCCAAATAGTTTAAATAATGTAAGAGTCTGTGTGTTTATTTTATAAGTGGGCTCCGGGACTGGTGAGACTTGGCGAGACCCATAGAGAAAACTCTCCAGCTACAGACAGGTGTGAACTCAATGCAGGGAAGAATAATTTCCAAATGTGTGTATAACTTCCCTAATGAGTAAGAGAAAAAGTTGAAAAAATAAGTCGCCTTTTGTATTTATCAGAGTTGGTGGATCCATAGTTAAACTTTTCTTTCAAAGCTCAAATACTAGAATGAAAATCCTCTTTTCCCAGAAATTTGTCTTTATAGAGGTTATTTTTTCTACAATGTATTGAGAAATTGCACATAAAAGGAATTGTTCTATTGGCTGGTTGTAATTGTTCAGTAGTCTACTCCTTGTTCAGCATATATAGTGTTCTAGGTTCAATCTCCACTGTTAAAAATAGTTTAAGTTTCTATGCTGGGGTCATCCTGTGGATTCCTGGGAACTTTCCTAGCACTTGTTTTCTCCCTATCTTTATGATGTCTCCCTCTATAAGGTATCTCTTTCATTGCTCTCCCTCTCCATCCCTGTTCCAGGTTGACCATGGCATTCCCTTATATTCTCATCCCCCATCCCCTACTCTCTATTGCCCACCCCTCATCCCCAGTTTACTCATGGAGATCTCATCTATTTCCCCTTCCAAAGGCAATCCATTCATCTGTCTTTGGGTCCTTCTTGTTAACTAGCTTCTCTGAAGTTGTAGGTTGTAGTCCGGTTATCATTTGCTTTACATCTAGCATCCACTTATGAGTGAGTACATACCATGTTTGTCCTTCTGAGTCTGGGTTACCTCACTAAGATGATATTTTCTAGTTCTACCCATTTGCCTGCAAATTTCACGATGTCATTGTTTTTCACTCCTGAGTAGTACTCCATTGTATATGTGTGTATATATATGTATACATATATATTACATTTTCTTAATCCATTCTTCAGTTGAAGGGCATCTAGGTTGTTTTCAGGTTCTGGCTATTATGAATATTGCTGCTATGAACATAGTTGAGCATGTGTCCTTGTGGTATGATTGAGCATTCCTTGAGTATATGCCCAAGAGTGGTATAGCTGGGTCTTGAGGAAGATTGATTTCCAGTTTTCTGAGAAACTGCCATACTGATTTCTAAAGTGGCTTTATAAGTTTGCACACCCACCAACAGTAGAGGAGTATTCCCCTTGCTCTACATCCTCTCCAATGTAATTGATCTTCAGTGTTTTTTATCTTAGCCATTCTGACAGGTGTAAGATGGTATCTCAGAGTCTTTTTGATTTGCATTTCCCTGATGACTAAGGTTGTTGAGCAATTCCTAAAATGTCTTTCATCCATTTGAGATTCTTCTGTTGAGAATTCTCTGTTTAGCTCTGTAGCCCATTTTTAATTGGATTGTTCAGTATTTTGATGTCTAATTTATTGAATTCTTTATATATTTTTGAGATCAGCCCTCTGTCAGATGTGGGGTTGGTGAAGATCTTTTACCATTCTGTAGGCTGTCCTTTTGTCCTGTTTACTGTGTCCTTTGCCTTACAGACGTTTCTCAGTTAT
The DNA here is from genome assembly GCF_004664715.2 of Peromyscus leucopus. Classification (NCBI taxonomy): domain Eukaryota; kingdom Metazoa; phylum Chordata; class Mammalia; order Rodentia; family Cricetidae; genus Peromyscus; species Peromyscus leucopus. The sequence continues at coordinate 10,995,907 of NC_051070.1, read as the reverse complement.
TAATTGTTGCTACTGATGTTATATTTAGGAAGTAGTCTCCTGTGCCATTGTGTTCAAGACTACCTCCTACTTTCTCTTCTACATATTTAATGCAACTGGTTATATATTAAGGTCTTTGATCCACTTGGACTTGAGTTTTGTCCATGGTGATAGATATGGATCTATTTGCGATCTTCTAAATGTTGACATCCAGTTATGCCAGCATCATTTGTTGAAGATGCTTTCTTTTTTCCATTTGTACAGTTTTGGCTTCTTTGTCAAAAATGAGGTTTTCATAGGTGAGTGTGTTGAAGTCAGGGTGCCTGAACTGGTTTATCCCAGCAATCAGATTGGTGCATACCCTAACTGTCATCATAGAACCTTTCTCCAGTAACTGATGGAAGCAGATGCAGAGATCCACAGCCAGGCACCAGGCCGAGCTCCAGGAGTTCAGTCGAGGAGAGAGAAGAGGAATTCTGTGAGCAAGGAGCATCAAAACCATGACAGGGAAACCTACAGAGACAACCAAACCAAACCAGTAGGAACTCATGAAATCTAGATCAATAGCTGTGGAACCTGCATGGGACTGGACTAGGCCCTCTGCATAGTGAGACAGTTGTGTAGTATAATCTTCTTGGGGAGCCCCTGGCAGTAGGATCAGAGTCCATCCCTGGTACATGAGCAGGCCTTTTGGAGCCCACTTCTATGATGGGACACCTCGCACAGCCTTGGGGCAGGGGAAGGGGCTTGGACCTGCCTCTATCAAATGTACCTCTCCATGGGAGCCCTTACCTTCTTGTAAGAGAGAATAAGGGGTGGGTTGGGAAGCAAAGGCTGGGACAGGGGGAGGAAAGAGAGGGATCTTTGGTATATAAAATGAAATTTTTTTTCTTCATTAAAAAAATTAAAATTTCTAATGCAATACATTTATTACTTAAAATAAATAAATTAATTTTATGGCCAAATAAAAGTCATAATAAATTAGAATTAGAATTAAGATGAATTTTTGTGTGGGGGTGTATGTGTGTATGCCTATGTGTATATGCATTATTTAATTTTATGTAAATTCATATGGAACATTAAAAAATAAAACATAAGAGCATATGAAAGTAGATATGTAATATCAGCCACACAATATCCTCTGCCAGGTATCTGCACACTGATGAAGAAAGATTGTCTCCTCAATACAAAGTGACAAATAATTACATAAATACTACTCTCTCCCAATAAAAAAAGGAACATTTAAAATATATTGAATATGTAAACTCAAAAAATATCTCACAGTACTTGGCATTTTTAGCGATTTAACCTTTATTTGTTTCGAAGCTATCATTTCACCGATGTCTTATTCTTTCCTTTTCATCATGGCTCAATTAGATACCCTTTTCACATGAGTCATTCCAACTTTCACCTCTATTTAAAGTATTCCACCTCAATATATTCTGTCTTGATATTCATTAGATCCTCATTTTGCATTTTTAACTGCTAAGATTCCTTCTACTTAAAATTTAACTGGAATTGCTCAAAATGGCAATCATCATTATCTTATAAAATATGTCCTCATCTAGGGAAGCCATACAAAGAGATATATGTGAGCTGGGCTCCAAAGATGAGGAAGGACATAGCAGAATGGAAAAGAGTCAATCTTTTTTTATATTCAAGAAGTAAGAAAATAAACTTGCAATGCTCAAGACAATACAATTAATACTGTAAATAACAGTGGCCATTTAAGAGCAGTTTAAACATTTGTAACTTTGATACAGTAATTTCTCAATCCTATGAGCAAACTGGAAAATTCAATATTCTTTGTAAATTGTCTGTGGAGTTTTAGAACACAGACATGTGTAACCAATTCTAAGTCTATTCTCTAGTTTTCTGTAAAAAAAAAAAGGGGGGGGCCTCTCTGCTCTTCCTTCCATTTTTTCGCCTGTGCTTATTTCTTCTTTTCTTCTTCATATCTCACTCTCAAGATTGGTTCATGGAGACACACCACCACAGAAGGACTGTGCTGTAAAAACAAAATCCTTTATACGCTCTGTCTCTATCAGAAACTCTAACTTAAGAATCAGTTTAGAGGACTGGACATAAGTGAACAAAACTTCAAACCACAGCAAAACCTTTAGTATCCCTTGTTTTCTTTGTAGTTTTCTACCTCCTCCTCTCTCCTATGCTTTGGCAGGTCTTATAGCTTCATCTGTCACAAATGCTGAATATAATTGCATAGATGAATAGCTATTTCCTTTTATTGTTGGGAATTTTCTTGCAGTCTATCAGAAGCCAACTTGAAGTTCGGTGTGTGTCAAAGGATGTCAAACCATACGTTCTTCATTCTCCAGTTTCCTTTTGTGCTCTCTAAAGCATACATAAAAGCTGCATGCTAATATTCACTTTGATATTATTTATAGTTTTAGATTTAAAGTAGTGAACACTGCTTAAACCATTTTTATATCAGTTTATGTGTGGGGGGGGGTCCAATAAATTAGGTAATTAACAAATTGTGTTGGAAATACATTGAGTAAATCTTACTACCAGTTATGTTTTGTATTGGGCAACGAATCAGGTGGACCATCCCTGAGGAAAACTGTTATCTCCTGCTTTCAGCATTCCATAGTTTCCTATAGTAAGTTATTCACGTTTTCTTCAGAGAGAAGTAGTTTTGAGGAATCACAGGGAAACTCCTTTGTAGTTTCCAGGAGATATACCCTCACAGCATCATTCTTGGTTCTGTGGTTCTAACAATAGTTTGCTTTTTCCAGAAGTTGCATGAGCTTTAGGTTCAGGAGATGTGGTGTAGATAGTAGGTGTACATTCTACTCTACAGACCTACTCAGCAGGGGTATGACCTACCATGATCATTTGCTCTTAGAATTTTGATTAAGTATGATTATGTAATTATCCCCTTCTTTGATGAGGACTGAGAACTATACTATATCTACATGCAAAATAATTAAAATGCACATATAAATTTGGCTGCTTTAATAAATTGACAGTAATAGGTTCATCTCTAAGATTCATGACCTCACTAGTCCCAAGTGGTTGCCTATGTTTCCATTATCAGCAGGATCTCCCTCTTGTTGAGTAGGCCATAGTTTGGCTGGAGAGCTTTTTGCTTTAACCAAGATACACATGCCACTGCTGCTTCTTTAGGGATATCATGCTGCACTATTCATCATTTGTGAATCACAGACATTTCAGATAAGTAGGGATATTCGTTGCATTCTTTTCTTGTAAGAATGTACAGCAGCTTGCAGTCCTATGATAGCTAGTCCTCTAAAAGGAGGTTTTAACTTCAGTACTAGCTCAGATTCTCTAGGTTTTATATTCCAAGTACATGTTGTCTTCAACAGTGGACAATATAGAAGACCCAAAAATGAGTACCTGAAACTACAGTACTCATATGTTTCCCAAAGATGAGTAAAAAAAAACCAAAAAAACAAAACAAACAAACAAACAAACAAAAAAGCATACTCTGAAGAAAAAAAAAATGAGCATTCAGTAAACGGAGCTTAGAAAACTGGATCTCTACATGTAGAGGAATGAAATTAGACCTGTACCTATAACTTTAAAAAAAATTAAAAAAAATAAAAATAAAAATAAAAAATAAAAAAACTAATTACAATACATCAAAGAGTGAAATATAAAACCTGAAACTGGTGGAAGAAAATACAGTCAGGGCCTTTCTTGCTGGAGTTAAGGGAAAGAACTTTCTTAATAAGACACCATTTTCCCAGGAATTGAGGCCAACAATTGAATAATAGGAATTTGTAAAACCACTGGGCTTCTGCCTGACCAGTGAAATAAGGAATTGAGTAAAAATAAGCCCTAGAAAATAGGAGAGAATTTTTGTCAGCTGTACATCTGACAGAGGATGTGTATTTCTGTAATACATAAAGAACTAAAAGCAACTAACACACTCCAAAGCAAATGGCCTATTTAAAAATGGGCTTGGAATCTGAACAGAAAGTCCTACAATGAAGAAATAAAAATGACTCGGTAATATCTCAAAAAAAAAAAAAAAAACTTTTTTCTCCCTCCAGCAGTTAGGAAAATGCAAATCAAAACAACATCAAGAATTCATCTTACCCCAGTCAGAATGATGATTAACAATACAACTGGCAACAGTTGAAGGAGTGGTGGGGAAAGGTAACACGCATTCTTCACCATGGGTCGGGTTGCAAACTAATGCAGCCACTATGAAAATCAGTGTGGAGAATTCTCAAAGGGCTAACAGTGAATCTTCCATGTGACCACCTATACCACTCATTAGCATCTGCCTAAAGGATTCAACATCCGACTGCACAGATGTTTTGCCATGTTCATCGTGGTTTTATTTACAACAGTTAAAAAATGGAAGCCATTTAAGTATCCTTCTACTGGCATGTACAACATATACACTAGAGAACACTGTCCCACTGTTTAAAAAAGGAAATCGTCAAATTTGAGGGTTAATTGATAAAGCTAGACCATATTACATTAAGTGAATGAACCAAGACCCAGAAAGAAAAATGCCTCATTTTTCACTCAAGTATTTAGAGAGGTGAATATAAGGTGAAAAGTGACCTCAGAAATCAGAAAAGTGGTAAGGATATTGTGGGAGGGCACAAGAGCAGGTAACAGAAGAATAAAAGTTATTTGGAGGGAGGGAATATGAGAAACAGGTAAGGCCTCATTGAGGTTGGGGGAGGGAAGCCTGTACAGAAGTAGGAAGGTTGAGGGTAAAATAACACTCTGGAGGTTTGGAATAACATAAAATTGGATTATTATTTTTACCTCAACTTCAGATATAGAACATATAAGTCTATATGTTTAGATATACATATATAGTTCAAATTACTCACAAAGAATGAATTTTACATTTTGGTCAAATGGTACTGAAAGTAAATATTATGATAGAACTACTAAATTGCACATTGATATAAAGTCATAAGATTCAAACGAAACAATAGCTCATTAATGTAAGGAAGTCCGAGTACAGGACATTGAAAGAAATTCTAATTTTTAATATTGATAATATATAAAATCAGGAAGCAAGTGAATGCAATTGTGACACCCAGGGCATGTAGAGAAAGGCCAGGAGACGGGAGGTGAAATTTCAAAGCATTCTTGGTTATAGGGAGAATGCCTGGAAAAGTGCCTTTCTCTAACTGTTTTAATTTATATTTCTGAACACAATTATTTCCCAGGAATTTGTTCATTTTTAACTAAAAGAACATTAGTCTGAACAACACGTTGACCTCTTAGGTTGAAGGCAATAGATTATGCATGGGTGTTTCTACAGAATTATGCAAAGTGAAGACTAAATTATGATTGACAAGAATTCTAGGTAATAAGCAATGCAAGAATTGTTGGTGTTTATTCATAGATTATTTTTATTATTTAAAATTATTGAGACTCAATAATGTCACTATTTTCTAGGATGTATATAAGATATAATGTATGTTATACTCAGTTTATAAATCTGTGTTCACTTTTGTGGTCTCAATAATAACATTGCACACAAACAACTTTCTGGAAATTAGTTTTTTGAGTAAATTCTATACTCTCTAGTTTACTATTATTCCAAAGAGCAATAGTATACATAAAATTGCCATATTCATTTCATGGGTATTGTGAATCATTAGAATTTACCAAATGCTAACAAGTCCCGTACATATTCCACTGAGACAGTAAACAGTGAGTTGACCCACTTTACCTTCCTGTCATTTGTATCCAACCCCTTCCAGTGTTTTGAATTAGAAAATTTTTATAAGGCCAAATGTGATGCTGTGTCACAACATCCAACTAACTGATAGGGCATTTTAAACACAGGCTACCCTAATATCATTTAGCACAGCAGCCAATATTCCACACAGGCTCTGCCAGTGAAGTTTTTCATTCGGGATGTTTTGACCAGATGGTGTTCATCCAGCCATATGTTGCAGAACCGAGATGAGCTTAATGATACCCTGCCTGCTACTTTCACACAGCAGTGAAAATTCTAAGAATAAATGAGAGAAATAAGTGATAAGAAAATAATGCTACACACTCAATTGGTTGAGAAACTTGATAACCTTTATCCATGCAATACTGCTTCATATAAGAGAACTACATCTTAAAACACAAATTGGGCTATATAGATATTTCATGCTTTCGTTAATAGTATGTTATGTGAGTTTTTTAAGTAGTCTGTGCCTCAAATCCTCAATGTATAAAATAAAACTATATGTTATATTTACCTTATAGTGTTTTGAAATTTAAAATGTTGCTCCCCAGCCTCTGAAATGACTTTTTTTTTTTTGCCTAAGGGTATGTTTTCTGACCTTTTTTCTCCTGTCTTAGTTAGAGTTTTATTGCTGTAAAGAGATACCAAGGCCATGACAACTCTTACAAACAAAAAACATTTTATTAGGACTGTCTTACAGTTTCAGAGGATTAGTCCATTATCATCATAGTGGGACACGGTGACATGAAGGCAAACATGGTGCTGGAGGAGCTAAGAGTTCTACATCTTAATCCAGAGGCAACAGCAGTGAAAACTATCACGCTAGGTATGGATTGAGCGTATAAAACCTCAAAGCCCACCTCCACAGTGACACACTTTTACCAAGTCCATACCTACTCCAACAAGTCCAAACCTCCTGATAGCACTGCTTTCTAGAGTTTCTGGGGCCATATTTATTCAAACAACCACATCTTACTCCATCATCCCATAGGCTTATAGCCAAAACATAATGGAAAGTGCATTTAATCCATTTAATCCAACTTCAAAAGTCCTCATATTCTACAGGAGGAAATGCATGTCTGGTACTGCAAATACAGCTAAGAACCAATGTTTGTGGAGCTCTCCAGCTCCAGATATGAACCTACTGTTAATTGGCTGTGGATATAGTATCAAACCTCCTCTAAATCCATGTCTCTCTACCCGTAGTGTAGTGACGAACTCATAACTCATCAGAGAGGTTTCCTTGTGTAATAGATGATGGTAATTGCAGAAATACACAATGGTCAAAATGTAAAAAGCAGCTGTGGTATGCTCGTTTATAAATGGAATATTATATCACCCCTCAAGGCTCAGAGATCACTGTGGAAGAGAAGACAGAAATGTTTAAAGAGCACGAGGTCAGGGATGATGACAGTGAAGCAGCATCTTCCAAACATGACTAGACTCTACTGCTGTGCTCAAGAACTAACAGCAGGTTTCATTGCCTGCAAAAGATTCATACATGACCAAGCCACTGAAAATCTAGCATCGAGTGGGAAGGGGTCCATGTGTCTCTGATCCTAGCTGAGCAGTGATAGATAATGCTTCTGGTCCAAGGAGAGTCAGTTCTCTGTAAGACTGTGATCCTGGAAAGTTCTCCATGCCCCAATGGATGATCCCATACCACAAATATATGAATTGCTCAAAACTTGTATGTTATTAAATTTAAAAATGGAGGACCTGAAGTTACAAGGATGAGAAGGTGGGGGTGGATGTGGGAAAAGTTAAGTGTGAACACAATCAGAATAATGTGTGAAATTCTCCAAGAATTAATAAAAATACAATTTTTGTCTGTTATTGGCTTCTTAAATTGTAAATAGGTGGTTCACATCCAACATTTTTTTTTTTTTGCATTTTGAATTGGCTCCATCAGATTTTCAAGCCACTGTAGTGCATTTTATACATTCCTAATATATAGTATAACGTTTAATAGCAAATGATACAGATTTATCATTACAAACATGTCTCAAGTCAATGTCCTCAGCTGAGTGGCGGACTCCCCACAGCGTTTCATGACTATTTAGGGTTTGCTCCTCTGTGGTTTTGCTTCTTTTGCTCTCCTTAAGGTCTGAAAGTCATGACATGTTTTTCTCATTTCTGTTCTTCTTACTTTGTGATGACGTTAAAGAAAAAGCAGTTCTAAGCCATTGCTTCAGAACATTTCTGCCTTTTGCTTCTCACTGCTCCCATTGCTGTGACATTCCTTCAATATCTAAGAACAGACATCAATACCTTTTCTAAAACTAGGGTAAGTCAATCCACATAGCAGGGCTGCTTTCATTTCATCTATAATAATTTTGTTCTTCAAAATCAGATTGAAAAAGTAAGGAGTTGATGTTCATGTCTCTACCACACTTTTCTTTATGATGAAGCCTTTACTTATTCCATGTAGACTCATCTCTTGAACTTTGATTTACAATAAATGGTTTCCCTCACTGTAGTCATATTTTTAAAATTTTATTTTGTCTAATATCAGTCCTGGCAAAAAGGTTTTCAAATTGATCTTTTGAGCTAACATTGGGGACTTCATGTGCTTGGTCATATTTAGTGATTTGTTTTTCAGAAGATAAACATGATTGCACATGCATTGATTTGAGTTTGTAAGTCTGTATCACATAGATAAAAATTAAAAGTATAAATATAATTTGTAGACATCTAGGAAGATTAGTTTAGTCAAGTTGATACAATCTAGAATCACCTGAGGAGAAACTACATGAGGAATTGCCTTAATAAATTGTTTTGTGGATGTGTTTATAAATTATTTTCTCATTTGAGTGAATTGGGTGGTAAGACCCACCTTGATTAAGTGGCACCATTTCATAGGTTTGGCCTGGGACTGTATGAAAAGTGCAGACTTAGCTGAGCATTACCATGCTAGCATTCACCTTTTCTTTGCATTTGGTTGTAAATATGACACACTATTTCGATTTCTGACATCTTTTCTCCCCACCTGGCTTGGAATATAAACTGGAATTGTGAAATAGACAGATGGATCTCTGTGAATTCAAGGCCACACTGGAAACAAAGCCAAGCATGGTGGCACATAACTTTAATCCCAATACTGGGAAGCACACATGCCTTTAATCCCAGGTAGTGATGTCAGGGTGGAGAAAAGTATTTAAGGCATGAGGAAACAGGAACTAAAGCAGTTCGACTGAGTGAGACCCTCAGGGGTGAGGACTCAGAGACTTTCAGACTGAGGAAACAAGATCGGCTGAGGAGTTGGTGAGGTAAGGTTAGCTGTGGCTTGTTCTGCTTCTCTGATCTTTCAGCTTTCACCCGAATATCAGGCTCTAGTGTTTTCTATTAATAAGACCATTTAGCAATTCGAGTTACATTTTTTGCCCAACGTTTGTGGCATGAATTCACGAAAAATGATGCCTGCTTGTGGCCTTGCAGTCCCCAACTCAGGCCCAAGCTGAATGTGGCCGTTGTAGTGGTGCATGCAGGTAGGATTTGCTGAAGGAGTCAGAGGCAGGAGGATCCCCAGTTCAAAGCCAGCCTGGGAGGCTTGCTGAGGAGATGTTGAAGATGTGGCCGGGCCAGGCCACAAAAGGTGGCAGAGGGACCATGGAGGAGGCAGCTGCTACTCTGCATTGCCAACTGCTTCTCATCATGACACCGCTACTGGGATGAACACTTACCAGGACCATCACGTTACAACAAAATTGGCAAAGGTCATTTCGGAGGAGTTTGAAGAGGCAAGTGGCCGGGAGAAGTTGCTGTGAAGATATTCTCTTCTAGGGAAGAACGTTTTTGATTCTGAGAGGCAGAGATTTATCAGACTGTGTTGTTACACCATGAAAACATCCCAGGATTCATAACAGCAGACCACAAAGACAATGGCCCATGGACTCAGCTGTGGCTGGTGTCGGATTACCATGAGTGTGGACCCCTTTTGGATTACTTGAATGGATACACTGTTACAGTGGAGGGGATGATCAGACCGCTATGTCCATGGCAGGCGGTCTTGTCTATCTTCACATGGAGGTTGTTGGTACCCAAGGAAAGCAAACTATTGCTAACAGAGATTTGAAGTCAAAGGATATCTTGGTGAGAAAGAATGGAACCTGTTGTGTTGCAAACTTGGGAATGGCTGTGAGACACGATTCTGCCACAGATACAATTGATATCGCTCCAAACCACAGAATAAGCACTAAGTTTCCTGCAGTGAGCCATGACCATGCCCAACAGTGACTTTGAAGTCTTCCCCCAAAATGAAGGGGCCCCACAAAGACGATTCCATCAGGATGATGATAATACCACTAAGCTGACAAACATCACCCACAGATCAGCTTTGGACTACAAAGTGCTCAGGACAATTTCAAGATAGCTAGCTGAGATGATACAGCCTCACAGACTACTCGAGCAAGGACTTGAGACAAGCTCTGCATTTTCCCATTATGCAGAGACTGGACAACAAATGATACAGCTACCTTTCCCAGGACTTAACAATTACTCCAAAATTTTCTTTTCAGGATCCCCTAAAAATACCTTTGCTCCCAGACAGTAGAAAGTAATTTTAAGAACACATCACCCACATTCCCAAGAGGTGGGGTGGGTGGTTTTGGTCTTTCGATGAATTATGAAAACAAGTTGTTAATTGATAATGGTCAGGGAAAAAACTAAACAAAGGAATTTGTCACAAAATTAATGATGTGCATATTTATTCTATTTTTCATTATTAAATACTAAGAAATGGAAACTGGCATGTTCTTACAAGTAATAATGTTAATGAGACTGTATTATAAACATACAATGGGATTCATTGAGGTTCCTCTCAGCAAACACACACACACACACACACACACACACACACACACACACACACACATTACTACCTGTTTGTTATATGATGTATATATTTCTGAAAATACATATTAAATATGACTCCTCCTCAAAATGCCAGACACACCAGAAATATAAGTAAAATGCTTTATGTTCTTTATTTCTAATGAAACTCTCTTAGTGTTTTTGTTTTCCTTTTAATTTTTCTCTGTTCTGTTTATTGAAGTAAATATACAATCAACATTCATGGAAATATTCAGTCTTTTCATGCATTTTTGTTAAAAAAGAAAAATATATTTCTGATACAAAGGAAAAAGTAGAAAGTTAAGCTAGTTGGATACTTTGGTATATCATTCCACTTTGTGGTTCTTTTGAAAAAAAAATATATTAAATAGTTCTATTAATAAAGATAATCTAGAAGAAGGACATGAAGATTCTCTAGTTTTTACAACAATTGGAGGTTGTGGTTAGGTACATATATTAGGAGAGGAGAGAAATGAAATTGACTGAGAAAGAAACTGAATTAAAATAAGCTTGTTTGTGATATTTTTCTTATTTAAAAGGATTAAATCACAGTGTGTTTAAACAGTCACAAGGATACATTTAAATAAAGAAGCAATAAAAGGAAATGTAAATGAGAAAGGACAGAGTGTTATTTTGAACAAATAGAAGAATGGGAATAAACATAAACATTGTAGCCAGAATGGAGTGCAAGAGCAATTAGTGGCAGGAGGGTATGTGTGCTTTATCAAACTATGTGCTTTTCATCTTAGATAAGAATGCACTGCAAACCTAGAGTTTTTTTGCTTAATTATGTATTATCATATACAAGTTATATAAAATAGTGAGTTCATTACCTTTTCATATGTGTATAGAAGATATTTCAGTTGTGATTGCTACATATCACATCAACATTGTTTTTTATGAGGATTACTAAAAATATGTGTGATGTCAGTGTAGATGGGTGAGAGGTTTTTGAAATCATTGTGACACGTGTGTGTAAGGGGTTTGAGTGAGTCATTTCTGATTTATCTCAAAAGAGTGCCTTTTTATAATTAATAAAGTGATGATGGATTTGTTATCAACAATAGCCTTATGAGACTTGTGAAATTTAACAAAACAAAATGTGATTTTTATGACATTAAACACTTCTATTGTTTTATTCATGGCCCACATCTATTGGAAACTAAAATGTGATGGGAATAATTCCATGGACTTTACAGCTGGGCTTCTAAGATCATGTGGAAATGAAGAGGTAATGCAAGAGAATGGGACTGGCCTAGTATGAGTATTTTCTCTAGTATTCTCACTTGAAGGCAGAGGTATGTGGATCTTCAGTTTCCTGATGCACAACAATGGAATAATCATATTTTGTGTGAGATACAGTCATGTGTGGACAGAAGAGCAGAAAGGATTGGTAGGACTTGACAATAATTAACAACTAAACATTTGAAACTAAATCCTGCTTATACAGACTTTATCTCCAGGTACTGTAAGATATGTAATTAGCCCAGGAAGTATATCATTATTTAGCTCTTTGTCTTAATTAAAGAAGAAATGTGTAGATAAAGATATTTCAGTATATTAACTTGTATTTTATGATGTATCTTGTAATAGTAATATTGAGACATAATGAAATAGAATACTTTAATAAGTAGAATATCCTGGAAAAAATTTAGTGTTTGCAGTGAATACTATGAGATTAAATATGACACCAAATTTGGAAAGTGACAGTAATAAGATAATAATTAAATAAACTATGCAGTTACCAAAAACAGGTTTAAAACTGAAAGTGTTATTAAAATAGAACATATCAGATGCATAAATGTGAACAATATAAAATACATAGTCATGGTATATTTGTCATGGTATATACAAAGTAGGATATTTTATTGAGCTCAGAGGAGTTGAAAAAAAACATGACATAGCTAAAACAAGAATGAGTTTGTCATATTCAAAAAAGCTCAGGTAAGTAACTCCTGATTCATGTTCATACAATTGACTATATTTAATCTGTCAGTCTCATGCAAGAAGACATGGAACTGCATAGGGGGAGGATTGCTGAGGAGGTTTCCTTCCAGAGGAGAATGGATTTGAGAGACTCAACTGCATGCGTGGGTATGTGAGAAAATGACTAACATTAACTATATATACATATGTGTGTGTGTGTGTGTGTGTGTGTGTGTATCAAGTTGTCAAAGAATTAGAAAATGAAAGAAAAGAACATGTTCTCATTTGGACACTGCTATGATTTGATTTTTACCAATATATTTTTAGTAAATTACAAATTGATATCTATCTAAATGTATTAGTTACTTTTATGTCTTATGATGCAATACAAAGACAAAAACCACTTCTTGGACATATGACTTTGGTATTTTTGTGATAGAGTTTATTTATTTCTATTATTAATATTGTTATTATCCTTACATATTTAATTCTGTACTTTGCTTGTCATAACTTATTTAACATCCTTTTGAGAATGTTTGTTTTATCTCATTATATGTACATTATTTAAGTTTAGTACTTGTAAGTATGTATTATCAGTTTCATGTAAGAATTTCTATGACATAGAATTTATAAAATTTACATTTTATTAAAATATATTTACTTATACATTTGTTTTGAATTTATGATCTCTTAAACCTAGAAAAATAAAGAAATGAGAAAAACATGTGAGAAGATGGAATCAGTGACTTGCAATTTTTGGTAGTCACTGTGGGGCTGTAGTAGTGTTTCACTGCATATTGACTTGTCTGCAATGGGTTTGAGATCGTGCCTTCCTCTGGACCTAGAGAACAAGCAAACCAAAGGGTCTGAGTAGGTTTCACCCTACTAAAATAGTATGCTAAGATGTTTGAAGTCAATGAACAACAACTCAGCAACTAAATGCAAATATAATTAGGTAACTGGTGAAACAAAAGGCAAAACCAACCATTACTGACAGAGAATCAAGTGAATCATTGTAGAAAATCTTAGGACATCTCATATGCTCAGTGATTGTAATCCAGCCTGGAGAGCAGTCAGGAACTTCCAAGGTCAATTTCACTATAATTCAATCTCTTCATCACAGGAGACTTATTTGCCCAACAAACAACTCATTTAAATGTTGCTTATATAGAAAGTCCTCACATTATGTGACATGAGAAATAGTATGAATCTCAACATCATAGAATAAGTTAATATTTTAAATACAACCAAGGCAAGGCATTATACTTTTCTAGAATAGACTGTTTAACATGTGGTGAATATCTATATCTGTACATATATGTATGTGAGAACATGTACATACACACACATATATATATAACATATAATAATATATGTTTCTAGAGCATGTATTTAGGTGTTTGCACACTATGTATGTTGTATAGGCATATGCATATGTTTAGTTTATTCTCATATTATTTTAAGTTAGCTTTTAAATAATCATATTGAACAATTTTTCAGCTTCTTATTGTGCAATGACATAAATATTTATCTGAGTTATTAGAAGAGCATTAACTTTTTAAGTTAGCTATTATTTTCTTTTCCTTTTACTTAAAATTCTATTTTTATAGATGCTCTCTGCTTGCTTACGACTGATTTTCTGAATTGCTTTGCTTACAAGAACAAATATTCATACTTAATTGTCAATAAAACACTAGCCTTATTCCCCTTGTTGCTTGCTTTATTAAAGCTTCTGTCATCTACATTATGCAAAATATTTGAAACATATTGTATTCTACTCTGCTGTGCTTCCAACAGATGTCCAATTAACTAGAACTGCTCAGTTTGGCCAGTTTAGTTTCCCAGAAATGTAGAACTGTTTGAGGCTGTAGCTTTTATTAAAGCATTCTTTATAGAGTCTTCTTCTGCTGAATGTATTATTTATATGTGCATATTCTCTTGAAGAGTTTATTGGTTTTTGTCCTGTGGTGATATTTCGTTTCTGCTCTAACAAATAAATCTATGCATGGAGATCAGAGGGCAGAGTTAGTCACTAGTTAACCACAGAGGCCAAGAAGTGGTGGTATATGCCTTTAATTCTATCACTTGGGAGGAAGAAACAGGAAGCCATAAAACTGGGCAGAGAGAGGAAGTGCTAAGGCAGGGTGAAGACAGGAGACTTTCAGGCTGAGGAGCTGGTGAGGTAAGAGGTAGCTGTACATTGCTCCTTTGTCTTTCTGATCTTTAGGCATCTACTCCAATATCTGGCTCTGTGCTTTTATTATTAGGATCAATTATAATTCATGCTTCAGTGTCCTTCACATCCACATATGGAGACAGGGTACAATTTTAGAATCCAGATTGCAAAATATAGAGAAGAAAAAAAAATAAAATGCAGATCAAGCACTATGTGATCCCATCAAGACAGATTTGGTTCCTGACAGCTGATACACAGTGACCAGCCCACTTAGTTTTTCTGCTATGTTCACCTTCCATGATAGAGAGAAGGCCCAAACCAGGCACCTTTCTGTTCTTTAGCTGCTTGTCATGGTATTTTTATTTATTTGATTGTTTTGTTTTCAAGACTAAAGTATATACTTAATAATTCTTAATCAATAAAAAAGAATAATTGGGGGAGTCAGACATCAGGGCAAGAACCTGAATGATCCAAGATGCAGTGAAGAAGCCAGTGACCTGCTCTCTCTTCAGTCCCTCAATCCTACAGGCCGAGAGAGGCTTTACTGCCTTACTACTTCCTGTATCCTATGTGTCCTCAGTCCTCCAAGACCCCTGTGGCTAATTTTGGTCAGCTAGTGGCTAGCTCTGTCCTCTGATTCAAAGCAAACTTTATTGTCAGAACATGATCCAAATGTCACACAACATTTTTTCCCTTTTTGTCTAAATAAAAGGTTAGTTTTAGCTATCATAGTAAAACTATATACAATAAGTACAATAACTGCATACAAACATATACAGGTAAGAATTACATTAACAATGTCCACTCTATTAGGATTTGGCAAATTCAGAGAAAATACTCCATTAGCTATTATATCTTGGTGAGTACAAAGTTTTGTGCCTAATTCACTTTCTACCCTAACTCATATTACCAACCCAAAATTATCCTTTTACATATACAATTTACAATCTTTGGTGAGATTCTTTTCTGAATTTGGTAACAAGCTAAATTATAACAATTTAGTCTTCAACTCCATCAGATACCTGAGGAGAATATAAATATTACCTGAGTAAACAGAAAGTGCAAAGCAAACAACTTCCAAAGTCAAGGAGTCACAGAAGTTGGCTGTCTGGACAGTCATTCAAAGTTTCTCTGTAATTTGGGGCCATTCATCTTCAGCCTACAGGCATAGAATATCTGACAGACTTTTCTGTAAAGCAGAAATTTTAAAGGACTGTCCCATCTTGTTTTGGTAAAGTTTGGTAGTTACTTTTCTTTGTGTCCTGTTGTCCAATTTGGAAAGCATCATGTCAGAAGTTGAGGAAAGGGCAGCCTCTCACCCAGTGGCTAACTTTGGTGCAAAGAAAGCAAACTTCATATGGAGTTTGTTTGATGCTCATCATCTTCTCTGAAATAGATTGGTGCAGCCAGGAGCAGACATGTCTCATTTTCTTAAAAAAGCTTTATATTATTAAACCATTGTAAATGCCATATTCTATAAATCTCTAAAGTATTTGAAAACCACCTGTATATCTAAAATATATTTCTGTTTGTCCTCTAAAACATACCTCACATGACTACAAGTTTGATAGTAATAACTACTAAGTGACATTTCTCTATTATCCTAAATAGTTGTAATAAAAAACTTTCAATGACTAAAAATTTACCAATGTAAAATATTTAAGACTAATAGTTGCTGGGTAAAAAGAGGAAGTGATAGAGCTGGGCAGAAAGATGAAGTAATAAAGCTGGGTGGAGAGAGGAAGTAGGATGGCACGGTACAGAAAGGTACATAAGGTTTGAGTACATAGGAAGTAGTTCTCTTGGGCTGAGGATTTCCTAGTGGTAAGAACTTGTGTCTGGATTGTTCTGTTCCTCTGATATTTCATCTTTCACCCCAATATCTGATTTGAGGTTTTTTATTAATAAGACCCTTTATCAGTTTGTGTTACATCTGGCACCCTAACATTTGTGGCATGAATTTATGAAAAAGCCACTTGCTTGTGGCTCAGGCCTAAGCAGCACTTGGCCAGGGTCTCCACCCCATGTGTGCCAGAGACTCTTTGGCTTTCCTTCTGGAGGGTTGTTGGCTCTCTCTGGTTCCCCATCTTGGACTGATACCACACTAGGTAGCTGTCTTGAAACTCCCTTGGACTTCTACTGTTTTATGCAATCAGCAGAATTGATAAGTCAATTTCATAAAGGAAGAAATTAGTTAAAAGAGAATTTCCCCCCATTAAAAAATGACAAACTGTTTTACAATGGAGAGAATTTGGTCTCTGTTTGATAACACATTAGGTAGTCTGAAAATGGAACAATTATATGAGAGGATGATTAATGTTGATGGGATTTACATAATGTCAATTATGAATATTATTTGTTTGATTATTTTTGTTTTATCATTAAAAAGGTTGGCTAATATGAGTGTCAAGATAAAACTTTTACAAAACCTTGTTAGAACAGATTATAAAGTTTTTCAAACCCAGACAGAAGAATTTAAAGGTGAACCTATCTCAGCATTGCTTTATACAGTTACAGGAAAACAGCCTAATGATTTCAGACAGACAATTATAATCTATCTAGGAATCTTACAGAAACTGCTAAATGTTTGATGCTGCGTACAAACTGATTGGACTTCTGTGCAAATGTTAGACTTGAGGAGATTCAAAGAAACAACAGTTTCATATGGTATGCATTCTTCCTTTGTAAAGCAGATGTTAAACTTATGGTCAACTCATAATAGAATTATTACTCAAGACTGGAAAGATTTGGTTACAGCTGTCCTACAGTCTGGTCTACAGTTACAATGGAGGACCTAGTGGAAAAGGCGTCTAAGACTATAGAACAACAATGTAGGACTAGAGTTATGGAAATTTCCAAAGATAATCTTCTTGAAGAAGGCAATTATGCTGAAATACAAAGACAATCTTTATATGATGACCACATCCTAATCTTATGCCACATGGCAGCCTTGAATGCTTGGGGCAGAAATAAAGAAGTAGTCATTTAAGAAAGTTATACAGGGCCCAAAAGAAACCTTAAAGGATTTCTTTAAAAGGCTGTCTTCAGTAATAAATAGAATGATATCAAATTCAGAAGCTAGACAGAAAATAATTGAATCTCTGGCTTTTGAAAATGATAATGCAGAATGCAAAAGGGTAACTAGGCCATTAAAGGCAAGATCAGCACTCTTGGAGGAATGGATCTGAGATACAGTTAATATTGAATCTCATGACCATGAAGATGCTTGGTTAGGAGAGGTGATTTCTAGAGGTTTGAAAAAAAATAATGTCAGATGCTTTAATTGGAGAAAACAAGGTCACCTAAAAAAGGACTGCAAACGGTATTCCTAGAAATAATGTTTTTCAAGGAACAATGGCAACAGAATGCCAGTCCCTTCTGGATTATGCAGAAGGTATGGTAAAGGCAAACATTGAACTAACGAATGTAGATCAACAAGGGACAGACAAGGTAATCCTTTGCCTTTGCCACCAGGTAACTCCTTGAGGGGCCTCTCCCAGGGCCCATGGGAAATTCAGTTCAGTCCTTTCATAGAAGAAACCCCTTCCCATAGCAATTAAATAACGAAATGCCTATTGTAAAATACCATACTGCTCAGGGTGATAGGATAGCTATAGCAGAGTGAACAAAAAAATCAGGAAAAGCCATAAATCAAATTTTTGGCAAACTTCTATAGATGAACAAAGACCAAAATTAAATATATGAATAAATGATGCTCTCATTGAAGGTCTTATAGACACAGGTGTGGACATAACAATAATTACACCAGAATCTTTGCATTCAAATTTGCCTTTTGAAGAGGTATATGTTCAGCTGCTAGGGATTGGAACATTATCTCAAGTGAAACAGAACACAAGATAGGTCAGATGAATAGGTATAGAAGAACAGTGAAGAAAATTAAAATTATATGTGGCTAATATAACTATGAATCTATGGGGACATGATTTATTATGACATTGGAATACCCAGATTAATGTTCTTCCAATCTCATAAGCAAATCATAAACTAACACATGTTTCTGACAAAAATATTAGAAGGTATTATAAAGAAGAGTCACTGACCATTTAGACTGGACAAGAACGGGGCACAACGCTGCTGATCTTTCAAAGACACCAACAGCTCTACCTTTAAAATGGTTAACAGATAAGCCTATATGAGTTCAGCAATGGCCTTTAACAATAGAGAAACTGCTGGCCTTAGAACAGCTGGTACAAGATCAGTTAAGTGCTCCTCATATTAAAGAATCATCCAGCCCGTGGAATTCCTCTGCATTTTTTATTAAAAAGAAATCTGCTATGTGGAGAATGGTAACAGATCTAAGAGCAATTAACAAAGTAATTCAGCCTACTCTGTTACCTAAAGGATCCTCTTAACAGTTATTGATTGAGAAGACTGATTCTTCTCAATATCCTTACAAGAAAAAAGACAGAGAAAATGTTCCTTTATGGTACCTACTTATAATTATAATTCCCTGCCAGTCAAGAGATATCAATGAGAGGTTCCCCTACAGAGCATGTTAAATAGCCCAACCCTGGACCAATACTTTGTATGACAGGTGTTTGAAGTGATACATAATCAATTTCCAAAATCTATAATTTATCATTAAATGGATGACATTTTACTAGCTGAATCAAATGTGGATACTTTAGAAAGAATGCTTGAAGAAGTAAAGAAAACTATGCCTTGTTGGGGATTACAAATTGCTCCTAAAAAGATACAAAGAGGATTCTATTAATCATTTAGGATATAAAATAGGTCTACAAAAATTAGACCCCAAAATGTACAAATTAGGAGAGATCAGTTACTCTTAATGAATTTCAAAGGTTATTTGGAGATATTTCCTATCTATGGGCCACTATTGGGGTATAGAATGATGACCTGAGTAATTTGTTCAAAACCTTAGAAGGTGACAAGGACTTAAATAGTTTAAGAGAATTATCAACTGAAGCTAAGAGAGAATTGGCTTCGGTGGAAAAGAAAATATGGGATGCACATGTGGATCATGTAGATCTAAAGCTTGATTCTCCTAAGGAATTTTAATGTGAAGGGAAAATACTGTATTGGGATGAATATTTCTACCAAATAAAGAGAGTAAATAATTTAAAAACTTATGTGGAAAAGATCTCTGAGTTAATTTTAAGGAAAATTGAGACTTCATCAATTATCAGGAAAAGACATAGCAGAAATTGTAGTACTTTAAACTAATGTTGAAATTGACAAATTATGGCCAGAAAGTGACCCTTTGCAGGTGAATTTTTAAATGGTCTTATTAAATAAAAAAACACAGAGCCAGATATAGGGGTTAAAACCTGAAAGAGATCAGGGGAATAGGAACAGCCACAAGCTAAACTCACCTCACTGATACCTCAGTTTCTAAGTGTGAGATACTTCCTGTCTACCCATGCCTATAGGCCCCGTTGTTCTGCCATCTGATTTGCTCTCTCTGTCCAGTTACATCACCTCCTCTTCCTGCCCAGCTCTGTCACTTCCTGTATGTCTGTATAGACCTCCAGACCTCCCTGGTTAACTAGTGTTGGAATTTGAGGCATGTGGCACCACACCTGGCTCTGTTTCCAGTGTGGCATTGAACTCACAGAGATCCAGACAGATCTCTGCTTGCCAAGTGATAGGATTAAAGGCATGTGCTACCAGTGCCTGACTTCTTTGTTTACTTAGAATGACTTGCTTTTGATCTCCAGGCAAGCTTTACTCATTAAAGCACAAATAAGATACTACCACATTTCAGCACAAATAAAATATCACCACCCTTTCTTTATCTAATAAAAAATTAAAAATATATAATATAAGAAAAACTATACACAATAAGTACAATAACTCTATATAATACATACAAGCAATAAATACATCAACAATGTCTAGTCCAGTTGCATTGGACAAATTCAGATAAAATATTCCATTATCTATTCTAGTATGGTGAGTCCAAAATGTACCTAATTCACTTTCTATCCTATCTTGTATTACCAACAGAAAACTATCTTATGATGTCTTTCAAACTTATACACTTAACACCTCTTAGTGACTTTCCTTTCTGAATTTCTTAACGAGGAAAACTGTAACTACAACTGTCTAATCTTCAACTCCCTCAGAGACCCAAGAAGGAAATAGTATTACCTAGTAAATCAGGAAGTGTAAAAAAGTGACTTCCAAAAAATATGAGTTATGACAGAAGCAGCCAGCTTCCTGGACAATCACCTGAGGTTTCTCTACATGTTGGGGCATCATCTTTGGATTACAGGCTTAGTGTATCTGACAGACTTATTTGTGAAGTAGGATGTACACAAAGCCTATACAGCTTGCTTTCACATTCAGTGTGACTATTCCATGTACTTGAATTCCGCCAGTGTCCTGTCATGATTCAGGATTTTAAATTCTGGAAACTGCTGGTGTCTTTGGAATTCAGCTTTCTACTCTTCTCGACTTGTGGGTGGTTTTACCTCCTTTATTAAATGCCAGTCTACCACTAAAAGGCCATTAGCCTAGCTACTCCTCCAAGAATAACTGTTCCAGCTACTGTTCCACTGCACACCAGGAGCCATCAGCCCACTGCCTGTTCAGCTGCCTTCGAGGGAAGGAGAACTGTACCTTTTCTGGATTGCAAAGTCACTTCAGCAATGGTGTCATATTGTTCTGTACCCTGGCCTCAGAGGACACCTGTTGCCAAAGCTGCAACCACATTGTCTGGGCAAGGATCGGCAGACCTTCTTGTGTGTGTGTGTGTGTGCGCGCACGCGCGCGCGCATGTGCATGTGCGTGTGTGTGTCCTGCTAGTCCTGATTGTCAGCAGTCAATGTGAGGGCACTTTCATGCCCAGTGGCTAACTTTTGCCACAGTGAAAGTTAACTCCATGTGGAGGCTTTTCAGTGCCCATATATTCTCTGAAGTAGATTGATGCTAATATGAGCAGACATGTGTAGCTAGAGTTTTCCTGCCTTGCCCACAGTCAGGACAAATCTCTGTCACCCGCCAGTCCCACAGCCACTCAGACCCAACCAAGTAAACACAGAGACTTATATTGCATACAAACTGTTTGGCCGTGGCAGGCTTCTTGCTAACTGTTCTTATAGCTTAAATTAATCCATTTCCATAAATCTATACCTTGCCACGTGGCTGGTGGCTTACCGGCGTCTTCACATGCTGCTGGTCATGGTGGTGGGTGGCAGTGTCTCTCTGCCTCAGCCTTCTGCTTCCCAGAATTCTCCTCTCTCCTTCTCCCACCTACTTCCTGCCTGGCCACTGGCCATTCAGTGTTTTATTTATTGACCAATCAGAGCAACAGATTTGATATACAGACCATCCCACAGCAGACATGTCTCATATTCATAAAAAAATCTATGTTATTAAAATATCTTAAATGCCATATTATGAGATCTCTGAAGGGTTTGAAGATTGCTTGTCTATCTAAAATATATCTCTGTTCGACCTTGAAAACACCTAATATGACTACAAGTTCAATGTAATGTCTAACTACTAAGTTTCATTTCTTAATATCCTAATAATTGGTAATAATACCTTTCAAGGATTAGCAATTCGTATTACATTGTTAAATGATTTGTATAGGTACAATACCTTGAACAAGATTAGAAATATATGTACATTACATCAATCTCAAATGGTTATCAATATATATAACTTGTATATAATGTACAAAAATTCAATCCAATCTAAACATTTAAAGATAGAAGTTGCTTTCTAAAAATAGATTCAATAATCTACCTTTTT
Organism: Peromyscus leucopus; assembly: GCF_004664715.2. Taxonomy (NCBI): domain Eukaryota; kingdom Metazoa; phylum Chordata; class Mammalia; order Rodentia; family Cricetidae; genus Peromyscus; species Peromyscus leucopus. Next base: position 10,973,534 of record NC_051070.1, on the reverse strand, counting down.
ATTTTATCATATCTACATCCTCACTTTTTTCTTTTCAGAGAAGATTCAATAATCTATCTCTTATCTATATCCTCTTTTTTCTTTTCTTTTTCAAACAAGAACCTTTAATCTAATCTCCTTTGTTTAGCCTTTTTCCTGACCATTAACAATAACAACTTGTAACCAACCATCCTAATCAATGACAATTATCCAAAACCCAAAACTCATTGAAAGACCAAAAACCACCCACCCCACTTTTTGGGAATGTCGGCATTGTGTTCTTTTTGTTGTTGTTTGGTTTGGTTTGGTTTGGCTTTATTTTTTTTAAGGGGTAATGTTTGATAATTTCATAAATGCATATGATACAGTTTGGTCAAGTCTAACTCACATCCCCCCATAGCTCCTAATCCCTACAAATGTCATGTGCCCTCTTTTGTTTCTCAAAGCGTGCTGAGCCCATTTAACACTGTCTGAAGTGTAGCTGGAAGATTTCCTGTGTCCTGCTTGGACAAATCTCTCTCACCCATGGCCCTGTAGCTGCTTATAAAACAATCATTCAGAGCCTTAACATTATTTATAACTTCTCGACCATTAGCTTAGACTTATTACCAACTAGCTCTTACATTTAAGTTCACCCATAATTCTTACTTTGTTTTGTCACATGGCTTGGTACCTTTTCTCAGTTCTTCCTTGTCATCTTGCCTCCTCTGTGTCTGGCTGGCAACTCCTGACTCAGTCTTCCTCTTCCCAGAATTCTCCTTATCTGCTTATCCCACCTATATTTCCTGCCTATCTACTGGCTAATTAGCATTTTATTTATCAACCAATCAATGCAACACATATGCAAAGCATACAGAGTACCATCTCCCATCATTTCCCCATTTCTGTCTAATCAAAAAGGAATGTTTTAACTTTAACATAGTAAAATTACATATAATAAAACAGTTATCAAGCAAGAATTATGTTACAATATCTAGTCTATTTGTATTTTGCAAAATTAAAGAAAACACTCTATCATCTATCCTATATTTGTGAGTCTAAAGTTTCAAATCTAATTTATATTTTATCATAACCAAGGAAAATTATAATTATAACTATCTAGTCTTCAACTACATCAAAGACCCCAGAAGGATATTATATTACCTAGGTAAACAGGAAATGCATTGTAAGCAACTTCCAAAATTCTAGAAAATACAAAGACAGCTGCCTGACTGGACAATAATCCAAAGTTCATCTGCAATGTTGGGACATCCATCTTCAGTCTATAGGCCTAGAGTCTCTCAGTCGCTTCTCTCTGTGTCCTGTAGAATATCTGGCAGTTTCTTCTTCAGAGCAGGAACCTGAAGAACCATCTCACCTTGAAAAGTCCACTGGTCACCTTCCTATGGGACCTGCATGTCCATTTAATACAACATACTCTCAAGGAGTTGATGCAAGGGCACTTTTTTGCCCAGTGGCTAACTTTTGCCACAAAGAAACTCCATGATAAGTTTCTTCAAGGGCATTGTGTTCTTAAAATTATTTCCTGCTATTTGGTGGTGAAGGTATCTTTAGGGGATACTGAAAAAAAAATGGAGGTTAATTGTCAAGTTCCTAGAGAGGTAGCTGTATCCGTTGTTGTTCAGTCTCTGCATAATGTGAAAGTGCAAGGCTTATCTCAAGTCCTTGTTTGAGTAGTCTGTGAGGTTGGATCATCTCAATTAGCCATCTCAAAATTGTCCTGAGCAATTTGTATTCCAAAGCTGATCTGTGCGTGATATTTGTATGCTTAGTGGTATTATTAATGTCAATGTAAAATCGTCATTATGGGGCCCCATCATCTTTTTGGAGACTTCAGATTTGCTGTTAGGCATGGTCATGATTCCCTGCAGAAAACTGAGAGAGACTCCAACACAAAAACACATATAGGCAGCTAAATGAAGTAAATGAAGCCTTCTTTCTCTAATTAGTTAGTACTCTATATGACCATTAATATCATAGCAAAAGTTTAATATATATATATCATATATATTTTATTATATGATAAATTTTGATATAAAATTAATACCTAGAGAATAGTTTAAAGAATCAAAGTAGAATCAAATAATTATGAGAATAGTGGCAGTCGATATTCAGATCTCCTTAGCCTTCATTCTCCTGGGAAGACAAAAAGAAAACCATGAACCAACCCTAACTTAGGGGAGGTTTGTTTTTCACAATTCATATCTGATTTTTTAAAAAGGCATTTGTTAGTCATATAAGTTAGCTTAGATTGAATGGCCATGCTGCTTATTGAACTATTACCTCTCCTAATTAAGGGGTCTCCTCTGTTCAAATTTAAGTTTTATCAATTTTGATGGTATCTGTAGCTTTTCTTCTTCTATGGAATCAAATAAAAATCTCTTTCTGAATGTAACACATATCCTGCCTTCCATTCTGATGTCAACACATCTTTAAAGTATACAGGTAGATTTAAGTCAGCAGTTTTTTATTATTATTATTATCCACTGTCTCTCTGCAGCTGTCTGTTCTTTCTCATTAGCATTTAAAAATTTAAAGTTAATAAATCATAGTGCAATCTATTTCTGGGGGTCTTTATTACCTGTTACTGTTTATTGAACATATCTTTTAGAGTTCAGTTAGATCTTTCTGTAACCGCTTACACTGTAAAATTGTGACATATACCTGTAATATGCTTTATATGTTGTCATATACAAAACACTGTTTTGGTAAATATATATGCTGGGGCATTGTCAGTCTTAATTTGTACAGGCATCCACATGATGCCTATATCCTCAAATATATGTATAATTTCAAAATCAGCCTTTCCTGAATATGTATCTATGGTATGGTATACTTGTTTTAATTTGACAATTTTGCATAATGAAATATAGCCTACTTCTTTAATTCTGCCCAAAGCATTCAAGGCTGCCATGTGGCATAAATCTAGGGTGTGGTCATCATATAAAGATTGTCTTTGTATATCAGCATAATCAACCTCTCATAGAAGTTGATCTTGGGAGATTTCAAGACCTCTAGCCCTAATCTGTTGTCCAATGAAGCTAGTCTCATCCTTCCATCGGGTCCTCCATTGTAATTGTAACCAGTCTTTTAAGACACCTCTAACCAAATCTTTCCAGTCGTGAGGGATGATTCTATTACAAGTTGACCACGAGTTTACAATATGCTTCACAAAATGTGATTGAGACTACATGAGACTATAATATATAAGGAGACCATATGAGGCTATGTCATCTTTGAATCTCCTCAAATATAGCATTTGCATAGCAGTCCAATCAGCTCATACACAGTTTGGGGAATATCTATCATTTGGTAGTTCCTGTAAGTTTAATGGATAAAGTAAGGTTGGCTATTTGAAAACATTAGGCTGTTTCTCTGTAAACTTATGATGCAATGCTGAGATTGGTTCTCCTTTAAATTCCTCTGTCTGTGTCTGAAAATCTTTATGATCAGTTAAAACAAGTTTTTCTAAAACTTTTATCTTGACACTCATATTAACCAACTTTTTAAATGATAAATTAGAAATGATTGAACAAATAATATCTATAATTGACATTACATAAGACTCATCAACATTAATTACCCTCTCATTTATTGTTCCATTTCAGGCCATCAATCATATTATCAAACAGAGACCAAACACCTTCCATTGTAAAAATATTTCCCATTTTTAACGTTGGTGAAAAAACTCTCTTTCAACCAGTTCTTTCCTTTAAGAAACCCCAATTGACTCACTAAATATGCTAACAATGATGATTCAGATGATGGTGTGGCAGCAGCCTGAGGAGGGAGCCCAGATAAAGCCAAGAGGAAGAAACTAAAGAGCCAGCTGTCTGCATGGGGGAGAATATGTGAAAGCAGCTAATTCTGTCATGTCTGGAGCCTAAACCTGGGTCTGGACTTACACTTACACCTGAGCCTGAGCCTGGGCCTGGGCCTGGGACTGAGTCTGTGGACTTAGCTGTCTGCAAAGGAAAATGGGTTAAAATGGCTAACTCCTGTAGATTTAGAGCCCCAAAACTGGGGGAGTTTGTTGCAGAGAGTCTGCAATAAAAACTTAGCCAATTGGGCACCATATGTTGTACAAATTCTGAAATGGTCTTTTAATTAAAAACCTGGAGCTAGACATTGGGGTAAACGCCAAAAGATCAGAGAGACAAAAGAACAAGCCACTAGAGAAACTTCTCACCACTACCAAAGCCTCAGGCCAAATGGTAGGCAAGATCTTATCTCCACAAATCCTCTGACTGAATGCCTCTCTGTCCCCAGCTGAAAGGCCTTAGTTCCTGTCTCCACATACCTTATATACCTTTCTCCACCCAGCCACAGCACTCCCTTCCTAGTGCTGGTATTAATGGCATGTGTGCTTCCCAAATACTGGTAGCAAAGGTATGAGATCTCAAGTGTTGGGATTAAAGCCATGTGACTCCCAAGTACTGGGATTAAAGGTGTGCCCGTCACCACTGCCTGATCTCTTTCTCTCCTAGACTAAATTAATCTCATTTAGTCCAGGGTGGCTTTGAACTCACAGAGATCTATTTGGATTGCTGCCTTCTGAGTGCTAGGATTAAAGATGTGTGTCGCTACTGCCTGGCCTCTTTGTTTAATGTAGTGACTGGCTCTGTCCTCTAATCCTCGGGCAAGCTTTAATACACAATAAATCACCACAAGATATGAAACTTCAGACTCATAGAAATAGAATAGATGATAGAATATTTTCTTTAATTTTGTTAAATACAAATAGTCTAGATAGTGTAACTATAATTCTTTCCTGATAACTGTTTTATTATATATAATTTTAATACGTTAAAGTGAAAATCTTCCTTTTTGATTAGACAGAAGAGGGGAAGTGCTGTGGGATGGTCTTTCTCTACATTGTGAATACATGTTGCTACCATTGGTTAATAAAGAAGCTGCTATGGCCTATGGCAAGGCAAAATAGAGTGAGGTGGGGAATCAAAGCAGAGAGACAAGGAGAAGGCAGAGTTAGAGGAGACAGTGCTGCTGAGGAGCAAAATGTAATAAAACACAGGCAATGCCATGAAGCCCTGTGGCAAAACCTAGGTTAATAGATACTCACTGCGCTAGTTAATGATAAGCCTGAACCATGGGCCAAACAGTTTGTAATTAATGAAAACCTAGGTTAATAAATATTCACTGAGCTAGTTAATGATAAGCCTGAACCATGGGCCAAACAGTTTGTAATTAATGTAAGCCTCTGTGTGTTTATTTTATAAGCTGCTGAAGACCAGATGGGAAACAGAAAAACTTTTGGCTACAATTGGCACCCAACTGTACAGTTTCCCTACTCCTCACTTGTGCCTCTCTGGAAAGAGCACAGGCACAGGTGGGGGGAATCCTATCTCCAACCTGTGTCTAGCTTACAGTCCCTACATATACATTTTCCCTTGCCAGGCTTCCACATTAGCCAGGGCCTCACTGTCCCAAGGCACTTTACTTCACTGCCCACTGCTTTTAGCCCACTCAGATCCATGTTTCTCTGCTGTGTCCCTTACACCCTTATAAAACACAAAAGCTGCACACCTGGTGCCAAGAGAAACAATGATAGAAATAGTAATTCATCTGGTAGTTCTCTGGCCAGCACAGAAGGTGACAGTGCTAAATGTTCATCAGGTCCTCAGGCTGCATGGCAGCAGAACAAGACTGTGGTGACTAAAAGGGCCTAACGAATGTGGGACCCCTGTTCTCTGTTAATCTCTGGCCTTCCCTTCTCCCAGGCAGGGCAGGGTTGTGACTATCTGACTTAGCATGAATCTGGTTTCTATGCACCATGCAAAAGGCGCCAGTTCAAGGATCAAGCATCAGCAAGAAGAGGTCACACAGTGTGGTGGTATTGTGTTCGCCAAAATATTGTGTGTGCTAATAAACTTATCTGGGGTCACAGAAGAGAGAAGCCACAATATTAAACATAAAGGATAGGCTGTGGTAGCACACGCCTTTAATCCTAGCATTCCAGAGGCAGAAATCCATGTGTTCAAAGATATAGCCAAGCATGGTGATTCACACCTTTAATCCCAGAAAGCGAGCCTTTAATCCCAGGGAGTGATGGTAGAAAGCAGAAATGTATATAAGGCATGAGGACCGGAAACTAGAGGCATTTGGCTGGTTAAGCATTTGGCTGGTTAAGCATTTGGCTGGTTAAGCTTTCAGGCTTCTAGCAGCAGTTCAGGTGAGATTCATTCTGGATCAGGACTCAGAGGCTTCCAGTCTGAGGAAACAGAATCAGCTGAGGAACTGGCAAGGTGAGGTAGCTGTGCCTTGTTCTGTCTCTCTGATCTTCCAGCATTCACCCCAATATCTGGCTTCAGGTTTGTTTTTATTGATAAGACTCTTGCCCACTTGACAGAGCCCTGACATCAGGCAAATTCAGGATACTAGTACTCCTCTATGATAGGTTGAGTTGTAGGAGTCAGGAAAGCCTTTGGTAAGAACATCTTCCATCACAAAGATCCCCTGGAACAGAGAATGTTTCTGCTATGGAAATGGATCAGGCTTGCCCTGGTGCAGTTGCAGGAGACTCCAGGGCTCCTGGACTGGAAAGAGGTACCTGGTACCTCTGTAGACAGTAGCTAGAAATGGGTGACTAACCCTGAGTCAAAAATTGATCATGTCTGTTGGAGAGGAAGATACAGTGTTGGAGAGGAAGATACAGGGAAAAGAGTAGCCCCCCACATGGCTGGAGGACCCAGTACAAAAAGCAGGAAGGCCTGCAGGTGGGTACCTTCACAAAAGATCAAATTAGGTCTTGACTAGATGCTCCAAATAGCTAAGTGTTAACAGTCTAACATCAACACCTACTCTAAATATGTCTTTTTGTAGCCCATACCCATCTGTCCTTTAGAAGCAGAGGTGCTTCCTCACTGTCAAGGACTCTCCCATTTTCAATGGACCCCTTATAGCCAAGCTCTTGGAGGCCCTCCAGTTTCCTACAGAGGTACACTCTATGGGAATTCACTCCACCCAAGACCTTGAGTTATCTGGCCTTCCTGCTCGGTGTACCAAGTCCTCTAACCACATTTTTAGACAGGAAAGCAACAGCCAAATTTGAAGGCCCAAACAGGGTTGGGCTAAAGTTCCAGTGGCCACTCCTATCTTTTCATCTGTAAAGAGGTGGTAGGGGCAGGTGGACTCCAGGAGACCTGGGGTAAAGGCTGTTAGGATCAGATCAGATTCTGCAGTAAAGAAAAGTAGTAGCCGATGGCTAGGTGGGTTAGGGGCCCCATGGGGATCTCTCTGGCTGCCTCATTCAGGGGCTTGGCTGTGATGGCAAAGATGGGGATCTAGTAATAGAAGAATCCCATTGGTCCCCAAAATGAGAGAATCTGGTCTGCTGTGGTCAGGGGCTATAAATCCTGCAGGGGTTGGACTTGATCAGATGAGAAGATCATAGACTCCATGCTGAGCTGAATGCCCAAATATACAGCAGTGGGAGAGCACAGCTGAGCCTTACATTCAGAAACAAGGTATCCCAGGGAGACAAGGTAGTTTAGGATCAAAGAGGTAGCCTGCTGAGATAGAGATATGGAAGAACTATAAAGTAAGAGGTTATCTACACACCAGAGAAATGTGCTGGGATTGAGTCAAAAGGTGGAAAGATCCCAGACCAAGGCTTGGCCAAAGAAATGGGGGCTATCCTGAAAATGCTAAGGCATAACAGTCCATGTGAGCTGTCTAGCAGACCATGTATCAGGGTTCTCCCAGTTCAATGCAAAGAGAAAATATTAGTCAGGGTGTAGAGGGACAGTAAAAACAATGTCTTTTAGGTCCAGGATGATAAAGTGGGAAGTTTGTAAGAGGAATGTTGGAGAGCAGGGTGTAAGAATTGATGACCACTTTGTGGGGCAAGACAATTGCCTCATTAATGAGGCAGAGGTCTCAAACTAAGCAGTAGGCCCTGGAAGCCTTACACATGGACAGAATGGGAGTGTTGCAAGGCAAGTCCATAGAAATTAATAGTCCCTGAGACAGGAGGCGGGTAATAATGGGTTTGAGGCCTCAACGATGGGGTTTGGAAATAGGAAACTAGTGTCTGGAAGGGAAGGAGGAAGGATCACCTAGGACTGACTGGTAGAGAGTAGCAACCACCAGGGTAGAGATAAACCATACTTGACTGGACCCAAGAGCGTAGGTACAGGGCAGTCTGGGGTGAGTGTGGGGGCCAAGGAGATGGTGACCCCAAAGCACCTGAAGATATCATAGCCAAGTAAACACATTTGACAAATGGATATGACTAGAAAAGAGTGTGAGAAAAACCATCCTGCAAGAATAAAGGGAAGTGGCAGGGTCTTAGGAGGAAAAGAGAGGATCCCATTCACCCCAGTGACAGAAATTAGTGAGGGAACTATGGGATCTGAGTGAGAGGTAATGATAGAAGAGGTAGCCCCGATGTTGACCAGGAAGGTAATGGACTTACCTGCTCCTTGGAGCATTACCCTGTGCTATGGATATGTTCTGTATGCTGTGAATGTGTTGCTCTGATTGGTTGATAAATAAAATGCTGATTGGCCAGTAGCCAAGCAGGAAGTATAGGTGGGATAAGCAGAGAAGAGAATTCTGGGAAGAGGAAAGCTGAGTCAGGAGTCACCAGCCAGACACAGAGGAAGCAAGATGTGAAGGCAGAACTGAGAAAAAGTATCAGTAAGCCACAAGCCACATGGCAACTTATAGATTAATAGAAATGGGTTAATTTAAGGTATAAGAACTAGATAGCAAGAAGTCTGAGCCATTAGGCCAAACAGTTTAAATAATAAGTGTCTGCGTGTTTATTTGGGTCTGAAGCCAGGTACAAATGGTGCCCAATGACTCAAGTTTCCACTTAAAACCTGAGAAACAAGATTCTAAAATGGAGCTAAAAACAGTTTCCTAGTTGTCTCTTTCAAGTTATCAGCAACCTGTAGGCTTGAGCTACTCTATGGCAGGTTCATGGTGTGTAGGCTTGACCTATGCCATGTTACACAGAGGTGTCTCCAAGCTGCACACTATGCTGCATTGTGGATATAGTTTTTGCTAGTAAAAAAAAAAAAATGTTTCTGGGCTACACATTGCTTTGATAGAGTCATAGACCCTCTGCCTTCCAGATTCCAGTGCTGAGCATGGTTCCTCTGAAGCTGGTGTTAAAAATAGTTCCGCCATGTTAGAAAGCTGAGGTGGGCAGAGCCAGCAGCCACAGCTGCTGTTTCAGTCTTAGTAATGCTGCAGTTTAAAACAAGAGGTTCACAGTAAGACAGATTCAGATGGAATAGTTTACAATGTGTGTCAAAATGTACGTAGGCTTGGAAAAGAGAGAAAAAGGAACATATGCAGTTATAGAAAGAAATAGTTTTAAAAAATGAAGTCTTTAAAAAGACTGTAAAAGTAGTATAAAAAATAAGCCACATAAGGATGGATATCACACAGAATCTGGATTGTGTTGTCTTTGGGATTTTTGACTTCAGAAAGACATTTAATTGTAAAGACTGCTCAGTTAAACCAATATGTATATTTTAAAGGTACCTTGACTTCAAAATTTGGATGTAAGGATATGTTGCTTTGGAAAGGAGGCTCTGCTTTTGTTTCCACAGAAAGCCAGAGTCCATGGATTTGTTCCAGATTAAGATACATTTGGTTTGACCAGCCAAGACCCCCTGAAAGTTCTCTGATGACACCATGGCCCAGATGATCCAACATCCAGAATGGTTTCAAGGCAACTGGCTCAGATGATACACCCTCACAAAATACTCCATAATCCTAAAATTTTCTTTATGTCCCCATAAGAATACAGTGCCCTCATCCAGCAGGAAGTAGCCTGGAAAACTACACATTCCCAAAAATTAGATTATGGCTGTTTGTCTTTGTTTAGGTTGTTACAAATTGTTATTGGTCATAGCCAATATCTTTCTAAAAGAAGAAAGGAGAATATGATATAGAAATATAGTATATAGATATGATAGGATAAAAAGGTAGATTGTTGAACCTACTTGTAAAGAGCAGCTTGTTTAAAATGTATTACATTCATATGGATTTTAGTTTATTGATACTAATTTAAAGTTATGTTATACTGAATGTATATTTCTACTCTTGTTTGTGGTATTATGTTTATATAACTCATTTAGATTGTAATGGATAATTAAAAAACAGATTAATAATTAGTCTTCTATGTTAGTCAAACTAGTAGCCATGTTAGTTAAGTTTTCTAGGTATACATAAATATATTTAAGATAGATAGGTAATCTTCAAACACTTCAAAGACCTACAGAATATGGCATTTAAAATGTTTTAAAAAATTTAGACTTTCTGGACAGTAAGACATGTCTGATCCTGGCAGCACCAATTTATTTGAGAGGAGGATGGGCATTGAAAACACTCTATATGGAGTTTATCTTCTTCTTGGCCAAAATAGCTATTTGGGCAAGAAACTGTTCATGCCTGGACTGCCTGATCGACTGGACATGTAGGACCCATAGGAAAGTGACCTCTGAACTTTGCTTGGCAAAATGGTCCTTCAGGTTCCTGCTTCACAGAGGAAATTGCCAGACATTATGGTTATACTTTATTCATACTGAAATGTGATTTTATTCATATATTAATAAATAAAGTTGCCTGGGGGTCAGAGCTAATAGCAAGCCATAGCAGAAGCTGGGCGGTGGTGGTGCACGCCTTTAATCCCAGCAATTGGGAGGCAGACCTAGGCAGATCTCTGTGTGTTCAAGGATACAGCCAGCATGGAGACACATGCCTTTAATCTCAATATCAACCATAGAAGACCAGGAGGTCTTTATAGATGGGCAGTGACGAGGAGGTCATGTGGTTGGGTTTACAACCAAAGAGAAGGCAGAGCAGAAAGCCTATATAAAGAAAAACACACAGAAAGGAGCTCTAAGGCCTGAGGAAGAAAGCAGCTGCGGTGAAGGGTAAGGTTTTTAGCTCTTAGCTATTGCTCTGACCTCTTGGGCTTTCATCTTTGCATTGGCTCTTATTTAACAAGATGGTTACATCTACAGGACATTTTACAGGACACAGAGAGAAGTGACTGAGAGACTCTAGGCTTATGGGCTGAAGACAGATGCCCCAACTTTACAGGGGAACTTTGGATGAATGTCCAGCCTGCCAGCTGTCTGTCTACTCTTGCAAGACTCCCAAAAGTTGCTTTAGTCCTTCTACTGTTTCTCAGGTAATATTATATCCTTCTGAGGTCTTTGATGTAGTTGAATACTAGATAGTTATAACTTCCTTAGTTATGGTAAAAGATAAGTTAGACATAAAACCTTAGACTCAGATATGGATCTATTTGTATCTTTTACATATTGGCATCCAGTTATGCCAGCACCATTTGTTGAAGATACTTTCTTTTTTCCATTGTATAGTTTTGGCTTCTTTGTCAAAAATCAGGTGTTCATATGTGCATGGATTAATGTCAGGATCTTCAATTTGATTCCATTGGTCTGTATGTCAGTTTTTATACCAGTACCAAGCTGTTTTTATTACTATAGCTCTATAGTAGAGTTTGAGGTCAGGGATAGTGATGCCTCCAAAGGTTGCTTTGTCATATAGGATTCTTTTGGCTATCCTGGGTCTTTTGTTTTTCCATATGAAGTTGAGTATTTTTTTTCCAAGTTTGTGAAGAATTGTGTTGGGATTTTGATGGGGATTGCATTGAATCTGTAGATTGCTTTTGGTAAGATTGCCATTTTTACTATGTTAATCCTACCTATCCATGAGCATGGGAGATCTTTCCATTTTTTGATATCTTCTTCAATTTCTTTCTTTAGAGATTTAAAGTTCTTATCAAAAAGGTCCTTCACTTGTTTAGTTAGTGTTATCCCCAGGTATTTTATATTATTTGTGGCTATTGTAAAGGGTGATTTTTCTCTGACTTCTTTCTCAACCCTTTTATCATTTATGTATAGGAGGGTTACTGATTTTTTTGAGTTGATTCATACCACAAAGATACATGCTCAACTTTGTTCATAGCAGCACTATTTGTAATAACCAGAACTGGAAACAACCTACAGGCCCGTCAACTGAAGAATGGATTAAGAAAATGTGGTCCATATACCCAATGGAGTACTACTCAGCAGAGAAAAACAATGAAAGCATAAAATTTGCAGGCAAATGGATGGAACTAGAAAAAATCATTCTGAGTGAGGAAACCCAAACCCAGAAGGACAAACATGGTATGTACTCACTCATAAGTGGATTCTAGATATTAAATAAAGAACAATCAGACTACAACCCACAGACTCATGGAGGCTATTTATATAGCATGGGGGACCCTAGAACGACTGAGGCTTATAATAAATTTTGGCTTTACTCAAAAAAAAAAAAAAAAAACGTAGACTCACAAATATAGGATAGATAAGCTATCTTCTTTAATTTTGCCAAATACAAATAGACTAGATATTATAAATAGGCTAGATATTGTAACTGTAATTCTTGCTTGATTATTGTTTTGTTATATGTAATTTTACTACGTTAAATTTAAAACTTTCATTTTTGAAAAAAAAAGAAAAGTGGAAATGCTGTGGATATGTTCTGTACGCTGTGAATATGTTGCTCTGATTGGTTAATAAATAAAATGCTGATTGGCCAGTAGCCAGGCAGGAAGTATAGGGATAAGCAAAAAAGATAATTCTGGGAAGAGGAAGGCTGAGTCAGGGTCACCAGCCAGACACAATGGAAGCAAGATATGAAGGCAGAACTGAGAAAAAGTACTGATAAGCCAAATGCCATGTGGCAACTTATAGATTAATAGAAATGGGTTAATTTAAGGTATAAGAACTAGATAGCAAGAAGCCCGAGCCTTTAGGCCAAACAGTTTAAATAATATAAGCATTTGTGTGTTTATTTGGGTCTGAATGGCTGCAGGTCTGAGCGGGATTGGAGAAACTCCAGCTACAACCCTGGGACTGGAAAGGGTGATGAGAGTGATCAAGTCTGGGTGGCATCAGTCCTCCACCAGGTTAAGGAGCTTGAAGGCTGGAAGAGTCTCAGATGCCTGTGCTGGTGGGGCTGGACCTCCATGGCATAGCATAGAGGACAAGCCCACCTACATGGAGGCGTTCTGACTTCCAATGGCCAGACTGCTAGCAGTAGGGCCATGATTTTGTTTGTGGCCAAGGGTTGGATGAAGAATCTATTGGAAGGCAGCCCTGGCTATAGCATTATATCATAGCTGCCATAGCTTAGCAACCATAGGCAGTGACATTCCATTCTGCTCTTGGAGCCAAACTTTATTCAGTTTTTTCAGGAAGCCACAGGGCAGGTCTTGGGAGCCACACTCATTGGCATGGAAGAGAACAGTACACAGCATGAGGTCAAAGATTGTTGTTAACCCCAGAGTCTCACGTGCACAAGAATGTCAGGCTGGAAGTGACTCCATGTCTCAGCCAGGCCTGTCCAGAGCTGTGACCCCATAGGGGCAGTTCTCCTTCAGCCCCGAGTCCCACAGTGCACCTGGGTCAGGAGTGTTCTGAGCTACATGAAGCCCCTCTGCCAGCTCCCTCCTGGTTGGAGCCACCTTGCACTTCTCCATAGGGAGGCTGACCTCAAACCTGCCATGTCTGGGCTCCCAGTGACTGGTTATGCTGAGTCCCCACGGTGGCAGCCCATACCACACTGCAGCACAACAAGCTCCCCCACCTGCTCCCTGTGCTCCCAGCCAGAGTGCAAGGAGACAATGTGGCAGGAGTATTCTTAGTCTGTCCCAACCCAACTAAAGGGACACTTCATCCCTTCTGCTGGCCATTTGGCCCCAATGACTGTCCATGTACAGCTTCTACCAGGAGTCACAATGTATGTACAGAAGCTCAGGCATAGAACATGCATACATGTGGCCACATTTCTCACACATTCATATAGGCAGGTCATTCCAACAGGAAGGCAAATAATTTCCCCAGGGAAACAGTGTCAGCTGACCACAAACAGATGTGGCACTCTCTGCCCCACAACAGATCTGAGGCTCTCTGTCCTCAATCAAACATATATGGATGGTCTCTTTCCCACTACAGACAAACAGATGTGGGGTTCTCTGTCCCCATTTACTGGAGTCTGCAACATTTTCCAGGCTCCTGTGAACATGGTGCTCTGGTGCATCTGCCCTTAACCACTTCTGATCACAATCACCATCTTAGGTTAGCCACAGAAATGAAACTGAACATAGAGAGGGCAGACAGGCAGACACTGGCCGGCTTCAGACTCTATGGGCAGGGGCCCCAATGGGCTTGGAGGATCCAGAACGAACCCCCAAATATTATGCTCAGATTGCAGGGACCCCCAAAAGACCATCATGGAGACCAAATTCTGTATGTAAAGGCAAAGAGCTATTGTTTTCTCCCAGGGTCTGTGGAAGAGTCTATCAATCAGCTGAGGATTTAATCTGAGGGATATCAAATGAATCTAAGCACGCTGAGTTCTCTAGTCCATTCACTTTATTCTTCTAAATCAATTCTATCTACACAGCTTCTTTTCTATTCTCATACTTAGCTCCCCTCAGTCCCATCTACTGTTCTTTCATCATTTTACCTAGTTCTTTCTATCTCCATTCTCATCTTTGTTCTTCTAAATCAATTCCCCTAGTGTTGTGGGAGAACTGGTATACACACGCAAGCAGTAATTATTTGGCAAAGCAATGCAAGGTTTGAAGGTTTCAGGGTCACAGAGCAACGTGATAAGGATCCACACATAAAGCAGTAATTGTCAGCTTCCAATTACAACCCCAAAGAGGGAGTAACTAAAGAGGAGTTCTCTGGTAGCGTCAACTGAAGGCTACGATCAATTAGGGGATTCTCAAGAGAAATTTATGTGCTCAACCTTAGAAGTGGCTAGGTAAAATGTTAGGAGTTTACAAATGTCAATAAGTCACTAGTAAAATAAAATTATCTTTTATTCTTAGGTGCTGTGCTATGGGCTGTCTTTGTGTATGCTTTGAACAAGTGTTGCTCTGATTGATAAATAAAACACTGATTGGCAGTAGTCAGGCAGGAAGTATAGGTGTAGTAAGCAGATGAGGGGAATTCTGGGAAGGGACAGAGGAAGCAAGACGACAAGGCAGGACTGAGAAAAGGTACCACATGGATAAGAATATGAGTTAATTTAAGTGTAAGAGCTAATCAGTAATAAGTCTGAGCCAATGGCCAAGCAGTTACAAATAATATTAAGCCTCTGTGTGATTATTTTATAAAAGGCTCCAGGACTGTGGATGAGAGATTTGCCCCAACCATCATCTGGGGGAAATCTGTGGGACACAGAGAAACTTCCAGGTACAGTGCTGCTTCCCCCACCACCACCACCCCCATCCCAGAAGCAGCTGCTTTCTGGTAGGGTGTGTGTGTGGGTTCAGTTGCTAAGCAACCTATGTCAGAGCATGTAGCATTTGGTTAGTAAAAGCACTTTTGCTCAGAGTAATTGTTAAGGAGGGAATCTAGGAACAGCACCTGGCTGAGGAGGATTAAAACTACATTTGTACAAAAAACGAAGCTTGGCCTTTATCGCCTACCTGGCCTTGATGGCAATCTCCTTGGGTCAGTGGGAAGTAACTGCCTTAATTCAGTAACCAGCAAATGGATAAAACATCATCCCAGAAAGGTGAGCAGTAAATCTCTTAAATTAAGGTCTTTTGTAAATAACTGGGATGAAGGTAAAGAGTTAAGGATTTAATTGTTAGTGGTTATTTTCTCTATCTGTGGGTGAGATGAGCTAATGTATATCTATCTGCATTTGTCCTCGGATAAAAAGGTATCTTAGCTGAAATACTTTTGTCCAGAAAATGGCACTGGCCAAATGAATGTTAATGAAAAATAAACACAGCTGGGTAAAGTTATCCAATCACCCCAAATATATAGGGGAAGCTGTGCCCATAAGATTGAGATGCAATCTTGAGTACATGTACACATAATACAGAAATGCCTGGTAAATGGGGAGAATCATAGCTGTTATTGCACAAGAAGTTTATTTACAACAAGAGACAGTCAATTCATTTAAAAGGCAGTAATTCCATAATGCTTTGCATGATGGTGTTCTCTAACAGAAGCCTTTATTCTGATAGGTTGGTCTTCTGAACTCTAGTTGTCACTTTCTGTATATTTCCATGGTCTTTTGCTACCAACAGCTCTCAATAAAGAGCCTTTATTGTCAAGCTCAGAGCTTGGATTCTCTGTCCTACTCAGCAGCAAGAACAGAGAGCCCAGAGCCTAGGCAAAGTGGGATTTTTATCATAGCAGAGGTTGGGGTGAGGAGATTTTCAGGGTTCAGTACCCTGAGTGGCTGACATTTGTCTAGGGGTATAGGGAATGTTTAGAATGCCAGGTATTTCCTCTTGGATGCAGGCCCCACTGGGTGAAGTCAGCTTATGGCTTTTTCCTGGGTCCAAATGTTGCCTGTCAGAAGCTGCGGCTGGGCCTCTAAGCCTGTCATAGCAGCTCTGTGGTCAAATTGTTTTGTGCCCCCCCACATATATCATAATGGGTTTCTCTGTTGAGACAGTAGGCCAGATGAAGCCTAATTGAAAAAGTAAAAGAACAGGTATAATTGAGCAAAGCATCTTCCAGGTGAGTTCTCCAGTCCCAGAGATCAAGGCAGGAGAAGTCATGTGCCTGCACTAAAGCAGGGACCTTATATAGCCTGTAGGTGAAGAAGAGTGACGATGTGTCGGCCAAAAGCTGGGTTTGTGCCCAAGTATGGTCAAAAGCTGAAAACTTTCAGTGGGGGCTTGGGCTGCTGGTGACTTCAGGGGAGGAGCTGCAGCAGCTACCAAGAATGCAGAACAGGCTTTGTGGCTCCTTTTCCTTCTTGGAGATTCTCTGAGAGGGCAGGTTTTGGAGAGAGAGAGAGAGAGGGAGAGGGAGAGGGAGAGGGAGGAGAGAGAGGGAGAGGGAGAGGGAGAGGGAGAGGGAGAGGGAGAGGGAGAGGGAGAGGGAGAGGGAGAGGGAGAGGGAGAGGGAGAGGGAGAGGGAGAGGGAGAGGGAGAGGGAGAGGGAGAGGGAGGAGAGAGAGGGAGAGGGAGAGGGAGAGGGAGAGGGAGAGGGAGAGGGAGAG
The DNA here is from genome assembly GCF_004664715.2 of Peromyscus leucopus. Classification (NCBI taxonomy): domain Eukaryota; kingdom Metazoa; phylum Chordata; class Mammalia; order Rodentia; family Cricetidae; genus Peromyscus; species Peromyscus leucopus. Next base: position 10,956,524 of record NC_051070.1, on the reverse strand, counting down.
GGAGAGGGAGAGAGAGCTGTTCTGATCATGCAGGGGTGAGCTGGAGGTTCCAACTGAACAGATACTATAATCTCCAGATATCTAAAGCAGGTTACAGCAGTCTTAAGGTCCAGTGGCCTCAGACATACAGGGCCATAGCACCAGGTCCGTGTGGTCACCCAGCAAGGTACCCACGGAGTGAGGACAGGCTGGCTCACACTAACATTGAAGATGTTCGTCACAGCGTCACAGCGGCAGAGCTCCTGGGTCCTGCTGGGTTGTGAACGTGAGTGCTCAGTAGCCCCTTAGAAGCACAGCAAGGGTGATGGGGGCCAGGGCTGGGACTGGGGCCAGGCTCCCAGGAGGAGGTGGCAGAAGAGGTGGGCCGCTGGGACCTGCCTGCCCCAGAAGTACCTGGCTACTGGGATCTGCCTCTGAACAGCACAGCCAGTGAGCACCCAGAGCCAATGGGCACCGTGGCGTGGCACAGAGGTCGCACCTTCGAAGCCGTCATGAAGGCCAGGCAAAATAGGTAGTGTGGGGAGTATCTGTTCCCTTCCACGGGGCCCACAGAAGTGTCCACACAAGCAGGTGGGGCAGTGTCATATCAGATTTATTTAGAGTCAGGTGGGGCAGTATCATATCAGATTTATTTGGAGTCTTCAGTGCGTTGGAGCAGGGCTCCCAGAATCTGCTCACACATGGCCATGCATTGTGGAACATAGTAGCAGCCTGTGAAGAGAATGGATGTCAGGGTAGGGAAGGCTGGGGAAGGCCAGTGCCGCACACCCCTCCAGTCTAGCCCCGTTCCCCTGCTCACCTTTATAAAGGCCTCCCTTGATGCTGAGTCCCAACCTTCCATCTTCAATCAGATAGCCATACCATTCCCAATACACAGGGTCACGAAACTGGAATGAGGAGACAGAGACAGTGTCTAGCAGGACCCATCTGAATGTCACCAGCCGAGGAAGGGGCCTTTTGTGTCTCCTTTGCACTGCTACCACTGGTCAGAGTTCAAATGGCATTTCAGTACTTTTAACAGACCATATCCTGGAAAAAGTTGAAGGCTGAGGATGGTAGGCAGTAGGGTTTGTCAGCTTGTAACCCAAAAGGGGCTGCAGGTGGCGTGCTGAAACGCTGAGAGAAGGGCTTTCTATATTTGATTCCAGTGTAAGTGTTATCTAACACTTTGAATGGGATATTTAAAAATACATTTTTTAATCTCATCTAAATTAAAAAAGAAAAAATCCTAGATTGACCTGCCAGCAAACTTTGCAACAAGTGACTTCCCTGGCGTTCACGTCCTCTACTCCACAGGCCTTTGGTCTAAAAGATCTTTGAATTATCAAGCAGAGACCTGTAATTGTTGTCCTTGCATACTGAGGTTTTTATAAAAGGATCTCAGACTTTCCTCTAACCCTGTGTGATGGGACATTGTCTTTAGAACCAGTACTCAGGAGGTAGAGGCTGACATTTGTAAGTTCCTGGCTAACCTGGTCTGCTGCCTGCCTTCATCATGGGTTCTGACCCTGTCCAGTGGATCTGATGCTTCAGATCTGGGGGACAGCAGCTGAGCTGCCTGGACAGACCCTTTGCACACCCCATCCCATACCTGTCTCCCTGAGGCTTTCTTTCAGTTCCCCCAAATGTAGCTCAGGTCCTTATCCTAGGCCTTTTCCATTTTGTTCTGATAAGCAATAGTTAAATAGAGCCTGTTCTTAGAAGGCATTCAAGTTTACCATCAAAATGCTCTCTTTAAATTGTGACATATGAGTTGAAAATTTTTACCTGTGTAATTTTTCATGTCTGTAATCCCAGTACTCAGGAGGCTGAGGCAGGAGAATTGCCTCAAGTTCTGTCTCAGAAAGAGTGGTGGTGGTGTATTCAAGGGAGGAATAAGCAGCTCTGTATCTAATCTTAGTAACTTTTGAGTAGTCTTGTCCTTACTATGTATTTATTTTTGAGGAGTCTCATCTTGTATTCCTGACTGCCCTGGAACATGCTCTGTGGCTCAGGATGGCCTGGAACTCAATTGAGATCTTCTTACCTCTGGTTCCCCAGTGTTGGAACTAAAGGTATTAAAGGTATATACCATAACTTGATGAAGATTTTTTTTTTTTGAGACAGGGTTTCTCTGTGTAGCCTTGGCCGTCCTGGAACTCACAGAGGTCTGCCTGCCTCTCCTTCCCAAGTGCTGGGATTAAAGGCACGAACCATCTCCATGGGGCTCATGTCCTCATTTTTAATTACTTGATCTGACACAAGATAGTGGTGGGGGGTATGGAGCAGGGAGAAAGGAAACTAACAAATTTCCAATTGGTTTTCTATGGATTGTTCCTTGGCCATCTGAATTTTGGCCTTCTCTGTTGTTAGCTTGCTTAGTGACTATCTTCCTATTTGTTGTAGTGAGAATATTTCTCCAGTCCTGCCTGGCCCACAGCCACTGGGACTGAAGTAAACACATAGATGCTTATATTATTTACAAACTGTATAGTCTATGGCAGGCCTCTTGCTAGCTAGCTCTTGTATCTTAAATTAATCCATTTCTATTAATCTGTGCTTTGCCACGTGTTCCATGGCTTACTGATCTGCTGGTATGTTGTTCCTTGGGTGGCAGGCTGGAATCTCTTCTTTGCCTGTTCCTCCCCTTTCCCCGTGTCTATCCTGGATTTCCAGCCTGACTATAAGCTGCCTTGCCACAGGTCAAGCAAGTCCATTTATTAATCAGTGGGAACAACACTTATTCACAGTGTACAGAAAGACATTCCCCAACACTTTGTTTGGTTTTTCAAGACAGGGTTTCTGTGTAGCCTCAGCTGTCCTGAAATTCACTCTGTAGACCAGGTTGACCTCAAACTCAGAAATCTACCTGCTTCTGCCTCCTGAGTGCTGATATTAAAGGCATGCATCACCACTGCCCAGCTCTACCTGTTGATTATTACTTCTGCAATTCATTTTTTTGTTCTCATTTGAGACAGTATCCCAGGAAGACTTTGACCTCACTTCCAAAGTGCTAAGATTAAGAGGATTCATACCACAGTGGCCTCTTGGAATTGTTTAATGTTATTATCTCCATCTTGTTCAAGTTCATTCTTACTTCATTTTACATTTAAGACTGGTGGCTTCTAATTCATTCTCTTAAGGATTCAGTATTCAGGGAGAGATGCAACCTAATAGCTTGTGTTGTATGGAATTAGTGCTGAGTATCTGAGAGCTCTAACTGCCTGTTTAGATACCCTGTAATAGAAACATGGCCTCTAATTATAATAAAACCATACTGGACTCCGGTTGCAGTTAGGACAAACAGCCAGATGTCGTAGTGCACACCTGTCTTCTCGGCACTCGGGAGTGGAGGCAGAGGCAGTAAGAGCAGAAGCACAAGGTCATCTTCATTTACACAGTGAGTTTGAGTTTCGAGGCCAGCTTGGCTGACACGAGCCATCCAAGAGAATAATTACACTTAAACTGTAATTTTCTTCTGGAACCAAAGCCGCAGGCCATAGAATGGGAGTCCCCCGCTACAACTGCAGGGTAACCACTCAAGTAGAGTAGTGACTTTGGAAATACACCACTTGTCTTCATTAAACTGCCTACCTTAAGTACACTACTCTTGGGAGGTTCATGGTTTGGTATCTTTCCTACATCATGACTGATTCTGGTCACCTTCACTGACCCTCATTCCCTCTTCTCTTGACCTTCTGTCCAAAAATTTACCTTGCCCCTGGCTCTCCATAATAACTATTTTTGTTAATGTTATTTGATTGTTTGAGACAAGATTTCCCTATGTAACTGGTTGGTCTCAGATTTACTATGTAGACCAGGCTAGCCTCTTCTTTGCTGTGATCTCCTAGTTCCCGTCACCTAAGGGCTGGGTTTACAGGTATGAACCACCATGCCCAGGTCACTTACATTTTTTTTATAACAACAAGGTATTTGTAACAGCCCAAATTTCTCTCTGAACTACAGCCTGAGAAACACCCGAAGTGGGCTTCCAGGGAACAAGGAGACAGCACTTCCTTGGCGGAAGCTGTACTCAGCCAAAGCTGTACTCAGCCACCTGAATGAAGAACTTTAGCAAGGCAGGGTCTCCAGTTTCACTGTAACCCATGAGGAAGGCAATCATGGCTTCACAGTGTGAAGGCAAACATGGCCACCACAGCTTGGCCCTCCATTCCACCTGAGAACAGAGCAGAGATAGGCAGATGAGGTCCCTTTTGGCCTAAGGACACTTACTCATATCCAGCTGTGGCTCAGTCTGTCTGGCTCAGGACTTGGTTCTCATCATGAGACATGGGGGAGAAAGTTTGAGTAGTCCCTAAGAGTAGGGCTAGCTTTCTGACCTGAATGTATGCCCAGCAGCTCCTTAAAAGGACAAGTACTGGGGCAGACTCCCTTTTCCCCTTAAGTTGGAATGCTGTCTGTCTCGTCACGTCATCTTTAAGCCTCTTGGACATTGCTGCTACCCGTGGCTGGTAGTGTACCTTCAGCAGATCTCCAGCAGGATCAGGACACAACTGATCAGAACAATTTCACTCCTGTCTGCCACCAAGTGGGAAAGTGAGAATCACCCAAGAGCCCTTCAAGCCACTGGCACCAGAGGAAGGGGACGAAGGGGACGTGTGTCTTGGTGTCAGCATTTGCATACTCTCTCTTCTCCAATGTATTTCACAGGATATACGACGGGGGAAAACTGGACTCTGGGTTCAATTTGTTTTGTTGTTATTGCATTTTGAGACAGGATCTACCCTGTCTTGGCAGTCCTGAACTTCACTATGTAGACCAGGCTGGCCCTGAGCTCACAGAGATCCTTCTGATCTGGCCCCCACGTGCTGGGGAAAGGCATGTGCAACCACCCCAGGCTCCAAGTTCCATCATCACACGCCAGGCTTCCAGCAAGTTGCTCTGGGAATTCTTACCCTGTGGGGGACCCAGTTATCAACATCCCGGAAGCTGTAGAACCCTCCGTGCTCAGCATCCCATCCAGACTGGAAAGGCAACAAGAAAAACTTGTCAATGACTTGATCTCGAATTTGGGTGTCACCTTCCCTTTGGGCATCCTGGAGTAGGTACCAGCCAGCTTCGGTTGCCTGGCCGAGTGAGGGTTGAAAGAAAGCAACTGTAGGGGTCAGAATCCCCCTCTCAAGCACCTGAGGGTTTTAGTTCCTGGAACTTCCCTTCCTCCTCAAGGGTGAAAGACGCTTGAACTCTGTCACAGGACACCCTGCCTTTCTGCCCGGACCCCATTCCCTACAAAATAAAATATTCCCCCAAACAGAGATAATTAAGTTCCTGCAACCAATGCCCAGTCCTGGGCAGACTTTCCCCTTCTTCTGCCTGATCCTTGGTGGAGGGTCTCCCTTATGAGACCCCAAACTGAAAGCTGAGTTTTTTTTCCTGATGAGCACCTGGGTTCTGTTCTCTTCCGAAGGCACCAGGAAGTTCTTGGCCATCCTCTGATATATGATCTAGCACAGCTTTCCCATCCCAAGAAAGAGACAAAAGACAAATGTTTCCAGTTTGCTCTCACCAATCAGAAAGATCTAACTTCAAAAATCCCTACTGCCAGGCATGGTGGCCCATACCTTTAATTCCAGCACTGGAGAGGCAGAGGTAGTTGTATCTCTGTGTGTTCAAGGCCAGCCTGGTATACATAATGAGTTCCAGGAAAGCCAAGACTGTTACACAGAGTCCTTTCTTGGAAAACCAAAAGGAAAAAAAAAGTCCTTCCTCACGTTTTTATACTCAGTAAGCCCAAAGGGAGCTTTTTTGGTTGTTGTATGTTTTGAAACCCCAGGCTTGAGAAAGCCCAGGCTAGTCTCAAACTCACTATACATGCAAGGCTGACCTTGAACTCTAGATTTTCCTACTTCTACCTCTGGAGTTCTAGAATTACAGAAGAACATTTTTTGGAATGACTGATTGTATCCCATGGGCCTATAGGTTCTGATCCTTGCTTTAGGATCTGGATCTCTCAAGCAGAGAGGGTAAAGCACTAAATGAGGAGGTAAGGCAGAGTTGGATGCCCACAGAGGCTGGGGAGGAACATAGATCAAAGTCTCAGGACGTGCCTGGGGCTTTGGTCTCTTTCTGCCTTAGGACCCACCCATCTCCGCCCCAGCATACCAGGCTCCACCTTTCTGAGGGCCCTGGCCTGTATTTCAAGTGAATGTCCTTCCTTAGATCTACCTGTCTAAAAAGCTAAAGAACATATTTCAGGTAAAGGGCCCCCTGTAGAGTGGGAGTCTCTCTCTCTCTGTGCCTACCTGGAGGTGCTTTAGAATCCTTTGGACACACCAGTCCTCTAGTTCTGCATACTTCTTGGACATTTCCTCATCTTCCTTCTGAAGCTGATCCACCAGGTGGAGCAGCATCGTGGGCACTGCCCAGTCCTCTGCTTTATGGGTCCGTGAGAACCTAGTCCGGCCCAGCTCACTTGAGTCCACCTGCACCCAGTAGATGATCCGGTCCAGCATCTCCACAGCTTCATTCTGTGAGGAGACCGGGCAGAGTCTGTAGGCCTTGTCCCATTTCTCTCCCCTGGGTAGGACTCAGTACTTAGCTTGCTCTTCAAGGACACCTGCTCTTTCTGCAGCTTTCCAGGGCCAGCCCTCCAGCCAAGCACGAGAGGTCAAGTGGATCCACCCAACATTGCTTTCGGGGTGGGGTGGGGGAGCTCTGGGACTTAGTTCACTTTCAGGCAGAAGGGCCCTGGGAGGAAAGAGGGGACCTCTTCTACCTGGAAACAGGGCACTGATAGGTGGTACAGGAATTGGGAGAGAGCTGAGGAGTGAAGGTGGTCACAAAATGGTAGGACAGGAGGAAACGGGACTTGTGACAGGCTCCCAGACCTGTCTTCAGAGTGCACTCATGCCCAACAGCCTGTGGTCATCCCTCCCACACACCTGATAACGTGTTTCCTCTGTCACTCTCCAAAGCTCATTCATGGCCAAGGTGTAGTAACTCTCGCTGAAAATGGTCCGCTGCACCTTCACTGGAGTGCTATCCTTAGTCACCGAAAAGGCACACTTCTTGGCAGGCGGTTCCACCCGAGCAAAACGAATCAAAAACTCACCACCTAAGTATACATGGTAAGTGAGGGCTTGGAATCTATTGCCTCTTGGAACATATTCAGTCCCTTTCCTTTTCCAGGCCGCTTTGGATCCCCTGAATAAATGACTCACTGAAGCTCCGGAGGAGGTCGGGGGGATAGGAGAGGATACCTGGTTTTGCTGCACCCAGAAGCTCAGTGAGGCGAAAGCTCTCAACAGTGCGGTACAAGCGACAATACAACCCTACCTGTGAGGGAACACAGTTTAAATAGGAGCAGCTGGGAAAAGGGGGATCCTAAGTATCCCTGGCCATACCCAATCGTGTGACAGTCTTAAGTGTGAAAACTGACCTGCTTCCCCAGTGGCAGGAGATATTTGAGTTCATCATAGAGCTTCCCATTGCGGGAAAGGCATGAGAAGAAGCCCCTGTGAGGCATGTAGGGTTAGAAAAAGAGGGAAGGAAACTTTCACCTTTTCAACAGCTTCATTACTCTCCTGAAGCCAGTAGATCTGTGAGGCCTCAGAGTGAAGTAGGGGTTCGGGAGGGGTAAAAGCCACATGGCATCATTGAGGGGTAGCAAACCCGTATTGCTGGTCATGGGAGTAATCCGTCCAGAAAGAGATCACAGTATCCAGCTCCTTTGCCATGCGGTCCTTCCAGGCCTGATGTAGTGGGTAGCCATTTCAGCTTGGATCTGGAAGTTCCAAACCCATTGAGACTCTGGCAACTGTCACGCCTACTAGGCGGGGCCAGGGGAGACGCCAAGAGACCCAGACCTGGATGGGCGAGCATGCTCTCTTGGTTCCTGGACCCTGGACGCTGGAGGTAGACAGAGCAGAGTTCTCCAGAGAACACCACCAGACTGCGCACGCCTTTCCCAGACCCTGTAAACTATCCCTTCACTTGTAAGTTACTTCACAAAATAAACCTCCCTTTTAACTACATGGAGTGGCCTTAATAATTTCACCAATAGCTGCAGTGTCTCCCATTGGTTCTCCATGTCCTGTGAAGTGATTCAGGTCAGGGCATGGGAGCACAGCTCTTCACAGGGACTTCCTGAACCAGCTCAAGTGGACCCCAGAACTACTTGGTCACACCGCACCCCAATAGGGCCTTGAGTCAAGGATCCCTCTCACCTCTGTGATGGGCTTCTAAACCCCACCGTTAGCCGGGAACCTCTAGAACAGCACCTCCCCTGCCAACACTACCAATGACCGGCAACACTGGGTCCATTAAACATTCCCCTCCAGGTAACTGCTGTTGGTTCCTAGCCTGTGATATCACTTAGCTTATGGAGCAGCACCAAATTGCATGCACCAGACAAGTACATAGGAATTTCATCGACAGGTTTGAAAACTCCAAAGGTCATTTCATTCCTCTTCTTGGAAGCTGTTGTCCTATGTGACACTGCTTCTCCGAGCTTGCATCCACAATAGGTGAAATATAGACGCAGTTAGAGTGGTAATGGGAGTCAAGATATCAGGAGGCAACAGGAAACTGAGGGGGGGGATTAGATGCTGCCTCCTTTCCTGTGCAAAAGTTACCCACCACACCCTGAAGAAACGAAGCCGTCAGCTAAGAACTTACAAAGCTCATTTTGCCAGAATCCAGAGGTCTAATAGTTTAAGGCTGGAAAGTCAGCCTAACTGAATTTCTCTAACTCACATTCAGTCTTCCGGCCTGACTGGGGGCCAACAACACTAACTGGTAAGCGACTTCAGTGCCAACGGGAGATGAAGGCGCTAAGGCTTCATGGATTCTAGTGGTGTGAAGGGTGAGTTGTCAGGCCACCAGCAAAGCCTAGGTGGTCCATCACACTCCAGCTAGAAAGCCACCTTCTCAGTCTGCCTTTCCCTCAGGTTACCAGAGCCATTGCTGCCTGAGTGAGCAGCAAGCCACCCAAGCTGAATAGAGAGGCGGGAGGGAAGGAGGGCATGAGCAGGCAGTTGAGGCCAAAGAGGCTCCCTCCTCCACCTCTTTTGGGTGGTATCTGAGGGTCAGCAGTGGACATTCAAGGGTCTCTGCAGTAAACCAGGCCTGAAGCACCCTCTCACCTTTTACTTGTGCCTCATACTCAGCCAGCAGGACCCGCTCCCTCCGAAGTTTTCCAAGTTTTCCATGGCTGAGGGCTGAGTCCCATCATTCCCACACTGCAGTGGTAAGGTCAGATCACAGGAGCGGCAGGGTGACCTGGAACCAGTGCTGCCCACTGCCTGGGTGGGCCTCATAAGGACAAAGCATCCCTTCCCATACACATGACTCTTGAGGAAGGCTGTCGCCCTCCTTCCTCTGCTCCTTTACCTTGATAACCTTGAGTCTAAAGACTCAGCATCAAGCAGCCAATGTAAGAGAGCCCCAACATGCTTGAGACCACCTACTGCTGCTCCTCACTCACCAACTGCAGAAAGCTATCTGTGGTCCCCAGTGTTAGACCATACCCCTGTAGCCACTTGCCGCAGATCAGCCTGAGAAGTTTCGAGGGTCTCGAAGAGCAGGGATGTCTGGGAGGCGCAAGAAAAGACGGGGACACAGGAGTTGGTCCAAGCTGATGGTCTTGTCAGATCTGGAGATGTGTGTATTCTCTGCCTTCTTCCAATCTGACTCAACCCAGTCTTTTATTGTAATAATACAAGGAAATAGGGGATGAGAAATTTCAACAGGTGACTGAGTTCTTCAAAATAGTTTCAAAAGTTCCTTTGTAAATCAACCAAGTGTACCCCTGCCCCTTGATTACACATATAAGTTCCCAGGCAGAAAGCCAAAGCATACCAGCTTATGCTTTTGCAGGTTAATAATTATCAGAACATCTGAGATTATCACCCCAGTTTTCTTAGAAAGCACAGAAATACAAGTAATGGCCTAAAGTACCAGACTGCCAGCTTCCTCTCAGCCTAACTCCTTCTTCATCTCTCTGTAATTCGTCAAGTTGTCTTCTAACTAGTTCTGGACAACTCCTGTCTTCTATCCTATCTAAATGTCATTCCATCTGCAGTTTTCTCCCACCAGCCTTCTGGGTTTTCCCATGACCTGCAGAGCAGCTCTAACTCCTGCCACTGTCACATCTCAATATCATTTCTAATGTCATGGAAACCACCGCAGGAGAGAGAAAGAAAATCATAAAGAGCAAATAGAGTAGGAGGATTACAAGAACCAGTGACAGTTGGATGGGTGAGAACATGACATGCATATGGCATAAAGTGTGACCTCAGGACACAAGAATTATTTTCTCCCTGGCCAGCAGAAGGCAGGCTGAGTAGAATATCTGGTGGGCAGGGCCAGAGGGATTGTTGTCCTCATTCTCGGGTACCTCCAGCACAGATTTCACTGGCAACACGTCAGGCTTTTCATATGCTGTCTCCAGCAGCCACTGGCTCCCATTTACTAATGGACAATGGCACCATGGCTGCTTCAGGCCCAAGACTGCCCCTAGTCAGCCTGCCTCCCCCAGCCTTCCTGGACATCAAATGGCTCCTTCCAGAGTCACAGTCCTGAGTGGGGCCTAAGGGAGTCAAGACAGCTAATGGGAAGTTCCCCAGAGAACTGCAGGCCTGTGTTCCCTCTGGGACCTCTGAGGGGGAGGAATAGGGTTTATCTACAGTTTCCCTTCTACTCAGCCCTAAAGGAAAGAACTAGCCTCATTTCTCTATAGGTAGCTACCACTTCTTGCTGCTGGAAGAGACTCTTTTTGTCTCTTTTCTCTTGCATCTTGCACCTATGGGACCTATATTGGTGGGGGCTTTGAGACAGCCTGAAAGCAACTCCTACTGCCTCCTTTATCCAAGGATAAAGGGGATTTGCTCAACAATCACCAACTCTAAGTCAGAGCATAAGATCTACTCATGAGTCAATTTGTGATGTTTTGTGTGGTTTTGAGATAGGGTCTCATTCATAAGGCCTCACTCTGTAGCCCTGGCTGGCCTGGTACTCCTTATATAATCCAGGCTTGCCTCAAACTTGAGACAGTCTTTCTGCAAGGATTACAGGTGTATACAATCACACCAGGCTTTTCTACTCAGTTCAGAAGGCAGGAGGCAGATGAGAACCCTGACCCATCTCATGCTTGGTTCCAATCCCTAAAAGCTGAACATTTACCTCCTGAAGAGGCCAATTTGGATGCCAAGATTTGGGTGCAATTATTGTTACATCTACCCCTATGTCTCCAAAACCCTCAATTACAATGCCATTTGTCCATATTTTTTACCTTGATCTTTGATCATTTATAGAAGTTTGCCAAAATATTTGCCTTATGATTTCTTCTAAAAATTTTGTTTTTATCTTTTCAAACTGTTCTTCATCCAGAGCAGTATAGTTTTTCATAATAGGTGTTAAGTCTTTTAATTGCTCTGTGGAGGAGTTTCTCCAAGGCTGACAAGGAATGAATGAACCAAATTTAATATGCTTGTCCCATGTTGACCTGCATTCATTAGTACAATGTCAGCCTTTGCCACACCTTCTGCATATTCCAGAAGGATGGGGACTTCTGATTGGATTCTCTCTAGAAAAAAAACATTGTTCCTAGGAATGCTTTGCCTACTATTCCTTTTCAGATGACCTGGTTTACCACAATTAAAACATCTAACTTTTGTTTTTTCTTAAATTTTTTAGTAGTTACCTATCCTGTACAAGTATCATTATCCAATATCAGCTTTACTTCTAATCCACTCATCTATAATGCTGATCTTGCTTTAAAGGCTTGATCACCATTTTATACCCCGAATTAGCATTTTCCAAAGCCAAAGATTCAATTAATATTTATCTAACTTCCGGATCTGATATCATTCCATTTACAGTTGAGGTCAATCTTTGTAAAAAGCCAGTGAAGTCTTATTTTAGTAACTGGCTCAATCCTCTTTCCTGATTCTTCAGTCTTGTCCCAAGCATTCAAAGCAGCTCTATGCCATAGGGTAAAGGTGTGATCATCAAATGTAATCTGCATTTCCACATCAGCATAATGGCCTTCACCAAGGATTTGATCTTGTGAAATGTTGTAACCTCTAACACTACCTCACTGTTTGATGGCACTAGCTTTATCTCTCCACCAGGTTCTGCACTGTAGTTGAGGACCAGCTCCCAATACTGATGTGTCTGAATCTTTCCAGTGTTGTGGAAAAATTCTGTTTCAAATAGGCCATGAATTTAACATCCATTTCACAAAAGTTAAATGTTTACCATATGAAACTATTGCTTTCTTAATTCTCTTCAAATCTAATATTTCTATACGATCCCAGTTAACTTCTGAATAGTCTTGGAGATGCCTACTATCTGGCGGTTGCTCTTGAATGGTAACTGGATAAATAAAGCCTGGTTTTCTAATAACCTTGGGACACTCCTCTTCAGTTTCATAATGCAATGGTGTGGTAACTCCTGTTCTACTCTGTCTCTGTATGAATATTTTTCTTACTTTCATTAGTATGTCTTTCTAAGTATTGTATTGTATCAGTCAGTTTTTCATATTTGGCACCAATATCAAATAGCTTTCTTAGGAATAAAACATGAATTACCAAACTAATAATGATTATAATTGACATTACATAAATCCTAGCCAAGTTCATTATCCCTTCATTTAATTGTTCCATTTTCAAACTATACATTGTAGAATCATACGGAGACCTAACTTCCTCTATCATAATATTCTTTCCCATTTTTAATGTGGGAATTTTTTTAACTAATTCCCCTCTTTAAGAATTATCAGTTGTCTCACCAAATCTGTTGCTGATGACAGTGAAGAGTGAGGCTGTCTGTCACTGTGTGGCACAGTTGGGCAGAGAACACAGACAGCCTGGCTGAGGGCAGCTGCAGCTGCATCACCTGTAGCTGTGAGCTAAGACAGTATGGCAGTTGCAACAACAATACAAGCCAGAGGGCTGTCAAGGCAGCTAAACCAATGTGGCAGCAGTCTGAGAAGAGGGTCCAGGGGAAGCCCGCAACACATGGGGAGAAGGAGTCGAGGAGTCAGCCCTCTGAAAAGCAGGCACAGGGGGATTAACAAAAGAGTACATGTGGTGGGAGCTGCCTGATGGTAGATTCAGCTGCTCATGGGCAGCTAACTCCAACATTTGGAGCCCAGCATGTCAGGATATTTTATGTCATAAACAGAGGGACACATCCCACTTACACTATCCAAAGATCAATCTTCTCATTAAAACATATAATAGCTAATATCTTTACTTTTTTTAAACTTTATTATGGGGTAAAGTGTATCCCCCTTCACCTAAACAACTGTGTTGAAACTCTACTCCCCAGTATAACAATATTAGGATATGGAGCCCTTAGCAAGTAATTAGGTTTATGAGGCCATAACAACACAGCCTTCATTGTTGCAATTAGTGTTCTTATGAAAGCTCCCAAGACTACTTTCTTACATCTCTCCTATGCCGTATGAAGATAAAAAGAGGTAGCAATCTTCATCCATCAAAAGGCCCCTCCATACGTGACTTCATGCTCTTATTCTTATTTCAAACTTCCAACTCCCAGAACTGTAAGAAATGAATAATGTTGTCAACGAACTATTCAATGTATAGAATGTTGTTATGGCAGCCTGATATAAGAAAACTACAAATAGAACCTATAGCAAAATAACCATGTTTCATTCTGGAAGCTAACTATTTATGTTACAAATACTTGATACAACAAATAGATAAGGTAAAATGTTTACTTTGCTCAGAGTTCAGCAAATTTTGGTATATAATTAACTTATTGCATTTTGACTTTTGGAAGGAAACAGCATCATGGAGAATTCACAGAAGTTCAAAACATTCACATTTTCACTATGAAGCAAAGAAAAAAGAAAAGGAGACAGAGGCCTAATTCTGTCTTTAAAATACCCCTTTCCACTGTTCTTAAACATCCTACAACATTCAACAGGAGTGGCAAAGATGGAGATTAAGCCTTGAACATCTTGCCCTTGAGTGGACATTGCAAATGTAAATTATGGCATGCTTTGTGTGTTTGGGTTTTTCAACAATGTTCTTTATTTTTCGTTATACTGTACCTAAAATTCTGCAATGTATCTTTTCAACAACTATCTTTAATAATAAAAAGAACTTAAATAGTGTTAAACTGCAATAAGACAATAAAGCCCCTACTAGGGGCCAGATGGTGATCAATTAAATTCTCAGTGTGGATTGTGTCTTTTGAAGTTCTTGGCAAGTGAAGATCCATTGACCCCCTCTGTAGGACAAAGTGTTAAATGGTCTTATTAATAAAATCCTGGAGCCAAATATTGGGGTAAAAAAGCTGAGAGATCAGAAAAGCAGAAAGAAGCCAGCTGCATTGTTACCTGCTTGGAGATCCTCCACCAAAGAGAGCTACTTCCTGTATAACCACACCTATATGCCTTTCTATTCTGCCATCTAATTTTCTCTCCAGCCAACTACATCACTTCCTCTCTGTCTGTACAGACCTCCAGACCTTTATGGTTAGTGCTGGGATTTAAGGCATGTGCCACCATGCCTGGGCTCTGTTCCAAGTGTGGCCTTAAGCAGAGATCCAGACAGATCCCTGGCTCCCACATGATAGGATTAAAAGCATGTGCTACCATTGCCTGACTTCTATGTTTACTAAAAGTGGCTAGCTTTTTCCTCTGATCCTCAGATAAACTTTATTGGGGGACACAGACAAAATATCACCACATCCCTTAATATTACATCTTATTCCTAGTGCTTTTGGTTACCCTTCAGAATTTGAGGGTAAGAAGCTATTGCTAAAGAAACCATATACCCAACTCACAGAACATGGACAATTTAAGCTTGCACACACATGGAAGCTTTCCCTTTTATGGTTAACTTTCAAAGTGCTGGAAGGCCCTGTGTAAACTACCAGTGGAGAAAAGTAATCACCAAATTGACACAGCTGTGAATCTTGAGTCTTGCAAGCTCTAACAATAACTGACATAGCAAAACATCCTTACTGTCATAACAGTGCAGGAATAATAGGGGAAGTCAGTTACTTTAAAGGTGTGGCCCCTTTTGGTTTACCACGCCCTAGCATATGCCTTGTATCCAAGAGTTTATGGGAAACACAACTTGGACCCGATAGATGGAAAAAGAGAAAAGAGAGCACAGTTTGGTGGGCTCAGAAGGGAGGACAAATCTGGTAGGAATGGAGGGAAATAGTATGTATCATCAAAATGCTTTTGATGAAATTCTCAAAGAACTAATAAAAATGAGAAAAAAAAGCAAATCTCATTTTCTCCTGCATCTGGATTGATCATCTTATTTCCTTTAACTTGCTCATAGTGTATGCCTGAAATAATGGTCAACCCATAGATCTGTGCTTTTCCATTTTTTGTGATCTCTAATATTTGTGTGCTCACATGAGTAGAATTAACAGATTTTCATATACTAGAAGAACACATTGTCCATGCTGAAGACACTGTAGAGCTGGATATGATCATGTGCCACTTTGCAAAGGCCTAATTCCCGCCATACTGCAGGTCAAGTGCACATGCCAGGAACCTGCCATAGTAGATCAAACACGCAGGCTGCCACTAGCTTGAAAAAGACAACTAGGAACTGTTTTTAGCTCCATTTTAGAATCGTTTTACCCAGGTTTTAGATGGAAACTCTTGCCAACATGTTGGGCGCCATTTGTAGCTAGAGTTTTCCTGCCTAGCCCACAGTCAGAACAAATTTCTGTCACCTGCCAGTTCCACAGCCTCTCAGACCCAACCAAGTAAACACAGAGACTTATATTGCATACAAACTGTATGACCATGGCAGGCTTCTTGCTAACTGTTCTTATAGCTTAAATTAATCCATTTCCATAAATCTATACCTTGCCACACGGCTCATTGCTTACCAGCATCTTCACATGCTACTTGTCATGGCCACAGCTGGCAGTGACCCCTTCTGCCTTCCTGTTCTTTCTTTACTCCTCTCTGTTAGTTCCAACTATACGTCCTGCCTAGCCACTGGCCAATCAGTGTTTTATTTATTGACCAATCAGAGCAATTTGACATACAGACTATCCCACAGCACATCCATGCTACCATGCTATAAATAATAATAATAATAATAATAAATTTAATAATTATATTAGCAATAATAAGCAAATTAATATATTCATTTATAATAATAAATAAATTTAATAGATCCATTTACATGACCGACAGCTAAATGAATACACCAAAGGTTCCAGCTCAAATGCTCACAGTTCATTTAGATAACCTCTCACACTTATAACTAATAGAAATGGCAATTGGTATAAAATTAACAATGGAAATTTGGTTTTGGTTTGCTTTGCTAGTCACTGCTCTTCCCTAGATCTGTTGTGCAGCAGGGAGATCATTGTTAACAACAATACATTTTATTTCAGAATTGCTCAATACCAAGTGATATGAAAGTTATTTGATGCTTAATTTGATTACTTTTTCCAAAATCATTCCTCCACAATGTATGTAGTAAGTTCTCTGTACAAGTGGGTTTTATATCCCTGGTTTGAATCAGTTGCCCTCTTATATCAAAACTATTTGAAAGCAGTAAGTGTACACAGACTTATCATACATAAGTAAGGTGGGTGTCATTTTCTAAATAGTATAGTCTAAGAACTCCTTATATAACATTTATATGGTATTAAATTTTACATATAATCTGGAAAAATCTAAAATAGAAGAGTCTATTGTCAGTGAACTATCGCTGTAATGAAATATCTACGTTATAGAACTTACAAAACAAAATGATCAGTTTTGTTCTGATATTTAGTTTTGGAAGGTATAATCCATGATAACTGACTATTTTGCTTCTGGCCTAAGGAAGACACAATGTGTGGGGTGAAAACTTTAGAGCAAAGTTACATATTACACAGTGGTCGGGGGAACTGAACAAAAAAGAAGAGACTTGTCCCCGAATTCACCTTAATTGCATACCTTGAATAATGATTTATACTACCCTCCAATTTCACAAAAAATAAGGGCAAAACACATAATGTTTGTCATTTTGGGTCCGTTCCAGTTCCAAAGACAGCAAGGAATATACATACAAACAGAACAGATACTATGAACAGATACTATGACATTCAGACATTGGAGCATACATTCAGATTGTGGTTAATGGAGTTGGCAGAACCCATCATAGATGTGTGCCAAGTGGTAGCTTACTAGGAAAGCACAAATGCATCACATTTTATCCTATAAACAGACACAAATATGATTTGTCAATTAAAATGCTATTTGTGTTAAATGTCTGCCTTAGTTAGGGTTTCCATTGCTGTGAAAAGACACCACGACCATGGCAACTCTTATAAAAGAAAACATTTATTTGTGGTGGGGGGCTTGTTTATAGTTTCAGAGTCCATCATTATCATGATGGGAAGCATGGCAGTGTGTAAGCAGAGATGGTGCTGGAGAAGTAGTTGAGAGTTTTATATCTTGCAGGCAGCAGGAAGTCAACCAAGGGTGACATCGAGAAAAGCTTTAGTGGAAGAGACTTCAAATCCCTCCTCCACAGTGACACACTTTCTCCAACAAAGCCATACCTACTCCAACAAAGCTATACACCTAATAATGCCTCTGTCTTTGGGGGCCATTTTCTTTCAAACTACCACAATGTCTGACATGTTATCAAGACTAACACCTTGGCTAAGAACCTAGTGACTCAAATATGCAGAACATATACTAGACTACAGAGCTGCAGCCTCAATGGCCTTTTAAATTATACCTGAAAAAAATACAGAATTTAAATATTTATGTTGACCTAAACTTTCCCCCTCCCTGAATACTCCCTGAATAAAGCTCCAACTTTACTAATAGGGAAAAGTTATAAATATAAATTATTCAAGTTTTGGTACACATTATAATAACAAGAACTAAAACTTCATGATAAAGTTTTTTTTTTTTTTCATGAGTGGACAGGATTAATAATCCTCATTGAAGGCTGAAGTTAATGTTACTGATACAGACATTCTAGAAATCACAGTGCTGGTAATAAATGAAAGTTATTTGTTCTCCATTCTTGCAATGCTTCCAGGTAATTATGTAACCTTAATTACTTAACAAGTGTTCAAAAGAACATTTCATATGGTATTCATCTTGTTTTCTGTTGACTGTATAGTTATAGAAGCACTGGAAATATTCCTCAGAAGTAGACTGAATAAGCAGCATTAGGTAGACGCAAACTCTTAAATATTGTGGCCACAGATAAAGAAAAGTAGGGAGGCAACCGACGGCAAATGTTAAAATGTTCTGAGATTTCAGATAGAAGAATCATTTATGGTTTGGAAGAGAAACAAATCTCATAGTAACTTGAATAAGTTGTATATTATTCAAAAGTGCAATTTATCCTAAGTATGAAGTAAATATTTAAGAGGAAATTTTATATTACTTGAGAAAAGCTAAGGACAGCAGAATCCTCAGATATCTCAGAAGTCCATATTTCATTATTGATTAATATTTGTATCAAGTAATTCTGTTTCATGAATTATAATGCAAGAAACTTCCTAGATATAATTTTGTTTTTGTATTCTAGGTCATATTTATTATATTTCATATATTCTGCTAATGGTATTAAAATTAAGAATAATGAATCTACCCTATTTATAAATTTTGTTTGCATAATGTTATTCTGTCTTTCTGTAAGTTTCATGCAAAGCCATGTTGTTAATATCAAAGCCACTTTCTCAGACACTCTTATTTTTTCTCCCATATGTTACATCCAGAATGCACTTTTCTTTCCCTCCCTGCCTCGCAGTCCTTCCCACCCTCATCCACCACTCCTCCTTTTGTCTTCAGAAAAGGACAGAGCTCCTGTGGATATCAACCAAACATGCATATCAAGTTACAGAATGACTGGGCACCACACCTCATATTAAGGCTGGACAGAGCAACCTAGTAGGAGGAAACGGGTCCCAAAAGCAGGCAAAAGAGGCACAAACACACCTACTCCCACTGTTAGGGATCCCACAAGATACCAAGCTTCATATCCATAGCGTGTATGCAGAGAACCTACCTCAGACCCATACAGGTTCCATGACTATCGCTTCAGTCTCTGTGAGCTCCTATGAGCATAGCATTGTTAACTCTGAAAGTTTTCTTTGGTGTCCCTTGACCCCTCTGGCTCCTACAATCCTTACTCCCTCTCTTCCCCAGGATTCCCTGAGCTCCACTTAATGTTTAGCTGTGGGTCTCTGCATCTGTTTCCATCAGTTGCTGGATGAAGCCTCTCTGATGACAAACATGGTAGACTCCTGTCCATTTGTTTTGCAGAATATCATTAGGGATCATTTCTTTTCTTTTCTTTTAACCATGCTGTTTGGTCATATCCTGGGTCTCTGAGGTATCTAGCCTCAGGTTTTCCTAGCCCTATAGGTAGTGTTGGGTATGGTGATATTTATTTGTACTAAATGTGATTTGTAAATAAAGTTGCCTGGGGATCAGAGCTAATAGCAAGCCTTAGCAGAAGCTGGGCAGTGGTGGTGCTCGCCTTTAATCCCAGCTCTTGGGAGGCAGAGCTAAGCAGATCTCTGTGTGTTCAAGGATACAGCCAGCATAGAGACACACGCCTTTAATCTCAATACCAACCATAGAAGACCTGGAGGTCTGTACAGACAGGTAGTGATGAGGCATTCATGTGGTTGGATTTACAACCAATGAGAAGGCAGAACAGAAACACTATAAAAAGACAGACACACAGGAAGTAGCTCTTTCTTGGAGAGGTAGGACAACAGCGACAGTGAAGGGTAAGGTTTTTAGCTCTTAGCCATTGCTCTGACCTCTTGGCTTTCATCTCTGTATTGGCTCTGTGTTTCTTACTTAAGACAGTTGGTTACATGTACAGTTGGGGTGGGCTCTGTATCGTGCATGGGTGGATGTCAAGCTGAAGCATTTGGCCACTGCCATAATTTCTGGGCCACCTTTACCCCAGCATATCTTGCTGGCATGACAAATTGTATGTCAAAGATTTTGTGGCTGGGTTGATGTCCCAATTCCTCCACTGGAAGTCTTGCCTGGTTACAGGAGATAGCTTGTCTTATTCAGGCTCCTTATTCCCCATTACTAGAAGTCTTATTGAGGATTTACCTTTGTGATTACTGAGAATCTCCATTGCTCTAGATTTATAGCTTGTTCCCAAGACCCTCCCCTCCCCAATTCCTGTTGTTACACCCAATACTCTTTCCCTATATTCTCCACAGAATTTATCCCTTCTGTTTTCATCCCCAACAGTATCCGAGTTCCTATGAAATATCTATTGTTCTTCCCCTTCCTAAGGAGAATCACATGTCCCCCCTTGAGCCTTCCTATAACTTAACCTCTGTGGGTCTGTGGATGGTAGGATGGTTACCCCTTACTTGCCAGCTAATATCCACTGATGAATGAGGACATACCATGTTTATGTTTCTGGGTCTGGGTTACCTCACTCAGGATGTTTTTTTGTATGTTTGTTTTTTCTAGTTCCATCCATTTGCCTATAAATTTCATGGATTTTTAAAAATAGTTGAGTAATACTCCATTGTATACATGTACCACATTTTCTTTATCCATTCTTCAGTCAGGGGACATCTAGGTTGCTTCCAGTCTCTGACTACTACAATTAAAGCTGCTATGAACATAGTTGAGCAAGTGTAGCTGTAGTAGGATGGGGGGTCCCTTAGGTGTATGTTCAAGAGTGGTATAGCTGGGTCTTTAGGTAGATCAATTCCTAATGTTCTGAAAAATTGCCATATTGATTTCCAAAGTGGCTGAACAAATTTGTGCTCCCATTAGTAATGAAGGAGTGTTCCCTTTGCTCCACATCCTCTGCAGCCTGAAATGTCACTTGTGTTGTTGATCTTAGCCATTCTGACAGGTGTAAGATGGAATCTCAGAGTCCTTTCAATTTGCATTTCCTCTATGCATAAGGAAGTTGAACATTTCTTTAAGTATATCTTAGCCATTTGAATTTCCTGTTGAGAATTTTGTTTAGATCTTTGCTTCATTTTTAATTAGATTATTTATTTAGTTTATCGATTTCTATTTTCTTGAATTTCAGCAAGTGGCTGGATTCAAGATTAACTAAAAAAGTCAATAAGCCTTCTGCATACAAATGATAAATGGGCTGAAAAAAAAAT